>NC_056630.2:96505707-98005707 GCF_002870075.4 Lactuca sativa | reverse complement strand
CCTGCCACCGGCGCAAAACAAATCCAAAACCGTCGATCACAACCTGCCTCCCAAGAAAAAATAATACGTGCCAGTACTAGTAGTTAAATGTCTTCACTCATCTTCGTCATCATGCTGAATCTAGCTTTGCCATCAAAAACGAAATTCACAGAGAGAATATCTATAATACGTACAGATTTAGATACAGAATCATATACATTTAGTCGTGTATGCATACACAAATATACAGGAGACAATTCGAGACATTCATTTGCGGATTTTAACAACGAGATATAAGATCGTTCGGTTGATTCCATGGCTGATACAACGCATCACTTACGGATCTGCGTTTTTCTTCTTCTGTCAATCCATGGATGCTCCTTCTACCTCCCTGGTGTCGCTCCACAGGATTTTTACAAGGCAAGTAACGTTTTCTGATACCTACATAGATACGCGCCTTCCAGTTTTAAAAAATTTATTTATTACAGCTGGTGATTGCAATTGATTCTGTTCTTTTCAAGGTTTTCATTAATCAGATCTCTCCATTCAAATTGAGTACTAATTTCAGTTATTGAAGAGTAAATCACTATGATCAGCTCTAATTACTTTCAAATCAGTGTTTTCACAACGGTATTTTGTTGTTGATCTCGATTTTCATGAGTCACTTGTGTGCTGAAATCACGATCATTCTTTCACACGAATTGTGTGCATTTTGCTTGAATGCTTGATAGCTGAGAAATGAAGATCTTGTTATTATCATTAAGCATCTTAGTTTTTGAATCTATATCGCAGGGGGATATCCTGAAGGTAAAAGTAAACAAACTGTCTTCCACAAAAACCCAACTCCCTTATCTTTACTATTCCATCCCTTATTGTCGTCCCCAACAAATAGTTGATAGTGCAGAGAATTTAGGGGAAGTTCTTCGTGGTGATCGCATAGAAAATTCCCCTTATGAGGTAACCAAAACTTCTTCCATATATCATTATGCAATTCATCTTCTTGTTATCTTACCCAAATTATCATTTACAGTTCAAAATGCGAGTTCCACGAATGTGCAATATTGTGTGTCGCATAATACCAAATGAAAGAACATCCAGAGAATTCAAGGAAAAAATAGACGATGAGTATCAAGTCAACATGTGAGACTCTTGTTAAATCACACATATGTTAATCACATTTTGTTAATTTTCAATCATTTTCTACAGGATCTTGGATAATCTACCTCTGGTTGTTCCCATAACAAAATCAGAACAAGAACAGGACTCTCATGTCCAATATCATCATGGATATTTTGTTGGCCACAAAGTATGGTATGCAGGAGTGAGTAAACAACTGTTTTCTTAGTAACTTGAATAATGAATTCCAACTTCATATCATCATATGTATCATCTCTGACTTGTGGCTTAAAATTTATCATCATGTAGATGAAGGAAGACAAGTATTTAATCAACAACCATCTAACATTCACAGTCAAGTTTCACAAAGATCCAGAATTCGAATATGCAAGAATTGTTGGATTTGAAGTTAAACCTTTCAGGTGATATGATATTTATATATAATTCTCATAAAATTTTACTTTTTGGAGGTTAATTATTTATCATCCACACACTTTTTTGTGTTTCTTTTTGTGCAGTGTTAAGCATCAGTATGATGGTGAATGGAGTGATGATACTCGCCTGACAACCTGCGACCCCCATGCCAAAAAATTGGTCGCCGGAGTTGATCCACCACAAGAAATTGAAGACAAAAACGAGATCATCTTCACTTACGATGTTGAATTTCAGGTAAACTCTTATAAGAACAGAGATATGAAGTATGAACACAAATTTAAGATTTTATTTGAAGCGTTAAATTGGATTGATTTGTAGGAGAGTGATGTTAAATGGGCATCAAGATGGGACACATATCTTCTAATGCCGGATGATCAAATCCACTGGTTTTCGATCGTGAATTCCCTCATGATCGTTCTTTTCTTATCGGGAATGGTGGCCATGATCATGTTAAGAACGCTTTATCGCGACATCTCTAATTACAACAAACAAGAAGAAGAATCCAAATTCGAACAAGAAACCGGATGGAAGCTCCTCCACGGAGACGTTTTCCGGCCACCTGTAAACTCCGATCTCCTCTGCGTCTACGTCGGAACCGGAGTTCAATTCTCCGGTATGATTCTCGCCGCGATGATCTTCGCTCTCCTTGGGTTCCTCTCACCTTCAAACCGCGGCGGCCTCATGACGGCCCTCCTCCTCCTCTGGGTCCTCATGGCGGTCTTCGGCGGCTACGCCACCACTCGCCTCTACAAATCATTAAAAAAATCAAACTGGAAAACAATCACTCTCAAAACCGGTGTTATGTTCCCGGGAATCATTTTCGTCATGTTCTTCATACTAAACGCCCTAATTTGGGGGGAGAAATCCTCCGGCGCCGTTCCCTTCTCCACGATGTTCGCTTTGGTGTTGTTATGGTTTTGCATCTCCGTGCCACTGGTGTTCGCCGGCGGTTACATCGGTTTCAGAAAACCGGCGATCGAAAATCCGGTGAAAACGAATAAAATCCCCCGGCAAATCCCTGAACAACCCTGGTATATGAGATCCGCTTTTTCGATTCTCATTGGTGGTGTTCTTCCATTTGGGGCGGTTTTCATCGAGCTTTTTTTCATTTTGACCTCGATCTGGTTACATCAATTTTATTATATTTTTGGTTTTCTTTTTATTGTTTTGATTATTTTGTTGGTGACGTGTGCTGAGGTGACGATCGTGCTGTGTTATTTCCAGCTGTGTAGTGAAGATTATGAATGGTGGTGGAGGTCGTATCTGACGTCAGGTTCGTCGGGCATTTATCTTTTTATATATTCGATTATGTATTTTTTTACGAAGCTTAATATTACCAAGGGTGTTTCGGGTATTTTGTATTTTGGGTATATGTTGATTGCGTCGTATTGTTTTTTTGTTTTGACGGGTACGATTGGTTTTGTTGCTTGTTTTTGGTTTACAAGAGTTATTTACTCTTCGGTTAAGATTGATTAGTCTTGAGCTTTAATGTTGTACTTGTATTATTATTATTATTATTTGGACTTATAGAATTATTATTATGAAGCCTTTTTCTTTTCCTTAAAGATTTGAATTGGTAAGAGGGAATGAATTCTAGTTTAGAAAACAAGAATAAAACAAAAAAATAACCAAAATTCACTTTTTGATTAATCGGAAACCAACTCAAAACCAATGTTTACAATCTTTTCTTTAAATCATTAACTCAATCTAGACATTGTATTTATAGATTCTAAATACGGACATGTAAGTAGAATTGTATTAGGACTCTAATGACCAACTTGTCATATATTCCTAATTACTTGGTCTCCAAGTGTTTTGGTCTCTACGACTTAGGATTCCAACAATCACCTTCGAATCTCTAAGTCCTAGAGATGTCTTCGATCCCAATCAAACTTTGCATTTCCTTGAATTTGGTTCGAGCTGGTGGTTTAGTAAGAATGTCCTCCTTTTGTTCTTCACCGAGAATATACTCCATCTCCACTTGTTTGTTTTCAACACAATTATGAATGAAGTGAAACCTTGTATTGATGTGTTTACTCCTTCCATGAAAAACGAGATTCTTTGTTAGTTTGATAGTCGACTTGTTATCAACTCTTAGAACCATCTTCTCTTGCGCTTTGTTCATGATTTCTCCTAGCAAATCTTAAAGTCATATTGCTTGACATGCAGCTATGGTGGCTGTCATGAACTCTGCCTTGCAAGATGATAAAGCATCAATATCTTGCTTTTGTGAACACCATGTTATCGGGGATAACCCATAGCAAAATATATGACTAGTTGTGCTTTGTATGTCATCATAGTCGGGAATGACTCTCTTGTTTGCTTGCCTACCAAGCAAGATTCACACAATTGATTCTCATGATCAAATTTTGGTAATCCTTTGACTAGACCATTCTTAGACATCTTTTTCACTGACTCGAAATTTGTATGTCCAAGTCTCGCATGTCATCGCCACGTATCTTCATTTAGTTTCGAATGAAGGCAAATATTTACTCTAATTTGTAATTTTATTTTATAAAGTAGGTTTAGAGTTCTTTGTACCTCCATGTGTAAACACTTGTCAACATCGTGCATGGTGAGGTAGTTGTCTTTCATCCGAATGTCACACCGACTTCTGTTGCTTGACCGAGGCTAATCATGTTGCTCTTTAGATCCGGTATGTAGTAAATCTCCGTCATCAGCATTTGTTGACCCATCTTCCCTTGGAAAAGTATAACACTTTTCCTTTGATTTTTACACATGAATTCTCTCCGAATAAAACCCTCTCGTTATGCCTTCATCAAGTTCGAAGAAAACGATCGGTTTCCTGTCATATGATTACTTGCGCCGTTATCTAAATACCACACATCGCCATCTTGTGAGTCATATTGAGACGGTATCACTTTTTCTTCATTTTAGAACACGGTCTCGTGTAAAAATACGGTCGTATCATTATCATCACCTTCGGTAGAATTACTTTCTTGTAATTTTTGGATTCGGTCTGGATATTGAGACGCAAAGTGACCTGTTTTATCGCACCAATAACAAATAACTTTGGACTGATCTTTTTTTGGTTTATTATTTCGATTTTGGTCAAAATTGGACCGGTTTGACTCATTATTGGGCTGGTTTGTCTTAGCCGTTCCACCTTGAGAGGTCCGACCTTTATTATTAGACTTGTTCGACCCGCTTGCCCCGCTCCATCATCGTTTTGCGTTCTCATGTGTTTCCCGATTCATTCCAGATTGATTAGCTTTAGCGGTTGTTTGGCAAATCTTTTTTAAAAAAAAAATTTGACTTATTATCGGTTTGACACGGTGTAAGCCAAAAAGATAGCTCTAGTAAGAAGTTTTCTAAAAGCACAAGTTGTTGGGAACCTGCAATCTCCATATTAATAAAAGAAACCTTTGATGCCACGTGGCATCTTTTTAGTCTCCAAATTTATAAAGTGAAATGTCAATTTTGACCCTCTAATTAGTTACGTTCTCATGACATTAAAACCGCTCCAAATAATCAAAGAACTTTTTGTTCATTCCATTTTTAATCGGGAGTATCCCAAACAATCATGGATTTTTTGATTTCCTTTCTAAATCCCATTTTGAACATATACGTAATCTTCTCCAAATTTGAAATCCATTAGCTAGGGCTTCAATCTGTTGGTATATCCCACCATTTCATTTTTTTCTCCTCCGTTATACCATAGAATCGATTGACGCCCCTCTGCCCTTTGGACCGCTCTCGATCGTCTCTCTTTCGCTCTGTTTTTTCTATTTGTATTTGGTTGCGAGACTATTAAATATTTTGAACTTGATGATGTTCTTGGTTTCTTTTCTCCGAGTTTCCGTTCTACGTCTGTCTCCTCATCCATCGTCGTCGAGCAAAAAGGGATTTTCCACATCGACTTCAACAATGTCGTGGGTTGGAGTAAATCAATAGAACATATGATTTTGTTATGCTCGATTTCCAGGTAATACTCAAACCCATATATTGTTTGAAATTTGGAAATTTTCGATTTTTTTAGGGAGCACCGATTTTTTAGGCAATTGATGTCTTCATCTTTACTTAAAATTTGGAAGCATCAAAGATGCTCTCTGCACGCAGTGATAGTTTTAATGCCATTAAATGTGCACTCCGAGTGTTCTATGAAATGGCTGAGCGCGATAAAGAACCACCATTTCCAAAATTGTTAGTTTTGGTCACTAATAAAGTTACTTTTGGTCTATATTTTTGCATTATGCAGGTTTTGATTACCCATTTTTTTCACCTACTTCAAAGCTTGCAAATCTGAAAACTTGTAAATTATTATTCGTATAATTTTGAAACTCATATACAATGTTTGGCTTATTACCCTTTCGTATAAATTTAAACGTTATGATGTAATGTTCTTGAATCTTCAGTAATGTTGCTTGGTTAACCCCTCTGTGTTTGCTTCGTTACAATCATTGAAGATTTTTTTAAAAATATATCTTTATGTGTATCTAAGAAGTATAAACATATCCAAAAATTTAGTCTACTTGATCAAAATTGGATAGACCTCTTTTAACATGTATTTATGTTTCTTTATTACAGACGAAAGAGGATGCGCTGGAATGTCATTAATTGGATGATATAGTCCTAAAGTAAATGCAAGTCGAAAAAATGAAGGTAGCATATCCATGTAAGACTTCATCATTTTTAACATTTACATTTCCTTAATAACAAAAAAAAAAATGATTCTAAGGCTACAACAAATAGCAATTACTTTTAAAATGTCCACCCAAATATAGCATTGTACTTTCAAAGTACAATGCTTTAATAAGAAAAAAATATAAAAAAAAATTGTTTTTAGGCAAGGTCCAATAGTGGAAAATGGTGTTTGTTCAAGCTCATCGAAGGGGAATTTTGAGTTTAAAAGCATAAGCTTAATTTAAGTGAAATGCCTCCTACCCTTATGAATAATGTTTTTCATGCTAAACGGTAATGACTTCCACACCAATTCTTTGACTAAAAGCAGTTCAAGTCTAAGTGAAAACATAAACTCTTTGTCTTGTGTAGATGCAATGTCTTTTAACTAACAATTCATTAGTTTTCAGTTTATTAAAATCTGTGGAAATAATAAAGTTAGTGAAAACAAGTTTTAAAAAACCCATTATTATTTTTCTTCAATTGATATATATATATATATATATATATATATATATATATATATATATATATATATATTCTTTGTATAGTCAATTTTATTTTGAGGTCCCTAGATGGGTAATAATTATTTTCTATTTTTCTTTCTTATTTAAACATCATACAAGAAATTTTACTGATATTTTTGTGATAAGTGCACTCATGGTATAATTGCTCTCACTACTAACTTATAAATTGTTTTCATTTGTAGTTGGACATCAGGTGGAGTTACAAAAGAAGCCCAAAACTACAGGTGGAGTCAGAAAAGAAACTACAGATGGAGTTACGTAGATTGCTCTTACAAGATAGACAGTGTATTTACTTGCAATTGACTACGCTTGGTTGTTTATATCAAAGTTTTGATTTAAGAAATTTTTATTTTTTAAGGGAGCATGCTATCTCCTTTATCCAATTGACAACAACACTACCGTTAGAGTTTTTGTTTATGGACCAAATTACCCTTAGTTTCATTTGCCTATAAGAGCTCTACGACCACCACATAATAGAATTTGTAAAACTCAATTTCTTGGATTACCCCTCTAAATGCTTTCATCAAGTCATAAACATTGGAAATTTGTTGTTGTCTCATTATTTAGTAATTTGATATCGTTAAGGGCACTTTTGGTATAGAGAAATAAAATTATAATAGAAAATGAAAATATCGAGAAAGAGAATTAAGCTTCCACAAAGTATTGATTTGGCTGCATGCAAATCTATAATTAATATGACGCATTATAAACTTTCATTTCTTTTATATTTAATTTTTCGTATATCAATGTCATTTTCATGATTCCTTGTGTTTTAAGACTTTATTCAAATTTATATTCTATTATATAAAATCATAATTATATTAAATGTCTTCACATACATAATATATATCCGATATTCAGTTAAAATATATAATAATTTAAATAATCAACATAAAAGTCTAAACAAAACATATATCTTATTAATTTAATAAAATTTTATAAATTCTTTACCCATAATTTCCACAGGTTGTAACCTACTAAGTCACTATCTCAATTTTTTAAAAGTAACCTACCCCTTATAAGAACTCCTTAGTGCTGCATTCAAAGAAATTGACAGATATACCCTTAATCTTAACTATACGTCGACGCACAGAACATATGCCTCCATATTGCTGTTCTGTCGAGTTGCTCCTCAAGCCGTCCCCTGTGAAGCCACCGCCGTTAGCCAGCTCCTCCCCACCTGTCGGAGATCGTCAGAGCCCACAGCAACCCCGGTTTGCGACCCCACAGGTTTGTTCCTGCTTCTGCATTCTTTCTTCCTTCTTTTTCCCTTCGTTTTCTGGTTCGATTTTATTTGTGCAAATTGTGTGGCTGTCGATTTTATTGGAACTCAAAAAATTGTGGATTTTTTTTTGGGGCTGATGTCGATTTCATTGGATTTTCGTCCTTCACCTTCCATCGTAGCTTTCCAGATTTCATTACTTCTTCCCCAATTGAACTAATTTCCTTAATTTGAATTGTGATTGTGAATAAAGAATGTGAACGATTGCTTTGTGTGTTCATGGAATATTATGCTTTTTGTGCTGATGTCGATTTTATTTTGATGCTGTCTGAGTTTTTTTTTTTTTGCAGCCATCTAGTTTACTGTGCTGCTGTTGAGTTTTTTGTGCTTCGTGTGTTCATGTTATATTTTGCTTTACTGTGCTGCTGAGTTTTTTTGTTCTGATATGAGAACTGATTTGTGCTACCAATGGTTATTAGAATTAAATTAGGAAAAAAAACTATTTGTTATATTTTATAATAAGAAAAATAAGTCATAATATAAAAAGAAACCTTTTTTTGGTAATTTTACACATATAAGCAGTTGAATATGTGATGAATCTGTTTGTCATGTCATATATTCGGTGATTTGGCAGGTTAGAAGATATCAAAAAATATGGATGCTCATTAAAGAGATCTCAAAATTAACAACACCTTTATGGAATGGCTAGTGAGGTGGTTCCAAAATTAACCACCTTGTTGAAGCGCTTTCTGACATCCAAACAATTGAAGCAACTTCATGGATTAATACTTGTTCATGGCCTTAATCATCTTGAGGGACTGGTAATCCGCCATCTTATAACCTCTCCATCCGATTACAATCAAGGTATTGTTCATTATCTTCGATTAATTCTTCGCCATTCAAAACAACCAGATGTGGCTTCTTCAAATTCTGCTATTCGGTATTTCTGCGACCATGGTGGGTTTCAAGAAGCCTTTGCTCAATACATGGAGCTGCAAAGATCGGGACTGTTACCTTCCACATTTACTGTAGCATCTGCTTTGAAGGCATGCGCAAGGCTTGGTAATGGAAATGGTGGGATTATGATTCATGGTCAAATCCATAGTCATGGGTTTTGTGGGGATGTTTACGTGGAGACTGCTCTACTTGGATTTTATAAAAGTGTTAATGACATGGAGACTGCAAAGAAGGTGTTCGATGAAATGTCTGAAAGAAATGTAGTGTCTTGGAATTCCATGATAGATGGGTATATAAGATCGGGAAATTTATCAATAGCTGAAGAGTTCTTTTCTGGAATGCCAAACAAGGATGTTGTTTCTTGGAATTCCATGATTTCTGGGTATTCAAGAACAAGAGATATGGAGAAGGCTTTACGTTTATTCCAAGAAATGCCTGAGAGAAATCAAACTTCATGGAATGTCATGCTCAGTGGTTATGTGGAGTCTGATAAAATCGATTTGGCACAAAACTTCTACAATTTAATGCCCCAAAGAAACATCATTTCTTGTATCACAATGATCGGAGGGTACTCAAAGTGTGGAGATATTGAATCTGCACGTGAAGTATTCAATGATATGTTTCAAAAAAATCAATTGATGTATAATGCCATGATCACTTGTTACTCTAAAAACAGTCGACCAAAAGAAGCACTCCAGCTATTCGACAAAATGCTTCAACTAAAACCAAACATCCAACCTGACAAAATGACATTAGCTACTGTCATATCCGCTTGTTCCCAACTAGGAGACTTCACTTTTGGGTCATGGATACATGACATTTACATGAAACAAATCGGCATCACCATGGATGATCACATACGTACTGCATTAATCGACTTATACTCCAAACATGGTTCCATCGATAAAGCTTTAAAATTATTTCACGAGTTACACAAGAAAGACATTATTTCATACACAGCCATGATTTTGGGTTGTGGGAACAATGGGAAGGAACATATTGCCATCCAACTGTTCGATGAAATGATGGAGTCCAAAATCCGTCCAAATTTGGTTACATTTTCAGGAATACTAACTGCGTTAAGTCATGTTGGTAATGTTGAAGAAAGTTACAAATGTTTCAATTCCATGAAAAGGTATGGACTTGTGCCTACACCTGACCATTACAGCCTCATGGTTGAAATTTTAGGTCGATCAGGAAGGCTAGATGAAGCTTATGAGTTGATTAAGTCCATGCCAATGGAGCCCCATTCTGGGGTTTGGGGTGCATTGCTTCTTGCATGTAGTATGCATAATAATGTTGAGTTGGGGGAAATTGCAGCCAAACATTGCTTTGAGTTGGAAAGTGATAGTAGTGGGTATGGTTCGCTTCTTGCTAATATTTATGCGGGTGTTGGGAGGTGGGAGGACGCTAAGAGATTGAGAAAACGTGTACATGAAAAGGGTTCGATTAAGGTACCAGGGAGTAGTTGGATGGATCATTTACAAGAATAAATTAAGGGGTTATTTCTTTTTGACTTAATGGGTTTAATAGGTTAAGTGATTGATCCTGACAATGATAACTATACATAGTTGTTTATTTTTAACTTAATATGGATGTAGTTACTTAATAGGTTAAGCCAACAAGTCCGGCCTATTGTACTAAAACACAAACCTTTTACTTTGTCAATAGGTTAGCCGATCAATTTAATAGAAATTGTCATTTTTGTTAATGGAGCTAAACGGTCAATTTCATTGGTAGGATGTCACTTAAAAGGGTCGTAACTTGGATGGCCTTTAAGCCGTTCTGAAATCCAACAACCTAAGTGGCCCTTCAAACTAGATTCCTTGTAACGTATTCGGTTTAAAAGTAGTGTAATAAAATTTTTGTATTATTTGTAATACTTAGTACATGTATTCTCTCCTAAAAAAAGTAAATACAAAAGAGGGGCCGTAACATTCACTTGACGACCGGTTGGCAAGTCATTTTTGAAAACCGGGATGTGTTGTTGTATAGTCATGATCTCCGGGGTTAATTTGATTTCCTAGAAAATTTCGATATAAATTAATATTTGGGAGTGATTTGGTATTTTGACTAAGTATAATGACTTATTGAATAATTTCCCAAATTTTATTGATTCAAAATTTATTTAAATAAATTTTATCTAATTCAAAATAATTTAATATTTTCCAAATTTTTAATTTAAATCCAACATTTATCTAAATTAAAATGAAATTAATAATTTCTAAAAAGTTATTTAATCTAAGGTTTAATTAAATTAGATTAATAAAATAAAATAAAATAGATTTTATTAAAACTTTGTGTTTAATTGAAAAGGTTTTTCCAAAATAGGGTGGATTTTGAATCTTTTAATTGAAGTTTTATTAATTTGGGATTAGTTTTGAAAACAATTTAAGGGATAGGGGCCAAAGTTGGGCAAAGTCGAAGTAGGTGGGCTGTATTTTATTTATTTTGTATTCAAGTTTGGTTTAAGTAGATGAATCAGGAGGAGGTTATCCTCCTTATCTGTGTATCATGCGACGACGAGGAGAGAAAAAACAAACAAACAATTTCGATGGTCTCTGTGGTTCTCGGCGATGCACGAACGATTGAAGAAGGGTGGAGTGGACTTACGAGGGAGGGAGCAGCAGTGCAGTGGAGATGGTGGCTGGCAGTTAGTAGTAGTATTAAACACACTTAATAGCTACACTTGTATTTATTTATGTATAGTCTTTAATTCTTTGAAGTTGTAATGTGTAAATTGTATTTTTATAAATGACAAGTCTTTCCACCTAAATGGTTGTGATGTGTACCATTATCATCTCGCGGTGGTTGTGTTGGTCGTTCTTTTCGAGGTAGTCGTGGTCGTGGGCGTCGTCCTCCCCATTGTCAATTATGTTGTACCAATGGCCACTATGCTAGTGCATGCCAGCATTTCTCCTCATATGTCACTCATAAACCCAGATCAAATGCTAATTTAGCAAAAGCCTTTCATGTTCAATGTCATGTAACATCCAATGCCCCATATTGGTTTGTTGACTCTAGTGCCACCGATCATATGGTTTCTTCCGCAACATTCGTGTATCAACCTATGTCTTATGTTGGGAACTCTAAGGTTGATTTTGGGGATGGTAATGTTCTCTCAATATCTCATATTGGCGAATCTATGATTCACAATAATATTTAATTGTGAGATGTTCTGGCTGTCCCAATGATCACCAAAAATTTATTGTCCATTAATAAATTGACTACTGATAATAACCTGGATGTTTTGTTTTCCCAACCTCATTTTTATATCCAGGGGCAACGAAGCAGGTTCTAGCAAAGGGGCGATGTAAGCAAGGATTGTATGTTCTATCAAATAAACCGACAACATTTACGGTCTTTGCATGTTCGAAGTTAAGAGCATCCTATGAGCTTTGGCATTCCTGCTCAGGCCACGTTTCTTTTGATACTCTTTCTTTTATGAATAAATTAGGTCACGTTTCAGTGACGTCTTTATTACCGTCACTCGTTGTTTGTACGCCTTGCCAACTTGCTAAGGCACATTGTTTACCTTTTGAACCTAATGAAAAACGTGCTTTACATGCATTGGACTTGATTCATTGTGATTTATGCGGGCCATCCCCGGTTACTTCGGTCGATGGTTATCGTTATTATGTTGTTTTGTGGATGATTTTTCTCGTTTTATGTGGTTTTATCCGCTCAAAACCAAGTCCGGTTTTCATGTGGTTTTTGGGGCCTTCATTAAGTTTGTTCAAACACAATTTTCATCTAAAATTAAAGTCTTTCAAAGTGAAGGGGGCACAGAGTTTTTGAATCATCATGTACGGTGTTTTCTTGAAGACAATGATACTTTTCACCGTATTTCATGTCCGTACACTCCACAACAAAATGGTCGGTGGAGCGCAAACACCGCTATATTATAGAAACCAGTCTTGCCATGTTATTTAATGGGCATGTTCCGTCTTCTTATTGGGTCCATGCTTTTTGCTCAGTTGTTCATATCATCAACCGACTTCCCACCCGGGCATTAAATAATAAATCCCCGTTTGAGGTATTGTTTCTTCGGGTCCCCTCTTATGACCATTTTCGCCCATTTGGATGTCAAATCTACCCTTACTTAAGGGACTATGCGGAGCAGAAATTATCGGCACGTAGCCTTCCTTGCATATTTCTTGGCTATTGTGCCCAATACAAAGGATATTAATGTCTTGAGCCTGGCTCCTCACGTGTGTTTATTACGCGACATGCCAACTTTGATGAGGTTTTTTTTTTCCATTTGGCTGCACTTCAACTCGGGCCTCTATTCATGATCTTCATCTAGTTACTTTTTTAGACAATACATCATTTTCTAGTCCATCATTGGTTCCTGCTTCAAGCCTGCCTCAACAACCAACCAACTCGTCCTTTCACTAGTTGTGGGCTTTGCAATGATCCATCTCCTGTCACCGAGGCTCGGTTGCAAGAACAAGCCCAATCCTCGAAGCAGGCCCAGTCACCAGAACAGTCCTCATAGCAGGTCCAATCTACTGATCAGACCCGGTCACCCACCGATGCTCCATCATTGTTCTCACCAGATAACCCGCCTCATGCTGTTTTGTTTGATGAAACTAAACTGAATTCACTTCATGCTGCTCCTTTACGGGTTCCACCTATTAGCCATCCCATGGTTACACGGGCCAAAGCCTGGATTTTCAAACCAAAGCACCGAGTGGATCTTGCTCACACTACTAAACATGGTTTATATAGTGCCTTTTAGCAAATCATGATGAATATTCTTATCGTCCTTTGTGGTGGACTTGATCAGTGTACAACAATGTGTACTAGATCCTTTAGTCCGTCACTTGACTCACATACTTATGTGAACAAGGAATTAGTCTTAATATCCCAAATACAAAGGTTCTCATTCATCATACAATACCAGTTGCATGATTCCAAGTTTCTGTCCAATTGAAACTTAGGTGATGAGAATCATTCCTTATTTGGTAAATTTTCGACACTACCACAAATAACATAACGAAGAATCACATCCATTTTCAATATTGCTAATAATAGAAACATACAAACATCAATTTTCACAAAAGTCATTGCAAGAATATATATATATATATATATATATATATATATATATATATATATATATATATATAGAGAGAGAGAGAGAGAGAGCGAGAGAGAGAGAGAGATAGAGAGAGAGAGAGAGAGCTAGGTTCAGGTGTTTTAACTAAGTATTGTGTTATTGTATGCATCAATGTGGGCCAATCAAAATTAAAAAAATAATAATAAAATAAATAAATAAGGGTAAGTTAGTCATTTGTTTAATAACTTCCAAAAATAATCCCTATAATCATGGTATCTCTCCAGTTTAAATCTCGTTCCCCTCTTTATCTAAAAACCGATTCTGAAAACCTTAAATTGAACAAATCGACAACAACGAACCTTTGTAGGGTTTCCCTCTTTATCTAAAAACCGATTCTGAAAACCTTAAATTGACAACCACCACCATATTCCTGTTTTTCTGGTTGCTGAGCAGTGAGCACCACCATCATCTTCATCGCCGATAACCACACCATCATCTTCATAGCATACGACCACCATGACCACCCACTTCCTTCCTCATAGCCATCATTGCCGACGATACCACAACTACCCTTTTCGATCAAAACAAAAGGGAATGACGAATGAGGAAGACAAGAATCCGACCAGAGACCAATACTGATATCAATTTGAAAGTTAAAGGACAGGTTAGGATTTATCTTTTCGTTTTATCGACAAGGGAGCGTCAAAGCCAAATCGAAAATTGGCTCCTGGTAATTTTCTTTTTTCAAATTATCAATGTTACATATAATTGATCTCGTTGATGACACTTTCCGTAGTTGAAATTGACTCGTAATTGATTTGGATCTGCAATTGATTTCGAATGATAATTCAAAACTCACATTAACCACTGATGACAAACTCAATTTTCCAATCCAGCTTTCTCAGGTATAATCACGCACATAAAACATTCGACAAAATGCATCAATGGTTCGGTGGAGGCAGGGAAGAAGAACCGTAATCAGATGGGTGTTTGGATTAAGGCCGTGAAATCAATGGGCAAGCAGAAGAAGAAACAAAGGGTTGTTGTTGGCTGGATAATCACAGGTTTCTTTAATATTCTTTCTTATTTTGATTGATTTACTGTAAATCGATGAAGTTTAATCGATAGGTTTAGATGAGTTTTTGGGTTTGATTGGTTGAACACAAATCATGGTTGTTTTAGTTGCTTATTTGACAGATGAATGCTTCAACTGAATTGAAAGTTGTTTTCATGCACACCAAGTGCTCGCTAAAATGCTTCAACTGAATGGTATTTCTTCGTTTATAGCATTCTATCAGAAAAAAATGTTTTTATGATAATCATGAACATAATCTGTTAGAATTCCTCGAATTAATATAATTCTTGGTAAATGAATTCCAATTCTATCAGAATAGAATCACGAATTTCAATTATGTTGGAATGGAGTATGAATATTTTCTCACTAATTTATTCATTGTATTTGTTTCTACAGAAGCTGATGCTTGAAGAACGGACCACGAAATTTGAACGACGCCTCTTAGCAGCATTATTCTTTTAGAATGTATTAGTGTTTTTATTAGATTTTGATGTTTTTTTTTCCAGATTTGAAAGTTTTTTTAGTTTTATTCTTTAAAAATAAATATAATTCTTAGCAATTGTTACATGTATTCTATAAGAATTAATGTTATTTTTGTTTTAATTCTTCAATTGATGGTTCGAGAATTTTGTTATTCTACAAGAAATTTTGTTATTTTTGAACATACTCAAACATATTCTGTCAGAATGTCCGAACTAAAAACCTTATAATTTGTAAAATCGGATTTTTAAAATTAATAGAATCTTTGATCCCTTAAAATATGCAAATTTCTTTTATTAAATCTATGTTAACTGACTAAAATACCCTTGTAGTTAAATTAGATGGTATCTTTCAATTATATTTAATTAAATAATATGTATTAATCACTTTCTTAAAATAAGTAAAATGATTGGTCTACATTTATGCATACAATAACACAATAACTACTTTGAATAGAATAACCTAAGCCTATATATATATATATATATATATATATATATATATATATATATATATATATATATATATAACGCAATTACAAATGAAAACTATGTTACTAAATATTCCTAAGCAATCTATCATAACTCCTATGCAGCAGCTCAAAAATCTGATCATCGAACCATGCAATCGAACTCAATATACTTTTCCTTTAAGCTTCCTTTCTTTTCTTCGATCCTACAAAACATCAAAATGCAATCTTATCACATCATGTATTAAGAATCTACAAATAGGAACTTAATAGAGTTACATAGTGGATTTTACCTGAAGCAGAGTCATACATCTTGACTCTCCCATCCTTTCGATCCTTCAGGTAGATATGGCAGCTTCGTAACCAATGCCCATTCTCTTGGCAGTAAAAGCAAACAGACTCTTTGGGAATGATACAAGGGACAATCTCAGAATTTGCCTTTATCTTATGATCAAACCGTTTGAACATGGCAGATTTCTTTCTCTTAGGAGAAGAAATCCTTTATGGACTATCGTTGCCATTGCCTATGTCCATGGAAGTTTGGTAGGTTGACCTAGCAGTCAAATTTCCTTTACCGGTGCGCCAAATCATTATTGATTCAACATCAATAAGCAAATAGGTGAGATCAATGAGGGTCACATCGTGGTCTTCCATATAGTAGTCATTAATGAACCCTCTATATGACTTTGGAAGTAATTGAAGAACCCTCTATATGACTTTGGAAGTGATTGAAGAACCAAGTCAACAACCAACTTCCTAGAGACATCGACACCCAACATTCCCATCCTGTCAAAATGCAAATTCATCTCCAAGACGTGAGCACATACAGACTTTCCATCTCTGTGTTTGCTTGCCAACAGGGCTTGAGTGACCTTGAACTTTTCAAGTCTTCGAACATGTGGGTCAGACAGAATTATTGGAGGAGGTTAAGGAAGTGAAGCATGATTTCCATTTCCACAATCCAATCGTGGAACATCATCTTCATGTGGAAATCTTTTTAAAAGATTCGAGAAGACCATAGTTGTTAGAATTTGACATCTGCAAAAGGGAGAAGATTCAAGTTAGTTGATTTAATTCCTTAATATAACACCTAAATGAAATATCAAGGCTAGGACCCAACACAATTCGGAAGAGGGATGTCGTAATCCAATTGTAGAATACTTGAAGGTAGGGAAATGACGATTTACCAATTTCCACCATGAAAAACGAAAAGGAAAATTAGGTTTTAAATGAATTAAAATTCCTAGATCTTTTGAGATTCATTAAACTTTTCAATGGCATGTTTAATCTCGATTATGCCCTTCAAGTTTGTGACTTGGATGTCGAGGATCACAAACAAGGTGTGAATAACCATGAAAATTAGTTTGCTACTCTCGAAGACGTTTATCACCTAATCAATATGTCAGTTAACCACACATGCTCCATTGATCTATGATATCTACGAGCTACTCATTGTCATCCTTTATTGGTCCCATATTAATGTGTCGGTTAACCACACACGCTCCACTAACGACCAATAAGGTACATTGTGCAATTTCATGGATTAGCATCAAATTCACATTTTTTCTAAAGTAACTAATTTTTGAGAATTTATAAAAGTGTTTAGTTACTTCGTATTTCATTATACTTATAATGAAATGTTGTGTCCTATCCTACCCGTTCAGCTAACGACCATCCACTAGTGAAGGGTGTGGTGGGTAAGAGTGGATACCTAATGGCGGTCTTTTTACATGCGCTTCCTTAAACACCCCTTATAGACCAATGTCGTGAATGAGGCCTACTAACGGTAATACTGACTTTTACTTATACATATATAATATATTAGACTTTTAATTGTATATAGTATAAGGTTGTATTTTTACACTTTTTAAAATACAAAGTGGTTTAATCTATTAATAAATTAGACTTTTAATTTAATTAAACTTAAACCATATGATTATGGATTTATTAATTCTCTCTTTTAATTAAACTCTTAATTAATTTAATAAAATCCATAAGGGTATAATTTGAACTTTTCAAAACACTAGGGTTTTAGAATTTAATATTTCAAAATTAATACCTTTTAAATAAATTTTAAATTCCAAAACTTGAGGACAAATTTTGAAACCTTTCAAAATATTAGGGTTTAACTGTTTAAATTTCTAAAACTAAAGCTTTTAATTCCAAATTTAAACCATAAAACCTAAAGGGTGTAATTTAAGATTTTTTCAAAATTACTAGGTTAAATATTTGAATCAAAATAATCATATATTATCTATATTTAACCAAATCCACCAATTTTAATAAAGATATCTCATACCAATCATAAAAATCGATTTTAGGCAAGAAAAATGAGTTTTGGTAATTATCCTGATAAAAAACTGGCCAAAAAATCGAAAATCCCGGCAACAGAACCCTGGACTCGTCGAGTCCACTATGGAACTCGTCGAGTTTATGCAACTCGTCGAGTCTATACATGGAATCGTCGAGTAGACCTTTCGGACATCAAAGATTTCTACTTTTTGATCATTTGGTAGTTCACTTTTGCATCTATTCAATTGAAAAACGACTTAGGCTCTGATACCACTGTTAGGTTTTGAGCATACCATCATTCATATGGTGTACATGCAACCCTAATTGCTTTGGATCTAGGTTTTCTAAATTAAACATAAAACTATGAATACCAAAGCAATAACCCTATGACTACCATACATATATCGAAAAACACATATGGTTAAGGTTAGAGTCTTTACCTCTCTTGTCATGTAGCAATAACAAGTTTAATCCTTCTTAATCTTGACTTTTGAAAGCCTAGTGCCCCAAGTGTTGCACCTCTAACGGAATCACAAACACCCAATGCAAGGAGATGACTTAGAAGAAAAGGATTTCAGCTAGGGTTTCTTTCTTGAATGCTTAGCCCCAAAATCCACTTGTATGGGGTCCTATATATAGCTGTGGCTGCTAGGGTTTTCAGGTGGAAACCCTAATACATAACTTAGGCAACAAGCAACCCATGATCTCCTTCCTAAAAACCCATGGAGAAAATCTATAGGGCTTCCCTATAGGATTTCGTGCACTCCACTCTATGGAGTCCATCAGCCCAATTTATGCAACTATCAATGATTTGCATAACAGTCCCCCAATTATTTAATCAGTCTCTTTTGATCACCAAATTAATTTCTGATCAATACAAATAATATGATTTCCAAATAATATATTGATCTTGTAATATATTAATGAAACCATTTTGAGTACCAATTTATTATTCATATAATGAATTCTACTCCCTCTCCTCTTGTCATCATATTAAGTTGCATGAGTGAAGGCAACCTAAAAGGACTATGCTCATAATCAAATCAAGTACATACCAAAAATATATTTGGGCTTAGACACCTAATTCAACACATTGAACTTCCAATGGTCATAGTAATCATTTCGACTTGAGAGATGTGGTTATTTAGGGTGAGAAGGCAATTGGCGAGTATTTCTAAAGTGTTTTCTAATTGGGCAAATTGCCATTTCTATTCTGTAAGTTTTATTAATTTTGCGGAATTTAGGTTTTATCGTGTTTCTAAAACTATGGTCAATAAAGCTTATATCGTATCAGTATCAAATCGTATGGAAGCATAGATATTGTTGATATGAAGCGTACCAATAACCACAGCTAGGTCCTGGTGAGCATCTACTGCATTGATCACTATGTTGTTCCTTTGCTACCCTGATTCTTCAACTTAGGGAAATCCTTCTTGAAGTGTCCCGGTTGGTTGCATTCGAAGTAGTTATGTATTTTTCTTGTAGCAGTGGTTGAGGTCTTTCTACAGGACTTAGTGGTGTGTGTAACATCCCGATGTTCAAGTACTTCTAAACTCATCTCTATAATTCTATTTCATGTCAATTGGTCAGGTGTTAGTACCCGTGTGTATAGTTGAGGTTTGGACACGGCGTGTTGGAGGCACCAACACGACGTGTATAGATATAAGAAGGCGCGAGTTTCATTTTGGGCAACACGACGTGTTTCCTCTTGAAACGCGGCGTGTTGATGGCTGGAATGAAAACCCTAATCTTCCAGCTTTTTCTCCATATTTAAAGGAATGTGGAGGCTAGGGTTTGTTCACCTTCAGCCCCCATCATCCCCTCAATCCTTGAAAGAACCCTGATCATTTTTTTCCCATTTGTGAAGCTATTTTGGTATTTTGAGGCTAAAAGAAGGAAGAAGGTGGAAGAGGGAAGCAAAGATCCTGCAAGCAATCTCCATTCTTCAGTTTGGCACTCTCCTGGACCTTTATAAGTGTCCAAGACTCGATTTTTATCATTCAAAGTTGTTAGATCTTGACTTATGTCCATTTTTCTCCTTGTTCTTGAATGTTGCAATGGATGGATCTCATAAAGTTTGCAACTTTATGAATCTCCATGTCAAGGTGACCTAGTAGTGTCTTGGATCTAGTCTATAATCAAGTTTTGATGACATGCATGAGATTAGGTCATAAATCCTCATTTTGACCTAATATGGGTTCAAGACATGCATTGGACATGTATCTTTAAAAAGCACCAACCTTTGGGCTGATTTAGGTGTTAGAATCACTTTTGGAAAGGATGGACTTTAGATCTTAAGGATCAAAAGTATTTTGGTTAAGACCTTACATTATCGAGCTTATGATTCGGGTTTTTGGACTCTTTTTGGTAGTCCCAATGGATAAAGTTGGAAACTTTACCCTTCCTAATCACATTTTGGTCTAGATCTGAGCTTTGGAGCTATTGAAGTCGAAAAGACAGCTGAATGTATTAAGTTGTTGGAACTCAGGCAAACACAACATGTTTGCAAGTCAACATGGCGTGTTGGCTGAGGTTTTACCGACAGTTTGGATGCTCACGGAATACGGTGTGGCCAAGGGGAACACGACGTGTTGGGTCAACATGGACTGTTGACCTTGACCGTGACTTTAACCAAGTTGGACCTTGAGGGTATGTTGGGTATTTTGCAATGTTTTAAAAATCGGTTTGAACCGGCTGGTTAGACCGGGAACCGGGAGAGAGAACGGTTCAACTATCACCTGTTTTACATTGATTTCTGAAACGGATTAAACCAGCCGGTTTTTAGAAAAAACCGGTTGAATCGGTTAAACTGAATAAAAACACATGAAAAAAAAATCATTTACATAATAAACTTTGATGATTTTTTCAAATCTATGTAGTTTTCTCTAAACAAAAACATATGGTAAATGTTATAAATGCTTTTGATGTGTTTGTATTCATCAAAAACTATATTTCGTTTCGATATTATACTTTATTTTCTTTTTGACGTATATGGATTGATGTAAAACACTAAAACTTTTGGTTATGTGTTATTTTAATGTATTTGAATTCATCTACAACTTATTTTTATGTGTATTTTTAATGTTTGAACTTGTAAACATCAAATTCATAATTTCTATATGTATGTATGTGTAGAAAAATAGAAAAAAAAAAACAAGAAAACTATAGAAACCGGTTCACCCGGCGGTCGAACAAGTTAAACCGGGAACAGGTCACCATACATGTCAACTAAAAAACCGGTTTTTAAAACATTGGTATTTTGGGATCTTGATGGAATTGGTCACTTGGTGGAAACAAGTATCTGTTAGAGAACTGAGATTTCGAAGTCGAACCTCATCAGTTATGTTCAGTCTGCGAGGTGAGTTTTTCTCACTGTACTTGCGGGTCGAAGGCACCAACGTCGACCCTTTGGATTGGTATCCTGGTTTATTGTATGATCAAGTATTGTTGTGTTCTGTTAGAACTATAAGATTTGTCTGTTTCTTATTAACTGGTTATTTGTATGTTTGTCTGTTATATGTATGTGTCGACACGGTGTATGTGTGGTTAGGTTGAGGCGGTCCTGCTTTGTGTTGAAGGCCAACAGACACAGGGCGGACCGGATAGACTGAAGGCCAGTGGGGCATACCAGTCAGTCTGAAGGTCCGGAGAACGGTCCAGATAGGTTGAAAGACCAGTGTGGCGTACCAGTCATGTTAAAGGTTCTGTGAGCGGTCCAGGTAGACTGTAGGCCGGTGGGGAGTTCCAGTCAGACTGAAGGCTCTTTATGCTTGTTGATTATTGTTATTATTCTGGTTTGGTGTTGTGTTGGTATTTTAGGAGAACTCACTAAGCATTAGGCTTACAGTTTTGGGTTATGTTTTAGGTACTTCAGATGATCGCGAGAAGGCGAAGGTGTGATCGTGCACCTCCTAGTGGTTTGTTCTATGATTTTGGTAAAAACTCTGATATTAAACATGTTTTGAAAACTATTTTGTAAACAATGATGAATTTTATGGATGTTACAATGTGACTTCTTAAATAACAGTTGTTGCAGATCATGTAATTTCCAACATGGTGAAAATTACACTTGGTACAATGGGGTAAAGTCCTAACGTTGGATTTGGACGGATTGGGAGTGTTTGAGTCGTAGACAGTCACATGTTCTGATTTGGGCTTGAGAAGTTTGAAGTTCCCTTTGGAATCCTTGTGGTAGTTTCGTTTCTTACCCTTCGTCCGGTTTTGCTCCATCTGTTGGGTTATGGTACTTGGACGGAGGTATTGTTCAGTCAAATGATAGGCCAATTGTTTAGCACTTTCAAAAGTAGTGGTTTGAATGCAACAACTAGACCTTGAATTGGGGGAGTTAGCCCCCAAATTCACCTTTTAATCATTTTGTATTCCGAGTTTACTATTCCTGGGCAGAGGTTGGCGAGGTAGTTAAATATGGAGGTGTAAGTAGTCACATCTGACTCTTTGATAGTAAGGTTCAACAATGCTTTTTCTAGGGCTTGAGTTTCTTGTCGTTGAAAATATTCCTTAATTGACATTTGTTTCAGGGCTTCCCAAGAAATGGTTCAGGCTACATCAATTTCTATAGACTTCGTATAGATATTCCACCAAGTCAGGGCAGAATCCATTAGCGTACAAGTGGCATACTTAACACGACGGTTATTAGCACAAGAGCTGATACGGAACACTGCCACCATCAACTCTATCCAATGGGATAGACCAATGCCTCCTTTCGTACTAAAGAAGGATGGGGGTTGGTAGGCTAAGAAATCCTTGTATGAACAGGATCTGGGGATGTTTAGGGTAGTTATTGGAGTGCCATGTGACATCCCCATTTTTACGGCCTGAAAAGACCGATTTGTTTATGCTTTGTTTGAAAAGCAGAGTAACCTTTTAAAGAAAAGTATTGCGGAATTTGTTCCCAGAAAAACATGATAAATACGTTATCAAAACATTTCCGAAGAAATTTATTTTATTCATTTTAAAACGTCGAGGTGTCATCGCCAATATAGAAATATAAGCATAAACAGAACTTACATTCATTAACACTAGTGATTTACATCTCCTTAATCTCTCAGTGTAATGTAACTTCATATCGACGCCTGTGATATAGGAATTTCAATCCCACAATGTTATATCATATATATAATTTAGAACTCACAAGATATACAATTTCACCATATATATATATATATATATATATATATATATATATATATATATATATATATATATATATATATATAATTTCACCATATATATATATATATATATATAAGCAACTTTTACCCCACCCCGTCGTTCCTCCCAACGACACTATCCATAGTCTCAGACCTTAAACTTTACCTCTTTAATTAATCCATACTCTCGGATCTAATATATGCTCCCGGATCAATAACTGTGCCCATTTCATACTCTCAGACTAGGAACAAATGTCTATGTCTAAATCCATACTCCCGGATTAATGAAAAATAACTATGTCCTATACATACTCCCATATTAAGGACAACTGACTATGTCTTAATCCATACTCCCAGATTAGTGACAATTGACTATGTCCAATCCATACTCTCGGACTAAGGACAATAACTATGTCTAATCCATGCTCCCGGATCAATGACATATTTTAAAGTTCTATTCTCTGTGTATATCTCACTCGTACTCATAAGAAGATACTACCCAATATTCCTTATAATTAACTTATGTTTACTCTTTATCCTAAATCATAATATATTATTAGGTATGTTCTTTAACACATATCTCAGGAAACATCAAATAATTTGCACATAAACATATATTTAATACTTCAATCAATACTTGCATTAAAATTATGTTCATGAAAGGGACTATACACTCACTTGTTAAGGTGGTGATTCCAAACTCAGACAGCGCTTCGCTTCTTAAAAATAATTTCCTTCGAGGAAACCTAGTATTATTACCACTAGATTTTAGTCTAATATTTAACGTGACTAATTATTAGTCTTATTATTATTAGTATTATTATATAAACGTTTAAACAATATTTTTCAACGACTATGTACAGACAGGGGCCAGACATAAAACACCGGAGGGCAAGATAATTTTCGCATATAGCACTTCTGAAATCCAACAACCATATGCGACCCTTTAAACCAGATTCCTCGTACTGCGAGTAGTTAAAAAGATTTTATAACGACACTTATATAAGTCATAATAATAGCCCAAATATTTATTATAAGTTCATAATAACAATACTAATTTTAAATATAAGCTATATTAAAATAGGGTAAGCATAACTTACTTACAAGGGGGTTTTAGCTAGGAGTCGGCTCTGCAGGGGCAGAACTTCGTCGCTAAATCTTTCTAAGAGAGATTCGTGCAGCGCTTCAGCGCTCACCTTACTATACTAAAACTAAAGAAAGAGAAGTCGAATCACGATAGACCAAAATGCTCTGGGGATAAGAATAGAAAGACTCTTGAATCAAGAGAATGATGCAACAAATATGAGTGCCCAAGGCTCATATTTATAGTAACTAAATTTTCAAAAACTACATTCATAGTTATTTAATGACCTTATAGTTATATAAACAACTAAACACCCTTTTATAACACTATTTTAAATAGATTTAACGATATTTGTACTAAACTAATGTCGAAAGTATTCAACACTAGTCTTATAATG
Organism: Lactuca sativa; assembly: GCF_002870075.4. Lineage (NCBI taxonomy): Eukaryota > Viridiplantae > Streptophyta > Magnoliopsida > Asterales > Asteraceae > Lactuca > Lactuca sativa. Next base: position 97,980,800 of record NC_056630.2, on the reverse strand, counting down.
ATCGCATCGTCGATACCTTTCTAAATAGTTTATAATGATATATACATATGTATATATATATATATATATATATATATATATATATATATATGTGTGTACGTATATATGATTTATAATTTATTTTAATACGTAAATATGCTATTATAATTTGTAACTTATTCATACGAACTCCGTTTTTGACACTCTTTATATCCATGCGTAGGTGGAGACGTACTCTACAACTTTCATTTATATTCCGTCGCCTAATTTTGACTTTATTTTTAAAGTTATATTTTTAACAGGCCGGGACAGGAAAAAATCCATTAAAAATTCACAACTTCTTCATTTGACGTCCGTTTTCATCTGTCTTTTTACCTTTGCGCTGCTATTAATGAGATCTTTAATTATCATTTAGGTTGCGTTGGCCAAAAATTGATCGATCTAAAATTCAAATTTTGGGTTGTGCACTGCTATACCAAATCTTAGAAAAATCATAACTTCCTCATACGAAGTCAGATTTTGACGTTCTTTTTATGCAAACTCTTTGTTTAATGTATATTACAACTTTCATTTAGATATTTAAGGCTAAAAATTAGTTTATCAAAAATTCATTTTTTACGTTACGCGGTGTCATGCCGGTTTCACCGTAAAACTTCGACAGGCCATAACTTCTTCGTTATAACTCGGATTTCGACGTTCTTTATATGTACAGAACCCTTTTAACATATACTATAACTTGGTTAAGATTAATCCTTCCAAATAATATTCCATCAAAAACTTATTTTTGATGCCCATTGTCTCTAAATTGACTAACCCAGATCCGCGGGCGTTACATGTCGCTTCCACTATTCCTAATGCTTCCATTTTGGGCAACCTCGTATGCTGCCAAGGCTATAGCAATTCCTTGTGCATGTAGGGTGTGCATTAGTGTTGAGTCCATTCGAAATGTTGGTGGTGGGTGAACTCGCGGATTCCTTCGAAGGCCTTTATCATAAATGTTTAAAAAGACACGCTTAAGTTGTTTATACTACTTAATCATAAACAAGTATGTATGAGTTGTATTGTGTGATAGTGGATTAGTATAATTTGTTCTTATAATCCTATAGGGTTCCAAATTATAGAGTGAGATTGATTCTTGAAATCCTACTGGTTTTCAAACGACAGGGGAAAGGTGATTGATTCGGAAATCCTCCAGATTCATTCGCTGTAAAACTTCGACGGGCCATAACTTCTTCGTTATAACTCGGATTTCGACATTCTTTATATGTACTGAACCCTTGTAACATGTACTATAACTTGGTTAAGCTTAATCCTTCCAAATAATATTCCATCAAAAACTTATTTTTGATGCCCATTGTCTCTAAATTGACTAACCCAGATCCGCGGGCGTTACATGTCGCTTCCACTATTCCTAATGCTTCCATTTTGGGCAACCTCGTATGCCGCCAAGGCTATAGCAATTCCTTGTGCATGTAGGGTTTGCATTAGGGTTGAGTCCATTCGAAATGTTGGTGGTGGGTGAACTCACGGATTCCTTTGAAGGCCTTTATCATAAATGTTTAAAAAGACACGCTTAAGTTGTTTATACTACTTAATCATAAACAAGTATGTATGAGTTGTATTGTGTGATAGTGGATTAGTATAATTTGTTCTTATAATCCTATAGGGTTCCAAATTATAGAGTGAGATTGATTCTTGAAATCCTATTGGTTTTCAAACAATAGGGGAAAGGTGATTGATTCGGAAATCCTCCAGATTTCCATATGATAAGGATGGAATTGAAATCCTTATGATTGAAATCTTTGTCATCTTTAGAAGAGAGAATTTTGGAAACTATTGAACGATTGACTGAAAACTTATGGGTTTCTTTGCTACAAAGGTAGCAAAGTTATCAGTTCTTCGGATTTAGGTGAATTAGGAAAATATAAACGTTATCCTAGTATTTTTTATGCTTTAAAATGTATACGTTGTTTTGGGGTTGAAATAAGGTATTAGGTATCTGCATCGAATCTTGAGAGCATTCTTCAATCTCTAAGACTTTCAACCGTTGTAGTCTGTCAAACTCCTTGCTCAAGGTTGGTTTTGCACCGGCCCGACCATAAATAACATAGGCGCACATTCCAAGTTTATTTGTGGTATGGATTATATACTGTACTAACCTTTAATTGATGTGTATGACCTAAAGGGTTGATTTGGTAGTTTTAGTTGAAGGGATGTTTAGAATTTTTATTAAGTGTTCTCAACGCGGGTCAGACTATATATAAACTCTTATATATTATGGTTGGTGAGGTTTGTAGTATTATTAAATTTTGTTTTATACTTCCCGACTACCGAGCACAAACGAGAGCCATACATGAAGTGCCGGAGGGCGGGATCATTTTGACAATTAAGTTGTTCTAAATCCTGCAACCCAAACGACATTTCAAACCAGATTCCCCGTACCGTAAGTAGTCGAGAAGTAGTGTTATTATTAATAATACTTTTATTAGAAGCTAGTTGCTATAGTTTCATTTCTCTTTCAAGGATACGAGTTCTCTATAACCAATTTAGCTCTGATACCAATCTGTCATACCCCCAACCGAGGCAACGGAACATGCCAAGTTGTGCGGCTAAGTTCATGGATCACATATAAACTGAATATATAGCTCAAATACAACAATAAACAAAACAACATTTATATTCCATCTTGATGTTTGAATACATGGTTCTTACAGATAATAGTATAATATATGAATATCCTTAAACAGGTAGGCGGACATAATAAAAAGTAGTAAACTAAATTGTCTGAGATTCCTGATTATCCGTCTTCTGAATTTGCTTGATTAATGATTTCCTAAAAATACCTGTAGTTTTAAAGGTCAACACAAGGTTGGTGAGAGTTACATTTTAAAAGAGTTTCAGCGGACGGAATTATAATATCTTTTATAATTATTTTATATTATTATTATCTTATTCACATAATTAGCTACCGCTTTAAAACATAAAGAAAATCCTAAAAATTGTTCTAGAATAAAAATACATTGGCATCATTCACAAGTTTATTAGTTCTCCAAATCTATACTTGACAACAAGAAGTGGATATTTGTTGATAAGTTCTAACCCTTTATACCCTTCAATAAGCACAACAATATAAATTTGATATTTATTTGAAACATAGAATATTCCAGGATGCTTTAAAAGCAAAACATGTAAATTCTTAGGCAAACACACCTCCAAGATGCTTTAAAAGCAAAACATGTAAATTCTTAGGCAAACACACCTCCCTCTTCAAATGACCCAACTTCATAATCGATGCTTTCTTCCATAATGTAAGTGACAACTCATGAATTACACCAATTATTCTTTTATCCAACTCTCCATGATTCACATAAGGTGAAATGTAATGAGATGAATTGAATTCATAAAATCTTTCTCATGATTTCGCCCAAGAAAAAGGTAACAAACATTGGAATGACATATTCCAACTCTGTTCTTTTAATAGCGGAAACAACCAACTCCGGATTCCATGTCATGAATTCGATTTCCATGGAAGTTTTTCTTCCGCTATGGTTGACTACACAAAATATATCAAGATGTTTAGGTATGATTCTCATTAGATATTCATCTGGATATGGTAATCCTAAATTTCTTTTGAACTCGTTTAACTTTGAGACATTGAGTCTATGATTACAAACAATCATCAATAACTTCGATAATCTTTCAACGACTACAGGTTCTGCATATCCTTTACAGTTTCTTCTTCTTGTATTAAAGAAAGCATCTTTTAAGTAAGGTGACAATGGTATTCATCATTTTTAAAGTATACTTCAAAGCAACATGGGCATTTGTTAAGCCAATTCATGTGTTCCCCTTGAAGATCAAGACTTTTGAACTTTTTTTGGAGGTAATTAACTGATGTTACATGATCTGGATATCACAAGATTATGTTTTTAATCTGGTTATTTATGATCCATATGTTATTTCTAATTAAGGTTGCTTCAGAATTGGCCAAAGAGAGAATATTTGGAGAATATGAAGATTCCATAAAGGGAAACACATCAAAATAGTTGGAAATTTTTAGTTTATGCAAATAGTTATTCATTTTCATTTTCCCACTTTGTATATTCATTCTAAAATTGGTTCACACATACAGATACTCACATAGATGACGACAAAAAAATCTGAAATGCCTTATCGGAGAGGCTGAGACAGGCGTTGGCATGAGATTGAAGAAGAAGGCCGAAGATCCAAAAGTACCGATTACAAGTCAAAACTAAGAAACTAAGATGGTATAAGGGTCCGACGGTGATAGATTGCTTTCATGGGAGGCCTCTGAGTGGTGTCGATGAAGGATAGACCTATGTCCAATGGTTTCTATACTGAACAATTACAAGATTTGATTCATACAAGGTTTCAATGGTTAAAGAATTATATGAAATAGTTAAACCTCAACTGATTTATGGGAACGATTAGAGAGGACAATCATTAAAGGCCTTAACTCAGTCAAGAACTACTCACGAATACATATAGATTTTACAAGAACCGAATAAAAGAAGAATCAGTGTCAAGAAAAACTAATAGATAGAGAGAGGGTGGAAGGCAACGTTTGGATTCACCTCTTGAATCCCTTCGTCTTCAAGTTGATGACATCTGCCCTTCTCCAAACTAATCTCACACGTTGTAGCTGCTCAAAAGAAATAGGTTTTAGGGTCCCGATGGATACCGATTGTTGATTGAGGAAGATGGAGATTAATGAATCAGAGGAAGCGACTTTATAAGGTGCGTTCTATTTACATACGAAATCCGATTAATTCAAACTTGGAGACAATCCAGATTTGTTGCGATTTTTGTTGTTGATTTCTTGCTAATTCATGGTTCCTGATTTAATGCATCAATATTTTAAAACTATCATAAGGGTATTTTTGGTACTTTACTTTATAAGTTTAGGTGGGAAAAGAAGCTGAGGATTGTTGATGAGATGACAAGTGACAATAAAGATAATTTTTTTATTAGAATAGGGGATTAGAAGAAAAACAAAATCTTCAAGGTCGAAAGTTCATAATATCAATAGTACAAGGACTCGAGGTGTACCTTAACTACCATTCATCAAGTTATTGCTTATTACGATTTACGAGCTCCCAAAAGCCCTAACCCTAACGTCATACAGAAAATTTTCAGTCGGAGGAGCTCACAGTAAAAATGGTAGCAACGGATTTAAAGTCGGAGATCAAGAAACTGATGGAGAAAAGGAGCGGTTTGGAAGCGGAGATGAACGTTATTATCGAGCGTCTTTGTCAGCCCGGCGGTCCTGGACTTTCCGGCAATCTCGTCGACTCTGAGGCAATTACTTCTTATATTTCTCTGATTAATTACAACCAATGTAATTCTATTGAATTCGTATATGTTCAAACTTTACTTGTAGAGGAAGAAATTACTCTCTGAATATAAAATCGATATCACGAGCATTTGCCATTGGAGTTCACTTGAATTTCTTACTTTCTGCAGGGGTTTCCAAGATCTGACCTCGATATTCCATTAGTGCGAGCAGATCGACATAAACTTGCAGGTCTGTGACTTTGTTCAGTATCATTCTCATCATTTTGACACACTAATCTCAATCCTATTAATATGTTACAGAGCTTCGAAATGATCACAAGGATACAACTGACAAAATAGGCCACAAAATAGAGCTTCTGCATTCAGCACGCGTGACTCCTAAATCTTCAACTGCTATGGACTCTGGTTCCAATAGCCAAGCTGTGCATGATATGTCTGGAGGCTCGATCAGTGTCATGGATGTGGATGTGGATGTGAGCAGACCTTTTGCAATGGTGGATGAGATCAGTGAGGAATCTCCAGCAGCAGAAGATGGGTTACAACTTGGAGATCAAATTGTTAAATTTGGGAATGTAGAATATGGTGATAATTTGCTACCGAAGCTTGCTTCTGAAGCACAGATGAATCAAAATCGTCCTGTTTCTATGACAGTTATGAGGCAAGGGACTTCAATTAACTTGACTGTTACTCCTAGAACATGGCGAGGTCGTGGCTTGCTTGGGTATGTAACTTTCTTCTCTAAATATGGTTTCTTCCTTCTGTGTTAAGTTGAAGAAAAAATATCTATATCTATTATCTATATGTGATATCTGTATCCTTATATCAGTAGCTAACTCTGATATACTTGTTCCTGACTTCTTGCAGATGCAATTTCCGGATCTTGTGATGTGTAATGTAATGGATGTTCATGAGGCTCTCGGGATTTGTACAAGAGCTTCATATGCATAAGTGTAGCAAGAAACAATGTTAGTTGAAACTTGGATATTTTTTAGTCATGCAATAATGTTAAAAAAAAAAATTCTAGGCTTGACTGCATTTTGTTCATCCAATGACGAATGTAAATGCTTGATATGGTGGTGTTGTCATGCAATAATGTGTTTTTGGTTTGTTGCTATCATTCTCTTATGAACTTGTAAAGTATTGGAAAAATACATAAAAGCTACTATGTTTTGGTCATTTTTGTGGTTTAACCAATATGTTTCCGTTTTGGGTTATGAAAGCTAAATTTCCTTTTGTATGTCAAACACTTGGACATGTCATAACAGTGGTTACAATAGAAAATTTTGTAAAATTTAGTGGCTTTAGTGATTTTTTGACACTAGTCCGCCATTAAATTTTGACAATTTTTTTATTGTAACACTTTAACTTGGTATAGCAAGTCAAAGTGGTTGACATAGAAACAAGTTGTCAAAATTGGGTGGCTTTTGTTGACTGGAATTGAAATATAGTGGTTAAATGTCAAAAAAATATCAAATTATATGCCTTATATGTAATTCGTTGATTCGCTCCAAAATATTTAAACATTTTTATTTGTATAGACAAATCTTTTAAAGTTTGACGAAAATCATTTAACAACGCAAATGTAGAATATATTAGTTTGTTTAAAAAGCCTTAAAGTTAAAAGTTGAAGGTTCAACTACACATAAAGCATAGGTGATAGGTGTGAATGGTAAAATTAAAAATTTCTCTATAAATAATTTGATCAAGTGTATGTATATTGAATTATGAGTAGCTGGAAGACTTAGGTTGCGTTTAGTTACGAAAAACATTTTTCGTTTTTCGTTTTCGTTTTTTATTTTTTGTTTTTCGTTTTCAGTTTTCATTGAAAAATTTAGAAAACACGTTTAGTTAAAACTTATTCTTTTTTCATTTTTAGTTTTAGAAAATTAGAAAACACATTTAGATGTGTATATTTTTATCGGTTTTCAATTTTAGAAAACGGTAGCGGTGGTAGGGTGAGGGTAGGGGCAGTGGTGGTGTCGATGATGGCGATGGTGGCGGCGGTGGTGGTGGCGGCGTCGGTGGTGATTGCGGCAGCAGGGGTAATGGTGGTGGTGATGGTGATGGTTGGTCGGTGATTGTGGTAGTGGTGTTGGGGATGTATTTGTGTGTGTGTGTGTGGGGGGGGGGGGGGGGGGGTAGGTGTGTGTTGGGAGTAGGTGGGTTGGGGGTGTTAAGGTGAGGGTAGGTAGAGGTGGGAGTAAGTGTGTGTTTATATTTTAGAAATATTTTGGAATTAAAAAAATATGAAAAATAATAATTATTGGTTTTCCAAAAAATTTCAACTTCTTTGTAATTTTAGACAACGGAAAATTTCCATTTTTTTAAAAAATAGACGAACTAAACGCGTTTTCAAAATTCTCATTTTTCTTGAATTTTTTTTTTCCGAAAAACGAACCATTTTCCGCAACTAAACGCACCATTAGCCTCCGATGGGACTTTCATGGAAAACTTCTCATATATGGGGTATAATGCAAGAGACAAATTTAATAGGTTCAAAGTCATGACATTAAACCTGCGTGAGTATCAAACTCGGTGCATTAATCTACATGCATCACTTGCATGTAGGAAATGATTAATGATCATTCCTTATTTTCCTACACTTTAATATATTTTTTAATAAATATAAAGCAATGTGATATTATAAGGTCATCTGTTATATCCATCACTAACCACTATAGTGATCGTTGTCACGTCATAACAACACTTTCTACAGCTATCCATAAGATACCTACCGCTAACCACATCACTCCATCGTATTTTTTTTAATTAAATTTAATTCATAATTCAATGCAAATACAATAAACATATATATATTTAACTAGTTTTTTTATTCAAATTTAAAACATTATATTAATTTAAAACAAACTTGAAATAAAAATAGAAAAAAAAACATAAAAATGAAAGAAAAAAAAACCAACATAAAACTACAACCATAAAGAAAAACATAATGCTTTGATGTGTGTAATGGGTTTGTGGTTTATGTCTTCATATTGATGCATTACGTGTACAATCGACTGGATATTGTCGTCGTATACGTTGTTTATAACAAAGGTATAAATTTTGTCGAACTCGATGATTTTTACCCTCACATCATGAAACTTCGAACATATTTCATCAAGATTACGACTTGGAGAACCCATTAACTCGTGGAAAACGTTTGCAACTTTTACCCAAAAATCATTAGGCATTTGAGTATCGGCCTCTTCCGCCACCGACACCTAAGCTGGTGCCAAATTCTTTTTTTTTTCCTGACAAATTCATCCTTTTAGGAGTCATTGGCTGTGAATAAAATCAGAGAGGAATTGTCTGTTTAAAATGAAAGAAAAATTGTGGTATTTATAGAAGATTTTGAGGAGAGTTTGAAAGGTAAAAAAAAAAAAGAATAAACGTTACATTTTAGCCGTTACTCATAATCAATGAAGCAAAAAATTCTTATTGGTCGCTTATAATCATGATGCCCACCACGAATCACCATGAAAAACCTCCACCATGGACGGTCGGGCTGGTGTACACGGCTGTTGTTCGTTGCCACCTGTCACACCCCGAAAACCGAAGGCGGAAACATTTCCGAGGTTGACTCCACGTTGAGTATCAAATCCAATGCACATAGTAAGTAAAGTAGAACAACCATTACATTACATATAGAAAAGTTTTACATTTGTTTCAAAAGATATAGTTATACATTTGTGATACATAATATAAACATAGACAAAACGAACGGGTCTTGTACGCACTCCATCTTGCATCAAGTGGATCTTCGGGTACCTGTTCTATCAATGACCTGAGAACACAAGCGGTTTGAAAATCAGCATAACGCTGATGAGTTCATAAGCGGTTTTTGTTTTGTGAAAATGTTCATGTTTCCTTTCTGTTTCTGAAAATGTAACACACGCCAAGAAAATCCCACATTTTCTTAAAAAGGTTGGTTGTTATTTCACAATATGTAATGTAAAGTTGTACACTAAAAACATGTTTACCCTTGTGAAAATGTACATTTAGGTTATCTGTTTTATTATTCTGTTTTGGTTATGTACCAATGGATCCCCAGGAAAGTCCCATACTTTCCTGATTGTAAAAGATGTAAGGTTATCCAGTTTGTTACACTTTTCTAGTTATGAAAACGTTCCCCAGGAAAGCCCCATGCTTTCTTGAATGTTGGTTATCAATATAAAAGATGTATTCTGTAAACGTGGTTATGTTCAATGTTTTCCCCAGGAAAATCCCATACTTTCCTGAATGTTGGTTTTCAATGTGAAAGATGTCTACCAAACCTGGTTATCTTGTGAGGTGTATAAAGTTGTTCATTATTACTATAAGTAAATCTCTGTTATCCTAATTGCAAGTTCCATAACCATACGATAAACTGAACCTGTGGCAATAAGTAGTCCACATCCTTATGACTTTCGTCACCCTTGAACCATTTTGGTTCGGCTATAGCTAGCAGCCAGGTGTGGGGTAGTCAACCCCGTATAGATCTATACACTCAAGTCACGCTCTCTAAATCCCAGAGATTCTGGTTACGGGTGTAGTCCTCCACTCGCGTATCTCTGTGGAGTGTTCGCCGAGGACGTGTCTCCAATCATACAGGAATAACAAATTTACTAGTAATAATATAATAGTCCTCCACTCGCGTATCTCTGTGGAGTGTTACCGAGGACAAACAATGTACAAGTTATATTGTTCATGTGTTCTAATTTCATGCTTTTAACTGATATAATGTGGAAAACCATTTGTGAAATATATGAAACATAACAGTTTATAAAACCCATTTCACAAATAAATGTTTACGTGATCTGCATGTTCGAATGGTTATCAGTTGTATCAATCAGTATTAAAAGCATATAAAATGTGAAATACACATACGAAAACAAGTTTTTGAGTACAATAAATCCTTGTACCTTGCTTGTGTTCCCCCTGAAAACAGTGAAAAAGGGTAAGGGTATGAACTCACCAGACTCGGGAATGCGACAGTTTCGGACACTAGACGTTGGTTCGGGGCTTGATTACTCGCGATGTCCCTATGTAAAATGTAATAATGTCCATATATATCCAATTAGATTTACAATCACTAATTATATGGAACATTACACTCCAACGAGGTTAAACACCTCAAAACGAGCGTTTGGAGTGACCCGGGTGACATCTACGGACGTGATATGGTACTAGGGACTTGGGATTTGAGTTTACTCCCCAAGAGTAAATATTTTATGGAGTTTACGGCCATATAACACACACATACATGATTTCACGGCCGTGAACTCATGTGGGTGTGATTTTGAGGGTTTAATGGCTTGTTTGGACTTGGGGATTGTCGGAATGAATTACTAAAATGTCTTGGAATGATTTAAATGAATTTATACCATTTAAAAGGGAGTTCAAGGCTGTAAACTTGGAGTTTACGGCCTTAAACTCTCCTATGGTCAAGAGAAATTGATTTGAAGCACTTAGAGCAATCACATGTGATTCTAGTAATTTTTCCAAGCCTTGGGATGGTTTAAGGGCATCATTTGGCACGCTTTTATGAGTTTACGGCCTAATTGTATGTGCTATGGCCGTAAACTCCTAAATGTAGTGTTTTGTTATGTTTAAGGCCCCCAAACTAATTTTAGATGGTTCTAGGATTTACCACAAGGCTTTTGGTTGAGTTTCAAGGCAAACTAACATGTAAAAATGTGTTTACTCCCCATGTTTGAGGAGTTTACAGCCCAAGAACATGCCTTGGCTGTAAACTCTCTTTTGTCCCTCAAAATTCATGTTTAAGGTGTTCCAAGTCCAAGATTGAAAGCCTCAAAGTCGTATCTAAGTCCCAACAATGATTTGGAAGGGTTAATTGGCTCAAAAACCCCATTTTTAAGTGTTTACGGCCCAAGCTTGATCCTTGGCCGTAAACACATGTTCCAGGTCCTAAATCCTTGTTTAAACATCAATTTGAAGGCTAAAGAGGTTAGATAACAAGTTAGGGATGTTACCTCTTTGATTTGGAGCCTTAAATCTTTGTTTTTGGACCTTTGATTATGGATGAGGAGAGAGGTTGGAGAGTGATTAAAGAAAGATGGCCAAAAGCTTCAAATGGAAGCTTTGAATCATTTATATAGTGTTCGGGAATTGGACACGGTGGAATTCTACCCGATACCGGCGTTAGGCGGGGCTTTTGGTCGCACCCGACCAAATTGCCGTAACCCGATATGGTCGATTCTAGAATTATTCCGATAACTATTATGGGGTGTTAGAATGATTTCAAATGGCATTAAGACACCCACTAAGTCATTTTAGATTAATACAAGATAATGACTTAATTAAACGGCGAAATCGGAAACGGATTTGGAAACGGCGTTTGGTTGATCGAATTGGATTACAATTTGAGTTACAAGAAGTGATATGGAATTTCAGGTTGCTACATTATCCCCCCGTTAGAGGGAATTTCGTCCCGAAATTGAAGACAAGATACAAGACACAATACAAATCATGGATCTAGAAAGAGTTGCGGATACTTTTGTTTCATTGAGTCTTCCCGCTCCCAAGTGAACTCCGGTCCCCGCTTGGCATTCCAGCGAACCTTCACTAACGGGATGCGACTTTGTTTTGTAAGTTTGACTTCTTGATCCATGATTTCGATCAGTTCCTCCACGAAGTTGAGGTTTTCATCGATCTCGATCTCGTCTAACGGAATCACTAGGGTTTCATCGGATAGACACATCTTGAGATTTGAAACATGGAAGACGGGGTGGATGTTACTGAGCTCGTGAGGTAAACTAAGTTTATAGGCTACCGGACCGATCCTGGCGAGGATCTCGAAAGGTCCAATGTACCTCGAATTAAGTTTCCCATGCTTACCAAAGCGTACAGTGCCTTTCCAGGGCGAGACTTTTAACAGGACACGGTCTCCAACCTGGAATTCCAGTGGTTTCCGACGGTTATCAGCGTAACTCTTTTGGCGATCGCGTGAAGCTTTCAGTCGTTCTCGGATTTGGATGATCTTCTCGGTGGTTTCACGGATGATTTCAGGACCAGTGAGAGCACTGTCCGGGTCTCGACTCTTGGCTAACTGTGTATCCCCCACCTCGGCCCAGCACAGAGGGGATCTGCACTTGTGACCGTATAGGGCTTCAAACGGGGCAGCCCTAATGCTGGTGTGGTAACTGTTGTTGTACGAGAATTCGATCAAAGGTAGATTTGTGTCCCACAACTTTCCAAAGTCAATGACACATGCCCTAAGCATGTCCTCTAGGGTTTGGATTGTTCTCTCACTTTGTCCATCGGTCTGAGGATGATACGCCGTGCTCATATCTAGTTTGGTTCCAAGAGCTTTCTGAAGGGACTGCCAAAATTGGGAGGTAAACCTGCTATCTCGATCAGAGATAATGGACGCAGGTACACCGTGCAGTCGGACTACCTCTTGGATGTAAATCCGCGCGAGTCTTTCCATCTTATATGATTCTTTGATGGGAATGAAGTGAGCGGACTTTGTTAAACGATCGACAATTACCCAAATGGTATCGTACCCACTCGGACACTTGGGTAGTTTGGTGATGAAATCCATGGTAATCATCTCCCATTTCCATTCGGGTATCTCAGGTTGCTGGAGCAGACCCGAGGGTTTCTGGTGCTCAACTTTAACCTTGGCGCAAGTCAGACACTTGCCCACGAACGTAGCTATCATAGCTTTCATGTTTGGCCACCAATATTGTTTCTTGAGATCTAAGTACATTTTGTCAGAGCCCGGGTGAACAGAGTATCTGGTTCTGTGCGCTTCCTCCATGACAATCTCCCTGAATCCACCGAACTTGGGAATCCAGATCCGATCCATGAAACAGTAGACTCCGTCACCTCTGATCTCAAGTTTCTTTTCCATTCCTCTCAAGGCTTCGGTCGACACGTTCTCGGGTTTGAGGGCTTCTAACTGGGCTTCTCGGATTTGCATGGGTAGGTTGGAATGGATGGTCATCGTCTGGTTCTTCACTTTACGACCTGCACTCTCCTTTCGGCTAAGGGCATCTGCTACCACATTGGCCTTGCCGGGATGGTAACGGATTTCACACTCATAATCACCGAGTAGTTCTACCCATCGCCGTTGTCTCATGTTCAAGTCTTTCTGGTCAAAGATGTTTTGCAGGCTCTTGTGATCGGTGAAGATTGTGCACTTGGTTCCGTAGAGGTAATGTCTCCAAATCTTCAACGCAAAGACTACGGCTCCTAGCTCCAAGTCGTGTGTGGTATAGTTGACCTTGTGTGCTTTCAACTGTCTAGAAGCATAGGCAATTACTTTTCCCCTTTGCATAAGCACACAACCTAAGCCTTGAGTAGACGCATCATAGTAGACAACGAAGTCCTCTGTCCCTTCGGGTAGGGACAGAACAGGCGCGCTGCACAAGGCTTTCTTCAGTGTCTGGAATGCGGTTTCTTGCTTATCACTCCAACAAAAGGGTACACCTTTCTGTGTTAGAGTGGTTAAGGGTTTGGCGATTCTGGAAAAGTTTTGGATGAATCTCCGATAATAGCCAGCGAGACCCAAGAATTGCCGGATTTCTGTGGGTGTCTTCGGTGCTGACCAATTCTCTATTGCCTTTATCTTGGAAGGATCGACATGAATACCCTCCTCGCTTACTACATGACCGAGGAAAGTTACCTTCCGAATACAAAACTCGCATTTGGAAAATTTCACGTACAGCTTCTCGGATCGAAGAGTTTCCAACACTAGCCTCAAGTGTTGTTTGTGGTCCTCTTTGCTTCGGGAATAGACAAGTATGTCATCAATGAACACAATGACAAACTTGTCTAGATATGGACGACACACACGGTTCATCAGGTCCATGAACACCGTCGGTGCGTTGGTTAGACCGAAGGGCATCACTACGAACTCGTAATGTTCGTATCGAGTCCTGAAAGTTGTTTTGGAAACATCACTCTCATGAACTCGTAGCTGATGGTACCCTGATCGAAGGTCTATCTTGGAGAAGTAACTGGCTCCCTGGAGTTGATCGAAGAGGTCATCTATTCGCGGAAGAGGATATCGGTTTTTAACGGTCAACTTGTTCAACTCACGATAATCGATACACATTCGAAAGGATCCATCTTTCTTCTTGACAAACAAAATCGGAGCTCCCCAGGGTGAGGAACTCGGTCTAATGAATCCTTTACTGAGCAAATCATTGAGTTGACTGGATAACTCCTGCATTTCTGCCGGAGCTAAGCGATACGGAGACTTCGCTACGAGGGTAGCTCCAGGAATTAGGTCAATACGGAACTCGACCTGACGCTCAGGAGGAATTCCTGGAAGCTCTTCGGGAAACACATCAGGAAAGTTACAGACTTCGGGGATGCTCGCGAGGTCTTTAACTTCCTGTTTCTCGTTGATTACATGGGCCAAGAATGCAATGCACTCCTTTCACAGGAGCTTTTGAGCTTTGATGCAGGAAATGATACGAAGGTTGGAACTGGGTTTATCGCCATAAATTACTAGAGTTTGACCCGAAGGAAGCTTGAGACGGATGGCTTTTTCGAAACAAAGGATATCTGCATGATTGGGACTCAACCAATCCATGCCAATGATGACATCAAAGCTCTTTATGGAAACCGGCATAAGATCGATAGGAAATGAATGGTCATTCAAGGTAAGGATACAACCTACGAATATCTCGTTAGCGCTTTCTTTCTCACCGTTAGCCATCTCGACCATAAACATTTCAGTTAAAGGTTGGGGATTTTTTTTTAGGTTATGTTTGAATGCATGACTAATAAAGCTCCTCTCAGCACCCGAATCGAAAAGAATATTAGCATATAAGTTGTCGAGAAGGAACGTACTCGAGACAACAGTGGGATCGGCGACCGCTTCCTCCCGTCCCATGGCGAGGACCCTTCTGGTGTTGTCAGCTGTAGACTTCTTAGGGCAGTTCCTTTTAAAGTGCCCGACCTCACCACAGTTGTAGCAGGCTTGACCAACGCCTGCTCCCGAAGATTGATTGGCCGATTGGGCCGGAGCTTTGCAGAATCGGAATGTGTGCCCTTTCTTACCACAATTGGTACACGACAGTTCTCGGCAGGGGCCAGGGTTGTGGTGATACTTGCACTTGTCACAGAGGGGAAGATTACCAGCATACCGGCTGGTAGGAGTTAGAGATGTGGATCCCACAATAGAAGCAACAGCAACGGGGGTAGTAGCAGCATGGACTGCTACTGTTTGCTGTCTTTTGGAGGATCCTTGGGAGATTGACCCTTCTTTTTCTTCTAGAATTTTCTTTTCTCACCACTCCTTTTGGTCGATTCAGGAGCGGTAGTGGTTTCCTCGACATCATCACTGTGGTCAATTATGGCTTGGGCTAAAGTCTTAATACTATCATATGTATCCGGGCGAGCAGCTAAAACATGACCCTTTGTTGGATTGGTTAACCCCCAAATAAACCTCTCGATCTTTTTGCTTTCAGGAGTGACCAGACCAGGACAGAGAAGGGCAAGATCATCGAATCAGGAAGTGTATGCAGCAATGTCGGAACCTTTCATCTTCAGGTTCCAGAGCTCGTGCTCTAGCTTCTGCATTTCACCACGGGGACAGTATTCGGCAAGGAGGAGTTCTTTCATGGCGTCCCAGCCCATGGCATGGGCTATGGGTAGGGTCAAGGATTTGACTTGGCCGTTCCACCAAGTCAAAGCTTTATCACTAAAGGTACAGGCTGCAAATTTGACCTTATCAGACTCAGCACAGGCACAAATTTCGAAAATGGATTCGATTTTCTCGAACCATCGAGACAAGGAAATGACATCACCAGTGCCATCGAAGAATGAAGGCTTCGCATTCATGAAGTCCTTGTAGGAACCCTCCTTTCGGTGTTCCTGGTTACTTTCTTGATCTTGAGTACCACCTCCCGAACCACCGGTGTTCAATTGGGACATGGCAGCTGCCACCGCGGCGGTAACAGCTGTTTGGAATAACACGGGATCAATTTCAGGACGAGGTGGTGGTGGAGGGTTGTTGGTCTTTGATCTGGGTCTCTTTCTGGGAGGCATCTTGATCTAATAAGATCAAGAAAGAGAGGATGATAAGTCCTCTGAATTGGATCGAGAGATATGACAAATATTTATTCCAAATAAGCGATAAAGCAGGAAAGAGTTATCAAAGTAGGTAAACTATCGCTAACGGAATGATCGAGGATCTATACGTGAACGAGGATTGCTACAAAGGATTGGCTCGAGAAATACTCCCATAGTATTTCATGATTCGCTACGACACTGGCTCGATGTTTGTGGTATTAGGGTAAGTTTTAGGCATGTCGCATACCACAGTCACTCCCAAGCACATGTTGGCCGTGTCTCGAATGAATATAGTTGGCCAGACTATATTGATCCTAGACACGACTACATCACTGCCCAGGTTTAACCGCAGTACACAACACCCATTTACTTATGTTTTGTTCTACTTGTAGTTACGGATCTCGACGGCTCGGTATACTTATATACTTTTGAAAATACTTATAGTTTGAAGATACTTTTATTTCAGAGCACTTAGGCCCTTTAGTGTTTATAGTTTTATACCATGTAATGTTTGGTATACTTTATTCACTATAAACAAGGGCTCTGATACTAATCTGTCACACCCCGAAAACCGAAGGCGGAAACATTTCCGGGGTTGACTCCACGTTGAGTATCAAATCCAATGCACATAGTAAGTAAAGTAGAACAACCATTACATTACATATAGAAAAGTTTTACATTTGTTTCAAAAGATATAGTTATACATTTGTGATACATAATATAAACATAGACAAAACGAACGGGTCTTGTACGCACTCCATCTTGGATCAAGTGGATCTTCGGGTACCTGTTCTATCAATGACCTGAGAACACAAGCGGTTTGAAAATCAGCATAACGCTGATGAGTTCATAAGCAGTTTTTGTTTTGTGAAAATGTTCATGTTTCCTTTCTGTTTCTGAAAATGTAACACACGCCAAGAAAACCCCACATTTTCTTAAAAAGGTTGGTTGTTATTTCACAATATGTAATGTAAAGTTGTACACTGAAAACATGTTTACCCTTGTGAAAATGTACATTTAGGTTATCTGTTTTGTTATTCTGTTCTGGTTATGTACCAATGGATCCCCAGGAAAGTCCCATACTTTCCTGATTGTAAAAGATGTAAGGTTAGCCAGTTTGTTACACTTTTCTAGTTATGAAAACGTTCCCCAGGAAAGCCCCATGCTTTCTTGAATGTTGGTTATCAATATAAAAGATGTATTCTGTAAACGTGGTTATGTTCAATGTTTTCCCCAGGAAAATCCCATACTTTCCTGAATGTTGGTTTTCAATGTGAAAGATGTCTACCAAACCTGGTTATCTTGTGAGGTGTATAAAGTTGTTCATTATTACTATAAGTAAATCTCTGTTATCCTAATTGCAAGTTCCATAACCATACGATAAACTGAACCTGTGGCAATAAGTAGTCCACATCCTTATGACTTTCGTCACCCTTGAACCATTTTGGTTCGGCTATAGCTAGCAGCCAGGTGTGGGGTAGTCAACCCCGTATAGATCTATACACTCAAGTCACGCTCTCTAAATCCCAGAGATTCTGGTTACGGGTGTAGTCCTCCACTCGCGTATCTCTGTGGAGTGTTCGCCGAGGACGTGTCTCCAATCATACAGGAATAACAAATTTACTAGTAATAATATAATAGTCCTCCACTCGCGTATCTCTGTGGAGTGTTACCGAGGACAAACAATGTACAAGTTATATTGTTCATGTGTTCTAATTTCATGCTTTTAACTGATATAATGTGGAAAACCATTTGTGAAATATATGAAACATAACAGTTTATAAAACCCATTTCACAAATAAATGTTTACGTGATCTGCATGTTCGAATGGTTATCAGTTGTATCAATCAGTATTAAAAGCATATAAAATGTGAAATACACATACGAAAACAAGTTTTTGAGTACAATAAATCCTTGTACCTTGCTTGTGTTCCCCCTGAAAACAGTGAAAAAGGGTAAGGGTATGAACTCACCAGACTCGGGAATGCGACAGTTTCGGACACTAGACGTTGGTTCGGGGCTTGATTACTCGCGATGTCCCTATGTAAAATGTAATAATGTCCATATATATCCAACTAGATTTACAATCACTAATTATATGGAACATTACACTCCAACGAGGTTAAACACCTCAAAACGAGCGTTTGGAGTGACCCGGGTGACATCTACGGACGTGATATGGTACTAGGGACTTGGGATTTGAGTTTACTCCCCAAGAGTAAATATTTTATGGAGTTTATGGCCATATAACACACACATACATGAG
Organism: Lactuca sativa; assembly: GCF_002870075.4. NCBI lineage: Eukaryota > Viridiplantae > Streptophyta > Magnoliopsida > Asterales > Asteraceae > Lactuca > Lactuca sativa. Next base: position 97,962,211 of record NC_056630.2, on the reverse strand, counting down.
TTCACGGCCGTGAACTCATGTGGGTGTGATTTTGAGGGTTTAATGGCTTGTTTGGACTTGGGGATTGTCGGAATGAATTACTAAAATGTCTTGGAATGATTTAAATGAATTTATACCATTTAAAAGGGAGTTCAAGGCTGTAAACTTGGAGTTTACGGCCTTAAACTCTCCTATGGTCAAGAGAAATTGATTTGAAGCACTTAGAGCAATCACATGTGATTCTAGTAATTTTTCCAAGCCTTGGGATGGTTTAAGGGCATCATTTGGCACGCTTTTATGAGTTTACAGCCTAATTGTATGTGCTATGGCCGTAAACTCCTAAATGTAGTGTTTTGTTATGTTTAAGGCCCCCAAACTAATTTTAGATGGTTCTAGGATTTACCACAAGGCTTTTGGTTGAGTTTCAAGGCAAACTAACATGTAAAAATGTGTTTACTCCCCATGTTTGAGGAGTTTACAGCCCAAGAACATGCCTTGGCTGTAAACTCTCTTTTGTCCCTCAAAATTCATGTTTAAGGTGTTCCAAGTCCAAGATTGAAAGCCTCAAAGTCGTATCTAAGTCCCAACAATGATTTGGAAGGGTTAATTGGCTCAAAAACCCCATTTTTAAGTGTTTACGGCCCAAGCTTGATCCTTGGCCGTAAACACATGTTCCAGGTCCTAAATCCTTGTTTAAACATCAATTTGAAGGCTAAAGAGGTTAGATAACAAGTTAGGGATGTTACCTCTTTGATTTGGAGCCTTAAATCTTTGTTTTTGGACCTTTGATTATGGATGAGGAGAGAGGTTGGAGAGTGATTAAAGAAAGATGGCCAAAAGCTTCAAATGGAAGCTTTGAATCATTTATATAGTGTTCGGGAATTGGACACGGTGGAATTCTACCCGATACCGGCGTTAGGCGGGGCTTTTGGTCGCACCCGACCAAATTGCCGTAACCCGATATGGTCGATTCTAGAATTATTCCGATAACTATTATGGGGTGTTAGAATGATTTCAAATGGCATTAAGACACCCATTAAGTCATTTTAGATTAATACAAGATAATGACTTAATTAAACGGCGAAATCGGAAACGGATTTGGAAACGGCGTTTGGTTGATCGAATTGGATTACAATTTGAGTTACAAGAAGTGATATGGAATTTCAGGTTGTTACACCACCTCAACCACAGACCGGTTCTTGGAGAGTATACCAGTAGGTCTAAGCGTCAAAGCAATGAAAAGAAGAAAAGTGAAGTAATGGTTTTTGTTCTTGCGGTGGAGTTAACCTCCATTATCACACTAGATGGCTCAGTGTTCCCTCGCCTCTCCCAATGCTAGCTCACCCTACCTCATGGTGTAGTGGGGTACATCTAATGCTTTTTTATTGTGTAGTATATATTAATAGAAATACAATATATTTCTATACTAAACACTAACGGAAAAACCCGGGCTTCGCCCCGGATCGTTTTATGTGTTTTTTTATGAAAAAATGTAAAAGTTTTGACTGTAAGGACCAAAAGTATCAAAATGGCTAAAAAATTAAATGTGTTTGAATTAGCAAGTTCTTAGAAAATGAAACAAAGTTGTCAATTCCTTAAAGCTTTGTGGCCAAACTCTGAATATTAAAATATTCCTAAAAAATGACCCAAAGTGTCAAAATGGATAAAAAAGAAGGACTAATTATGTCAAACCCTTTTGACAAAAGTGTAAAATAAACGGACATAAAGACTAAAAGTGTAAAAAAAAGGCAAACATATGTGGCCAAACTCTAAAGGGAGTAAAAATTACTGTTACTAAAGGAACATATTATTAATCCATTATATAATTGTTTAATTTTTATATCATTAATTTTTAACTAATTTCTATATTTGTAAACCAAATTAATAGATATACAATAATATAAATTTGACACATTTTGAAATGGAAAAATAAATGATACAAGCCATTGATAAAAATATTAAACTAGAAATAAACATTTTTTGGTTAAAAGAAAATAAATTTGTTTTTCATTATAGTTTTTATTGCTTTGTCATTACCTACATTTTCATCAATTTGATTGTCAAGTTTCTATTTAACAAAATTATAAATAAGTACATCCATATTATTATTTTCCATGTCTATCTATGCACAGAAATTGCACAACATCCAACAAAAACTCTTATATTATCCATCCATTACACACATCTAATACATATATATTCAGAATAATTTCCATTCTTTTTGTTGTTTAAACGCCTCTAAAATCCAATCCAAGCACCGAATATTGAATCAGTGGATTATAAGATCATCATCATTTTTATAATTGTTAATAGAATTGCTAAATTCATTCCCTCCATCCAATAACTAAGACTACACAACAACATATTTATATATATAATCTAAACCCTTAAGAACCAAAATGTTACTTGATTTCAAAACCAACACTCACAAGTGTTGGAGTAGATTCAATCCTCTTAACCGATTCAGCCCCAGAAACTTGTGTTGATAACATGTTAGAAGAAGGTGAAAAAGTAACAACACCATGAGCATGAGCATGAGCATGAGGATGAGGATGACCACGTCTTTTCTTTGGCACAGGCTTATCATGATCATGAACTCCTTTATATGTTATTACTATATTCGACGTTCCATCAATCGCCTTTTCAATATGTTTTGTCACTCCACATCCCGCACATGTACACTTGTAGTAGTTCCTAACCACAAACAAAACAATTCAATCATTCAGCACTTTTGATACAGCTATTAACATTAACAGGTTGGAATCATTCAGCAGTAAATGGACCTGGGATGAGGATTTCCTTTCACCATCTTCTGTCCATACTTCCTCCATCTGTAACCATCTGCTGAGATTTCAACATCATCGGCTGCATGAACAATAAACTTTGGTTTTTTTGGATTTTTCAGAACACAATCATGACTCTCTCCACTGCTTTTGCTTTTCTTCACTCTGTTTATATGTAATCAATATTATTATAATGAGGAAAAAGATAATAGCATGACTTTAGTAGTTAACTTGCCTCTGGTTTTGTTGTGAATTGCTTAATTTCAATCCAGGTGTTGAGATTGATTTTCTTTTTGGAGTTGATAAAATCTTGCTTCCGTTAGAGACTATTTTCGTAGGTGGATCATGTTTGTGTTGGCCTTTGTAAACTAACTTTGTAACAGAATTGTATTCATCACATGATTCCATCTTCTTAGCATCACAATTACTGTATGTGCATTTGTAGTAGCTTCTTGAGCCTTGAGGACTTTTCACTTGTTTCTGACCATATTTTCTCCAGTTATATCCATCAATCTGTGTCTTAACATTGTGTGAAGCAGATAAAGATCTAGGAACATCAATGGTGTTGTTCTGCTTCGCTTCTGCCACATCAGCATTATTCAACTGAATTTGCCCTTGTGAATTTGAAATCTGAATCCTGGAACGAGCACGAGCAGCTTGAGCTATAACAGTTGCTAGGGCTTCTTGGTGACTTCCTTGAAGTTGATTCTGAGTGACAAAATCAAATAGAAAACATTCTGTATGTAATGTAACTGCGATTCTTCTTAATTTCAGTATCATAATCAAATTGAAGCTTCCGATTACTTTATGGATAATTTAAAATGCACAAAAATTGAAGCTCGGTAGTGGTATACCTTCAAACGCTCCAACTCATCGCGTTGCATCTCGTATTTTATTGGCACCTCTGACAAATCTAATCACATACGCATACTTCAACAACAACAACAACAGAATCGGTTAAGTTTACAGAAAATCGAACTTACGTACCAGATACTGCTAGGGTTAGAGATTGAGAAGTAGCTGAATCTTCCTCGGGTGACATAGAAGAATACTGTAATGGAGTAGCGTCACTCTGATCATCATCGTCGTCGTCGTCGTGGTGCATCGTATCCTCCGCTGTTGTATTTTCTTCCAGTTGTGTTGCTTCGGAGCTCCGATCACTGTCATCATCCATGGCGGAATTTGGGAATCAAGTAGTGAAAAAAATGAAAATTTGATGGAATTTCTTTGGTAAGAGTGTCAAGTGTGAGTGATTGTCCGGAGAAGAAAAGTCATTTTGGCAGGGCCCGTAACTCTGTAAAATGTCAAGTACAATAGTAATAATCGCTCTAGAAAGTAAGTCTAGAGCATAAAAAATGTCAAGTATTTTCACCTTTTTACCCTTTGGGTTTTTAATTGTGATCAAAATTTATTTTTAAAATTTCTTTCAATGCTACTAGTTCTTTTAAAAGTTTTTGTTTTATTACTCTCTCTCTCTCTCTCTCTCTCTCTATATATATATATATATATATATATATATATATATATATATATATATATATATATATATATATATATATATATATATATATATATATATATATAGTTAGGTTCATTTGAGACGGTTTAATTTTGTGAGACCATGACACACAATCCTAATCATTTATTTGGTAGATAAAAAAACATTTTTAAAATGCAAAATAATTGAAAATTTTCGAAAAAAAATTTCAAATATTATTTTTTGAATTTATATTTTCCAAAAAAAAAATACCAAAAAAATTAAAAATAAAATACATTATTTACATATTCTAGAATATTAGAATATTCTACATATCTGACAAATATAGTATAATATTCTAACATTCTAAAAATCACATTAGAATATTCACAGTGTAATATTCTATTAGAATATTTCACGCATTTAAAAAAACGATAATTTTTTATATTTTTTTAAGTAACTAAAGTTCTGAAAATAATAATTAATTTTTTTTTTTTGGATTTTCCTGTTATTTTGCATTTTAAAATTATTTTTAGATTTGGTCTCGTCTCACAAAATTAGCATGGTCTCAAACGAACCTGAACATATATATATATATATATATATATATATATATATATATATATATATATATATATATATATATATATATATATATATATATATAGGAGGGTTCAATTGAAAAAAAAAATTAAATTAATCATTCTCAGCCACACATTTATTTTGCCGCAAAACACTTAGGCGTACCGGCGGAAATGGGTAACCGATACATATTTGTTTTCCAACCAAACATATTTCCTTAAATTATGTTAATCATTACCTTAGTATGTAACATCCCAAAAATACGAGCCAAAAATTTCATTTTTAAAACATATTCTTAGCAAACCTTAAAAATAAAACGTTCACTGATCATATCATTTCATAAAAGTTATCGCATGTCTTGAAAAGCATTTCATAAAAACATAATAAAGTCAGAGTACAAATTCCCAGGAGGATCTCATAATGCGGAATACAAGGCGTGTGTGTGATGGGCCGCTACCATGCCAGCTCCTTCCCCTTCGAAGAAGAGGTACCTGAAACCAAAACTGAAAACTGTAAGCACGAAGCTTAGTGAGTTCCCCAAACATACCACATACCATACAATCACATATCATACATACTGCCGGGCAATTCTGGGGTGCCCGACCTACCCGGTACGACCATTCTAGGGTGCCGACCTGGCTGTGTCAAGCCGTTATGGGGTGCTGACTACCCATGCCAAGCCATTCTGGGGTGCCGACTACCCATCGGTTCTAACAACCGATCCTCGGGGACTATTTCACCCCCTACTGCTACTATCACATATATCATAACCTAACATATTATCAGACATATATGGGGTGTCCGATCTACCCTTCGGTCCTAACGACCAAACTTGGGGACTATTCCCCTCCTACTACCGCTATCACATATAACATATCATGCCAGCATATAAACATATCAGGTAGTAGCAAACCTAGATGATATCACAAAGACAATCATCTAACATACAACTCCTACTGGTGGGCCGAAATTGTGGCCGTAGACCCACCGCTACTGGAAGGTAACTCACCTCGAAAGTAACTGCTGAAGTCTGCTTGCTAAGCGCCTGACTGCTGAATCAGAAATCCTCCGGCTATAAATCATAAACATAGGTTAGCCTCTCATTCACACCCTTAGGTCAGATAACTGACCCTCCCTTCGACCAAGGTCAACTCCTTAGTCAAGGTCAACTTCCAGTTGACTGGACTCGCCGAGTCCTTCTCCACTAACCCGGTTCCACTCTACAAGTCCCTTCTTCCCACTCACTGGATCGTCCTTAACTCACTACTCGGGACGATAGGACCGGCTCGCGATCCGACTCGCCGAGTCCATAAACAACTCGCCGAGTCCATGGGAGCAGACTCCCCACTCGCATCCAGATCCTTATCCGAACATCCTTTATGAGGATCTGGGGTTTCTGGGACTAACGGAACACGTTAGATTGCTAATCCTACGTGCAAACACGAAGGGTTGGACTTCTGACACTTAGACCCTTTGTATACAATAACAGTTCATGCAACTCGCCGAGTTTGAAGAACAACTCGTCGAGTTTGAAGAACAACTCGTCGAGTACCAGGAAATCTTCATAGGACTCGCCGAGTTGTTCATCCAACTCGCCGAGTCTAAGGCCATCTTCATGGAACACGCCGAGTTCCACTTTGGGACTCGCCGAGTCCCTTGACCCATTTCCTATATGAGCCAAATCTGAGACATACAACTCTTCAAAACCACAGATCTATGTTCCTAGGGCATGCCTAACACGTAAAGTTGCAAACTTTACGTGCATGCATGGCCCTATAAGCTCAAAAATGCAATTCCAAGCTCTTAAAGAGGTCATGCACTCCATGGGGTCCTCAATCACTTCAACCACAACAACTTTATGCTTCTAACACGTCCATAAAGTCTAGATCTGAAGTCTTTTCGGATTATTAAGCACAAACACATGGGGTTTGGTGTTTTTAGGGCTTGAAAACCACAAAATTGGGACAAAATGGGATCTAATGAACTAAAGATCAAGGTAGAGACTTTACTACCTGAATGCAACTTTCTCCCAAAGTAGATTTCAGATCTACTCCCTCTCTTGCACTCTTCAAACTCTTCTTTTCTTCTTCTAAGCTCCAATTCCCTTCACCAAGAAAGAACTCACTCACAAGAACAATGAGGGGGACTAGGGACTCTCACTACAACTCTCTGGAAGTGTTAAGGACAAGGGGCCGAGTTAATGTGCTTAAATAGGGTGACAATGCTCGGGTTAGGGTTTTTGCCCAAATAGGGCCTACTCGCTGAGTCCATGGCTCGGACCCCGTATCCCATTGTGTCAACCCAAAGTTTATTCCGTTACATTACCCCGTTTCCGTTAACGGAATATTCCATTTTATAAAAGTTCCGTTAATTAGAGGTCGCCAAATAAATAAATGTTTTATTTATTTATATTTTTATGACGTTATAGTCGTAATACAGTAAATAAAAACACTTACTTTACATTTCCATATTAATTTGGAAAAAGTTAATTTTATTACGACCACTAAATCGGGTGCGACCAAAAGCCCCGTTTAACGGCAGTATCGGGTAGATTCCCACTGAGCTTCAACTCCAAACCATATATAAGGGGGAATGGACTTCATTCCACCCTTTTCACCCTCTCTCTAAACTCTCTCTTTACAACGTATTTTTTGCGCCAAAACACCGCAAGTTTCTGCCTCCAAATCGTAAGTTCTTGTACCCTAGCTTGTTTTACAACCCATTGCATGTCATATTAGCTCAAAAATCGTCCAAGAAGGCAAGGAGTAAGGAGTTTATGGCCCAAGAACACTCTAGGGCCGTAAACCCCTAAAATGATGCCAAACTTGCCTTTAAACTCATCCTTGAGGTTGGAAACTAATTGGGGATTTAGCCTAGGGGTGTTTGCACCATAAAACAACAAATTTTAAGGCATAAAAGAGGGTTTACGGCCCAAGCACATGCTTAGGCCGTAAACACCCTCTAAACTTGTTAAAACAAGTTCCAAACACTCCCAAACCACCCTTAGGCTTAAGACATAAATTAGGGACTTGCTATTTCGGGTTTGGAACAATTAAACACATAGATATGAGGGGTAAAATGTAGTTTACGGCCCAAGCACATGCTTAGGCCGTAAACACCTCCAAACCATGTCAAATGGTAGTTTTAATTCCCCCAAATGGCCTTATACTTCATTATAAATCACTAGGATTAAAACAAGGGCCTTAAACTTCCATAAAATCAAGGGGTAGGAGTTCACGGCCGTGAACTCCCATATGGGTGGTTCATGGGCCGTAAACTCCCATTTGGTCCCTTTAAATGACTTAAACCCATTCATACATTTTAGATTTGGACCTAGCAAAATTCCACGATCAATATAAGGCCTTTAAACATCCTAGAACACCCTCACCATGAGTTTACGGCCGTAAACTCATGGGAAGTTGTCCCAGGGCCGTAAACACTATAAGGAGAGTTTACTCTTGGAGAGTAAACTCCATTCCTAAGCCATTCAAGCCCTTAAATGTTACCCAGGACACCCCTAACCCTTAACCAAAGTGTTTTCCACTCTTAGGGTGCGTATACTTGTTTAATTAGTATTAAATGTACTAATTATATGTGAACATATGTTATCATATGTTAAATAGGTCACTAAGTGTGTCCAAGTCTTTACTTGACACCAAGCACCCAACCGGCACCTTCGTCGGATCCACTTACACCAGGTGAGTTCATACCCCTGAATGAACCTTTTAAATGTTTTTACATGTTTTATAGGGGGGAATACAAGTTAAACATGCCAGTTATCATATCAATCACATGTGATTGATAACCCGCATGCACAAGGAGTTACCACACTGTAAACTGTTTTACCGAGTAGGATACTATAAATGGTTTTCTAAAATGTTTTCACTTGTTCAAAACTCTTACTTATATTGTTTTCTCAAAGTTCATTTTAAACTGGTTTATGAAAGGTTTCCAAAGAATTTCTAAAGGTTTTCAAACTTATTTTACCAAAGAATACCAAGTTGTGATTTTCTTAAGTATAAAGGTTTTTCGAAGGTTTTCATCAAAGTTCTCTTTCATGTCGTATACTCTTATTTGTTAGATACCGCTGCTTCGCTTTTACTTAGTTTAAACTCCTACTTGATAACATTTCCACTTCGTGATACACTTATATTTGGTAACGCTTATACTTTACGATTCGGTTATTCACACTATTCGTTTACACTTCACGATTCGGTTATTCCACACTGTTCGTTTACACTTCACAATTCGGTTATTCCACACTGTTCGTTCACACTTCACGATTCGGTTATTCCACACTGTTCGGTTATACCTCACGATTCGCTTATACATCACGATTCGGTTATACTTCACGATATGTTTCCACTTGTTAAACACTCAGACGTAGTTAGATGTATGTCTGTGCTTGTATAGATGCATATAAATAATGATTGAAGGACTTAGGAAGGCTTGTCCGCCCTATTTCCTTTTCTTCGTTGAGATGTGGTCTGGTGGGATCGGATGGTCGTCCGAAGGTCGTTTGATTCATTAATTATATATTAGGTATGCAAGCATAGACATATAGGTTTACATTAGTCAGTTCAGTTATGAGTCTCTACCTCTAGTTCAACACTTATATTGGAAACCCACTACCCACTATTTGGGATGCATCTTCGGGACACGGCCTTCTCCGTCGTCTAGTTGGTAACCAGAGTCTCCTGTAAGGAGAGCGGACATTGTGTGTATAGATCTATACGGGATTGACACCCCCGCACCCTAACTGCTAGCTACAGTCCACGACCTACCAAGCCAAGGGGTGACAAATGTCATATTTTATATTGACGCTTGTAGGGCGTCAGGTACTCTAGTGTCGGTTAGTATGGTTACGAGTATCCCAGGTTACCTTATAATTCATGGCCTTGAGGTAACGGTATTTTACACTGTATTCTACACTGTATGCTGGAAACCCACTCTCAAAGTCACACTGGTTTTAGACCTTGCTAGCTGTATCTTTCATTTGATACTATCTGGGGTCTGTATTCTTTGTTTTAGACCTTACTAGCTATATCTTTCATTTGATACTGTCTGGGGTCTGTATTCTTTGTTTTAGACCTTACTAGCTGTATCTTTCATTTGATACTGTCTGGGGTCTGTATTCTCTGTTTAGACCTTGCCAGTTGTACCTTTCATATGGTACCGTCTGGGGTCTGTGTCTCCCTTTATTAGACTGAGCCAGGCATGTCGTTTGTTCGATACTCTCCTGGAGTCTAAGGTTCCTTTTGCCTTAGTCAGCAGTCTTCACTACTGAGGCATATGTTATTCCCTGATTTCTCTTGCTTTCTTTAATAATCAAATTCTGTATTTTGATAATGATAGCGATTAAGGGAAAACTACTTTTTACCACATAACTTCGTCTAGTCTTGGTAGAAGACTGCTTTTATTAAAGAAAATATAGGATTTTCTGGAAAGGACTCTAACTTAATGGATAATCTAAAACTACCACTTTTATTAAAGTTATTTGAATGAAATGACACTAAATACTTATGAACTCACCAGCATTGTAAAAATGCTGATACTCGCTTTTCAAATAACTTGTATTCTCAGGTCAGCATTAGACAGGTACATCCCCGGAGCTTCTGACGAAGACAGTTTAGTACCAAGCTGCACCTATATATTTACTTATATTACTTTGATGTATTGTAATGTAAACCATGTAAAACTATTACTATTAATGCAATGGTTGTTGTACTTTGATTACTATAATGTATGTGTTGTGATACTTGACATTACGTCATCCACCCTAGAACGTTTCCGCCGTTCTGGTTTTGGGGTGTGACACCCATCCCGCTCCTACTCGGCGAGTTGGTCCTTCAACTCGCCGAGTCCAAGGCAAAAATGCAAGAATTAAGAATTTAAAATTACAAGAAGTACGTACCGGGAACCAGGTACTACATAGTATACACAAAACATTTTTTTTTTGTTTTTTGATTTTAAGAAAGCCAGTTTTATCAAAAAATTATTTTAAATATATTAAAATTCATAATTTTTTATTCTTTATAAATAGACATACATATTGATATAGTTTTAAGATAAAATAACAAATTTATGTTTTTTTAGAGTTTCGGCTCTCGTTATTCATAAGTGAATAAAAATTCATCAGATTTTTATTACAGTACATTCGTTATTCACTTATGAATAAAACGTATGCTTAACTTTTTTTATAGTTTAAGTATCGTTCATATATGAATATAACACGTAATAAAGTTTTCTTACTTAAAATATATTTTTACATCATTTTTCATTGTATATTATATTTATATATGAATAAAATGTGTGTTAGTTGTCGTCATATGTTATATTAATATATGAACAAAATATTTATCAGATTTTTGTTACAATTAATTTGCCAGTCATATATGAATAAGTAGTATGTTAATAAAAGACGAAGTGTTTTGAAAATTTGAACCACTTATTCATATATGAATAACAAATAAACTGTAACAAAATTATAATAATTGTGTTCTTCGTATATGAATATAACTTATGTGGAAAGCTAATACATATTTTATTCATATGTGAATATAGCATATGACTGTTAATTGTAAAAAGTTTATTATATGTTATATTTATATTTAAATGATACTTAAACTGTAAAAAAAATTAATCATATTTTTTATTCATAAGTGAATAACGAATGTATTGTAGTAAATATCATATGTATATTTATGCACTTATGAATAACGATAACTGAAACTATAAAAAAAAAATTAATTTATCTTAAAACTATATCAATATTGATGTCTATTTATAAATAATAAAAAATTATAAATTTTGATATATTTAAAACTGTTTTTCGATAAAAATACCTCCTTAAAAATTAAAAAAAAAATGAATAAATAACTATGTTTTTTTATATATTAAGGTAATGATTAACATAGTTTAAGGAAACGTGTTTTGTTGGAAACACATCTCTATTTTTTCCCATTTCCGCCAGTACGATGAAGCTTTTGCAGCAAATTATTTTTTTTGTTACGTTTTAATTTTATCATAGATATTTCATTAAAATCAAGCCAAGGTATAATAATTTACACCTGCTTAAAATTTTAAATTACAAATGGACTATTTTAACATATAGTGTGTATAACAAATAATATAAAAATGGATGTTCATTCTTTTTTTTTTTAATATTATTAGGCTTAGGTAGTGGTGTCAAGTTTGTCACGGTCGACGTAGGTGTCATCTACGATTTGTCACTCTATTTCCAATTTTTGTGATTTACATAGCGTGGGTTGCCATACTTGTTATGCTAATATTTTTTAAGTTAATTAATATAAAAAACAATCAAAGACCAAGTTGTATAGGTTTGGCAAATGAAATAATTAAATAAAATATATTATATAGATACAAAGGGGTTAAATTAATGATGATGATGATGATGATAATGATGATGATGATGATAAATCGATTTATTTAATATAAATATGTTTTATAAGTTCATGTAGATATTATGTAATTTCCTGAAATCAGTTTTGAAGAGATATTTCAATTTTAGGATAGGATCTGTCACTACATGAAATTGCAGGACTGAATATACCAAAGTTGCAAATCCGGTTGTCTTCTTCCTTCACAAGCATAGATAGAGTGGTTTTTTCAACATTTTAACATGGAAACTTGATTCCTACAAAAGCCAAGCGATCCCAACCCTAAATAATACCCAAACCTCATACTTTCTCTTTCTTTTCTTTTTAACCTGCTAATACAAATATATAATCTACTCCTAAATAATACCCAAACCCTATACTTTCTTTCTCTCATCGCCAAATTTCCACCGAGTTGCCGAGCCAAGCTCAGCACGTCGAATGGTCGGCCTGGTGTTCATTGAGGTTGCTGACGTTCCCGCTGAAGTCACTCCATCCGGTCTTTTGGAAACTATATTTGCAATTTCAAGTATACATCAGAAAACATCAAATCAAAGTATACTTTTAAAATCTACAAATAAAACGATTTACTTTTTGAATTAAATAAATTACATATATGGTCCCTGTGGTTTATAGTAATCTGTATGTTTGGTACCTAAAAACCTTTTTTTAACTTGGACTATCTCTATTTTATATTTTTGTTGCATGCTTGGTCCTTGTTCGTTCTTAAAAAGACTATTATGTCCTTATAAAATTTTAACAATTTTAATCATTTATTCATTATTAATAAATAAACTAAATATAATATAAAATAAAAGAATAAAGAATAAAAATCCTAAAGCTAATCCTTTTTTCTCCTAACTCTTCATGCTTCACTTCCCTTCATCACCGCCTCTCACCCTCTTCGTCTCTTTTTCGTTACAGATTTCAATGACCTTGATCTTTCTCATCTGACGATCGTCTTTCAGTCCCCACCTATTTTGACCTTCTATTTCCCTCTCACACCCTCTCCGATCGTTCATACACACTCATTTAATTCAATAACCCGATTTGAAACTCAATACAATTGAGAACTAAACCAACGTGAAATATAATGAAAGCAGATGCCAGCGAGAAGGCAGAAATAACGATGTTTGATGGATTTTCTAAAAATTGATTCTCATATATATATATATATATATATATATATATATATATATATATATATATATATATATATAGGTTTTCTGAAAATCGAGAAACAATATTGATGTATGGAAATTGTGATATGTTCATTGGTGGACTAATCCTTCTATCTCCAAGTTTTCCTAAATTGTTTGGATTGAGATTTATTTGCCTAAACTACCGGATCTGCATGTAGTAGAGGATTTTGATAATATATTATGTTGTTTTTGCAGGTTTCAGTGACGATGGACGATGTTCATGTGGCATAGGGTGCAATGGTGAAGGTTGCAGGGACGACAAGTTGTGGTGGTGATGATGGGTGGAAGTGATGTCGGAAATGGAAGTGGTGTTGGTGTTGGAATCTGTTGGACGAAGAAGATGTGAGATTTGCAGGTTTGAAGATCCGATCTTCCAAAGCGAGATCCGATTGGCAGGTTTAAAAATACAGCTTAAAATTCAGTTTTGTTTCAAAGGCTTGTGTTGTGTATGTAATCATCGAAAACATAAAGGGGCAGAGGTGTACGCCATAATTGGAAGGAGGGACGGTGGTCGGAGAAGGAGGGGGTGTTGATGATGGAGTTCCTGAGGCGATGAGGAAGGAAGAACAGAACGAGTGGGCCTACACGTATAAAAAAATTATAATAATTTAGTTAATAATAAACAATAAGTTAAATAATGCATAAGGATATATTAGTCTTTTCATGTTGTCCGGGGGCCAAAATCGCAACAAACACAAACATCAGCGACAATTCGAGTTAAAGAAAAAAATTATAAGGACCAACCACATAGACTACTCAAAACCACAATGATCATTCATGTAATTTACCATAAGATAAATCTATTAGATAACTATTTAAAGAAATATGTAAAATGTCGCCCATTTATTTCATTGATATTATTTTAACTAATTTGAGTTTATTATTATTTTTTCATAATATCAATATATGTGGGAAAAATAACGTCTTTTATTTTAGTTGTATCACATTATTATTATTATTATTATTATTATTATTATTATTATTATTATTATTATTATTATTATTAAAGTATAGTACTTTTATAATTTGTGTATGACGTTATCATTGATAGATTTACTTATTTGTTTAATATATTTCTAATACAGGGTCGTGTCAAAAGCCCGTTGGTCAATAATATGATTTTTCATAAGAGTACGTTTAGATAAAATAAAGAGTTATTAATTTGAATTGTCAATAATCAAATAAGATATTATTTCATCTGATTGAATAATCTGACATGAATTGTACAAAATAATGACAAAAGTAACTATTTAATATGAAAAATATTAATCATCTTAATGATGACGATTCTCATGACATATTTATATTCAAACGAGTCAAATTAAGACAATCTAAAAAAATAACTAAATAAACAATTGAAACGAGTTAAAACATGTGATGCAACCACGTCCGGAGCATGGTTAAGTACCAATTTAGAAGTTGTTTCACTGTTTACTGATTGAGTTAAAGGTTGATTCAGCCCGGTAAAAGACATCAGGGCTCTAGGACGGAATCATAAGCTTTTAATTGTGGTAGAGATGTTATTTGGGTTGAAATCGGACAGAACCAATCCGACCTGAACCTGAATAACCCAAAACCGAATAAGAGTAATTGCATGAACCGAAAATCGGACTGACTAACCAATACGGTTTCAGTTCGGTTCGGTTATTACCCGGATAACACATATAAGATGATTAAGGACCTAATATAACTAAATAAACCGTATTAGGATTCTATACCCTGAATAATAGAATAACAATGTATTTTTATACATCAACATCAACATTCAAAGACTAACTAACACAATAACATATCAAAAAAAATATTATTTACATAGTAGATTAACATAATAAGAATTAATTGCTTACTTGAGTTGGAGCCCAATTTTTCATGACTAAAACAAAGTAGATGTGTCGTTCAAAAAAAAAGACAAACTAACTTCCCAAAAATACTAAGTAAAATTTTTTATTTTTAAGTCAACCAAAACCATCAATCATTCATTTCAAACCATCAAAGTATGACAATGTGGAAAAATAGTTATCATAGTACAGTCTCAAAGTCATAGAATGTTGAACACCGGTGGATGCGGTGCGATCATGTCAGGCCATTCCCCTTCAAACTAGAAGTACCTGAAAACATTTAAACATAAACTGTAAGCACCAAGCTTACTGAGTTCCCCAAAATACCACATAGCATACATGCAACATGCCCCGCCCAATGAGTATAACGGGTCTCGCCCTATCTCGCATAACGGGCCCCGTCCAATGAGTATAACAGGCCTCACCCTAACTCACCTAATGGGCCCCGCCCAATGAGTATAACAGGCTTCGTCGTAACTCGCATAATGGGCCCACCCAATGAGTATAACAGGCTTCGTCATAACTCACATAACTGGCCCGGCCTAACATACAAAATATGCAAGTATTACACAGACAACTAGCATCCTACAAACATAATCTAATGGGTCGGCATTGGTGCATTCGACCTACAAGTATAGTGAAGAGACTCACCTCAATCCGATGATAAACAAATCACACACTCGAGTTGCTGCTACAACGGCTCCTCACAATGAACATATCCAAAACCAACCTTAATTAATAATTAGGGTAATAACCCATAACCAATGGTCCTTTTTATATTCTCTCTCATTAGGGAAAAAGTTTATTTTACCCATTCCAAGCTAAACTCACCCAAACATAGCCCAAGGCCCAAAAATGGCCCAAGTATACTTCTGGGAGTACGACATGTGTACTCCTACCTTACGGCCGACGTACTACGTGAAAATAGAAAAAGAATACGACGCAAACCCGTTACGCCCTGCATACCTCAAGGTTACGCCCCACGTAACCCCCTGTTATCCAAAAACCACTATTAAGCTCTCATTACCTAAAGACTAAACGTCCAACTCACATATCTCAATCTTAGGAAGGTCTTAACTGATAAAGTCGACAACTTTAAGCTTTTTCATGGCTTAATAGAGCCCAAAACCTAACCCTAGGTTCATAACTTCACATAATGACCACCAATTCATGCATGGGTGGAATATAACCCTCAATGAAATATCCCAAATATAAGACCCGAAAATTTTCATTTTTAAATTAATAAAACAATAAATCATATCATTTTCATAAAACTAGGGTAATCAAAGTTTTATCAATACGTCATCGTTATCTGAGTAATTCACAGAATGCGGAATCGAGTGGTGTGTGCTCTGCAATCATGTTGAGCTCTTTCCTTTGAAAAAAGAAGTACCTGAAACATAAACTGAAAATAGTAAACACAAAACTTAGTGAGTTCCCCAAAATTCCACATACCATACATATATAGATAATGTAACATCCATAAAATTCATGAAAACGTAAAACTTTTTCAAGCATTCAAAAACCATTATTTATTACAAAATAGTTTCATATCAGAGTATCCCAGAAATCAAAATCATAAAATGTGAGGAGGTGCACGATCACGCCTTCGCCTTCCCGTGATCATCTGAAGTACCTGAAACAAAATCCAAAACTGTAAGCCCAAAGCTTAGTGAGTTCCTCCAAAATACCAACGCCATACAAACATAGCCATATCATAGCAAACAAACAACATGCATATAGAGTCTACATAAAGATTGGATTGCTCTCACTGGGCCTGCAGTGTATCTGGCCTACTCTCAGAACCTTCAGCATGTTTGGTCCGCCCACCCGAGCCTTCAGCCTGTCTGGACCGTCCTCCGGGCCTTTGGCCTGATTGATATGCCCTACCAGGCTTGCAGTCTATCCGGGCCACCCTGTGTATGTTGGCCTACAACACAAAGCAAGTCCGCCTCAACCCACCCCCAAACACAATCAACACACAGATAACAATGCTAGCATATATGACAGTCAAACATATCTAACATATCACTAATTATAGCATCATCCTATATACCAGGATACTGACCTAACAGGTCAATCACGTAGCATCATCCTATATACTAGGATACCGACCTAACAGGTCACTAAGCATAACATCATCCAATAAACCTAGATACAAATCTGAAAAGGGTTAGCATTGGTTCCTTCGACCCTGTTAGTATAGTGAGGACAACTCATCTCACACTGCTGAAGTCCTGCGGATAAACTCTAGCTATTGGATGACATATTCCCGAACTGTCAACATCAAAACGACACCCAATTAATAATTGGGTTCCAACACATAACCATAAGTCCATGCTTGGGGTAAAAGACTATTTTACCCCCAACCTATCTTGATTCAAGCAATGCCCAAAAGTCAAACAATAGACCAAATCCCAACATATGGCCCAATTTTCCAAATTGGGCCCAAACCCTTCACATGGTCTTACCTTAAGGCCTAACCATTTATTCTAGTCCAAACACTTGGCATCCCAATAGTCCAATATATCATAACCATCAAGGCCTAATTATGGCCCACCTATGGCCCAATTTTCCAAATTGGGCCCAAGCCTTTCCAAAGGGCCTTATCCTAAAGCCCAATCCAAAAATTCTAGTCCATATACTTGTTCTTAGATGGCCCATCAATAGCCTAATCACCAAAGTCCAACAAAAGGCCCAACATAAAGCCCAGGCAAAATTAGGGTTTTTACATAAAATGACGATTAGGGTTAAGTGTTCTTACTTAACCCATTAAGGACTTAATCCATTAAGTTCATCATCTTACTAGGTAAATCATACGGTGTGATCGGGAGTAATTCATAATTCAATTCCAATGGCCCAAAACGCGTGTCCCAATAAGTACAAACCAACAAATCCAAAATTAGTGTTTTCTAAACCCTAATTAGGGTTTCCAACCCAATCACATGCCCATTAGTCAAATGGTTAGGTTTCTAGGTCAATTAGGGATTCATTAGGTCAATTGGGGTTAAATAAGTCGAGCACCACTCACTACCACCTCGGGTAGTGGTGGTCAATGGCGGCGACCACCACCTCGTGGTGGTGGTTATGATTTTTGGCTAAAAATGTGCAAGCATCCCAAAATAACAATCACACACACAAAAGCACACAACCACCCAAGGTGGCGGCAGAATGGCGGCGTGAGGTGGCAACCAGCACCTCATGACGGTGATGGGTTGTTTTCTTTGAATAATCCAGCCATACAATGTACATATAACAAATGTCCAAAATAAAACACACACAATAAAATACACACACACTCAGCCACCCTTGTGGCGGCAGACGCTAGTAGAGAGTGACAACCACCACCTCACGATGGTGGTGGTGGCATTTCTCGTGAAGTCCGGCGAGCAAAACACACGCGAATGCACCCTAGCAAAAGAAGAACACACACGTCTTTTGCTCGAAAAGTGAACCCCAACCACCACCTGGTGGTGTATGACGACGGTGACAACTCGGAGTGGCAGGCAGCAGCAGTGGCTAACGGCGGCAGACGGAGTACACACTTGGCAGCACCGGAAAAACAAAACGAATGGTGGTGGCAGATGGGTGGTCACGAGCAACAGGCTGTGGAACGGAGAAGTTGCATCCGAGAATGACAACGACGACAACCAGGTCTTCGACTTAATCTTCTGATCTCCACTGATGCGACTGCTCCCGGTTCCCGTCAGTCTTCGATATTACCGGTCATGGTAGATGTCGTCGGTGGTCTTGGTTGATCGGGACAGCAATGGGGGTTGGGTGGTGGCGGCTGGACGATGGAGAAAGGAGGTGCCGACTGGAGGTTAAGGTAGGGTTAAGGTTACATGGTGACGGGTTTATAAGTCCCGTCCAATTCAAACATTAGTCCATAATTACATTTCTAGTCCCTCATTCTCCTTTTTCTTTCAAATTAAATCCAAATGTTACCAGATGCCCCCTCCTCTACAAAAATATTTTCAACTTAAGTCCCTATATTACCATTTAGCCCTTAGCATTCCAAATCCCTTTCAATTTAAGTCTGATACTTACCCAACATCCCATGACGTCTAAAAATATTTACAAAATAGGTCCCAAAATTACACTTTAACCCCTGAAAATCCAATTTATACCCTTTGGCTCCATGAAACCAACACTCCACTAAATTATTATGAATTTTAGGGCCATTATAAAATAATATAAAATATAAATTTACATCTTGGGGTTCCGGGTTTATTATTTAATCACTCTATTGTAAATGGAATGTTACAGATAAACACATAATGGGCCCCGCCCCAGCATCAAACCCTGCTCGGTATATAGATTTGTCAGTCATCGGGCCCCGCCCGGTAAACATATAATCATATAAACATAAAACACATGCACAAATGACAAAGATAATAGCATACTGTACAATCATCGGGCCCTGTCCACTGACTATAACAGGCCACGCCCAAACTCACATAACGGGCCCCGCCCAAACTCACATAACGGGCCCCACCCATATACAAATCATATAACCAGATACTAGCATATAGAACAACCATCGGACCCCACCCAACAAGCATACAAGCGCATACACATGCAAGAGTCATGCAGACATCTAGTGTAACGTCCCAAAAATATGATCCAAAAATTTCATTTAAAATTTATATAAAACAATATTCCCAAAAACATTATCCATACAACTCAAATGAAAATAAGTATCTCAACATCATAACAATTAGAGTGATATCTCAAAAGCGGAATCCATGTGGTGTGTGCGATGTAGTCAACCCGAGCTCTTCCCTTTGGAACTAGAAGTACCTGAAACATAAACTGAAAACCGTATGCACAAAGCTTAGTGAGCTACCCAAAATACAACATACCATACATACATAACTAAACACATAATGGGCCCCATCCTGTCATCGGGCCCTGCCCGACATCAGGCCCGCTCGATAAATATCAGGCCTCGCCCAGCATACATGTAACATGTATCAAGTAAACATATACACATACAGTAATCACAAATATACATAACATACAAAATGGTCATCAGGCTCTACTCGGTAAGCATATAAGCACATAACACATGTAAGAGTCACACATACAACTACAATACTCACATAGCATAAACATGGGCCGAAATTGGTGCCTTCGACCCGACAAACCCAGTGAGGAAACTCATCTCACACTTCTGAATCAAACAAATAATTCCTTTGCTGCTGGTCCAACAAATCCCCGAGCTATCAATATCAAATAAAATCCAATTAACATTTGGTTTCCAATCTATAACCATAAACCCATACTTTGGGTAACAAGACCATTTTACCCCTAACCTAGATTGGTCCAAGACTAAGGCCCAATCTCACAATCTAAAAGGCCTGAAAGTCCAATAATCCACCAAGGCCCAATTATGGCCCAAATTCCAATTGGGCCCAATCCATTCTCATGGGCCTTAACCCAAGGCCTAATTATGGCCCAGAACTTCCAAATTCAGATGGCACATGTAAATCCCAACCTTCTAAGTCCAAAACATGGCCCAAACTTAAAGCCCAAAATTGCAAAGCCACTTGAATGACTATGTGGGGCGTACTCAGCTTGTATGCTAAGCGTACAGGCTCAAGGGCTTGTACAACATGCGTGCAAGCTTGTACGCCCAACGTAGTCTTCCAGTTTTTCCACCTTATAATTCTAGCTCTTAACCCATTAAGACTTCACTCCAAAATGTAGATCTGACTTCCTTGAGATGGATTACCACATAAAGTTGCTAACTTTACATCCATACATGGCTAAATGATGCTCTTAAGCTTAAAAAGTACTTAATAAGTGACTTAATGCATGCATGAGCCCCTAAACTCCATAAAGTTGGCACCTTTATGCTTAAGTTTCCCATGATAAACCTAGATCTGAAAGGATAAGTCCTTAGGACATCTTAACTCAACAATCCACCCAACAATGGGTAAAAACATGAAAAATCATCCCAACAAGAGATCTAAATAACTATAAGTCAAGATGAGAACTTGATACCTCACAAGCTTTGCAAAAAGGGTGGTGATTCTGGATCCAAGACTTTCTCTCCAAGCTAAGCAACTTCAAGTTTCTCCAACTCCTTCAAAATGCACCAAAATGAACATCAAAATCTCTCCACGGGCTCAAACACTCAACAATGGGGGCTAAGACTCGTTTCTAGGGTTTTGGGGATTTAGAGGTTGGTAAGGAGGCCAATCCTAATGAATAAAGGATGTTTATATAGGGTGTAAAACCCCTAACTAGGGTTTCATTAAAGTTTATGTACGCCCATCGTACGCATTCGTACGCCCAGTGTACGTGACCTAAGTCCCGACTCACCATCAACTATGTACGCTAAGCTTACCAAGTGGTACGCCCCATGTACTGTCTTTTCAACTAGTACGCTAATTGTACCAAGTGGTACACCCCACGTACTACTTCAGGGACTAATATGCACAATTCTAAAAATAAAAGGGCCATAAGGTACAAGTGTTACATCTAGCGCCTTAGATAACAAACTATGGGCCAACATTGGTGCCTTCGACCCACTAAACACAGCGAGGAAACTCACCTCGCAATGCCGAATCTCATAGAACGAATCCTTGGCTGCTGGCCCGCTAAAATCCCCGCGCTATCAATCATAAAATAATCATCCAATCAATAATCGGATCCTGACCTACAATGAGAGTCCAAACTAGGATCAAAGACCTTTTTTACCCTTTCCATAACTTGGCGAAATCCAAATGAACAAAGGCCCAACTTCCATAATAATCACTCAAAGCCCAATATGGCCCAAATTTTCAAATTAGGCCCAAATCCCTTTCGCATGCCTACAACCAATGAGTCTAATAAAATATCAACAGACCAAGAAGAAAATCCTGATGGTCCATCAAGGCCCAAGACATCAAAAACCCAACCTAGCCCAGCATCGAGAAGCCCTCATGTCCAAAGCCCATTGCTAAGTATGTAGGGCGTACTCAGCCGGTATGTGGTGCGTACTCGCTTTAGGGCTTGTACGCTAAGCGTACCTGCTTGTACGCCCAACGTACTCCCTCATTTGGCCAACCTTCACTTTTCCAGCTCTCAATCGATTAAGACCTCAATCCAAACTCAGATCTGACTTCCTTAAGATGGTTTATCATGTAAAGTTGCCAACTTTATCTGCATGCATGGCTTGATGAGGCTCTTAGAGCTCAAAAGATCTTGATAAATAACTTAATGCATGCATGAGACCATAACACCATAAAATTTGCAGCTTTAAGCTTGAGGAACTCTCCAAACAACCAGATCTATAAGATTTAGCTTCTAAAATGGCCTTAACCCATCAAGACCAACCGAAACGGGACAAAGAAGCATCAAACCATAACATGAAGAGATATAAGCATACAAAGATCAAGGTATGAACTTTATACCTCAAAAGTCACCAAAAGATGGAGCTAAATCTGGATCTCTTGGCTTCCTTCCAATGAATGAGTCTTCCAACTTTTTCTTCTAACACTTCAAGGAGTACAAACCACCAAAATCAAGACCAAGGCTCAAAAACACTCAAGGATGCTATTAGGGTTCGAGATCAGGGTTTTAGGACAATGGAGGATGATAAAGAGACTAGCCCTAGGGACTTAAGGAGCTTAAATAGGGTGCAACACTCCAAAACTAGGGTTTCAATAAACCCCTTGTACTCCCAGTGTACCCCTCGTACGCCCAACGTATGAGGCCTCGGATCCACGGTCACACCTCCTTAGTATGCTAAGCGTACCATGTGGTACGCCCGATGTACCAGCTACTCAGGTAGTACGCTAAGCGTACCCAATGGTACGCCTTACGTACTAACCCCAAGGACCAAATTGCAATATTTTAAAATAAAAAGGGCTAAATGGAAACATACCCCAATTCAAGTGTTACACTCAAGATCCAATTTTTATGACTTATCAACCTCAGAAATGGCTAAAAATATGCTTAAGGGTTTTGGAGTAGCTCATACTCACAAGAACCAAAGCCATGGGACCAAAAACACATCAGGATACACCAACCAACAAGATCTAGCAAATAAACCATCAAGGTGGGAGCTTTTTACCTTATGAAGAAGCTAGATGAACATCGAATCTGGATCTACAAGCAATGGACTCCTAAGAGCTCCTCCAATGATCACATTTTTGGATATTATGTGTTGCGTCATGGGCTTTACTTTTGTATATTCGGGTAGGCCTGTCCATCCGTGATTATAGAGGAGGGTTATGCTATAAATAGTGCATGCATGTATGCCTTAGTAATGCTAGTCTTTTAATAATCATTTATTGCATTGTAACCCTAAACACCTCTACAGTCGAAGTTCTTGATCGAGCTCTTATGGGGTGTTAAAGTTTAATCATTCGACATCGGTTAAACTATTCTTGTGATCTTTATAGTGTTACTTATTGCTTTTATGCTTGAATCTTTCGATCATTAAGGAATATTATTCCAACAATTGGTATCAGAGCAGGAGACTATGTTACTCATACGCATTCCTTCTGTGTGAAGAATTCTTTAGGGTTTCCGCTTTTATCAACTATATAAAGATCTTCTTCTTTCAGTTGAAGATACTGTCTAGTGTTTGATAAAACCCTAATCTTAAGTTTACAAGTCTGATTCTAGCAGATCCGAGAAATAAGCTCATCATGTCACACGACGACTCTCAATCCAATCCCATTAACATCTCAAACAACATTGGATCCACTACAAGGGTTCCCATTCTCTATACTCAAGATTACAAAGTATGGGCGCATCACTTTGAAGATTACATGGTTGGATCTGAAGATAATGGCTATCTCATCTGGGAAGCTATTATGATTGGTCCATTCATCCATTCTGGAACAAACAGGATAGTGAAGACTCAAAAGGAATATAATCAGCTTTTGTTGGACATAGAAAAGATACCACAAGACGAAAAAGATAAGTTGATGTGTAATCTTAAAGCTTTAAGGATGATCCGATTTGCCCTGCAAGCCAATACCTTCCGTTTAGTCAGTTCATGCACTACTACAAAAGAGATATGGGACAGACTGAAAGAACTGTATTCAACCGACGAGGATCTAGAGCATTCAATCCAAACCCTATTACTCTCTGAATTTGGAGCTTTTGCACAGAAATCTGAAGAGACACTGCTTTAAACGTTTGATCGTTACAATCATCTGCTAAGCAAGATGATGAAGCATGATATTGAAAGGAAGGAGATCGAACAGAAAGTTACGTTCTTAAATGGGCTGAGACCTGAGTGGATGGCAGTGGTCTCAATAGTAAAGGCTCATGAACAATTTAAATCATATTCACTGGCGAAACTGATGGGTATCCTAAAATCCCATGACAGCACGGTAACTGTAATGCCCGCGTTTCCAGGCTAGGCATTATTGTTGATGTAATAGTCTAGGTTAACCCTTGTAACTCTTTTTGAAGTATTAATGATGAAATATTTGAGTATTATGTGTTTATTTTCTTAATTATTATAATTAAATGAATTAATAATAAAATAAGCGTCAAAATTAAAGTGTGATATAAGCCCGATATCTTTGCTTGAAGATGTAGTGGTTGAAACAAGGATTCCGGAGATATAAGGAATGCCGAAATCCGAGTTATAACGAAGAAGTTATGACCTGTTGAAGTTTCGTGACAAAACTGGCAACGCTGAATGACGTAAAAAGTGAAATTTACGTGAGAGCGATATTTAGCCTTAGTGATATAAACAAAAGTCGTAGCGTTCGTTAAACTGAGAGTATGCATAAAAAGATTGTCCAAATCTGACTTCGTATGAGGAAGTTATGATTTTCCGAAGTTTCGACTTAGCAGTATGCAACCCGAATACTCGATTTGAGATCAAGCGGCTTTTAACCGAAACAATCTAAACGAGAATCGAAGATCTCGTTAATAGTAGTTAAATGATAAAAAGATAGGTGAAAATGGATGTCAGATGAAGAAGTTATGAATTTATAACGGAGTTTTCCTGTCCCGGCCTACTAAAAATAAATAATAAAAATAAAATGAAAATTAGCCGACGGAGTCTAAATGAAAGTTGTAGAGCGTAGTCTCACCTATGCGGGGATATAAAGAACGTCGAAAACGGAGTTCGTATGAGGAAGATATGAATTTTTGAAGTTTATTAAATAATTAAAATATTAAATTTAATTATAAATTCCGATATTATCCAAAGGGGGGGAGTCAACGATCTTATCTCGGTTACGCCCAGCGTAACGAGGATTTACGCCCAACGTAAATCGAGGATCCAGCCCCCTATAAAAGGGAGTCGAGGCTGTCGGGTTTCTTTGCTCAATTCCTCTTCTCTCTCTCCTGTTTTACCTCGTTTTTCGTGCAAGAATTATCCCGAAGCTCCTGTATCATTCCCGAGACCCGAAGCAAGTCCCGAAGCCCCGAAGATCCCTAGAAGTAAAATTCCCGAGCCGAAGTTCTGCCCGCGAGGAGCCCGGTTTTTGTGAAGATATTCCAGATCTACTGAAGAATACTACTTATACAAGCCGTAGTGCTGTTCGATCATCTTCTGATCAATTGAGTGTGTAGTCACTTTCTTCTAACACATAATTAAGAAATATTTTATATGAAATACGTGTTATGTGTATATTTTTTTATTATATGTGTGAATGTATATTCACTTTCTTCTACCTCATAGATATGATTTATTCTCTATGAGATACGTGTTATGTGTATGTGTTTCATCTGTTTCTTGGAATATGTATTGAATGAGAATGCTATACTGGTTTTAAACTATGTATAAAAATATATATTTTTATCTACTAATATGTTGGGTAGAATGGGTAGATAGTTGATGTGTGATAAACAGATGAGAGACCTCAATGTTGTTTTTGATTTAGCTATCTAACGAAGTTTTGATGACGACCACAAACTTTTCTAGACAGTCTTGGGGAATGCTAGCAGGCTCGCCACCTGTAGGTGTTAATGAACTTGGGTTACCATCCCCCTCATGGCTGCCTTATTTGACATATATTGCTGGGAAACCCCCGAATGCATGTGTTGTCACCCCGATGAAATATTCAAAGACTAGGTCCCTTGTGTTAGTTGTTTTAGGGACGTAAAGTGAGAATAACGGGAATGGGTAATTGGGTTATTGTTGGTTGATGAAAATAAATTTAATTACTTATTTTGGGTTGAAAACCCTATATGCTCACCAGGCTCCCAAGCCTGACCCACTCAGTTTTCTTTGTATTGCAGATAGTGGTGCCAGAGCATAATTTGGATGACTTGTCAAGTTATTTTTGGATTATAGACTTATTGTTGTAAATAACTGTTGTAAGGTCTGTATTGATATGTTTATGCTTTTGGTCTGTTTATTGGAACATAACATCCCGAGTATTGTAATATAATGAAAAATACCTTTCTTTAAGAAATGCTTTGGTAATCTTATTTTTATCATATTTTATTTTGGGAACAAATTCTGCAAGTCTTTGAATCAAAGGATTACATTGAAATCATTTTAAAAGCATAAATTAAACCGGTCTTTTCTGGCCGTGATTTTGGGGATGTCACAGTAACTAAAGAAGCGAAGGTTGTGTCAGGTATAAGTTCTCTGGCTCTTGTTTCGACGAGCAAAAGTGTTACTGAAGAGGAAGAAGAGTCTGACATGTCAAAATGTGATCTAACCAATGAGGACTATGCATTAATGGTGACAAACCCAAAGAAGTTTGCTCGAAAGAAGTTTCCTGCCAATAAGAACCGAAACTGGCAAGGAAGCTATAGCTCTGAAAATGTAATAGAAGAGACGAAGAACAACTCTCAGAAAGAAGGTGAGAAGAAAGAAAGCAAGCTTATGGGATACTCAGGGTATGATTGCAACTACTGTCATGGAAAGAACCACTTTGCCAAGGACTGTATGCTGAGAAAGATGGCTGAAAAAAAGGACGGTGAAGACGATGAAGCTTATTACTTGCGAAAGTTGGAAGAGATACCAACCAAAGGTGAGGATAAGGAGCCGAATCTGAATAAGGACAAGTGTTTTGCAGCCAAGCCCGTGAGCGAAAGGATCAACGACTGCGATAGATTGATCAAAAAGGTACAATCCATCCTAGAATCACTAAAAGTTCCTGTCACTAATTATGAAGAAGAATTAAATGAACTAAAATTTAAATTTTCTAACTTAAGTGGTAGTCTCATGCAAACTCGACTAGCGAATTCTAACCTAACTGATCAACTCAGCAGGGAGTCTTCCAAGAATGAGGAAAGGAGAGCATGGATACAACTAAAGGAGCAGGATTTAGTTAGGGCTAGTGTTGAGATTATTTATTTGCGACGAGACAATTTAAAGTTTTTGAAACAACGAAATGTTTTTTGTTTAATTACAAAATTCTTATATACTAACATAACTCAGCTACACCTAGACCGTGAAATAGGGAAAAAGATTCATAAGATGATTTTACCCTTCCTTGAATTTAAGGAGGATGAAGTTATCGCTGAGTGTGAATCAATAATGTCCGCATATGAGATTTCAGTCACTTACAAATATGGGTTGGACAAGATTGAAACCTTTATTGACTCCAAAGAACACAAAAGTATGCTTAAAAATCTGTTGGATGAAAATGATAGGTTGAAAATTAAGTTCGAAACTATACGAACATTTGACTCGTCAAATGCAAAACTTTGTTCAGAACATAAAATAAATGTAGAAAATACATCTGAATTCGATGAGGAGAGTAAGTTGAGTGAAATTTCAGTGGAAGATGTAGTTGATTGTTCCGAGTTCTTAAAGAGCAAAACCAAGACAAAAAGTCCCCTTATATCTGAAAACTCTGTTGAGTATGCTCGCTTGTCAAAAGACAAGTCAAAGAAACTGAAAGGAAAAGCAATGGTGTACCAAAAGGTTCAAACAGTGCCAAATCAGGTTTAAGTTGTCGAAGGTATCACAGGAAAACAAACATCAGAACTGAAAACCTTGGTTGACGAAGACAATGCTGACGGATGTGACGACTACTTCTGGTCTGCCCCATAGAGAATGCAGATGAAACCATTGGCTTGTCAGAGCGAACATCATGGAGGGTAAGGGGTAGGTACGCTGCTGAACCCATCAACAAACCCTCAAGTTTTGACAAACCAAGCACAAGTGGAACCAAAGAGATACCGGAAGAAACGGGAAAGAAACCGAAAGAATCAAAGAAAGTTTCGAATGTATCTTCCAAGACAACCGAATCTCAACAGCAATTGGCTGAACAGAAACGGGAAAGAAATCGAAGATACATGAAAACTCTGAATGAGCGAAAACGATTTTGGAAGTATCAAAACCCTGACCATGTTCCTACCAAGATAGAAACAAATTTCAAAGGAAATGAAAAATTAAAGAACAACCAACAGTCCAGTTTCGGTCTAAACTCTTTCTATTCATGAAACAGTAAGCCCAACTTCACTACCTATTTAACTCAGAACCAAACTTCAGGTTTCGGTTCCTCTACCAAGGATGAGAACCGAAAGTCAGGTCTCGGTCATACTCCAATTCGTCAACAACCTCATTCAGCGAGGGACGTTAAAGGAAAGGGAAAGCTTGACTCGAACACTAACATAAATAATACGAAAAAGTCAGCTAAACCCACGAATCAAAAGAACATTCCAAAACCTTCTAAAAATACATCATCTGAAACACTACAATTCAAACAAGACAAAAATAAAATCAAAGTGTACACCATCAAAAGAAAGATGAAACAACTTTAATAAAAAGAACTTATTTGGTTGATCTTTCTGTTGTTATTCCTTTCTCTGTAAAAGACTTACTTGGGCCCAAGAGACTTTGGGTTCCTAAATCTACTTGAATTTGCAGGTTACAAGTGACAAGAAGTTCAATGATGAATGGTACATAGACAGTGGCTGCTCGTGTCACACGACAGGAAGGAAGGAAGAGCTGAGGGAGTTTCGGTCCCTTAAGGATGGCAGATGTGTGAAGTATGGCAACAACTCTTATGGCACAATCAAAGTATATGGGATGATAACCAATGGAGATTTCACAATTCAAAAGGTGGCATATGTGGAAGGATTGCAGCACAATCTCATAAATGTATCTCAATTGGTTGTGGGAAGAGGACTGAAAGTCTCATTTGATGATGAGGGTTCAGAAATTATTGAAAAACAATCCAAAAGAGTTCTGTTAAAGTCAGAACGTAAGGAAGAAATGTACCCCTTAAATCTCAATCCAATTAGAGGAAAACCAACAATCTGCCTGCTGTCCAAAGCTAATTCTGATAAAAGCTGGTTATGGCACCGACAACTATCACACCTAAGCTTCAAATACATTAATAAGTTAGTGCTTGGTGATCATTTTTGAGGCCTCCCTCTTCTCAAATTTGACAAGGAACACCTGTGTGCATCTTGTGAGAAGGGCAAACAAAGACGAAAGAGCCATCCTACATGTATCAATACCAAGATCATTGAAGCTCTTGAACTTCTGCATATTGATTTATGTGGACCTTCGGCTATCGAAAGCATCAGTGGTAGTAAGTTCATACTTGTCATTGTAGATGATTTTTCACGTTTCACCTGGGTTTCTTTTCTTAGACAAAAATCAGAAGCGACTCCCAAGTTAAAGATGTTTATCAAGCAAGTGGAACTGCAGCTGCGAAAGGTGGTAAGGAACATCAGAAGCAACAATGGGCTAGAATTCAAGAATAAAGAGTTTGAAGACTTTCTGGCCGACAAGGGAGTATCTCATAACTTCTCTGCTCCCTATACTCCACAACAGAATGAAATCGTTGAAAGACGGAACCGTTCCTAATGTGAAGCAGCCAAAACCTTGTCGAGCTTCGCTTCTCTCCCATTATACTTCTGGGCTGATGCTGTTGCTACTGCTTGTTATACTCAAAACAAATCCTTACTTAACAAGCGATTCTCAATCACTCCGTATGAGATTCTGAACAACCGAAAGCCCAACGTCAGGTTCTTTCACGTGTTCGGTTCCAGGTGCTTCATTTTCAACTCTAAAGAGAACCGAAACAAGTTCGATGTTAAAGCAGATGAGGGAATCTTTCTGGGTTATTCACTCACTTCAAAGGCTTATAAGATTTTGAATAAACACTCCAAACATATTGAAGAAACCTATTACATTACCTTTGATGACTCCTACATAAAGAAAGCTCAAGCAAGCGAAAGTGCCATGGGGGAAATATTTCCTAAATCAGGACAAGTCTCAGTGCCTATTTCCAATTTGTTTGAAGAATATATGAGGCTATTTGATGAACCAGAAAAAGCTATACATACAGAGGCGAATGTAGCAGACACCAAAATCGACCATCTGAAAATGTTGCGGAATTTGTTCCCAGTTAAACATGATAAATATGTTATCCAAGCAGTTCTGAAGAAATGTATTTTTATTCATTTTAAAACATTTGGGATGTCATTGTCAATACAGAAATATAAGCATAAACATAACTTACATTCATTATCACTAGTGATCTATATCTCCTTAATCTCTCAGTGTAATTTCACTTCATATCGACACCTGTGATATAAATAAACTGAGTGGGTCAGGTTGGGAAACCTGGTGAGTACATAGGGTTTTCAACCCACAATAATATAATTATTATGTTTAAATACTCAAGCAATTAAACCCCATTACCCATCCCCATTATATTCTCTATTCTTAAGGATCTACCCTAAGAATCATCTATTCCTCGTTCATTCATTCCTAAGGATCATCCAAAGGAATCGGCACGAAGTCCATCGTTGCCATGGTTTACCCAACGGGCACTAAGTCTGCATAGTCGCCAGGGTTTAGGCACTAAGTCTGCATAGTCGCCAGGGTTTAGGCATCAAGTCTGCATGATCACCAAGGTTTAGGCACCAAGTATGCATGGTCACCAAGGTTTAGGCACCAAGTCTGCATTGTCACCAAGGTTTAGGCACCAAGTCTGCATGGTCACCAAGGTTTAGAGTACACTGGGTGAACACATCGTTCACAACACCTACAGGTTGCGAGCCTGCTAGTGTTCCAATGGACTGTCTAGAATAGTCCGTGGTTGTCATCCATACTATGCTGAATGACGGGGACATCGTTTGGGAAAAAGGCTTCTCACATCGTACACCTCTCACCCATACCTCATGGTCTATATCACCTCTCAACTCATCGTCCAACTCATATTTCATCTATTATATCTACCCATGTTTTACCCCAACATTTTCGTAGATATAAAATACATATATAGTTTAAATCATTTAAAACATGTATAAAATCTTTCACCGAGCATAGAAAGCAAGTAAACAGACAATATGCACACATAGCACGTAGTAAATACTTCATATCTATGTGTAAGTTGAAGGGGACCATACACTCACCTGAAAGGTGGTGACTTAGCTCTCGGACAGCGCTTCGATACTCTCAAAACAATTTTCCTTCGATAAAACCTAGTATCAACACCACTAGGTTTTAGTCTAACGATAACCGCGACAAATTAAGAGTCTCACTATTATTATTATTATATAAGCGTTAAATAACACTCAATATAACTCATAATAATAGCCCAAATAATTATTTTAAGGACCTAATAACATTACTATAATTATTTGGAAGCTATATTAAAAATTGCGTAAGCGTAGCTCACTTACAGAGAATTTTATCGAAAACTGGAACTTTATTTGGTGCAGCATTTCGAAACCGAAAGACCCTTTTTCTCGGGACTCCGGGAGCCTCGGGGCTTCCCTCGGGAGCTAAGGGGGTTTATTTAGGGTTTAGGGATGGTTTGGGGAGCTAGAGAGAGAAAGAAGTTAGAGAGAGAGAGAGTGGGATTTGGTGTGTAAAACCCGGCCATCTTCACACTCTTTTATAGGGTTGAACCCTCGGAAGTACGCTGGGCGTACCGGGGCTACGCTGGGCGTAGTCCCGGATAGGATTGCCAGCTTCGCACAGCTGGCTCGCACCTTCTTCGGATGGATAAGACACGAGGGTACGCGGGGCGTACTCACCTCGGACGCGGGGCGTAAAGCGAAGGATACGTGGCATGATCCGAAGCGCATTTCTTCACCAGCGATGGGCGGCCCAGATGCTGCCATGTCACCAGCTCCTCACCAGGCTTCGCAAATTCGACTAAAATCTTTAAAAATTCGTAACTTTCTCGTACGAACTCCGTTTTTGACGTTCTTTATATCCACGCGAAGGTGGGAACGTACTCTACAACTTTCGTTTAGACTCCGTCGGCTAATTTTGACTCGATTTTAAATTTTATATTATTAACACGCCGGGACATGATTGGTCCGTTAAAAATTCATATCTTCTCCATCCGACGTCCGTTTTCGCCCATCTTTTTCTCGTTACGCTACTCTTAACGAGATCTTCGATTCTTGTTTAGGTCGTGTCGGCTAAAAATCACTCGATCTAATATTCGAATTTCGGGCTGTACACCGCTAATCCGAAACTTCGTAAAATCATAACTTCTTCATACGAAGTCAGATTTGGGCGTTCTTTCTATCGATGTTCTTAGTTTAAAATACTCTACGATTTCATTTATATCGCTAAGGCTAAAACTCGCTCTATCAAAAATTCACTATTTACGCTTCCCGATGTCGTGCCAGTTTCGTCGCGAAACTTCGATGGGTCATAACTTCTTCGTTAACTCGGATTTTGGCGTTCTTTATATGTACGGAAACCTTGTGACATATAATACAACTTGGTTCAAATTATTTATTCTAAATGATATTTTGTCAAAAAGTCATTTTCGACACTTATTGCCTCTAACTTGACTAGCCCGGATCTACGGGCGTTACATCAGTCTTCGAGGGGGAGGGTTCTTCTGTGTCTCATATAACAGAGCATGAGAATCCAACTCCAATCCAACAGGAGAATCCAACTCCAACAGAGGTCAGAGAATCCAACTCCAACCGAAGGGGAGAATCCAACTCCAACCGAGGTCAGAGAATCCAACTCCAACCGAAGGGGAGGATCCTGAACCTGACAAGGAACACACTTCACCATTTGAGGGGGAGAATGAAAATTCAAATGACGAAGATGATCGATCAGAATTCAAAGAAGAGGTAAATGCGGAGTTGGATCTCGTCTATGACATGAACTACCCTCCTCTAACAAAGTGGACTAAAGATCATCCCAAAACAAAAATAATAGGAGAATCATCTGAGTGAGTTCTCACAAGCTCTCAACTGAAAGCGAAACAAACTGCCTTAT
Source organism: Lactuca sativa (assembly GCF_002870075.4). Taxonomy (NCBI): domain Eukaryota; kingdom Viridiplantae; phylum Streptophyta; class Magnoliopsida; order Asterales; family Asteraceae; genus Lactuca; species Lactuca sativa. The sequence goes on along the minus strand of NC_056630.2, from coordinate 97,928,814 downwards.
TCTCTAACGTTGAATTCTGCATGTTTAATTCGTTTGTCTCCAAAATCGAACCGAAAACTGTTAATGTTGCACTTGATCATGCTGATTGGGTACAAGCAATACAAGATGAACTTCATGAGTTCGAACGTAATCAAGTTTGGAGGCTAATTCCCACTCCAAAGGATGCTTTTGTGGTCGGATTAGACTGGGTCTGCAGAAACATGTTGGATAAAGAGGGCAATGTAATTCGCAATAAGGGACGGTTGGTGGTGAAGGGATATTGTCAGGAAGAAGGGATAGACTATGAGGAGACTTTCACTCCGGTAGCAAGGTTGGAATCAGTTAGAATTTTCCTGGCATACGCTGCACGTAAAAACTTCAAAGTTTTCCAGATGGATGTGAAATGTGCTTTCTTAAATGGAGAACTAGAAGAAACTGTGTATGTTGAACAACCACCTGGCTTCGTGAACTAGAAATTTCCTGATCACTGCTATGTGTTGGATAAGGATGTATATGGTTTGAAGCAGGCACCGAGGGAATGGTATGAAACATTAAGAGACTACGGGCTAAGTATGAAAAAATACCTCTCTATTGTGACTCAGAAAGTGCGATAAGAATATGCCACAATCCAGTGGAAAACTCAAAGACAAAGCATATTGCGCTGAGATACCATTTTATCAAGGACCATGTAGAAGATGGGAATGTGGAAGTACATTTCGTTCGGTCCTTTGATCTATTGGCTGACATATTCATTAAAGTCTTATCGGAAGCAGGCTTCAATAAAATTTTACAAGGTTTGGGAATGATGGAAGCAGAGTCGGTGCCGAATCCTCAAATCTCTCTCTAAAAATTAGACAAGCGAAATAGAGCGAACGCTCGGTCTATTTCGGTTCTGGATTTTTCGGGAACCGAAATGAACTGAACGCTCGGTCTATTTCGACTCCATATTTTTCGGGAACCGAAATGAACCGAACGCTTGGTCTATTTCGGCTCCGGAATTTTAAGGAACCGAAATGAACCGAACGCTCGGCTTATTTCGCTTCATTCTTTTTAGGGTTGGTTTCGGCTGTACATTTTTCTTAAGTCTATTTCTTTCACTATTTTCTCTTTCATTTTTATTTATTTTTTTAAGAGTATTTTGTGCTAATTTTTTTAGTTTATTTTTCTGTTTTTATTATTTTTCAGAAAATTTAAAAAATCCAAAAATATTTTTCTAAAAGTTTTTTTTTTGTTTTGTTGTTTTATTTTGTTTTGTTTGTGTGGTTTGTTTGTTTGCTTGTTCTTTATAATTAGGTCCCAAGTTTTTTAGTGCAACATAATTTGGAGCTAAGGCAGGTATGATTCTTTTCCTATGAACTAGTTAAGTGTCCCTAGAAGCATGCTGCTGCATGTCGACCGAAGCCTCTAAAACTAAGAGCAAGGCCTTAACGAATCGATTTATACCTATCGTTTCTTCCAAATCAGGCTAGTTAATCCACTCAAGTCATGAGCTACCTTACTCTTCTCAAATGAGTTAAGAGTTTTCTACTTTGTCACGATTATATAGCAGAGGTACTTTTGGTTCCTTAACCACCTCCTTTACATTCTCCATCAACTTTCGGTTCAACACTGTAACCCTTAAGACTCTCAGCTTTTACCACTGAGGTTTATGGTTGCATAAAATCTGTGTTTATGATCTTAGATACATTCACCACGTGCTGAGTGAAACCTACAATCCAACACCAACAATGAATTGACGGTGAATCTTCATATTCAAGATCTTACTTGTTACCTAATGAAATTTCATTTTATTTTTGAGTGGTCTTTTATGAAATTGTCTAAGACCAAGACATTTCTTCCCAAAAAGATCCAATTTGTTTTTGTTTTTTGAGATTTATATAATATCGTTAGTCACAGCAAAGTATATCCAACCTACTTGTTCAACATACCACATCGTTCTCACAAGTACTTCATCCAACATTCGGTCTTATGTTAAGAATCGACGTTCGATTGAAGACAAGCCACCCTTAGCCTATCATTTAAAAGAATCCTTTCGGTGTTTCTTTACAAGCACTCGATTGTATTTTATCGGGAATCCACACAAGCACTTCAAGTCTCTCTTGACTTTGAAGGAAGAGATTCTTGCCCGGAATCATCTGAGTTATGTCTTCTACCAGACATCACTCACATCCTATACACATTTTGCTTTATTTCTTTCTTTTGACACACTCTTGCACGAAAATACGTTGTGATTTTCCAAAATTCTGGTTATTATTTCCTATGGCCTATTTGAAGTTTCTTTTAGGCGCGAAAATGGCTGTTATCACATCTAGAGCAAAAGAGAATTTGAAAAGACGATATGTGGATAAGATTTTGGGTGCGTGAATTTAAACGGTTCCTACACCCACGCTTGATGACGTCTATATGGGGGAACCAAGCTGTCACATCGCATTTTTTCAGGCGACGCTGCTGTGACCGTATCATCATCATGAAGATTCTTTCTCTCTCCTGGCAACGGTATATAAAGGGTTTCTCAGTCACATTGTACCTTCTCATCTTCTTCAAATTCTCTCAATATACCAGACGATCTGCAACTATTCATCTTCTTCCTTATCTTAACAATTGCAGAATCCTCATCTGTTCAAGATCAAACTGCACCGTCTGCATTGCTCGTGATTAAACCCAATCAGAACATGATCATTGAACTGAATCCGTTTCTATATGATTCGTACATGCTCCAAGTTGTTGAATGTCTCAAATACTCTCCTCTGGTAATTGCACTCACACAGGTGGAATCTGTCCCGATGTCTCTACTATCGCAAGTCTACTTTACTGCATCATATGAAAATAACAAGGAGAGAATCTACTTTCAAATCTTCTCGCACAAGGCATCAATTTCAAAAGGGCGATTTTGTTCCCTGTTAAAGCTTGCCGCCGATGCCTCTGTTATCTCTCCTGATTTCGTAACCACCACTCAACTGTTCACAATGCTCTACGAGATGGGATACACTGATGTTCTTACCACCGTGACGAAAGTTAAGAAATCATGTTTGCCGCCAAAATGGAATGGATTGCTAACTCTTCTCAACAAAAGTTTAGCGGAGAGGGTTGCTGGGTCAGATGGTACCAGTAAGGGTTTTCTGACCATTCTCTATGGTCTCTACAATGGGATTAATCTCGACTATGGGTCGATTATTTGGTCACAAGTGGTGCGAAGTCTCAACACTTCAACAAGACACTTTGAAATTTCTTGTGGTCGCTTCTAGACCATTATCATGTGAAGGTCTATTGACTCTTTGTAGATTCCAGTAATGAAGGATGCCCTAGTCTCATCTGTGGCTACTTTTCACACAAAGAAAATCATCTTCTCTGATGCCACAAAGTTCTCTCACAATGGTTCCATACCTAAGACGATGTACATGTGTGTGTCAGCTAAAAGTAAGGTGATGGCTGAATACCGCAAGCTTCCTCCCAAAGGACTGAGAGTACTGACTCCTGAATAACAAGCTGCTTTGGATGCTGTGGAGAAGCTAGCCAACCGAGGAAAAAGGGTGAATACCAAGAAAGTGACAACCTAAGGTCCCTCATCTAAGCCTGCCAAGTCTAGAAAGCGAAAGGTAGAAAAGGGTGATTCTTCGGCTCCAAAGAAGGTTAAGAAAATGGCGAAGAAATCAAAGAATCCTTCTCCTCCCAGCTCGGACAATGATGAGGAGGACGAGGAAAAGGAAATTCAGCATCATGAATCACCGAGAGGTCATACACCTCCTTGTTCACCAACTCCCATTGAACCTCTTAATGACAAGGTTCCAACGCCTCCTCAATCTCCACCAAAAACCACTGTTCCAATTTTGGTTGCTCCTCCATCCCCAAATTCGTCACAACCTACTTCTACAGTTGCTCCACCACCTCCTGTATACACTATACCAATCTCTACTTCACCTCTTCCACCTCCCATTATTTCCCAAACGACCGAAGCAACTATCACCTCTATACCCATCATCACCACCACAACCAATTCTTCAGTTAACGTCAACACATCTGATGTGGGGGCGAAGACCGAAGAACCTCCTAAAGTCACACCTGAGCCTATTTCCCCAACTGCTTCCAGTGAGTCTGATGCTGTTCTTGGTGGAGCTGAATTCGAATTCGATTCCACTTACTATAGCCCGTACAGAGATCCAAGTGATGAAGATGAGGCTACTCCGGTGACCAAGCAACAGCTCGACAGTGTTCATGAAAAGCTTGATATGCTGATCGACTCCTCAAAGAAATATAATGATGTTGTTCTAAAAGCCTTCATGGATACAGCCCTGCACCAATATAATGAATCCATTGATAAATCTACAGCTGCTGTAGATGACTCTACTTCCTTATGTAAACGAGCAACATCCGACCTCAAAGACCTTCTTCGTGATTCCAGAGTTTTTTTATAATCTCTCTCTGGTCATGCTGATAAAAGTGCTACCAAGGTGAATACGTCCATTGATTCTCTTTCTCAATCCCTTCAAGCCGAACAAGTCAAGTTCAAGACTCTACGCTCTGATGTTTTTACTGATAATAAAACCTTTCTGGCATCTGTTGACTCTCGGTTAGAAAATCTTAATGCTTATTTCTAGGTGGAAAGGACTCTCTGAGATGATCTTGCTCAACAGACTGCTATAAATGAAGTGCAGAAAGCAAAACTTGCCAAGGAAGAAAGACAGATTTCCTTATTAAAAACCGAACGAGCAGTTTTTTGTAGTTGTACTGGGGATGTTCTTTCTCAGTTGCACAATGCGCTTCAGGCTCATGATCCCATTCTTAAGCTTACAATTCTAAATCATTTGACCTCCAAACTCCTTCCCTCAATCGAACTCTTAAGAGAAATGAAGGGTGTTTCAGAGAGAATTATTCCTCCACAACAAGGGGGAGAAGATAAGCCACAACCTCCTCCTATTAAACTGAAGGTCATCATCAAAACCGAACCGAAGGATAATGTAGCTTCGGGTTCTGGTGATAAAGAAAAGAAGAAAGGTGTTTCTGCTGATAACAGTGATGATGAAGAAGAAACTATCGCTGATGCCCTTAAACGCAAGAAAAGGGATAAGGATTTGGATGAAACTCTTCGGCTTTCAAAGGAAGATGAAGAGAAGGAGCGAAAGAAGAAAGAAGAGCATGACACTCTTGTTTGCAAATAAGCTCTTTTTCCTCCTTGGACCAGGGAAACACTAATCAAAGAAGCTATAGAGTTCCCAAGCACCTACTGGCTGGAGCCTATAACCTCTTTTGATTGTGAGAATACAAGGGATTCGCAGTTCGACATGCCTATTACTCGAAAGGCATTTGTTTTCCATTTTTTTGAGCCGACAATTGAAGTCCCTTCACCCCATCCTTAGGTTGACCGTGAAGTCATTGATTTTTATCTCAAGTTCGGTCAGCCTTAGTATCTAACCTGGAGTGCGCAGAAGATTACTACAGTCAAGGTGCTGAAACCATCACCTGCAGGGAGGTTTTTTAATGTCTCTTTCAAGATAAACCGAGGTTCGGATAACTCGGTTTCTATCATTTCCTTGGAAGACCTTCCCAACCTGAATCCTCATGATTGGATCCTGCTCTTCAACATTTCGCTTACTAATGCAAAGGAGTATGGACCAATCTTAGAAAATCTAAAAAGGATATTAGCTTCCTATATCCATGAAGTTGCGAAGATGGATCAGGAAGTGGCAAATGTCTTGAGGAAGAAACCAACGGTGAAGCCTACTGCAAAGCCAGGAGATGTCAACAAAATGACTCTCGTTCAAATTGATTCTGCTCATCTCATAGTTATGTTTACATGAGCCAAAGGTGAAAGGTTCTTATTTGCTCTTGTTGAAAAACACTTATTCTCGACCGATTGCCTGAAACATATCATTAATATTATTCATCGGTGCAAGGAAAAATTCCGATTCAGATAAGAAGAACTTCACAGACGTGCTCCGGTGGTACATCACTTTCAGACAAACTCTTTTAGCCATTATATCGTGTGTGTTCAAGACAGTGAAGAAGTCTACAATAGCTCAACCGAACTGAGCTCTCGGCTCAATTGACGCAAAGGGAGAGATTGTTGGATATTATGTGTTGCGTCATGGGCTTTACTTTTGTATATCCGGGTGGGCCTGTCCATCCGTGATTATAGATTATGGTTATGCTATAAATAGTGCATGCATGTATGCCTTAGTAATGCTAGTCTTTTAATAATCATTTATTGCATTGTAACCCTAAACACCTCTACAGTCGAAGTTCTTCATCGAGCTCTTCTGGGGTGTTAAAGTTTAATCATTCGACATCGGTTAAACCATTCTTGTGATCTTTATTGTGTTACTTATTGCTTTTCTACTTGAATCTTTCGATCATTAAGGAATATTATTCCAACACACATTCTTCACAAAACACACAAAATATCACTCTAAAAGCTCAAGAACCTCACAAGGTTGCTAGGGTTTCGAAATGGTGCTATGGGACAGTGGGGGCTAGTGATGAGGGAGGCCTCAAGGACTTAAGGTCCTTTAAATATGGTACCAAATCCTAAAAATTAGGGTTTAGAGTCTTCATGAGTACGCACTGCGAACTCCTCACATATGCCTTGCGTACTCGATGAGGTGCACATCCAACTTAAGTGACCTACACCCGGTGTATGCACCAAGTACACCCTGCGTATGGACTGACTTTGCAAAACTTTATGTTATTTTAAGTTGGAAATGAAAATACCTAGAAACGAATGTTAAAACTTTCCCCTACTTGAATCAAAATTTGTCCTCGAAGCCTCCTCGGGCTTCCAAGTCCACTATGAGCCTTCCCGATGTTGTCATTGCACGTTCACTAAACCCACCTCCTTGTTTCGTAGAGTCTTCGTCTTCCTATCGAGGATCGCAACTGGTCTCTCTATGTAGTTCAGGCGCTCGTCCATCTGAATATCCTACAGTGGCACAACTACGGTGTTATCAACTAAGCACTTTCCATCGCTAAGAGATGTGAAAGGTGTTGTGGATCTGATTGAGCTGCTCGGGTAGCTCTAAACGGTATGCAACCCTACCTACCCGAACAATAAACCTGAAATGACCAATATATATATATATATATATATATATATATATATATATATATATATATATATATATATATATATATATATATATATATATGGGGCCCAGCTTACCCCGCTTCCTGAATTAGATGACATCTTTCCAAGGTGACACATTCATGAGTACCATATCTATGACTTGGAACTCCAAATCCGATCGGTGCCTATCAACATAACTCTTATATCAACTCCGCGCGGTCTACAATCCTCAATGCACCTGCTGGATTAACTCGGTAGTCCAGAGCACCACCTCTGTGCTACCTATGACTTGATGACTGACCTTGCCCTTGCAAATTGGAGTCCGACATTTCCTCCCATAGAGAATCTCGAAAGGAAGTCGATCAATACTATCATGGTAGCTATTATTTTAAGAAAACTCAGCCAATGGGATATACGTATCCCAACTACCACCAAAACCCAACACACATACCCGAAGCATATCCTGCAAGGTCTGATTAGTCTGCTCGTTCTGCCCATCATTCTGGGATGAAAATCCGCACTTAAAAGCAAACGAGTACCCAAGTCCTCATGGAACCTCTTCCAGAACCTGGAAGTGAACTAAACATCCTGATTCGAAACCACTAAGACTGGAACCCCATGGCGTGCCACAACCTCCCGAATATATACTTCAGCCAACTTCTCTATAGAGATGCTCTCCTAAATAGGAATAAAATGCACACTCTTGGTTAACCGATCTATAATGACCCAAATCGAATCCACCCATCGCGTTGTCTGCGGTAACTTCTTGATAAAATCCATCGTGATCTTTTCTTATATCCAAGTGAGAATACCCAACAGCTCCATCTTGTCATGAGATCGCTGATGCTCGGCCTTGACTTTCCTGTAATTCAAGCACCTCTCCACATACCAGGCCACATCCCGCTTCATGCAGCGCTATGAATAATTGGGTCAGAGGTCTCTGTACATTTTCGTCGCCCCTCGGGTGAATAGAAAATCTCGACTTGTGTGCCTCTTCCTTTAAAATCTAAAGAATGCCTCCCAAATATGGTACCTAAACTCTCTGATGTATGGTAAATAACCCTCGAATATCATAATCAAAAGAGGACACCTGAGCCTCTATGCGCTTACTCTTTCAGTGCTCGTTTTTCATAGTCTCAACCTGAGCCTCATGGATATGCTCCAAGAGTGGGGTAATCATTGTCATCCTTAAATATACATCCTTGATAGGAGTATCATCCCCCTTGCGGCTAAGAGCATCGACCACCACGTTGGCCTTCCCAGGGTGATAAAGGATTGCACAATCATAATCCTTCACCACTTCGAGCCACCTGTGCTGCCTCATATTCAGATTTGGCTGATCCATAAAATACCTCAAACTCTTGTGGTCCATGTAGATGATATAATAAACCTCATTCAAGTAATGACGCCAAATCTTGAGGGCAAAAACCACCACCCCATCTCCAAATCATGAGTGAGATAGTTTACCTCATGAGGCTTCAGCTTCCTCGAAGCATAAGCAATTACATGACCCCTTTGGATCAACACCGCACCCAATCCTGTAATCGACACATCACAGTATACTAGGAAATCATCCACACCCTCTGGTAAGGTCAAAATCGGAGCCTCACATAAATTATATCTTAAAGTATAAAACGTCGCCTGCTGCCCAGGCCCCCAATGAAAAGTAATTGACTTCTTCGTCAACTTGGTCAGTGGAACTGTGATCCTGGAGAATTTCCCAATAAACCTCCGATAATACTTGGCTAAACCAAGGAAACTACAAATATCAGATGGAGACCTCAGAACCTTCCGCTACATCACGACCTTGATCTTGGCCGGATCAACCAAGATACCCTTCTTATTGACAAGGTTACCTAGAAACTGCACTTCACGCAACCAGAACTCACACTTGGAGAATTTGGCATAAAGCCTCTCCCTCCTCAGAGTCTCCAGAACCTCTCATATATGATTGTCATGTTTCTCCTTGGTCTTAGAATAGACCAAAATATCATCAATGAACACAATGATTGGCCTATCCAACATCGGTCTGCAAAAACCTATTAATGAGATCCATGAACACTGTTGGTGTATTGGTGAGCCCAAAAGGCATCACCACGAACTTGTAATGCCTATAACGAGTTATGAAGGCCGTATTTTGAACATCCTCATCTCGAATCCTCATCTGATGATTGCCTAAACGCATGTCAATTTTTGAGAACCAAGACGTACCTTGTAACTGTCGAACAAATCATCAATCCTCTGAAATGGATAACGGTTGTTCACTGTTAATTTGTTCTGCTCCCGTTAGTCGATGCACACCCTATGAGAGCCATCTTTCTTCTTCACCAAACAGTATTGGCGCTCCCTAGGGTGAACTATCCGTCCTAATAAACCCCTTGTCTAAAAGCTCATGTAGCTATGTAAACAACTTCTGCATTTTCGGCGGTGTCAACCGATAAGGTGCCTTGGCTATCGGAGCCGCACCTGGAACCAAATCAGTACAACACTCGACCTGCCTCTCTGGAGGCTCTCTAGGAAAATCCTATAGGAACACATCTAGGTAAACTTGTACGGTGGGTACATCACCAATGGTCTTCTTTCCCTTCTCTCTGGTATACAATAGATAAGCCACAAAATTAGAACAACCCTACTTCAAATATCTCCTAGTTCTTGCGGCTGAATAGAGAGTTAGTCCATGTTGGATACCCTCACCATGAATAACTAGTTCTCCCCCACTTGGGGTTCAAACCCGAACTATCTGGTGCCCACAATCCATCATCGCCTTATTAGGGCTCAACCAATCTATCCCTACGATAACCGTGCTCTCACACAAAGGAATAGGAACCAAATCAATCAGATACCGCTTTCTAAATAACTCCAAAACACAACCCCGATGAACCCTCAATACTCGTACTGGACCTCTAATGGATAAGCAAGCTCCCCAGGAGCATCACCGAACCTCTTGCTGGAAGGAAGAGATACAAACGATCCGGTGGAGCCCGAATCAAATAGAACTAAATCTGAAACACCATTCACTAGATATGTCCCTAAATAACATCAAAAATATAATAAGCATAAACATCAAAGCAATAAATGGAATAGGGAGAAAATACATACCAGTAACCACATTTGGTGTTGTATGAGCCTGTTCGGCTGTCAGCTGGAAAGCTCGACTCCTTACGAATGGTACCTCCGCCTTGCCCTGGCGGTCTTCGGTGATCCTTAATGTCGTCGGAGCAGGTGATGCAATCGCTCCCCTACTTCTAAACTCGGACAATCGGCCTTCTTGTAGCCTCTCTGATTATAATGGAAGAAAATTAGACCCGATCTCTAGGTGGTGGTAGTGATAGTGCAATCCCTACTGTAGTGACCAGTCTTGTTGCACTTGTAACAACCAGAACCACCCACCCTACAAGCCCCATCGTGCGTTCGTGTGACATCCCAAAACTTAGGTCTAAAACTGTAGACAGTCAGTTCACCGCGAACCTCTTTTTAATCCGAAATATTGAGCTTTAATGCATGTTTTTAATAATATACAGTGTCATTGCAACTATTATAAGATAGCAGACGGTATCTTACTTCCAATTGTTGAAATCTCAAGTGAATCAAACTGCAACCCTAATTAATACGTCTGAAAAACTGAAATATCGTATTAAGCAGTTATGAGCGAAGCAAACACTTTAGTCTCATAATACATATTCACCTATTTCCGAATATATAAAGAACATCCAAAACAAAGTTTGTATGCAAAAGATACGACCGTTATAAGAAACTACACCAATATAACTGATGCCCGGTTCATGGTATGTATTTTAAATAAGATTTATTCATTTTTGTTCAGGAACTCGACGAGTTGGAGGCCCTAAACTCACCGAGTAGGAATGGATTTTGGACGCGTAACTTAATGTCTACTCGACGAGTAGGGCTACTAGAATGAAATACTAATTTTCAGGGTTTGACACCCTATTTAAACACCTTAACCTCTAAAGGTTGGCTTTATTTACAGCCTCCATCGTCCCAAACCCTAGCCACGAAGCCCTAACATGTTTTTGAGAGTTTTGATCCATTCTTGGTGCTTTCTTGAGGTTTTGAAGAAGAAGAAACTTGAAGAAGGAGCAAGGAAGTGAAGGAGAAGAGTAGGTTTAGAAGTTTAGCTCCATTTCTGGTTCATTGAAGGTATAAAGCTCCTATCTTGTCTATTCAATGTTTAGATCTAGTTTTGGAGTGATTTTTCCATGTTTTGGTGCAAGATTGCTAGCTACTGAGACTTAGACGTCCCAATTGATTAATCTTTCAGATCTGGGGTCTAGAAGGGGTTTCATGACATAAAGGTGCAAACTTTATGGTCATGGAAGCCTCATGCAAGCTTTAAGGTATCATTTTGGCCTTTTAAGCTCCAAAAGGCCATGCATGGAGGGAAAGTCAGGGACTTTACGTATTAATATTAGGCCTGACATTTGGGTTGGGTTCGGGTTGGCAGGTCATGGGTTGGCGGGTTAGAATTTAGAAACTCAACCCCACCCATATAATATATGGGTTGGCGGGTCACGGGTTGACAGGTTAGAAACATCAACCCAACCCAACCCACATAACCTGTATAAGTATATGGGTTGGCGGGTTTACGTGTCAGTGGGTCGAACCCAACCCGTATAACCCATTTAATAAGCAACACATTTTAAGATGAAATTGAAAAATCCAAATAAAATGAAGTCTAAAAGTCATAAACATTAAACATAAAGTCATAAACATCCAAAATAAACATTAAACATAAAGTCATAAACATCCAAATAAAACTCTAAAAATAAAACATTCATGAAAAGTGCAATTGTTCAAACATATCCAAAAATACATGTGATAATTCATTCATACTACAATTCCAATTTATTTCTCCAACACCAACTTCTTCAAGATAATCGTCGAATAAAAACAATACAAAAATCAAATTTATAATCTTTTGAAAGCTACATAAATATTTGTACTAAAAAGAACTCACCAAATGACACCTTAAAGTATGTTCGAATTTGTAACCTCCGTATTGTCTTCATTGATGTTCAAATTCATTACATTTTGAGATAGGTTGTCAATAGCCACATTCAAATTAACTGCATAAGGAAAAGAAAAAAAATAATACAAAATTTTAGATAATACGAAAAAACCAAAAATTATGAAATATTACATTTTTCTCCAAACAACCAATCCCGACTACAAACTAAAGCTTCAACCACATTAGGATTCATGGAACTTCGATATTCATTCAAAATTCTTCCACCAAGACTGAAAGCCGATTCAGATGCTACTGTTGAAACGGGAACACAAAGTATATCCATAGCTAATTTAGCTAATTCAGGATACCAATATTGTTCGGCTTTCCAAAGCTCAAGCATGTTAATGGAAGAATTTCTTTTAGCTCGTGGCTCAAGAAGGTATACATGCAATTGACTTTTGGTGTTGGAACCCGAATCATCATTATCATATTCGTCAAACTCCTATAATAAAAAATAATATATATATATATATATATATATATATATATATATATGTATATATATATATATATATATATATATATATATATATATATATATATATATATATAACGAATTAGTAATTTAGTATATTTAAAAACTAAACAACTATAAAAGCAAATTTAATAGTAATTAGAAAATATGATTTACGTCAAGAATGTTGTTTTGACTTTACTCTCCCCCAACATTACTTTGTCAAATGTTGTCTTTGCTCCCTTGATGTGATGTCCAGTCTGATGTTGTTGCATTTTTTGAAGCTTGCACATATTCATCACAAAGTTCATAAAGGGCACTCTCAATAGCTTTAAATTGTGATGAACCTTCTCCATAGAGTTTTTTTTATAGAAAAAGTCAATAAACGACGACTTATATCTAGGGTCAAACACCACAGTTATAGCTAACAAAACATTAAAATCAGCCCAATACTTATTGAACTTATTCCATATTTGGGTAGCTATTTTTTCATATACTCATCAAGACTTTTCTTCTCTTCAACTAAATTCAACTGTATTCCAAATATTTGAGGGAAATACAAATTTGAAGTAGGATAAAGTGATCCTGAAAATTGAAGAGTTGCATCATAAAACACTTTCAGAAAGCTACACATTTTCTCAACTCTTTCATATTCATTAGAGGACGGGAAATCTTGAAAGTTAGAATCACTCAAACTAAGATGCGAAAAGGCTAGTCGATAATAAAGTGTACAAGAAAGCATCATATAAGTAGAATTCCACCTAGTAGGAACATCTTGCATCAAAACCTTTTTGGAGTCCAAAAGATTTTCTGAGCAACATTGAGAAAACCTTGTTTTTCTTGCTAAAGATCCTTTGACATACTTCACACATTCTCTAACTTTTTCCACAGCAACATCGATTTGTTTCAACCAATCTTGAACAATCAAATTGAGAATATGGGCACAACATCTCAGATGAAACAACAATTAGCATCATATACTAAAGAAATCATCAAACGAAATTGATTCTTAAGCAATCCAACATATACATCATTAGGGAAGCATTATCCAAAGTGACAGAAAACAACTTCCTTTCAATTCCCCAACTTTTGATCAAGCCACTAAGCTTGTTAGCAATAGCAACACCAGTATGTGGAGGAGGGAATTCAGAAAAATTTAAAATCCTCTTCTGTAAGACCCACTTGCTATCAACATAATAGGTAGTCAAACTCAAATAACCATCTGTAACCATTGATGTCCAAGCATCAAAAGTTAAGCATATTCTACTTGGGCATTTAAGCAACTCGCAACGAAGTCTAACACAATGACTTGCATGTAACTTTTTAATGTCTGCCTTTGCTGTGTTCCTACAAATATGACTGGAATTTGGTTCCAAATATTTGCAAATATTTCTAATTCCTTCATACTCAACAAAGGAGAATGGCAAGTCATGTCTAATAACAGCTTCAATCAACAATTCCCATAGTCTTTCTTGACTAAACTTTGGATTTCTCAAATCCATTACACCTTTGCTATCGGAAATCATATATTGACCTATGTATCTAGTATTATTATCTTCATTCTCCTTCGATGGTGACGTAGATTACCGATACTGCTTTCACTTCCTGCTTTATATTTTTAACCACATTTGTTGCACACACAATATAGGGTTTCATTTGGTGTTTTTCTTGGTAATTTAGTAAAGCTTTTACAAACATATGAAGTTGATGTCCTTATTTTCCTTTTCTTTGAAGAAGTACTCTCAACTCCTTGTGATTCATTTGGTGCTTCAACTTCTTCAATTGAATCATCAATTTCACTTTCTTCATTGTCAACCTCAACATGATTGTCAGCAATAACATCTTCCATATCGACCTACACAAACAATATAATCATTAACAATTTAATGGTACTGTTTGACAGAAAAAGAAGCACTACTGATTATAAAATAGTGGGTAAAACAAGTCAAAATCAGTGTAAAACAGGTTCAAAATCAGTTTAACACTACACAAACAATATATCATTAGTGTAAAACAGGTTCAAAATCATATTTTCAGTAAAGAATTCAAAATGAAAATTATAAAATAGTGGCTGAAACAAGTCAAAATTAGGAATCAGTATCACTACTCGATTTAAGGAATCAATCACTACTCAGAATGATATTTTCATTTAACATAGTCGGTAATCATTGGGCGTGTCCCTGATATATGGGTGAAGCATTACATATGTATAGATCCATATCAGGTTGACATCCGCACCTGTGGTTGCTAGGTACAAAATCAACCGATCAATCGAAGTGGGTGATGACTCTCAAAATAGTTTTAAGTATGGATTTACTTATGCAAAGAAACCTTTTGGTTTTCAAAGTTTATTCAAAGACTCTTTACAAACATAGTTTTAAGTATGGTTTTACTTACAAAGAAAATACTTTTCGAACGTTTTTAAAAGTATCATTACTGTTGTTGGCAGAAAACCTGTAACTCTCACCAACCTTGTGTTGAATCTTAAAACTGCATGTATTCTCAGGAAATCAGTAATCAAGCATTTCAGAAAAAGGAATGGTCATGGATTTCAGGAAATCTAGTTTACTACTTTTTGTTATATCTGCCTACATGTTTAAGGAAATTAATGTACTATACTATTATCTATAAGAACCTTGTATTCAAACATCAAGATGGAATACAAATGCTATTTTTTTCATTGTTGTTCTTGTGCTATATATTCAGTTTACCTTTGATCCATGAACTAAGTCGCATAGCCCAACATGTTCTACCGCTTCAGCCAGGGGTGTGACAGATTGGTATCAAAGCTAAATTGGATATAGATAACTCATATCCTTGAAAGAGGAATACAACTTTGCAACATGCTACTAATAAAAGTATTATTATTAATTAGCCTACTTCTTGACTATTTACGAGAGAGGTAACTGGTTTAAAGGGTCACTTGGGTTGCTAGATTTCAGAACAGCTATATGCTAAAATGATCCTGCCCTTCAGTGCTTCTTGTCTAGCCCTAATCCGTACTTGATAGTCTTGGAGTACAAAACAAAAACTAATAATACTGCAAACCTCACCAACAATAATATATAAGAACTATATATATACTCTGACCCGTGATGAGAACACTTAATAAAATTCTAACATACCTTCAACTAAAACTACTAACTCAACCCTTTAGGTCAAACCCCTCTACTAAGGTCAGGATCGTACATAAGCCATACCACAAATAAACCTGGAACACACGCTTATGTTATTTATGGTCGGGTTGGTGCACAACCAACATAGAGCAAGGAGTTTGACAGACTACAATTGTAACGTACCAAAAATATGAACATAAAATTTTTCGTTTTCAAATTAATAAACCATTAAATCATATTGTTTTCATAAAAACCAAGGTAATCAAATTTTTATCAATACATCATCATTATCAGAGTAAATCGCAAAATGCGGAATCGAGTGTTGTGTGCCCTGTAATCATCCCGAGCTCTTCCCTTTGAAAACCAAAGTACCTGAAACCTAAACTGAAAACCGTAAGCACAAATCTTAGTGATTTCCCCAATGTACCACATACCATACATAATAAACACATAATGGGCCCCGCCCGTCATCGGGCCCCACTCGGTATACACATTTGTCAGTCATCGGGCCCTACCCAATATACATATAAAACATATAAACACATAACACATGCAACAATCATAGCATACATAATGGTCATCGGGCCCCGCCCGACATCGGGTCGTACCCGGTAATCATAAAAACACATAGTGGTAACTAGCATACAATATACTCATCAGGCCCCGCCCAGCATCGAGCCCCGTTTGGTAAACATAAAACACATAACATATGCAAGATTCACACATATAACAAGCATAATGAGCATAACAAACCATGGGCCAACATTGGTGCCTTCGACCCGCTAAACATAGTGAGGAAAATCACCTCGTACTGTCGAATTCATAGAAAGAATCTCTGGTTGTTGTCCCGCTAAGATCCCCATGCCATCAATCACCAAAATAATCATCCATAAATAATCAGATCCCAACTCAAACAAAGAGTCTAAACTAGGATAAAAGACCTTCTTACACTTTCCTATTTTTGGCTTAAGGTCCAAGCCCAATCCAAATGTCCAAAAGCCCAAAATTCTAAAATAATCATTCCAAGCCCAATTATAGACCAAATTTTCAAATTGGGCCCAACTCCCTTTCATGTACCTTATCCAAGAAAACCTAAAACAAGCATCAGCCCAAAAAGCTGATGGCCCAGCAAGGCACTAAGCATTTAAGTCCAAAAATGGCCTAAACCAAAGACCCAAAATTCCGAGGCCCAACCTATTGAGTACGCAGTGCGTACTCATCTTAGGGATTGTACGCTAAGTATACTTGCTTGTACGCCTAACGTACACCCTCATTAAGCCAAATTTCATTTCTAGCTCTTAATTGATTAAGACATCACTCCAAAACTTAGATCTGACTTCCTTGGGCTGATTTATCACGTAAAGTTGCCATCTTTATGTGCATGCATGGCTTAATGAAGCTATTAAAGCTCAAGGGACTCAATAGATGACTTAATGCATGGACGAGACCATAAACACCATAAAGTTTGCACCTTTAAGCTTAAGAAACTCATAATATGCCCAAATCTGAAAGGATAAGCCCCATAAACGACTTAGCTCATGAAACTAACCCAAAAGGGACCAAAAGCATAAAAACCATGACATAAAGAGATCTAATCATACAAGGATCAAGGTTGGTACTTTATACCTCAAAAGTCACCAAGAGATGGAGCTAAATCTGGATCTCTAAGCTTCCTTCCAAAGAATGAGTCCACCCACTTCTTCTTCTTTCACTTCAAGGAGCATAAACCACCAAAATCAAGACCAAGGCTCAAGAACACTCAAAGAGGCTATTAGGGTTCGAGATTAGGGTTTTAGGATAATGGATGTTGATAAAGAGACCAACCCTAGGAACTTAAGGGGCTTACATAGGGTACAACACCCCAAAACTAGGGTTTCATTAAACCCCTCGTACGCCCAACGTACGAGGCCTCGGATCCGCAATCACCCCTCCTTAGTACGCTAAGCGTACTATATGGTACGCCCCGCATACTAGCTTCTCATGCAGTATGCTATGCGTACCCAATGGTACGCCCCACGTACTACCCCACAGACCGAATTGCAATATCTTGATATAAAAAGGGCTAAAAGGAAACATACCCCAATTCAAATATTACAATTCTCCCCCACTTGAATTAGACTTCGTCCTCCAAGTCCGCTTCCCCAAATAACTTTGGGTAATGCTCCCTCATCTCATCTTCCGACTCCCAAGTCCACTTCAAACCGTTGTGGTACTGCTAATGCACCTAACCTAAGGCAACCAAACCAACCCTAGCAGGGCTCTCTAAACCAGATGATGAACGAATCTTTACTCAGCCTAAAACAATCTCATGCAGAATAACCACTTATACTCAACTTGGAGTCTAAAGTCTCGAATTGGTCTGACTCCCTGACAGACCGCCCATACTGAACAATTGCTAACTCAATTCCACTTGTCTCCCAAACTGACTACCCAATTTCTTATTACCTGAGGTTCCCACTAGAAATAGAATCACAGACCATACGTTGTTGCCGACAACTTCTCACTTGACCAAAAAAATTCGATACTGCTTTTAGAGAAGGCTTGACCTGACGAAAACAATTCCATGCATGAACAACGCAAGACAAACTGGGAGATAAACCTTCGAGTGCTGATCAAGACACCGTTTTCTTTAATTGCTAAACCAACACACCGCTGTAAAGATCCCCAAATCCCAGACTTTCCTGACCCTTGCTAGGTAGAACCAATCCAAGACACAATCACAAGAGCCTAATCTATCGACAATACTGAAAATGTCTATTAACCATAAACCCTTCAACTGATACCCTTGGCATACATATTCCTTAATTTATATCCTAATGAAGACCTTGCATAGAAACAACTGTGGTTCCAAATGCGATTTCCCACCAAAAACCAACTCGGTACATAACTCATAACTCGAGATCCAAGGATCTACACTTGCATTTCAACCGAAAATTTTTGATTCACGACAACCCCTCACTAAACTAGGATATAAAGATTCCGAAACCATCACCGAAACTACCAGTCTCGCACCTGGTCCAGCCACCAGGTTCCTAAGAGTCCAATGACAAGGCTACCCAAGTCAAATCTTTCCTTTGCGCCACTCACTGACCACAAACTCAATCTTGCAAACAAACATCCAATAACTAGACCCAACGGTCTCCACCAGGTCCCACCTATATTGCCATAAACACAAGGGCCTCGCCCATGGGTCCCACCCAATATATACCATAGAGCGAGCCACTCCCACGGGTCCCACCCATCTAGAGCTACGTAGGCCCGACCCCGCCTCGGACTCCAATGATCCTGTTCTTAACATAGAGAAATGCTCTCCGATAATCCTGTCCGTCTTGCCCAAGGAACGAACTGATCCTCCTTTATACTCATGACCACCTCAATGCTATTTTACCTCAAACTGGTGAATGCTACGATCCTATAATAGTCTTACAACACTTTTAACCAGCCATGCTCACCACCCATGGTCTTGCCACATTCGAACCATCTCAACCCCAATTATCTTGAGGCGAACCTGCATCTGACTGAATTCCAGTCAGGTGTTCGGGTCATGCTTAGAACCTCAACACCTTCCTTGACAATAACAGGCAACGAGGCTCTAACACACCCTTAACCTAAATTTGTCCACAAGCCTGCTATGCATAACAAAGAAAACGCCGACCAAATGTTGGAAGTTTACTGAACTCTCAACTTACACAACTCCAATCCTAACGGCCACTTGGGTCATATCTCTCCTCCTGATTGGGATGCGAAACTTGCCCTAGTTCCATACCTGATCCAACTTCTAGAATTTCTGATCGATTCTACCCCATTTGGATTCGTCAAATCTCTCCTATCCCATAAAACTTGATGGATTTCCAACCCATCTTATCTTCATATAACAAGGGCCGACTATGGCCTATGATTAACAATACTAGTGTTCCATTACTAGCCAATCTCGATGATCGCTCAACTCCTGAAATCAAGAGGAATACCCCCCAGAATCTTAGCAAGTCCGATAATTCCAATTACGTCTCATGATAACGCACCGGTTCCTTAAGTCCTTTATGCTGGTGACTAAAAACCATAACCGTTACAGTGAACTGGTAAATCTTCACCCCAACTTCCTATTCTCAAAGAATCTCTGAATTCTAACCATATACAATCCTTGCGATAATAAAATTCCCCTGACACTTCTAATGACCAAACAAATCATGCGACTGTCACCACCATCTCCTTGCTATTGCTCCTTCCCTAGCAACAATAGTGATTGAACCTAAAGGTTCTTCCATGGACAACTGTCGGTCGTACCAGAACAAATGCTAACACGACTGAACTCTGACTCCGTTGAAGAACTAATCCTGCTGACTCAAATAAAGATCTCTCCATCAAAACCCCTAAACTGAACCCAAAAAAGAACCAAACTAATCTCCCAAAACAACTGAATCCTGCTCATCAAAATAAGACCCACTAGCGACTCTTGGTATGCAAAATGACATATAACAATTCATGACGATAGAACCCAAACAATTGCAAAGAACTAAACTAGAGATAATGCTTACCCAAACCAATACAAAATTCCTAAGCAATATAAAATTTAATAATAATCAAGAAGAAAGGAAAAGATAACATACCTACAATAGCACTTGATGGAACCATGGTCTCCCCCGACTGACGTTGTAATACTTGGCTCCTCCTATTTGGGGCTGCTGTCCCATCCTCACGACCATCAATGATCCTCAAAGTAACCGGAGCAGGTGCACTCGCTGCTGCACCCTTCAACATCGGACAATCAGCCTTCTTGTGGCCCACTTGATTGCAGTGAAAACATAATGGGGTTGTTCGCAACTTTCTTTCAATTGCTGGCAGTTGTCCCTGTCGGTGGACCACCCCCCCAAAATAATTCCTAGATTGAGCTTTCTTTTCCTCTGAGGACAATCCCGACTGACATGACCAACCCTTCAACACTTATAGCAGCCCATGCCTTTAGAACGACAAACCCCATTGTGCCGCTTCCCGCATATGCTGCACTGACCTAGACCTTGTTGGCCCCTCAATCGCTGATCTGAAGTCTTGGGTCTCTTCGCAAGACCCTCAATTACCTGCACATGCTCTGGCTCCCTCTTCCCCAGGTGCTCCAAACCAATCTCATGCTCCTGCGTTACAGCGACCATCCCATCATCAGTTTGAACCGCCATGGTCCAACCCCTGAATCCGACGACCAATCTATTAGGGACACGCCTAATGATATCGGGTAACTCCTTGCAAAGGCTTGTGAAACCTACGCGACAATCCAATCATGGGATCGACCCCCCCTGAAAATATGGTGTATAACCCACCTTCGATCCTAAATGACAAGAACTAACAATATGATCCTCCTTCCTGAAGGATTCAAGGGCTCCACAAGCTTTAGGCTCCAAATGATCCCCTAACTGCGCCGCTACAATCTCGGCCTGAATAGCCCCGAGGAGACCATCCACAAGCTCCAAAATCCCTTCCTTGACTGAAACAAAAATCACAGGAGTCCATTCCAAAATATCGCGAGTAATCTCCAATAAGATGAACTCCCGCATGTGCTCAACAATTGGCTCAACACCTACACCTGAGCCTAAATCCAAATCTGAACCTCCTTCCTGAGTGCTCATCACCATATTGAAAAACAACATACAAATGATAAGAACATACCTAAGAATACTCATCCATCAGGTTTCCTAGATTCTCAAAAACTTTCCCTAATTCGAGTATGGATCCTATGCTTTCAGTAGTATGGGCCTAATACTACCTTCCACACATATCCATACTTTCCTCAAGAATCATCCCAAATCCTCTAAGTCACATTCTTAATCCGATACTCTACATGATTGCTAAATAGCGCAACTAAACCCACTAAAGCACTTCCTAGGTTTTCCTAGGTTCCCGACCTCACCCTTCCATCAGCTACTGAAGAACTCTCCATAATGTCAGTTACCCACCTCATGAATACAATCGCATACAACGAAGCTTAGATAATCCTTCGAGTAATAGACTCATCCTTATAATGGTTAGACTAAGACGAGAGCTACAAAATAGGGTCAAATCCATCACTCTCTGTTTTTCAACCTTCGTCACATGTGACATACATATTCACTTAGTAGCTGACTCTCATCACCTAAGAGTTCCACAAAGCACAAAGAAAACATCATTCGTGCAGTGAGATTCAAATCCATAGAATAACCAAAGAACCCAATCCCACATACTACAACTCATGCTAGGAACTTTCACTCTCGTCGTTTATTGCCTTACGCATACAAATTATACCCAAACTAGCATCCCATGCTTCTTAGGCTACAAGGCATCACATATCAGGCCAATCTATCACTGACTAGCATGCAAGTCTACAAGCTCATACAATAGGAATACAAGGCATCTCTCCTAGCATTCTATCATGCAAACACTGAGCAGATCCTTAGCCCTAAATAGCATGCGATTCACATATTTATAATCAAATCATATCAGATAACATATTAACATGTATGAGTATTTTTGGAAAACTTACTTGAGTTTGGCTGATTGCATGAACTACACCCTTTCTTGTCTTAGAAAACTCTTCTCTTAAAAATACATTTCTTTTTGAAAAACTAAACCAAATCCCCAGTTTGAGTTCATACACACCCGAGAGTATGTCTGAATCTCTCAAACCAAGGCTCTGATACCAACTTGTAACGTCCCAAAAATATGACCATAAAAATTTTCGTTTTTGAATTAATAAACCATTAATTCATATCATTTTCATAAAACCAAGGTGATCAAAGTTTTATCAATACATCATCATTATTAGAATAAATCGCAGAATGCAGAATCGAGTGGTGTGTTCCCTACAATCTCCTGAGCTATTCGCTTTGAAAACCGAAGTACCTGAAACATAAACT
Source organism: Lactuca sativa (assembly GCF_002870075.4). Lineage (NCBI taxonomy): Eukaryota > Viridiplantae > Streptophyta > Magnoliopsida > Asterales > Asteraceae > Lactuca > Lactuca sativa. The sequence continues at coordinate 97,906,301 of NC_056630.2, read as the reverse complement.
GAAAACCGTAAGCACAAAGCTTAGTGAATTCCCCAAAGCACCACATAACATACCTAATAAACACATAATGGGCCCCGCCCTTCATCGGGCCTTGCTCAGTATACAGATTTGTCAATCATCAGGCCCCGCCCAATATACATATAAAACATAGAAACATATAAACACATAACACATGCAATAATCATAAAGATACATTGCATACAAAATGGTCATCGGGGCCCGCCCGACATCGGGTCGTACCCGGTAATCATAAAAACACATACATGTAACTAGCATACAATATAAACGTCGGGCCTCAACCTATCCTACCACCATATGTCGACATATAAATAATCAAGGATCAAGTAACCATAGAATTCATGCAATTATGAATTATACAACTCTCTACCGCCTACTAATCCTCTCATAACACACTTTGCTACCAGCTAACCTCTAAGGAATGTGTAACCATAAGTAATCATAGGTGAGATAGACACCCGGACAGATGATCCTACTCGAGATCCGCAATCAAACAAGGAATAAGAAAGAAATCCTAGATCAAAAGTTCTTAGGCTATCCTACATGTTTAAATGCAACCCCTATGACACTCCACTAGACGATAACCAACCTACTAGTACTCTAACCAGCACACTACTATTGTTGCATCCTATCATACAAGGATGTATACATAAATCTAGCAGATCACTATGACCCAACAACATCCTATACAAAAGGGTAAATAACCAATAATCCAAGGAATGTGTAACCATAAGTAATCAGAGGTGAGATAGCCACCCAAATAGATGATCCTACTTTAGAGCCATAACCAAACAAGGAACAGGTAGGAAAGCCTAGATCAAAAGTTCTAAGGCTATCCTACATGACTACATAAAGTCCCTAAGGAATCCCTCTATTGGATGATAACCAAAACTAGTGGGTCGTCATTGGTGCCTTCGATCTACACGAGTAGTAAGGAAAAACTCACCTGAAATGGAGAACCCAGAACACTACACCACGCTTCCCTCCTGTACTGGTTGCTCAAACGATCCCTCTGTCATCAAATTATGGAAGAATCTTAATCAATAACCCAAATCCTTCAAGTTTGACCCAAATTCAAAATGGTCAAAAGTCAACGATCAACGAAAGCTAACAGTCCTCATGACGTGACCATTTATGGCTCATGTCGTGAGCCACTACAGGACAAAATAATCGGGACTCGTGATCCTCACGATGTGACAGGTATATCCTCATGCCGTGAGATCAATGTTGTCAGCTCATAAATTGTGGTTTATACTTTGATGTTCATAAGCTATTAGAGCTCTCGGTCTAGGACCGAAAACACCATGTTTTGGTGTTGTTTGGACCGAAACATATGTGATTTCGGTTAGGCTTTTGGGTTTTGAGCTGGGCCTTTGTATTTAGGTCCAGGTATATATATATATATATATATATATATATATATATATATATATATATATATATAGTATTATTTAGGCGTGAAAAAGGGTTAGATGTGAGTAAGAGACTTTTTTTGTGACTCCTCAAGCTAAGAATGTGCTTAGAGAAAAAGAGAGAACCGAGAGTGTTTTATGTATCTTATGTACCCGACTATTATCAGTAATAGTGTGTATTGAAGATTAATCATCGTGTTCTTATTCTATATTACATCATGGATCATTCACTTGATTGGGATTCCGCACCATCATAGTGAATCTGATTGATACACCAAGAATCTTGGGTTTTACAATTGGTATCAGAGCTAAGGATTAGTATCAATCGGGTTATTGCAAAATATTAAACTTTTCTTAGACTTTTTCTAGGATTTTTGGGTGTATTTGACTTATTTTTGGTGAAATATTAGCTATTTGTTCTTCGTGTTCTTCATATTTTTGAGTTTTTGATCGAGCTTAGCTTTAAAATTGGAAATTTTCGTGTTTTTGGCAATCTCTGCGAGGTCTTCGGTTATAGTCCTCGGGTTCTCGGCGGCTGCTTCGGATTTTGGTCAAACCTTAGAAGATCTCGGAAGCACAACAATGATTTCGGTTAGGGTGCGTGTTATCGGTTAGGGTTGTGAGTTCTCGGTGCGCCTGATTTCGGTTCGCTTCTCGGTCTCATGATTTCGGTGCGAGTCTTCTCGATTGGGTTAAGAGGCTTCACATTTTCGATCCAAAAACTCATTTTTCGGTCCAAAAGTCACGTTTTTGGTTCAAAACCCTCGTTTTTTGTCTAGAAACTTTTGTTTTCGGTGAAGGTTTGACTTTCAAGCTTTCACGGTTGACTCTCAAGTTTGACTTTCAAGTCTGACTTTCAAGTTTGACCTTCAAGTTTGACTTTCAAGTTTGACTTTCAATATTTCAAGTCAAAGGGGATTTTTCTTGGTTTTACAATAAGTTCTATTTTTGGTAAATTACTCTTTTTGGTGAATAATAAGTTCTTCAATCACCAAAGTAAGTGAAAACTCATGCTCTCAGTACTGTGAAACTATAATTAAACATTATTGCGGTCAACATGAGTTATTAATTAGGAAATTAAGGATCTTAAATATGAAAGATATACTATAAAAAAGGATCAAAAACCCTTAAACGAACAATTAGAGGACAAAACCAAGGACTTTAGAAAACTTCAAGCAGAATATAGAGATAAATGTGAACACTATGACTATGCTCAAGAAAACATTGCCAGTCTAACTGCCGAGCTTAACACGTTGAAGAATAAGTTTGAAAATGCAGATTTTAATTTTAAGAAATTTGATGTGTCAAGTAAGAAAGTTGAAACAATGATTAAAAAATAATTAATTTAAAGATAATCATAATAAGCGTCTAGGGTATCACAATGTTCCACCTCCCTTCAATGATAACTATACCCCGCCCCTTGAACCCAATGAGGTAAAGATGCCTGCTAAGTTTGGCCTGCCCTTTGTACCAGCTTCAGTTAAGACTGAACAATCCCGCCCAACTGAGAGTATTGAGGTGAGCGATACTAATGCCTCTAGTTCATGTGCAGATAAGGTTCCAGTGCAGGATGAGCATGAGCAATACAAAATGATTCTAGTTCTACTGATAATGATTTGAAATCTTGTGATGCTAATACTCCCACTGTGGAAAAACCTAAGCCACAAAAGTGTGTTAAACAGTCTAACAAATGTTCATGTGCTTGTACTTGTGAAAGTCCCTTGAAACAAAATTATTTTGGACAAGGACCAAATCAAAACCGTATTTATTTGAAAAGGTAGACTTGTTTTAATTGTGAGACTCCCAATCACATTGCTAGAAATTTCCCACATCGTTCATATGTTCCCTACTATGGATAAGGCTGGCAGAATGTGCTAAGAGAGAGATCTTCCAAAATGAATCCTTTGAGGTCATGTTCACGCAGTGGTGATTGGAATTCTAAGAAGGCTAAAAGTCAAACTCCCAAGGACCAAAAGGGCCTGTTGGACAAGTAGTGTAAATTGAGAGATGGTTTAGCCAAATCGAAATCGGTAAGGTCGAATTCATCTCAAGGATCGTCTTCTAGCTCACACTTGAGATTCAAATCTAAATCAAAAGGTAGTTCAAGTTCAAAATCAAGTGTTGAAGCACCCATTAGGTTAAACATTAACATGCCTAAACCTAGTTACCAATGGGTTCCCAAGGGTCAAATTTTTAACTTGTCCAAAATCTCTGTAACTTCTTCATGTTTCTTATCTGATAAACAGGATATGCAATGGGAAAGAGTACCGTGTGTAGATAGTGATGGTCAACCCATCTTCAAAATGGTATGGATTCCAAAGACCATCTAATCCCGCATTCTCTGCTGGAACAGCTATGGAGGAATATCATCAGACTTCGGTAGGTTGATAGTGGATGTTCTAGGCACATTATAGGAGACATATCTCAACTTCATTTCATTCAGAACTTTAATTGAGAGTATGTGTCCTTTTCGGGAAGGAAGAAGGAAAGGATCACAAATGGGGATCTCATTTAATGGCATGATGAATATTGAATATCTTAACTTCGTTCTGAAATTGAAACACAGCTGAGGCTGAGCATGTTGCTGCATCTGCGTGTTGTTCTCAAGTCATCTGGATGCAACTTCAATTGCTGAATTATGGTTTGAGTTTTCTTCTCGACACTTTTGAGTTTTTCTTAAAATGATTTGTTTTGAAGAATTTTTTTTAATTTGTGCATTTATTTTATTTTCTTTCTTACCCATGCACAAATTAAGGGGGAGAAATCAAAATCCAAAAATATGTTTTCTTTCGTAAGTGTTATTGGGAAGTGATATGAAGTTTAGTGCTAAAGGGCAATATCAAATGCATGTAATGCACTGAAGCTAAATTGTTTAGACTCTGTGTTCAATGTGTTGGTAGACACGAATTATTCAAAATTAAAGGACTAGACACAACTGACAATGAAACGACTAGACAATGTTAACTTATCTGGACTTAGATAATTTCATTTGGACTGACCATATGTCGCTTGGATAGATTGAGCAGTGAGATAAACAAAGGAGCCTGCGAGATACATTAAAGTTAATTATCTAGAACTGTGGCTCAACATTTCTTCGACGTATGGACTTATGTCTTTAATTCTGGTGCTGATAGGGTGATTGGGGCGTTTTGATGAAGTAGGTTTGTGTGAAATTGTTTTTCTTTCTTATCCTCTCTGTCAGTCATATGTTGCCCCCTTTGCGTGATCGGAAGATCCGACCTGGGATGCAACATATGCACCTCTATTTCTATACATCTCTATCTATGTTTCTCTCTATCTATCTATGGCAGTCATATGTTGTCCCCTCTGCATGATTGGAAGATCCGAACTGGGACACAACATATGCAACTTTCTATCTCTCTATCCCTCTATTTGTGTTGGTCATATGTTGTTCCCTCTGCGTGATTGGAAGAAATCTGACCTGGGGCACAACATATGCATCTCTATATCCATATTCTCTCTCAAATAATTGAGCACTCACCTAAAGTAAAGAGCTCTTTAGAATTCCTTGATTGCTAGGGTATGTCGTGAACCAAGGAACACGTTCTAGTGCACTTAAAATTAAATTAGCTAAAGGTTGACTATAGATCTCGCTGTTGGATTTAAGTGGATAACAATATCCTTGGTCGCCGTTAGCAAATGGTCTATTTAGGAATATTATTTAAGGAATATGATAGGATTAAAACAACTTTTAATCTATGAAGATCGATTAGATCTTGAACAAGAATATGAGTGTAAAACAATAAGAACGCAATAATAAGAACAAAACAGCTTGAATCAAACGTGTCGAATGATTAAATAAAATCCTCAGAAGAGCTCGATTAAGAACATCAACTGTAGAGGATTAGAAGATTACAAGTACGATTAAAGAAAAATTGTTATACTCTGGATGAATCGCTATATCGATAATCACAGTAATCTTTAACCCTTAACCTAATATGCATGCAAGCATTTAACTTATATACAATACATAAAAGGCTCTCGGTTGGACAGGCCCAAACCGGAGAATACAAGGCTAAACTAACGAGCCCAAAAGATGCAACTTCAAAATAAAACTTCAGTCCAACAATCTCCCCCTTTGCGTCAATTTGGAGCGAGACTTTCACTTCTTACTTGGGCCGGCAGCTGAAGCTGGTACCTTCTTTTTCACGGTACTAAACAGACACTTGGTTATGGAGAGAATGGTCTGTCTAAACCGGATGTACCAATTGATCATATCATTGAAGTACTTGATGTCATCAGCCGAATTCTCCTTACACCGATTGATAATTGATAAGATGTGCTCCAAGCAAGTTGTGGTGTAAAGGTGCTTGTCAGCTAAAGCGAAGAGACATTTCTGTCCTTCGGCTCTAGTGAACATGACTGAGTTACGCCTCGGATCAATCCTGCCCATCTGCATCTGGTTGAGATCACTGGCCGATCCCACAGGAGCTACTTTCGGTTTCTTCTTAAAAACTATGGCGACCTCCTGATCCATTAGAGCAACCTCCATGATGTAGCAGGCCAACATCCTTTTGACATGGTCTATGATGGGACCATATTCGGTTTCATCTGTCAACAAGATATTGTACAAGACAATCCAATCATGAGGATTCAGATTTGACAGATCCGCCAGGGAGATGATGTGGGCAGTTCTTGCAGATCCTCGGATGAGCTTGAACTTAACGTTTGTGAATCTCCCCACGGCATAAGGCTTTAGTACCCGAACATTAACAATCTTCTGGGTACTCCAGGTGAGGTATTGTGGGCGAGCGGCCTCCAGATAGAAGTCAATGAGCTCCCTGTCAAGCTCATCGTTCGGATGCGGGACTTCAAAAATGTTAGAGAAAGCATGGAAGATGAACGCCTTTCGAGTCAGCGGCATATCAAACTGCGAATCGATAGAGTTGTTGCAGTCGAATGATATAACCGGCTCGAGCCATAGTATGCTTGGAGTCTCTATGGCCTCTTTTATCAAACGATCCCTGGTCCAGGCAGGGAAGAGCAGCTTTCGGCTCTCAAGGAGATCGTGGGCTTCTTTTTGCTTTCGTTCGGCTTCTTCAGCTTCACGCGCCACACGACTGGCATTGTTATCAGCATTGCGACTGTTCTTTCTTTTTAACATGTCCGCAATGGTCTCCCTGTCTTCATCTTCTTCTTCATCTCTTCCCTCAACAATGTTTTTGCCCTTGTTCTTCACACCCGAACCCGAGGCATGACCAGTTGGGGTTGGTTCGGTTGTGTGAGTAGCTTTGGAGGAAGGAGGTGGTTTCGATCCTATCTTCTCATCTCCCCCTTGTTTCGGAATGGACACGAAACTCGGTAGGCCTTCAATCTTGCTTAAAAGGTCCATGGCCGGAGAGAGTTTTTCAGCGAGGGTGCGCCTCACTGAGTAGTTTAGGATGGGGTCGTGTGCTTCCAGGATGTTTGATAATACTGCGTGGACATCCGAAACACACGTCTTTATAACCTCCCTTTCGGATCGAAGAGCTTCCAGTTGTTGTTCGGAGTTGGAAAGCTGCGTGCTCTTGACCTTTAGGGCAGTAGTTTTGCTCGCCAAGACGTCCATCAGAGAATTTTCAGCTGCAAGATCCTCTTGTAGCTTTGCCAGGCGAGCATCGATGGAGGCACGAAGTGCCGAGTTGTCGTCGCTAATATGTTGTCTGAGGGTAGCGAACGAAGACAGCTCCGTCGAGACAAACTTGGCCAATTGTTGAACAACTGGTTCCAGAGTTGTCTTAGTGGCTTCGGCGCTCTCCTGCAAGGACTTCAGCAGGACAGAAGCGTCAGTGAATAGTTTATCGACTTTTTCGGTCGCAGCCTCACAGGCTCGGGTGGAAGCATCAATAGCAGCAGTTGCTGAGGCTACGGAATCATGTTGAGCCCTGGAGAAGGCGTCAACGATCTTCTGAAGGGCAGCTTCAGATAAAGATGACTGCTGGTTGGAAGAGGAGGCGAGAAGTTGATCAACCTTCTCGTTAAGCTCGCGAAGATGCTTCTTTGTCACTGGAGCATCATCCTCCTCGTCACTTTGAACTTGAAACGGACTATAGTAGACCGAATCGAAGTTCATGTGATCACCACCAAGGTATGGATCACCACCATCAGAGGCGTGTTCTGGAGATTGAGGTGGTGGTGATGCTGGGGGTGTTATTGGTTTTGTTGGTTCAGGTTGAGTGGGTGGGGGTTGAGTTTCGGGTGGTGGTTGTGTATGGGTTTCGGTTTGTGGTGGTTCGGTTACAGGAGGGGTTTCGGTAACTGGTGGTGTTTTGGTTGATGTGGTGAAAATGGGTGGTGGTATAGGGAAAGAGGTTGGGGGAATAGTGGGGTTTATGGTGGGAATGGAAATAGGAATTGAGGGTGGAGGTGAAGGAATAGGAGATTGATGAAGTTCCATCTCTGGGGTTGGGGACCGAGGTGGTGTGTTGCCTCGTTGAGGAGATTCGTCTCCTTGTGATCCTTCAGAGTCCGAACTCCCATCTTCGGATTCGCTTGAAGAGGAGGGAATAAGGAGCTTTCGCTTCGGTTGGGTCTTCCTCTTTTTCGGCTGTGGGGATGAAGCAGCCTTCTTTTGTTTTCGCTTTTTGGGAGAAGGTCCCTTTGGTGCTTTGGACACTTGCTTCCCCTTCTCTGCCTTTTTCCCCCTGGCCACCGGTTTATCGGCGTCATGAATCGATCGCAGCATGTCCGGTGTCAATTCCCTCGGACCAGTTGGCCTAAACTCCTTGATCGTCCTGATCAGTCTGCTATCGGCGGGCACATCGACATACATCGACTCCGGGATAGAGCCAATGAATGAAAATTTGGATGTATCGGATACGATGATCTTCTTGGTATGAAACGTACCAATAGAAGACATCGATGCACCATCGGCTGTTGGAACATTGAACTTGTCCATGGCCCATCTTGTGATCAAGATCCAGAACCGGGCCAACGACACCTCAGAGTGTCGAGAAGAAGAAGAGAGGCTCTGAATCAGCTGTTGCCATAGGACAAACCCATAGTCCAGGTTTATCCCGTTATACACCCCATACATTATCGAAAGGAAAAGACGACTTGCACCGTCAGATCCTGAGCTCCTCTCTGACAGACCCTTAAAAAGGATTGTAAATAAGCCATTCCACTGTGGCGGCAAGCAAGACTTTTTGAACTTGGGGACGGATGAGAGAACTTATGTATATCCCATGTTGTAAAACATGCCAAACAGCATCCCAACCGGAATCGTCTCCGGGTGAACTCGCGATGGGTCAGCAGCAAACCCTAACATAGTACAGAAACGGGGGCGAGAAATCGAAGTCTTGTGTTCAGCCACCTCAAAGAATATCCGGTCGACAGCCTTGTCGTAGTAAGCCGTCGCATAGACTTGTGATAAGGCCACCATTGGCACCGTTTCAATTCTTGACAATGCAGGAGCAAGCTGGGAGTACTTGAGGCATTCAATGACCGGCGACATATAGGAATCATAAGCCAGTGGGTTCAGATCAATGACCAGGCATTGTTGGGGTCGAATGGGAAGAATCTGAGAGGTAGCATGGACGGAAGAAGATTCAGCCATTGTTGCAGGTTGGAGAAGAAGATGAACAGTGAAGGCTTTGTAGGTTTTTGCTCTTTAGAAAATCCGGAGGCAGTAAAAAGGTAAATGGTGTTGTAGACTGCCTTTTATAGTGAGGAATTGGAGAGAGAAAAATCGTTTCATATCTTTTATGCGATGATCACGTAGGAAAGAGAGTGTCAGATTCCTAGGATCACGTTACCCAACAAGCGCCGTTTCAGAGAGAGAAACCGTTTCCATTTCCACACGCGCCTTTAATGCCAGAGTGATGACCCTTGGTAATCGCACACGCGTCCATAAGTGTCAGTAAAAGCGCGGCCGTTTCACATTCACACGCGCCCACTTTTTACTGTCGTTTGAAATTCAATCCTTTTAAACTCCCGCCGCGTCAGCAACCTTTCGTCTTATCCCTTTTTAAACGTCATTTAGAATTGAATTGCCACGTGGATTGTTTTTGACCACAGCTCCATAATTAACCATGAAAGTAGAATCCAGCCTGTAAATTAGTTAGTAACGGAATTTTTGAAAATCTAGGATTTTCGTGCAAAGAGTGTAAAAGAAAAAGAAGTAAAGCGACTCTTTTAGGATTATCTGTGATGTCAATAATGACATGAAACTGATGATCCCGGGCATGAATCTCTTCCTTCAAGGTTAAGAGAGACCTCAAAGTGTTAGTGTGGAATCCCGTTGAATTACGATCAAACATTTATTAATAAATGTTGAAAGGCTTCTTTTAATTAGGCTTATTAAGGGTGGTTTCGCTTTGATTCAACAATACAATTCTTGATATAAGAACGAGAGTGAACAAAGTACTTGTGAGACCGGTGTAGTCTGTTGAACAAGTAGGTAGGAGTTGATTTTGCAGTGGGTCAATTGATGGGATTAATGTGAAATCTCAAAAAAATTTAAAACTGGATCCCTTGGGAAGAAATGTTATGGTGAGTAACAATTTCATTGGAATCACGCAAAAGAAAATTTGAGATTCCTTGAGGGTACATTCGTCAATTCATTGGTGAAAACTTGATCAAATTAATTGGTCACCGTCAATTCATTGGTGTTGAATTTTGGGTTTCACTCAGCTCGTAGTGGCACGAAACTAAGATCATAAACACAGATGTTGTGTAACCATAAACCTCAGAGGTAGTTTCTGAGAGTCTCAAGGGTTACGTTGATGAAACGAATGTAATGGAGAAGGGTAATAGGGATGGTGTAAGAAAACATAGTACCTCTGCTGCGAAAATAAGGACCAAGCAGGGGAGTCTTAACTCATGTGAGAAAAGAGTGAGGTAGCTCACGATTAGAATAAATAAGTTAGCCTTATTGGGAAGACAAGGTTTGTGTATACCAGGTCATGAAGGCTATTATTCAAAATCTTATGAGGCTTGGGACACATACAGCAGCATGCTTCTAGGGACACGTAAGAAGTCAACAAAGATATCCCCATAAACGAATGAGCACACAAGAAAAATTAATTAAAATATTTTTTGGAGTTTTTGAAAGTTATAAGAAAAATAAAAAAAATAAAAAATAATAAAAAAATAAGACTTAAAATAAAAGTAAAATTAAAAAAAACTTTTGGAAGAAAAAAAATGAAAAACCGAACCCGAACGTTCGGTTGGTTGTGGTTCTAGAAAATTTTGAAAAACCGAACCCGAACCTTCGGTTGGTTTCGGTTCCACAAAAGTTTGAAAAACCGAACCCGAACCTTCGGTTGGTTTCGGTTCCACCAAATTTTGAAAAACCGAACCCGAACCTTCGGTTGGTTTCGGTTCCACCAAATTTTGAAAAACCGAACCCGAACCTTCGGTTGGTTTCGGTTTAGGAAAATTTAGGAAAACTGAAGAGTTTGGATATGCATTTTGGAAAAACTTTTTACACAAAGAAAAACATATTTTGTACAAAGAGAATATACAACTTAGAAAAACTACCTTTGAAGTAATGAGCGATTCAGATGGTTGAACCGAACCCGAACGTTCGGTTGATTTCGCTTCTTACGTTGGAGTTTGAGAGGTAGTGTGAGGTACTAACTCTGATTCCATCATACCTAGCCCTTGCAATATTTTATTGAATGATGCTTCAGGAAGAGCTTTGGTAAAGACGTCAGCCAGTTGATCAGTGGTTCTTACAAAGTGAACTTCGACATTTCCATCTTCCACATGATCTTTGATGAAGTGATACCGCAGTGCTATGAGTTTGGTTTTAGAATGTTGCACTGGGTTATGACAGATCCTAATTGCACTTTCAGAGTCACAATATAGTGGGATCTTCTTCATATTGAGTCCATAGTCTCGAAGTTGACTCTGGATCCAAATTACTTGGGATGTGCAGGAAGCAACGACAATGTATTCCGCTTCGGCAGTAGACAGCGACACACATGTTTGTTTCTTGGATTGCCAGCTGACCAATTTCCCATCAAGAAATTGACAGCCACCAGTTGTGCTTTTTCTGTCGAGTCCACATCCTCCAAGGTCAGCATCAGAATAGGCTTGAACGAAGAAGCCTGAGTTGGATGGATACCAAAGACCTAAGGAGGTGGTTCGCTTGAGATATCGTAGGATGTTCTTTACTGCCAGCATGTGAGGTTCGCGTGGGTTAGCCTGAAATCGAGCACAATAACATACAGAAAACATGATATCAGGCCTGCTAGCAGTTAAATACATCAGTGAGCCGATCATTTGACGATAGAGTGTGATATCAATAGCCGGTTTATCAAGAGATGGGGTAAGCTTGGTGCCGAATGCCATTGGGACTTTAACTTTTGAGTCTCCCATCATGCCAAACTTTGCTAGGAGAGTCTTCGTGTAAGCTTCCTGATTGATAAAGATGCCTTCGGGTCCCTGTCTTATATTTAAACCAAGGAAAAAATTAATAGGACCCATTGAGCTCATTTCAAACTTAGTCTCCATCAACTTTCTGAATTCAGCTGTTAAGCTGGGATTCGTGGAGCCAAAGATGATGTCATCGACATAAATTTGAACTATCATAAGGTGGTTACCTTCCCTTTTGCGAAAGAAGGTTGGGTCAACCGAACCTTGTTTAAATTTAGACATCTTTAAAAATTTTGTAAGCGTTTCATACCAGGCTCTCGGAGCTTGTTTGAGCCCGTACACAGCTTTATCCAGAATGTAGCAATGATTTGGATACTTTTCGTTCACGAACCCAGGAGGTTGCTCCACATACACAGTTTCTTCGAGTTCTCCATTGAGAAATGCACACTTGACATCCATTTGGAAAACCTCAAAGTTTTTGTGAGCAGCATAGGCCAAAAATATTCTAACAGATTCTAGCCTAGCTACTGGAGCGAACGTCTCTTCGTAATCTATGCCTTCCTCCTGACAGTATCCCTTGACAACCAGACGAGCCTTGTTTCTTATGACATTACCTTCCTTGTCCATTTTATTCCTAAAAACCCATTTGAGACCAACAACCGAAGCATCTGGAGGAGTTGGAATGAGGCGCCAGACTTCATTCCTTTCAAACTCGTTCAGTTCGTCTTGCATTGCTTGAACCCAATCAGAGTGATCGAGGGCAGTGTTCATTGTCTTCGGTTCAACTTTTGATACGAATGAGTTAAACATACAAAACTCAACCTTTGAAAATAAGGATGTCTGTTTTGCCTTCAGTTGAGATCGAGTCAGAACCTTTTCAGATACATCTCCAACTACTTGAGAGATAGGATGATCTCTGGTCCATTTGGTAAGAGGAGGGTAATTTGGATCAAAGGTTGGGTCTAATTCAGCATTGATCATTTCTTCTGGCTCAGATTGGCTATCGTAATCAAGCGTCATATCATCATGCTCCCCCTCAATTGATGAGTCTTGAGAAACATGAGGTTCAGGGGTTTCTTGTGGTGCTGGACTTTCAGGCGTTGAAGCACCTGCGTTTGGAGGGGCATCTTCGGTTGGTGAAGGACTTTCGGTTGAAGTTGTAGAGCTTGGCTCCCCCTGGACTTGTGATCTTGGCTCCCCCTCGACTGAAGCATTGTTGGATGGAGATTCATCAGTGGGCGATTCTCCTTCATGCATTCTTCTTGCAGCATCTTCGACAATTTGCTTCATATGATCAACTTTGTTGTCAGCTGCACCCGCTTCTGAGAGAGAAGCTTTTTCCGGTTCGTCAAAGAGTTCCAGAAATTTCTCGTATAAATTGGCGATCGAGACAGTGACTTGGCCAGTTTGAGGAAAGAGTTCCCCGGCAGTGTCTTCTATGGCTTGTAGCTTCTTGACATAGCTATCGTCAAATGTCACATAGTATGTCTCTTCAATCCTTCTTGAACGTTTGTTTAGGACCCTGTACGCCTTGGATGTGAGTGAATAACCCAGAAAGATTCCCTCGTCGGCTTTGACATCAAACTTGTTGCGGTGTTCTTTAGAGTTAAAGATGAAACACCTTGAGCCAAACACTTGGAAAAATTTAACATTGGGCTTTCTGTTGTTTATAATCTCATATGGTGTGAGCGTGAATCGCTTGTTGAGATAGGACCTGTTCTGTGTATAACAAGCAGCAGAAATAGCGTCAGCCCAAAAATAAAGAGGTAAGGAAGCGAAACTTAGCATAGTTCGGGCAGCTTCACACAAGGATCGGTTTCGTCTTTCGACTATGCCGTTTTGTTGTGGTGTGTAGGGAGCTGAGAAATTGTGACTAATTCCCTTTTCTGCAAGAAACTCTTCAAACTCCCTGTTCTTGAATTCGAGACCATTGTCGCTCCTGATGTTGCGAACGAGCTTCTTGAGTTGGACTTCAATTTGCTTGATAAACACTTTCAGCTTTTGAGTCGCTTCAGATTTGAGCTTTAGAAAGAACACCCATGTAAATCGTGAAAAGTCATCAATGATAACAAAAATATACTTGCTACCACCGATGCTTTCGATAGATGAAGGACCACACAAATCGATATGAAGCAATTCGAGTGGTTCAACAACTTTTTGTGTTGATTATAGATGGGTGACTTTTACGACTCTGCTTTCCCATTTCGCATGCGGAACACAAATGCTCTCTGTCAAACTTGAGCAATGGAAGACCTCTAACATGACCTCCAGTGACAAGTCGGTTGATATCTTTGAAATTGAGATGAGAAAGTCTTCGGTGCCACAACCAGCTTTCGTCGGATTGAGCTTTTGATAGCAGGCAAATTGCTGGGTTTCCTTTGATGGGTTTCATGTTTAGAGGAAACATTTCACCCTTTCGTTCTGACTTCAGAATTACTTTCTTTGTCTTTTTCTCTATGATTTCAGAACCTTCATCATCGAATGAGACTTTGAGACCTGTACCTCCAACAAGCTGAGATACACTGATGAGGTTGTGTTGGAGTCCTTCCACATAAGCCACCTTCCTTATTGTAAAGTCACCATTCGTTATCATTCCGTATCCTTTTATGGTGCCGAAAGAGTTATTTCCAAACTTAACGTTGCCACCATTTGCAAGAGATCTATATTCCCCGAGTTCCTCTTTCCTCCCTGTCATGTGACGCGAGCAACCACTGTCGATGTACCATTCTTCGTCAAACTGCTCGTCACTTATAACCTGCAAAAATTAAGCAGATTTAGGAACCCAAAGTTTCTTGGGTCCATGTGAGCTTTTCATGGGAACGGGAATAGTAAGAGAGATGTCAACTAGATATGTTCGTTTTATTAGAGTTGTTTCATCTTTCTTTTTAATGGTAAATACTTTTATTTTGTTAGGGTTGGGTGTGTTCGTTTTGGACTCTAGTTTGGATTCATTGACCTTCTGCTTTCCCTTTTGTTCCGCTGATGAATGAGGCTTTTGAGAGCAAGCAGGATTGGCTTTAGAGCAAGATGGAGATGAATGGATGGAAGTAGAAGAACGAGAAGAATTAGAAAGAGAGGATTTGGATGGGGAGGAATTCCTGGCTGATGACTCTAGGTGACCCTTTTGCTTTTGATCAATGGAGGGGCTGACCTTCGAGTCTTGTTCTCTTTTGACTTCAGAGCCGAACCTCTGTGTTCGGTTGGAGTTGTTCTTGGAACAGAACCTTTGGTTTCGGTTGAAATCCTTTTCAGAACCAAACCTTTGCTTTCGGTTGGTATCTTCTTGTGAACCGAACCTTGGCTTTCGGTTGGTATTTTCTTGTGAACCGAACCTGGGTTTCGGTTGTTGGAACTTTCAGGCTTTCTTACAGGATTGTTTTCATACTTCAGACTCTTGTCTTGGTGTGAGTAGTATGCATTCTGGGAGTGCCAGAATTGTTTCCTTTCAGAAAGGTTTTTCCTGTATCTTTGGTTCCTTTCTATCTTCTTATCTCTCATCTGCTTAGGTTGATGATGAACGTTCGCTTTCGTTTTTGTTGTCTCCTTGGCTGGTTCCTTTTGAACTTTAGGAGTTTTACTTTGAGCCGAGGGAGCAGAGAAAGTATCCGAGGAAGATTCAGTTTGCACTGAGGGAGTAGAAGGAATGTCTGAAGAGGTTTCACTTTGAGCTGAGGGAATGGAAGGAATGTCTTCTTTTGCTGATCTCCCATCCTCCTGAGGAATATTTTTCGTATCACTGGTGCTTGGCTCACTGAAATTATCGGGCTTATTCAATGGTTCAGGTATGTATCTCCCTTTTCTCATCCAGGAGGTTCTTTCAGATAGCCCAACGGTTTCGTTTCCATTATCTATTGGAGCTTCCCAGAAGTACTCATCACAGCCATCAGCATTGTCTTCGTTTACAATATATGTGAGCTCAGCTGTTTGATGTTCGGTTACTCCTGTCACTTTGTATACTTGATTCGGAGTGGTCCTGACCTTTTGATACACAACAGCTTTTTCTACCAATTTCGGGGACTTTTGTTTGGTCAATCTAGCGAACTCCACAGAATTTTCAGAAATTAGATTTTTGTGGTTTTCAGTTTCGCTTTTAACAAATTCTAAGCAATCAACCGTATCCTCTACAGAAATTTCACTCATGTTTTCGTCCTCGTTAAGCTCAGATGCATTTTCAACATCGATTTTGTTTTCTGAGCTTACGTTGGCGTTTAGAGAGTCAAATTTTTGCATGGTTTCGGTTCTCAGTTTAAGTCTGTCATTTTCGTCCAAAAGATTTTTGAGCATGTCCTTGTGGTCTTTGGATTTAATGAAGGACTCAATTTTGTCCAGTCCATACATGTAGGTCGGATTGACATCATCAGACGATATCACACTCTCACAATTGTAGGCTTCTGCATCGATTTCATCCTCCTTAAATTCTAGGAAGGGCAAAATCATGCGATGGATCTTTTGGCCTATCTCACAATCCAAGTGAAGTTGAGTAATATTGGAATATAAACGTTTAGCTATTAAACAAAAAACATTTCGTTGTTTTAACAATTTTAAATTGTCTCTCTGCAAATAAATGTTTTCGTCTTTAACTTTAACTAATTCCGACTCTTTTAACTCAATCCACATTCGTCGCTCCTCACTCTTCGACGCCACCCTGCTTAATTGATCAGTCAGGTTAGAATTGGTGACTCGAGTTTGAGTTAAGCTACTATCTAAATGAGAAATTCTTGTATTAACAATTTTTAGTTCTTTCTCATATGAGGATGGTGGTACTTGAGATGAAATAAAAACAGATTGTACCTTCTTTATCAGTTCATCGAGCTCATTGAACTGCTGGCTGAGTGGTTTGGCCGTAAAGCACATATCCTCCTATACCTTCGGTCCATCGCTTCCTCCATCTGTATTGTATCCCCTCATTTGAGATACGTCAGTCACCACGAAGCATTTTCCACCACTGCTTTCCTCCTTAGCCACATAAGCCTTTCCATGAGTAGGCTTCCTCACTTCTTCGTCTTCTGAGTCAGTAGACCAAACTTCTGTGCTACCGAACTCATCGTCATTGACCGAACCCTGCACAATAAGAGCATTAATAGAAGGGTTAGCGGTAGACTTCTTCTTTCTCAACTCATCCAATCTCTTCTGCAGCCCGGCTTCCTCATCATTTCCATCGTCCTTTTCAGCCATCTTCTTAAGAACACAGTCCTTTGCATAGTGGTTCTTGCCACCACAGTAGAAACAGCTTACTCCGGAATCGCCATCTGCCTTCGGTTCCTTCTTGGGCTCCTCAGCCTTCGGTTCATTGTTCACCTTTTCAGAGCTGTAACTCCCCTGCCAGTTTCGGTTTTTGTTGCTGGGGAATCTCTTCTTGATGAACCTCTTAGGATTGGATACCATCATGGCATAATCCTCAGTCGTGAGGTCATATTCCTCCAAGTTGAGCTCTTCATCCTCCATCACAGCTTTACTTTTAGATAGGAGGGCCAACGAACCAAGACTAGAAACAACGTTCTTTTCTTGAACCACAATCTTCTCTTGGGACTTTAGAATACCCACCAGTTTTTCCAAAGAGTATGATTTGAACTGCTCATGGGCTTTGACTGTGGAAACTACTGCTCTCCATTCAGATCTCAGTCCGTTCAAGAAAGTAACCTTCTGTTCGATGAGCTTCCTTTCGATGTCATGTTTGATCATCTTGCTGAGAAGATGATTGAAGCGATCAAACGTCTGTGTCACCGTTTCTTCGGCCCCTTTCCTGAATTCTCCAAACTCAGATAGAAGCAAGGTTTGGATAGAATGTTCAAGATCTTCGTCTGTGGAATACAGTTCGCGAAGTCTATCCCATACTTCTTTTGCCGTAGTACATGAGCTGACCAGTCTGAATGTGTCGGACTGAAGGGCGAATCTGATCAATCTTAGAGCTTTAATATTACACTGGAATTTGTCTTTTTCATCTTGTGCAATATCCTTTACGTCCTTAAGCAGATCGTTGTACTCTTTTTGCGTCTTAATGATTCTGGATGTTGCAGAATGAGAAAACGGTCCATTGATGATGGCTTCCCAGATGAGATAACCATTGTCCTCCGATCCAATCACGTAATCTTCAAAATGATGCGCCCATACTTCGTAATCATGGGTGTACAAGATTGGAATCTTTGTCGTCGAACCGATGCTGTTAGAAATATTAATAGGGTTTGATTGCGATGCGTCCATTATGATTGTAAAAACCTGTTCAAAGATCAGACTTGTAATTAAAGCAGATTAGGGCAAAACAATAAATATTAAGATACGTCAATTAAGATGACGGCTCAATAAATATCGATGATTGCGGAAAACCCTAATGGAAATCTTTTTCACAGAAATTATGTGTATTGATTACACAGCCTCCTGCTCTGATACCAATTGATAGGATTAAAACAACTTTTAATCTATGAAGATCGATTAGATCTTGAACAAGAATATGAGTGTAAAACAATAAGAACGCAATAATAAGAACAAAACAGCTTGAATCAAACGTGTCGAATAATTAAATAAAATCCTCAGAAGAGCTCGATTAAGAACATCAACTGTAGAGGATTAGAAGATTACAAGTACGATTAAAGAAAAATTGTTATACTCTGGATGAATCGCTATATCGATAATCACAGTAATCTTAACCCTTAACCTAATATGCATGCAAGCATTTAACTTATATACAATACATAAAAGGCTCTCGGTTGGACAGGCCCAAACCGGAGAATACAAGGCTAAACTAACGAGCCCAAAAGACGCAACTTCAAAATAAAACTTCAGTCCAACAGAATATAATCATAATGTCTTGTCATTTATAATCTGCCCAACTTGTCAACATCCTTTGTGTTAAAGTGGACCACAATATTGGTGATTGACCAGAGCTAAACATCCAGGTGTGTGTTGATAAACGATATTAAATTACTTGACAACTTTGATCCCAAAAGTTTTTGTTTTGTACATTTTGTATCTTATTTTTGTTTTTGTTAAATTTGTTCATATTTTTCCTCTATGCACAAATTTAGGGGGAAAATTAAAAAAATAAAAAAAAATCATAAAATTTTTTAAAAAAATAAAAAAAATATGTTTATTTATGTTTTTATTTCCTTTTCGGAAAAATCAAAAATACAAAAATATTTTATTTTATTTTGAGTGTATTTTTATTTTTATTTTTATTTCTTAGTTATTTCTATTGTGTCCTAAGTTTATTTTATTTTTATTTTTTATTATCTCAAAGTTTCGTTTGTCTTAAAAAACGAATTCAAAAGAAAGAAGAGACTCAAAGAGAATTAAAAAGAAGAAGAGAATCAAGGAGACTGTATCGGAATTTTCTGAGGAAGGAGAAGAAACTTGGAAAGGAGTTGATGGTCATGACACTTCACTCTATTTTCACAAGGAATTGAAGGATTGAAACTGTACAAATTTTCAGTTAGGCAGTATCTTTCTAAGGACTATCATATTTAAGGAATTGAAAGTCTGAAACTATACAGATGTCATGGCCCCAAGGCGATGCACCTCGTAAGGCACGATTATCACTGAACATCTTGCCAAGGGCCAAGTTAACTTGTGGACTTGAAGAACTTTATTGAGATCTTTGATCTATGATATGCAGGGGCTAACATCAAAACTAGCCATTAGTAGTTCTCCGATACTCAACAAATTGCAGTGCGTTCCTCCGTGTTCACACAGATACTGCGAGAAGTCTCCTTCTGAGCCAAGGCTGGGTCCTTGAACAACTATGGTGAGAAGGGTCTTTATGACTCTGTGATCCACATGGATTTTATAGTCATTGTTACTTTTCAAGACGCATTGGTGATCGTTGAAGAACATTCATTAGAAGGAACTGGAAGTGAAGATTATTTTTCAACATTCAATCTTTCAACCCTAGAAGCAAGGCGAAGTTGTACTTGAAGTTATGTGACAGATTGCATTGAAGCCTCCTCAATCAATTTGTTGCTATATATGAACTTGCTGAAGTGATCTAGAAGAATTGGTCTCTCTGTTATTATCTTTGAAGTTTTTTAAAGCTGAAAGTACGGATTTTCAAGAACCTTTACAAGAAGCCTCTACACCTGATGTGCATTCAAGGTCAAATCTTTGAAGGAAGTCCAATTGTTCAAGATAAAGTCATTCATGTAGAAATTCATATGTTCATCTTGAATTTGTGAAGAAATCGAAGCTTAAGGCTGGAGTCAAGAACGAATAGAAGATTGAAAAGAAAAGAAAGCTATAAACCAAGAGGGAGATTGTTAGGTCATAAATTGTGGTTTATATATTGCTTTTCATAAGCTATTAGAGTTCTCAGTCTAGGACCGAAAACACCATGTTTTGGTGTTGTTTGGACCGAAATCACATGTGATTTCAGTTAGGCTTTTGGGTTTTAGGCTGGGCCTTTGTATTTAGGTCCAGGTATATATATATATATATATATATATATATATATATATATATTGTTATTTAGGCGTGAAAAGGGGTTAGATGTGAGTGAGAGACGTTTTTGTGTGACTCCTCAAGCTAAGAACGTGCTTAGAGCAAAAGAGAGAATAAAGAGTGTTTTATGTATCTTGTGTACCCGACTATTATCAATAATAGTGTGCATTGAAGATTAATCATGTTCTTATTCCATATTACATCTTGCATCATTCACTTGATTGGGATTCTGCACCATCATAGTGAATCCGATTGATACACCAAGAATCTTGGGTTTTATAAGTGTGAATGCCATTTTGATCCATAAACTTCTTAATCCATTAAGCCACTTATCCATCTTTTTCCAGGAATCTTCCTAACACCCCAGGGATCATAAAATAGATGCTTTAAGGTCTTGTATGTCCGATACAAGACTTGATATTAAACTAGGGCATTCAAGAAGAAAAAGGAGATCAAATCTCAAGCATGAACTCAAACATCATCTAAACTTTAGATCCATAACATATAATCACCAAGGGACCCTAAGGAGCCATAAAGTTGCTAACTTTATGGAGTCCCAACACACTAACACTTATAGCCATGGATAAACATGCATAAAGCCTTAGATTTAGCAACAAGGAAATAAAAATACTGAATCTTGGTTACTCATAATGGTCTAGAGGTGTTGCTAGAGGTTGTAAATGGAACTTCCAAGCTGAATCTATGCTCCAATGGTGATATCTTCTTCTTCAAACCACTAAAACTCCATCAAAAGGCAAAGACAAAACTCATGATGTGAGATCTATAACCCACGACGTGAGCTTGATTATTCTAGAAGATTTATACGCGGAAGCCAAGTTTCTTTGCCATATACGATTTACACTAACCTCACGACGTGTGACATTAGTTCTCATGACGTAAGGGGCAATTTTGAGGATACTATAAATACTCCCTTGCACATTCGAATTTGAGAGGTTGGAATCTGATTTTCTGTAGTAATAGTCAAAATCAGAAGCCAGAGAAGAACGGAAAACAACCTTTGGAAGAGAAAACGCTTGAAGATTGAAGATTTGAAGATCACACATTACATTCGGTCTGCATTAATTAAATCATGACAAATTCTTATGATTTTGTGTGTTTACTTTCTGCCATGAGTAGCTAATTTAGTAGACGTTCGTTTAGTTAGATAAACCTAAACTATGAGTTAGTTTCTTATTTTATGGATTATGTGAAGTTGGATTTAAGCTTGTGTTTGACTTTTGATACTTAGCATGATAAAGCTTTAATCTTTGTTGCTTATATTCTGGTTAAGTGTAATTGAATGATCAATTTATATTGCATGAACTTTGATTACCTAGTAGTTTATGAACATTAAATTGCTAGAGATAGGATTCACCAAATCTTAGATTAGGTAATAAAGATAACAACTTTATCTGTGTTAGAGAACTTAATTTGATCATAATTGTGTTTAGATAAATCTTACGTAGCTCACTAATTCTTAATAGTAAATTCTATGTTTGCTTGTGTATAATCATTGCATAGTAGTTTATGAATTGATAAAATTATTAGGAGATCTAATAAAGACTGCTAATAATATCTATTGTAGCAACCAACTTTATTAATCCATAAATATGAACTAACCATAGGAAAAAAGGTGGGTTCGAAACTAAACGAAAGTGTTTTTAATATCTTGATAACATCCATTCTTAATTAAGTGTTTGTTAGTTTAAAGTTAATTTGAACTTGCAAAATCAGATAAAAACCCGTTTTATTATTGTTTGATTTTATATTAATTTTTAGTATACTAAATCCGTTCCTTGTGTTCAATACCCAACTTACTTTACTATACCATATACTGACTAGGTACAGTGCCTATAGATGCATTAGTATATAAGTAGTTAGGTTTATAAATTTAAAGCTAGATAGGTATAATCTGTGCACATTAGTATTACCCAAAAACCATGCCTTTGACTTTTCGAAGCCTGAAATTGATTCGATCTGAAAACCGGGTGTTATACAAACTTTTACAACTTTGTTTGTCTGATTTTGTTTGCAAATTTACCACCTTACCCTTTATAATTTTGTGAAAAAATATGACTTCAAATATTTTAGATTAGTATTTTACTGTTTCTTGTATCGGTGGTTCATAACAGTCAGAAAAATAGGGATTGTATATATGTTAAACCGTTTGTTAAAAACATTGATGTTGAAATTAAGTCAGATATAAATCTCCTAAAATAATTAAATTTGGTCAAACGGATGGTAGGTTTGGAGGAAAAACCTAATATCAATTTGTTTTTCCAACATCCTATATTGAAGTACGTAGTAAAGATAGCTGATGAGGGTGATGTGAAGCATTTGCAAAATATTATTTAGCAACTTTGAACTTATGTGCAACTATATTTGGTGGATAATGATCAAGTCAAAGTGGCACATGTTCAATACAATGTCTCAAATCGATTTATTGTTGGTGGGAATCGATCTAGCAGTAGAAGAGGCTCTGATAGCTGAGGAGGGAAAAGCTCCATTGAGATTCAGTCTAAAAAAAGATGTTACAACAATCATGTATACCGATCTCTCTAAGTGATCCTTAAAATCTTTGTTGATATACTGCATATGGAACACCGATATAACAACAATTTAGTCTATAAGTTGTTTATGAAAACCAATATACGCATTAAAAAATTTAGTATGGTAGTCCTAGATATTATATAACATATCAAATGTTGGTGCTACCATATCAAATACCGGTAGTACAATATCAAATTTCGGTAGTTCCATATCAAATAGCAGCAATGTCATATCAAATACATATGATAATTTACAAGTTATACTCAATACATAAAGATTATTATTAAGAATTAAACAATGTTTCTTTCGAAAAAAATAATGAAGGTAGGTTATGTGCTTCTATGTTTTAGTCTTTATAACTCCTAACCTTGAGTGCTCTTTGATTTCAATTAAACTTTTTGATTATATAGAAACCATGTAATGAAATAGGTGCACGTACCATGGAGTCAAAATCAATCCATCATGTATATATAGGGACATCAAGATTAAGGGACTTATAAATCTTAAAGTGTTGGTGTTACAATTTTTCTTAAGCCATTATTTTTAGTTAGGAAAATTTGTTGATTATGTTGTTTCTAATAACAAAATTTCCAACGAGTTTATTTTCGGACTTATTTATACTTTCAGTTGACTTTGAGACCTATAATTAGACTTATTTCTCAGTAACATGAGCATTGCCATTCCTTTTAATGAGATTCAAGTATTTTAATAAAATGTAAAAAAAGAAGACAATCATGTGATTTTACAGGATAACAATGATTAAAACATATGAATATACCTACTATTAACACCAAAATAATAGGTCTTAAAGACAATTTATTCAATTATCAGTTTCAGTTTGAATATAACAATAATTGTATCATGGTGTCCTCAATATTATAATATGTTACATAAATATTGCATACCATCTTTGGATAGAAATACAACACTTATGCATAATATGCTAAAATTCATTGTGTGAGTTATCATTCAATTAGCATTTTGATTCCTTGCACAATAACTCACATAATTGTTTAATGTGGTGTTTAGTTAACTTCAATTAGCATTTCGATTCACGTTTGTCGGCATGATGGTGATTATGGAGGCACTTGGTGATTGGATATATATATATATATATATATATATATATATATATATATATATAGAGAGAGAGAGAGAGAGAGAGAGAGTGAGTGAGAGTGAGAGAGAAAGAGAAAGAAAGACGATGTGGTAGCTAACTACGGTGTTCGAAGGTGGTGGAGGCACTTGGTGGCTTATGGCCGACACGATGGTGGCATCAACATTGAGGAAAAGTCACACCGGAGGGGTTGGTTTTGGTGGTAACAACGACTAGAGAGAGAGAGGTGCTCTAGTGACATTAGGGTTTGATTTTGGTGGTAACAATAGTTGTGAAGAGAGATAGAGACAGAGAGAGAGAAAGAGAGAGAGAGAGAGAGAGAGAGAGAGAGAGAGAGAGTGTGTGTGTGTGTGTGTGTGTATGTGTGGTGCTCTAGTGACATTAGGGTTTCTGTACTATAAGGTATGGGAAGACGAAGCTTCAAATGAAAAAGGATGAAGAGTGGCCGACAGACTTTAGGGTTTTATTGGTAAGGAAAACACATGCATACGTTTAGAAAAAGGTTATGAGCGTGTTTGACACGGAGCTTTTGAAAGCGTTTGAGAGATTCTAGCTTTTAGCTTTTGACAAAAAACTCTAGTTTAAACAGAAAGCTTCGTTTGGCGGTACGAGCTTTTAGCTTTTAGTTTAAACAAAACGTTCTAAATCTAAAAGCTACTTCATGTAGCGTTTACCAAAACACTACTGAGCTTTTGAAATCAATTTCCATATTTACCCTTAAAAATCTATTTATATACTTATTTATTTTTAATCAGTTGTCCTTTTATGTCATTTTATATGTTTCAAAAGTTTACAGTACTTTTGTCAAACATTCATATAACAAATAAATGTTACAACTTCCCGCTACTAACTAACCGCTACCAGCTACTCACTAACCGTTTCCAGCTAACAACTACTTTTGCCAAACACGTCCTATATGTCGTTTGGTTTCTCTGTATTAGGGCTTGTATATGATTATAGGGTACTTGGTTCTTAAATAGGTTGATAAGATTAGTAGTTTAGGCAAGGTTTGAAAATTTATATTTTATTTTAGAACAAAGACGTTAGGGGTGAGCAAAAACCGAACCGCAAACAAAAAAAACCGAAAAAACCACATAAACCGAAACCGAAATGAAAACCGATGGTGTGGTTTTTAGTTTTGCAAAAACCGAAAATACTCGGTGCGGTGCGGTTTCTAGTCTTGCAAAAACCGCAAAAAAACCGAACCGCACCGCATATATATATATATATATATATATATATATATATATATATATATATATATATATATATATATATATATATATATATGAAATGTTGATATTCGTAAGAACCAAAAATTTATGACAATTAAAATTTCTATAATGCTGACCCTTAAAAGACGGAATACGTAGGAGAGACGAAAAAAAAAAAAGAAATCAACTCCTAAAAGCCATAATTATCCATAATTATGGGTTTGTTCTTTTTACAAGGGATTAGTAGTTTATCCAACATAACTTGATTGTATATTTAGGAGTGAAAATTATACCTTTTAGATTTCAAGAAGACTATCAACATTTTTTAATTCAACTTTTTTTATCCGTAAAATTATACTAAGAAGACCATCAACATTTTTTTATCCCTAAAATTATGCATCAATTTGTATTTGTTGATGATCAATATTATTTTAAGGCAGCTCAATCTTTCTAACCAAGTAAAAGTGAGATCCAAATGTGGCCCATTTAAAAAAGAAACGTTTAAGGCCTAAGGGATAAGTTAAAAGTGAAAACCAAGTAAAGTTGCCAAAAGCCCAAAGCCTAATTTAAAGGAACCATAGATCACGTTATGGCCAGTGAACAATTGATTTTATTTATTTATTTATTTTTTGCATTTTCCATTCTCATACGTTTGGAGAAAGTACTAATTTCAGCAAACAAAAGTGTTTGGTTATTAAAAATGCATTTCGGGTATTTTTATAACAACTTACACAAAAAGAGACAAAGAGTTGCATAATGTTGGTTTTTTTTCTTGTTCGTTTATGTTAAAAAAAACACATTAAACATGGAATATCAATATGATCAAAGCACAAACAGAGATCATTATCCACTTTACAGATTTGTAGCACTATGATTTGATTTTTATAAAACAAAAAGATCAATAAACCATGTTCTGATGCCACATGTTGAATTCATAAAAGATAAATCGTAAACAATACTTAGAAAAGATGATATCTCATTGACTTGGAAGATGGTGATTTGATGATTTTTTTTCTTCCACTTCTCGTAATTGTGTCATACGAGAGATAATTTAAGTTAGAGGAGATGAAGCAATTGAGATTTCACTCATAGGTATATCTTATAATTGTGTGTTTAATTTATCAATTATATATTATGAATAAGTTATAGAACCACATAGATTTAGTCTTTTAAAATATAGACAATGTCGTATCCATAGTTAAGTTTAGCACTTGTAATGCCATTATATAAAATGTTTCGGTACATTATATTACATGATTGTATCAATACATAAAAATATTACAAAATAGTTTGATTACAATATTAATAGGTTATTTTCCAAAACATACATAGTCCCTTTAACTTGAGAGGCACGAATGATCCAACACTCTATCTCATTTACATTTTATGTTAAAATTTTAAAAGTGAAAAAGAATATTAAAATCAACAATTATAAAATAGAAAAGTGATAGGACCGAGTCTTAGTTGTTGAGGTCGGAAAGAACGTTTCAAACCAGAAAGTTGACGTTGACCAGGTGAATGAAGTTGGATGTTTGGTAACGAAATTGGTTGCAACATCTTTTTCTATCCTTTTTCCGAGATTGGTTTCAAGTTGCAACGTACAACACACTTCTTTAATTGATAAAATGAAAGAAAAAGGAACACCAACGTCTAAAATGATTAAAAATGGAAAATTTGCACACTGAATTTTATTTTTATAATTCACTACTTTACCATTTATTTTAATTAAGTTATCTAATACAAATTATTAGTTCTGATTTAAATAGACCAACGTCTCAGTTAAATCGTATTTTCTACCTATTGTTATTGATTAACAATCTATATTAATTAATCTGTTTAAATTTGAAGATAACACGTCTAAAATATGAGTACGATAAATTATTATATGATGTTATTATAATTTATTTGGAACGGCAATGAAATCTAATGACCGTCTCTATATATTATATTATTTGGAGCGTTATGGAAAATGCACGTATAAAATCAATAAATTGCAAAAAAGAAAACGTTAGTTAACTTGTATATTTTAATTACCAAAGTGGTTATAGTTGAACGGAATCAATGAGACCAACTCCAATGAAATACTAAAATACAATTTTAGAGGCAAAAAAAATCTAAAAAACCTTATTTTTAGTGTGTGATAATTTTAAACACCAAATATAAAAACTAAAATATTTGACTTTAAAAACGATCATTTTAATGTATAATTTGATTGAAAACACTATTTTAATATGTAAACATCACAATTTTAATGTTTTGTCATTGAAGTTCTTCTTAATTTTGACATAACATATAATACTCAAGTGGTTGAGTGTTTAGCATTTGTTTGATTGTTTAAAAGAGTGGTTTAACTTTAAGAGAAGTTAAATATGTTTTTTTTTCTATTTTTCTTTATATCCATATCTACCCTAATAAATGAAAATGACTTTGCCACATGTCCTCTTTTCATTCATTTGGACACATGACATTTTCTAGAAATTTTAAAATTTTCTATTTTCCACTTGTCATTTTATTGTATTTTTGATTTTATTAAATTAAAATCCACATTTAATATATAAGGTAATATATATGTAAGGTATTTATTAGAAAGTGGTTTATATATGTAATGTATCTAATGCATTAAAGTCTCATTAATTTTAATAATTCAAAAAATTTCTTATTTTTCTTATAAATTTAAAGTTTTCAAATTGTTAAAATTGTATATTTAATTTTTTTTAAATAAACCCATGTAATACATGGGTCTCACACCTAGTGAAATATATGAAATGATGACAACTGTTTTAAAATATTATTAATTTTATCAGAACATGACACATGTTACCATTTTATATGGATATATAAAGATAAATATGAATAAAATAAAAGAGAATATTTAATTTCTTTAATTTTAATAATTAGATTTTTTTATTTGAAATTCTATTCCAACCACTTATAAAACAGTTTTGCAAAAAAAAAAAAAAGGATTTCATAAAAATTTCGTTTACAGAATTAATAGTTATAATTATAATAAATCTGAAAAGACAATCTTTTTATATAAACACCCCTGTTTTTATCATGACTGTAGTGATTATCACGTATGTTCAAATTCAGTTCAAACTTAACTACTGTCATTTGATCTTCAATAATTAGTAGTTAAAATATTATAATACGAATATAAGAAAGCAAAATGAATGGGAATGCTCGCATCCCTCTCTTGAAGTGCAAGATATCTTTAATCATCATAAAGTAAGGTGGTCCTCCTTCTCAAATTTTATTGTGTAACTACCTCCCACAAAAAAATTATCAAGTAATACAATGAGAACGTAACGAAATCAATGTCCTTATGGAGTAGTAATCCCATTAGGTCGTTTTTTTGAATCAAAAGCAAGATCTTCTCAGAACCTCGAATAGACAACAATTTTACAAACTTTTCTCATGAACATAGTTTTCTTTATGTGATAATATGTATGAGATGATGAAATGTAGTCGACAAAAAATGAAGAGGAGATAGTTGCGACAAGTTCACGGAAGGATCGGCATTCTAAAGTTTTTGAGTATGAGAGTTGAATGCGGTAGAGTTATGAATGTGTTTGCAAAACTAGATGGTAGCTGGAAGATAACGGTTGGTAGGTGAAAATTGTACATTTTATTTGTTATAGGAATGTTTCGCAAAATCAATTGAAAGTTTTTAAAATGTTTAAAATAACATAAAATGATAACTATAAATATAAATACATAAAAATATTTTTAAGGATAATTTTGGAAATTGGTAAAAAATCTCAATAATTTTTTTCTTAAAAGCTACATTAAACAACTTTAAATTTAAAGTTTTTTGTTTAAAATAAAAGATAAATGATCGTACTTCCAAACAAAACTTATTGTTTAAATAGATATTTTTGTTAAAACTAAAAGTTAAAAGCTCATAAAAATGCAGAGGAGATAGTTGCGACAAGTTCATGGAAGGATCGGCATTCTAAAGTTTTTGAGCATGAGAGTTGAATGCGGTAGAGTTATGAATGTGCTTGCAAAACTAGATGGTAGCTGGAAGATGACGGTTGTTAAGTGAAAATTGTACATTTTATTTGTTATAGGAATGTTTCGCAAAAACAGTTGAAAGTTTTTAAAATGTTTAAAATAACATAAAATGATAACTATAAATATAAATATATAAAAATATTTTTAAGGATAATTTTGGAAATTGATTAAAAAACTCAATAATTTTTTTCTTAAAAGCTACATGAAACAACTTTAAATTTAAAGTTTTTTGTTTAAAATAAAAGATAAATGATCGTACTTCCAAACAAAACTTATTGTTTAAATAGAGTTTTTTGTTAAAACTAAAAGTTAAAAGCTCATAAAAATGAAGAGGAGATAGTTGCGACAAGTTCAAGGAAGGATCGACATTCTAAAGTTTTTGAGCATGAGAGTTGAATGCGGTAGAGTTATGAATGTGTTTGCAAAACTAGATGGTAGCTGGAAGATGACGGTTGGTAAGTGAAAATTGTACATTTTATTTGTTATTGGAATGTTTCGCAAAAACAGTTGAAAGTTTATAAAATGTTTAAAATAACATAAAATGATAACTATAAATATAAATATATAAAAATATTTTTAAGGATAATTTTGGAAATTGGTTAAAAAACTCAATAATTTTTTTTCTTAAAAGCTACATGAAACAACTTTAAATTTAAAGTTTTTTGTTTAAAATAAAAGATAAATGATCGTACTTCCAAACAAAACTTATTGTTTAAATAGAGTTTTTTGTTAAAACTAAAAATTAAAAGCTCATAAAAATGAAGAGGAGATAGTTGCGACAAGTTCATGGAAGGATCGTCATTCTAAAGTTTTTGAGCATGAGAGTTGAATGCGGTAGAGTTATGAATGTGTTTGCAAAACTAGATGGTAGCTGGAAGATGACGGTTGTTAAGTGAAAATTGTACATTTTATTTGTTATAACAATGTTTCGCAAAAACAGTTGAAAATTTTTAAAATGTTTAAAATAACATAAAATGATAACTATAAATATAAATATATAAAAATATTTTTAAGGATAATTTTGGAAATTGGTTAAAAAACTCAATAATTTTTTTCTTAAAAGCTACATGAAACAACTTTAAATTTAAAGTTTTTTGTTTAAAATAAAAGATAAATGATCGTACTTCCAAACAAAACTTATTAATTAAATAGATATTTTTTTTAAAACTAAAAGTTAAAAGCTCATAAAAATGAAGAGGAGATAGTTGCGACAAGTTCATGGAAGGATCGGCATTCTAAAGTTTTTGAGCATGAGAGTTGAATGCGGTAGAGTTATGAATGTGTTTGCAAAACTAGATGGTAGCTGAAAGATGACGGTTGTTAAGTGAAAATTGTACATTTTATTTGTTATAGGAATGTTTCGCAAAAACAGTTGAAAGTTTTTAAAATGTTTAAAATAACATAAAATGATAACTATAAATATAAATATATAAAAATATTTTTAAGGATAATTTTGGAAATTGATTAAAAAACTCAATAATTTTTTTTCTTAAAAGCTACATGAAACAACTTTAAATTTAAAGTTTTTTGTTTAAAATAAAAGATAAATGATCGTACTTCCAAACAAAACTTATTGTTTAAATAGAGTTTTTTGTTAAAACTAAAAGTTAAAAGCTCATAAAAATGAAGAGGAGATAGTTGCGACAAGTTCAAGGAAGGATCGACATTCTAAAGTTTTTGAGCATGAGAGTTGAATGCGGTAGAGTTATGAATGTGTTTGCAAAACTAGATGGTAGCTGGAAGATGACGGTTGGTAAGTGAAAATTGTACATTTTATTTGTTATAGGAATGTTTCGCAAAAACAGTTGAAAGTTTATAAAATGTTTAAAATAACATAAAATGATAACTATAAATATAAATATATAAAAATATTTTTAAGGATAATTTTGGAAATTGGTTAAAAAACTCAATAATTTTTTTCTTAAAAGCTACATGAAACAACTTTAAATTTAAAGTTTTTTGTTTAAAATAAAAGATAAATGATCGTACTTCCAAACAAAACTTATTGTTTAAATAGAGTTTTTTGTTAAAACTAAAAGTTAAAAGCTCATAAAAATGAAAAGGAGATAGTTGCGACAAGTTCATGGAAGGATCGTCATTCTAAAGTTTTTGAGCATGAGAGTTGAATGCGGTAGAGTTATGAATGTGTTTGCAAAACTAGATGGTAGCTGGAAGATGACGGTTGTTAAGTGAAAATTGTACATTTTATTTGTTATAACAATGTTTCGCAAAAACAGTTGAAAATTTTTAAAATGTTTAAAATAACATAAAATGATAACTATAAATATAAATATATAAAAATATTTTTAAGGATAATTTTGGAAATTGGTTAAAAAACTCAATAATTTTTTTCTTAAAAGCTACATGAAACAACTTTAAATTTAAAGTTTTTTGTTTAAAATAAAAGATAAATGATCGTACTTCCAAACAAAACTTATTAATTAAATAGATATTTTTTTTAAAACTAAAAGTTAAAAGCTCATAAAAATGAAGAGGAGATAGTTGCGACAAGTTCATGGAAGGATCGGCATTCTAAAGTTTTTGAGCATGAGAGTTGAATGCGGTAGAGTTATGAATGTGTTTGCAAAACTAGATGGTAGCTGAAAGATGACGGTTGTTAAGTGAAAATTGTACATTTTATTTGTTATAGGAATGTTTCGCAAAAACAGTTGAAAGTTTTTAAAATGTTTAAAATAACATAAAATGATAACTATAAATATAAATATATAAAAATATTTTTAAGGATAATTTTGGAAATTGATTAAAAAACTCAATAATTTTTTTTCTTAAAAGCTACATGAAACAACTTTAAATTTAAAGTTTTTTGTTTAAAATAAAAGATAAATGATCGTACTTCCAAACAAAACTTATTGTTTAAATAGAGTTTTTTGTTAAAACTAAAAGTTAAAAGCTCATAAAAATGAAGAGGAGATAGTTGCGACAAGTTCAAGGAAGGATCGACATTCTAAAGTTTTTGAGCATGAGAGTTGAATGCGGTAGAGTTATGAATGTGTTTGCAAAACTAGATGGTAGCTGGAAGATGACGGTTGGTAAGTGAAAATTGTACATTTTATTTGTTATAGGAATGTTTCGCAAAAACAGTTGAAAGTTTATAAAATGTTTAAAATAACATAAAATGATAACTATAAATATAAATATATAAAAATATTTTTAAGGATAATTTTGGAAATTGGTTAAAAAACTCAATAATTTTTTTCTTAAAAGCTACATGAAACAACTTTAAATTTAAAGTTTTTTGTTTAAAATAAAAGATAAATGATCGTACTTCCAAACAAAACTTATTGTTTAAATAGAGTTTTTTGTTAAAACTAAAAGTTAAAAGCTCATAAAAATGAAAAGGAGATAGTTGCGACAAGTTCATGGAAGGATCGTCATTCTAAAGTTTTTGAGCATGAGAGTTGAATGCGGTAGAGTTATAAATGTGTTTGCAAAACTAGATAGTAGCTGGAAGATGACGGTTGTTAAGTGAAAATTGTACATTTTATTTGTTATAACAATGTTTCGCAAAAACAGTTGAAAATTTTTAAAATGTTTAAAATAACATAAAATGATAACTATAAATATAAATATATAAAAATATTTTTAAGGATAATTTTGGAAATTGGTTAAAAAACTCAATAATTTTTTTCTTAAAAGCTACATGAAACAACTTTAAATTTAAAGTTTTTTGTTTAAAATAAAAGATAAATGATCGTACTTCCAAACAAAACTTATTGTTTAAATAGAGTTTTTTGTTAAAACTAAAAGTTAAAAGCTCATAAAAATGAAGAGGAGATAGTTGCGACAAGTTCATGGAAGGATCGTCATTCTAAAGTTTTTGAGCATGAGAGTTGAATGCGGTAGAGTTATGAATGTGTTTGCAAAACTAGATGGTAGCTGGAAGATAACGGTTGGTAAGTGAAAATTATACATTTTATTTGTTATAGGAATGTTTCGCAAAAACAGTTGAAAGTTTTTAAAATGTTTAAAATAACATAAAATGATAACTATAAATATAAATATATAAAAATATTTTTAAGGATAATTTTGAAAATTGGTTAAAAAACTCAATAATTTTTTTCTTAAAAGCTACATGAAACAACTTTAAATTTAAAGTTTTTTTGTTTAAAATAAAAGATAAATGATCGTACTTCCAAACAAAACTTATTGTTTAAATAGAGTTTTTTGTTAAAACTAAAAGTTAAAAAC
Organism: Lactuca sativa; assembly: GCF_002870075.4. NCBI lineage: Eukaryota > Viridiplantae > Streptophyta > Magnoliopsida > Asterales > Asteraceae > Lactuca > Lactuca sativa. The sequence continues at coordinate 97,873,020 of NC_056630.2, read as the reverse complement.
TCATAAAAATGAAGAGGAGATAGTTGCGACAAGTTCATGGAAGGATCGTCATTCTAAAGTTTTTGAGCATGAGAGTTGAATGCGGTAGAGTTATGAATGTGTTTGCAAAACTAGATGGTAGCTGGAAGATGACGGTTGGTAAGTGAAAATTGTACATTTTATTTGTTATAGGAATGTTTCGCAAAAACAGTTGAAAGTTTTTAAAATGTTTAAAATAACATAAAATGATAACTATAAATATAAATATATAAAAATATTTTTAAGGGTAATTTTGGAAATTGGTTAAAAAACTCAATAATTTTTTTCTTAAAAGCTACATGAAACAACTTTAAATTTAAAGTTTTTTGTTTAAAATAAAAGATAAATGATCGTACTTCCAAACAAAACTTATTGTTTAAATAGAGTTTTTTGTTAAAACTAAAAGTTAAAAGCTCATAAAAATGAAGAGGAGATAGTTGCGACAAGTTCATGGAAGGATCGGCATTCTAAAGTTTTTGAGCATGAGAGTTGAATGCGGTAGAGTTATGAATGTGTTTGCAAAACTAGATGGTAGTTGGAAGATGACGGTTGGTAAGTGAAAATTGTACATTTTATTTCTTACAGTAATGTTTCGCAAAAACAGTTGAAAGTTTATAAAATTTTTAAAATAACATAAAATGATAACTATAAATATAAATATATAAAAATATTTTTAAGGATAATTTTGGGAATTGGTTAAAAAACTCAATAATTTTTTTTCTTAAAAAGCTACATGAAACAACTTTAAATTTAAAGTTTTTTGTTTAAAATAAAAGATAAATGATCGTACTTCCAAACAAAACTTATTGTTTAAATAGATATTTTTGTTAAAACTAAATGTTAAAAGCTCATAAAAATGAAGAGGAGATAGTTGCGACAAGTTCATGGAAGGATCGACATTCTAAAGTTTTTGAGCATGAGAGTTGAATGCGGTAGAGTTATGAATGTGTTTGCAAAACTAGATGGTAGTTGGAAGATGACGGTTGGTAAGTGAAAATTGTACATTTTATTTGTTATAGTAATGTTTCGCAAAAACAGTTGAAAGTTTATAAAATTTTTAAAATAACATAAAATGATAACTATAAATATAAATATATAAAAATATTTTTAAGGATAATTTTTGAAATTGGTTAAAAAACTCAATAATTTTTTTCTTAAAAGCTACATGAAACAACTTTAAATTTAAAGTTTTTTGTTTAAAATAAAAGATAAATGATCGTACTTCCAAACAAAACTTATTGTTTAAATAGAGTTTTTTTGTTAAAACTAAAAGTTAAAAGCTCATAAAAATGAAGAGGAGATAGTTGCGACAAGTTCATGGAAGGATCGTCATTCTAAAGTTTTTGAGCATGAGAGTTGAATGCGGTAGAGTTATGAATGTGTTTGCAAAACTAGATGGTAGCTGGAAGATGACGGTTGTTAAGTGAAAATTGTACATTTTATTTGTTATAACAATGTTTCGCAAAAACAGTTGAAAATTTTTAAAATGTTTAAAATAACATAAAATGATAACTATAAATATAAATATATAAAAATATTTTTAAGGATAATTTTGGAAATTGGTTAAAAAACTCAATAATTTTTTTCTTAAAAGCTACATGAAACAACTTTAAATTTAAAGTTTTTTGTTTAAAATAAAAGATAAATGATCGTACTTCCAAACAAAACTTATTAATTAAATAGATATTTTTGTTAAAACTAAAAGTTAAAAGCTCATAAAAATGAAGAGGAGATAGTTGCGACAAGTTCATGGAAGGATCGACATTCTAAAGTTTTTGAGCATGAGAGTTTGAATGCGGTAGAGTTATGAATGTGTTTGCAAAACTAGATGGTAGCTGGAAGATGACGGTTGTTAAGTGAAAATTGTACATTTTATTTGTTATAGGAATGTTTCGCAAAAACAGTTGAAAGTTTTTAAAATGTTTAAAATAACATAAAATGATAACTATAAATATAAATATATAAAAATATTTTTAAGGATAATTTTGGAAATTGATTAAAAAACTCAATAATTTTTTTCTTAAAAGCTACATGAAACAACTTTAAATTTAAAGTTTTTTGTTTAAAATAAAAGATAAATGATCGTACTTCCAAACAAAACTTATTGTTTAAATAAAGTTTTTTGTTAAAACTAAAAGTTAAAAGCTCATAAAAATGAAGAGGAGATAGTTGCGACAAGTTCAAGGAAGGATCGACATTCTAAAGTTTTTGAGCATGAGAGTTGAATGCGGTAGAGTTATGAATGTGTTTGCAAAACTAGATGGTAGCTGGAAGATGACGGTTGGTAAGTGAAAATTGTACATTTTATTTGTTATAGGAATGTTTCGCAAAAACAGTTGAAAGTTTATAAAATGTTTAAAATAACATAAAATGATAACTATAAATATAAATATATAAAAATATTTTTAAGGATAATTTTGGAAATTGGTTAAAAAACTCAATAATTTTTTTCTTAAAAGCTACATGAAACAACTTTAAATTTAAAGTTTTTTGTTTAAAATAAAAGATAAATGATCGTACTTCCAAACAAAACTTATTGTTTAAATAGAGTTTTTTGTTAAAACTAAAAGTTAAAAGCTCATAAAAATGAAGAGGAGATAGTTGCGACAAGTTCATGGAAGGATCGTCATTCTAAAGTTTTTGAGCATGAGAGTTGAATGCGGTAGAGTTATGAATGTGTTTGCAAAACTAGATGGTAGCTGGAAGATGACGGTTGTTAAGTGAAAATTGTACATTTTATTTGTTATAAGAATGTTTCGCAAAAAGAGTTGAAAATTTTTAAAATGTTTAAAATAACATAAAATGATAACTATAAATATAAATATATAAAAATATTTTTAAGGGTAATTTTGGAAATTGGTTAAAAAACTCAATAATTTTTTTCTTAAAAGCTACATGAAACAACTTTAAATTTAAAGTTTTTTGTTTAAAATAAAAGATAAATGATCGTACTTCCAAACAAAACTTATTGTTTAAATAGAGTTTTTTGTTAAAACTAAAAGTTAAAAGCTCATAAAAATGAAGAGGAGATAGTTGCGACAAGTTCATGGAAGGATCGGCATTCTAAAGTTTTTGAGCATGAGAGTTGAATGCGGTAGAGTTATGAATGTGTTTGCAAAACTAGATGGTAGTTGGAAGATGACGGTTGGTAAGTGAAAATTGTACATTTTATTTCTTACAGTAATGTTTCGCAAAAACAGTTGAAAGTTTATAAAATTTTTAAAATAACATAAAATGATAACTATAAATATAAATATATAAAAATATTTTTAAGGATAATTTTGGGAATTGGTTAAAAAACTCAATAATTTTTTTTCTTAAAAAGCTACATGAAACAACTTTAAATTTAAAGTTTTTTGTTTAAAATAAAAGATAAATGATCGTACTTCCAAACAAAACTTATTGTTTAAATAGATATTTTTGTTAAAACTAAATGTTAAAAGCTCATAAAAATGAAGAGGAGATAGTTGCGACAAGTTCATGGAAGGATCGACATTCTAAAGTTTTTGAGCATGAGAGTTGAATGCGGTAGAGTTATGAATGTGTTTGCAAAACTAGATGGTAGTTGGAAGATGACGGTTGGTAAGTGAAAATTGTACATTTTATTTGTTATAGTAATGTTTCGCAAAAACAGTTGAAAGTTTATAAAATTTTTAAAATAACATAAAATGATAACTATAAATATAAATATATAAAAATATTTTTAAGGATAATTTTTGAAATTGGTTAAAAAACTCAATAATTTTTTTCTTAAAAGCTACATGAAACAACTTTAAATTTAAAGTTTTTTGTTTAAAATAAAAGATAAATGATCGTACTTCCAAACAAAACTTATTGTTTAAATAGAGTTTTTTTGTTAAAACTAAAAGTTAAAAGCTCATAAAAATGAAGAGGAGATAGTTGCGACAAGTTCATGGAAGGATCGTCATTCTAAAGTTTTTGAGCATGAGAGTTGAATGCGGTAGAGTTATGAATGTGTTTGCAAAACTAGATGGTAGCTGGAAGATGACGGTTGTTAAGTGAAAATTGTACATTTTATTTGTTATAACAATGTTTCGCAAAAACAGTTGAAAATTTTTAAAATGTTTAAAATAACATAAAATGATAACTATAAATATAAATATATAAAAATATTTTTAAGGATAATTTTGGAAATTGGTTAAAAAACTCAATAATTTTTTTCTTAAAAGCTACATGAAACAACTTTAAATTTAAAGTTTTTTGTTTAAAATAAAAGATAAATGATCGTACTTCCAAACAAAACTTATTAATTAAATAGATATTTTTGTTAAAACTAAAAGTTAAAAGTTCATAAAAATGAAGAGGAGATAGTTGCGACAAGTTCATGGAAGGATCGACATTCTAAAGTTTTTGAGCATGAGAGTTTGAATGCGGTAGAGTTATGAATGTGTTTGCAAAACTAGATGGTAGCTGGAAGATGACGGTTGTTAAGTGAAAATTGTACATTTTATTTGTTATAGGAATGTTTCGCAAAAACAGTTGAAAGTTTTTAAAATGTTTAAAATAACATAAAATGATAACTATAAATATAAATATATAAAAATATTTTTAAGGATAATTTTGGAAATTGATTAAAAAACTCAATAATTTTTTTCTTAAAAGCTACATGAAACAACTTTAAATTTAAAGTTTTTTGTTTAAAATAAAAGATAAATGATCGTACTTCCAAACAAAACTTATTGTTTAAATAAAGTTTTTTGTTAAAACTAAAAGTTAAAAGCTCATAAAAATGAAGAGGAGATAGTTGCGACAAGTTCAAGGAAGGATCGACATTCTAAAGTTTTTGAGCATGAGAGTTGAATGCGGTAGAGTTATGAATGTGTTTGCAAAACTAGATGGTAGCTGGAAGATGACGGTTGGTAAGTGAAAATTGTACATTTTATTTGTTATAGGAATGTTTCGCAAAAACAGTTGAAAGTTTATAAAATGTTTAAAATAACATAAAATGATAACTATAAATATAAATATATAAAAATATTTTTAAGGATAATTTTGGAAATTGGTTAAAAAACTCAATAATTTTTTTCTTAAAAGCTACATGAAACAACTTTAAATTTAAAGTTTTTTGTTTAAAATAAAAGATAAATGATCGTACTTCCAAACAAAACTTATTGTTTAAATAGAGTTTTTTGTTAAAACTAAAAGTTAAAAGCTCATAAAAATGAAGAGGAGATAGTTGCGACAAGTTCATGGAAGGATCGTCATTCTAAAGTTTTTGAGCATGAGAGTTGAATGCGGTAGAGTTATGAATGTGTTTGCAAAACTAGATGGTAGCTGGAAGATGACGGTTGTTAAGTGAAAATTGTACATTTTATTTGTTATAAGAATGTTTCGCAAAAAGAGTTGAAAATTTTTAAAATGTTTAAAATAACATAAAATGATAACTATAAATATAAATATATAAAAATATTTTTAAGGATAATTTTGGAAATTGGTTAAAAAACTCAATAATTTTTTTCTTAAAAGCTACATGAAACAACTTTAAATTTAAAGTTTTTTTGTTTAAAATAAAAGATAAATGATCGTACTTCCAAACAAAACTTATTGTTTAAATAGAGTTTTTTGTTAAAACTAAAAGTTAAAAACTCATAAAAATGAAGAGGAGATAGTTGCGACAAGTTCATGGAAGGATCGTCATTCTAAAGTTTTTGAGCATGAGAGTTGAATGCGGTAGAGCTATGAATGTGTTTGCAAAACTAGATGGTAGCTGGAAGATGACGGTTGGTAAGTGAAAATTGTACATTTTATTTGTTATAGGAATGTTTCGCAAAAACAGTTGAAAGTTTTTAAAATGTTTAAAATAACATAAAATGATAACTATAAATATAAATATATAAAAATATTTTTAAGGATAATTTTGGAAATTGGTTAAAAAACTCAATAATTTTTTTCTTAAAAGCTACATGAAACAACTTTAAATTTAAAGTTTTTTGTTTAAAATAAAAGATAAATGATCGTACTTCCAAACAAAACTTATTGTTTAAATAAAGTTTTTTGTTAAAACTAAAAGTTAAAAGCTCATAAAAATGAAGAGGAGATAGTTGCGACAAGTTCATGGAAGGATCGGCATTCTAAAGTTTTTGAGCATGAGAGTTGAATGCGGTAGAGTTATGAATGTGTTTGCAAAACTAGATGGTAGTTGGAAGATGACGGTTGGTAAGTGAAAATTGTACATTTTATTTGTTATAGTAATGTTTCGCAAAAACAGTTGAAAGTTTATAAAATTTTTAAAATAACATAAAATGATAACTATAAATATAAATATATAAAAATATTTTTAAGGATAATTTTGGGAATTGGTTAAAAAACTCAATAATTTTTTTCTTAAAAAGCTACATGAAACAACTTTAAATTTAAAGTTTTTTGTTTAAAATAAAAGATAAATGATCGTACTTCCAAACAAAACTTATTAATTAAATAGATATTTTTGTTAAAACTAAAAGTTAAAAGCTCATAAAAATGAAGAGGAGATAGTTGCGACAAGTTCATGGAAGGATCGACATTCTAAAGTTTTTGAGCATGAGAGTTTGAATGCGGTAGAGTTATGAATGTGTTTGCAAAACTAGATGGTAGCTGGAAGATGACGGTTGTTAAGTGAAAATTGTACATTTTATTTGTTATAGGAATGTTTCGCAAAAACAGTTGAAAGTTTTTAAAATGTTTAAAATAACATAAAATGATAACTATAAATATAAATATATAAAAATATTTTTAAGGATAATTTTGGAAATTGATTAAAAAACTCAATAATTTTTTTCTTAAAAGCTACATGAAACAACTTTAAATTTAAAGTTTTTTGTTTAAAATAAAAGATAAATGATCGTACTTCCAAACAAAACTTATTGTTTAAATAAAGTTTTTTGTTAAAACTAAAAGTTAAAAGCTCATAAAAATGAAGAGGAGATAGTTGCGACAAGTTCAAGGAAGGATCGACATTCTAAAGTTTTTGAGCATGAGAGTTGAATGCGGTAGAGTTATGAATGTGTTTGCAAAACTAGATGGTAGCTGGAAGATGACGGTTGGTAAGTGAAAATTGTACATTTTATTTGTTATAGTAATGTTTCGCAAAAACAGTTGAAAGTTTATAAAATGTTTAAAATAACATAAAATGATAACTATAAATATAAATATATAAAAATATTTTTAAGGATAATTTTGGAAATTGGTTAAAAAACTCAATAATTTTTTTCTTAAAAGCTACATGAAACAACTTTAAATTTAAAGTTTTTTGTTTAAAATAAAAGATAAATGATCGTACTTCCAAACAAAACTTATTGTTTAAATAGAGTTTTTTGTTAAAACTAAAAGTTAAAAGCTCATAAAAATGAAGAGGAGATAGTTGCGACAAGTTCATGGAAGGATCGTCATTCTAAAGTTTTTGAGCATGAGAGTTGAATGCGGTAGAGTTATGAATGTGTTTGCAAAACTAGATGGTAGCTGGAAGATGACGGTTGTTAAGTGAAAATTGTACATTTTATTTGTTATAAGAATGTTTCGCAAAAAGAGTTGAAAATTTTTAAAATGTTTAAAATAACATAAAATGATAACTATAAATATAAATATATAAAAATATTTTTAAGGATAATTTTGGAAATTGGTTAAAAAACTCAATAATTTTTTTCTTAAAAGCTACATGAAACAACTTTAAATTTAAAGTTTTTTGTTTAAAATAAAAGATAAATGATCGTACTTCCAAACAAAACTTATTGTTTAAATAGAGTTTTTTGTTAAAACTAAAAGTTAAAAGCTCATAAAAATGAAGAGGAGATAGTTGCGACAAGTTCATGGAAGGATCGTCATTCTAAAGTTTTTGAGCATGAGAGTTGAATGCGGTAGAGTTATGAATGTGTTTGCAAAACTAGATGGTAGCTGGAAGATAACGGTTGGTAAGTGAAAATTATACATTTTATTTGTTATAGGAATGTTTCGCAAAAACAGTTGAAAGTTTTTAAAATGTTTAAAATAACATAAAATGATAACTATAAATATAAATATATAAAAATATTTTTAAGGATAATTTTGAAAATTGGTTAAAAAACTCAATAATTTTTTTCTTAAAAGCTACATGAAACAACTTTAAATTTAAAGTTTTTTTGTTTAAAATAAAAGATAAATGATCGTACTTCCAAACAAAACTTATTGTTTAAATAGAGTTTTTTGTTAAAACTAAAAGTTAAAAACTCATAAAAATGAAGAGGAGATAGTTGCGACAAGTTCATGGAAGGATCGTCATTCTAAAGTTTTTGAGCATGAGAGTTGAATGCGGTAGAGCTATGAATGTGTTTGCAAAACTAGATGGTAGCTGGAAGATGACGGTTGGTAAGTGAAAATTGTACATTTTATTTGTTATAGGAATGTTTCGCAAAAACAGTTGAAAGTTTTTAAAATGTTTAAAATAACATAAAATGATAACTATAAATATAAATATATAAAAATATTTTTAAGGATAATTTTGGAAATTGGTTAAAAAACTCAATAATTTTTTTCTTAAAAGCTACATGAAACAACTTTAAATTTAAAGTTTTTTGTTTAAAATAAAAGATAAATGATCGTACTTCCAAACAAAACTTATTGTTTAAATAAAGTTTTTTGTTAAAACTAAAAGTTAAAAGCTCATAAAAATGAAGAGGAGATAGTTGCGACAAGTTCATGGAAGGATCGGCATTCTAAAGTTTTTGAGCATGAGAGTTGAATGCGGTAGAGTTATGAATGTGTTTGCAAAACTAGATGGTAGTTGGAAGATGACGGTTGGTAAGTGAAAATTGTACATTTTATTTGTTATAGTAATGTTTCGCAAAAACAGTTGAAAGTTTATAAAATTTTTAAAATAACATAAAATGATAACTATAAATATAAATATATAAAAATATTTTTAAGGATAATTTTGGGAATTGGTTAAAAAACTCAATAATTTTTTTCTTAAAAAGCTACATGAAACAACTTTAAATTTAAAGTTTTTTGTTTAAAATAAAAGATAAATGATCGTACTTCCAAACAAAACTTATTAATTAAATAGATATTTTTGTTAAAACTAAAAGTTAAAAGCTCATAAAAATGAAGAGGAGATAGTTGCGACAAGTTCATGGAAGGATCGACATTCTAAAGTTTTTGAGCATGAGAGTTTGAATGCGGTAGAGTTATGAATGTGTTTGCAAAACTAGATGGTAGCTGGAAGATGACGGTTGTTAAGTGAAAATTGTACATTTTATTTGTTATAGGAATGTTTCGCAAAAACAGTTGAAAGTTTTTAAAATGTTTAAAATAACATAAAATGATAACTATAAATATAAATATATAAAAATATTTTTAAGGATAATTTTGAAAATTGGTTAAAAAACTCAATAATTTTTTTCTTAAAAGCTACATGAAACAACTTTAAATTTAAAGTTTTTTTGTTTAAAATAAAAGATAAATGATCGTACTTCCAAACAAAACTTATTGTTTAAATAGAGTTTTTTGTTAAAACTAAAAGTTAAAAGCTCATAAAAATGAAGAGGAGATAGTTGCGACAAGTTCATGGAAGGATCGTCATTCTAAAGTTTTTGAGCATGAGAGTTGAATGCGGTAGAGTTATGAATGTGTTTGCAAAACTAGATGGTAGCTGGAAGATGACGGTTGTTAAGTGAAAATTGTACATTTTATTTGTTATAAGAATGTTTCGCAAAAAGAGTTGAAAATTTTTAAAATGTTTAAAATAACATAAAATGATAACTATAAATATAAATATATAAAAATATTTTTAAGGATAATTTTGGAAATTGGTTAAAAAACTCAATAATTTTTTTCTTAAAAGCTACATGAAACAACTTTAAATTTAAAGTTTTTTGTTTAAAATAAAAGATAAATGATCGTACTTCCAAACAAAACTTATTGTTTAAATAGAGTTTTTTGTTAAAACTAAAAGTTAAAAGCTCATAAAAATGAAGAGGAGATAGTTGCGACAAGTTCATGGAAGGATCGTCATTCTAAAGTTTTTGAGCATGAGAGTTGAATGCGGTAGAGTTATGAATGTGTTTGCAAAACTAGATGGTAGTTGGAAGATGACGGTTGGTAAGTGAAAATTGTACATTTTATTTGTTACAGTAATGTTTCGCAAAAACAGTTGAAAGTTTATAAAATTTTTAAAATAACATAAAATGATAACTATAAATATAAATATATAAAAATATTTTTAAGGATAATTTTGGGAATTGGTTAAAAAACTCAATAATTTTTTTTCTTAAAAAGCTACATGAAACAACTTTAAATTTAAAGTTTTTTGTTTAAAATAAAAGATAAATGATCGTACTTCCAAACAAAACTTATTGTTTAAATAGATATTTTTGTTAAAACTAAAAGTTAAAAGCTCATAAAAATGAAGAGGAGATAGTTGCGACAAGTTCATGGAAGGATCGGCATTCTAAAGTTTTTGAGCATGAGAGTTGAATGCGGTAGAGTTATGAATGTGTTTGCAAAACTAGATGGTAGTTGGAAGATGACGGTTGGTAAGTGAAAATTGTACATTTTATTTGTTATAGTAATGTTTCGCAAAAACAGTTGAAAGTTTATAAAATTTTTAAAATAACATAAAATGATAACTATAAATATAAATATATAAAAATATTTTTAAGGATAATTTTTGAAATTGGTTAAAAAACTCAATAATTTTTTTCTTAAAAGCTACATGAAACAACTTTAAATTTAAAGTTTTTTGTTTAAAATAAAAGATAAATGATCGTACTTCCAAACAAAACTTATTGTTTAAATAGAGTTTTTTGTTAAAACTAAAAGTTAAAAGCTCATAAAAATGAAGAGGAGATAGTTGCGACAAGTTCATGGAAGGATCGTCATTCTAAAGTTTTTGAGCATGAGAGTTGAATGCGGTAGAGTTATGAATGTGTTTGCAAAACTAGATGGTAGCTGGAAGATGACGGTTGTTAAGTGAAAATTGTACATTTTATTTGTTATAACAATGTTTCGCAAAAACAGTTGAAAATTTTTAAAATGTTTAAAATAACATAAAATGATAACTATAAATATAAATATATAAAAATATTTTTAAGGATAATTTTGGAAATTGGTTAAAAAACTCAATAATTTTTTTCTTAAAAGCTACATGAAACAACTTTAAATTTAAAGTTTTTTGTTTAAAATAAAAGATAAATGATCGTACTTCCAAACAAAACTTATTAATTAAATAGATATTTTTGTTAAAACTAAAAGTTAAAAGTTCATAAAAATGAAGAGGAGATAGTTGCGACAAGTTCATGGAAGGATCGACATTCTAAAGTTTTTGAGCATGAGAGTTTGAATGCGGTAGAGTTATGAATGTGTTTGCAAAACTAGATGGTAGCTGGAAGATGACGGTTGTTAAGTGAAAATTGTACATTTTATTTGTTATAGGAATGTTTCGCAAAAACAGTTGAAAGTTTTTAAAATGTTTAAAATAACATAAAATGATAACTATAAATATAAATATATAAAAATATTTTTAAGGATAATTTTGGAAATTGATTAAAAAACTCAATAATTTTTTTCTTAAAAGCTACATGAAACAACTTTAAATTTAAAGTTTTTTGTTTAAAATAAAAGATAAATGATCGTACTTCCAAACAAAACTTATTGTTTAAATAAAGTTTTTTGTTAAAACTAAAAGTTAAAAGCTCATAAAAATGAAGAGGAGATAGTTGCGACAAGTTCAAGGAAGGATCGACATTCTAAAGTTTTTGAGCATGAGAGTTGAATGCGGTAGAGTTATGAATGTGTTTGCAAAACTAGATGGTAGCTGGAAGATGACGGTTGTTAAGTGAAAATTGTACATTTTATTTGTTATAAGAATGTTTCGTAAAAAGAGTTGAAAATTTTTAAAATGTTTAAAATAACATAAAATGATAACTATAAATATAAATATATAAAAATATTTTTAAGGATAATTTTGGAAATTGGTTAAAAAACTCAATAATTTTTTTCTTAAAAGCTACATGAAACAACTTTAAATTTAAAGTTTTTTGTTTAAAATAAAAGATAAATGATCGTACTTCCAAACAAAACTTATTGTTTAAATAGAGTTTTTTGTTAAAACTAAAAGTTAAAAGCTCATAAAAATGAAGAGGAGATAGTTGCGACAAGTTCATGGAAGGATCGTCATTCTAAAGTTTTTGAGCATGAGAGTTGAATGCGGTAGAGTTATGAATGTGTTTGCAAAACTAGATGGTAGCTGGAAGATGACGGTTGGTAAGTGAAAATTATACATTTTATTTGTTATAGGAATGTTTCGCAAAAACAGTTGAAAGTTTTTAAAATGTTTAAAATAACATAAAATGATAACTATAAATATAAATATATAAAAATATTTTTAAGGATAATTTTGAAAATTGGTTAAAAAACTCAATAATTTTTTTCTTAAAAGCTACATGAAACAACTTTAAATTTAAAGTTTTTTTGTTTAAAATAAAAGATAAATGATCGTACTTCCAAACAAAACTTATTGTTTAAATAGAGTTTTTTGTTAAAACTAAAAGTTAAAAACTCATAAAAATGAAGAGGAGATAGTTGCGACAAGTTCATGGAAGGATCGTCATTCTAAAGTTTTTGAGCATGAGAGTTGAATGCGGTAGAGCTATGAATGTGTTTGCAAAACTAGATGGTAGCTGGAAGATGACGGTTGGTAAGTGAAAATTGTACATTTTATTTGTTATAGGAATGTTTCGCAAAAACAGTTGAAAGTTTTTAAAATGTTTAAAATAACATAAAATGATAACTATAAATATAAATATATAAAAATATTTTTAAGGATAATTTTGGAAATTGGTTAAAAAACTCAATAATTTTTTTCTTAAAAGCTACATGAAACAACTTTAAATTTAAAGTTTTTTGTTTAAAATAAAAGATAAATGATCGTACTTCCAAACAAAACTTATTGTTTAAATAGAGTTTTTTGTTAAAACTAAAAGTTAAAAGCTCATAAAAATGAAGAGGAGATAGTTGCGACAAGTTCATGGAAGGATCGGCATTCTAAAGTTTTTGAGCATGAGAGTTGAATGCGGTAGAGTTATGAATGTGTTTGCAAAACTAGATGGTAGTTGGAAGATGACGGTTGGTAAGTGAAAATTGTACATTTTATTTGTTATAGTAATGTTTCGCAAAAACAGTTGAAAGTTTATAAAATTTTTAAAATAACATAAAATGATAACTATAAATATAAATATATAAAAATATTTTTAAGGATAATTTTGGGAATTGGTTAAAAAACTCAATAATTTTTTTCTTAAAAAGCTACATGAAACAACTTTAAATTTAAAGTTTTTTGTTTAAAATAAAAGATAAATGATCGTACTTCCAAACAAAACTTATTAATTAAATAGATATTTTTGTTAAAACTAAAAGTTAAAAGCTCATAAAAATGAAGAGGAGATAGTTGCGACAAGTTCATGGAAGGATCGACATTCTAAAGTTTTTGAGCATGAGAGTTTGAATGCGGTAGAGTTATGAATGTGTTTGCAAAACTAGATGGTAGCTGGAAGATGACGGTTGTTAAGTGAAAATTGTACATTTTATTTGTTATAGGAATGTTTCGCAAAAACAGTTGAAAGTTTTTAAAATGTTTAAAATAACATAAAATGATAACTATAAATATAAATATATAAAAATATTTTTAAGGATAATTTTGAAAATTGGTTAAAAAACTCAATAATTTTTTTCTTAAAAGCTACATGAAACAACTTTAAATTTAAAGTTTTTTTGTTTAAAATAAAAGATAAATGATCGTACTTCCAAACAAAACTTATTGTTTAAATAGAGTTTTTTGTTAAAACTAAAAGTTAAAAGCTCATAAAAATGAAGAGGAGATAGTTGCGACAAGTTCATGGAAGGATCGTCATTCTAAAGTTTTTGAGCATGAGAGTTGAATGCGGTAGAGTTATGAATGTGTTTGCAAAACTAGATGGTAGCTGGAAGATGACGGTTGTTAAGTGAAAATTGTACATTTTATTTGTTATAAGAATGTTTCGCAAAAAGAGTTGAAAATTTTTAAAATGTTTAAAATAACATAAAATGATAACTATAAATATAAATATATAAAAATATTTTTAAGGATAATTTTGGAAATTGGTTAAAAAACTCAATAATTTTTTTCTTAAAAGCTACATGAAACAACTTTAAATTTAAAGTTTTTTGTTTAAAATAAAAGATAAATGATCGTACTTCCAAACAAAACTTATTGTTTAAATAGAGTTTTTTGTTAAAACTAAAAGTTAAAAGCTCATAAAAATGAAGAGGAGATAGTTGCGACAAGTTCATGGAAGGATCGTCATTCTAAAGTTTTTGAGCATGAGAGTTGAATGCGGTAGAGTTATGAATGTGTTTGCAAAACTAGATGGTAGTTGGAAGATGACGGTTGGTAAGTGAAAATTGTACATTTTATTTGTTACAGTAATGTTTCGCAAAAACAGTTGAAAGTTTATAAAATTTTTAAAATAACATAAAATGATAACTATAAATATAAATATATAAAAATATTTTTAAGGATAATTTTGGGAATTGGTTAAAAAACTCAATAATTTTTTTTCTTAAAAAGCTACATGAAACAACTTTAAATTTAAAGTTTTTTGTTTAAAATAAAAGATAAATGATCGTACTTCCAAACAAAACTTATTGTTTAAATAGATATTTTTGTTAAAACTAAAAGTTAAAAGCTCATAAAAATGAAGAGGAGATAGTTGCGACAAGTTCATGGAAGGATCGGCATTCTAAAGTTTTTGAGCATGAGAGTTGAATGCGGTAGAGTTATGAATGTGTTTGCAAAACTAGATGGTAGTTGGAAGATGACGGTTGGTAAGTGAAAATTGTACATTTTATTTGTTATAGTAATGTTTCGCAAAAACAGTTGAAAGTTTATAAAATTTTTAAAATAACATAAAATGATAACTATAAATATAAATATATAAAAATATTTTTAAGGATAATTTTTGAAATTGGTTAAAAAACTCAATAATTTTTTTCTTAAAAGCTACATGAAACAACTTTAAATTTAAAGTTTTTTGTTTAAAATAAAAGATAAATGATCGTACTTCCAAACAAAACTTATTGTTTAAATAGAGTTTTTTGTTAAAACTAAAAGTTAAAAGCTCATAAAAATGAAGAGGAGATAGTTGCGACAAGTTCATGGAAGGATCGTCATTCTAAAGTTTTTGAGCATGAGAGTTGAATGCGGTAGAGTTATGAATGTGTTTGCAAAACTAGATGGTAGCTGGAAGATGACGGTTGTTAAGTGAAAATTGTACATTTTATTTGTTATAACAATGTTTCGCAAAAACAGTTGAAAATTTTTAAAATGTTTAAAATAACATAAAATGATAACTATAAATATAAATATATAAAAATATTTTTAAGGATAATTTTGGAAATTGGTTAAAAAACTCAATAATTTTTTTCTTAAAAGCTACATGAAACAACTTTAAATTTAAAGTTTTTTGTTTAAAATAAAAGATAAATGATCGTACTTCCAAACAAAACTTATTAATTAAATAGATATTTTTGTTAAAACTAAAAGTTAAAAGTTCATAAAAATGAAGAGGAGATAGTTGCGACAAGTTCATGGAAGGATCGACATTCTAAAGTTTTTGAGCATGAGAGTTTGAATGCGGTAGAGTTATGAATGTGTTTGCAAAACTAGATGGTAGCTGGAAGATGACGGTTGTTAAGTGAAAATTGTACATTTTATTTGTTATAGGAATGTTTCGCAAAAACAGTTGAAAGTTTTTAAAATGTTTAAAATAACATAAAATGATAACTATAAATATAAATATATAAAAATATTTTTAAGGATAATTTTGGAAATTGATTAAAAAACTCAATAATTTTTTTCTTAAAAGCTACATGAAACAACTTTAAATTTAAAGTTTTTTGTTTAAAATAAAAGATAAATGATCGTACTTCCAAACAAAACTTATTGTTTAAATAAAGTTTTTTGTTAAAACTAAAAGTTAAAAGCTCATAAAAATGAAGAGGAGATAGTTGCGACAAGTTCAAGGAAGGATCGACATTCTAAAGTTTTTGAGCATGAGAGTTGAATGCGGTAGAGTTATGAATGTGTTTGCAAAACTAGATGGTAGCTGGAAGATGACGGTTGTTAAGTGAAAATTGTACATTTTATTTGTTATAAGAATGTTTCGTAAAAAGAGTTGAAAATTTTTAAAATGTTTAAAATAACATAAAATGATAACTATAAATATAAATATATAAAAATATTTTTAAGGATAATTTTGGAAATTGGTTAAAAAACTCAATAATTTTTTTCTTAAAAGCTACATGAAACAACTTTAAATTTAAAGTTTTTTGTTTAAAATAAAAGATAAATGATCGTACTTCCAAACAAAACTTATTGTTTAAATAGAGTTTTTTGTTAAAACTAAAAGTTAAAAGCTCATAAAAATGAAGAGGAGATAGTTGCGACAAGTTCATGGAAGGATCGTCATTCTAAAGTTTTTGAGCATGAGAGTTGAATGCGGTAGAGTTATGAATGTGTTTGCAAAACTAGATGGTAGCTGGAAGATGACGGTTGGTAAGTGAAAATTATACATTTTATTTGTTATAGGAATGTTTCGCAAAAACAGTTGAAAGTTTTTAAAATGTTTAAAATAACATAAAATGATAACTATAAATATAAATATATAAAAATATTTTTAAGGATAATTTTGAAAATTGGTTAAAAAACTCAATAATTTTTTTCTTAAAAGCTACATGAAACAACTTTAAATTTAAAGTTTTTTTGTTTAAAATAAAAGATAAATGATCGTACTTCCAAACAAAACTTATTGTTTAAATAGAGTTTTTTGTTAAAACTAAAAGTTAAAAACTCATAAAAATGAAGAGGAGATAGTTGCGACAAGTTCATGGAAGGATCGTCATTCTAAAGTTTTTGAGCATGAGAGTTGAATGCGGTAGAGCTATGAATGTGTTTGCAAAACTAGATGGTAGCTGGAAGATGACGGTTGGTAAGTGAAAATTGTACATTTTATTTGTTATAGGAATGTTTCGCAAAAACAGTTGAAAGTTTTTAAAATGTTTAAAATAACATAAAATGATAACTATAAATATAAATATATAAAAATATTTTTAAGGATAATTTTGGAAATTGGTTAAAAAACTCAATAATTTTTTTCTTAAAAGCTACATGAAACAACTTTAAATTTAAAGTTTTTTGTTTAAAATAAAAGATAAATGATCGTACTTCCAAACAAAACTTATTGTTTAAATAGAGTTTTTTGTTAAAACTAAAAGTTAAAAGCTCATAAAAATGAAGAGGAGATAGTTGCGACAAGTTCATGGAAGGATCGGCATTCTAAAGTTTTTGAGCATGAGAGTTGAATGCGGTAGAGTTATGAATGTGTTTGCAAAACTAGATGGTAGTTGGAAGATGACGGTTGGTAAGTGAAAATTGTACATTTTATTTGTTATAGTAATGTTTCGCAAAAACAGTTGAAAGTTTATAAAATTTTTAAAATAACATAAAATGATAACTATAAATATAAATATATAAAAATATTTTTAAGGATAATTTTGGGAATTGGTTAAAAAACTCAATAATTTTTTTCTTAAAAAGCTACATGAAACAACTTTAAATTTAAAGTTTTTTGTTTAAAATAAAAGATAAATGATCGTACTTCCAAACAAAACTTATTAATTAAATAGATATTTTTGTTAAAACTAAAAGTTAAAAGCTCATAAAAATGAAGAGGAGATAGTTGCGACAAGTTCATGGAAGGATCGACATTCTAAAGTTTTTGAGCATGAGAGTTTGAATGCGGTAGAGTTATGAATGTGTTTGCAAAACTAGATGGTAGCTGGAAGATGACGGTTGTTAAGTGAAAATTGTACATTTTATTTGTTATAGGAATGTTTCGCAAAAACAGTTGAAAGTTTTTAAAATGTTTAAAATAACATAAAATGATAACTATAAATATAAATATATAAAAATATTTTTAAGGATAATTTTGAAAATTGGTTAAAAAACTCAATAATTTTTTTCTTAAAAGCTACATGAAACAACTTTAAATTTAAAGTTTTTTTGTTTAAAATAAAAGATAAATGATCGTACTTCCAAACAAAACTTATTGTTTAAATAGAGTTTTTTGTTAAAACTAAAAGTTAAAAGCTCATAAAAATGAAGAGGAGATAGTTGCGACAAGTTCATGGAAGGATCGTCATTCTAAAGTTTTTGAGCATGAGAGTTGAATGCGGTAGAGTTATGAATGTGTTTGCAAAACTAGATGGTAGCTGGAAGATGACGGTTGTTAAGTGAAAATTGTACATTTTATTTGTTATAAGAATGTTTCGCAAAAAGAGTTGAAAATTTTTAAAATGTTTAAAATAACATAAAATGATAACTATAAATATAAATATATAAAAATATTTTTAAGGATAATTTTGGAAATTGGTTAAAAAACTCAATAATTTTTTTCTTAAAAGCTACATGAAACAACTTTAAATTTAAAGTTTTTTGTTTAAAATAAAAGATAAATGATCGTACTTCCAAACAAAACTTATTGTTTAAATAGAGTTTTTTGTTAAAACTAAAAGTTAAAAGCTCATAAAAATGAAGAGGAGATAGTTGCGACAAGTTCATGGAAGGATCGTCATTCTAAAGTTTTTGAGCATGAGAGTTGAATGCGGTAGAGTTATGAATGTGTTTGCAAAACTAGATGGTAGTTGGAAGATGACGGTTGGTAAGTGAAAATTGTACATTTTATTTGTTACAGTAATGTTTCGCAAAAACAGTTGAAAGTTTATAAAATTTTTAAAATAACATAAAATGATAACTATAAATATAAATATATAAAAATATTTTTAAGGATAATTTTGGGAATTGGTTAAAAAACTCAATAATTTTTTTTCTTAAAAAGCTACATGAAACAACTTTAAATTTAAAGTTTTTTGTTTAAAATAAAAGATAAATGATCGTACTTCCAAACAAAACTTATTGTTTAAATAGATATTTTTGTTAAAACTAAAAGTTAAAAGCTCATAAAAATGAAGAGGAGATAGTTGCGACAAGTTCATGGAAGGATCGGCATTCTAAAGTTTTTGAGCATGAGAGTTGAATGCGGTAGAGTTATGAATGTGTTTGCAAAACTAGATGGTAGTTGGAAGATGACGGTTGGTAAGTGAAAATTGTACATTTTATTTGTTATAGTAATGTTTCGCAAAAACAGTTGAAAGTTTATAAAATTTTTAAAATAACATAAAATGATAACTATAAATATAAATATATAAAAATATTTTTAAGGATAATTTTTGAAATTGGTTAAAAAACTCAATAATTTTTTTCTTAAAAGCTACATGAAACAACTTTAAATTTAAAGTTTTTTGTTTAAAATAAAAGATAAATGATCGTACTTCCAAACAAAACTTATTGTTTAAATAGAGTTTTTTGTTAAAACTAAAAGTTAAAAGCTCATAAAAATGAAGAGGAGATAGTTGCGACAAGTTCATGGAAGGATCGTCATTCTAAAGTTTTTGAGCATGAGAGTTGAATGCGGTAGAGTTATGAATGTGTTTGCAAAACTAGATGGTAGCTGGAAGATGACGGTTGTTAAGTGAAAATTGTACATTTTATTTGTTATAAGAATGTTTCGCAAAAAGAGTTGAAAATTTTTAAAATGTTTAAAATAACATAAAATGATAACTATAAATATAAATATATAAAAATATTTTTAAGGATAATTTTGGAAATTGGTTAAAAAACTCAATAATTTTTTTCTTAAAAGCTACATGAAACAACTTTAAATTTAAAGTTTTTTGTTTAAAATAAAAGATAAATGATCGTACTTCCAAACAAAACTTATTAATTAAATAGATATTTTTGTTAAAACTAAAAGTTAAAAGTTCATAAAAATGAAGAGGAGATAGTTGCGACAAGTTCATGGAAGGATCGACATTCTAAAGTTTTTGTGCATGAGAGTTTGAATGCGGTAGAGTTATGAATGTGTTTGCAAAACTAGATGGTAGCTGGAAGATGACGGTTGTTAAGTGAAAATTGTACATTTTATTTGTTATAGGAATGTTTCGCAAAAACAGTTGAAAGTTTTTAAAATGTTTAAAATAACATAAAATGATAACTATAAATATAAATATATAAAAATATTTTTAAGGATAATTTTGGAAATTGATTAAAAAACTCAATAATTTTTTTCTTAAAAGCTACATGAAACAACTTTAAATTTAAAGTTTTTTGTTTAAAATAAAAGATAAATGATCGTACTTCCAAACAAAACTTATTGTTTAAATAAAGTTTTTTGTTAAAACTAAAAGTTAAAAGCTCATAAAAATGAAGAGGAGATAGTTGCGACAAGTTCAAGGAAGGATCGACATTCTAAAGTTTTTGAGCATGAGAGTTGAATGCGGTAGAGTTATGAATGTGTTTGCAAAACTAGATGGTAGCTGGAAGATGACGGTTGGTAAGTGAAAATTGTACATTTTATTTGTTATAGGAATGTTTCGCAAAAACAGTTGAAAGTTTATAAAATGTTTAAAATAACATAAAATGATAACTATAAATATAAATATATAAAAATATTTTTAAGGATAATTTTGGAAATTGGTTAAAAAACTCAATAATTTTTTTTCTTAAAAGCTACATGAAACAACTTTAAATTTAAAGTTTTTTGTTTAAAATAAAAGATAAATGATCGTACTTCCAAACAAAACTTATTGTTTAAATAGAGTTTTTTGTTAAAACTAAAAGTTAAAAGCTCATAAAAATGAAGAGGAGATAGTTGCGACAAGTTCATGGAAGGATCGTCATTCTAAAGTTTTTGAGCATGAGAGTTGAATGCGGTAGAGTTATGAATGTGTTTGCAAAACTAGATGGTAGCTGGAAGATGACGGTTGTTAAGTGAAAATTGTACATTTTATTTGTTATAAGAATGTTTCGCAAAAAGAGTTGAAAATTTTTAAAATGTTTAAAATAACATAAAATGATAACTATAAATATAAATATATAAAAATATTTTTAAGGATAATTTTGGAAATTGGTTAAAAAACTCAATAATTTTTTTCTTAAAAGCTACATGAAACAACTTTAAATTTAAAGTTTTTTGTTTAAAATAAAAGATAAATGATCGTACTTCCAAACAAAACTTATTGTTTAAATAGAGTTTTTTGTTAAAACTAAAAGTTAAAAGCTCATAAAAATGAAGAGGAGATAGTTGCGACAAGTTCATGGAAGGATCGTCATTCTAAAGTTTTTGAGCATGAGAGTTGAATGCGGTAGAGTTATGAATGTGTTTGCAAAACTAGATGGTAGCTGGAAGATGACGGTTGTTAAGTGAAAATTGTACATTTTATTTGTTATAAGAATGTTTCGCAAAAAGAGTTGAAAATTTTTAAAATGTTTAAAATAACATAAAATGATAACTATAAATATAAATATATAAAAATATTTTTAAGGATAATTTTGGAAATTGGTTAAAAAACTCAATAATTTTTTTCTTAAAAGCTACATGAAACAACTTTAAATTTAAAGTTTTTTGTTTAAAATAAAAGATAAATGATCGTACTTCCAAACAAAACTTATTAATTAAATAGATATTTTTGTTAAAACTAAAAGTTAAAAGTTCATAAAAATGAAGAGGAGATAGTTGCGACAAGTTCATGGAAGGATCGACATTCTAAAGTTTTTGAGCATGAGAGTTTGAATGCGGTAGAGTTATGAATGTGTTTGCAAAACTAGATGGTAGCTGGAAGATGACGGTTGTTAAGTGAAAATTGTACATTTTATTTGTTATAGGAATGTTTCGCAAAAACAGTTGAAAGTTTTTAAAATGTTTAAAATAACATAAAATGATAACTATAAATATAAATATATAAAAATATTTTTAAGGATAATTTTGGAAATTGATTAAAAAACTCAATAATTTTTTTCTTAAAAGCTACATGAAACAACTTTAAATTTAAAGTTTTTTGTTTAAAATAAAAGATAAATGATCGTACTTCCAAACAAAACTTATTGTTTAAATAAAGTTTTTTGTTAAAACTAAAAGTTAAAAGCTCATAAAAATGAAGAGGAGATAGTTGCGACAAGTTCAAGGAAGGATCGACATTCTAAAGTTTTTGAGCATGAGAGTTGAATGCGGTAGAGTTATGAATGTGTTTGCAAAACTAGATGGTAGCTGGAAGATGACGGTTGGTAAGTGAAAATTGTACATTTTATTTGTTATAGGAATGTTTCGCAAAAACAGTTGAAAGTTTATAAAATGTTTAAAATAACATAAAATGATAACTATAAATATAAATATATAAAAATATTTTTAAGGATAATTTTGGAAATTGGTTAAAAAACTCAATAATTTTTTTTCTTAAAAGCTACATGAAACAACTTTAAATTTAAAGTTTTTTGTTTAAAATAAAAGATAAATGATCGTACTTCCAAACAAAACTTATTGTTTAAATAGAGTTTTTTGTTAAAACTAAAAGTTAAAAGCTCATAAAAATGAAGAGGAGATAGTTGCGACAAGTTCATGGAAGGATCGTCATTCTAAAGTTTTTGAGCATGAGAGTTGAATGCGGTAGAGTTATGAATGTGTTTGCAAAACTAGATGGTAGCTGGAAGATGACGGTTGTTAAGTGAAAATTGTACATTTTATTTGTTATAAGAATGTTTCGCAAAAAGAGTTGAAAATTTTTAAAATGTTTAAAATAACATAAAATGATAACTATAAATATAAATATATAAAAATATTTTTAAGGATAATTTTGGAAATTGGTTAAAAAACTCAATAATTTTTTTCTTAAAAGCTACATGAAACAACTTTAAATTTAAAGTTTTTTGTTTAAAATAAAAGATAAATGATCGTACTTCCAAACAAAACTTATTGTTTAAATAGAGTTTTTTGTTAAAACTAAAAGTTAAAAGCTCATAAAAATGAAGAGGAGATAGTTGCGACAAGTTCATGGAAGGATCGTCATTCTAAAGTTTTTGAGCATGAGAGTTGAATGCGGTAGAGTTATGAATGTGTTTGCAAAACTAGATGGTAGCTGGAAGATAACGGTTGGTAAGTGAAAATTATACATTTTATTTGTTATAGGAATGTTTCGCAAAAACAGTTGAAAGTTTTTAAAATGTTTAAAATAACATAAAATGATAACTATAAATATAAATATATAAAAATATTTTTAAGGATAATTTTGAAAATTGGTTAAAAAACTCAATAATTTTTTTCTTAAAAGCTACATGAAACAACTTTAAATTTAAAGTTTTTTTGTTTAAAATAAAAGATAAATGATCGTACTTCCAAACAAAACTTATTGTTTAAATAGAGTTTTTTGTTAAAACTAAAAGTTAAAAACTCATAAAAATGAAGAGGAGATAGTTGCGACAAGTTCATGGAAGGATCGTCATTCTAAAGTTTTTGAGCATGAGAGTTGAATGCGGTAGAGCTATGAATGTGTTTGCAAAACTAGATGGTAGCTGGAAGATGACGGTTGGTAAATGAAAATTGTACATTTTATTTGTTATAGGAATGTTTCGCAAAAACAGTTGAAAGTTTTTAAAATGTTTAAAATAACATAAAATGATAACTATAAATATAAATATATAAAAATATTTTTAAGGATAATTTTGGAAATTGGTTAAAAAACTCAATAATTTTTTTCTTAAAAGCTACATGAAACAACTTTAAATTTAAAGTTTTTTGTTTAAAATAAAAGATAAATGATCGTACTTCCAAACAAAACTTATTGTTTAAATAAAGTTTTTTGTTAAAACTAAAAGTTAAAAGCTCATAAAAATGAAGAGGAGATAGTTGCGACAAGTTCATGGAAGGATCGGCATTCTAAAGTTTTTGAGCATGAGAGTTGAATGCGGTAGAGTTATGAATGTGTTTGCAAAACTAGATGGTAGTTGGAAGATGACGGTTGGTAAGTGAAAATTGTACATTTTATTTGTTATAGTAATGTTTCGCAAAAACAGTTGAAAGTTTATAAAATTTTTAAAATAACATAAAATGATAACTATAAATATAAATATATAAAAATATTTTTAAGGATAATTTTGGGAATTGGTTAAAAAACTCAATAATTTTTTTCTTAAAAAGCTACATGAAACAACTTTAAATTTAAAGTTTTTTGTTTAAAATAAAAGATAAATGATCGTACTTCCAAACAAAACTTATTAATTAAATAGATATTTTTGTTAAAACTAAAAGTTAAAAGCTCATAAAAATGAAGAGGAGATAGTTGCGACAAGTTCATGGAAGGATCGACATTCTAAAGTTTTTGAGCATGAGAGTTTGAATGCGGTAGAGTTATGAATGTGTTTGCAAAACTAGATGGTAGCTGGAAGATGACGGTTGTTAAGTGAAAATTGTACATTTTATTTGTTATAGGAATGTTTCGCAAAAACAGTTGAAAGTTTTTAAAATGTTTAAAATAACATAAAATGATAACTATAAATATAAATATATAAAAATATTTTTAAGGATAATTTTGGAAATTGATTAAAAAACTCAATAATTTTTTTCTTAAAAGCTACATGAAACAACTTTAAATTTAAAGTTTTTTGTTTAAAATAAAAGATAAATGATCGTACTTCCAAACAAAACTTATTGTTTAAATAAAGTTTTTTGTTAAAACTAAAAGTTAAAAGCTCATAAAAATGAAGAGGAGATAGTTGCGACAAGTTCAAGGAAGGATCGACATTCTAAAGTTTTTGAGCATGAGAGTTGAATGCGGTAGAGTTATGAATGTGTTTGCAAAACTAGATGGTAGCTGGAAGATGACGGTTGGTAAGTGAAAATTGTACATTTTATTTGTTATAGGAATGTTTCGCAAAAACAGTTGAAAGTTTATAAAATGTTTAAAATAACATAAAATGATAACTATAAATATAAATATATAAAAATATTTTTAAGGATAATTTTGGAAATTGGTTAAAAAACTCAATAATTTTTTTCTTAAAAGCTACATGAAACAACTTTAAATTTAAAGTTTTTTGTTTAAAATAAAAGATAAATGATCGTACTTCCAAACAAAACTTATTGTTTAAATAGAGTTTTTTGTTAAAACTAAAAGTTAAAAGCTCATAAAAATGAAGAGGAGATAGTTGCGACAAGTTCATGGAAGGATCGTCATTCTAAAGTTTTTGAGCATGAGAGTTGAATGCGGTAGAGTTATGAATGTGTTTGCAAAACTAGATGGTAGCTGGAAGATGACGGTTGTTAAGTGAAAATTGTACATTTTATTTGTTATAAGAATGTTTCGCAAAAAGAGTTGAAAATTTTTAAAATGTTTAAAATAACATAAAATGATAACTATAAATATAAATATATAAAAATATTTTTAAGGATAATTTTGGAAATTGGTTAAAAAACTCAATAATTTTTTTCTTAAAAGCTACATGAAACAACTTTAAATTTAAAGTTTTTTGTTTAAAATAAAAGATAAATGATCGTACTTCCAAACAAAACTTATTGTTTAAATAGAGTTTTTTGTTAAAACTAAAAGTTAAAAGCTCATAAAAATGAAGAGGAGATAGTTGCGACAAGTTCATGGAAGGATCGTCATTCTAAAGTTTTTGAGCATGAGAGTTGAATGCGGTAGAGTTATGAATGTGTTTGCAAAACTAGATGGTAGCTGGAAGATAACGGTTGGTAAGTGAAAATTATACATTTTATTTGTTATAGGAATGTTTCGCAAAAACAGTTGAAAGTTTTTAAAATGTTTAAAATAACATAAAATGATAACTATAAATATAAATATATAAAAATATTTTTAAGGATAATTTTGAAAATTGGTTAAAAAACTCAATAATTTTTTTCTTAAAAGCTACATGAAACAACTTTAAATTTAAAGTTTTTTTGTTTAAAATAAAAGATAAATGATCGTACTTCCAAACAAAACTTATTGTTTAAATAGAGTTTTTTGTTAAAACTAAAAGTTAAAAACTCATAAAAATGAAGAGGAGATAGTTGCGACAAGTTCATGGAAGGATCGTCATTCTAAAGTTTTTGAGCATGAGAGTTGAATGCGGTAGAGCTATGAATGTGTTTGCAAAACTAGATGGTAGCTGGAAGATGACGGTTGGTAAGTGAAAATTGTACATTTTATTTGTTATAGGAATGTTTCGCAAAAACAGTTGAAAGTTTTTAAAATGTTTAAAATAACATAAAATGATAACTATAAATATAAATATATAAAAATATTTTTAAGGATAATTTTGGAAATTGGTTAAAAAACTCAATAATTTTTTTCTTAAAAGCTACATGAAACAACTTTAAATTTAAAGTTTTTTGTTTAAAATAAAAGATAAATGATCGTACTTCCAAACAAAACTTATTGTTTAAATAAAGTTTTTTGTTAAAACTAAAAGTTAAAAGCTCATAAAAATGAAGAGGAGATAGTTGCGACAAGTTCATGGAAGGATCGGCATTCTAAAGTTTTTGAGCATGAGAGTTGAATGCGGTAGAGTTATGAATGTGTTTGCAAAACTAGATGGTAGTTGGAAGATGACGGTTGGTAAGTGAAAATTGTACATTTTATTTGTTATAGTAATGTTTCGCAAAAACAGTTGAAAGTTTATAAAATTTTTAAAATAACATAAAATGATAACTATAAATATAAATATATAAAAATATTTTTAAGGATAATTTTGGGAATTGGTTAAAAAACTCAATAATTTTTTTCTTAAAAAGCTACATGAAACAACTTTAAATTTAAAGTTTTTTGTTTAAAATAAAAGATAAATGATCGTACTTCCAAACAAAACTTATTGTTTAAATAGATATTTTTGTTAAAACTAAAAGTTAAAAGCTCATAAAAATGAAGAGGAGATAGTTGCGACAAGTTCACGGAAGGATTGACATTCTAAAGTATTTGAGCATGAGAGTTGAATTCGGTAGAGTTATGAATGTGTTTGCAAAACTAGATGGTAGCTGGAAGATGACGGTTGGTAAGTGAAAATTATACATTTTATTTGTTATAAGAATGTTTCGCAAAAACAGTTGAAAGTTTTTAAAATGTTTAAAATAACATAAAATGATAACTATAAATATAAATATATAAAAATATTTTTAAGGATAATTTTGGAAATTGGTTAAAAAACTCAATAATTTTTTTTCTTAAAAGCTACATGAAACAACTTTAAATTTAAAGTTTTTTGTTTAAAATAAAAGATAAATGATTGTACTTCCAAACAAAACTTATTGTTTAAATAGAGTTTTTTGTTAAAACTAAAAGTTAAAAGCTCATAAAAATGAAGAGGAGATAGTTGCGACAAGTTCACGGAAGGATCGGCATTCTAAAGTATTTGAGCATGAGAGTTGAATTCGGTAGAGTTATGAATGTGTTTGCAAAACTAGATGGTAGCTGGAAGATGACGGTTGGTAAGTGAAAATTGTACATTTTATTTGTTATAAGAATGTTTCGCAAAAACAGTTGAAAGTTTTTAAAATGTTTAAAATAACATAAAATGATAACTATAAATATAAACATATAAATATATTTTTAAGGATAATTTTGGAAATTGGTTAAAAAACTCAATAATTTTTTTCTTAAAAGCTACATGAAACAACTTTAAATTTAAAGTTTTTTGTTTAAAATAAAAGATAAATGATCATACTTCCAAACAAAACTTATTGTTTAAATAGAGTTTTTTTGTTAAAAGTAAAAGTTAAAAGCTCATAAAAATGCGTTTGGTTAAGGAAAATTTTCTAGTTTTTCAAATAAAAAAATCAAATGAAAATGAAAATTCTTAAAATGCGTTCGGTTGGTTCAGTTTTCAAAAAATTTCCAAGAAAATAAAAATTTTATGTTTTCCAAACTGTATATAAATTAGAAAATTGAGTTTTATAGTTTCCTAAACTTTTCTAAATTTCTAAGATGAAAAATGAAAACTCCACCGGTTCCAATCAAACATGTTTTTCTAAAATTTTCATTAAAAATTGAAAATGAAAACTAAACTGTATTTTCTGAAAACATTTTTGTAACAACCGAATTCCTGGTATGATTTATATTTCAAATTGTGAAATTTTGATGGCCATGGGTTGGTGAAGGGATCACCACGATGCGCCATTTTGCCAGATCATGTTTCTCAATTAAGTGGTTGCTACGGCGTGGTCATCCAATTGCCACAACGTGGCGACTCATTTTTAGGAAACCTTAATCTTCAGGTTTTATGTGCTATTTAAGGGATGTGATGGCTAGGGTTTCCTCCACCCTCATCCTCCATCACCTTCCAAAACACCCTTGTCAAACCCTAGCCCCCCTCACTTTTGGTGTTTTTGTGATCTTGAAAGGAAGAAGAATGAGTTTTGTGTATAGATCTCCAAGCAACTTGTTTCTCCTATTTGTGTGCATATTTTGGACTCAATGTAAGCCCTCAAGTTTCCACATTTTTTTTACCATCTCTTCTTAAATCTTGGTTTTACTTCATGTTATGGCTCACTTTTGGGTTTGGGTTGGTTAGATGAGATAAAGCTTGCAACTTTATAGCTCATCTTGGTCTTTTGGTCACCATGTCTTTTGGATCTAGAAATTGTTTGAGTTTGGAGAATATGTATGATTTTTAGGTCATTTTATCACTATTTTGACCTAGTGATATAAAGGACATACATAGGTCATGCATGTCCATAAAGTTTGCATTAGTCTAAATCACTAAGGTCCCAAGAAGCATTATGGAAAGATGGAACTGAAGGCTTAACGGATGGAGGGCTTAACCCATTAAGTTGTCTCTATGCAATTTCCACGCCGTGACGATTGGTTGGCCACGATGTGGAGACTAGTCTGGTCGCGACCATTTTTCGGGACCTTGTCACGCCGTGGTGGCATGTCTGCCATGGTGTGGAAACGGATTTTGATCGGGAATAAGTTGATGGGTTTTATAGGGTATATTTAAAAATCATGTGGCAGAAAAAACTTAACCCTTAAGTTCACATGCAACCTATTTGGGTCTAAGTTTTCTCTATTAATAACTATAATATATGAACATCAAAGAAACCTATGAAAACCCTATTATAATAAAAATCGACAAAGGGATTAGGTTTTACCTTTTGATTATTGCTGTAAATAATCAATCAAATCCTTCTTGAACAAGCTCTAGAAAGCAAGCACCAGAAATCTCGTGCCTTTGATGGTTTGTACCAAAACCCTAGCAATTAGAACACTTTAGGAGAGAGGAGAGGGGATATGATTTTTAGAAATCCTTCTAAGATATCAAGTGGGAAAAAATTGTAAGGCTAAGGCCCTTATTTATACTTGATAAGGAAAACCTAGATAACCCTAAAAGTCATTCTAGTCAATTGATGGGATGTCAAGCCCACCAAGCAAATTACACCCTTTGCTTGCAAATAAAATGTAATATAATGGTAAAAAGGGGTATCGATACTAGGAAAAATAGTTGTATTCAATCACTAATGCAATCCAATAGAACTAGTGTAATAAAACTAACTAACTACAATTAAACTAAAATGGGGTTTTGTGATTGTTTGAAAACTAAGACTTAAAGAACAAAAATACTTGCAATTAAGTAAGATGGTGAGATGCTCAAATATTAGATAAAATTGGTTAACCAAGGTAATTACACACAATGGAAATTTGTGTGTTTTATCATTAGGATTCAATATACAAGCTCATTATTCATCCCAAATTGGTTACAACAATCATGAAACATGATATGCCAAGATTCATCAAAGGTAGTATGGAGGTTGAGGAAGCCTACTGTTGCAACCTAAAAGTGAACTTCTAGCAATCCTTGATGGGTTTTGGCCATATGAACATTCCTATGTGCACATGCAAACCCTAATTCTTGGATCTAGGTTTCTCTAATTAAACATGCTTTCAATCCAAGACTTCTAATGACTAAGTAGGTATAAGAACAATACAAAATCAGATCTAGAAGTTTACCTTTGAATCTCTTGTTTGATCTTGTTGTCTTGGAGCTCTAGAGTCACAATTGTCACTCCTCTAATGGCTTACAAACATCAACTAGCAAGAGGATGATTTGAGAGAGAGAAGAGGGATTAGAAATCGGCCAGGGTTTCTTTGCTCTAGCAGAGGTGCCGATTTCCCTTGCCCTAGGGGTCTATTTATACTTGTAAGGCTCCTAGGGTTTCACCCTTAAACCCTAGTTGGATAATCTTTTCTCAAAGCAATCCTAATCCTTACCAAAGATAAGCCTTGGACGAATTTAAGGCTATCCCAAGCCCTAGAATTCGTTCAACCTCTATCCCTTAAGGATTTACAGCCTAAAGTGTAACTATCAACCAATTGACAGTTTATACCCTCTTATTTAATTAATCTCTTTAAGTCACTAAATTAATACTAATTAATTTATGACTTATATCAAATAACAATATTATTATTCCTTATATTATTCTAATAATATATTAATAATATTTATTCTCTTATAATAAATCATCCTATCAAGTTGCTATGGTGAAGGCAACCCAAAAGGACCATGCACAATCGGGTCAAATACTTGCCTAATATAGTTGCAGCCTTAGACACTATTCCAACAGTCTCCCACTTGGATAAGTCTAGTAACTATATGCACAAACACAATTCGATTTGCAATCGTAGCTCTCAAAGATGCTGTCAAACTCCGATCTAATCAATCTTGTCCTTTAGATAAGGGACCGTACAGTCCTCTGTTAGATATCATGCTGACAATTCTATGGAATAATTTGTCTAGCATTTGGTTTCTCGACCTCCGATTTATTCGACATAGAACTTAATCGAACACATCAATTCAGTTCTGACCGGGCCCAGCACATAAGTCAAATCAAATCATCGAGCGGCCGAGATATCGCTTTTACCCTCTTGGGATAAAATTAACAGATAAACTTCGACTTATATACATTTACTTATTCATTAATCAACTATACACAATAATGCGTTTTATAACACCGAGTTACTGGTGCGTTTTTGCGTTATCAATGTACAACCAATTAACAAATAACAAACCATATATCTAGGTTTTAAGACTATATGATATTATCGTCTTGCGATCACCCTTTTATATCATATTCCATAAGGTGATTCCACCAAGCGCGGGTTTGTTCCAATGCTCAAAACTAGTTCATAAGCACTCATGAACGTTGCAGCAACCCTTTGCTATGTCTAATACCATTTAGACAATCTACACACCAATTCATGACAATCTTCATTCATATCTACTTCCAACATATGACGATTGTGGACAATTTTGAATAATTCGATTATTCTTAATAAATTTAATTATTCTGGAAGTCAATACATGCAAAATGAAACAATAGTTAAACAATTAACATAAGACAGTAACATTACTCATAAATAAAACTCCTTTATTTAATCATCAAATGTTAATTACATTTATCTATTACACGTTTCTAATACTATCTAATCTATACTAATATCATCCTTCAGCCCAATACTCCTAGCATGCTGCAAGTGCTTAACCCTACTCAGTCCCTTCGTAAGCGGATCTGCTGGGTTATCCTCCGATGATATCCTCTTCACTACGAGTTGTCCTTCTTCTACAAGGTGTCTAATAAAGTGATATTTTCTGTCGATGTGTCGTGATCTACCATGATCTCTCGGTTCCTTGGTCAAGGCAACCTCCCCTTCATTATCACAGAAAATCTCCACGGACTCCTTTATGGCAGGTACAACTCCAAGGTCACCAATGAAGTTCTTCAGCCATATTGCCTCCTTCGACTCTTCGCTCGCTGCAATGTAATCTGATTCGCACGTTGAATCAGCTACGGTTTCCGGCTTGTAACTTTTCCAAGTCACTGCTCCACCATAAAGGGTAAAGACCCAGCCCGACTGCGAACGGTAGTTGTCCCTGTCGGTCTGAAAGCTGGCATCACTATACCCTCGCACCTTCAAGTCATCACTCCCTCCGAGGACTAAGAACCATTCCTTCTTCCTACGAAGGTACTTAAGGATATTCTTCACCGCAATCCAATGGGCTCTTCCAGGATTCCCTTGATATCGGCTAACCATGCTCAAAGCAAAGGCTACATCAGGGCGAGTACAAGTCATAGCGTACATAATTGAGCCAACTGCGGAAGCGTATGGTACTCGGCTCATTTATGCTATTTCAGCTTCGGTACTCAGACTTTGAGTCTTACTCAACTTGGCATTACTTTGTATCGGTAATTCTCCCTTCTTCGAGTTTTCCATACTAAAACGTTTTAGTACCTTCTCTAAGTAAGTGTTCTGACTAAGTTCTATTAGTATCTTACTTCGTTCTCTCACTATCCTTATTCCCAAAATATAGGAAGCCTCTCTGAGGTCCTTCATAGCGAAGCACTTCCCGAGCTAGGACTTAACCTCCTACAGAGTTGGGACGTCGTTTCCTATGAGTAATATGTCATCGACATATAGAACGAGAAAGCTAACTATACTCCCACTGGCTTTGACATATACACACGATTCATCTTCGCTTCGTATAAATTTAAACTCTTTGACTTTCTCATCGAAGCAAAGATTCCATCTGCGAGATGCTTGCTTAAGTCCATAAATGGACTTCTCAAGCTTACACACTCTATTCGGATGCTTCGGATCCACAAACCCCTCTGGCTGAGCCATGTAAACATCCTCAGCCAACTTCCCATTAAGGAAAGCGGTCTTGACATCCATTTGCCAAATCTCATAATCATGAAATGCGGCAATCGCTAGCATCACTCTAATAGATTTTATCTTTGCAACTGGTGAGAAGGTCTCGTCATAGTCAACTCCGGGAGTTTGAGTAAAGCCCTTCGCGATCAATCGCGCTTTATATGTGTGTATGTTTCCATCTACGCCGGTCTTCTTCTTGAAGATCCATTTGCACCCAACGGTCTTACGTCCGGGCACATTATCAACCAAATTCCAAACTTGGTTATCATACATGGATTGGATCTCGCTATCCATTGCCTCTTTCCATTTCGCAGACTTTGGGCCTGCTATGGCTTCCTTATAGCTATTAGGTTCATCAAGGTTTATTAGTGTACCATCACTAATATACGTGTCCCCTTCGGTAGTAATATGAAAACCATAAAACTGGGGTTGAACTCTAACTCTTTCGGAACGTCTAAGAGGTAAGGATTCGTCAATCGGTTCAACCTGAGTTTCCTCCTCGGGTTGAGTGCCAGCGGTAGAGGTTCCTTCATCTATCGATTCTTGAATCTCTTCAAGCTCGATTTGCCTCCCATTGTC
Organism: Lactuca sativa; assembly: GCF_002870075.4. Taxonomy (NCBI): domain Eukaryota; kingdom Viridiplantae; phylum Streptophyta; class Magnoliopsida; order Asterales; family Asteraceae; genus Lactuca; species Lactuca sativa. Next base: position 97,839,828 of record NC_056630.2, on the reverse strand, counting down.
TCCTTGGCTTATGAGTTCTCGCTCTCGGAAAACTCCTCTCCTCGCAATGAAGACAACATTGTACTTCGGTCTATAGAAGAGATATCCAAAGGATTTCTGCGGGTAGCCGATGAAAATACATCACTCACTACGAGGTTCAAGCTTGTCGTGAGTATCTCATCTTACGAAAGCCTCGCAACCCCAAACCTTGATATGTGCCAACCTGTCCACATCTCGTGAGGTGTTTTGGCAACCTTCTTAGTAGGGACTCGGTTAAGGATATGGGCGGCAGTCTCTAAGGCATACCCCCAAAAAGAGATTGATAGTGAAGCACGACTCATCATAGAGCGAGCCATATCCAGTAAGGTTCGATTACGCCTTTCCGCCACACCATTCAACTGCGGTGTCCTAGGAGGCGTCAATTGTGAAACTATTCCACACTCCTTGAGATAATCGTGGAATTCAAGACTTAGGTACTCTCCTCCTCGATCGGATCGAAGCATCTTGATTTTCCTGCCCAATTGATTCTCCACTTCATTCTTGAACTCTTTGAACTTTTCAAAAGTTTCTGACTTTTGCTTGATTAAATAGATATACCCATATCTACTATAGTCATCGGTAAAAGTCACGTAGAAGCGGTTCCCATCCTTCGTGGTTGATCTAAACGGTCCACATACATCGGTATGTATTAGGTCCAATAGACCCTCACCCCTTTTTCAAGAACCAGCGAAGGGTGACTTAGTTATCTTTCCAAGCAAACAAGACTCGCATGTGTCATCTTCCCTAAGGTCGAATGACTCCAACACTCCATCCTTTTGGAGTTGGGCTATGTGTTTCTTGTTGACATGTCCAAGACGACAATGCCACAAGGATGCTTTATCCATACTATTGGAAGAATCTATGTTTAAAACATCATTTCCTAGGTTATCAACAATCATAACAGTTTCATAAATTCCATTACATGGTATAGCTTCAAAATAAAAGACACCATTTAGATAAGCCAAAATAGAACCATTCTCATTATTAAAAGAAAATCTAAAACCTTGTCTAAACAAACCATGAAATGAAATGATGTTTCTAGCCATTTATGGAGAATAGCAACAATTGTTCAAATCTAAACTTAAAACATTCCTAAGCACTAAAGAATACACTCCAATCTTGGTCACAGGCGACGATCTTCAGTTCCCCATGATTAGATTAATCCTTCCATGCTCCACATCCCTATTTCTTCTTAGTCCCTGCACATTCGAACAAATGTGGTAACCACAACCGGTATCAAGAACCCAAGAAATAGCATGAGATGAATCGTTAGATTTAATTGTGTATATACCTGCAAAAGACGGCTTGATCTTTCCTTCCTTGATGGCTTGCAGGTACTCTGGGCAGCTTCTCTTCCAATGTCCTATCTTGTGGCAGTGGTGGCACTCTGCCTCCTTTGGGTTAGGGCATGGCTTAGCAGGATCAACTTTGGTCCCACTAGAAGAGGCACCATCTTGGGCTTTAACCTTGCGATAGTTCTTAGACGAAGCCTTCCTCTTCTTTCCCTTTCCTTGTCCAATGGCCAAGACAGGAGCAGCGGGTGGATTGGGAGTTGGTGTAACAGACTTGTCCTTGAAGTTGCTCTCAGCGACCCTCAAGAGACCTTGGAGTTTGCTTAGGGTGACCTCCTCTTTGTTCATGTGGTAGGTCATCCTAAATTGATTGTAGCTTGGAGGCAAAGAGTGAAGCACCATGTCGATCGCCAAGTTTTCCCCAAAGTCAACATTCAACTTGCGAAGACGGTCGACATACCTTTGCATCTTTTGCAGGTGCACGGTAAGAGACTCTCCATGACCCATCTTAGCGGAAATCATGTTAGTGAAAATCTCATAAAGCTCTTGTCTCGCGTTTTGGTGGTATCTCTCTAATAAGTCTTGGTGCATCTCGTACGGGTACATGTCCTCATAGGACTTTTGGAATTCAGAGTTCATAGTGGCTATCATGATGCAATGTACCTCCGTTGCATCATGCTCATGAGTTTCAAAAGCGGTCATCTCAGCCGGAGTAGTGATTTCAGGGTTGATTTTCTCGAGCTTCTCATCGAGGACATACTCTTTGTCCTCATAGCGAGCAATAGTGCGAATGTATCTTATCCATTCGCTAAAGTTCGTCCCATCGAAAGTGACCTTTTGACAAAGGCTCATCAATGTGAATGAACTAGCAGTAGCGTTGTTTGCATTCAACATCTACAAATAGAAAGGACAAAGACATATTAGAATATGAATCCCTAATTATCACCCAATAAGAAAAATTAGGGCTAGGATCCAACAACAATATTTACATATTAGAAAAGGGATGCCGTAATCCAATATGCAAATAATATGAAGGTAAGCGAATGACGATTCACTAATTCTCCACCATGAAAACCTAACTTTAAGTTCTAAATGTATTTGAGAATTCCTAGGTTTAGATGAGATTAATTGAAACTTTTCAATGGCATGTTTAAATCTCGATATGCCCCTCTAGTTTGTGACTGGGATACCGAGGATCACAAAGCGGGTGTAAATTACCATGCAAATTCACATGGTGCCTTCATTGTAACGATCACCTATTCGATGTGCCGGTAAACCACACACGCTCCATCGAACTATGATAAACAATGAATCACCATTTGCCACCTTTGCTTAGAACCAATTAGTGTGCCGGTAAACCACACACGCTCCACTAACTTCTTAGCAAGGGTGCAAAGTGTAATTTCATGGGATTGCATCAATTCACTTTTCCTAAAGTAACTAAGATTGGGAAATTTTTGAAAAACATGTAGTTACTTTGTATTTCATATTATACTTTTAATGAGAGGATGAAGTTTTCCCTATCCTACCCGTTCGGCTAACGACCCTCCACCGATCAAGCAAGCGGTGGGTGTGAGTGTACACCCATTAAGCGCCATTTTATAGGCCGCAACCTTATACCCACCTTATAGATCGACTTCGTGAATGAGACCTACTAACGGTAAGACTAGCATTTTAGTTATACATATATATATATATATATATATATATATATATATATATATATATATATATATATATATATATATTAATCTTGTAATATTATATTAGTATAGGGTTGTATTTTAAACTTGTAAAATTCTAGGGTTTGAAATTTAAATTGTCTAAATTAAAACTTTTAATCACAAAACATAAATTTCAAAACTTGAGGGCAAGTTTTAAACATTTAAAACATAGAGGATCAAATAACAAATAATCTTAATTAACAATTAGTTCCATAATTATCCATATTTGATTTATTTAATGATTTCTTGCAAGATAATTACCAATTTAATCAAAATAATTAATTAATTATCACATAAGGAAATTAAATATTTTATTAATTGATAAATATCTTTAACTAGATCAAGATTATAGTCATATATATCAAAAAATCGGATTAGGGTTGATCTAATATGATAAAGGCAAGTTTCCATAAGATAAATATCAAAAAATCCCGAATTTGGCTCTTCCTGACGCACGGACTCGCCGAGTACCCACTCTCGACTCGCCGAGTCCACTATGGGAGTCGCCGAGTCCATGACTCAGAAACACAAATTTTGAATTTTGCAAGTAAGATTCAAACAATCAAGCAACAATTTAATAGAAACCAATCTAGGCTCTGATACCACTGATGGGTTTTGGCCATATGAGCATTCCTATGTGCACATGCAAACCCTAATGCTTGGATCTAGGTTTCTCTAATTAAACATGCTTTCACTCCTCTAATGGCTTACAAACACCAACTAGCAAGAGGATGATTTGAGAGAGAGAAGAGGGATTAAAATCGGCCAGGGTTTCTTTGCTCTAGCAGAGGTGTCGATTTCCCTTGCCCTAGGAGTCTATTTATACTTGTAAGGCTCCTAGGGTTTCACCCTTAAACCTTAGTCGGATAATCTTTTCTCAAAGCAATCCTAATCCTTACCAAAGATAAGCCTTGGTCGAATTTGAGGCTATCCCAAGCCCTAGAATTCGTTCAACCTCTATCCCTTAAGGATTTACAGCCTAAAGTGTAACTATCAACAAATTGACAGTTTATACCCTCTTATTTAATTAATCTCTTTAAGTCACTAAATTAATACTAATTAATTTATGACTTATATCAAATAACAATATTATTATTCCTTATATTATTCTATTAATATATTAATAATATTTATTCTCTCATAATAAATCATCCTATCAAGTTGCTATGGTGAAGGCAACCCAAAAGGACCATGCACAATCGGGTCAAATACTTGCGTAATATAGTTGCAGCCTTAGACACTATTCCAACAATCCTAACTACTCATTCCGAAGTGTGCATGTTTCGAAGTGGGGAGTGGTCCGGAACACTTTCCGGACCAAGAAAGAAGACGAAGCGAAGACTGAAGGCATTCCGGAATGACTCTCACGTATGGAATGGCTGCTGATCCAGAACAACTTAATTTTGTCTTCGTGTATTTATTGTATTTGTCTTTGTATTGATGTAACGTTTCATAGGACTTAGTCTTTTGTTGTATTTAGACAATCAGAATGTCAGAATCATTTCTATTGTCCAGTCCTATGTAAACACTCTAGTTAATTCGCTGTAACCTTCACTCCTATTTAAAGGAGCTTTCAGTATAAGTCAACTATGGATCTTTCACTCAACTTCTGGCTCTTTATTAAATTACTTCAAACTTCTTTCAAACATTCTTCTTGTTCTTCATTTATTAACTTTACCTTGATCATTTAATCTTATTCTTCATTTAATGACTTGATCATTTGTTAAATATATTATCTAAGACTTGACTGGTCTTTCCAGGCTTGACTTGCTCATTTATTAGTAAGCAGACATTGATATTAAGCATTCACTCAAGGTTTGAGTTTTCAAACCTTGTCCTTACGCATTGATTTTGTTCTCACAATTGGTATCAGAGCTTGAGTGGTTGTCCTTTGAATCCATAAGATCAGATTATAGTTGGTTTGAAATTACCTTGGTATTTCAACCGTTTCTGTGTTAAGGATAAAAGTTCTTCTATATACCACTTTAGCTTGAAGATATATTAACTTCAATGGCTGCTTCTAATCCTCAACAAATGATTTCAATGTAAATCACAAATAGTGTGGGTGGCCCTACACGTGCCCCATTACTAGTTGTGGAGGAATATGATCACTGGAAAGTTAGAATGGAAAGGTTTTTACTGGCCAAAGATAAAGGTGAAGAAATCTAGAGATCCATCACAAAAAGTCCATATGTTCCTGTAAGAACTGTTGTAAGGGATGCAACTGCTCAGCTCATGCGTGAAGATGAAACTCGCCTAGATCCTCTAATTGCAGATGATATCGAGAAGCTTCATGCTGATCAAGTTGCTTTCTTTGAAATGGTGTTTGGTGTTCCTCCTTCACTCTTTGAGCACATCAAGCTTTGCAAATCAGCCAAAGAGATTTGGGACACTCTTCAGGACCTGATTGAAGGTTTAGAAAATATGAAAGACAAGCACCTCACCTCAGTTGTCAACGACTTTGACATGTTCACCACAACTCCTGGTGAATCGGTGGCCTCAGCCTCCAATCGTTATCGTATTGTGGTGAACAACATGACTGCTCATGGGATTGTCAGAACTCCTTTGGAGTACAATCTCAAATTTATAAACAGTCTTGGCAAAGGATGAAGAAATGTAAAATCCTGTCTTCAAAGCAATGGTTCTTTGAAAAAGTTAAAGCTCTATCAACTTTTTGATGAACTTCAAGAACACGAGTCAAATGTTGCTCAAACCATAAGGGAACTCTCCGAAGGTCCTCTTGAACTTGTCAGTTATTTTGAATCAACCATCCCGAACTCTTCTTCTTCAGATTCTCTCAAACCCATTGTTCCATCAGTTCAAACATCAGCACCTACGTTACCCACACAAATCTATCCTGTTGATGATTCTGAAGCCTTGAACTCTGAACTCCGTTTCCAACAGGAGTTTGCTTTACTCTCAATGAAGTATAAACTCCCTTTCAATTCCTCTTACAAACCATACCAGAACCGATTCCATGCTCCTCACTAGAACAATCCTCAACCATACTCCGCTCCGGAACCTAAACCCTCTTCGGAAAATCCCCCTGCATACAAGCCAAATCTCTCTAAGCCAAACTCTACTTCCGAACCTTCTCATTGTTCCAAATCAGACAAACCAAAAATTGTGTGTCATAAGTGTGGACATGCAAACCATTTTGCTAAAGATTGTATGGATGATGCTCTGCAGAAACCAAAAATCAAGGATTCTGCCTACTATGTCCGAAAAGCACAAGAGATGGCTGAAAGCGAAAAAGCCTTTGTAACAACGGTTTCAAGAGATGTTGAAGGATATTGGTCATCCGGGGATGATGATGACATGGTAACCGGAAGAAATATGTGTTTGATGGCAAGACAAATGATTGAATATGATGAAGGGTATTGGTCTTCAGGGTCAGAAAATGAAGATGATATTGCTGAACCTCACTATTGCTACATGTCGACCAACGATCCACCAGGTCGAAGCATCGTTCAATAGGTAAAATCTATGATCTCTGATAATAATTTTGACTTGTCTATCTATGAACCTTATCTAACCCAAATTCAAATAGATATGAACACCATCTATAAAGTCTATGAGTCTACTATAGACGCAAGTGAGAAGAAGGAGTGTGAGTTAAATTGTCTTAGGTTACGTTTCGAGGATAAAAAGTTGAAAATCGAGTCCTTAGAACGTGAACTTGTAATGTTAAGCGATGAATGTATCATCTTGAAAGATAAATGTGAAATCACTTATTCGGAACAAAATGTTTTGATTTCTGATAATAAACGTCTTAATGCCAAGATAGATGCTTTGCATAATTCTGTATACATGCTTGAAGTGGACCTTCGGATGACTCATAATTTTTGTCATCCGTGGTCTAAAGCACCTGGTCTCGGAAGCGAGTTTCCGAAACCAATTGCTAGTCCCCTGAAGGAATTGCAAAATTTGACATTCATGGGAGAGGTTCCGAACATTAAACATTCGGACACCCCTATTTCTCCCTTGTCACCACTTCCGAAGACTACAAACCATTTTGAGTCCTTAATTCCTGAGTTCAAACCAATTGTTGTCAAGTGTCCTGATTCCACGCCACTTCTGCCTCTGACAAACTTGGACTTGAATCGGACCACGAAATTTCATTACAATCTTCTAAATTGCGTAGATTATGTTCCTATGAGTAATCACACAAACAACTATGTAGTTGAAGAAATTCCTTCCCTGACAACCGAAACTGACACCTCTGAGTTTGTATGAGCATCCTTAGATGATAAAGTTGAAAAATCAAGTTGTGTCTCCTCTGATTCTTGCGAATAGGATTCCTCAGTTGTCTCAAAAACTAAGTTGGTTCTCATTACTCCTGAGTTTAGCAATCCATCCACTGGACAAACCTCAAAATCCTTGTCGCATACTAAAAGATAACCAATGCTGAATAGGAAGGATATTGTAGATCCCAAAGTAGAAGCTCAAAATGCATATAAGAAGGAAGTTAAGACTAGACTGAATTCCAGGTTCATTGAAAACTCCAAACCAAATGAATCTCAGAATTCCTATGCGTTACCTCACTGTCAAAACTCCTTTGCTCCTACTAAGATTCTCAAAAGACCTTCCTAACCTCCTAGTCGTATAGAACCCAAGAAAGTAGACGATTCTACACGACCTAAATCTCGTGTGAATGTCAACACAGTCGAAAACACCTTTCCTCAGAATGTTTCATCTGTTTTTATTGCAAAATCTGATGGCACAATTTTTAAACCAAATCTTTCTAAAACCAATGTGTTATCAAGCAAATCTACAAATGCAGGGAAAACATCCTTTTCAAAATATTCAAAGAAAAATCTTGTGTGGAAAATCAAAACTCCCATTGATGAAAAACCAATTCCGGAGGTTACAAATGTTACCAACACTCCGGAAGTCAAAGGTCCGAAGAAGACTATTCGAAACCCTCAAGTCATTGAATATGACTACTGGATAGATGAAAAGACATTAACCTTCTGTCTGTTTCAAAAAAAAATTCAAAGAATACCACCCAAAAACACAAAGTTGTTCCAAAGTCACCATCAAAGTCCAAAGCCCGTGCCTACGTCCCAAAATCTAATGCGGAGCCTAAAAACTCCATTACTCACTAATTTTGCAGGCACTTTGTGCTTCGGAGCAAGATACAATATGGTATATTGATAGCGCTTGCTCCATGCACATGACGGGGCAGAAAGATTTTCTGCGAGACTTAAAGCTTTCTCCAAATGCTGGTTACGTGACATTTGGCAACAAATCCAACTCTCAAATTCGTGGTTATGGAATTATCACCAATGGAAACTTCTCTATCTCAAATGTGGCTTATGTAGCTGATCTGAAACATAATTTGATAAGTTTTCCTCACCTCACTGATTCAAATCGACGTGTGGAATTTTGCAAAAAGTATAGCTATGTAATGGCCGAAGACCGAAAAGAGTGCTTAATCAAGTCGCTACGCAACAAGAACATGTACCCGCTTGACATCAACATGATTATTGGCGAACCACAACTCTGCCTTCTCACCAAAGTTGTTCCTGACGTTTGTTGGTTATGACACTGAAGGCTCGCTCATCTAAACTTTCGGTACATGAATGATCTCGTATCTGGCGAAATGGTAAGAGGTTTACCTCTTCTCAAATTCGAAAATGATCATTTATGTGCTGCTTGTGAATATGGTAAGCAATTGAAGAAGGGTCATCCTGTTATCATCAAAAAATCCATTTAGGAACCACTAGAGCTTCTACATATTGATATTTGTGGACCATCCACGGTAGAAAGTCTTCATCATAAGAAATATATTCTTGTGATTGTTGATGATTTTACACGGTTCACGTGGGTCCTCTTCCTAAGGCTGAAATCTGAAACAGCCTCAGAACTCATCAATTTTATCAAAGGAGTAGAAGTTCTTATCAAACTCTCATTCAGAAGAATCCGAAGTCATAATGGATCAGAATTTACTAATTCCACCATTGAGAAATTTCTCGCAGGAAAAAGGAATCGACCACAACTTCTCAGCTCCCTATACTCCACAACAAAACGGTGTAGTTGAAAGACGCAATGGACTTTCGTTGAAGCCGCTCGATCCATGCTGAACTTCGCAAATATACCACTCTACCTTTGGGCTAAAGCCGTGTCTACTTCCTGCTTCACTCAAAATCGAAGTATCATCAATCGACACCTCAATATGACATTGTACGAAGCAATGAATGGTCGGAAGCCACCAATCTTGTTTTTGCATGTTTTCGGATGTAGGTCATTTATCAAGAACAACCGTGATCAGCTTACCAAGTTCCAACCTAAAGCTGATGAAGCTATCTTTCTTGGGTACTCCTCAAAATTAAAAGCTTACAAAGTTCTTAATCGGAGAACTCGTGTTCTGGAAGAAAGCTTTGACATTACTTTCGATGACAACTGCGCTCGGAATTCTGGCCCAACTCACATTATGGAGTCCGATGCTCCTATGCCAGGATGTCCGAACCCCCAAATAATTCTTGAAGTTGATTTTAAAACTCTCTTTGGTCCTTCTGAAACCGCTCTTGATTTGGAATCTCAATCAAGACCAACTCTCATTCCAATCCCTACTTCGGAAGCTCCCATCTCACATAATGTCTCCGGTTCAATCCCAAGCCTCCCTCTATTTGATTCCGAACCATTTCAACCTTCTCAGGTTGAGGGGGAGATTGCTCATCCCTCTCTTGAATCAAATGTGGATGGTTTCCAAGATACAGCTGCTGATTTCGATGATTCCAATCCTCTCAACAATGATGAAAATGAAAACTTTTTGAGTTCCCTTCTGATGATGATGTAAATCTATCTGGCTCAGAAGTTCAGGGGCACATTCAAACCATTCAGGGGGAGCAAATCAATTCCGCTGTTGATATAGGATCGAAAACTACACAAGAACTACCATGATTACATGTTTGGACAAAGGATCATCCTCTATACCAAGTAATCGGAAACCCCAATGCTGGTGTACAGACTCGTTCTACTACATGTATCCAAAATAAATGCTATTTTTCAGCATTTATATCCATGGTTGCACCTAAATCGATCAAGGAAGCATTGGAGCATGCTGACTGGATTACAGCCACGCAAGAAGAACTGACAGAATTTGACCAAAATGAAGTTTGGACCCTCGTATTTCCTCCTCAAAATCATCCCATTGTCGGTACGAGATGAGTATTTCGCAACAAGCTAGATAACGTCGGAGTTATTATTCGAAATAAAGCAAGATTGGTGGCAAAAGGTTTTACTCAGATCGAAGGGCTCGACTACGATGAGACCTTTGCTCTAGTTGCATGTCTTGAAGCCATCAGAATCTTTCTTGCTTATGCTGCTCATAAAGGCTTCAAAGTTTACCAAATGGATGTTAAGATTACCTTTCTTAACGGTGAACTTGATACTGAAGTATATCTTCAACAGCCCCAGATTTTGTTAATCTCTCTTTTCTGAACCACCGTTACAAACTCCGGAAGGCTGTCTACAGACTCAAGCAGGCTCCTCGGGCATGGTACGAGACCCTCACTGATTTTCTCAAGCGCTCCGGTTTTCAAAGAGGAATTCTAGATCCCACACTATTTCGAAGATCAATTGGAAAGCATCTTATGCTAGTACAAATTTATGTGGATGACATCATTTTTGGATCTACGAATTCATCTATGGTTGTTGACTTTGCTAATCTGATGATCAACCGATTCCAAATGAGCATGAATCGGGAGTTAAGCTTCTTTCTTGGCCTTCAAGTCAAACACACTAATAGAGGAATCTTCATTCACCAAGAGAAGTACACTTCAAAACTCCTCAAGAAATACTCAATGTACACATGCGCCTTAGCCAAAGTACCAATGGGCTTCGGACACAAGATCTTTGCCGACCCTACAGGTGTTTCAGTTGACGAAAAGAAATATCGCGGAATGATTGGATCCATACTCTATCTCACAATAAGTCGTCCAGATATCTTGTTCGTAACATGTTTATGTGCCAGATTTCAAGTCAACCCAAAAATGTATCATCTCTTGGTAGTAAAACAAATCTTCCGATATCTTGAAGGCACAAAGAGTCTCGGACTTTGGTACCCAGCAAATGAAAGATTCCTTCTTCAAGCATATTCAGATTTGAACTATGGTGGTCTTCAACTTGATAGAAAAAGCACTTCAGGTGGCTGTCAATTCTTAGGTGGTCGTTTGGTCAGTTGGTCATCAAAGAAACATAAATGCATTGCACTCTCTACAGCCGAAGCCGAATACATTGCTGCTGCCAGCTGTACATTCAGGTTCTGTGGATGAAATCTCAACTGTTGGACTATGGTTATCGTTTTCAACGTATTCCTATCTATTGTGATTCTCAAAGTTCCATTACGATTTCCCACAATCCAATTCAACACTCAATGACTAAGCACATCGATATAAGGTACCATTTCATAAACGATCATGTACTTATTGGTAACATTAAACTCATTTTTGTTCCATATGACGATGAGATTGCTGATGTATTTACTAAGGCAATAGACGAAACCAAATTCAATGGTTTTCTGAACAAGATGGGTATGATGATACCAGATCCTCAGTTCTTTCAAGAGACTTGTTCCCTTTGATAGACGTATTTGAAAGAAATCTAGTTCCGATATCAAAATATTTTCATCCCGGAACTACTTTCTCTCGGAATACATAGGATCAATTTACTTATTTTTACTTCTGACCATCACTTGAGTTTTTAAGTTGGAATATACTTCATAATGGCATCCCAGAATTCCACTCCGAAAAGGTATTACGTTCTGCACTCCAGAATTTCAAAATTCACTCCGAAATTTTTCTAAAATCTTAGTCCGGAATGCTTTCCAAACCATGTTCCGAAACCTTTTTAAAATTTATTCTGGAATTTCTTCAAAATTACTGTTCCGGAATTTCCGCTCCGAAATCTCCAACCTTTTCAAATCAAACTGAATTTTTGTACCGGAAGCACACTAAATTTTTGAATCCGGAATTGCAAATCACTCCGGATTATTTCTCGTTCTGGACCTCTTTTCAAAACAAATATGTTCAGGAATACAATTCTTTATCCTCCAGATCACACTCTGTCCGGAATAAACCATCCGGAAGTCTAAAGGATAGTAAGGTGAAGCGTTTTCTCAACGGTTACTTTCTAGGAAGATACCTATCCTATCTTCCTCGATTCTGACTCTGGACCTTGCTCATGCACTTCATCATCAGAGGAATGTCCGGAAAGCATGGAGGAACTGATACACTATGCTAGGACTGGCTTAACGTCGTCTCCAGTATCTACTCCAGACGCGACAATGTAGTAGATCTTTCGGAAGTCTTATGGTAAGATTTTTGCAAATTTGCCACCAAAAGAAAGTAGAATCAGATTTCGAGCCCTTGGTTTTGGGCACTGACGCTCCAACAAATCTTCCAAGAGTTGTCTGAACCACTTCCGGTTAACACCATTCCTCCAGAGGTATGTGTCTCAATCAAAGTAGTTAAGGCTTATAGGATTCCAGATGAATCCTCTTTTGGTCCGGTTCGATGACTTCTGGAACCACTTGTTGGCCTTTATTCCTTCTGAGTCCATTTATCTAAAACATCACTTAGAGACTTAGGTTGTGTTCGACCCAACACAACTGGCCCCAATCTCAGTTGAGCCCATCTCGGAAGAGGCCAAGCCTACTACATCCAAACCTAAGGTTAAGAAACCTGCCATGAGAAAGGATTCTCCCACCAAGTCAAAGCCTAAAAAGAGAACTAAAGTCAACTCTTCTTCTCCAAAGAAAGATGCTCATAGCATTCAGGCTGAATCTAGCCGTCCGAACACCCCCCTGTCCACTCATCTGAGGTATCCCTCAATATGTCAAAATCACCTGCACACACTCACGGGGAGTCTCCACATAATCCACCCTCACCTTCCTAAAAAGGTGATGTCGGTGTTGAACATAGTTCCTTGCAGCCCCCTGGAACAAACCTATGAGTCACTTTTGATGATCCCATTGTTTCTTCTACATGCACACACTTTGGAACCCCTATTCCAGACCCCAAGATTTCTAGAGAAGGAGTAGTCTCTCCGACTCCGGAAGCTTCAACTGGTCTGATACCCGGAAGGCGTACAGGACGACCAGGTGCTAATGATCCCCTATGGGAAGATTTTGTCAACAAGGCCGCATCTAAACGTCTGGATCTCACCAGAGCTCAAGTGGAGTCCACACTTATCTCCATGAGGAACAAGGCCATCCAAAGCAATTTTCCCCATGTTCCTCCCATTAATGCCGATGCAGTCAATGAACTTTCTTTCGAACTGCCCCCCATTACCACACATCAAAGCGTTTTCCATACCAATCCAAATGAAGAGATTTCCGAAGAAGTCATGCTAGATGATGAAGCAAAAACTGTTCTAGACACCAACTTCATGACTTCAACTCATTTTCAATTAAAGGCATCTGCAGCTAAGTCTGCTTATGACTTCAGATCCTCCTCATCAACCACTCCGGATGATGCACTCAAATCCAAAATGCTTGAAGATGATACTACAACCAAGCCGAGTCCCTCTAATACTTCTTCATGCCAAGCTCCTCTGCAACCCTCCGATTCTGATTCAGAATCCTCTGCTGGTGACTATATTGACCCCTTCGCTCTCCTAAAGATCCATACCAATGTCTCGGACACTATGAATAAGGTGTCATTTATCGAAACTTCCGTCACTGAGCTCAACATGAAGATGGATCATAAAGTCTCCGGACTTGATTCCAAACTTGATGTCATTCTTCAATCTCTATCTCAGCTGTCTGGACCATCTGTTGCTGAAAGAGAAGCTCAATTGGATCAGTTAATCTCTCTCAGTCTCAAGCACATAATGGAGGAATTTGACACCAAGTATGATACTCTGGTTGATCACTATCTCAACACCATTACTTCCATGCTCAAAGTTCATGACGACTTGGTGGCTGCTACCACCGACCTGATTAAGCAGACCCACATTCGTCGTGAGAAACAAATCCAGAGAATGGAGAAGGAGATCAAGAAGAAGGATGAAATGAACATGATCCTTCAACAAGTCCTCATCAAGCTTCTCCGCTCCACTTGGAACATCGTTGATGTTCCGAACCGAAAGTTTGATGAGATGCTAGCCATCCTAGGGCATCTGTTCGATCACCTTGCTGCACAAGCTCCCACGTCCGAAGCCTATGATTCCCTCACTCTTCAACTCAATACAGGGCTTCAGAAAGTCTTCACAAAATTTGATGATCTCCAGAACACTTTGGTACTTGCACAGGTTTCGAAGTCAACCGATGCAAGAGGGGGAGAAGGCCCAAGCAAACCCTGGAAACCAGCCTCAGAATTTACACTCTGAGATGAAGACCTAGATTCCAAAGATGAAGTTCAAGTCATCTCCGGAATGTTAGGTAACTTTAAAAAAGAAGGAAGTGAAAATGAAGACGAATATATTCGGAATGAGGCTTCTAAGGGAGTTCTTGGTCTTCAAGCTCCCAAGTTGACCATTCCGAGGGAAATGATAGAAGAGAAAAAGAGAATCTGGTCTGTTGTTTCCTGGCCATCCTCTCTTCCTGATGCTCTTCGGATGGGCATTCAAATGGCTAAGGCAAAATCGTTTCTAACAGCTCAAGCCTTCCAAGCCACTTCTTCCATGCAGCCTCCCATTCCGGACCCAAAGATTGCTCCAATCGACCAAGGCTCTCCTCTTCAGACCCCTTATGAAATTACGGAAGAACCACGTCCAAATCCTACTCCGAAATTTACGATTGATGAAAATATGAAGCTTGTTATAACTGCACTTCAGAGAGACAAGGAGAAAAAGCCTATGACTGCCGAGCAACAAGCCCTTCATTCCGGACCTCCTCTTAAGCAAAAACATGGATGGTTGCAGGAAGAAATCAACCAGGCTTTAGAGGATAGGATTCGGATCCAAGCTCTAAAAGATAATCCTGATCCGATGTGTGGCATCTCTCCTCTTTTCCATGAAGGCATTCTCTAGGCTCAAGAAATTATTCCATGCATGTACTACGACATTTCTACCAATGACTCCGATCAGTTGGATCTTCCTCTTTCTCCCTACAGTAAATTATACGCCAAATTTGCTCCACTTCATCCATCTGATGATCTGGAGGTGATTATCCAGACTAAGCGAGAGAGACTTAAAACCTTCTACTTGAAGCACGCACAACCTCTCAAGAAAGTGTGGTCGAGGAAGAGAATTACCTAAGTGGAGGGTTTCAGAAGAAAATTTTTGGTGAAATCTGAGCTAAACTGTCCTCTCTTCTGTTTTCACATCCTCCGGAACAAGCCGACACCCCAGACTGTTACTGATGCGCACTTCCCCTCCATGAATCCGAATGACATCCTCACCTTAGCTGCCTACTTCAGAGAAAATTTGAAGGATGACATAAGTATGGGAGCTTACCATGCTACTGTAAGCTTCCTGAAGGATTACATTGCGGAATTTTTCCGACATGATTATGAGCTTGCACACCTCTACGAAACTAAACAATTTGTTGCCAAAATCAACTTTGTTTTTCCGGAAGCTGAAGTTCTTGCTGATGGTCCCATTGAAGAACCAGTTCTAGGGTTTGTCTACACCACAAGGAAAACAAACAAAAAGGACTGTTTCTGAGTCCTCGACGAACATCTAGTTCCGACCAAAGCTCTGAAGAAGTTTATATCCCGGGCATCCAAGTCTGATGCTCCGGAACAGGTCAAGGCAAAGTTTTTAAGTTAGTTGGCATGGTACATTGAAGTCCGAGAGTGGTTATTCAGAGCATACACCTTCATCAAGGAAGAAATGAATTAAGTTCACCGGATTGCTAAGTTCACTTAGGGAGGTTATTGGAACTTGAAAGTGAACCTCTAGCAATCCTAACTACTCATTCCGAAGTGTGCATGTTCCGAAGTGGGGAGTGGTCCGGAACACTGTCCGGATCAAGAAAGAAGACTAAGTGAAGACTTAAGGCATTCCGGAACGACTCTCATGTCTGGAATGGATGCTGATCCGGAACAAGTTAATTTTGTCTTAGTGCATTTATTGTATTTGTCTTTGTATTGATGTAACATTTCATAGGACTTAGCCTTTTGTTGTATTTAGACAAACAGAATATCAGAATCATTTCTATTGTCCAGTCATATGTAAACACTCTAGTTAATTCGCTGTAACCTTCACTCCTATTTAAAGGAGCATTCAGTACAAGTCAACTACGGATCTTTCACTCAACTTCTGGCTCTTTACTAAATTACTTCAAACTTCTTTCAAACATTCTTCTTGTTCTTCAATTATTAACTTTACCTTGATCATTTACTCTTATTCTTCATTTAATGACTTGATCATTTGTTGAATATATTATCTAAGACCTGATTGGTCTTTCCAGGCTTGACTTGCTCATTTATTAGTAAGCAGACATTGATCTCAAGCATTCACTCAATGTTTGAGTTTTCAAACCTTGTCCCTGCGCATTGATCTTTTTCTCACACCTACAACACACCTTCTTAATTAAAATCAAGGATTCAGTTGAAGCAATTGAACCCAAGATAGTTGATTAGCCTTAAGAATGAAGGAATCCCCAATTCATGGAGGATGTCAATGTTTACACATTCATAAAGGAGTCATGATCCATAAGCTAGAAATGATTCTACCTTCACAAAGCCCTTGTTCTAAGCAAATTCAATAATTCAGTGTTAAATCAAAGATATAAACCAACAGTTACTCATTCAAGTACCAAGCTCATGATCAAAGTATTAAACAAGCATAATTCAAATTTGGTCTATCATCTTCAAGCTTCAAATGGATAGTCCATGCTATATAACAAGATTCAATGACCCATATTCATAAGCCCAATTCATCAAAGTCTTCAACATTATAAGCCCAATTATTCTTTGATGGATCCAAAAAGCCCAATAATGCCTTAAAAGTACACCAAGACCGTCTCTAAGCCAAACCGAAACCGCATCGAGACTCCAAAGCTTGCAAAATACCTCATGCAAAATAGAAAGTACCCGACACAATCCATGATAAAGAAAATAAAGAATATACAATGCAATACTAATAAAAAGGGATAAAAAAATCTATAATAAACTATAAACTAGAAGAAAATAAAATAAACTATCAAATCATCCCAAGCTTAAACCTTACTTGTCCTCAAGTAAGAACAAGACTAAAATGAACTTGGGATGAGCTAAGCTAAAAAGGAAAAAGAAAGATACCATAGAACTTAGTCAACATCAGTCAACATGGTCAGAATTAGTCTTGCATGGACCCTACATATTTTCCAAATGTTCCCCACTTTAGACCCAAAAACCACATTCTCAAACTACTTGATGGGCGAATAGAACCTGTGTAAATGTGGTAGCCAGTAGAGTGTAGAAGACAAAGGAAACATGAGGATGTGCCTAGTGGGGGCACTATAGAACGATGCATATCATAAAGCATGAAGGAAAAGTGCCTCTTCAAACACGATGATTCCTATATTGGTCAGCCTAAGTGTCTCATAACGAAATAGGGTTTGCAGCACGGCCTCCAGGCAATCATCCAACTTCAGGACTTTCTCCTTTGTACTATCCTTTACAGTCTACCATCTCACCTTCATTGCCTTTTCTTACCAAAATAAAAAAAAATCTACTCAACCTAAATCTTCAATCTTAAACTTTAGTTATTTGGCCTTTAGTCTCTTTGCTGCTCGATCTTATGTCTTCTTATTTATATACTATTTTCTTTTCTCTCGTTTCTCTTTTTTTTTGTTCTTTTTGTTTTTGTATGTTTTTTAGGAGAGAATGCTTGAACTTTGATTTTTCTTTTTGTGTTGATCTTTTTCTTCATTTTCTTCTTTGTTTTTGTTGTTTTTATCTTTGACTTTTTCTTTTTTGTATTTCTTGAATCTTCTTTTATTTTCTTGTTTTATCTTTGCTTTTCCAATTTTCTTCATTTTTTTTTGTTTTCTTCATGTCTTTCTTCTTGGAAGGTCTAATAACTTTCACCATATAACATAGGACTCCAATAATGTGAAAAGAGTAATAGATAAAGGCTAACATGAACACCTAATGATCATTGACAATGTGCCAAGATCTACTAAAAATGGTGGGATATGACTTAAAAACTTAGTGCTACCGAAAAAAGTTGGTCCCAAAAATATGAATTGGGGAACTCGGGCGTACTAAGGGGTATTCCCCCTAAAACCAAAAGACAAATCTTCAATGTGTTCAAATACCTTACCGGGCTAATATTTATTTGCACACGTCTCCCTACTAACCACTTACATCCGCATCTAGACCCAATCAAGCTACCTGCATATAACCCCCGCACAAACAGACTCAAAGTGCTATTTGAGGCTCATAGTGTGTCCCGTTGTTCCAGTACAAGGAATTCCATAACAAGACCCGAGACCAATCTATGATTCAATACTTATGACATGCTATTGTACCAGTAGCTACGAGAAGATAAGAGAGAACAAAAATGGATGAAGACCTAAGATAGAATGCTACTAAAAATGTATGAAAATTACAAAAGAAAGAAACAAAATATGCAATATTTTTGAATTTTTATGCATTTTTTATGAATGACCTAAATGACTTACTCTAAAAGCAACTATATACAACCAAAATGCAATAAAAAAAGATAATAATACCTCATCCCAAGCTTAAAATTAAGCATTGGCCATAACGCTTAGGATGAGAGTAAGGAAGGATCATATCGGGATCAAGGTGGTGGAGGATCGCGAGGACGATATAGAAGCAACACATGGGTGGGGTCGCATAATGATGCGTCAGTGGAGTTCTTACCCGCCTAAATGCACACTAAAACCTTAGTCGTGAAAAGGATGCAGATGCAATGGATCGAAAGTTTCTTATGAAGTGGCAGATTTATGCGGGTACCCTCACAAAGATGCATGGGTACCCTCACAGCATTGCGCACGAGGGGGGGGGGGAGTCCAGTATCACATATTATTGTGCAGGTGGGAGGGCAGTCTCACAAATCATTTTGCAGGTGGGAAGGAAGTCTCACAAACTTTGCGTTGGTGGGAGTTCAGCCGCGCACGGACAACAAAAGACACCTCGTGGTGGAGCAATTTGAAGCTGAGACTTGTACGGGTGAGCCTTGGGTCATGCAAATTTGTGCGGGTGGACACCCTGGCTGTGCAGATTGCAAAAACTTAGCATTTTTCACTCTTTTCGCTCCATAAGCCCCAGTTCTCTCCCAAACTTCAACAAACGCATTGTTAAACCTATATATGATTATTTGTGACCAACTTCAAGCCTAGAAACGTCCAAATTTCAAGCGGAGATTATTTATTCACAATTCATTTATTTAACGTCTTAGCCAAGACATGAACCTGCTCCCTTCATCTTTATAAACCAGGGTTTCCAATGTTATGTTGTTGAATTCTCCCATGTTAAATCATTCATTAAATTGTTTTAAATGGTGTCCATTCACTTTGAAGATTTGATTTTTTTTCCGAACTTTTTATTTCAACCGCACCATTATTAAACATTTTTATAACAATAAAAGGTCCATGTCATCGAGATCGTAATGTTCCCAGGAATAACTTTTAGAGTGAATGATAAAGAAGGACCTTTTGACCTGGAATAAAGTGCTTTTGGGTTATGTGCTTGACCACTTCCATCATTGGAGGATTCAATATTCTTTTAGCCTCTCTCCTAGGATTGCAGTCGTCTTCCATAAGAATCTTGTGTGTACATACATTGGAACTTATCCATTTGATATCTGTTATTTTCCACCCCATGGATTCTTTGTGATCTTTCAAAACTTTAACCAATTGGTCTTCTTCAAAATCTTTCAATTATGAGGAGATGGTCACCAAATGAGTCTCGTATTTACCTAGATACACATACTTCAAGTGGCTAAGTAAGACTTTCAATTCAAGTATGGGTGGGTGGATAATGGAAGGGGGCATCTTGTTGGGTGAATGATACAAGGAAACTTGAGAGACATCTTTCTTTGTTGACTTGTTGACTTCCAACATCT
This sequence comes from Lactuca sativa, assembly GCF_002870075.4. Lineage (NCBI taxonomy): Eukaryota > Viridiplantae > Streptophyta > Magnoliopsida > Asterales > Asteraceae > Lactuca > Lactuca sativa. The sequence continues at coordinate 97,819,826 of NC_056630.2, read as the reverse complement.
TTACAATCTCTTCAACTTTGGGTCCCAATGTGTGTGTGTGTACACATATATATTCAAACTCTCACAATCAAGACTCATGTTGAGTACCATCTTCAAAATATCTCCATGAGATAAATCAAACACTTTTTGGGTAATTGGCTCAATCACATCAACTCAGTACAATGGAGAAATGTTGCTAAGGTACCGCATTGCTTCAAAGATTTTGAAGTTAATGGTTTCTTTATCAAATTCCGTAGTGATATTTCCTTTGTGGACATCAAAAATTATGTGAGTGATATTCATGAAAGGTCTTCCAAGGAGGATCATAGATGATTTGGAAGGAGTCTTATCTTCGAGATCATTGACATAAAAATCCGCGGGAAAGACAAGTTGATTAACTTGTACTATCATATCCTCCAACACTCCTCTTGGAAATACACTTGACTTGTCTGCTAATTAGATGATTCCTCTGGTTTGTTCCAAATGTCTGACATTGAGAGATTGAAAAACCGAATATGGCATCACATTGATTGAGGTTTGGAGGTCTAACATGGAACTTTCAACATTCAAATCACCAATAGTGCAAGGGATAGCAAAGATTCTCGGGTCTTCACATTTGGGAGGTAAGTTATTTTGGATAACCATAGACACGTTTGCATTGAATTGAATCTTTTCAGTCGCCTTTAATTTCCTCTTGTTGGTGCACACATCTTTGAGAAATTTGGCATAGCTTTGAATTTTCTTAATAGCATCGAATAATGGAATGTTGATTTGGACCCTTCAGAAAGTTTCCAAGAAATCTTTCTCTACCTCCTTTTTCTTTGAGGGAAGGTAACTAAGAGGTAAAAGGTGGTGGAATGACCAATTGCTTAATAGGCTTGTTGGATGATTCAAGTTGATCAATTTTTGGGACAACCGATTCCTTTTGAGGAACTACAACCTTTTAAGGTTCAAAAACAATAACCTCATCTTCTTCCTCTCTTGAAACTAGTTTGGGGTTGCTTTCTCCAAGTGTTTTCCCACTTTTCAAGGTTATTGCACTCACATTGGGATTCTTCTCTGGTTGAGATGGAATTTTACCTCGTTGTTTCATCTTTTTTAGAGCGGTGGCCAAGTCTCTAAGTTGTACTTGAATGTTGGAGAATGTGTTCTTTATCTCTTTTTGAAATTATGTTTGGCTTTGAGCAAGAGAAGTAAAAAGTTCTTGAAGACTCATTTGATGGTTACCACTTGATTGGCCTTGTTGTTGAGGTTATTGATAATTTGGAGGGGGATGACATATTTGTGGAGTTGCATATTATGGTTGGGTATGTTGTGGGAATGGTGGCTTTTGTGATGGATATTATGGATATTGAGTTCTCATCAAATTATATGGTGAATTTTTCTTTGATGGGTATAGGTTATTTGTGTTATTTCCCCAATTCGTGCTGTATGTGTTTTGAAATACCATGGGTTGAGCTTGATATCCTCCCATTGCATTAAGATCTTCTGGTTCACTTCTAAGTATGGGGCACTTTCCCATTTAATTCCCCATCATTACACAAATACCACAAACAATCAATTGCTGACCATTTCCCACCACCATTTGACACAACATGTTAGTTAAATCCAAGAATTTTGATTCCAAGTGTTGGGTACTGCTAACTTCACCAACAATTTATGGGGAACTTCTCTTCATGTTTCGAGTCCCAAAGTTTCTTTGATTTGGGAAATGGTACCAAAAAGTGATCTTATTTCTTGAGGTGTCTTGTTGAGATGTCACGACCAATTGAAGCATTAATCATCCTCTAATTTTTTTCATTCATACCCTCATAAGATTGTTGAAGAAGTAGTTGTTTAGGTATGTTATGTTGAGTACAACTTGTACACAAGTTGTTGAATCACTCCCAAAAATCATGAAAAATCTCATTCTCCTCTTGATGAATCCCCAAAATGTCACTTCGTTGACTTGATATTCGAGAAGTGGGATAGAACTTGTTATTGAAGGATTTGAGTAACTCTTCCCATGTGTCAATAGATCCTGGGGGTAAGTTGAATAACCACTCTCTAGGTTTATCTTCCAAGTTGAGTGGGAAGGTGGTTAGCCTCCAATCATCCAATGTCACATTTCCAGGCAACATGCTAACACATATCATGTGAAAGAACTCCAAATGCCTTTGAGGATTTTCTTTATCCAAACCATTGAAATTGGTGAGTTGATGTATGAAACTTGACTTTAGTTCAATCCCTCAATGGTTTGTGGGAAAAACAATACCAAAAGGTGTGTGAGTAACATCCGTTTCCATCATTTGTCTAACTGTAAACTCTTGAGGGGGATTGGGTGGATTGGGGTTTTATTGCATATAAGTGGGAGGTTGTTGGTGTGGTTGGTATGGGTATTGTTGGTGATGAATATTTGTGGTGTATAAGGTAGGTATTTATGATATTGGTTGTAGGGGGTTGTTGTTATGGGTATATAGGGTATTGTTACATCGGAGGTTGTTGGTAAATGGGTTGTTATTGTTGATGTTCTTGTTGTTGTTGTTGAACTTGAAGATCATTGTTTTAAGGTTGGTTATTTTGGTGGAAGTTTTGGTTTTGTGGTTGTGGTTATTGATAATTGGGTTTATTTGGGTGAGGAGGTGGTGGATTCCAAGGTGGCATATCTATGAGAGGTTCTTGGTGTTGTTGCTGTCTGGGTTGTTAGGGTAGGGTATTAGCTTCTTGATTGTTTGGGTTTTGGTTGGGATTATGATGTGGAGTGTGATTCATGGCTATGTAATTTTGAAATGGAACATCTTCAAAGATGTTACCAAAAATAGGAGAACTTGGCTTGGTGTTGGTATCACTTGAAGTATGAACTTGGTCTGATATGTTGATTAGTGGAGAAGAGGAAAAAGCTTGAATGAGTTGTTGTTTCTTTGCTTGTTTGGCTAACTTTTTCAACCTTTTTGTTTCTTTTTCAATCTTTGGACTATTGTGTAGTAAATTGGTTCTTGTAGACCAAATCATAAACAATCAAATAACAATAACCAATTTCCCCGGCAGCGGTGCCAAAACTTGGTGGGATGTCAAGTCAACCAAGCAAATTACACCCTTTGGATGCAAATAAATCGTAATATAATGGTTAAAAGGGGTATTGATCCTCGGGGAAATTCGCGTATTCAATCACCAATACAATCTAGCAGAACTAATGTAATAAAACTAACTAACTACAACTAAACTAAGGGGAGGGGGTTGTACAGCAAAACCGACACGACATCGGGAAGTGTAGAAAGTGAATTTACGATAGAAGATGTTTTAGCCTTAGTAGTCTAAACCAAATTCGTAGAGTATGTTAAAACGAGAAAATCCATAAAAAGAACGCCCAAATCTGACTTTGTATGAGGAAGTTATGATTTTTCAAAGTTTCGGCTTAGCAGTGTATAACCCGAAACTCGAATTTTAGTTTGAGCGGTTTTTGGCTTACGTGACCTAACTGAGAGTATAAGATCTCATTAATAGGAACTCAACGGTAAAAATACATACGAAAACGGAGTCCGTATGAAGGAGTTACAAATTCTTCCTGGTCATTTAGTAGTCTAATCTCCTCGTACTGTTAAATTTAAGATCGGTCGAGAATTAGCCGATGGAGTCTAAATGAAAGTTGTAGATCTTGTTTTTACCTACGCGTGGAAAATAAGAACGTCGAAAACAGACCTCGTATGCGAAAGTTGTGGGGTTTAGAAGTCGGCAGGGTGCTGTTGTAAAAGGGGTGACGTGGCTGAATATAGGCCAAGGCTTTCTCCCCAAGAAAAGCCATCAGGTGATGACACGTGGCACCAAATCGGCAAGTCCGTCAGGATTTCACCTTATAAATAGAGGTGACGGGTTCCCTCATTTTCTCACCCCTCACCCCTCTTGTTTCTCTCTCTAAACTCTTTCTCTAAGCTCCATAACCCCCTAAAAGCCAAGGTAAACCGCCTAGCACCCGAAGGAAGCCCGGAGGCTCCCGTAGTCTCGAGAAAAAAGGTCTTTCGGCTCGGAAACGCTGCTCCAGTGAAGCCCAGTTTTGCGAAAAAACCCCGCTATAAGTGAGCTACGCCTACGCTATTTTTAATATAGCTTCTAATTAATTATAGTAACATTATTAGGACCTTAAAATAATTATTTGGGCTATTATTATGAGTTATATAGTGTTGGTTAACGCTTATATAATAATAATAACAACTAGACTATTAAATTAGTCTCAATAAATACTGAACTAAATCCTAGTGGTAATGATACTAGATTTTGTCAAGGGAAATTGTTTTAAGAGTAACGAAGTGCGGTCGAAGTACCGAGTCACCACCGTATCAGGTGAGTGCATAGTCCCTTTCATGAACATGATTTTAATACAAGTATTGATTGAAGTATTAATTATATGTTTATGTGCGAGTTAATTGATGTTGCCTGAAATACGTGTTAAAGAACATACCTGATTATATATGATGATTTAGGACAAAGAGTAGACCTAAATTAATTATGAGGAATATTGGGTAGTATTTTCTTACAAGTACAAGTGAGTTATACTCAGAGAATAGAACTTTAGTATATGTCATTTATCCAGGAGCATGGATTAGACACAGTCGTTGTCCCTAGTCCGAGAGTATGGATTGGACATAGTCAACTGTCACTAATTCGGGGGTATGGATTAAGACATAGTCAGTTGTCCTTAGTCTGGGAGTATGGATTAAGACATAGTCATTCGTCCCTAGTCTGAGAGTATGGATTAGGCATAGTCATTCGTCATTAATCCGAGAGTATGGATTAGTCATTCGTCCCTAGTCTGAGAGTATGGATTAGGCATAAGCATTCGTCATTAATCTGAGAGTATGGATTAGGTAAAGTCGTTCATTTCTGATCCGGGAGTATGGATTAGGTAAAACAGTTAAACTTAGGTTTGAGAGTATGGATAGTTTCATTGTGAGGATCAACCGGGTGGGATAAGAGTTGCTTATACATAGATGGTGAAATTGTATATTTTGTGAGTTCTAAATTACATATATGATATAAAATTGTGGGATTGAAATCCCTATGTACTCACCAGGTTTCCCAACCTGACACACTCAGTTTATTTGTATCACAGGTGTCGATACGAAGCTACTTTACACTGAGAGATTTAAAAGAGATGTAGATCACTAGTGTAAATAAATGTAAGTTCTGTTTATGCTTATGTTTCTGTATTAACGATGACATCCCAAATGTTTTAAAATGAGTAAAAAATACTTTTCTTCAGAAATGCTTTGATAATGTATTTATCTTGTTTTACTGGGAACAAATTCCGCAACTTTTTTATTGAAAGTGGTACTCTGATTTTTATAAAGCATAAACAAAATCGGTCTTTTTCTGGCCGTAAAAATGAGGATGTCACATTGTGATTGTTTGAAAACTAAAAGACTTGAAGAACTAAAATACTTAAGCAAGATGGTGAGATGCTAAAATATTGGAGAAAATTGGCCAACCAAGTCTATTTAACACAATGGACATTTGTGTGTTTATCATTAGGATTAAATATACAAGCTTACCATTCATTCCAAATTGGTTAAAGCAATCATGAAGCATGATATTCCAAGGTTTCTCAAAGGTAGTATGGAGGTTGGGGAAGCCCACAACAAACCTTCTTAAGAATGAAGGAATCCCTAATTCTTGGAGGATGTCAATGCCTACAGATCCATAAAGGAGTCATGATCCATAAGCTAGAGATGATTTCTAACATCATAAAGCCCTTGTTCTAAGCAAATTCAATGATTCAATGCTAAATCAAAGAAATAAACCAACAATTTCTAATTCAAGTACCAAGCTCATGATCAAAGTATTAAACAAGCATAAGAATTATGAACTATAATCATAAACATAAGATAAATGACAATCAAACATGAATCCTTCTAAAGCCAAAAATATATAAGGGTGTTAGCCTAAGTCAACCAAAATAAAGAGATTAGCCACTCATGACAGCAAGATAACAATCACAAAAGTGTTTTTGCATCCAGAAAGTAACAATTACTAGAAGGATGAGAAGAATGTAGATCACGCTCTCAAAATTCACCTGCAAGGTGCTCCAATGGTGGAAAATCGAAGTGTGGCTGCCAAACCTAACCCCCAAGGTAAAATGGTGGGCAAAATAACCAAAATCCCCTAAAGTGTGTTGTGACGTGAAAACCCTTGCAAATGTTATGTGACTGAGACCCCACCCTCGCAAATAGTGCTAAAACACTATAGGCTCTTTTTCTTCACTACTCCACACCCTACTCAAGATTCCCTTGGTCCCATCCGCACCTCACATGATTCAAAATTTTCCAATCATCTTCAAGCTTCAAATGGATAATCCATGCCCAATAGCAAGAGTCCATGACCCATATTCATAAGCCTACTTCATCCAAGTCTTCAACATTATATGCCCAATTCTTCTTTGATGGATTCGGAAAGTCCAATGATGCCTCAAAAGTCCACCAAGCCCATATCCAAGCCAAAACACAACCGCATAGAGACTCAAAAACCCTACAAAATACCTCTTGCAAAATAGAAAGTACCCGACACGATCCATGATAAAGAACATACAAAATATCCAATGCAATACTAATAAAAAGGGCTAAAAAATCTAAAATAAACTATAAAAAAGAAGGAAATAAAATAAACTAACTTGAATTACTAGATTTGAGGGAAACCCAAAGGGAATTTGCTTTTAATTCAAGTATATACCAATTTAGTTATTGGCCTCGAGCATTTGCATGGAAGACTAGGTTTTAGCCCTTGGAAACTATATGGAAGACTAGGATCTGCCCTCTCGCACTTGTAAAAGTAAAAACCATGATTTGGCCCTTGCAGGAAGTGATGGTAAGACTATGATTTGGCGCATAACATTCACTTAGGGTTGAAATAGACACATTATGTTATGTATGGTATGTGGCATTTTTGGATACTCACTAAGCTTTGTGCTTATAGTTTATGTTTAAATGTTTTAGGTATTTCAGCCCAATATACAAATATATAACCAACCATAGCGTTTCTTCCAACCCATCATATATTAATGGGACCAACCTTAGGGTCTATTTCAATGCAAATCATACAAACATGTAAGAGTCATATAATAACTAGCATACAATATAAGATCACAACGGGTCAGTATTGGTGCCTTTGACCCACAAGCACAGTGAGGAGACTCGCCACTGACCGAAGATAACTGAATCGCACACTCGAGCTGCTGCTAACACGAATCCCCATACTAAATGTAACCTAGTAACAACCCTACTTAATAATTAGGGTTCAACCCACGAATAATGATATGAAACATAATTTTCCAACCCAAGGGCAAAAGACCATTTTGCCCTTACATATATGGCCTAAAAACCAAAGCCTAGAACTCCCTAGTGATCTAAGGCCCAAATCGGCACAAAAAGGTTTCCTAAGCGTACGCTCAGTGTACGCCTTGTTACGCTTAGCGTACAGCTTGAGCACGGAAGACTTGGATGCTCGCAACCCAGTATACCCAACATACTTTTGGTTACGCCCAACATACTTAGAAGGCGTCCAAAACTCTATTAAGGTCTTAATACCATAAGACTTAATGTCCAAACTTCAGATCCAAATCTAATGAACGTCTACAATCATAAAGTTGCAAACTTTATACCTTTTTATGGCTTCAAGGAGTGCAAAATCCAAATCTAAGTTGTATTCTTGAGCAAAAGGCTTAATAGTGTTGGATTAGTGTCTAAGTCCATAACTATTTTGGTATGTACTTGACCCGATGGTGCATGGTCCTTTTGGGTTACCTTTACCAAAGCAACTTGATTGGAGAAATAAATAAAGAGAGAAAGGTTATTATGATTTATTAATATGTTATAAGAATAATATATTAAAGGAGAAATCATATTTGTTTAATTAATATTGGTCAATAATTAATTAAGAATTAATTTTGTGATCAAATGTAATTAATTAAACTAGAGGGGCTGAATTGTAATTATGTGATAGTTGCAAAATAGGGAAATGGTTATCCTTGTTAAAGGATGGACGAATTCAAGGATAAGGATATCCTTAAAATCGTCCAAGGTCCAAGAGATAGGGTTTTTCAAGGCTTATCTTATGGTTGCTTGATGGGCAAGTAACTAGATAAGGATAAGGACTGAAACCCTAATCCCAACCCTATATAAAGACCCCTAAGGCCTTAGGATTTCGTGAACTTGATCCCTAGAGCATCTAAGGATGAATTCCTACCTCTCTCCTCTCTCTTTATACCTTCTCCACTTGCTTATGGTGTTTGTAAGCCATTAGAGGAGTGACACTTGTGACTCTAAGCCTTCCAAAGCTAATTCAAGGAGGAACTAGGATTGTTATTGCTACATAACAATCAAGGTAATATCTTAAAACTAATTATATGTTAATATCGATTTCCATATGTTAGAATTAGGGTTTATAGTCTTGGATTCAAAGTTGTACAATAGAGAAACCTAGATCCAAGCATTAGGGTTTGTATGAGCACATAGGATATCTTATGACCAAAACCCATCAGTGGTATCAGAGCCTTGATTGGTTTCTATTGTATTGATGCTTGATGTAACTGAAAAACGTGTTTTGGCCTCATTGTTCGACCTGACTCGGCGAGTCACTCTTGGACTCGCCAAGTCAGCCATACTCGACGAGTTCCAGAGGGTGACTCGGCGAGTCGGTGCGTCAGACAGAGGTATATCCGGGATTTCTTGCTGTTTTTGCTTATGGATAGTTACCTTATCATGTTAGATCAATATTAACCCGATTATATGATATATTGGACTATAATTTTGATCAAATTGAAGATATTTATCAATTAATAAGATAATTGTTTCCTTATGTGATAATTGATTAATTATTTTGAATAAATTGATAAATTGTTTTGCAAGAAATCATTAAATAAATCAAATATGGATAATTATGTGATTAAATGTTAATTTGAATTATTTTTCATTTGATCCTTTTTTTTATGAAATGTTTCATATTTTGCCCTTTAGGTTTTATAGTTTAAATTTGAACCCAAAAGTTTTGTTGTTTTGAAATTTAAATAGTTGAAACCCTAATGTTTTGAAAAAGGTTTCAAAACTTGCACTCAAGTTTTGGAATTTAAATTTTGATTAAATGGTTTAATTTTGATGTATATTTAAATTCTAAACCCTAATGTGTTGAAATGTTTCAAAACTTGCCCTCAAGTTTTGGAATTTCAAAGTTGATTAAAAGTTCAATTAGGAATGTTAAATTTTAAAACTCTAGTACTGTTTTGAAAAAGTTCAAATCACACCCTTATGGTTTTATTAATTAATTAATGTGTATAATTAAAAGAAGTTTAATAAATCCATAAAAGTTTAGGTTTACAATTTAATTGAACTAAAAGTATAATTGTTGAATTAGACCACTTAGTATTTTGAAAGTATAAAATACACCCTATACTATATATAACATTAAAAGTCTAACATTATATATATGTATGAGTAAAAGTCAGTCTTACCGTTAGTAGGCCTCACTCACAAGCTAGTCTATAAGGGGTGTTTAAGGAAATTGCCTATAAAATGGCAATTGAATGGGTATCTACTCTTACCCACCGCACTCTTGACTAGTGGAGGGTCGTTAGCCGAACGGGTAGGATAGGACGAACCCTTCCATTATAAGTATAATAAAGTATAAAAGTAACTAAATGTTTTCATAAAATTCCCAATCTTAGTTACTTAGGCAAAAGTGAATTGATGCAATTCCATGAACTTACACTTTGTGCCCTTGCGAAGACGTTAGTGGAGCGTGTGTGGTTTACCAGCACACTAATTGGTTCTAAGCAAAGGTAGCAAAGGGTGACTCAATGTTTGTCATAGTTCGGTGGAGCATGTGTGGTTTACCGGCACATCAAATAGGTGACTGTAACATGTGAGGGCACCATGTAAGTATACATGGTTATTCACACCCGCTTTGTGATCCTTGGCATCCCAGTCACAAACAAGAGGGGCATATCGAGATTTAAACATGCCATTGATAGTTCAATGAATCTCAAAGGATCTAGGAGTTTTCATAGATTTAAAACTTAAATTTCTTTTTTTGTTTTTCGTGGTGGAAATTAGTGAATCGTCATTCACTTACCTTCAAATATTCTTCAATTAGGGTTACGGCATCCCTCTCCCGAGTTGTAGAATATTTTGTTGGGTCCTAGCCTTAGTATTTCATTTGGGTGATTTACTAAGGACTCAATCAATCAACTAACTTGAATTTGTTTTTCTCCCATTTTCTAGATGTCAAAGTTCGATAACTATGGTCTTCCCAAATCCCGTGGAACAAGCATTCCACATGAAGATGGTATTCCACGATTCAATCGAGGAACGAGAAATCATACTTCACTTCCTCCTTCTCCTCCTATTGTTCTCCCCAACCCACAAGATCGAAGAATTGAAAGGTTCAATATCACTAAAGCCCTATTGGAAGTGAAACATGAAGATGGTAAACCCGTGTGTACCCACGTTCTAGGAATGAAATCACACATTGATAGGTTGATAATGTTGGGTGTGTCATTCCCAGATGAGTTGGCTATAAATTGGGTTTTGCAGTCACTTCCTGAATCATATAATGAGTTCAAAAGAACGTATTATATGATGGATCATGACGACAACCTCATTGACCTAACTTACATGCTCATTGCTGCTGAATCAGAAATGATTTGGCGAAGCAATGGAGCGTATTTGTTGGGAAAGTCAACCAACCATGCTTCCGAGGACGTTCTAGGAGAACCGACCTGCATTTGCTGCCAAAAGAAAGGGCGTTGGATACAAGTCTGCCCAAAGAGCCTGAAGAGTCCAGAAGATGGGAGAGTCAAAGAGTATGGCTGCGCTTCAAGTAAAATCGACTATCTAACTCCATTAAGTTCCTATTCATTGATTCTTAATACATAATGTGATAAGATTGCATTTGAATGTTTTTGCAAGATCAGTGAAAAGAAAGGAAGATTGGTGAAAGAGCAAGATGAATCTAATCACAAGGAATGGATCTTGATCGCATGGACTTGAAGATTAGATTTTGAGCTTAGATAGTTATGATAGAGTTGTTAGAAAATTTTATTTTGAAATACATAGTTTTCAATGGATTTTGCATTGTAAGGACAAATGTTTTCTGCTGCTTTTATAAATAAAATAAATTTTCGTTTGACTTATTTATTTATTTATTTCCTTGCAATGAAATCATTATGAAAAATTGGTGTTTGCATATTTCTACAACAAATGGATATGATTCTTATTTATGGTGTTTATGGAAAAGTCGAGAATTTACCAAATAGGGAGAGTTTCTCATCGCCCAAGTTTCAATTGGACAGAAACTTGGAATCATGCAACGTGAATGCACGATGAATGAGAAATTTCGTATTTGGAAATTAGACTAATTCATTGACAAAGTGTCAAGTGAAGGACTAGGAGATCAAGTACACAAAGTTGTGTGTTGATCAAAGTCCACCATAAGAGTAACAAGATATTCGTCATGATTTACTAAAGTTTTAGTAAACATGATTATACTTATAAGATTAAGTGTAATTCTGAATTGATTGAAAAAGTTTAAATCAATAGTAGAACGAATAACAAGAATCAAGTAGGCAGAAAGATAAAAGTTTCTCCATACTAAGAAGAATGGAGAGTACCTTTTATGATTTATGATAGGTCTTAATGATTAAGAACCATATTTCAATTGATCCTCTAAGTACAATTGTATGTTTAAGAAGAGGAATCAAGAATTGAAGAAATGGTTAAATCAAAAGGTCAATCATACTTCGTTCCAAAACAAGTCTTAAAGTTAAGATTGTGACATTGAGTGAAAAAGTATTAAGAAGGTTTATAACATTCATTAAATGTGGTAACTTGTGATAAGACAAAGACCAACTAGGACCAATTTATGAAGTGTTTTGATAAAAGCTACACTAACTCTTGAATATTTGTCAAGAAATGGTTATTGACAAGAGAATCTTATATGTCAAGGAGTCAGTGGGAGTCTTAATGGTCTTGAAAGGTTTCAAGAACAAATCAAATAAACCTTATAGATCATCACTAGCACACGAGTTAAGGTTTACAACCTATCGTGATGACATTATTTTGATTTTGTGCCAATCCAATCGAGTTAATTATGCATGAGAGTTCTAAGAGTTCTCATTTTAAACGCATAAAAGGCAAAGCACCTTAATCAATGAAAGGTACATTGATAGGAAAGGGTGAGCTGCTTAACTACTTGGAAGACATGGTGGGCAGCTGTGCTACCATAAGGCAAGAAATCAAGATTAAGAAAGTTCGGTCCATATGAGTTTGAATTTGTCGTAAACTTTGGTTTCAATAAATTCACATGGATAGGAACACATACACCGTTTAAAATCCAAGTGTCATAAGATTTCCTCCTTCATGAAAATGATTGTGAGGAAATGCTTTCACTAAGAAAGATTTTAAGAAGATAGTGATTGTAAAATTGCATTCTCGAATTCAATTATGGTTACGGTATCCCTTTCCATAATTTGAATTGTGAGGCTTGGCAATTAGTATTAAGTGTTTAGACACACATATGAACTATCGAAGGCAAAGGTGTATAAGTTCAAGAAGCCTTGATAAAAGATTATCAAAGCACTAAGTATTAGAAACATGGACTTAAGAAATTCAATAGGTATTGTCTTTCTGGAAGTTAAGATGTTTATGAATACATGTCGAAGCTAGTGGGAGCATAAGTGTTATGTTTTATAATAATCATCATGATAGTGGGAGCATAAATGTTATGATGGTATGATTATTAAGGTACGTATTGCAAAGTTGGCAATATTAATTATAGAAAACAAGAGTTATACCTTGCAAAGTAGTAAGGGTTATAAAGTTGTTTTGCTATAATTAAGGGAGAGAATATTATGCTTCATTTCAAATCTAAAGGCTTAGGTTGAGAAATGTTAATAAATTTAGTCATAGGTACATAGTGTGTTCTTAAAATTTCGATTATGATTACGACATTCCTCTTCACAATTCGAATTTTGAGAACATAGCAAATAAAACATTATGCATTGTGTCCCATACGCTTCGAGTATAGGATCGATTGCAAATACTTTAAATGTTTGACCATTCTAAAATTTCCAAATGTCTAGCGCATTTAAAGGGAAAAAGGACTAGAATCGGTTTTGACTAAAATGATTAAACAACTATTAAAGGACAATTCAAAATTCGACGAGGATTGGTCGCTTGTGAGTAGTTGGAAGTATAGTATTGGAAAATATGGAAATGTTTCCATATTGGATGGACCATATCGACATCATTACGAATAGATAAGATTCTATTAAGAATGAGTTGTCATATGGAAAATATGGAAGCGTGTCCATATTGGGAATTGAATATTGAAAAATCTATGACTAGATTAGAAACCTTTATGCAAAAGGATGTTCGAAGGAATGTACTTTGAGTGAGAAACATCATATCTAAGGAATTGTCTTGCAACAATCTCCGATAGAATACTTTATAATATCATTGGCAATAGTCTTTGTGACTTTGGTGCAGTGACATTATGAAAGGATCAGTTGCATAGAACGTTAGAATCTAGCATATTCTATAAGTAGCAAGAATTTGATATTCTTTCACTTATGTAAAAAGGATTTGGAGTTGTGAAATGAGAATGATTGGAAATGTGTGATCTATTTCACAAAGTAAGAACCATGAGTAAACATTGTGTGCATGCTAGGAGCATGGGACAAGTGTTGTGATTCAAGTAAAAAGTTGATTAACCGAAATGAAAAATAATGAGTAATCGATATGGTGATAAATAAAAGGTGTTTTATTTATACTCAAAGGTTTGAGGTCATATGGGATTAGTATTATTCTTGTGTTTCACCTTTGCATGTTTTGACTTCCAGAATAATTGAGTTTATTAAGAATAATCGAATTATTCAAATGGGACACAGTCATTCATATGTTGGAAGTAGATATGAATGAAGACTGTCGTGAATTGGTGTGTGGATTGTCTAAAGAGCATTAGACATAAGCACATGTTTGCTGCAACGTTCATGAGTGCTTATGAATATGAATTTGAGCATTGGATCAAACCCACGCTCACTTGGGTCACTCCATGAATTGTATCACGAGTAATTAGTGAGACGATAACATCTTATATTCTTGAAACCGAGATGTGTGAGTTGTATCTTGTGAATCGGTTGCACATTGATAATATGTAAACGCACTAGTAACTTGGTGTTATAAAACATATTGTTGTGTGTGATTTGGTTAGTGAGTGCAAGCAAGCATTGTATCAAATTTTATCCGTTCCTTTTATCCAAGGTAGGATAAAAGCGATATCTTTTGGGCCCCTCGATGATTTAGTGATTATAAACGTAAATACTCGGCCGGGCTAGGGCTAATTTGATTTGTTCAATTAGTCAGTCGTCATAAATCGGAAATCGAGATATAGTACAAAGAGAATGATTTGAAATCATATCTCATACGATATCTAGAATGGAGGAATATATGATCCCTTATCTAAGGACACGCGTATCTGGTAGGATCTGAGTTGACAGCGGCTTTGGAAAGCTACGATTGCATATCAGGATCTGAAGTTATACACATAATAGTTATTAGACTTATCCAAGTGGGAGACTGTTGGATTAGTGTCTAAGTCCATAACTATTTTGGTATGTACTTGACCCGATGGTGCATGGTCCTTTTGGGTTGCCTTCACCAAAGCAACTTGATTGGAGAAATAAATAAAGAGAGAGAGGTTATTATGATTTATTAATATGTTATAAGAATAATATATTAAAGGAGAAATCATATTTGTTTAATTAATATTGGTCAATAATTAATTAAGAATTAATTTTGTGATCAAATGTAATTAATTAAACTAGAGGGGCTGAATTGTAATTATGTGATAGTTGCAAAATAGGGAAATGGTTATCCTTGTTAAAGGATGGACGAATTCAAGGATAAAGATATCCTTAAAATCGTCCAAGGTCCAAGAGATAGGGTTTTTCAAGGCTTATCTTATGGTTGCTTGATGGGCAGGTAACTAGATAAGGATAAGGACTGAAACCCTAATCCCAACCCTATATAAAGACCCCTAAGGCCTTAGGATTTCGTGCGCTTGATCCCTAGAGCATCTAAGGACGAATTCCTACCTCTCTCCTCTCTCTTTATACCTTCTCCACTTGCTTATGGTGTTTGTAAGCCATTAGAGGAGTGACACTTGTGACTCTAAGCCTTCCAAAGCTAATTCAAGGAGGAACTAGGATTGTTATTGCTACATAACAATCAAGGTAATATCTTAAACCTAATTATATGTTAATATTGATTTCCATATGTTAGAATTAGGGTTTATAGTCTTGGATTCAAAGGTGTACAATAGAGAAACCTAGATCCAAGCATTAGGGTTTGTATGAGCGCATAGGATGTCTTATGACCAAAACCCATCAAATAGATCCATCATGCATGATTGAGAAAGACCAAGATCCAATTTTTATGAACCACAATGCTCTTAAATGAAAGGAAATACTCCTCATTAGGTGTGGAGTTTCTCAAACTCCAAGATCTAAGGATCTGGGACTAATAACGAACAAATCTTACTATAACTAGATTGAAAGAAATATGCATCAATGTTGGAGCATTATACCTGCTGAAGATGCACAAGGATGAGTAATAGTTGGATCTAAAGGCTTGAGTGCAACACCACAACTCCAACTGTCTTCCTTCACCACCAAGAGCACCAAAATAACACTATAAAGCTTTAAAACTCATACAAACAATTGGGGTTTCGAAATGGAGGCTAAGAGAGGTGATGGTTGGTGTTAAGAAATGTTTTGAGGCCATAATGTTCTTTAAATAGGGTCCAAACACTAAAAATAAGGTTTTTCCCTCTGAAGCAGTACGCCCAACATACACAAGGGATCCACGATCATCATCTAAAATCCTACGTCTGGCGTACCTATCTGCAAATTTGCAAATTTTTAAGGAAATGAGCCACAAGTGAAAATACCTGGAACACTAGTGTTACAAATCCCCCCATTTGAATCAGACTTCATCCTAGAAGTCTGCTGCTACAAACAAGTCTGGCTAGTGTTCCCTCATCTCATCCTCAGGCTCCCACGTCCATTCCTAGCCAATCTGGTGCTACCATTACACTTTTACTAGGTTCACCACTATGTTGCACAGAGCCTTGGTTTTCCTGTCAAGAATCATAATCTCTCTCTCCATATAGTTCAGGTGCTCATTGACCTGAATATCATGCAAATGAATCACCGCCGAATCATTGGCTACACACTTCCGCAACTGAGAGACATGGAAGGTGTTGTGGATTTGATTGAGCTCATCAGGAAAATACAACTGATATGCAACCTTGCCAACTCGGGCGGTAATCCTGAAGGGACCAATAAATCTGGGGCCTAACTTGGCCCGATTCTGAAATCGGATGAAATCTTTCTAAGGTAACACCTTCGTAAGCACCAAGTCCCCCACATGAAACTTGAGGTCCGAACAATGCCGATATGCATAACTATTATGCCGACTTTGTACGATTCACAACCTGCCACGCACCTGCTGAATCAACTCAATCGTCTTGACTACCATTTCAGTACTCCCCATGAACCGATGCCCAACCTCGTTCAATAAAACAGGGTCCTACACCTCCTCCCATATAACATCTCAAAAGGTGGTCAGACAATGATGGCATGATAACTGTTGTTGTAAGAGAACTTGGCTAGTAGAAGATAAGTATCTCCCTTTAAAATCTAACACGCACGCCCGAAGCTTATCTTCAAGCATCTGAATCGTCTGCTCACTATGTCCATCGCTCTGGGGGTGGTATGATGTACTTAATTGTGAATGAGTACCCAAATCCTCATGAAACTTCCTCCAAAACTTGGAGGTGAAACAAACATCTCGGTCTCTAACCACTAAAACTGGCACCCCGTGCCAAACCACCACCTCCCAAATGTAAATGTCGACCAACTTCTTAGTAGATATACTATCGGAATTAGATATGAAGTGTGCACTCTTGATTAATCTATCAACAATGACCCATATGGAATCAAATCCATGCACCGTCCTTGGCAACTTCATGATAAAATTCATGGTAATCTCTTCCCACTTCCACATGGGAATGGGTAATGGCTGC
This sequence comes from Lactuca sativa, assembly GCF_002870075.4. Classification (NCBI taxonomy): domain Eukaryota; kingdom Viridiplantae; phylum Streptophyta; class Magnoliopsida; order Asterales; family Asteraceae; genus Lactuca; species Lactuca sativa. Next base: position 97,802,744 of record NC_056630.2, on the reverse strand, counting down.
ATCTTGTCATGGGGTCTTTGATGTTCAACCTTGACTTTCCTACAAGTCAGGCACCACTCTACAAACCATGCTATCTCCCTTTTTATAGAGGGTCACCAATAACTCAACTTTAGATCCCTACGCATCTTCGTGGCCCCTAGATGCATCGAAAACTTTGACTTATAAGCCTCTTCTAGAACTGTCTGCCTCACTCCACCACTAGTCGGAAGCTAAAGCCTACCAAACCGAGTCAACAATCCCCGACTGTCTCTGACATATAAAGGAATCTGTCCCTGGTCTTCTTTGTTTTCTAATTCTACTTGTTGAATCCCTCCACTGGAGCCTTTTGATTATATCCAATAGAGGCGAAATAATATCCATCTGTAGACAAATATTCCATATAGGATCACTCATTACCTTATGGCTTAGAGAATATGCCACAACATTGGCCTTTCAAGGGTGGTACATGATCTCATAATCATAATGCTTTACCACATCTAACCATCTTCATTGCCTCATATTCAAGTTCGGCCGATCCATCATATACCTCAAGCTCTTGTGGTTAGTTTATATGGTACACCTGACCCCATACAGATAATGCCTCCATATCTTGCGGGCGAAAACCATGCCCCCCAACTCCAACTCATGCATAGGGTAATTCGCCTCTTGAGGCTTCATCTGCCTCGAAGCGTAAGCAATCACATATCCTATATGCATGAGGACAACTCCCAAACACAAGATAAACACATCCAAATAAAACCGAATTGTCCAATTGGACAATTTGGTTCGGATATTCGGATTTTTGGATTGGATTTCACTAAAACCGAATTATTATTTTGGATTTCAGATTGGTTGTGGTTTATAAAAGAAGAACCGAATAGTCCAAAATAACCGGATAACAATTTATTATTTATTAATATATATATATATATATATATATATATATATATAATTATTTATTAATTTTATAATTTATTTTTTTCACAAAAGTTCAATAGATTTCATGTAATAAAAAAATATGCATTTTGTCTCAAAAGTTTTTTTATGTATTAAATATAAATTCTTAGTAGTTGTTTATGTATTTTAAATTACAACTAAATAATTTGTTTTTTTGCTTTTTTTTTTGTAGAAATTGCATAATGTTATAATTATATTTCGTTTTAAAGTGTTCTGCCTTTTGAAAACCGAATTATGAAAATCGATCCAACATAATTCTGAGTAGATTGGATCAGATCAGATTTGAATTTACTTTGGACAATTTGGATCTCTATTTTGAAAACCAAAATCAATATGGATTTACTTAATTAGATCAGATCGAACTGATCCATCCAAATGAACACCCCTATAGGCAAGTTGTTCATCAGACCGAGTACTTTGCCGTGACGAGCACCAATATTGTTCGTCAAGAATAAAGAGATGGTTCATATCCGATGTGCATTGATTACCGAAAGTTGAACAAGTTAACCGTGAAGAACGATTATCCCCTTCCGCAGTTTGATGACCTTTTTGATCAACTACACGACGCATCTTGGTTTTCTAAGATCGACTTGATTTTGGGGTATCATCAGGTGAGGGTGAGGTAGGAGGACATGGAGAAGACCATGTTCTGGACTTGTTATGGGCATTATGTGTTCGTAGTGATGCCGTTTGGGCTTACCAATGCGCATGCAGTGTTTATGGATTTGATGAACCGGTTGTGCAGGCCGATGCTTGACCGATTTGTTATTGTGTTCATTGATGATATCTTGGTGTATTCTAAGACTAGAGAGTTGCATGAGGAGCGTCTTTGTGAGTCTTTAGGGGTGTTGAGGTGAGAACAATTGTATGCCAAGTTCTTGAAGTGTGTGTTTTTGTTACGAGAGGTCCAGTTCTTAGGACATCTCATTAACCAAGACAGTATTTTGGTCGATCCGACCAAGATCGAGGTTGTGATGCGGTGGGAGGTTCCGAAATCTCCCTCAGAGATCAGGAGTTTCTTAGGTTTGGTAGGATACTATCGGAGAATTATTCAGGACTTATCCAACATTGCAGTTCCCCTCAATCATTCGACGAGGAAGGGAGTTGATTTCTAGTGGGGTCATGAGCAGCAGGTTGCTTTTGAGACGTTGCGACAAAGGCTATGTGAGGCTCCGGTGTTGACCCTTCCAGAGGGTGTCGAGAATTTCATGGTATTTTGTGATGCACCTGCCACTGGTTTGGGGGTGGTACTTATACAGAGGGGACGAGTGATTGCTTATGCTTCTTGGCAGCTGAAGCCGCATGAGGTGCGATATCCTACTCATGACCTGGAGTTGGGGGAAATGGTTTTTGACCTCAAGATTTGGAGGAATTATATTTATGGGGTATATTGTATCGTTGACACAAATCACAAGAGTTTGCAATATCTTATGGACCGGTCGAACATGAACATGAGACAACACATGTGGCTGGACTTGGTAAAGGATTATAACTGCGAGATCCTTTACCACCTGGGTAAAGCGAATGTGGTAGCGGATGACTTGAGCCACAAGTCAATTGGATCTTTAGTGGGAGAGATGTGTAAGAGGATATCCATTGATTCTCCACTTTTTGGGTTTGATCAGAGAGGCACATGCAGAGGGATTTAGGAAGGAGAAATAGAAACAGGAGAGGATCAGGGGCTAGATCAACAAGTTTGTGACTGATAGTCGGGGGTTTTTGACCTGGTGTGGTTGGGTTTGGGTTACAATTTCTGGTGTGATCAGGCATATAGTGTTCGAGGAGGATCATAAGTCTTGTTTTCCTATACACCCGGGAGCCACCAAGATGTATCAGGATTTGAGATTGAGTTACTGGTGACCGTGTATGAAGAGGGAGATAACCTAGTACATTGAGAGGCGCTTGACCTGTAGGATGGTCAAGGCCAAGCATCAAAGGCCGCATGGCAAGCTGCAGCCTTTAGAGGTTCCCATGTAGAATTGGGAACAAGTCACCATATATTTTATCACCAATTTGCCGAAGACTGCCAAGGGTTTTGATGTTATATGAGTCATCGTGGATTGATTGACCAAGAGTGGCCACTTTTTTCCATCCAGGAGAGCTCTTTGGCTGAAAATTTGGCCGATGTGTATGTCCGGGAGATTGTTGCTCGTCATGGTGTTCCAATCCTTATTGTTTCAAACCGAGATGTTCGGTTTACTTTCAGATTCTGGCAGAAGTTCCAAGAGGAACTAAGAACGAGGCTACATTTCAGCACTACTTATCACCCACAGACCGACGGTCAGAGTGAACAGACCATTCATACAATTAAGGATATGTTGCCGGCTTGTGTCATAGATTTTGGTGGGAGTTCAGATTCCTACTTACCTCTTGCAGACTTTTCTTACAACAACAACTATCACTCCAACATTGGTGCCCTGCCTTTTGAGCCCCTTTATGACCGGAGATGTCGTACCCCCGTTTGTTGGGGAGTGGTTGGTCACGGGGTCATGGGAAAGGCCAAATTAGTCCTTCAAACCACAGAGCTTATTCAGTAGATCTGGCAAAGACTACAGACAACTCAGATTTGACAAAAGATTTATGCCAACCGGCGCCGATCAGATTTGGAATTCCAGGTCGGAAATATGGTATTGTTGAAGGTCTCACCCTGGAAGGGTGTGATATGCTTCTAGAAGAGAGGGAAATTGGGTCCTTGATATATTGGACCATTCCGTGTGATCGTCAGGGTAGGAAGGGTGGCCTACCGGTTGGATTTGTCGAGTGAGCTTAGACATATCCACAACACTTTCCATGTCTCTCAGTTGTGGAAGTATGTGTTGGACAGTGAGGCAGTGGTCCCTTTGGATGATATTTAGGTCGATGAGCGCCTGAATTACATTGAGAGACCGATGACGATTTCAGATCAGAAGATGAAGGCCTTGCGCAACAAGGTGGTAACATTGGTCAAATTTCAGTGGCAACATCGGAAGGGTTTCGAATGGACATGGGAACCCGATTCAGAGATGTGTGAGCATTACCAATAGTTTTTCACAACAATGGATTTCGAGGATTAACTCTGATTTGAGTGGGGGGAAATTTTAACATCCAGATCGTTGAGGTACATAATTTCCTTGAATATTATAGCTTTTGGAGGGGCTCACGACGTGAGTGATGAAGGTCAAGTCGTGATTAGTAGTTGACCATTTAACTGCATTCTTTTGAGTCTCACGATGTGAGAGATGTGGTCTCATGACGTGAAGATGGATTAACAACTCAAACCCTAATATTTCGGGTATTTAAAGAAATAAGAGGCTAGGGTTGTGCACCCTCAGCCTCTTTCACCCTATAAGCCGTCTACAAAGCCTAGATTCGACCCTCTTCGAGATCCTTGGTGTTTTGCTTGCTTGAAGGAGAAGAAGCACCATTGTGAAGGAAGTTTCAAGGAAACACCATTGTCATCAACTGTTCTCTTGTTCGGACCATTGTAAGTATCAAGACTCAAGCTTGATTTCATTTCATGGTTAGATCTTGGTTTTTGGTCACATTTCCATATGTTACACCTGTTTGGAGTGAAGAAGATCCATAAAGTTAGCAGATTTATGGATTCAAATGGTCTTTTGAGTCTTATATCATTCAGATCTAGGATTTGGTGGAGTATTAGAAGCTTGCATGAGAACTTAAGGCCATAATTGCATTTTTGACCTATAATGGTGAAGGGACATGCAAGGCGCAAGCATGTCCATAGAGCAAGAATTTTTATAGACTATTAGGGTCCCCTTAAGCTTCTGTAAGAGTCAAAATTGAAAGTTGAACTGATTAAGAGCATTGAAATGTCGGTTTGGTCTTCAGACTAGTCTCACGACGTAAGCATGCAAAATCGGTCCCTCGTTGGGTTGTGTGAGTCAGGAGCGAGTCTCTGGAATCGGAACGGAAGACTCTCACGACATGACCAAGGGCTGATCACGATGCGAGACGTTGTTTTGGGATTTTCGGGCCTTAGTGGGCCACTAGTTTTCTGACTTTTGGGCTTTTGGAATTTCTGGTTTGGGCCTTGATTGTTGGGCCAAGTGAGGAAAAAGGGTAAAATAGTCTTTTACCGTGGGAATTGGAGAAATGAATGAGATTCATAACTTTAGATTATGACCCACTTATTAATTTGTTTTTATTTGATTGGTTAGCTCGGTGATTTTCCGGATAAGTAGCCTGAGCTTTTACCTGAGATATCAAAAGGTTGAGGCGAGTTTTCCCCACTATACTTATGGGTCGAAGGCAACAAGGCTGACACGTTGCATTGATATCCTGGTTTTTACTGTATGCTAGTATATAGGATGTTGCCATGCAATATTGATCTGTTAGATCTGTATCCAGGTGTATAGGATGTTGCTATGTTGTAGTGATCTATTAGATCTGTATGACAATTTGTATGTGCTAGCTACTAATTGTTATGGTATATATTGATATGGGATGGTGTATCAGGTTAAGGCGGCCCTGATTTGTGCTGAAGTCCAAGATACCTATGGTGTTCTGGATAGACTGAAGGCCTGTGAGGCAGACCAGTCAGGCCGAAGGAATGGAGAGCACACCAGATAGGCTGAAGGCCCAGTAAGGTGGACCAGTCAGGCCGAAGGCCCAGAGAGCACACCATATAGGATGAAGTCCCGGTGAGGCGGCACGGTCATATTGAAGGCTTTGTATGCATGCTATTTTTTGATGTGTTTTGTGGTTGTACTTTAGGGGAAACTCACTAAGCATTGGCTTATAGTTTTTGGTTATGGTTTTAGGTACTTCAGAGGACCGTGGCAAGGCGAAGGCATGACCGTACACATCCTGATTTTATATTGTTGATCTTGGGAGACTCTGACTTTAATTAATATTGTGGAAACAATGGTTTTGTAAACACTTTTATTATTAAATGGGTTATTTTGAAAAGTTTAAATTGGTTGTGATTTTTGATATGTTACACGAGTATCCGCCACATAAGCCAGAAACCTAGAACAACCCTACTGAAGATATCATCTGGCCCTCGCAGTTGAATAGAGAGTCAGTCCATATGAAGTTCCCTCACCAAGAATAACTAGTTCTTACCCACTTGGGGTTTGAACACTCACTTGTTGGCGCTCATAATCAATCATGGCCCCAATTGGGGCCCAACAGTCCATCCCGATAATAACCTTCGAACCTCACAAAGGAAAAGAAACCAAATCAATAGAGCAGCTCTCGTTGAACAGGTTGAGAACACACCCACAATGAACCCTCGAAGCACTCATAGAGCGATCATCAGTAATCTCAACCACTAACAGATAACCCAGAATCCCAGGAACATCATTAAACTTCTTGCTAAGCACAAGAGATACAAAGGACCGGGTAACACCCAAATCAAACAGAACATGAGCAGTCATACCATTGACTAAGAGAGTCCCTATACATGATCAAATACAAAATAAGGAAAATTAAAGAAAGAAATAAAGATATAATTGAATTACATACCGATAACCACATATGGTGCTGGTCGAGCCTAGTTGGTAATCACCTGAAATGCCATACTCTTCACAATAGTTATCTATTCCTTGACCTGGGGGCCATCATTAATCAGCAAGATGGTTGGTGTAGGCGCCACCATTGCCTCTCCTGAAAAATTGGGAAATCATCCTTTTATGGACGGTCTGATTGCAATGAAAGCAAATCAAAGCACCCCGGGGGCAGTCCTTACCCACATGATCCGTCTGACCACATCTAAAAAATACAGAACACACAGATTGACATACCCCACTATGCGGCTTGCCACACTTTCCGTAGTGACCTCGAACCTACTCGCCCCTAGACTGCGAATTAGAAGTCTTGGGCCTTTTAGCGTGGCCTACAGAAGTCTGCACCTGATCCGGCTTGCGCTTCGTCTGAATCTCCAACTCAATTTCCTGCTTGCGGTCCTTCTTAATCATATCAATCAGGGTCTTGCACCCCAAATAGCTCACAAAATCCTTGATGTCATACCTCAAAATATCATGATACCTTGTATTCCTCATCTCCTCATCCATAGTGTACTGCATAACCAAAAGAGCCCTCTCCTAAAACTTGGTATTGATCTCTACCACCATCTCAGTAGTCTGGTGAAGGGCTTGAAACTCCCTCGCAAACTGTCGTACCTCGATCGTCGGTGCAAAATCCCTCTGGAATCTCATAACAATCTCCTCCCAATTCATGGTCACCACTGTCTTAGTCCCTATAATTCGACCAACCGCATCCCACTAGTCATGTGCTGGGTCCCTCTACAGACATGATGAAAACCCTACATGTAACGTCCCAAAAATCTGTACCAAAATTTTTTCTTTAAATCATTACCAAAGCCATACTCATGAAAACACGTCATAAGTCATAACATAAATTCAGAGTATCATTTCCAAAACTTATTTTCATTATCAGAGTAAAACATCCCAGGCTGACTAATCAATGGTGTGTGCCATGCGATCACCCCGAGCTCTTCCCTCCGTTACCAGAAGTACCTGAAACCAAAACTGAAAACCGTAAGCACGAAGCTTAGTGAGTTCCCCCAACCTACCACATACCCTGCATAAACACATACTGCACATACTGGGCCACGCCCGCTATTTCGGGCCTCGCCCGCTATAACGGCCATGCCTGGCTTCGAGCCCCGTTCGGGTAAAAATCTGTTTCTTTTCGGCCCCGCCCGCTAACCACATAATAAAAAATAGCATATAACACATAACTGAACATACCCTACTGTATTCCTGTCCTAAGGCCTCGCCTGTCTTGGGCCTCACCCCTATCCTGTTACTAGCGAGTCATGGAACCCCGTCCAAGCTCCTACTGTAAGTGAGATACGGGCCCCCTCCCACACTCACTCCATACCTATCTTGGGATTTGCCCCTGCTCTGCTACTAATGAGATATGGAACACCGTCCATATTATGCTATTGGTGAGATACGGGACCTCGCCCACACTCACCTCCCTACCAGGCACATACATGCATCACACAGACAACAAGTATACTCTATCATGCAAACCATTACGTTGGGCACCCGCTCGACATTGGACCTTGGTCCTGAATATAATACAAGCAAACAGTGCCTAGGGCTAACCCTCATGTTTTCTTACTCATAACTACATGGGCCGGCATTGTGGCCGTAGACCCATTCACACAAAGGGAAACTCACCTACACTGCTGAACTTTTGCTGCTAACCCTATGACTGTTGACCGACAGTTATCTGAACCGCTGCTCCACTAGCTCCCCGAGCTACCAATATAAATATACATAACACTTACATCCATACAGAACTCTAGAAGCCAACTAAGCCCACTCTTGTCAAAGTCAAAGTCCTGGTCGAAGTCAAACTCCTTGACTGACTCCACTCGCTGAGTCAACCCGTTGACTCGTCGAGTACTTATGCTCTAAAACTCTCACAATACACCTCAACTCGCAGAGTTACTCCGCCGACTCGTCGAGTTCAATGATCTCTGAGTCCCATCCTGTCCAACTCACTGAGTCACCACTCAACTCACCGATCTAAGTCTTAACCAGAAAAGGTTGAGGTTCCGCTATCCAACTCGTCGAGTCCAAGAACAGACTCGCCGAGTCCACGAAAATCTTCAACAGACTCGCCGAGTTGTTCTTCCAACTCGTCGAGTTCCTGCCTATCTCCATCCAACTCGCCGAGTCCACCCATGTGACTCGCCGAGTAGCTTCAGTTCTTAATCCATATAGTGGCATTTCGAGCCATGCAGGGGCTCCATCTTGTAGATCCACTCTTCCGAAGTCTATTCCTCATGTAAAGTTGCAAACTTAACGCGAAACCAAGGAGATATAGGCTTAAAACACTGTAGGGATAGGGTTTGGGGAAAACATGCTTTACCAACACACCAAAAACTGATACTTTATGGGTCTCTGGGCCAAGATACACCGAGATCTTAAGTAGCAACCTCAGATCTGGACTTCTAACTCAAAAAGGCTCCTTATCATACCAAAATGGCCGCAAAACATCATCCATGAGAAGATCTAGATGCAACAAAGGCAAGGTGACATATTGTTACCTTCAAAATGACGCTCACAACAAAAGGGTTGGATCCTCCAGCTCCTTAGTGGTCAATTCCTCCAAATCTTCCTTTTGCAAAGCCCCAAACTCACTTTCCTCCTTCTCTCAGTCAACTTAGGGTTTGGAATAGTGTATAGAAGCTTCTGGCCGACAAGGGGGACTAAGGAGAGGACATGAGGTCCTTTAAATAGGGTGCAAATCCCCGTATTAGGGCTTTCCTCGCTCAGACCAGACTCGCCGAGTCCACTTGCCGAGTCGTCGAGTCGGTCACTTATTCCATAACCCAGATCCCGCTCCGACTCGTCGAGTTCACCTATGGACTCGACGAGTTGACCCCTTGACTTAGGGTTTTCCTTTCCTTTCTTAGTCTTTCTGATTCTAGGTGTTACACTACATTTCCTCCTTCCGTGAAAAAACTCGTCCGCTGAGCATTCTCTGTGACATCCCCAAAATCCCGGCCAGAAAAGACCGATTTTCATTTATGCTTTTAAATATTTTCAGAGTAAATCCTTTGATTTGAAAGAGTTGCAGAATTTGTTCCCAAAAACAAAACATGATAAAACAATGTTTACCGAAGCATTTCATAAAAGAAATGTATTTTCATTATAATCAAAACTCGGGGTGTCATGTTCCGATACAGACCAATAAGCATAAACGAATACATTACAAGTCATTTATCAAATATAAACATATGCAGACTTGTAAACAAAACAACTTGATGGATCATCCATCTCATGACCTTCCGCCACTTCCTGTAATACAATTTAAAACTGAGTGGGTCAGGCTTGGGAGCCTGGTGAGCATATAGGGTTTTCAACCCACAATAAATATCATATTTAATTTTCACCAACCAACAATAACCCAATTACCCATTCCCGTTATTCTCACTTTAATGTCCCTAAAACAACTAACATAAGGGACCTAGTCTAAGAATATTTCATCGGGGCGACAACACATGCTTCGGGGGTACCTCAGCAATATAAGTCAAATAAGGCAACCATGAGGGGGATGGAGTGCAACGAATGAACACCCAAGTTCATTAACACCTACAGGTGGCGAATCTGCTAATGTTTCCACAAGACTATCTAGAAAAGTATGTGGTCGTCATCTAAACTCCGCTAGATGACTAGATCAAACAACAACGAGGCCTCTCATCTGTTTATTACACACCAACTATCTACCCATGTTCTACCCAACATATTAGTAGATAAAAATATACATTTGTATACATAGTTTAAAAACCTATATAGCATGCTTTAATCAACACATATATCACATAACAGATGAGGCACACACACACATAGCACATATCTCATAGAGAATAAATCAGATCTATAAGATAGAAGAGAGTGAATACACATTCACACACAACACAACCAAATATATACACATAGCACGTATTTTGTATAAAATACTTCGTATTATTGTATTAGAAGAAAATAACTACACACTCACTTGATCAGAAGATGATCGGACAACACTACGACTTGCAGAAGTAGTAATTCACAGCAGATCTGGAAGATCTTCACAAAAATCGAACTTCTCGCGGGCAGAGCTTCGACTCGGAAACCGCACTTCTCGGGATCTTCGGGATCTCGGGACTTGCCTTGGGGCTAGAGTACGATACCAGGACATCGGGATAGCTTCGGGGGGTTTTTGCGCAGAGCTTCGACACGAAAATGAGAGGAAATTGGCAAAAGAACCCGGAACCCTCACATCCTATTTATAGGAGGCTGGAAGCCTCAATTACGCGGGGCGTACAGCCGTACGCGGCGCGTACTGCTTCAAGTTCGTAAGCGCATGCGTCATCCGAAGCCACTTGCTGCGATGTCGACACCCTCGGAGTACGCGGGGCGTACTCGAGTACGCAGCGCGTACCTCGGATCAGATCAATGACTCGCTTCGGATAATGCTTCCGAATTTTGAAAAAAATTTAAATACAAAATGATTAATAAACTTCGGAAATTCATAACTTATTCATACGAACTCCGTTTTCGACGTTCATTATATCCACGGAAAGGTGAGACCACGCTCTACGAATTTCGTTTAGACTTCGTCGGTTAATTTTGATTTGATTTTTATTATTTATTTTTAATAGGCCGCGACAGACAAACTTCGTTATAAATTCATAACTTCTTCGTTTGACGTCCGTTCTCGCCTAACTTTTTAACGCTTCGATACCAATAATGAGATCTTCGATTCTCATTTCGATTGCTTCGGCTAAAAACCGCTCGATCTCAAATCGAGTAAAACAGGCTGCATACCGCTAAGCCGAAACTTCGATAAATCATAACTTCCTCATACGAAGTCAGATTTGGGCGTTCTATATATATATTCGGAAACCTCGTTTCAACTACTACAACATAAATCAAAGATATTAAGTTTATTTTATACTTAAATTTTGACGCTTATTTTTATTCTTAATTAATCAAACCACATAATTAAGCAATTAAGCACAAAACACACAATACTCAAATAATACAATCTTATTATTTCAAAACGGGTTACAAAGGTTAACCTAGACCATTACATTGCTAAAAGTGGCAAGCCCGGAAACACAGGCGTTACATTCTCCATGTCACTGAATCCATAACTCCTGCTACTTCCAGTGCGGTCATTACTGCTAGTACCCACTGGATACTTCTTACTACTATAGCTTAGTGCTGAGCATCCATCACAACAATGGTTCAGATAATCCTTTGAGTAAAAGATTCATCCCTGCAACGGTTAGACTCAGACAAGAGCTGCGCAACACAGTCAAACCCTTCCCTCTGAGATTATCCAACCCTGCCGTGAGATGCATAGCACTCCCCGATCAAATAGATGCCTTGCATCGTAGCCTTCTTACCCTCACTGCCATTGACTGAAAATTTCTGCTACCCCTTATCCGCCTTCTGGATGAACCGAGACCACCCTGGTCCCTACTAATCTATCAATATCTAGATTACCGGACTCCCACCGGTAGCTTGTCCCATCGTAATCTCTCAGACGCTCGCAGCGACTTCCGGAGAAGCATCAGCCACCTAATACTGCTCCATCTACCCTGCCACTCTGGCGCTACAAGTCCTGGGATCCTCGATCCCCTAACTTGACCCTAAGGTCCTTACTAGGTCCCACCTGTGCTACTAAAACTCATGGGCCTCGCCCACGGGTCTCACTCGACTATACTACCGAGCAACCCTGCTCTCAGGTCTCACGTATTCGGCTACTCACCTATGGGCCTCGCCCACGAGTCTCACCCAACTACATCCTGGAACGACCTCTCCCATGGTTTCACCTTTCTAGGGCTATACAGGCTAGTTCCATACTATTCTCATCAACTATCCATTCCTGATCCTTACCTTGATCACTATGAGGTAAGGGCCTTGCCTAAACTCCGCTAACTAGGAGATATGGGCCTCCGCCTACTCTCCGCTAACTAAGATGCTAAGGAATGCTACGGCTTACCCGTAGTCTTACAACACCTTCTATGCTAACTGACTGCTAGTGAATGCTACGGCTACCCCGTAGTCTTACAACACTTTCCACTACTGACGTGCTGCTGGAAAATGTTGCGGCTCTCCCGCCGCTCTACCATGCTCTACATGCTGTCTCTGCCACTGACTATTAACACGTAAGCATCCCATGCTAATCGTTCTCAAAATCGTCATTCTGACTCACTCGAGTCCTGCAGGCGATACTCCATCCTGAAATTCCAACCAGTTACTAACTATCTTGATTACATGCACTCTCTGTAGGGAAGTTTCTCAAACTCCCAACCCTGAACTCATCAATCCATCCATCGATGTGCTACTTATTTTCCTTCTCATAGGTCGTGTACTCATTCTGGATCTACGTGCTCTTACCCCTGTACTCTCGGAGGGTTCTCCCCCACTTTGATCCTGCATACCTCACTACACAATGCTTGATAAGAATTCTTAACCTTCTCTGCTATACCAGAATCAATCTGCTGAAGAACCGAGCTTTCCATAGCTAGGGATCTAACGGATCCATCACTCAATAACACCTTTCTGAATCCAACGGGTCACTACTGAGTTCCACACAAGCATGCTATAGTTACTGCATCCTAAGTAACCTGCTTCCATTAGGTACAACCCCTGACTACCATTTTAATATCCAAGGTATGCAGATGGCATATAACTAAATTACAAGCAAGCCGCATAATTCTAAAATACTTATACCAATAACGTTGCAGAACCATAACAATATAATCATGAATGAAGGAAACAGAAAACGAAAGTCGCATACCTGCGACGTCCGGCGCTGCTCGCGTCTCAGTGGTAGTCATCTGAAAAGCCTTGCCTCCTACTGTATGCGCCTCTGCTCGGCCTTGGCGGTCGTCTGTGATCCTCAGAGTTGCAGGGGAAGGTGCTATCACCCGTCCTGCCGGAAGCAAACTGGGGCACTGGGCCTTCTTGTGGCCCCGCTGACTGCAGTGAAAACATATCAAGTCTGATCCCTGCGTGGTGGTAGCAGTACAATCCCTGCTAAAATGACCAGTCCGGCCGCACTTGAAGAAGCTCGAATCTCCACCACTACCACTCCTACATGCACCCTCGTGCATCCTACCGCGCCTCCCACATCGGCCGTGGCTCTGGTAATTCCTCGATCTCGAATCTGACCCCTTGGGCCTTTTGCCCGAACTTGTGGCTACCTGAACCTCATCCGGCTTCCTCTTCCGAATCTGCTCCAAAACAATCTCCCTCTCTCTAGCCCGAGAGATCATATCTTCCACCGTCTTACAGCCGTACCTGCTCACGAACTCCCTGATGTCAGCCCTCAACATCTCGTGATATCGGGCCTTCTTCATCTCCTCATCCGCGACATACTGTGGAACAAGAAGGGCCCTCTCCCTGAACTTGGCGATGATCTCCGCCACAGTCTTAGTAGTCTACGTCAAATCCTGAAACTCCCATGCCAACTGCTGCAACTCAATAATCGGTGAAAACTCAGCCCTGAACCTGTCCGAGAAATCGCTCCATGTCATCGCGTCCAGCGCGCCATCATCACCAATGGCATGACCAACCTCCTCCTACCAATCCCTCGCTTTGTCCTTTAGGAGACAGGAGGCAAGTCTGACATTGTCCCCCTCGGGACACCGGCTCGTACTGAATGCGTTGGCAATATCGGCCAACCACCTACTGCCAACGATGGGGTCCCTAACCCCATGATAATCTGGTGCTCTGCATGCTCTAAACTCTCGTAATGTCAAAGTACGCACTCCCATCAAAGCCATCATCTCGGTACGGAAGGCTCCTAGCCTCTCATCCAAGATCTCCAATATACCCTCCTTGACCGTGCCAAAGATCATAGGAGTCTAATCTAGGATATTGCGCGTAACCATAGCTGATATCAACTCCCTCATCCGCTCCTCAAGCTGCTCGGTTCCTGAACCCGAGCCTGATCCCTCTCCGATGCCTGATCCGCTCACTGGTCTCTCACGCAATGTCACCATGCTGAAAACACGTCACCATAACTATCAGGATACTTGTCACTGCTGAGGGATCATACACACACACTACAAGTTTCCCAGTCTCATCTCGGCCGTTCCCGAATCGAGTACGGATCCTCTGCTTTCAGCAGTACGGGCCCATACTACCTTCCACATTTATCCGTACTTTCCTCAAGAACTGCTTCGACTCCACCAGGTCCCTTTTTCTACTATTACAGCTCCCAGCACTATCTCATCCTAGGCTTACCCTAAGGAAACCTCTGACTCCACCTAAACCAGTCCTTAGCTGCTGAAGACCTCTTTGTGATGCTAATTAGTCATCACCTGAATACCATTACATGTGACGAGGCTCAAATAATCCTTCGAGTAAAAGACTCGTCCCTACAATGGTTAGACTCAAACGAGAGTTGCGCAATAGGGCCAAATCCAGCACTCTGAGATTATTCAACCTTCATCACATGTGACGTGATGTATTCACCTAATGGCTAACTCCCATCACTCAGAATCCCACAATGCATAGAGCAAGCAACATTCAGACAAGGGAAAATCTAACCATAACATACTCAAGCAATCATAATCTCATATCAAGAATCTATACTAGCATGAAACATCATCTCATATGCTCATGCATAACCAAAACAGGCTACCCTACTATTGTCTAACCAGCACTATCATGCAACTCAAAGCACATATAACAGGCACATAAGGCATCCTCCCTAGATCCTTAGTCCTAATCTAGCATGCTGTTCTACTAACTAATAATGATAACGTAAGCTTGTATGTGTATTTTGGGGTACTTACTTGAGCTCGGCTGATTGCATGCACCACACCCTTTTCTCTTATCAAAGTTCTTTTCTTTCTGAATTCTTTTTTCTTTTCTAAAACTATTTTCTTTCTCAAAACTCTTTTACAAAACTTGTCTTTTCATTTTGAAAACTCTTATACCAATCCCTTAGTTTGAGTTCAGACACATCCTAGAGTATGTCCAAATCCCTCAAACCAAGGCTCTGATACCAACTTGTAACGTCCCAAAAATCCGTACCAAAAATTTTTCTTTAAATCATTACCAAAGCCATATTCATGAAAACATATCATAAGTCATAACATAAATTCAGAGTATCATTTCCAAAACATATTTTCATTATCAGAGTAAAACATCCCAGGCTGACTAATCAATGGTGTGTGCCATGCGATCACCTTGAGCTCTTCCCTCCGTTACCAGAAGTACCTGAAACCAAAACTGAAAACCGTAAGCACGAAGCTTAGTGAGTTCCCCCAACCTACCACATACCCTGCATAAACACATACTACACATACTAGGCCACGCCCGCTATTTCGGGCCTCGCCCGCTACAACGGCCATGCCTGGCTTCGAGCCCCGCTCGGGTACAAATCTGTTTCTTTGAGGCCCCGCCTGTCTCTGGGCCTCGCCCGCTAACCACATAATAAAAAAGAGCATATAACACCTAACTGAACATACCCTACTATATTCCTGTCCTAAGGCCTCGCCTGTCTTGGGCCTCACCCCTATCCTGTTACTAGCGAGTCATGGAACCCCGTCCAAGCTCCTACTGTAAGTGAGATACGGGCCCCCTCCCACACTCACTCCATACCTATCTTGGGATTTGCCCCTGCTCTGCTACTAATGAGATATGGAACACCGTCCACATTATGCTATTGGTGAGATACGGGACCTCGCCCACACTCACCTCCCTACCAGGCACATACATGCATCACACAGACAACAAGTATACTCTATCATGCAAACCATTACGTTGGGCACCCGCTCGACATTGGACCTTGGTCCTGAATATAATACAAGCAAACAGTGCCTAGGGCTAACCCTCATGTTTTCTTACTCATAACTACATGGGCCGGCATTGTGGCCGTAGACCCATTCACACAAAGGGAAACTCACCTACACTGCTGAACTTTTGCTGCTAACCCTATGACTGTTGACCGACAGTTATCTGAACCGCTGCTCCACTAGCTCCCCGAGCTACCAATATAAATATACATAACACTTACATCCATACAGAACTCTAGAAGCCAACTAAGCCCACTCTTGTCAAAGTCAAAGTCCTGGTCGAAGTCAAACTCCTTGACTGACTCCACTCGCTGAGTCAACCCGTTGACTCGTCGAGTACTTATGCTCTAAAACTCTCACAATACACCTCAACTCGCAGAGTTACTCCGCCGACTCGTCGAGTTCAATGATCTCTGAGTCCCATCCTGTCCAACTCACTGAGTCACCACTCAACTCACCGATCTAAGTCTTAACCAGAAAAGGTTGAGGTTCCGCTATCCAACTCGTCGAGTCCAAGAACAGACTCGCCGAGTCCACGAAAATCTTCAACAGACTCGCCGAGTTGTTCTTCCAACTCGTCGAGTTCCTGCCTATCTCCATCCAACTCGCCGAGTCCACCCATGTGACTCGCCGAGTAGCTTCAGTTCTTAATCCATATAGTGGCATTTCGAGCCATGCAGGGGCTCCATCTTGTAGATCCACTCTTCCGAAGTCTATTCCTCATGTAAAGTTGCAAACTTAACGCGAAACCAAGGAGATATAGGCTTAAAACACTGTAGGGATAGGGTTTGGGGAAAACATGCTTTACCAACACACCAAAAACTGATACTTTATGGGTCTCTGGGCCAAGATACACCGAGATCTTAAGTAGCAACCTCTGATCTGGACTTCTAACTCAAAAAGGCTCCTTATCATACCAAAATGGCCGCAAAAAAACATCCATGAGAAGATCTAGATGCAACAAAGGCAAGGTGACATATTGTTACCTTCAAAATGACGCTCACAACAAAAGGGTTGGATCCTCCAGCTCCTTAGTGGTCAATTCCTCCAAATCTTCCTTTTGCAAAGCCCCAAACTCACTTTCCTCCTTCTCTCAGTCAACTTAGGGTTTGGAATAGTGTATAGAAGCTTCTGGCCTACAAGGGGGACTAAGGAGAGGACATAAGGTCCTTTAAATAGGGTGCAAACCCTCGTATTAGGGCTTTCCTCGCTCAGACCAGACTCGCCGAGTCCACTTGCCGACTCGTCGAGTCGATCACTTATTCCATAACCCGGATCCCGCTCCGACTCGTCGAGTTCACCTATGGACTCGATGAGTTGACCCCTTGACTTAGGGTTTTCCTTTCCTTTCTTAGTCTTTCTGATTCTAGGTGTTACACTACATTTCCCCCTTCCGTGAAAAAAACTCGTCCATTGAGCATTCTCCATGTCACCGAGTGCATTACTCCTGCTACTTCCAGTGCGGTCATTACTGCTAGTACCCACTGGATACTTCTTACTACTATAGCTTAGTGCTGAGCACCCATCACAACGAATGGTTCAGATAATCCTTCGAGTAAAAGATTCATCCCTGCAACGGTTAGAATTAGACAAGAGCTGCGCAGCAGGGTCAAACCCTTCCCTCTGAGATTATCCAACCCTGCTGTGAGATGCATAGCACTCCCCGATCAAATAGCTGCCTTGCACTATAGCCTTCTTACCCTCACTGCCACTGACTGAAAATTTCTGCTGCCCCTTATCCGCCTTCCGGATGAACCGAGACCACCCTGTTCCCTACTAATCTATGAATATCTGGATTACCGGACTCCCACCGGTAGCTTGTCCCATCGTAATCTCTCAGTCGCTCCTAGCGACTTTCGGGCCTCGCCCGCTACAACGGCCCCGCTGCTCCAGGCCCCACTTGGCTTCAAGCCCCGCTCGGGTAAAATTTGTTTCTTTTAGGCCCCGCCTGTCTCTGGGACCCGCCCGCTAACCACATAATACAAAATAGCATATAACACGTAACTGAACATACCCTACTGTATTCCTGTCCTAAGGCCTCGCCCCTATCCTGTTACTAGTGAGTCATGGAACCCCTTCCAAGCTCCTACTTTAAGTGAGATACGGCCCCCCGCCCACACTCATTCCATACCTATCTTGGGCCTTGCCCTGCTCTACTACTAATGAGATATGGAACACCGTCCATACTCTACTATTGGTGAGATACGAGACCTCACCCACACTCACCTCCCTACCAGGCAGATACATGCATCACACAGACAACAAATATACTCTATCATGCAAACCATTCCCTTGGGCACCCGCCCGACATTGGACCTTGGTCCTGAATATCATACAAGCAAACAGTGCCTAGGGCTAACCCCTGGGTCTTCCTACTCATAACTACATGGGTCGGCATTGTGTCCGTAGACCCATTCGCACAAAGGGAAACTCACCAACACTACTGAACTTTTGTTGATAACCCTCTGACTGCTGACCTACAATTCTCTAAACCGCTGCTCTGCTAGCTCCCCGAGCTACCAATATTAATATACATAAGACTTAGATCAAAACAGAACTCTAGAAGCCAACTAAGTCCACTCTTGTCAAAGTTAAAGTCCTGGTCAAAGTCAAACTCCTTAACTGACTCCACTCGCCGAGTCAACCCGTTGAATCGTCGAGTCCTTATGCTCTGAAACTCTCACAATACACCTCAACTCGCCGAGTCACTCCGTCGACTCGTTGAGTTCAACGATCTCTGAGTCCCATCCTGTCTAACTCACTGAGTCACCACTCAACTCACCGATCTAAGTCTTAACTAGAAAAGGTTGAGGTTCCGCTATCCAATTTGTCGAGTCCAAGAACAGACTCGCCGAGTCCACGACAATCTTCAACAGACTCGCCGAGTTGTTCTTCCAACTCGTCGAGTTCCTGCCTATCTCCATCCAACTCGCCGGGTCCACCCATGTGACTCGCCATGTAGCTTCAGTTCTTAATCCATATAGTGGCCTTTCGAGCCATGCAGGGGCTCCATCTTGTAGATCCACTCTTCCGAAGTCTATTCCTCATGTAATGTTGCAAACTTTATGCGAAACCAAGGAGATATAGGCATAAAACACTGTAGGGATAGGGTTTGGGGCAAACATGCTTTACCAACACACCAAAAACTGATACTTTATGGGTCTCTGGGCCAATATACACCTAGATCTGAAGTAGCAACTTCAGATCTAGACTTCTAACTCAAAAAGGCTCCTTATCATACCAAAATGGCCCCAAAACATCATCCATGAAAAGATCTAAAAGCAACAAAGGCAAGGTGACAGATTGTTACCTTCAAACTGACGCTCACAACAAAAGGGTTGGATCCTCCAGCTCCTTAGCGGTCAGATCCTCCAAATCTTCCTCTTGCAAAGCCCTAAACTCACTTTCTTCCTTCTCTCACTCAACTTAGGGTTTAGAATCGTGTATAGCAGCTTCTGGCCGACATGTCGAACTAAGGAGAGGACATAAGGTCCTTTAAATAGGGTGCAAACCCTCGGATTACGGCGTTCCTCACTCAGACCAGACTCGCCGAGTCCACTTGCCGACTCATCGAGTTGGTCACTTATTCTATAACCCGGATCCCGCTCCGACTCGTCGAGTTCACCTATGGACTCGACGAGTTGACCCCTTGACTTAGGGTTTTCCTTTCCTTTCTTAGTCTTTCTGATTCTAGGTGTTACAGTACATTTCCCCTTTTCGGGAAAAAAACTCGTCCGCTGAGCATTTTTCATGTCAACGATCCAGCGTCGGCTAGCGATGGGGTCCTTAGCCCCATATAACTCTGGAGCTCCACATGCCTTGAATACCCGAAATGAGGGAGTTTGGGATCCTAATTTCCCCACATCAATCTAGGCTCAAAAGGCCCTGATCCACTAATCCATGAGCTCCATAATCCCTTCCTTGATGGTACTAAACATCATAGGAGTAGCATGCACGATAATTCTAGTGACGTCAACTGCAATGAGCTTGTGCAACCTCTCATCAATCGGTTCTATGCCCGAGCCAGAACCGAAACCAGAACCAGATCTAGAACCTCCTCGAGTGATCACGACCATACTCAAACTAAAATACAAACATATAAATGATCGGCATAAAACTTGAGGGAACTCTCAATATACATGTCTCATCAGAATCTCCAGGTACGTCCTTCCCTCGAGTATAAATTATGTGTTTCCAGTAGTATAGGCCTAATACTACCTACTAGACCTGTAAAGTCCCGAAAAATAGATCTACCAACGATCAAAGACAATAACAGATGCAAACACGAATTAATAAACCAATAAAGAGCAAAAGACCAAGCTTGCATACGCTTTAATACTGTAAAACGTCTGATACAACTTGGAAGTATACGAGAGCATCAACAACTCATAAAGACTGACACAACTCGCTATTTAAAGACCTGACTAGAGACCGTAAGGTGTTTACGGCCGTAAAGAGTTTACGGCCGTAAACCCATTTTGACCATAAACACCGTAAACTCAAAACAAAACACGAACAATTACATTTCTACTGCTATCTACGACTATGCCTAGACCAAACCATTTTACAGAGTCTTTCAAGACCTACTTGTACCCTTCTCAAGAGTCGTCATGATTCCTCTAAGTCACCACACTAAATCCATATACCAATCCTATGCTATATGTAACGTCCCGAAAATCCAAGGTAAATTTTTTTTCATTTTTAAAACAATAAATCACACAAAAGAGTTGTTCCAAAACCGATCAAAGTGAATATATCATTTAAAAATAAAAAAAATATCATTAATCGTCAATGCAAAAAACTCTAGGGGATGTTGTGTAGTCACGTCGGGCCCTTCCCTTTCAAACCGAAAGTATCTAAAACCACAAATATGAAACCGTAAGCATAAAGCTTAGTGAGTTCCCTAAAATACCACATACAATACATACATTTGCCATGGGCTACCTCCATGGCCTGACATCCAAATGTCATGGGCTTCCTTCATGGTCTTCCATACAAATGCCATGGGCTACCCTCGGGGTCTTCCAAGCAGGTATCACAAAGACAACTAGCATTCAACATAACAAGTAACGAGCCGACATCAGTGCCTTCGACCCATGGATATGGTGAGAAGACTCACCTCACAGTTTGAAAGAATAGCTGCACCGAATGCTCTAAAAGCTATCTCTGTCGGTCACCTATACAAATGAACCCAAATCTCAAACTATAAATCAAATTACCCAAAATGCCCTTAGGTCAAACTTGGTCAACCCTGGTCAAAGCCAAAGTCAGCAGTCAAGGTCCAAAAGTCAATAATTCTTCCTATTAGAGTATGCCCTGCATACGAAGAGAGTACACCCATCATACTCTGATGTTGACCAAAAGCAGAGCGATGACCGTGTATGCACAACGTACCACCAGGTACGTCCAACGTACTCACAACTCTTGCATGGAAGGGATAGAAAGACCAAGATCACATTATTATAGTTCATAATATATTTATAAAGGATAAAGTTTCCAATTTTATCCATTAGAATGGTCTCAGCAAAAAAGATCTAGTCTTTAAGTCTCAAAGGGACCCAAAAGTTCATCTTTTTCAACTTAATCCTTTAACTACAAGTCTCCAACTTTAAGATCTGAATCAAAATGATGTTTAGATGGATAAAGTTTCAACTTTATCAATAACGGGTCATAAACTTTCAAGTTCTAAACTTTATGCACTAAAATGACCAAAAGCTCATAACATCTAAAATTAGCTAGATCTAAAAAACGCATCATCAAGCTTCAAACTGTATACCTCTAGAAGATAGATCAAGGTGAATAAAGTCTAGATCTACAAGCTCCAAAGAAAGCAACACTTCTCCAAGAAGTTCCTTCTTCTCCAAGGTGCACCATGCATACTCCAAAGCACTCAAAAACACCTTATTTTAGCATACAAGGCTTAACTAGGGTTAGGGTTTCATGGAAGGGGTGTTGGAGGGGTGGAGGCTGAGAATGGAGTGGCTTTTGGGGAGTTAAGGAGATTAAGTTGGGCTCAAACCACACAAATAGGGTTTGGGCACTGATCGTATATGCCCAGCGTACTCAGGGTGCCTCAGTACGCCCAACGCACGCCCCTCTGTACGCCCAGTGTACTCAGCATAACCCAAAACCGACCAAACTTCAAACAGGCATAACTTCTTTGTACTAATTCTCATTTTGACGTTCTTTATATCCATATAAAGGTATTAAGGAGCTCTATAATATTATCTAAATATCTTGGACTAAAAACTTCTCAAAAAAAAATCTATATTTCTTGCAAGAACCCGACCTATGACTTTTCATGTTTTACCCTTTGACTCCAAAACACAATTCAAAGGTTTAGATCTCATAACCATCATTACCTCCTTCTAAAAGGTCTAAACATTGCCTCCTTAAGGACCAAATCCTTTACACTATTAACTTCCGGACCACGACCCTGAATTACTGAATGCTCCCGAACAGGGTGTTACACTATACAACAAACCAAATCTACTATGGAATTACCTAGTCTCTCCTATGAATTCTTAATCTGTCCGCCTCTAACATACAAAGAATCTCAATCAACACTGTTGGTTGCCTTATGCATGCAAGTTATACACAAAATGGGATCTCATGGACTTTCAAATAATGATTCTTCCCTAAACCCAAAACCAAAAAAGAAAAAATAAATAAGGATAAATCAATCATTCTAGGCTATATGATCCTAATCTCATATAAATTTTAAAGCATACACTTAGAAATTAACGGAGCCGGTATTAATTCTAAGTGATACATAGCATCCAAATCCCGTAGGCTATAAGGCATCATACAAATCAAGCAATGCTATCTTACGATTCCTGAGGGTATCCTTAAGCTTACTCTAGCATGCAATTCATATCTTAGGCATACTAATCATAACACATAGACATGGGTATTTTGGGAATCACTTACTTGAGCTCGGCTGATTGCACGCATCACACCCCCCCCCCCCTCTTTACTTAGTATAAATATTTTTAGGATTTAAAACATTCTGTTGAAAAGATTATCTTTTCCTTAGTTTGAGTTCTGACACACCTAAGAGTGTGCTCAGATCCCTCAAACCAAGGCTCTAATACAAGCTTTTAATGACCCAAAAATTATAAGTAAAAAATCCATTTTTAAAAAAATTCATCAATCTAAATATCACATGTCCCAAAATCATCCAGAATACAAAGTATCACAAAATATAAAAGTAAGAGAGATCATAAAATGCGGAAATCATGAGGGGAGGATGTTGTGCCATCACGCCAGGCCCTTCCCTTTGGTAATGAAAGTACCTGAAATCATAAAAATAAACTGTAACCACAAGGCTTAGTGAGTTTCCCTAAAGTACCCAAATGCCAAACATACAAGTTGGCCTATCCTGGGGTGTATTTCAGCCTAATACACCAATCTGGGCCAAACCAAGGGGAATATTTCAACCCAATATACAAATATGGGCCCAACCCTACAGTTTCTTCCAACCCATCATATATTCATGGGCCCAAGCCTGGGGTCTATTTCAACCCAAATCATACAAACATGTAAGAGTCACATAATAACTAGCATACAAGATAACAACACATCTATATATGAAGAATGAACCCAAATCATACACACAAGCCCTAACGAGGAATGAAGCTCAACTTTTCCCTAAGCCAACTAGTATCCAATCACTATATATGAAATTGAAAACCCTGAACAATGTCAAACTCCAAGACAGACAAAACCAATCAAAACTGCTCCCATAAAGACTCAACTTCACAACCTAAACCAAACAAACCTATCCGGCCAAAACAAATTTATAGATACCCGAAAATATATACACCCTGACCACATACCAGATCCCTGATAAAAGTCGACCCTAACATACGATGGCCTTCTAATAATCGAACCCATTATAAGTAGAACTCAGATACTGACGATGGAAGAATCCTTGCTCCTGCTGAAGTTAACTGATAAATTAAAACCTCACTACTTAACGTAAAACCATGAATCCAATACCTTATCCGACTTCTTGACATACAAAGCTATTCTAAATCACAGTCACTATGGCTCCACTTTGCAATCTAATCGGAACAAAATCCTTACGACCCTAAATTATCTTGTTGACCAACATTCTCGTTTTCAATCTATCCAAGATCTTTTGAGCACCAAGCTGATCTACTAATTATCTGAAGCGCCAGATTCCTGACAGGTCACTGAAATCGACATCCTTTCAAACAACTGTAACATGAGACTCTATCCAAGAGTCTATTTGGTCAAGCTACCCTAACCTACATGTATATAAGGCTTCAACAGCCCTCCTGCTCCAACCAGGGAAATCATAACCAACCATCACATTGAAGAAATGAAACTTACTTTGCTCTAAATGAATGCTACACGCCCAGATGTAGTCTTACATCACGACCGACCCCATACGACGCACATCCTTCCTTGATCCCACGAATGTTGTGGCCTTCCCGTAGTCTCACAACAGCTCTAATACCACCTGCCAACCTAGTAAATGCTATAGCCACCCCATAGTCTTACAACACTTCTATCACTACCTACTGACTTAGTGAATACTATGGCCACCCTACAGTCTTACAACACCTCCATATTGTGATGGACCTAACCTAGGGTCTTATTGTGCATCTACCATACCAACCATAATCAACATGAGTCGAAACCTCATCCGGCTATACCACAAATCAGGTGTTTGGGTTATGTTTCGAACCCCAAATCCTTCATCAGACA
The DNA here is from genome assembly GCF_002870075.4 of Lactuca sativa. Lineage (NCBI taxonomy): Eukaryota > Viridiplantae > Streptophyta > Magnoliopsida > Asterales > Asteraceae > Lactuca > Lactuca sativa. The sequence goes on along the minus strand of NC_056630.2, from coordinate 97,777,786 downwards.
AGAACAGACAAAGAGGCCCTAACACAATCCTTCCACCTGAAACTAATAACATACCCTCCATGCGACACCAATAATGCAAAAGGTAACCTGAAATCCCATTCCTTGTGCAACCCCATGGTCGAAGTAGTTCTACCCTACTTGGATTCAACTACGCTCTTCCAACCATAAAATTGATAGATTCAAATCTATCTCGCAACTTGACTACTTGATGCTGCCAACAACCTGAGCCCACACATACTAGCGTTCCATTACTAGGGAATCCTAGCGAGCATACACCTGCTAGAATTGAATAAATACTCCCTAAAATCTCAACGAGTTCAATATTCCTGACGACTTTCCACTAAATCCACTAGAAGTCCTCTGTGACTTTATCAGATGACGAATAACAAAATCTAAACTATCAAAATGGCTACCCAACCAATTAAACGACCTACTTGCACTAGAGTAATTCCCAGATGAATCTGCAACTGACCACACTTCGAAGGTATGAACTTGATAATTACCGATCATACACCCACGACCAAACCAATTCCTTATTGCATCGTACTCCCGAATGACCCCTACAATTCCTACATTCAAACCTAACATGACCACTTTGCGGATTCCTTGAGTTCCTTGCTAATACCACTAAAGATCGAACCGACTATTGGTCTTCTCTCACTTAAAGCTTGATCTGAAGGTGGTTAATGCCTCCCACGTCGACATCCAAAACCATCTCACCTAAGTATCTTCTAAGCATGGCTCTCGGTGTGCAAAATGTCATATGAAGATTCTCAAAATAAAATTTTTGCGATGTCAACTGCTAGAACTCATATCTCCTCAGCCCGTAACTACAATGCTCGGCTCCTCATCATGGGAACATCCACTCTACCATCACGACCTTCAATTGTAACATCCCGTTTAAAATAGAATAATTAAATAATAAACCCGGAACCCAAAGAAGTAATTATTATTATTATTATTTTATATTATTATTTTCCAAAATCAAATAATAATTAGTGGGGTGTTGGTTTTGGGAAGCCAAATGACAAGATTTGAATCTCCAACGGTTAAAGTGTAAATTTGGGATTTATTTTGAAAAGAATTTCAGAAGTCAGGGTGTGTTTGGTAAAATATAGACTTATTATGAAAGGATTTTGGATGGCTAGGGTGAAAAGGGTAAGTTATGTGCCTAAATTGAAAATAATTTGTAAAGGAGAGGCCATTTAGTAACTTTCGGACTTAATTTGAAAGAAAAAGGAGAAGGACGGACTAGAAGTGTCATTATGGGGAGAAGTTTGTATAGACTGAGTATTTAACCTCCAAGTCCTGTAACACTAACCCTAATGCTCCATTCGGCCGCCACCCTCACCTCACCCATCTCCGACGCCACTACCCTCTTTCCGTCGAGTTGCACATCACCTCAGTTGGGGTCCTAAACCATCGGAGCAACCCCCTTATGCTCATCCTAACACTCGGAAAACAAACTCACATGTGTTGCTGTCGCTGTTTGCTCGTGAGAGCTCCTTTCAGTCGTCGCTGCTTTCGAAGTCGCGAACTGCCATGAACCACCACACTTTACTCGATGAAAGAAGTGTACACCACAATTGAAGTCACACCTGTTGGGAGGTTTGAAGTCGAAGACCGGAGCTGCTGCCGCCGCTACCCGCTTCCCGCTTCCATTGAAGACGAGGTTGTCACCGGACGTTGCGACGACTAGGGTTGCTTTTCCGACCCATTCTCCTTCTCCACCTTCTATCGGTGTTGCGTCACCACTATTGCCCCAAAAAATGATCCTTTCTAATAATGTCCTCCAACCGCTAGCGTTCCTGCCGTTTGCAAGCTCAGCCCACTACCACCCTCGTACGCCACTAGGTGGGTGGTTGTGTTACTGCTCCGGGAACGCGTGTGTGTGTATCCTTGGATGTGTTTCAGTCAAGGTTGTGTGGATATATGGTTGTTTGCCCGGAACTCGAAAGTGGATCCACCACCACCACCGTGAGGTGGTGGCTGCCACCATCTACCACCGCCGGCCACCACAAGAGTGGCTGTGTGTGTGTTTATTTTAGTGTGTGTGTGTGTTTAATTGGTTTTTTTTTGTGTTGTATGTTGTAATTGATAAAGGAATAATGAAAAGAAACTCATAACCACCATCGTGAGGTGGTGGCTACTGCTACCAGCCGCCTTGTTAGGTGGCAGTGTGCTTAGTTTTGTTTGGATTGCTTTTAGAGTGCTTGGACACGATTGGACTAGAACCATAGGTCCATAGCAACCACCGTGAGGTGGTGGCCGCCGCCGTACACCACTAGGTGGCTGGTGGTGTTACTGTTTTGGGCACCTGTGTGTGCGTGTATCTTGGATGTGTTTCAGTCAACGTTGTGTGGATATGTGTTTGTTTGGCTGGAATAAGAAAGAGGATCCACCACCATCTACCACCGCCGACCACCATAAGGTTGGATGTATGCATTTTTATTTTAGTGTGTGTGTGTGTGTGTGTTTTTAATTGGTTTTTTTTGTGTTGTATGTTGTAACTAGTAAAGCAATAATGAAAAGAAACTCGAAACCATCACCGTGAGGTGGTGGCTACCGCTACCAGCCACCTTGTTGGGTGGTGGTCTGCTTAGTTTTGTTTGGATTGCTTTTGGAGTGCTTGGACATGATTGGACTAGAACCATAACCACCACCGTGAGGTGGTGGCCGCCGCCATGAGCCGCCATTGACCACCACTACCCGAGGTGGTAGTAGGTAGTGCCCAACTAATGAAACCCTAATGGGCCCAATGAAGCCCTGGTTGACCTAAAAGCCCAACCATGTGACAAATGGGCTAGTATTTGGGTTGGAAACCCTAATTAGGGTTTAGAAAACCCTAATGTCTTGAAACACTAATTTTGGGAATTCGATCGGGACCCATACTTGAATTATTCACTAAACTTAAAGTATTAATTAATAATCATTTGCAATTAACCTAAGTCAATATTGGACATAATAGATTAAGTGCTTAATGGGTTAAGTAGGAAAACTTAACCCTAATCGTCATTTCATGTGAAAACCCTAATTTCACTTGGGCGTTGAGTTGGGCCTTCCTATTGGGATTTTGTGATTGGACTATTGATGGGCTATCCAAGAACAAGTAAATGGACCAAAATAATTGTATGAGCTTTAGAATAAGGCCCATGTGAAGGACTTGGGCCTAATTTGAAAAATTGGGCCATAGGTGGGCCATAACCGAGCCTTGATGATTATGTGATATTAGGCCATGGGAATACCAAGATTTCAGACTAGAATAATTGGATGGGCCTTAGGGTAAGACCATGTAGAGGTATTGGCCCAATTTGGAAAATTGGGCCATATGTTGGGCTTTGGTCTATTGGGTGACTATTGGGCCTATGGAGTGTGAGTTGGACCTTGGGATTGGAACCCAATTATTAATTGGGTGTTTTTTGATGTTGATAACTCGGGAATTTGTCAACCAGCAGCTGGAGTTTATCCGCTGGACTTCAGCAGTGTGAGGTGAGTTTTCTTCAATATACTTAAGGGTCTAAGGCACCAAGGCCGACCCTTTTGGATTGCTATCCTGATATATTATATGCTCGAGTATTGTATGATTCGTTAGATCAGTATCCTAATAGATAGGATGTTATAGGTTGTTATGATCCGTTATATCAGTATCCTGGTATATAGGATGTTATATGTTGTTATGATCCACTAGATTCGTATCCTGGTAGATAGGATGTTACTATGCTGTTGGGATCTGTTAGATCGGTTTGTCAATCTATAGATTGTTATGTGATTAGGTGATATATGTGCACATGTTTGACTAGTGGTTGAGGCTTATATGCTTTGTGCGTGAGCCAACAGACCTGGGAATTCCAACCCGATGGTGGTGGGTCGTGAGTATTCCATCCCGAGGATGATTGGACTCGTTGTATGTGGGCATTCCAACCCAATGGTTGTGGGCTGAGGGTATTACATCCCATGGATGACTGGACCCGTTATATATATATATATATATATATATATATATATATATATATATATATATATATATATATATATATATATATATATATATATATTGGCATTCCAACTTGGGGTATTCCATCCGGATGGATGACTGGACCCGGAGGTTGATTGGGCCTGGGGTATTCCAACCCGATGGTTGATTGGACCTGACATATTTGTCATTATATACGGTGAGACTGGACTGCTTCGTGCGACAGTCAACGGGCCTGTGGTATTCCAACTCGATGGATGATTGGACGCATAGTATGTTGGCATTCCAACCTGATGGTTGAGGATCTGGGGTATTCCAACCCGATGGTTGATTTGACCCATAGTATGATGTTTGTGATTATATGTGTGTTGTTGTGTGTATGAGTATTTTGGGGGAACTCACTGAGCTTTCTACTTACAGTTTCAGTTTATTGTTTTAGGTGCTTTAGATGACTCGACAAGGAAAAGGCATGATTGTACACATCCTCGTGATTTGGACTTATGGTTTATGGGATACTCTGATATTAAACTATTCTGAAAACATTTTGTAATATCTAATGGCTTTTGGATGTTTGAAAAAGTTTAAATTGGCTTGATTTTTATGTGTTTTACAAGTTGGTATCAGAGCCTTTGTTTGAGTAAATTGGAGGAACACTCGTGTGGATCCAGTCTTAAATCAAGGAAAATATTTTCAAATGGTTTTCAAAATAATAAAGCAGGATGCAAGTGTACGATCAACTAGAGCCAGTAAGTAGACCCCAAAATACCATGCAGTTGTTTGATTATATGATATCTTAGAACATCATGCTAGTACTAGGCTAGGGATCTTCAGGAATTGCATGATATAATTGCATGACTGTATGATGCATGATAGCGTAGGATTTTCTTTATATGAAATTGACATCACTACTGTAGTTGCTTAGTGTATGCATCACAACCGTACATAATTAAGACCTTATAACCTAAGAATGTTTGGTTTGGCCTTATTTCCTGTTCTTCTTTGATGAAGGGCTTAGGGTAGGATCAGGTATTCGAAAGTCTTTAGGGTCCAACGTTATGTATGGTTAGCATACACGAGTGCTACAGGGTTGGTGGAAGTTTCATGGGTGGGTTGTGCGAGGTCGGTAGGCCAGTATGAGATATTTGGCATTCCTCTAGGAGTGAGGAATGAGCGCTCGCCAGGTTATTGTATATTGTTAGGGCGATGTGATGATACTTGAGACAAATATGGGTAGGTTTTAAAGGTAGTATGGGCCCGTACTACTGAAAGCACAAGACCCATACGCATAGAAAGGAAGTCAGAACCCCTAGGGTTTGGTTGGGAGTTGGTTCCCTGTTCTTATATGGGTTATCTGAGATCTCTCTGGTGTATTAGCAGAATGGTGGTTACGAGACGTCTTGAGACCGAATTCGGGTTAGGATCGGGAGCTGGCAGCCAGGATAGGCCAACATTCTCAGAGGATTGTGTCAGTGAGATCATCCGGGAGGAGGTGATCCGGATTGTCTAGGGACAGTTGTCGGAGAAGTTTGGGTCTATCAAGACCTCCACAGTTGAGTATTTTGATGAGCGATATGCAACCATTGCTGAGAAGGCTGCCGCAACAGCTTCAACAACTGTAACGGTGGCAGGGGGAGGAGCTTTTCGAGCTTTCCAGTACCGAGACTTGTTACTGGGACATGTTATGATGAGTCGAGGGATGTAGTTACTTGGTATCTGGGAGATGTTTTGTACTCGTTATATTTTTTTGGGTTGAGTGGGAGGCTAGCACAAGAGTTTTTGAATTTGAGGCTTCGGGGGTTTTGCTCGAGGCCAGGATGCGAGTCGCGGGGACTCCGAAAAGGAGTGATGATTATGTTCAGCTGGAGTTTTGCAGCAGGAAGTAGAATGATTAATTGATGGATTGGAATATCGTTTCTTAGGGCAAGAATTATGCCCTTTCAGTTTTTCGAGCTCGAAGGAATGAGCAGGCTTGTGACCCCAGGATCAGGTGGTATTCCAACTCGAGGTCAGATAGCCGTTGGGGTTGACGATACTATTTTAGCGTTGGTGAGCGCAGGTGGGTCAATATGGCATGAGTATCTTGTGAGGCGTACGCGATTACTAACCCGACCCATAGGAGCTAAGATCTAATTCACCTTGGATCTCTTGTATCGGGCAATAAGGATTGATCGTGCTATTTATTGCACTTTTGGGGATTAAAGACCATGTCTTGGGAGTATTTTGTAGCCCGGTTTATGGCAGAGTTTGTTTTAGCTACTACAGTTCAGTTGTGGCCGATTGAGCAGGTGAGTGAGTCAGGGTGCGAGACCGTGAATGATATGATTTCTAGAGACCAAGATGAAGAAATTTGTTTGGAGCACTATGGGAAGAGGGGTATTATGTGGGAGGTCTGCGGACAGGGTCCCACACGATGGTTATTCAACATTGTCAGGATTCAGTGGTGTTAGTGACCGTTATTGATTAGTGGATGAACGAGCCAAGGGAAGTAGCTCGTTCCTAAGATATTGGTGGGCACTCATCTTTTGGTCTTTAGGATTTGGGTGTGGTATCATTCAAGCATTAGGAACTATCGGTTTCACTAGGATTCAGGAGGTGTTCATCTAGTTCTTAGAAGTGTGTGATCACTTGGGATTGGCTGGTAATGGAGCACTAGTTGGAAAGAGTTGGTTGTCATCGGATCAATCGTTGGAAAGTGAGAACGATTGGGAATTCTCCAACTTTCATGTATTGTGAAGACTTAGCCGAATTTAAGTGGGGGGGAATTATACCGAGATTCAGAAGCAGGAGCGATTTTGGAACTGGGATAATTTTCGCATTTCAGGTAGGATGGTGGCCCAAGTGGTGGTTTGGTTTGAGGGTTGTGTGAGTTGGGAGTTCGGTAAAACTCCCCAGCATTTGTATCACGTCTTCTCAATTGTTGATAGAATAATTTGGGGAATCAGGTTGGGTTCTAGTCATGTATTGAGTTCAGTTCGGGTGTTCATTCGAATGTGTACTGGATTCTGCAAGTTTTTAGATTGATAAATTAAGGGTAAGGTATCTGATGGGATTAAAACAATAACTTTTAATCTATAAAGATCGATTAGATCGTGAACAGGTATATGAATATGAAACTGCAAGAACACAATATAAATAACAAGGCAGAACGTAATAATAAGAACAAAACAGCTTGAATCAAACGTGTCGAATGATTAAATAAAATCCTTAGAAGAGCTCGATTAAGAACATCAACTGTAAAGGATTGGAAGATTACAAGAGAGCAATATCGTAAACTCTGGAACGCTAAAACAGAAATCTTGAATCTTAACCTAATATGCATGCAAGCGATAACTTATATACAATACATAAAAGGCTCTCGGTTGGACAGGCCCAAACCGGAGAATACAAGGCTAATCTACGAGCCCAAAAGACACAATACAAAACAGAACTTCAGCCCAACAATCTCCCCCTTTGCGTCAATTTGGAGCGAGACCATCACTTCTTACTTGGGCCGGCGGCTGAAGCTGGTACCTTCTTCTTCACGGTACTAAACAGACACTTGGTTATGGAAAGGATGGTCTGTCTAAACCGGATGTACCAATTGATCATATCTTCAAAATATTTGATGTCATCAGCCGAATTGTCCTTACACCGCTTGACGATAGATAGGACGTGTTCCAAGCAGGGAGTGGTGTAGAGGTGCTTGTCAGCTAACGCGAACAGACATTTCTGTCCTTCGGCCCTGGTGAACATCACAGAGTTTCGCCTCGAATCTATCTTGCCCATTTTCATCGTGTTTAGATCACTGGCCGATCCCACAGGCTTGACTTTCGGTTTCTTCTTAAACACTGTGGCAACCTCCTGATCCATTAGAGCCACCTCCATGATATAGCATGCCAGCATCCTTTTGACATGGTCTAAGATGGGACCATATTCGGCTTCGTTTGTCAGCAAGATGTTGTACAAGACTATCCAATCATGAGGGTTCAGATTGGGCAGATCCGCCAGAGAGATCATGTGAGCAGTTCTTGCAGATCCTCGGATAAGCTTGAACTTGACGTTTGTGAATCTCCCCACGGCAAACGGCTTCATCACCCGAACACTGACAATCTTCTGGGCGCTCCATGTAAGGTATTGAGGGCGAGCGGCCTCCAGATAAAAGTCAATGAGCTCCCTGTCAAGCTCATCGTTCGGATGCGGGACTTCGAAAATGTTGGAGAAGGCGTGGAAGATGAACGCCTTTCGAGTCAGCGGCATATCAAATTGCGAATCGACCGAGTTGATGCAGTCGAACGATATCACCGGCTCGAGCCATAGTATGCTTGGAGTCTCTATGGCCTCTTTTATCAGTCGATCCCTGGTCCAGGCAGGGAAGAGCAGCTTTCGGCTCTCAAGGAGATCGTTGGCTTCTTTTTGTTTACGTTCGGCTTCTTCAGCTTCACGTGCCACACGACTGACATCGTCATCAGTATTGCGACTGTTCTTTCTCTTTAACATGTCCGCAATAGTCTCCTTGTCTTCATCTTCATCTTCATCTTCATCTCCTCCCTCTGCAATGTTTTTGCCCTTGTCCTTCACACCCGAACCCGAGGCATGACCAGTTGGGGGTGGTTCGGTTGTGTGAGTTGCTTTTGAGGAAGGAGGTGGTTTCGATCCTTTCTTCTCATCTCCCCCTTGTTTCGGAATGGACACGAAACTGGGTAGGCCTTCAATTTTACTCAAGAGATCCATGGCCGGAGAGAGTTTCTCAGCGAGGGTACGCCTCACCGAGTGATTCAGGATGGGGTCGTGTGCTTCCAGGATGTTGGATAGAGCGGCGTGGACATCCGAAACACACGTCTTGATGATTTCCCTTTCGGATCGAAGAGCCTCCAATTGTTGTTCGGAGTTGGAAAGTTGGGTGCTCTTGACCTTGAGGGCAGTAGTCTTACTCGCCAGGACGTCCATCAGTTTATTTTCAGCCGCAAGATCCTCTTGTAGCTTTGCCAAGCGGGATTCAATGGAGGCACGGAGTGCCGAGTTGTCATCGCTAAGGTTTTGTCTGAGGGTAGCGAACGAGGATAACTCCGTCTTCACAAACTGGGCCAATTGATTAACAAGTGGTTCCAGTGTTGTTTTGGTGGCATCGGCGCTTTCCTGCATAGACTGCAGCAGGATTGTAGCGTCATGGAATAGTTTATCGACTTTTTCGGTCGCAGCCTCACAAGCGCGGGTGGAGGCGTCTATTGCAGCAGTAGCAGAGGCCACTGAGTCATGTTGAGCCCTAGAGAAGGCATCAACTATCCTCTGAAGGGCAGCTTCAGATAAGGATGACTGCTGATTGGAAGAGGAGGCGAGAAGTTGATCAACCTTCTCGTTCAGCTCGCGGAGATGCTTCTTGGTTACAGGAGCATCATCCTCCTCATCACTTTGAACTTGAAACGGACTATAGTAGACCGAATCAAAGTTCAGGTGATCACCACCTAGGTATTGATCATCGCCATCGGAGGCGTCTTCTGGAGATTGAGGTGGTGGTGAAGCTGGGGGTGTTATGGGTTTGGTTGGTTCAGGTTGAGTAGGTGGGGGGTTAGTTTCGGGTGGTGGTTGTGTATGGGTTTCGGTTTGTGGAGGTTCGGTTACGGGAGGGGTTTCGGTTACAGGTGGTGTTTCGGTTGAGGTGGTGAATATGGGTGGAGGTATACGGAATGAGGTTGGTGGTATAGTAGGGGTTATGGTGGGAATGGAAATAGGTATTGTGGGTGGAGGGGAAGGAACTGGGGATTGGTGAAGTTCCATCTCCGGGGTTGGGGACCGAGGGGGTGTGTTGCCTCTTTGTGGAGATTCGTCTCCTTGTGACCCCTCAGAGTCCGAACTCCTACCTTCGGATTCACTGGAGGTTGATGAAAGGACGAGCGTCCGTCTCGGTTGGGTCTTCCTCCGTTTCGGTTTTGGAGAAGAAGCAGCCTTTGGTTGTTTGCGTTTCTTGGGAGTGGGTTTTGGGGCTTTTGATGGTTTCTTCCCCTTGTCTGTCTTCTTACCCCTTGCCACCGGTTTGTCGGCATCATGAATTGATCGCAGCATGTCCGGCGTCAGTTCCCTCGGACCAGATGGCCCTAACTCCTTGATTGCCTTGATCATACTGCTGTCTGATGGCACACTGCCATACATCGACTCCGGGATAGAGCCAATGAAGGAGAATTTCGATGCAGCGGATACGATGATCTTCGTGGTGTGGAACGTACCAATCGAAGACATCGGTGCACCGTCAGCAGTTTGGACATCGAACTTGTCCATAGCCCATCTTGTGATCAAGATCCAGAACCGGGCTAGTGACACCTCGGAGTGTCGGGAAACGGAAGAGAGGCTCTGAATCAGTTGTTGCCAAAGGACAAATCCGTAGTCCAGATTGATCCCGTTGTACACCGCATACATAATCGACAGGAAAAGACGACTGGCCCCGTCCGATCCTGAGCTTCGTTCTGACAGTCCCTTGAAGAGAACTGTAAATAACCCATTCCATTGGGGCGGTAGGCATGACTTCTTGAATCTGGCGACGGAGGTGAGAACTTCCGTGTAGCCCATGTTGTAGAACATGCTGTAGAGCATACCGACCGGAATTGTCTCCGGGTGAACACGCGATGGGTCAGCAGCAAACCCAAGCATAGAGCAGAAGCGGGAACGAGAAATCGACGTCTTGTGTTCCGCCACTTCGAAAAAGATCCTGTCGACGCCCTTGTCGTAGTAGGCCGTCGCATAGACCTGAGATAGAGCCACCATTGGCACCGTTTCAATTCTAGACAATGCCGGAGCAAGTTGGGAGTACTTGAGGCATTCAATAACCGGCGACATGTAGGGATCATAGGCTAGTGGGTTCAGATCAATGACAAGGCATTGTTGAGGTCTGATGGGAAGAATTTGAGAAGTAGCATGGACGGAAGAGGATTCAGCCATTGTTGCAGGTTGGAGAAGAAGATAACCGGGAGAGAGTTTGGAGAGTAATTTCGCTTTAGAAATTATGGGGCAGTAAAGAGGTAAAAGGTGGTCTGGATGGGTTTTTATAGTAGGTGATAGGAGAGAGAAAGATCGATTCAAATCTCTTATGGAAATATGGAAGGGTTTTTGAGTGACTGATTGGTGACAGTTGGGACGTGCGATGATCACGTAGGAGAGAGAGTGTCAGATTCCTAGGATCACGCCGCCCAATAAGCGCCGGTTCAGAGAGAGGAACCGTTTCAATTTCCACACGCGCCATTAATGCCTGATGGATGACGCTTCAATACTTGCACACGCGTCCAATAGTGTCAGAAAAAAGCGCGGCTTCTTCAAATTCACGCGCCCGCTTTTTACCATCGTTTGAATTCCTATCCTTTGAACTTCCGCCGCGTCAGCATCTTTTGTCTTTTCCCCTTTTAAACGGCTGTTTGGAATTAATGATCCACGTGGCTAATTTTTGACCACAACTTCATTTGTAACCATCCAGTAAATATCCAGCCTGTAAAATAATTAGTAACGGAATTTTTGAAAATCTTGGATTTTCGTGCAAAGAGTGTAAAAGAAAAAGAAATAAAGCAACTCTTTTTAGGTTAATCTGTGATGTCCATAAGGACACGAAACTGATGATCCCGGGCACGAATCTCTTCCTTCAAGATCAAGAGAGACCTCAAAGTGTTAGTGTGGAATCCCGTTGAATTACGATCAAACATTTATTAATAAATGTTGAAAGGCTTCTTTTAATAAGGCAAATTAAGGTGGTTTCGCTTTGATTCAACAGTTCAATTCTTGATATAAGAACGAACGTGAACAAAGTACTTGTGAGACCAGTGTAGTCTGTTGAACAAGTAGGTTTGAGTTGATTCTTTAGTGGCTTGGATTAATATGAAATCTCAGATAAAAAATTAAAACTGGATCCCATGGGAAGAAATGTCATGGTGTGTAACAATTTCATTGGAACCACGCAAAAAGAAAAGAAATTGAGATTTCATGAAGGTACATTCGTCAATTCATTGGTGAAAACTTGATCAAGTTAATTGGTCACCGTCAATTCGTTGGTGTTGAATTTTGGGTTTCACTCAGTTCATAGTGGCACGAAACTAGGATCATAAACACAGAGGTTGTGTAACCATAAACCCCAGTGGAAATTGCTGAGAGTCTCAAGGGTTACAGTGATGAAACGAATGTTATGGAGAATTTGTAATGGAGATGGTGAAAGAAGACGTAGTACCTCTGCTGCGAACATAAGGACCAAGCAGGAGACTCTGAACTCGTGTGAGAATAGAGTGAGGTAGCTCACGATTAGAATAAATAAATTAGCCTTATTGGGAAGACAAGGTTTGTTTTTACCATGCCATGAAGGCTATTATTCAAAATCTTATGAGGCTTGGGACACATACAGCAGCATGCTTCTAGGGACACTTAAGTAAGGCTTGGAATATATTCCCATAAACAAATGAGCACACAAAGAAAAATAAAAGAAAATATTTTTGTAGTTTTTTTTTGAAATTTATATATATAAAAAATAATAAAAAAAAAATTATAGAAGAGTAAAAAAAAAACACAATTAAAAAAAAACTTGGAAAAAGATTGAAAAACCGAACCCGAACGTTCGGTTGGTTTCGGTTGGGAAAAGTTGAAAAACCGAACCCGAGCGTTCGGTTGGTTTCGGTTCATGGAAATTTTGAAAAACCGAACCCGAACCTTCGGTTGGTTTCGGTTCTTGAAAATTTTGAAAAACCGAACCCGAACCTTCGGTTGGTTTCGGTTCATGGAAATTTTGAAAAACCGAACCCGAACCTTCGGTTGGTTTCGGTTCATGGAAATTTTGAAAAACCGAACCCGAACCTTCGGTTGGTTTCGGTTCTTGAAAATTTTGAAAAACCGAACCCGAACCTTCGGTTGGTTTCGATTCTTGAAAATTTTAAGAAACCAAGGAGTATAGATATGCAATAAATAAAAAAAAAAAACTTTTTACATAAAGAAAATACAACAGAGAAAAACTACCTTCGAAGTAATGAGCGAGTGAAATGGTTGAACCGAACCTGCACGTTCGGTTGGTTTCGCTTCTTACGTTTGAGATTGAGAGGTAGTGTGAGGTACTGATTCTGATTCCATCATACCTAGTCCTTGCAAAATTTTATTGAATGAGGCTTCTGGAAGAGCTTTGGTGAAGACGTCAGCCAGTTGATCAGTGGTTCTTACGAAGTGAACTTCGACATTTCCATCTTCCACATGATCTTTGATGAAGTGATACCTCAGTGCTATGTGTTTGGTTTTAGAGTGTTGCACCGGGTTATGACAGATCCTAATTGCACTTTCAGAGTCACAATATAGAGGGATCTTCTTCATATTGAGTCCATAGTCTCGAAGTTGACTCTGGATCCAAATCACTTGTGATGTGCAGGATGCAGCGGCAATGTATTCCGCTTCAGCAGTAGACAGCGACACACATGTTTGTTTCTTGGATTGCCAGCTGACCAACTTCCCATCAAGAAATTGACAGCCACCAGTTGTGCTTTTGCGGTCGAGTCCACATCCTCCAAGGTCTGCATCAGAATAGGCTTGAACGAAGAAGCCAGAGTTGGATGGATACCATAGACCCAAGGAGGCGGTTCGCTTGAGATAGCGTAGGATGTTCTTCACTGCCAGCATGTGAGGTTCGCGTGGGTTAGCTTGAAATCGAGCACAATAACATACAGAAAACATGATATCAGGCCTGCTAGCAGTTAGATACATCAGTGAGCCTATCATTTGACGATAGAGCGTGATGTCGACGGCCGGTTTATCTAGTGAAGGGGTAAGTTTGGTGCCGAATGCCATAGGGACTTTGACTTTTGAGTCTCCCATCATGCCAAACTTTGCTAGGAGAGTCTTCGTGTAAGCTTCCTGATTGATAAAGATGCCTTCGGGTCCCTGTCTTATATTTAAACCAAGGAAAAAATTAATAGGACCCATTGAGCTCATTTCAAACTTAGTCTCCATCAACTTTCTGAATTCAGCTGTTAAGCTGGGATTCGTAGAGCCAAAGATGATGTCATCGACATAAATTTGAACTATCATAAGGTGGTTACCTTCCTTTTTGCGAAAGAAGGTGGGGTCAACCGAACCTTGTTTGAATTTGGACATCTTCAAAAATTTTGTAAGCGTTTCATACCAGGCTCTCGGAGCTTGTTTAAGGCCGTACACAGCTTTATCCAGAATGTAGCAATGATGTGGATACTTTTCGTTCACGAACCCAGGAGGTTGCTCCACATACACAGTTTCTTCAAGTTCTCCATTGAGAAATGCACACTTGACGTCCATTTGGAAAACCTCAAAGTTTTTGTGAGCAGCATAGGCCAGAAATATTCTAACCGATTCTAGCCTTGCTACTGGAGCGAACGTCTCTTCGTAATCTATCCCTTCCTCCTGACAGTATCCTTTGACAACCAGGCGAGCCTTGTTTCTTATGACATTACCTTCCTTGTCCATTTTGTTTCTAAAAACCCATTTGAGACCAACAACTGAAGCATCTGGAGGAGTTGGAATGAGGCGCCAGACTTTGTTCCTCTCAAACTCATTTAGTTCGTCTTGCATAGCTTGAACCCAATCAGAGTGATCGAGAGCAGTGTTCACTGTCTTCGGTTCGACTTTTGATACAAATGAGTTAAACATACAAAACTCAACTTTTGAGAATAAGGATGTCTGTTTTGCCTTCAGTTGAGATCGGGTCAGAACCTTTTCAGAAACATCACCAACTACTTGAGAGATAGGATGATCTCTGGTCCATTTTGTAAGAGGAGGGTAATTCGGATCAAAGGATGGATCTAGTTCAGCGTTGATCATCTCTTCAGGCTCGGATTGGCTATCAAAATCAAGCGTCATATCATCATGCTCCCCCTCAATTGATGAGTCTTGACAAACGAGAGGTTCAGGGGTTTCTTGTGGTGCTGGATTTTCAGACATTGAAGGACCTTCGTGAGGAGGTGCATCTTCGGTTGATGAAGGACCTTCGGTTGAAGTAGTAGAGCTTGGCTCCCCCTGGACTTGTGAGTTAGGCTCCCCCTCGACAAGAGAATTTGGCTCCCCCTCGACTGAAGCATTGTTGGTTGGAGATTCATCAGTAGGCGATTCTCCTTCATGCATTCTTCTTGCAGCATCTTCGACAATCTTCTTCATATGATCTATTTTGTTGTCGGCTGCCCCTGCTTCTGAGAGAGAAGCTTTTTCCGGTTCATCAAAGAGATCCAGAAAATTCTCGTACATATTGGCGATTGAGATTGTGACTTGACCAGTTTGAGGGAAGATTTCCCTGGCAGTGTCATCTATGGCCTGTAGCTTCTTGACATAGCTATCGTCGAAGGTCACATAGTATGTTTCTTCAATCCTTCTTGATCGTTTGTTTAGGACCCTGTACGCCTTTGAAGTGAGTGAGTAACCCAGAAAGATCCCTTCGTCGGCTTTGACATCAAACTTGTTGCGGTGTTCTTTAGCGTTAAAGATGAAACACCTTGAGCCAAAAACGTGGAAAAATTTCACATTAGGCTTCCTGTTGTTTAGTATCTCATATGGTGTGAGCGTGAATCGCTTGTTGAGATAGGACCTGTTTTGTGTATAACAAGCAGCAGAAATAGCATCAGCCCAAAAATATAGAGGTAAGGAAGCAAAACTTAACATAGTTCGGGCAGCTTCACACAGAGATCGGTTTCGTCTTTCGACTATTCCATTCTGCTGTGGTGTGTAGGGAGCTGAGAAATTATGGCTAATTCCCTTTTCTGCAAGAAACGCTTCAAACTCCCTGTTCTTGAATTTGAGACCATTGTCGCTCCTGATGTTGCGAACGACCTTCTTGAGCTGGACTTCAATTTGCTTGATAAACACTTTCAGCTTTTGAGTCGCTTCAGATTTGAGCTTTAGAAAGAACACCCATGTAAATCTAGAGAAGTCATCAACGACAACAAGAATGTACTTGCTACCACCGATGCTTTCAATAGACGAAGGACCACATAAATCGATATGAAGCAATTCGAGTGGTTCAACAACTTTTGTGTTAACAATGGATGGGTGACTTTGACGACTCTGCTTTCCCATTTCACATGCAGCACATAAATGCTCTCTGTCAAACTTGAGCAATGGAAGACCCCTAACATGCCCTCCAGTGACAAGTCGGTTGATATCTTTGAAATTGAGATGAGAGAGTCTTCTGTGCCACAACCAGCTTTCGTCGTATTGAGCTTTTGATAACAGACAAATTGCTGGGTTTCCTTTGATGGGTTTCATGTTCAGCGGAAACATTTCACCCTTTCGCTCTGACTTCAGAATCACTTTCTTTGTTGTTTTCTCTATGATTTCAGAACCTTCATCATCGAATGAAACTTTGAGACCTGTACCTCCAACAAGCTGAGATACACTGATGAGGTTGTGTTGAAGTCCTTCCACATAAGCCACCTTTCTTATGGTAAAATCACCATTCGTTATCATCCCATATCCCTTTATGGTGCCGTAAGAGTTATTTCCAAACTTAACGTTGCCACCATTTGCAAGAGATCTGTATTCCCTGAGTTCCTCCTTCCTTCCTGTCATGTGACGCGAGCAGCCACTGTCGATGTACCATTCTTCGTCAAACTGCTCGTCACTTATAACCTGCAAAAATTAAGCAGATTTAGGAACCCAAAGTTTCTTGGGTCCATGTGAGGTTTTCATGGGAACAGGAATAGTTAGAGAGATATCAACAAGATATGTTCTTTTAATTAAAGTCGTTTCATCTTTCTTTTTAATGGTGAAAACTTTTATTTTGTTAGGATTGAATTTGTTCGCTTTAGACTCAGGTTTGAATTCACCGACTTTCTGCCTTTCCTTCTGTTCAGCAGATGGACGTGGTTTTTGAGAACCCATGGAATTAGTGTTAGAGCAAGATGGAGATGAACAAGAAGAATTAGGAAGAGAGGATTTGGATTTGGATGGAGGTGTCTTCCTTGCTGATGACTCTAGGTGACCCTTTCGCTTTTGATCGTTGGTGGGTTTAACTTTTGAGTCTTGTTCTCTTCTGACTTCAGAACTGAACCTCTGAGTTCGGTTGGAGTTGTTCTTGGAATCTAACCTTTGGTTTCAGTTGAAATCCTTTTCAGAACCGAACCTTTGCTTTCGGTTAGAATTTTCTTGCGAACCGAACCTTGGCTTTCGGTTGGTATCTCCTTGCGAACCGAACCTTGGCTTTCGGTTGGTATCTTCCTGCGAACCGAACCTTGGCTTTCGGTTGTTGGAATTATCGTGCTTTCTTACGAGATTATTTTCATACTTCAGATTCTTGTCCTTGTGTGAATAGTATGCATTCTGGGAGTGCCAGAATTGTTTCCTTTCAGAAAGGTTTTTCCTGTATCTTAGGTTCCTTTCTATCTTTTTATCCCTCATCTGTTTAGGTTGATGATGAACGTTCGCTTTCGCTTTTGATGTAACCTTTGCTGATTCCTTTTGAACTTTAGGAGTTTTTCTTTGAAACAAGGGAGCAGAGGGAATATCTGAAGAAGATTCAGTTTGCCCTGAGGAAGTGGAAGGAGTATCTGATGAAGTTTCACTTCGAGCTGTTGGCGTTGAAGGAATGTCTTCTTTTACTGAATGATCAACCTCTTGAGGAGTGTCTTTTGTACCACTTGTGCTTGGTTCACTGAAATTATCAGGCTTGTTCAAGGGTTCAGGTATGTATCTCCCTTTCTTCATCCAAGAGGTTCTTTCGGACAGGCCAACGGTTTCGTTTCCATTGTCAATAGGAGCTTCCCAGAAGAACTCATCACAGCCATCAGCATTGTCTTCGTTAACAATAGCCGTGAGTTCAGCTGTCTGATGTTCGGTTACTCCAGTCACTTTGTATACCTGATTCGGAGTAGTTCTGACCTTTTGATAGACAACAGCCTTTTCTACTAATTTCGGGGACTTTTGTTGGGACAATCTAGCGAATTCCACAGAATTTTCAGAAACAAGATTTTTGTGGTTTTCAGTTTCGCTTTTCACAAATTCTGAGCAGTCAACCGTATCCTCTACAGAAATTTCACTCATGTTTTCGTCCTCGTTAAGCTCAGATGCATTTTCAACATCAATTTTATTTTCTGAGCTTACTTTGGCATTTAGAGAGTCAAACTTTTGTATGGTTTCGGTTCTCAGTTTAAGTCTATCATTTTCGTCCAACAGATTTTTGAGCATGTCCTTATGGTCTTTGGATTTAATGAAGGACTCAATTTTGTCCAGTCCAATTTGATAAGTTGGGTTGACATCATCAGACGAAATTACACTCTCACAATTGTAAGCTTCGGCATCGATTTCATCCTCCTTAAATTCTAGGAATGGTAAAATCATACGGTGGATCTTTTTGCCTATCTCACAGTCTAAGTGCAGCTGAGTAATATTGGAATATAAACGTTTAGCTATTAAACAAAAAACATTTCGTTGTTTTAACAATTTCAAATTGTCTCTCTGCAAATAAATGTTTTCGTCTTTGACTTTAATTAATTCCGACTCTTTTAACTCAATCCACATACGCCGCTCCTCACTCTTCGACGCCACCCTGCTTAATTGATCAGTCAGGTTAGAATTGGTGACTCTAGTTTGAGTTAAGCTACTATCTAAATGAGAAATTCTTGTGTTAACGCTTTTTAGTTCTTTCTCATATGAGGATGATGGTACTTTAGATGAAATAAAAACAGATTGTACCTTCTTTATCAGTTCATCAAGTTCATTGAACTGTTGGCTGAGTGGTTTGGCTGTGAAGCACATATCTTCCTGCACTTTCGGTCCATTGCTTCCTCCATCGGTGTTGTATCCCCTCATTTGAGATGCGCTTGACACCATGAAGCATTTTCCACCACTGCTTTCCTCCTTAGCCATATAAGCCTTTGCATGAGTAGGCTTCCTCACTTCTTCGTCTTCTGAGTCAGTAGACCAAACTTCGGTGCTACCGAACTCATCGTTATTAACCGAACCCTGCACAATAAGAGCATTAATAGAAGGGTTAGCGGTAGACTTTTTCTTCCTCAACTCATCCAACCTCTTCTGCAGTACGGCTTCCTCATCCTTTCCGTCATCCTTTTCAGCCATCTTTTTAAGAACACAGTCCTTAGCATAGTGGTTCTTGCCACCACAGTAAAAACAGCTTACTCCGGAATCGCCATCTGCCTTCGGTTCCTTCTTGGACTCCTCTGCCTTCGGTTCATTGTTTTCCTTTTCAGAGCTATAACTCCCCTGCCAGTTTCGGTTTTTGTTGCTGGGGAATCTCTTCTTTATGAACCTCTTAGGATTGGATACCATCATGGCATAATCCTCAGTTGTGAGGTCATATTCTTCCAAGTTGAGCTCTTCATCCTCCATCACGGCTTTACTTTTAGATTGGAGGGCCAACGAACCAAGACTGGACACAACGTTCTTCTCTTGAACAACAATCTTCTCTTGGGACTTTAGAATACCCACCAGTTTCGCCAAAGAGTATGATTTAAACTGTTCATGGGCTTTGACTGTGGAAACTACTGCTCTCCACTCCGATCTCAGTCCGTTCAAGAAAGTAACCTTTTGTTCGATGAGCTTCCTTTCAATGTCGTGTTTGATCATCTTGCTGAGAAGATGATTGAAGCGATCAAACGTCTGGGTCACGGTTTCTTCGGCCCCTTGCCTGAATTCTCCAAACTCAGATAGAAGCAAGGTTTGGATGGAGTGTTCAAGATCTTCGTCTGTTGAATACAGTTCGCGAAGTCTATCCCACACTTCCTTCGCCGTAGTGCATGAGCTGACTAGTCTGAATGTGTCGGACTGAAGGGCGAATCTGATCAACCTTAATTCCTTAATATTGCACTGGAATTTATCTTTCTCATCCTGCGCAATATTCGTCACGTCCTTGAGCAAATCGTTGTATTCTTTTTGCGTCTTAATAACTCTGGATGTCGCGGAATGAGTAAATGGTCCATTGATAATGGCTTCCCATATGAGAAAACCATTGTCCTCCGATCCAATCACGTAATCTTCAAAATGATGTGCCCATACTTCATAGTCATGGGTGTATAAGATTGGAATCTTTGTCGTCGAACCTATGCTGTTGGAAATATTAATAGGGTTTGATTGCGTTGCATCCATAATGATCGTAATAACCTGTTCAAAGATCAGACTTGTAATAAAGCAGATTAGGGCAAAACAATAAATACTAAGATACGTCAATTAAGATGACGGCTCAATAAATATCGATGATTGCGGAAAACCCTAATGAAAATCTTTTTCACAGAAAAGAAGTGTATCGATTACACAGCCTCCTGCTCTGATACCAATTGATGGGATTAAAACAATAACTTTTAATCTATAAAGATCGATTAGATCGTGAACAGGTATATGAATATGAAACTGCAAGAACACAATATAAATAACAAGGCAGAACGTAATAATAAGAACAAAACAGCTTGAATCAAACGTGTCGAATGATTAAATAAAATCCTTAGAAGAGCTCGATTAAGAACATCAACTGTAAAGGATTGGAAGATTACAAGAGAGCAATATCGTAAACTCTGGAACGCTAAAACAGAAATCTTGAATCTTAACCTAATATGCATGCAAGCGATAACTTATATACAATACATAAAAGGCTCTCGGTTGGACAGGCCCAAACCGGAGAATACAAGGCTAATCTACGAGCCCAAAAGACGCAATACAAAACAGAACTTCAGCCCAACAGTATCATATTGCAGTTGTGTTAGGGTGAAAGTGTTGTAAGACTGCGGAGAAGGGGGTAACCGTAGCATTCATGGATTCTTTTAGATGATTAGGCCAGGGTGGGCCAGTTCGTAAGATTTTGGGTAGGCCACGACATGATTAGAATCAGGAAACGGTAGGTCGTTGGGGAACGTGAATGATGTAAGACTACAATATTCTAGTAGCGTTAACTTTTCGTATCTGATTCGATGGCGACAGATTGTCAGGATGTTATGATCAGATGGATTAGAAGGATTGATGGAGCCATGAGTGGTGATATAGTTAGGGCAGTTATTACTAGTTGAAGTTTCCTTTGGGAGTCGTGCGGAGCGATTGTAAGATTGATCTTTGGTTCAGCAACCGGGCGGGCATCCGGTATACCAGATGTAACGTCCACAGATCCAGGCTAGTCAATTTAGAGACAATAAGAATCAAAAATGAGTTTTTGATGGAAGATTATTTAGAAGTATTAATCTTTTCCAAGTGGTAGTATATGTTACAAAGGTTTCGTACATATAAAGAACACCGAAATCCGAGTTATAACGAAGAAGTTATGGCCTGTCGAAGTTTTACGGCAAAACTCGCATGGTACCGGGAGACGTAAATAGTGAATTTACGATAAATGAATTTTTAGCCTTAGTGACGTAAACAAAAGTTGTAGTATACATTAAACCGAGAATATACAAAAAAAGAACGCCCAAATCTGACTTCGTATGAGGAAGTTATGAATTTTCTAAGATTTGGCACAACAGTGCACGACCCGAAAATCAAATTTTAGTTCGAGTGGTTTTTTGCCTACACGACCTAAATGAGAGTGGAATATCTCATTAATAGGAACTCAACAATAAAAATACAGACGAAAACGGAGTCCGTATGAAGGAGTTACAAATTCTTCGCGGTCATTTAACAGTCTAATTTCCTCCTATCGTTAAATTTACGATCGGTCAAGAATTAGCTGACGGAATCAATACGAAAGTTCTAGATCTTATTTTTACCTATGCGTGGATATAAAGAACGTCGAAAACGGAGCTCGTATGCGAAATTTATGAATTTTTGAAAATCGGCTGATTTCCACCCTAATGCCACGTATCATCACCAGGCTCAGACTTGGAGCCCATGTTGGATCACGACGTGAGCATCATAAAACTCACAACGTGAGTGACCATCTAGCCCCCTATAAATAAGATCTGAATCCCTCTTCATTCCACACACCTCCCATCACTCCCCCTTTCTCTAGCTCCGAAGCCCCCCCCCCCCCCCTTCCCCCCCCCCCCCCCCCCGAAAAGCCTAGGGAACCTCCCTAGCACGAGGCGGAAGCCCCGGAGCGCTCGAAAGGCTCTGAGATAAGAGTCTTTCGGCTTGGGAACGCTGCTCCAGCGGAGCCCGATTTTGAGAAAAAAACCTGTTGTAAGTGAGCTACGCCTAACCTATCTTTAGTATAGCTTATGTTTCAATATAGTAATATTATTAGGACCTTATAATAAATATTTTGGCTATTATTATGAGTCATATAAGTGTCATTAAAATATCTTTTTAACCACCCGCGGTACGGGGAATCTTGTTTGGAGGGCCGCTTGGGTTGCTGGGTTCAGAAGTGTTATATGCCAAAATGATCCTGCCCTCCGGTGTTCCATGTCTGGCCCCTGTCTGTACATAGTGGGTGAAGAGTATTGTTTAACGCTTATATAATAGTAATAATAGGTAGACTATTAATTAGTCTCGTCAAACATTAGAGTAAACTCTAGTGGTAATGATACTAGGTTTTGTCCGAGGGAAATTGTTTTAACAGTAACAAAGTGTTGTCCGAGTGCCGAGTCACCACCTTATCAGGTGAGTGCATAGTTAATTTCATCTTACACATAAATATGAAGTATTTTATATGAATTACGTGCTATGTGTGTATATTGTCTGAATACTTGTTGTCTATGTTGGATAAAATGTTTTATACATGTTCTTAAATGATCTAAAGTGTATATGTATTTTATATCTACAAAATGTGTTGGGTAAAACTTGGGTAGATTAGAGATGAGATAAATGATGAGCGATGAAAGATGAGATGAATGATGAGCGATGATATATGAGTGATAAAATATGGTGCAAAGCGATGAACCGAAGCAATGAGCCAAACAATGACCCAAGCGATGCCCCCGTCATCTAGCAGAGTATGGATGACAACCACAGACTATTCTAGACAGTCTAGTGGAACACTAGCAGGCTCGCAAACTGTAGGTGTTGTGAACAATGTGTTTACCCGGTGTACTCTAAAACCCATTGACAGGTATTGCGAGCGGACTCTCGAAAATGATACTGTCAATAAACGAGATAAACCCTGGCGACTATGCAGACTTAGTGTCGATTCCTTAGGATACTCCTTCGGAATGAATGAACGAGGAATAGCTAATTATTAGGGAAGATCCTTAAGAGTAAAGAAGATAATGGGGATGGGTAATTGGGTTGATTGTTTGATGTTTAAACATAATAATTATATTATTGCGGGTTGAAAACCCTATGTGCTCACCAGGTATCCCAACCTGACCTACTTAAGCTTATTTGAATCAAAGGTGCCAATAC
Organism: Lactuca sativa; assembly: GCF_002870075.4. Taxonomy (NCBI): domain Eukaryota; kingdom Viridiplantae; phylum Streptophyta; class Magnoliopsida; order Asterales; family Asteraceae; genus Lactuca; species Lactuca sativa. The sequence continues at coordinate 97,754,592 of NC_056630.2, read as the reverse complement.
GAAGTTACATTACACTGAGAGATTAAAGAGGTGTAGATCACTAGTGTAAATGAATGTAAGTTCTGTTTATGCTAATGAATCTGTATTGACAATGACATCCCAAATGTTTTAAAATGAATAAAAATACATTTCTTCGGAAATGCTTTGATAATGTATTTATCATGTTTTATTAGGAACAAATTCTGCAACATTTTTGTTAAAAGAAGTACTCTGATTTTTATAAATCATAAACAAAATCGGTATTTTCTGGCCGTAAAAATGGGGACGTCACAGTTGGTATCGGAGGATTAGTTTAAGAGAACTAGGAATAAGGATTTATTGCTAGACTTAAACTTAGAATGCTAAGCGATGATCGTGAGGAGTGTGGCTAATACATTTTAGGAAGTACACCTGAATAGACACGGGCACTAGCTCATTTAGGGAGGATGTCTAAATTGCTTTTATGTGCTAAATGATCTGCGATGCTTTATGATGCTATCGTTTGATCGGATCTATGGTCTGTTGCCGACCGGATTTGGAAACTTTATGTGTTCAGATTTCTAAACATTTAATTATGATATTAGAACTGGCATGTAATTCTTCGAAGTAATAAGGAGGAATACGCGTCTATACCTTCCTCTATCTATATTCTCGTCTCGACACACCAAAAACTACTTTGGTGTGCAAAACATCATGGTGATGACTCGTAGTGAATTGAGTATATGGAGGAAATGACAAGGCTTTCGATACTGAGTGGTACCTATCGGAAGATATCGTAAGAGTGATATCTTGCCTTTAGAACGCGTCTAAGAAATAATACGTCTAGTACGGGAGAAGTACATTTTTGATTAGCAGAAAGAAAGATTTTTGGTATAATCCATGAAGTTATCCCATCGTCTGACATTTCCATCACCAACCGAGTTAAAGGGGAATTGATAATTGAAGATACACATGGAAGAAGTCCTAGTAGAGTCTATGGGAAAATTATATGATTGTTTAGACACATTTGTATGTGTTATTTTTTTTTGTGATAATGACTAGGAGAAATGCGAGACAATACTTGGGACAAGTATGAGTAGGTGTGAAAGGTAGTAGAGGCCTATACTACTGGAAGCACAGGACTCGCACTTGGAGCAGGGAAAGTCACAAGGTTACCAAGAAGCTAGTAACTAATTTCGTTTTATTCGATTATGTCGTTACCATTTCAGTAATGACTAAGAAGATTGTTGTTATTCCGACCCTAGTGGTCATATCAAATTGAGTTCGACTAAGACAAGTATGTTAAATGGTTCAGAGAACCAAGTCCGATGTAGCATCTGACTTAAGCTAGAAGCTTGAAGCGAAAGACAATCAAAGTGATCAGTAGAGGTATCGCGATAGTTGCTTGTAGCTAGGAATGCTACCTTTTAAGATGTGATTATATCATAATAGAACATGAAGGAAGGTATAGTCTATTATGGAAGACTCTAAGAGACCTGAGTCTAAGCGTTGCAACATACGATGATAGGTCATTAGAATATGACAGATCATTCCACTGTAGTAATAAAAGAACTTATCTTAAGTTTGTATCTAGTGAGGATCGAGATTGTGACTTGAAGGTTATAATTTGGAGTCTAACGTGAGATAGGGAGCAAGTGCAAGATCGAGCACTGCCTACAGTCAAGGAGTCCAAGAGTTAGATACTCTTTCGAAGGAACAAAGAAGTTACGATTGTTACCTAGGATGAAGAGATAACGTATGGAGTTAGTATATTGCCCTGTTTCGTTGATGATTCTAGGCGTAATCATCCTATGGGGCAGATAATTGTAATGTCCGCAGATCTGGGCTAGTCAATTTAGAGACAATAAACATCAAAAATGAGTTTTTGACAGAAGATTATTTAGAAGGTTTAATCTTTTCCAAGTGGTAGTATATGTTACAAGGGTTCCGTACATATAAAGAACGCTGAAATCCGAGTTATAACAAAGACGTTATGGCTCGTCGAAGTTTTCCGGCAAAACCGGCACGACACCGGAAGACGTAAATAGTGAATTTACGATAAATGAGTTTTTAGCCTTAGTGAGCTAATCAAAACTTGTAGTATACATTAAACCGAGAACATTCAAAAAAAGAACGCCCAAATCTGACTTCGTATGAGAAAGTTATGAAATTTCTAAGATTTGGTAAAACAGTGCACGACCCGAAACTTGAATTTTAGTTCGAGTGGTTTTTGGCCTATGCAACCTAAATGAGAGTGGAATATCTCATTAATAGTAACTCAAAGATAAAAAGACAGACGAAAACGGAGTCCGTATGAAGGAGTTACGAATTCTTCGCGGTCATTTAACAGTCTAATTTCCTCCTACTGTTCAATTTAAGATCGGTCGAGAATTAGCCGAAGGAGTCAAAATGAAAGTTGCAGATCTAATTTTTACCTACACGTGGATATAAAGGATATCGAAAACGGAGCTCATATGCGAAATTTATAAATTTTTGAAAATCGGCTGATTTCCACCCTATGTGCGATGCCACGTGTTAGCACCAGGCTCAGACTTGGAGCCCATGTTGGCTTACGACGTGAACATCATAAACCTCATGACGTGAGCGACCCTCCATCCCCCTATAAATAAGATCTGAATCCTTATTTATTCCTCATACCTCCCATCACTTCCTCCTCTCTCTAGAACCTCTCTCTAGCCCCGAAACCCCCGAAAAGCCTAGGGAACCTCCCTAGCACGAAGCGGACGCCCCGGAGCGCCCGACGGCTCCGAGAAAAGAGCCTTTCGGCTTGGGAACACTACTCCAGGGGAGCTCGGTTTTGAGTAAAAACCCGCTGTAAGTGAGCTACGCCTAACCTATCTTTAGTATAACTTATGTTTCAATATAGTAATATTGTTAGGAACTTATAATAAATATTTGGGCTATTATTATAAGTCATAAAATTGTCGTTATAATATATTTTTAACCACTCGCAGTATGGGGAATCTGGTTTGGAGGGCCGCTTGGGTTGCTGGATTCAGAAGTGCTATATGCCAAAATGATCCTGCCCCCGGTGTTCCATGTCTAGCCCCTGTCTGTACTAAGTAGGTGAAGAATATTTTTTAACACTTATATAATAGTAATAATAGTTAGACTATTAATTAGTCTCGTCAAACATTAGACTAAACTCTAGTGGTAATGATACTAGGTTTTGTCCGAGGGAACTTGTTTTAACAGTAACAAAGTGTTGTCCGAGTGCCGAGTCACCACCTTATCAGGTGAGTGCATAGTTACTTTCAATCCCACAACCGACAAAAATAGGCTAAGATGTGAATTCCTAAACAATATAATCTCCTTGAGTAACTTTACCAAAATCTAATCTAGCGGAATTCAAAACTTCAATGCCATTTAAGTTCATACTTTCATAAATTGTGATTCAAACCCAAAACTCGATCCAATAAACCAAATCCAATCATTTGTGGGCCTTAGCCCAATAATTTTCGACCTAAATCCCTTATTGGACCTAGATTTCTTTATTGGGCTCTAATGGGCCGATAACTACTCCTTTTGGCCTTGTTGGGCCGAAAACCCTCCCTTGGGTTCTAATGGGCCGAAAACCCCTTAATTGGGCCAATACCCTTCCTAGAACATTATTGGGCCGAAAACTCCTTGGACCAAGTCAAATTCGAAGCCCATTATTTTTGGGCCAACGTTGGGCCAAATACCTCTCCTAATTGGTTATGGTCATGAGTAAAGAAAAAAAAATATAATAATAAAATAAGAAGTGGTTTATAATTGTGACACCTCACAATTACACCACATATAAACATGCTAATTACACATCATGTATCCATGCATGAACACTTTGACCAACATGTAAGAACTCCACCACTTCCCTCTCTCCTCTAATTTTGGCCATATCCTCCACCTCCCTTCACCATTTCATTTGAAATTTATCTCCTCCCAAACATTCAAGAAATCCCTCATATTTTCCTTCAAATTTTGTGATTGTGTGTGTGGTTTCAATAAGTTCTCTTCAAGACTTCATAACTTGGTAAGTTCTAGACTAAAACTCAAGTGCTTACTTCAATATATGCTAAGATCTTTCCCTTGCACCTTCTTTTTCGTGAATGTGGACCTTAGAACCACCTCCATTTCAAGATCCCATCAAGAACTCAAACTAGGTTCAAAGATCCTTCTTCTTCTTCATCTACATCTTAAAAACCCCCAAGGTGAGTTCATACCCCCTTGTTTTCGGTTTTATAATGTTTTTTTTTGGGGGGGGGGGGGGGGGGGGAATACAAGTGCTTTTGTGTTAAATCTATCTATATATACGCATGTTTATGTGTTTAACTTTTAGATCTTTACTTGAAAATGAAGTTTATCACTTGGATCTTCATATAAACCTTGAGAAAAGTATGTGTCCTCACATATAATACTTGTAAACTTGTAGATCTGGGATTTATCCACTTAAAATAGCAAAAACAAGTGTTGTGAACAAACTTAGATAACTTAAACTCAAAAATCAGCCCTTGACAGAAAAGTTTTAGTCCAATGTTGGACTGTTTTGACCAACTTAATGAGAATATTTTTCAAAACTGTTTTACATGAAAAAAGTTCATGTTATTACCTTTAAAATGACTACTCTCACGTTTTCATACTATTCTTTTATAATTTTTGGCGAATTTTACAAAACTGCCTATCAGATTTGAAATAATTTCGGACCAACCTGTGAAGGTGAGCAATTTCACACTTGTTAGAGACCAATAAAAATTATTAGAAACATTGTGAACAAAGTAGACAAAATTACCAAACTTCCAGAATTTACGGATCAAAAATTCGACTTACGATAATTTTTCTACAAATTTTCCAACAACTAGGTCAGAAAAGCCAAAAACCAGAAAAATGTGCATTTCACAAAAATCAAGCCAAAATTGATATTTTTGACAAAAATAAGTTTAAAATGTTATTTTTACCACAAACTAGTCAAAAACACAAGTTTTGAACAAAACGGGGCTAAGGTGTTATTTTTACTATAATTGGGCCTTAATTGAAAACTTTGTGGCTTATTGGGCCAAGAACGTCATTTTTTACAAAAAGTGGGTTTTTATATCAATTTTGTAAATAATCAAGCTAAAATAAACAAAACAATAACAAACGGGTTAAAAACGATATTCATATCCTTATTGGGACTGGAAATAATATACATGTTTAGTGGGCCTTATTGTCCTTTTACATGTATATTGGGCTCAGGATAGACATTCATATTCCTTTTGTGCCTGGAAATAATAGATACATATAGTGGGCCTTAGTGGTCCACTTACATGTTTATTGGGCCTAGGAATAAGTTTTATATGTGCTCTTCTTTCTTTTCCGTGTAAATTTTCGATTAAGGATCTAGTGAGACCTATCGGTTGGCACCTTTAAGTGTACAATCATAGCCTATAGTTATAACCAGAGTTTCCCGGAGGGAAAGCGGGAGTTTGTGTATAGATCTATATGAGGGTCACAACCCACACCTGAGCTATTCGCTACAGTTAGACTAGGCCAGTCTAGGGTGACAAAAACCTTATCCTATTCCGTCGGCGTCTCAAAGACGCAAAGACAGGCGGAATTGTCATTATTTAGTATGGTTATAACAACTCACTTAGAGGAATTAACGTTATAAGATTTATGGGAAACCATTCTAATTTCTTTTTGGAGTAAAATTTGGAAACCAATCTATTTTCTTTATGTGATAAAACAGGCAACCATTCTATTTTCTTTTTGGGATAAAACAGGAAATCATTCTACTTTCTTTTTTTGGATAAAACGGGAAACCTTCTTTTTGATAAAACGACAATTTATAAGCACCGGTACTCAACCACTGGGGTTGAGATTCCAGCATCATCTAACGCAGACAACATCGGTATGTCTGGAAATCATTCTCTTTCTATTTTTGTAAACATTAACACACATGCATTAATATAAGATCGGACACACATATTTCAAACCATTTCTTATTAGAAAATATTGGATTTTTTAAGGCACTATGAAAACGATTCTAAACAAGTACAAAAACCATTTTTACTTAAAACTGCTTATGAACTCACCAACTTTTTAGTTGACGCTTTTCAAAACGACTTGTATTCTCAGGAAATGCAGTAGCAGGTAATGAGTTTGACTATAAGATCAAGTGGTGCGACTTCAAGAAATTTTACTTTCTTACTTTTGTGTAACTGATGAACAAGATTCAATATGTAAACTATGTAAGTGTGTATTTCCAATGTATGATGTTTGGTTGCTATGTTTCATTCATATTCAATTGTCATGATACTGTACACGAAGTCATCCGCCCTCGAACGTTTCCGCCGTCCAGGTTCGGGGGTGTGACATTCATCTTACACATAAATATGAAGTATTTTATATAAATTATGTGCTATGTGTGTATACTGTCTGAATACTTGCTGTTTTTGATGGATGAAAAGTTTTATACATGTTCTTAAATGATCTAAATTGTATATGTATTTTATATCTACAAAATGTGTTGGGTAAAACATGGGTAGATTAGAGGTGAGATAAATGATGAGCGATGAAAGATGAGATAAATGATGAGTGATGAAAGATGAGATGAATGATGAGCGATGTTATATGAGTGATAAAATATGGTGCAAAGCGATGAGCCAAAACGATGACCCAAACGATGACCCAAGCGATGGCCCCATCATCTAGCAGAATATGGATGACAACCACGGACTATTCTAGACAGTATATTGGATCACTAGCAGGCTCGCAACTTGTAGGTGTCGTGAACGATGTGTTCGCCCGGTGTACTCTAAAATCCATTGAAAGGTATTGCGAGTGGACTCTCTAAAACGATACTGTCAGTAAATGAGATAAACCCTGGCGACTATGCCGACTTAGTGCCCATTCCTTAGGATACTCCTTAGGAATGAATGAACGAGGAATAGCTAATTCTTAGGGTAGATCGTTAAGAGTAAAGAAGATAATGGGGATGGGTAATTGGGTTGATTGTTTGATGTTTAAACATAATAATTATATTATTGTGGGTTGAAAACCCTATGTGCTCACCAGGTTTCCCAACTTGACCCACTTAAGATTATTTGAATCAAAGGTGCCGATACGAAGTTACATTACACTGAGAGATTAAACAGGTGTAGATCACTAGTGTAAATGAATGTAAGTTCTGTTTATGCTTAGGTTTCTGTATTAACAATGACATCCCAAATGTTTTAAAATGAATAAAAATACATTTCTTCGGAAATGCTTTGATAACGTATTTATCATGTTTTACTGGAAACAAATTCCACAACATTTTTATTAAAAGAAGTACTCTGATTTTTATAAAGCATAAACAAAATCGGTCTTTTCTGGCCGTAAAAATGGGGATGTCACACCAGATGAGTTTTCTGTCAAGTATAAGTGTATTGCAAGGAATTCGTTTATCACCAGGTTTCAGGACCCTGCGAGGGTTTGTTACGGTTGCCTTGGAAAGGCTGGGGTATGCTTGTAGTTGTGGCCATGAAGTTCAAGTTGGTGGGCATATAAGGAATGATAAGAAATGATTTCGAGGACGAAATCAAATTTAAGTGCGGGAGAGTTGTAACATCCCGTTTACAATAGAATAATTAAATAATAAACCCGGAACCCCAATAAGTAATTTTTATTATTATTGTCCAAAAACAAATAATAATTAGTGGGGTTCTGCTTTTCCGACTCTCTCCTGTCGTTTGCAAGCTCAGCCCACTGCCACCGCCGTATGCCACTAGGTGGGTGGTGGTGTTACAGTTCCGGGCATGTGTGTGTGTATCCTTGGATGTGTTTCAGTCAAGGTCGTTTGGATATGTGTTTGTTTGGCCTGAATTCGAAAGAGGATCCCCCACCACTACCCTGAGGTGGTGGTTGCCACCATCTATCACCGCTGGCCACCACATGGGTGGTTGTGTGTGTGTGTGTTTATTTTAGTGTATGTGTGTGTGTTTAATTGGGGTTTTGTGTTGTATGTTGTAATTGGTAAATGAATAATGAGAAGAAACTCATAACCACCACCGTGAGGTGGTGGCTGCTGCCACCAACCGCCATGTTGGGTGGCGGTGTGCTTAGTTATGTTTGAATTGCTTTTGGAGTGCTTCGACACGATTGTACTAGAACCACAACCACCACCGTGAGGTGGTGGCCGCCACTGTGAGCCACCATTGACCACCACTACCCGAGGTGGTAGTGGGTGGTGCCCAACTAATGAAACCCTAATTGGCCCAATGAAGCCCTAATTGATCTAAAAGCCCAACCATGTGACCAATGGGCTAGTATTTGGATTGGAAACCCTAATTAGGGTTTGGAAAACCCTAATGTCTTGAAACCCTAATTTTGGGAATTTCATCGGGACTCGCACTTGAATTATTCACTAAACTTAAAATATTAATTAATAATCTTTTGCAATTAACCTAAGTCAATATTGGATTAAGTCCTTAATGGGTTAAGTAGGAAAACTTAACCCTAATCGTCATTTAATGTGAAAACCCTAATTTCACTTGGGCATTGAGTTGGGCCTTCCTATTGGGATTTTGTGATTGGACTATTCATAAGCTATCCAAGAACAAGTAAATGGACCAAAATAATTGTATGAGCTTTAGGATAAGTCCCATGTGAAGCACTTGGGCCTAATTTGGAAAATTGGGCCATAGGTGGGCCATAACTGGGCCTTGATGATTCTGTTATATTGGGCCATGGGAATACCAAGATTTCGGAATAGAATAATTGGATGGGCCATAGGGTAAGACTATGTAGAGGTCTGGTCCCAATTTGGAAAATTGGGCCATATGTTGGGCTTTGGTCTATTGGTTGACTATTGGGCCTATGGAGTGTGAGTTGGACCATGGGATTGGAACCAAATTATTAGATGGGTGTTGTTTGATGTTGACAACTTGGAAATTTGTGAACTATCAGTTGGAGTTTTATCCGCTGGACTTCAGCAGTGTGAGGTGAGTTTTCCTCACTATACTTTAGGGTCTAAGGCACCAAGGCCAGCCCTTTTGGATTGCTATCCTGATATGTTATCTGCTCGAATATTGTATGATCTGTTAGATCAGTATCTTGGTAGATAGGATGTTATATGTTGTTATGATCTGTTAGATCAATATCCTGGTAGATAGGATGTAACTATGATGTTATGATCTGTTAGATCAGGTTGTATGTCTATAGACTATTATGTGATTAGCTGATAGATGTGCACATGTTTGACGAGTGGTTGAGGCTTATATGCTTTGTGCGTGAGCCAACAGACCTGGGCATTCCAACCTGATGGTTTTGGGCCGTGACTATTCCATCCGGAGGATGATTGGACTCGTAATATGCGTGCATTCCGACCCGATGGTTGTTGGCCGAGGGTATTCCATCCCGAGGATGATTGGACCTGTTATATATATATATATATATATATATATATATATATATATATATATATATATATATATATATATATATATATATATATTGGCATTCCAACCTGGGGTATTCCATCTGGATGGATGACTGGACCCGGGGGTTGATTGGGCTTTGGGTATTCCAACCCGATGGTTGATTGGACCCGACATATTTGTCATTATATACGGTGAGACTGGGTTGCTTCGTGCGACATTCAACATGCCTAGGGTATTCCATCCCGATGGATGATTAGACCTATAGTATGTTGGCATTCCAACCCGATGGTTGAGGGCCTGGGGTATTCCAACCCGATGGTTGATTAGACCTATAGTATGTTGTTTGTGATTATATATGTATTATTGTGTGTATGGGTATTTTGGGGGAACTCACTAAGCTTTCTGCTTACAGTTTCATTTTATTGTTTGAGGTGCCTCAAATGACTAGGCAAGGCGAAGGCGTGACCGTACACATCCTCGTGATTTAGACTTATGGTTTCTGGGATATACTGATATTAAACAATTTTGAAAACATTTTGTAATAACTAATGGCTTTTGGATGTTTGAAAAAGTTTGAATTTGCTTGATTTTTATGGGTGTTACATCAGTGATCCGCAATGTAACTTGAGCAGGCACTGTTGTAACCCATTTTGATGATCGGTTTGGGCGGAATAAGAACATCTTGAGCAGGTACTTGATCAAAACCCCAATGATCAAGTAGAAGATCGAATAAAAAAAAACACTTCGGCTTCAAGAAGTCTGAAAAACATCTCTAGTTCTTGAATCATAATACACCCAAAATTCTTCAAAAGAATAAACTGTTAAAAATATGAAACATCCTGTGGTAGAGTTGGAATAACAAATAATATGGATCCAGTAAACATCTAGTGAATCCAAAAATTTGATCAAGATGACCAAAAATCAGTGCCACGTCACATCACTAAATAAATCATTGTCTTTAGAAGTCTTCAAAATTCCAATCAAACAATCATAAAATCATATCTGGATGATAACATAATATTCTCTCCCCATTTTCTATAACCAATAACCGGATATCAAAAATAAACAAATAGTCTGGATGGAGAGTGTCGGATACCAAGAGCTTTGCTTGCTCTTGCTAGATGTATGAAGGGTCTCGATAAGATACAAGAATTAGAGTCAAATAAATACTCTCCGGTTATAAGTTGCTATTTGATTATGTCGCTGAAAAACTGCTCGAACAAATACCTAAGTAACAAATAATAACTTTGCATGAAAAATCTCTGTCGTGCTGATAAATACCAATGTACCCAAACTGCAATGTCGGAACTCCTGAAGTGGTCTTCAATAAATAAAGTCCACATGCGCACGATACATGGTTCGTCAACCGAAGATCAAGAGCGACAAGTCATAAAAAATCTCATAAAGTGAGGGTTGCGAAACAATTTTGTTGATCAGACGCAACTATGGTATAATCCTTGCGATGAAAAATATGATGTCCGACTGCAGTATGGAGTAATCCTCATGGAAATAATAAAATTCTTCCAATATAATCTGCATGAAGTAAGCCAATGTGAGTATCATAGGTTGGATTGTGGCAAAAATTGGTATTTAAAAAATTGGATTAAAAAAAATAAAGAAATAAATTGGTTTTAATAATAAAAAAAAAAGGCTAAGGTATTTGTTGGGTTTCAGCAAAAAAATAGGCTAAATAAAAATATGGCTGAAAAAATTGGTGTTAAAAAAAATAAATGGTGTTAATTTAAAAATAAATAAGGCAAAAATAATAAAGGAGAAGGGGGGCTGCTATGATAGGGGAGGAGGAAGTAGGATGAGAAGGGGGTGGAGAAGGGTTAAAACCGAGGAGGGAGTAGGTACTAAGGAGTAGGTGGTCTGCGGTATGAGAGAGTTGATAGCTAAGGAGTACCAACGAGTGGTACTGAAGAGGGTGGTCTGCGGGTGAGAGGGTCTGAAGTGGAAAGGTAATGTGGAATGTAGAAGTGCTACCGAGGACTAGGAAGTCTGCAGTATGGTTTTATGTTAAGGCTTGGTTTTTGGTTGGGTAAGAAGCTAGGCTGTGGTGGGTAAGGGTGAAGTCTGAAGAGTGAAGCGAAGAAGGTCAGGTCTAGGGTAGTAGTCTGCGGTGCGAGGAGGCGAAGTAAAGAATGTAGTTTGCAGTAGCAGTCTCCGGTAGGAGCTGAAGAAACGAAGGAGGTTTGCGGTAGGCGAAAGGAGAGAGTAGGCGGTATCTCAGATGAAAGGAACTCCAGGTATAAGGATCAAGTCTCCGGTCGACCGCAGAGGCTGCTCAGTAGACCTCGGTTTCAAGCATTTTTGTCTGAAAAATGCTATTGTTCATGAAAAAATGATACCGTAGAGCCTATATCTTCAAGTTTATCAAAAGGAGTCTTTCCTAAAGCATATATGGATGATACAGAGTGTTGGAAAGGGTAAATTATGGCAGAAAGTAAGAGAGAGAGAGAGAGAGAGAGAGAGAGAGAGAGAGAGAACGGTAACAGGTGAGGGAACAAGGCATAGGTCAAAGGCAAAAGGTTGAGTGTGCAAAAAATTAAGGGACAAAAGGTGACAAGGTGGGTCAAAGTCACATGGTTTTTGCTTAGGAGGGAAAATAAAGTTGGAGTACTCCCTCCAAAAAGAGTAACAAGGACAAGGGCCTTTTGCAAAAAACTTTAATACGTCCAATAATTCTAATGAAAATCTACATCAACAATATCTGAAGCAATATTTGAAGAACAAGAGAACTTCATACCTCTTGTTGAGATGAACAAAAATATTGCTGGAACAAAATATTCAAAGAAAATTCTTCTCCACTTTCTTCAATTAATCCAAGATATTGTATCCATTTGCAAAGCATAAATAAAATGTCTGGAACAATTCTTCAAATATTTTTAGATAACAAATATCTTCTTCTCCCTTTTTCTTCTTCTTCTTCAACAACATCATAAGAACTTTGTAAATTCGGATTTTCTTGCAGAAAAAACATGAACAAGCATCAGCAACATTTTTATTCTTGAAATCTTGAATCAACACTCAAATATAGAAAAACTCATGATAAGAAAATCAGGTTTTGAATCCAAAATTCTTGCAAAAATCGAAAAATCTTGAAGATAAACACCGATCTGGAGTCGTTCCCTTTAAATAGTCGCTTAAACCTTCAAGGTACGACTCTGATACCAATTGTTGTAACCCATTTTGACGATCGGTTTATGTGGAATAAGAACATCTTGAGATTTAACTATCATCAATATGAAGAACATAAAAGAGATAAGTAATTCCATGATTTACTAAAAAGATAGAAATAAAATATTACATGAAGAACATGAGTTGGGAGAGATAACTCTCCCTTGGTGAGATCCCAACACACTCTCTCTCACTAGAAACTACAATTTGCACACTTACTTACAAATACATGAGCATCTCTCTCTGTTTACAAGGAGAGAGAAACCAAGCAATACAATAAAGGGAGTAAAATAACCTAACTATCACTTATAATGAGGGATACAAAAAATAATTTTGGAGCATGTAAATGCTCTACAAGTTATGAGTGAGTTAGATTATTTTATTCCCTTTATTGTATTGTTTGGTTTCTCTCTCCTTATAAATAAAGAAAGATGGTCATGTATTTGTAAGTAAGAATGCACAATGTAGTTCCTAGTAAGAGAGAGTGTGGTGGGATCTCTCCCAACAAGGAAGATTTATCTCTCCCAACCCAAAAAAGATCCAAATCTTCAAACTAGTCATAACCCCACTGATCAAGTAGAAGATCCAATCATAAAAACACTTCGCCTTCAAGAAGTCTGAAAAACATCTCTAGTTCTCGAATCATAATACACCTAAAATTCTTCAAAAGAATAACCTGCTAAAAATATGAAATATCTTGTGGTAGAGTCTGAATAATAAATAATCTGGATCCAGTAAACATCTAGTGAAGCCAAAAATTTGATCAAGATAACCAAAAACCAGTGTCACATCGCATCACTAAATAAATCATAGTCTTCAGAAGTCTACAAAAATCCATACTCAAACAATCATAAGATCATATCCGAATGATAATGCAATATTCTCTCCCTGTTTTTGAAAACCAATAACCAGATATCAAAAATAAACAAATCATCTGGATGGAGAGTGTCGGATACCAAGAGCTTTGAATGCTTTCCCTAGATGTATGAAGGGTCTCGATAAAACACGAGAATGAGAGTAAAATTATCACTTATTTGAATCCCTCATCATTTGTGAGCATTTAAGGAGAGAATGTTGGAGCATGTAAATGCTCTACAAATTATAAGTAATAGTTAGGTTATTTTATTCCCTTTATTGTATTGTTTGGTTTCTCTCTCCTTACATATATAGAGATGGTCATGTATTTGTAAGTAAGAGTGCACAATGTAGTTCTTAGTGAGAGAGAGTGTGGTGGGATCTATCCCACTAATGAAGATTATCTCTCCCAACCCATGTTCTTCATGTAATCTTTTAGTTCTCTCTTTCTAGTAAATCATGAAATTACTCATATCTTTTATGTTCTTCATATTTATGATCGTTAAATCTCAAGATGATCTTATTATTTAGAACAAATCGATCGTCAAAATAGGCTACAACAGGTACACATACTACTCCTTCCCACAACATCAGACAATCGGCCTTCTCGTGGCCCACTTGGTTGTAGTGGAAACATAACGAACTCATCCCCCGGGGACGATCTCTGCTGACCTGACCAAGCCTGCCACACTTATAACAACCCGAACCCTTAAATCGACAAACTACATCATGTTGCTTCCATCACGTGTTGCACTGACCTCGACCATGTTGGCCTCTCACTCTCCGATAAAAAGTTTTGGGTCACTTCGCAGGACCCCCAACTGTCTGCACCCAATCTGGGTTCCTTTTCTAGAGGTGCTCTAAATCAATCTCCCGCTCTCGGGCTCTAGCTATGATGCCCTCTAAAGCCGACAAGCTGAAAAGCTGACAACCTCCCTTATACCATCTCAAAACATATCATGGTACCTTTTCTTCTTCATCTCCTAATTTGTGGCGTACTGCGAAATCGAAAGAGACCTCTTCCTAAATTTGGTAGTGATCTCTTCCACATTTTTAGTCGTTTGGCAAAGGTCTTGAAAGTCCCTCGCCTACTGCTTCGCCTCGATAGCTGGTGCAGATTCTGCCTAAAACTGGGTCACAAACTCCTCACGGGTCATCGTCTCAATGACATCGCCTCCCAAAGTAAATTCCACTTCCTCCCACATATCTCAGGCTTTGTTTTAGAAGAAAAGAAACAATCTATCCTTTGACCCATCGAGGTAGAAGATCGACCGGAAAACATTCACCATGTCCGCTAACCACCTGCTACTATCAATGGGGTCCTTCTCCCCAAAGAACACAGGAGCTTCATACGCACGAAACTTGCGGAAGGAAAGAGTGCGAGCCCCCACAATAGCCAATATCTCTGTGACTCCCCTCAATTCAAGGTTGGATCCTGTTCTTTCAGTAGTACGGGCCCAATACTATCTTCCACACCTACCCATACTTTCCTCAAGAGGTATCCTGTATCCTCCAAGTCACCTTCTCAAATCGGTACTCCAAGTACCTGCTAAATAGCGCAACTTAACCGCTAAAGCACTTGTTCGACTCTCCTGGGTACTCGACCTCACCCCTGCCATCATCTGCTGAAAAACTCCTAATAATGTCAGCTAACCACTTCATGAATACAATCACATGCAACAAAGCTTAGACAATCCTTTAAGTAAAAGACTCAACCCTACAATGGTTGGCTCAGACAAGAGCTGCGTAATAGAGTAAAATCCATCATTCCGAGATTATTTAACCTTTGCAACATATGGCTTAATATATTCACTTCATAGTTAACTCACATTATTAAGAATTCCACAAAGCACAAAGCAAGAAACATTCGTGCAGCAACACTCCAAGCCATAAAACAAACAAAGGGAAACCCACACTCACTTGCTACTACGATGCTAGGAACTTCTACTCTGACTTTCGGTTGCATTATGCATACAAATTATACACAATCCAGGATCAAATAGGCTATGGAATATAAGATTCTACCCTAGGACCACAACCAGACAAGGAACATGAAATAAGGCCAAATCCGTCATTCTTGGGCTATAAGATCCTACCCTTATACAATTTTTATAGCATACACTTAGCAATTACTGTTACCGATACATATTCCCAATCATAGCATCCAATTCTTCCTAGGCTACAAGGCATCACATATCAGGCCGATCTATCATGCAATTCCTGAAAGTATCCCTAACCTTATCCTAGCATGTGAACATTTATATCATATATCATATCAACATGCATGGGTATTCCAGGGATCACTTACTTGAACTCGACTGATTGCATGCATCACACCCCCTTTTTTCTTTATAAAAATCTTTTCAAAAACTTATTTTCTTTACAAAAATCTTTTTAGAAACTTATTTTATTTCAAATTACCGATTCCTCAGTTTGAGTCTAGACATACCCAAAAGTGTGCCCGAATCCAACAAAAACTAAGGCTTTGATACCAACTTGTAACGTCCCAAAAATCCAAGGTAATTTTTTTCATTTTTAAAACAATTAATCATACAAACGAGTTGTTCCAAAACCGATCAATGTGAGTATATCATATAAACATCATAGTACTATCATTAATTGTCAATGTAGAAAACTCTAGGGGATGTTATGCATTTCGAATCGAAAGTACCTGAAACCATAAATATGAAATCGTAAGCACAAAGCTTAGTGAGTTCCCCAAAATACCACATACCATACATACATTTTCCATGGGCTACTCCCGTGGTTTTTTCCCTGAATAGCCATGGGCTACCCCCACGGTCTTTCCTTGAAATGCCATGGGCTACCCTCAAGGTCTGACATGCTAGTGACATGGGCTACTCCACGGTGTTCCATACAAATGTGACGGGCTACCCCAGGGTCTTCGAAGCAAGTATCACTAAGAAAACAAGCATTTCTACATAAAAGGTAATAGGTCGGCATTGGTGCCTTCAACCCATGGATATGGTGAGAAGACTCACCTCACAGTTTGAAAGAATAACTGCATTGATCATTGCTCTAAAAGATATCTATATTGGTCACCTATACAAAGGAACCCAAATCTCAAACTATAAATCAAATTATCCAAAATGCCCTTAGGTCAAACTTGATCAACCCTGGTCAAAGTCAATGGTCATGGTCCAAAAGTCAATATTTCTTCCCAGCGGAGTACGCCCTGCGTACGAAGAGAGTACGCCCAGCGTACTCTGATGTTGACCAAAATCGGGACGTTGACCACGTATGCACAACGTACCAACATGTACACCCATCGTACGCAGCCCGGTCCTAAAACTCCATTAAGAGCTTATTCCATTAAGTTCTTACATCTGAAACTCAGATCCAATTCGAAAATGTTGTCCTAAGTCATAAAGTTTCCAACTTTATGACTTTGCATGGCTATAAAGTGCTTAATGTCCAAAACCCTAACCTCTTAACCCAATAAGATATCACAACTCTTGCATGGAAGGGATAGAAGGACCAAGATCACATTATTATAGTTCATAATAGCTTCATAATGGATAAATTTTCCAACTTTATCCATTAGAATGGTCCCAAAAAACAAGATCTAGTCTTTAAGTCTCAAAGGGATCCAAAAGTTCATCTTTTTCAACTTAATACATTAACTACAAGTCTCCAACTTCCATATCTAAATCAAAATGATGTTTAGATGGACAAAGTTTCCAATTTTATCCATAACAAGGTCACAAACTTTCAAGATCTAAAATTTATGCACTAAAATGATCAAAAGCTCATAGCATCCTAAACTACCTAGATCTAACAAATGCATCATCAAGATTCAAATTTTATACTTCTAGAAGATACATCAAGGTGAACAAATTCTAAATCTACAAGCTCCAAAGCAACCAACATTTCTCCAAGAAGTTCCTTCTTCTCCAAGGTGCACCATGCATACTCCAAAGCACTCAAAAATGCATTGGCGACATTCAAGGATCTCAAGAATTAGGTATGTAGGCCGATGCTGGATTGGCATGTGAATGTGTTCGTTGATGATATTTTGGTCTATTCTAAGACCAAGGAGAAGCATGAGGAGCATCTATGGGAGGTTTTATAGACCTTAAGGAGGGAGAAGCTTTATGCCAAGCTCTCCAAGTGTGAGTTCTGGTTATACGCGGTACAATTCTTGGGGCACATCGTTAAGCATAATAGTATATAGGTCGACCCGACAAAGATTGAGGTAGTGATGTAGTGGGAAGTTCCTAAGATGGCATATGAGATCAGGAGCTTCATGTGTTTAGTAGGTTATTATCTTAGATTTATTTAGGATTTGTCTAGGATTGTTGTTCCATTGACCCCGTTGAAAAACAAGAAAGTTACTTTGATGGGGGCCTGATCAGCAGGCATCTTTCGAGACTCTGAGGCAGAGAATGTGTGAGGCTGCAATTCTTACTCTTGTCGAGGGTATGGATGATTTTGAGGTTTATTGTGACACATCGATTTTGGGATTGGGATCAGTACTTATACATAGCGGTCACGTGATTTCTTACTCTTTGAGACAATTAAAGCCTCACGAGGTAAAATACCTTATGCATGATTTGGATATGGGAGTAGTGGTGTTTGCCCTCAAGATTTGGAGTCATTACTTGTATGGGGTCAAGTGCACTATTTATACTAATCACAAGAGCTTAAGATACTTGATGGATCATCCGAATTTGAATATGAGACATCGAAGATGCTTGGATTTGGTGAAGGATTATGATTGCGAGATCTTGTATCACCATGGGAAGGCCAATGTTGTGGTGGGCGCCTTGAGTCTCAAGGACGCGAGTACATCGATCATAGATTATGTTTAAGGATGGTTATTGTTTACCCATTGTTAGATATCATCAAGAAGGCTCAAGTGGAAGGGTTGAAAAGGGAAAATTAGAAGGAGGACATGATCATGGGTCAGATTTCGTTATTTATTAGGGATAACCATTGGTTAGTAACTAAGTATGGTAGGGGTTGGGTCCCGGTTGGTGGTGGGGTTAGGCAGACAGTACTCGAGGTGGATCATAAATCGAAGTTTTTGATCCATCCATTGGACACGAAGACGTGTAGAGATCTGAGGTTGAGTTATTGGCGTCCCTATATTAAGAGGAAGATAGCTTCATTTGTGGAGCAGTGCTTGACTTGTAAGAAAGTCAAGGCCAAGCATGAAAGACCCCATGGAAAAATGCAGTCATTACCATTGCCATGTGGAAGTAGGAAGAGATCGCTATGGATTTTGTTGTAAAGTTCCCTAGGATGGCGTGATGCATTGACTGTATATGGGTAATTGTTGACAGATTGACCAAGAGTGGACATTTGATACCCATTGTTGAGGGCATCTATGCTGAGAAATTGGCTGACATATACATCAGGGAGGTGGTGGTTCAACAAGGCGTGCAAATTTTGGAGGTTTCTGATCGAGATGTTCGTTTCGCATCCAAATTCTGGAGGAAATTTCATGAGGAATTGGGTACTCAACTGTATTTCAGCACAACATACCATCCCCAGACCGATGGACAGAGTGAGTGTACTATTCAGACGGTCGAGGATATTCTCAAGGCATGTGTGTTGGATTTTGGCGGGATTTGGGATACTTATCTTTCATTGGCTGAGTTCTCTTACAACAATAGCTACGATGTCAGTATTGATCGATCACCTTTCGAGATGCTATATAGGAAGAAGTGTCGGACCCCGGTTTGTTCGGTCTATGTTGGACACTGGGTTATGGGGAGTACTCAAGTAATACTCAAGACTACTGGGTTGATATAATAGGTTTGTGATAGATTGTGAATCGCTCAATGTCGCCAAAAGAGATATGGACTAATGGCTTTCATACCTAAAGTTTCAGGTCGGAGATCTTGTACTACTGAAGGTGTCACCTTGGAAAGGTGTTATCTGGTTCAAGAAGTTGGGCAAGTTGGGCCCTAGGTATATAGGCCCCTTAAGGATTATTGCTCAAGTGGGCAAGGGGGCATATATATTTGATCTACCTCACAAGCTTAGTTAGATTCACAACACTTTTCATGTCTCTCAACTGTGAAATGTTTTGGTGGATGAGTCCGCAGTGGTCCCTTTGGGTGATATTCAGGTTCATGAATACTTGAATTATATATAGAGACCCATCACGATTCTTTATAGGAAGACGAAGACCTTGCTCAACAAGGTAGTGGACCTAGTGAAGGACCAACGACAACACTGACAGGGTTCCAAATGGACTTAGGAATCTGAGGAAAGATAAAGGAGTACTACCTTGAGTTTTTTGTGGCGGAGGACATCGAGGACGAATTCTGATTGAAGTGGGGGAGAGTTGTAACATTTAAATTCCAAGGTATGAATTTTTTTATATTTGTTTGAAAATTTGGTTGGCCACGACGTGGTGATGGCATCACCATGGTGTGGCAAATTGGTTTAGACTTGTGCATCTTAAATGGGTGCCACGCAGTAGCACTAGGTGGCCATGACGTGGCAAACATTTTTGACTAAAACCTAATTCTTGGGTTTTGAGCCATGTTTAAAGGAAGAAAAGGCTAGGGTTTCCTCCACCCTCAGCCTCCATCACCTTCAAATGACTCCTTGTCCAAGCCCTAATCTTTTTGGAAGCTTTTATGCTCATTTTGCAAGTTCTTAGAGGTTTTAAAGGAAGAAGAAGAATATTTGGTTCCTTGATTCAATAACCAAGCCTTTCCTTTACTTGTGTGCATCTTCTAGACTGCTTGTAAGTCCTCAAATTTCCATCTTTTAATGCCTTTATCCTTAGATCTAGGCTTTATGTCATATCATGGTCCCTTTGATGTGATTTTTGTGGGTTGAAGAGATAAAGTTTGCAACTTTATGGTTTCTCTTTATCCTAACAACATTTTATCTTATAGATCTAGAATATGGTAGTGATTTGGAAACCTTGCTTGAATTCTAGGTTATATTGCATCTTTTGACCTAAATTGGGAAAGGACATGAATAGGGTATGCATGTCCATAAAGTTTCCATTTTTAGGGATCATTAGGGTCCCTAAATTCCTTCTACAAGTTTTGGATTGAAGACTTCATGGATTAAGTGTTTAATGGTTTAATCCCATGCATTAAGTTGCCATTTTAGACCTTAGGATTTCGATCTAGGCTTAGAGGGATATCTCAAGAGATAAAGTTTTAAGTGCTTAATGGTTTAATCCCATGCATTAAGTTGCCATTTTAGACATTAGGATTTAGATCTAGGATTAGAGGGATGTCTCAAGGGACAAAGTTTAAGTGTTTCATGGTTTAATCCCATGCATTAAGTTGCCATTTTAGTCCTTAGGATTTAGATCTAGGCTTAGAGGGATGTCTCTAGGGATAAAGTTGATTAAGACCATGGAAAGGACCAAATCTGAGCTTTGGAGCTCTTAAAATCAGTAGAAATCAGCTTAACTCGTTAATCTATTCAGACCTAATGTCCATGATGTGGCCACTAGGCTGTCATGACGTGCCAACTAAGGAATCAATGAGAGTTTTATTATTTTGTGCCCACAACGTGGGCACAGGGAGGCCACAACGTGGAGGGTCACTATTGGCGATTTTAACCTTAGCTTTCATCGTTGACTTTGAGGGTTGACTTTTAATTTGTTGACTTTTAGTCAAAATTCTAGTTTTAGAAAGATAGCCTAAGAGTTTCTCCTGTGTGGTGATCTTGGTGGTGTTTAGCACCTATTTCCTGATGGTGCGAGCCGTTAACTTTTGACTTCATTAGTGAGGTGAGTTTTCTCACTCTATTGTAGGATGTTAGCTTTCTTTGTGACTCTTGAATTTATATATTGGGCTGGAGCCATTTATTGTATGCTGGGTTGGGTCCATTCATTGTATGTTAGGCTGGGCCCATTTAATATTAGGTTGGGCCCATTTATTATTAGGTTGGGCCCATTTGTTATATGTTGGATTGGGCCCATTTATTGGTTTGTAGTATTTTAGGGAACTCATTATGCTTTGTGAATACAGTTTTGTGGTTTAACATTTTCAGGTATTTCCGGTTCAAAAAGGAAGGGCACGACATAATCGCACAACATCCCCTTATGATTTCCACATCGATGATCGTTTTAACATGTTTTTTATACATTTGTTTTATGATGGTTTTGAGAAACATGATGTATGGTTTTGATGATTTTAAAAATGAAAATTTTATCACTATTTTTTGGATGTTACATTGATCTACATACGATAATGATGATAAGAATAGATTTAGTGAGGTGTTTAAAAAGGGATTTCCAAACAAGAAACTCTATATACCAAACGGACCTAACCTCCGATATGATCTAACCTAGTTGTTCCTTAATTGATAGATCTTGATATAGACATTGGAATTAGTGAGGAGTCCAGACTATTATTAGTTGCCATGAATATAAGACCAAGACTTAGTGATACGAAACTAGGTCACATCAGAAGAAAAGCTAAAGTACAAAGGCTAAGCAATGGTTGTGAGATGAGTGTCTATTTATTTTAGGTAGTATACCTGAATTAACACAAACACTAGAATACTTTAGGGAATGTGCCTTAATTGTTATTATGTGCTAAATGATTTTTATGATAACGTTCTTTAGGATAGTTTCCTAAATTGCTATAGACTTGAGCGTTATCATACCATAGAAAGATGCCTTGATTACTATAATGCGTTATCATACCTATGGGTTTAGAACGACATGATCGTCACAAGGAACGATGTAGTCGTCAATAAAGAAGAAGGTCCAACACCTCAAAATGTCAAAGTAGGAGATGCTCAATTCCTAATGGATGAGGTTCAATTGATGATGAAAAACATGCTAGATCAGCAAAGGCGCAAGATTAAGGATCTCTTAACTCAGGAGCTAGCGAATGCTAGAGACGGAGAAGCAATGACCAACGGGCTGATAGTTATTGGATGAGTCAACAATGGACCAGTCACCTCTCGTCCAACAACGGTTCAAGAAGGGAATGATGACTCGGAAAGTCATCAAGGACTACTCCCTCCTCCAGACGATTCAGAGACCCGAAGGAATAATGAACCTAGATGATACTGCAAGTATAAGGAGTTTACGAATTGCAAGCCATCATCGTTTTGTGGGAAAGAGTATCAAGTAGGAGTCATGGATTAGATTTCAGAAATGGAGCTAGCCTTTATAACATGTGGCTGCACTGGAAAGTTGTAGACCACCTATGTTGTGAGGCAATTAATGGGTGCAACAATCTGTTGGTGGAATACATTGGGAAAACTTCAAGTCCTAAAAAACCTCTAGAACTGACATGGGAAGAATTCTTGACCACTTCGAGCACGAGTTCTGCTTAGCAGAAAATATGTTGGAGTTAGAGAATCAAATTGTAACATTGAAAAAGGGAAGCGTGTATGTTGAGGAAGTATACTAATGCTTTCACTAACAAAATGGAATTTGCCTTACATGTTGTTCCGGTCTAACAGTCAAAAATTGATTGGTATTCCAAAGGAATACCACAGGAATATTTTGTGTCGATTAAGTAGGAACGAAAATTTGTGGAAGCCATATGGGTTGCAGGGTTTGTGGAAGACATGATCA
Source organism: Lactuca sativa (assembly GCF_002870075.4). Classification (NCBI taxonomy): domain Eukaryota; kingdom Viridiplantae; phylum Streptophyta; class Magnoliopsida; order Asterales; family Asteraceae; genus Lactuca; species Lactuca sativa. Next base: position 97,731,663 of record NC_056630.2, on the reverse strand, counting down.
ATAGAAGAATAACTGACAAGACTGAAGTTGGCGAGAAAAGTAAGATTAAAGGACTCATGAAATCCGATAGGAAGAGAAGATACTCAAAAAGTCTGACCCCAACAACAAGAGATATAGGGGTAAAAATGAAGCAAAATGGTACGATAAGTGTAGGAAGAACCATATTTAGAGATTCGGCGAGGAAGTGACCTGCTATAAGTATGGAAGGGTTGATCACTTCTCTAAGGGTTTCACGTTCAAAGACTGAATATGTTATAGATATGGAGATAAGGGGCATATATCGAAGGATTGCCTAAAGAAAAACAAACCATAAAGACCAAATGTGTCGCCGAAGCCAAAGGAAAGAGCATTCTATATATCCTTGATGGAGAAAATGACATTGTAGGAGATCAAGAATAAGGTATCTTCTTCTACGAAGTACAAGATATGTAGAATATGTCTTATATAGATAGTAATAGGTCGTGTAGCCTAATATGAGAGGCATATACTATAATAGAATTTTAATATGAATGTAATTGTTTTCAAGAAGTAATATAATCCCCAATTATGTTACACTACCCGATGAGTTAAATTAATGTATAACTTTATTTTATGATGACTTGGGGACTGCAAGGCAGTTCGTGGGACGAGCATGAGTAGGTTTGAAAGGTAGTAGAGGCATATACTACCGGAAGCACAAGAATCACACTTGGATCAGGAAGAGTCACAAGGTTACCAAGACACCAGTCGTTGAATTCATTTTGTTTCATTTCCATCATTACCTTTGTTTTGGTAACGACTAAGAAGATGAATGTTATTCAGACCTTAATGGTCATATCGTATCAACTCTGACTAAGATAAATCTACAAAGTAACTTCGATGTAGCGTCCGAGTTTAGATTAAAGGAAAAGATAATTGAAGTGATCGATAAAAGTATTGCAGCCGCCATTAAGATTAGGCAGCCCATAACTAGAATTGATACCTGCTATAAGGTGATTATATCACATTAGAATATGAAGGAAGGTATCATCCATGCTAGAGTCTAACTTAAAGAGACCTGAGTCTAGTCATTGAGTCATACGATGAAAGGACATTAAAGCATAACAAATCTATCTGTTATGGTAGTAAGTAAAGACCATTACCTTAGGTTAAATCTATTCTTGAAGGAACAGGAGTTTCCAAGGAAAATGAAATTTAGATTGAAGAATGGATGCAAGATTGAGTGCCACCAGCAGTTAAGAAGTCTAGGAATTAGAAACTCATTTGAAGAGACATAAGAGTTACAATTATTACCTAGGATGGAAAGGTAACCTGCGGAGTCATTATACAAGCCCTTATTTGCTGATGATTCGAGGACGTAATCATCCAAAGGGGTAGATAACTATAATGCCCACAGATTCGGGCTAGTTGATTAAGATATAATAAGCGATAAAAGAGACATTTTAATAAAAGTCTATTTAGGGTAAATAACCTTAACCAAAGTTATTGTATATGTGACAAGGATTTCATACATATGAAGAATGCCTAAATCTGACTTCATATTAGGAAGTTATTATTTTTCCAAGTTTCAGTACAGCTGTGTTAGCAAAAAAATCAAATTTTAGATCGGTTAATTTTTAGCCGAAACAATCCAAACGAGAGTCGAAGATTTTGTTAATTGGAGTCTATCGATGTAAATATAGTCGATAGCAGACGTCGTATGAAAAAGATCCTTCTAAAATAATAAATAAAAAATAAAGTGAGAAGTAGAGAGTGCCGACTAAGCTAGAGCGTAACATGCACTTGGCCAGAGCGCGGGGCACACATCGAGAACTCTGCCTATAAATATGGCATTAAACCTTATGTCCCTCTACAACAAATCATATAATCTCCCTCTTATTGTCTAAGTCTTAATCTCGAAAATTCTTCGTATTTAGGGTATTTTGGCAAAGCTCTATGGACCCTAAGTTCCCAACATTAGTAGCTATCAAATTGGAGTTCTACTAGTATAATTTTCAAACTTTTGTTAGAAAAATATTTATAAGTTAAGCTACACTTATATTGTTTTCAATGTAACTTATATTTATGTTTATTGTCATCATTATGAACATATAAATAAGATTTATCAATAATTCCATGTCAAGATACTAATTGATCTACTTACGATACTGAGGACGGGGCTAGATTTAACGAGGTGTTTAAAGTGGGATTTCCAAACAGTATACTCTATATACCAAATGGACCCCACCTCCTATATGATCGTACCTAGTTGTTCCTTACTTGATAGATATTGATTGAGACATTGAGATTAGCGAGGAATCTAGACTATCATTAGTCTCCAGGAATATAAGACTAGGACTTAGTGATATGAACCTAGGTCACGTTAGAGGAAAAGGTAAAGTACTAAGGCAAAATTATGCAAAAATTCCGAGGCGTCCACTTTTATCATTTCATCTTACACATAGATACGAAGTATTTAGATAATTAAATGTGATATGTGCTTATGAGTAAAAATGTTCTTCGTTAGATGAAATAATAGAAGATGATTTTATATGATTTACTATATATGTATTTTCATACCTATATTGTATTTGGTAGTGATGGGTAATGAGGGATGAATAGAATAATGAGGGAGATGGATGATGAGAGATGAAAATAATAACAAAATACCTTAAACTACTAATACTACCGTCTTAAGCGATGTAGTCATCTAGCAAAGTATAGATGATGACCACTTGACTATTGATGACAGCCTCATGGAACGCAGACATGATCATAACCTGTAAGCGATGAACTACGTGTTCCTTTGATGTACTCTAATTCCTACTGACATGTATTGCGGAGAAATCCTTGTAACAGTATAGTCAACGTTGATGATTTTGATGATCTTTAAGATAAATCCTTAGGAATGGATATAAAAGAAAACCTACTGATATGTATTATGGAGAAATCCCTGAAATAGTAATGTCAGCAACAATGGTTATGATGATCCCTAGGGCACACCCTTAAGAATAAAGATAGAAGAAAAAAGGGATGGCTAATTGGGTCATCTGTTTGATAATTAAACATATTAACTATAATATTGTGGGTTGAAAACCCCTATATACTCACCAAATTTCCCAACCCGACCCACTTAGTTGCTTTACATGACAAGTTTCAGTACAAAGGGCTTTGTATTTGGATAATGATCTTCTGAACTGATGAGAGATCCGAGGAAATATAGGCCATAGTATAAAGATATTATTAACCTTTTAATGACTATATTTATGCTTATGTTTATTGTGTCAGTTATGACATGCCAATTTTTTAATAATCAATGAAAAAATTTCTTCGGAAATACTTTTCATGGGACAAATTCCACATTTATAAATAAACTATGTTGTAAAATAAGCATAAATAAAACAGTTTTCTCTATCCGTGAAAATGGGGATGTCACAACTGAGGCCCCGAAGGCCTGCAGGCGATCTCTGTAGTTGACAATGAAGGAGGCCAGGGCGACACCTAATATTGTTATTGGTATGTGTTCATTTATATTTATGTTAATTTATATCTAATGTATGCTTATATTCATGCTTCGGTAGGAACATTCCTAGTGAATTAACTACCTGCATCAGTGCTATTTTACTCGGAGTTGAGTCGATATTTTGTGTCATCTTCATTTATTAGGGATTTTTGTATTACCATTGGATCAACCCCTAGAGGTCGCCTTCGCTGATGACCACATAGTTTAGTATCAGATGTTTACTGTAACTGTGTTGGAGATTTTTGGTGTAGGGTTCCCGATCGACCTTATTCCTATTTCGATGAGGGATGTACGTCTGATCATGTGTACAGATTGGTTGAGCCGGTTCGGAGCATTGAATGATTGTGAGCGACAATTAGTGGTAGTTTGTACCCTATATGGGGGAGATTTGACCATCTATAAGGAGGGTAGTAGAGTTTGTTCAACCTTTTGTTTGGTCGTCAAGGCTATGTAGCTTCTTTAACGTGGATGTTCAAGTTACCTTGCATATGTGCTTGATACTCGGGTTGATGGGGAGAAGTTAACTATTAATGTTCCTATCGTGAAAGAGTTTTCTAATGTTTCCTAGAGGATCTAATGGGTGTGCCTCTTGAGAAGTAGGTGGAGTTTAGGATTGACCTAATCCCTGGTGCAGCCCCGATTACCAAGGCATCATCTCGCTTTGTACCGCCTGAGATGCAAGCGTTGTCCTTACAATTCCAGGAGCTGTAGGGCAAGGTGTATATTCGGCCGAGAAGATTATCGTGGGGAGCAACAATCCTTTTTGTCAATAAGAAGATAGTTCATGTGACATCCCCTAATTTCTCGGCCAGAAAAGACCGATTTAATTTATGCTTTTTAAAATAAAATCAGATAAATCTTTTTAAAAGATGTTGCGGAATTGGTCCCCAAACAACATATGATAAAAGTTTATCAAAACCCTTCATTAAGAAGGTATATATATATATATATATATATATATATATATATATATATATATATATATATATATATATATCAAAACCTCGGGATGTCATGTTCCGATACAGATCAAAAACATAAACAAGACATTATAAGCCTTTCAACAGTTATTTACAACTACTGGCCTATAATCCAAAAATCTCTCATCGTCCTCCGACTATGCTCGGGGTCCACTACCTGTAACATAAAAAGTTGAGTGGGTCAGGCTTGGGAGCCTGGTGAGCATATAGGGTTTTCAACCCACAATAATAATAAACTTATTAAGTACACCAATCAATAATAACCCTGATTACCCGTTCCTGTTATCCTCACTTTACGTCCCTAAACACTTTTCACAAGGGACCTAGCCTAAAGAATATCATCGGGATGGACACTACTGCTAAGGGGTTTCCTCAGCCATACATGTCCTATAGGCAACCATGAGGGGGATGGAGTACAGCAAATGAACACTCTCAGTTCATTAACACCTATAGGTTGCAGACCTGCTAATGTTTCCCACTGGACTATCTAGAAAGTCTGTGGTCGTCATCCAAACTCCGCTAGATGACTGGATCTCAAAACACGTCGAGGCCTCTCATCAATTTCATTTTATCACACATCACTATCTACCCATGTTCTACCCAACATATTTGTAGATAAAAATACTTATACAGTTTAAAACTTGTATAAAACATCAACACAACAATCACCTCAAATAAACAATTAATATATTTACACATAGCATGTATTATAAGGTAAACACTTCATATCTATGTGTAAAATGAAAGTGACTATACACTCACTTGATTTGATGATAATCGGGCAACAATTCGTTTCCTAAAACGATCATTTCTAATAAAACTGGGAGTTTTATTGAGAAACTGGGCTTTGCAAAAGTCGGGCTTCGAAACCGAAAAGATAAATTTTCCGGGCTTCTCGGGCACTTCTTGGCGTATTCCGGGGTTTACAATCGATACCGGGGATTCGGGGGATTCTAAGATGAAGAAAATATGAAGAGAGGGGCTAAATATGGCAAAACTCCAAAAGTAACCAAGAGGCTTCACAGGTACCCTTCTATTTATAGGGTCCGAAGTCGGCTTCGGTGGTGGGGTCCACAGGCAAGGGTGCGCAGGTGCTCGCACATGGGCTGCGCGTGCGAGGGGCTCGGTGGTAGCTTCTGATTGGACCGCGGTCTACTGGTGCACATGCGAGGTTCGGAGCTAGGCTATGCGAGGCTCGGAACACGCGGCAGCAGGGCGAAGCTTCGGCCAGAGAGCTGGCTGCTTCGGATTGGGCCTCCTCCTCGGTTGAATCAGGATTCGACGCGTGGCTTCGCATGACTCAGCAGCTTGGTGACTCAGCAGCACACGTAGCACTCTTTCAGCGAAGGTGACGTGGCAAAATTTGACTATGCGAATTTTCTCGATTTTCATGCCAAAACTTCTAAAATTCATAACTTTCGCATACGAGCTCCGTTTTTGACGTTCTTTATATGCACACGTAGCTAAAATTACGCTCTACAACTTCCGTTTAGACTTTGTTGGCTAATTTTTACTTTAAATTTTATATTACTATTTTTAACAGACCCGGACAGGAAATCCGTTAAAAATTCATAACTTCTTCATCCGACGTCCGTTTTCGTCAGACTTTTTACCGTTGTGCTCCTAATAACGAGACCTTCATTTCTCGTTTAGGTTGTGTCGGCTAAAAATCGCTCGATCTAAAATTCGAGTTTTTAGTTGTCTACTGCTAAGCTGAAACTTCGAAAAATTATAACTTCCTCATACGAAGTCAGATTTGGGCGTTCTTTTTATCGAACTTCTCGGTTTAACGAATACTACGACTTTCGTTTAGATCGCTAAGGCTAAAAAGTAGTTTATCAAATACTCACTTTTTACGACATTCAGCACCGTGCCGGTTTTGTCGCGAAACTTCGACAGGTCATAACTTCTTCGTTATAACTCAGATTTTGGTATTCTTTATATCCCCGGAATCCTTGTTTTGACCACTACAACTTTATGTAAAGATATCGGGCTTATCTCACACTTTAATTTTGACGCTTATTTTTATTCTTAATTAATTAAGCCCTAATAATTAAGCATAAAACACATAATTCACATAATTCCTTTTTATTTCTTCAAAATGAGTTACAAAGGTTAACCTAGACTATCAACTCAATATAAATGCCTAGGCTAGAAACACGAGTGTTACAGTTCACATCGGGATTAACAGGAGTTGAACAAGTTGACGGTGAAAAACCATCACCCATTGCTGAGGTTTGAAGGCCTTTTTGACCAGCTGCAGGGAGCGTCTTGGTTCTCCAAGATCGATTTGAGGTCTGGCTACTAGTAGCTGAGGGTTAGGGAGGATGACATTCAAAAGATGACATTTTGTACTCGTTACAACCATTGTGAGTTCGTTGTGATGCCTTTTCATCTCACCAACGAACCAACGACGTTCATGGATCTCATGAACCAGGTGTGCAGATTGATGTTGGATTGATCGGTGATCATTTTTGTTGATGATATCTTGCTCTACTCTAAGACCAAGGAGTGTCACACCCCTGACTGGTGGTGGAAAATCCGGGCTATGCGACGTAGGGATATTGGATAACGGTAGCAAATATATTGAACAATACATACAAGTATAACACAAACATTAATTTTATTTATTATAAATTTTCCAACAAGCTTCCATGATGATTTACATTACTATCCTCCACACTCATGTCCTTGAGAATACAAGTATTCTGAAAGCATCAACATAATGTTGGTGAGTTCATAGGTTTTTATAGTTTTCTGCTTTATCATTTTTCTTAAATTTGGATTTCCTTTTTATTTAAAAATCTTTCTTTTTAGGACATAATACATATCCTAAACTTTTAATTTTTTTATTGAAGTCATTATTAAATCGAATCATACAACTACTAAAGGCATCCCTCTAGGCAGTTAGGATAAGATTTCCCAAACAACATTACCATGAGCCTGATACTAATTGTTGAGAGAAAAACTTTTGAGAAACACTTGAACAAACGTTAGTACAAGAAATAATTGCGGAATAAGTCAAACTCAAAGGATCATATTAGCTCAACAATAATAAGTTAGAATTGTTAAATAGTTAGTTGCGGAAAAGTAAATTGCAGAAATGTAAAGGAAATATAAATAGCAACAAGTTATATCAAGTAAACATCAAACTGATTCTTAACACGGTTTGCAATCAAACACGAGTTAGTAAGTGTGATTAGTTTAAGATGAAGAGGATCTTGGATGTAAGATAGAGATAAGAGAGAATGATCTTTATATGAGATTTCGACAGATCATAAGAAGAGATAAGAAATGAAAAGAAGTGGTAAATTTTTCTTGAAGAAAAGGACTCTATTTATAGAGCCTCAAAAAGTTACATAAAGAATATATAATACTAAACTACTAACTAATCGTGACCATGCAAGGTTCACTGGATAATACAAGACAAGTCAGATAATGTAACTATACAGTCCATTCCTGATGAGGTGATTGCGGTTGACATCTTCAGGTTGCGGTTGTAGTTGTAAAACAGATTGCCGTAGGAACAGATTGTGGTAGGAGATGCGGCTACGAATCGTCAATTTTAAGAGTGTCACTTTATGTCTCTACATTTTCCCCCAAAGTGACCTCTTTTATTATTATTTTTACATATCAAGTTTCAGGAATTTGATGAGAAGTCACCAAAATTTCCTTACTTTGCCAAGCTAGTGAATTCTCCTTGAAATCTCAAACTGCAATTCATCAGTTGTATTCTTGGATCTTTAAACCGATGCCAGAGTCACTTCTAGTTGCTTTCGGGTCAGCCGATGCATTGCGGTGATTGGGATGAATTATTAGAGATCACTTTTTGCTCTTTTATACACAAATCCTAATTGTGGGAAGTTGGTTGCCCCTAGGGACCTTTCTTGATAACCTTTAGTGAAAACCGGTGTAGGCTCGAGCACTGGAAGATTGAATTTTTGAGCAAGCACAGGATGGATGTCTATATCTATTTTGGCAAATTCACACTCCAATAACTTGATAAACTCACAAGCTTTCTCATAGGTAATCACCATTTTTCGGGTGCTTCTTGGCCTTGATCTAAAAAAATCTTGCAATTAGGATCACTTCTTTAGGATTCATGCAAGAATAATCGGCCTGGGTCCTGATGTAATCATCACCTCTCCTTGTGAGTGTATACTAAATGAATTCATTCTTCATGAATTTCCTCACCTTGAAATTCTTCACTACTGATGGTTTGTCATTAGACCAGATGCTCTCAAAGGCAGATCCATGCTTGGCATGAAACTGATTTAGACGTTCGAATTCGAGAGGTATCCTTTGATCATCAGGAAGGCTCAGGTCAAACAGTTCAAAAACAGAGAAGAATTTGGAGTTTGGAAAAATTGGAACATCCCAGTATCCATCTGATGGTGGTTCATCATAAGTTAGGACAGGCCGATAGTCATCATCAAGTAGCCTTAGGATAGGATTAACCCAAGAATTGATCAAGGTTTCATCCATGGTTGTATCGAAGCCGTGTTCTCTCCAAATCTGTTTTGCAACCTTTGCAGCCTTCCAGTCCTTTTTCTTTTGAATGGTGGTTGGAGAATCCCCTGAATGCTCCGAAGACATAGCTGATGTCAGGTTTTTAAAGTGAGGGGGGAGTTTCTTGGCGCGGAGAAAATTGATGTTGGTCTTGATGTTGTGGGGGATCTTGTTGCGGTGAAGGAGATCGATGTGAAGAGTGTTGTTGCGGTTCCTTTTGCGGTGGACATTGATTTGAAGAGTGAACCGGAGTTGTCTGTTTGGGAGATGGTTGCGGTGGAGATTGATTCGAAAAGTGAAGCAGAGTTGTCTGTTTGGGAGATAGTTGTGGAGATGGTTACGGAAATGGAACCCTTTGAGGATTTGAATACTCACTTCCCCTTGTTGAGGAGGAAACAATTTGTTGCTCCTCAAACCACTATTTAAGTCTATCAATCTTGGAGAAAGTCTCTTTGAATTGAGACTTGATTAATTCAGAGACTTGAAGATGGTTAGGGACTTTGGTGTTGAACAACAAGTTATAAATTTCCTTTGTCAATCGTAGAATTTCATCAACACTTGAATTGGTCATGAGGGAATGCCTTAGGCCATTGATTGTCGACTGAAGAATCGCAATGGTGGATTCATAAGAATTGCGGGTTTCATCAACAACTTGTTTTGAATGGACTGCTTGATTGGCAAGAGTGGTTTTGAGTTCATTCTTGATTGTTGTGACCTCTTGGATTAGGCTTTCAACAGTTGCCATGAATTAGTTGTGATCAGTAGTGCGACTGTTGTCTGGGGCTCGAATACCCATTTCAACTTCTAAGGATAGTCGTTCGGCAGTCATTATTTCTCTTGTTTCTAATCTTTCAAGTCTTTCAGCCAGTGACTGTGGTTCAGCCACATCCGGGTGATGCGGTTGGTTGATGGTTACTGCGGCCAGGATTTGGTCGACTTTGGATTGAAGGCTTAGAAATTCTTTTCTCGAGACAGCTAATTTCTTCATCTTCTTGGCTTTGGGCTTTGAAGTGGAGTGCTGGGATCCACTGGATTCTTCGTCAGCAAACACCATTAGAAATTCTTCATAGTTGAGGGGTTGTTGAACATCCTCAAGATCAAAATTATCAAGTCCAAAAACTGGACCTAAGTTGATCTCAACTGCGGTTCCATCAATTGAATCGTGGATTTCGGCAGTGGGAGGAGGCTTAGATGGACCAGCATCACTTTGAAGGTTCTGAGCCTGTTGAATTGTAGATTCCATTTTAGACATCCATTCGTGAATCTGCAGGATGTCATGAATTGTCTTGGCCTTGATGAAAGAATCTACCCAATACTTGGCAACTATTTGAAGATCTTTTTCCCTTTGTTCTTGCTGTTGAACTTGTTGTTGTTTCCTTGAATTGAAAACCCTTTTAACATGCTTCAAACTTCTTGATTTCAGACTCAGTAGTTGGTCGATCCTAAGTCCAAGAATCATCTTATCGATATCCGTTAAGTCCTTGGTTTCGCACCGAGGTGTCCCCGGGGTTCATGGTTCCTTGCAGTATTATGCTCCCCACGCCTAGACCACTTGAAAGTAATGGTGGTGGAATAGGATTTCCTGAGCTTCCTCGATCTACTTGACCTATAGTCAAGTCTAGACTCGGCTCAGTTATGGCTAAGGTAGATGAATTGCCTTGCGGTGCAACTTGTGTTTCAAGTGTTTGTGTGACACGAAAGAGAATGGAGCGTAGCTCCTCAGGTTCAAAATAGTGGATATGTGATGCCCTGGAGACCTTATGGCAACTTAAACCAATCGGATCCACTTGGGATTCGACCGGGGGGTATCTCCAAGATGAGATTAAACATATACACTTACTGTATCTGAGTTCTGAGATGGGGTTTGAGCAGTTGAGCCAGTGGTAGCTCGAACGACTACCGAAGTTTGTTGAGAGTCTACAATTTTAGTCAGGTCACGCATTTGGCTTGGACTTGGTTTAAGATTGAGTTTCTTTCTTCTGAAAATTTGTCCAGAAGTTGAAGACTCCTGTTAAGGTTCATTAGCAATGTCCAGTTGTGGTTGAAGTATCGCGGCAGAAGATCCTGTGGTCTTGGATTTTCTTTTCTTGGAAGGGGTAGTAACCTTCTTCACAATGTTTAATGGATTCTTCTTTGTCACCGCAAGAGATTTAACTCTCTTGGATTTGGGATGTTCTGATGTGTCTGCGGTAGGAGGGACCTGGGTTGCAGTAGGCACTAAGATAGATTGAATAAGATGAGGCGGGGAAGAATGGTATCGGTCAATACCATCTGTAGCCTCAATGTGATTTGTGACTTCACGAGTGTTGATTCCAATAGACTCCAAAATATGTCTACGTAATCTCCTAAGGGGTCCAATAATAGTTTCATCTTTAGAGCTTGTGTCCCTTTTAAGATCGCGAGTGATAAAGAGACTGGTATCATCGCCCATATCGAGCTTGACGTCCTTATGTAGATCAAAAATGAAAAGAGACCAGAATCGAGAAAATGTGAGTTCTGTTGCATATTCTTCAGGAGACTCCTTGGGAATATATTGTAGAAAATTTTCCCAAAGTATTTGACCATAATTGATAGGATTACCAGTGAAAATGCTCTAAACTAACTCTAACAGCTTGATACCCATGTTATTGGTACCACCTATTCTACCAGAGAGACTTTTGATAATGAAGTTACACACAAACTGCCACACCATTGGGAGTTAGTTCTTTTTAAATTCGTTGATTCCTCTAGATTGGTGAGAAGAACTTTGTAGTAGAAAGGACCCTTAGATTGATTGCTTCCAAGAACTTTGCTTTGGTTAGAACAACAAGATAATTAGCAGCAAGGGTAAGATCGACTTCTTGAAGGTTGTGAGATGGCCGGAAAGCGGTGAAGGCACATTTGAACAGGGTTGGCAATGGAATAACTCTTGTAAAGGAGTTGAATGGTCCATATAGTGGACGTTTTGAGAGAAGCTTAATCATTAGCCTGGTTGCGTCATTGTAAGAGGGATGATCGGCAAAGATAGATCTGAAATTGCTCGAGGCAATGGATGACGATTGATCTTTTATTGTGGATTCTGGGCCGGTGGGTCAAGCGGACCCAGAGGCTCTCGACTGTTTCCTGGAGATGCCAGATTTCACCATGGTTGTGGGAAAAGATTTTTTAGGACTTGAAACAAAACTTTTTGAGCTAGTAGGGGGAAGAAGATGAAGATCGTCTTTAGGACTTCAGAAAGCGTGAAGCAATCTTGGGAAGAAAAGGGGTTTTTATATGGTCGGATTTCAAAATGTATTGTAATTGTTTTATTTACAGCTATAAAAAGACTTTGAGTTTTTCACAATTTACAACCATAAATAAAAATAAATCAAAAGTAAATTGTTTTCGGAAGGGGGGGGGGAATTAATGCAAAAAAATCATCATCATCATCACACGTCACCTGAACGTGTGGTGTAGGGTTTTATCTTTTATGAGATGTGGGAAGTTGAAATGGGTAAACGACTGAGTGATATGACCAGTTAAGAAAAAGATTTCTTGAAAGATTACGTTTTATGGAAAAACGATTTATTTGTTTTATAGCCTGAAATTGATCTGACACAGAAAAATGATTTTGAAAGAGACTGAAACGTTGTATGCTACAAAATTAATGTTTTAAGAGGAATGTTTTCTTTTTATTTAATGAAGATCATTAAATAGCACACCAAGTTATCAGTGAATTTATGAAGTGATTGCGAGATCATTTATTGTAACTGTGGATGAATTCTGATGATTGCGGTGGAGAGCAGTGTAACTACGGTAGTGAAATCTAAAAGGAACACTTGATAAAAGGTTAGAAATAATATAAATTAAAGACCCAAAGAATATATGTACTATATATGGTTGCGGTAGACATATACTAAAATGATATATGATAGATATATTATTCTAGGACCGCAGCGGAGACCAAAAGTGGTCTGCGGTACCTATCAGTTCAAAAAGAATTGCGAGTCTAGATTTATCATTCCTAACATTTCTAGAAAGTTATTCAATTTTTTAGCATCCAGGGCCTTTGTAAAAATACCATCAATTTCTTCATGAGTGAGAACAAAAATTAGTTTGATTTTGCCTTTGAAAATGTGATCCTTGATGAAGTGGTATTGGAGTTCAATGTGTTTCGTCTTTGAGTGGTGAATGGGATTGTGACATATCACTATAGCACTCTCTGAATCACAATAAATCGGTATCCACTGCATTCTGTATTCGTAATCCATGAGTTGAGTTTTCATCAATAGAACTTCGGAACAACAACTGGCTACGGCCACATATTTTGCCTCTACGGTAGATAACGAGACACAATTCTGCTTCCTTGAAGATCAGGTGACTAGTCTACCTTCCAAAAATTAACAGCCACCGGAGGTACTTTTTTGGTCTAATCTACATCCGGTATGAACCGAATCTGTGAAGGATTGAAGGATGAAGTCATTTCCCGCAGGGTACCAAAGGCCTAATGCTTTACTTCCCTTTAGATATATGAGTATTTGCCTGAGTGCAGTCAAGTGAGATACTTTAGGTTCAGCTTAGTACCTAGCACATAATCATGTTGCAAAGACAATATCTGGTCTACTTGCAGTGAGGTACGTAAATGATCCAATCATTCCACGATACGTCCTGTGGTCAACTGATTCTCCTAAAGGATCAGCTGAAATCTTGTATCCAAAGGCCATGAGGACCTTGGCTGAGGAACAATTGTCCATTGATTATTTCTTCATTATTTTAGAGGTATACTTTTCTTGATAAATGAATATCCCTTGAGATACTTGTTTCACATGGAGGCCTAGAAAGAAGTTATCTCTCTATTCATGCTCATTTTGAATTTGCATGTCATGAGCTTTGCAAACTCATTCTCCATACCCTCATCTGTTGACCCAAAATTGATATCATCCACATATATTTGGACGAGCATCAAGTGATTACCATTTGCCCTTCTAAATAATGTAGGATTAATCACACCTCTTTTGTAACCATACGTGACAAGAAAGTCAGAAAGAGTCTCATACTATGCCCTTGGAGCTTGTTTAAGGCTGTATACTGCTTTTTCTAACTTGTAGCAATGATTTGGTAATTCTTGACTTTTGAAGCCTAGAGGTTGTTACAGGTAAACTTATTCCTTTAGTTCTCCATTCAGAAAGGCACTCTTTAGATCCATTTGATGTACTTTGACGTTAGAATGTGCTGCATACGCTAAGAAAATGAGTATTGCTTCCATTCTAGCTATAGGGGCATATGTTTCATCGTAGTCAACGCCTTCAAGTTGATTGTGTTGGAGTTCGAAGGTTGTGAGATTTCAAAATTATTTTTTACTGTAATGTCGAATTTGGATTGTATTTGTAACACCCAAAAATACGACCCAAAAATTTCGTTTTTCAACATAACCAAAAACCACCATTCTGAAACACATCACAACTACATCAGAAAACAGAAATATCTCGAGGGATCATTGACACTACAACTAGCTTCCTGGTCTTGTCTCAGCCTTTCTTGATTCGAGTACGGATCCTCTGCTTCCAGTAGTACGGGCCCATACTACCTTCCAAATCTATCCGTACTTTCTTCAAGAACTGCCCTGACTCCACCAAGTCACTTCTACTACTACTGATCTCTGCTACTCTCATCCTAGGCTTGCCCTAGGGAAACCTCAGACTCAACTCAACTAGTCCTCAGTTGCTGCAGGTCTCCTTATAATGCTAATTAACCACCACTTGAACACCATCACATGTGACGAAGATCAGATAGTCCTTCAAGTAAAAGACCCGTCCCTATAACGGTTGGACTCAAACAAGAGCTGCGCAATAGGGCCAGTTCCAGCACTCTAGGATTATTCAACCCTGATCACATGTGGTGTAACGTGTTCACCTAATGGCTAACTTCCATCACTCAGAACTCTCACAAAGCACGAAGCAAGCAGCATTCGGATAAAGGAAACATACTCAGGCAAAACTATTCTCAAACGAGAAACTGATCTAGCATACAGTGCTAAGCTCATACTATCAGGCATAACCTAAACAGGCTATCCTACTGCTGTCTACTCAATACTAGCATGCAATACTCATAAAGTTGTAACACATAAAGCAGGCACATAAGACATCCTCCTAGATCCTTAGTCCTATACTAGCATGCTGTTCTACTGAAACTGAAACTGAACAAATAACTTGTATGGGTAATTTGGGAGTACTTACTTGAGCTCGGTTGATCGCATGCACCACACCCTTATCTTGTTTAAAAAAATTTCTTTCTTTCTAAGTGCTTTCAAAATTCTTTTAGAAAACATTTTCCTTTTAAAAATCTTTTTATTTCCCCTTAGTTTGAGTTCAGATACACCCGGAAGTGTATCCGAATCCCTCAAACCAGGGCTCTGATACCAACTTGTAACACCCAAAAATACGACCCAAAAATTTCGTTTTTCAACATAACCAAAAACCATAATCTGAGTGTCATATCATGAGACCATACATAATGCATCTCAAAATAATAATAAAACACGGTGCGGAAAACTGTATCATATCCATGACATATAAAAATCAGGAACTAAATCAACTCCCAGGATGAAAGCTGAAGCTGTGGTGTGTGCGATGCCATCAACCCGAGCTCTTCCCTCTGCTAGCGGAAGTACCTGAAACCAAAACTGAAACTGTAAGCACGAAGCTTAGTGAGCTCCCCCAATTTACCACATACCATACAATAATATATATATCAAGCACATATTGGGGCCTTGCCCCCTCCATCGGACCGAAGTCCGAAGCTGACTGACTGGGACCTTGTCCCCTACATCGGACCGCAATCCGAAGCTCACATCAGACCGAGTCCGAAGCTGACTGGGACCTTGTCCCCTACATCGAACCTGAGTCCGAAGCTGACAACGGACCGAAGTCCGAAGCTGACCGGGACCTTGTCCCCTACATCGAACCGGAGTCCGAAGCTGACATCGGACCGAAGTCCGAAGCTGACCGGGACCTTGTCCCTTACATCGAACCGAAGTCCGAAGCTGACGTCGGACCGAAGTCCGAAGCTAACTGATCATAACATAACGTATCACTTAGCATGAACACACATAATCCTGTCTGAGCCACGAAGGCTTCAAACATGCTAACTACTGCATCGAATAAAAATCTGGATACTACTGCTAGCTAAACGGGCCGGCATTGTGGCCTTAGACCCGCTCCTACCGAAAAGGAACTCACCTCGTGAACTGGCTGCTGAGTGTATGGCTCTGGAAGCTAGCTGCTGCTGCTCCGGTATCTCCCCGGCTACAAGTCCATAAACACACTCAATCAAATACTAAACACTGCGCTTGGGGTAAAATGACTCTTTTACCCTTGGTCAAAGTCAACTCTCTTTTGGGCTGACTCGCCGAGTTGGGCCGCCCAACTCGCCGAGTCCTACTCTCACTTCTCAGTTCTACACGCTGCTACTCGTCGAGTGTGGCATCGACTCGACGAGTACCCACTTGATCCAAGAACTCAGACAATCTTCATCCGACTCCCCGAGCCGTATGAACAAACTCAACGAGTTGTTCTTGATCTTAAGAAGATTGCCTTGGACTCGCCGAGTTGTATGAATAACTCGCCGAGTCCCTCCATCACTGAGTCTACTCTCAACTCGCTGAGTCCACTCTCTAACTCACTGGATCCACTCGACACTGATAAAAATGAAGGAATCGGGAACTCGCGACCCAACTCGCCGAGTCGTTCTTCCCGACTCGCCGAGTTGCCGCCATGCAACTGATTTTTACTCGATTTTGTTTGAATCCAACACATACAATTGATAGATCTGAGTCCAATGAGCTGATTTACCACGTAAAGTTTCCAACTTTACGTGTACAACCTCATGAATAAGGGAAATAAGGCTAAAAGATGCACAAAATGGGTAGATCTATGGTTAATATGCAAAGTAACTCCAAAAAGGCAGAAGATCTAGGCTCTACAACACCCAATCATTCAGATCTAAAGATATCTCGACTTATTAAGGCATTCATGCAAACATAAGGCTTGGAACAAGCATCAACTAGATCCTAGGAGAGGTCTAATGGAGGTTTGAAGCATATAACAAGAAGGAAAATCCGAAAATACCTCAAATAACTCAGATTTGCCCTTGGATCTTTGCACTACACCTCTTCTCCTTGCTCCTTTCTTCTTCTCCTTCTTCAAACCTTCACAAAATGACACAAAACACTTACCTCACACAAGGGTGGATTAGGGTTCTTTCTCACAGTGTTCTCAGGGTGAGGGAGGCGAGAATGGGGCTATAAGGTGACTTAAATAGTGGGCAACCCGGGGATTTAGGGTTTCACCCAGACGGATGGACTCGCCGAGTCAGGGATATGGACTCGCCGAGTCCCCGGCTCACACGTGCTCGAAGTCGCGACCCTACTCGGCGAGTCAGGCTATGAACTCGCCGAGTCCCTCTTGCAAAACTTCAAAATAAATACCAAGGAATTACCATACCGGACACGGGTCATTACAGTATTTTATTTCAAGGACTACTTTTGTAACGAATATTAGATGTCGAATGTCCTTATACTTTTTGTGCTTTCAGTTTTCCCTATAAATATGGGAAGGATACTTCTAGAGAAAAGACCTTTTCCTGATTGTAATCAGTTTCACTTTTCTGCTTGTATTCATCTGATCAAGCATTACAAAGTGCCAAATAGATTATATTTAGATCTCTTGTTTTAAATCATTTCATACTCTGATTTTTTTATTACTCGATTCAATCGTAACTACATTTGGTATCAGAGCAGGAATCAAACTGTTTTGATCTGATTTTCTCCTGTTTCAAAAGTTTTTTGAATCTCATTGTAGATTCAAAAGTTTCTGCACTTTTGATCGTGAAATTTTTTGTAGATATTCAGTTCTGATTTGATTCTGCATTTCGATTGACAGATCGAGTGTTCGGTGTTTATTTGTTGTTTGATTCGCCGTGTTAATCTCAAATTTCTCAAGCTTTTCTCTGAAATCGTCCGTACATCAATGGCGAACTTCAACATCAATACCATGACTTCTTTCTCTCATTTTCTAGGATCTTCAACTAAGATTCATATGCTTATTCTAGAGTATTACAATCAATGGGCAGATCGAATGGAGGATTACTTGAACGGACTAGATGACGAGCCATGGAAGTGCATTACTGATGATGTTCATCTACCTCCATCTGTTCAAAGCATTGGAAATTCTGCATCAACTCAAAGTGTTACTAAACAAACTAAAAGGCTACAGAAGAATGAGAAAAGATGAATGAGAGAGCTTTGTAGTGCTCTTCCTCTTGTGGTGTATAATTACGTTTAAACCTGCAAAACCTCAAAACAAATCTGGAATACACTGAAGGAAAAGTACCAAAGTAGTGAAAAGACCAAAATCAGTTCAATCAATAAATGTTTGATTGAATTATGGGAGTTTAAGCAAAAAGATGGTGAGTCGATCGAATTGTACTATGATCGTCTAAACAAGCTCACCTACAAGTTTAATAGGTATGGAATGACCAGGTCTACTATGGAATACAACCTTACTTTCATAATGGGGTTTTGCAAGGAATGGAGGAATGTGAGTTTGACGATGAAGACACAACAAAACTTCGATTTTTTGACTCTTAAGGATCTTTACAATCTGATAAAAGCTCATGAAACAGAAGTGAATGAAATATCTGAAGAGTCAAAGATCAATCTGGGAGGTCCATTAGCATTGGTTTCAAAGGTATCGAGAAGAGCAGGTGAGACTGAAACTATTGAGAATGAAAGTTTTGAAGATGAAGGTCTTATCATCAACTCTGATGATGAAGCGGTGGCTTTTCACTCCAACAATAGAGTAAAGAAGTTTTAAAAGAAGCCATTCAATGCAAAGTCAAAAGTAGGTGAAATAAAGGAAAGTAACACTGGAAAGGTTAGTGATGAGAAGAAGTTTGAGAATAAAGAGGTTAAGGGTGAAGATTCTAAACAAGAGAAAAATATAAAGGGTGATTCGGGAATTGATTCTCATAACTGTCATGGAGCAAATTACATGGGCAACGACTACATGCTCAAGAAAGAAGAAAACACGAATAAGGTTAAGGATGAGGCATACTATTCTGAAAAGCTGGAAGAAGTGAGGGAAAAGTCGAAGGGATTGTCACTGGTTGCGAGAGGAGAAAATGAGGATGAGGGAAAATACCAAATATGGTCTTCAGGCTCAGATGATGAAGAGATGAGAAATCTGACACATGGAGAAATGTTTGCAAAGTTTGAGGAGGATGAAGAAGAGAAGATTACTGGTCGTTGTTGAAGGGTTCTGAACATTCTAACACTCCTAAGGTGTACATCCAACCCTAAATACCTTGGATCTATGTTTTCTCTATTATACATGCAAATATCAATTTTCCACGGTATTGTTCTAACTAGCATAATATGAAGTACATATAATATAAATTCTAGTAGAATTACATACCTTTTTGTTGTAGCTTGATTCCATGGAGCTTAAGAGCCTAGTGCCTCAAATGTGACACCTCAAATGGTTCACAAAATATCACCAACATCTTGGAATAACTTGAGAGGAAAAGGTTCCTATGCTCAAATCGCCTAGCCCTAATGTGTACACACACTAGTGCCAATTTCTTGAGCCACGGGGTCCTTATATATGGTGGCTACTAGTGCCAATTAGGGTTACCCCAAAATGTCTCACTGACTTCCTTCCCACAGCAACTAGCTCGGCCCATTACACACAAGTCACAAAGTTCGCTTTACCCCAAGCGAATACTACAATCCCAACTAAAATCGTCTCACCCTCGACCTCTGTCGTCTACTACTCATTAGTTCCATGCATCTCGCGGTCTTTCCCATACAAACGAATTGACCCACTCAGGTCTAAGACATCAGATGACACACAATACCCCTCAAAATGAAACCCATCTCTGAATCCGAAATCTCATTCACCTACTCAATACACCACCAAATCCAAACTCAAACTCGAGAGTCTGGTCCGATACCGAATTGGAACCAAATGTCCCAATGAAGCACTCAACTCATGACCCATGACCTGCAACCCACACGTACATCACTTCTCCAACTACTTTCGATTGAGATAACCACAACTTAACTCAGAATATAATGATTCCCGACACATATGGAGACCCCAGTCTTGCCCGTGGTCCGACCGCCAGGTTCCTGAAACTCAAATAATAAGCCTACCCAAGCCTAAAAACTCTTTTGCATCATGCTCTGACTAGCGAATAATACGGATCCTCATAGGCCTACAATACTCTCTCACTGACTCATGAATAATACGACTCCCTGCAGTATCACAACACTCCCTCGCTGACCGGTGAACACTACAGCTTCCCGTAGTATCACAACACTCTCTCTCACTGACTCACCAAGGGCTCACTCCATGGTTTTGCCATGATAATCCAAAGTGATTACTCCCACCCGGATCCACTCACCCTCTTATCCCCCATAATCTCCTCCTCGAGTCATCACCCTATTGAGTTCACTACTGAATACTCCACGACTCAACATAGATAGGTACCCACACCCACCTAGGTTAAGCATCACCACTCCTGACAACAACCGTCATGACCAACACTTTTTCTCACTACAATTCACATTCTTGGATACTCCCATTTGATGACGATTAGCTGTAGGGATCCCGATGGAACCATAGTCACTTGATACTTCACTTGCCATCTCATAACTCAAGTCCCAAAATAATACGAAATTCAGGGCATTCTACTTAGATACCTCGGTACACCATCACAGAACCTCACAATGTCTTGCCTCAACCACTGATCTCCTACTTACGGCATCATACTCAGATACACCAATGCATCCTTTTAGAATCTCATAAATGATCTTTTTCTCACACAACTTGTAACTTCAGAATATTCCAACTCTCAGTTGAAACACACGGGAATCATCAATGACTCACAACACGTTGACGACCATCCAAAACTCCCTCCTCTATTGCTTAAAACCCATGCAAGAATACACATACCGACCCTGCAGTTGGTTGCCAATAAACTTCTACCCTTCCCAGAGTGCATATAACAACCCATACATTGAACCAAAAATTCTCAACCGCCGAAACTACCCTTACGAGCCACTCACCTTGAATTTACCATTATAACCTCGAAGAATTCCTAACCACCATAAGGTCTCCGAACAACGCTCACCTGCCATGGTGACACTCATCCTTTCCTGAACACGTACAACATGCATTATCTCGTTCTGCACCTCGCCTCGACCACCAATACCCTTGGTCTCATGCATCCGTACCGTAGGTCAATATATCCAGCTCTCTAACCGCCCTTGAACAAATCTCTGATACTCTCAATAAAATACACTTACTCTTGGAAAGTACCACATAACACTCGATGATCTTCCCGATAGAGACCAAGCAACTCCAAACATCCCGGATCTCAGATAAAATCATCGAAAAACTTCCCAATGTGTTATCCAAAATCTCACACTGATACACTACCGGACATCTCAACGGTCCTGTAGTTGCCATGACCCACAGTCTGAAAATAATGAACTAGCACGCTCCTCAACTTCGACTCCCCAACCAGCATCCCATTATGAGAGTTATCATGAGAGCAGAGACCTCACCCCCACACTTGATATCCATCATAGAAAATGAGATCCACGGACCAAAAATACTCCTCTTGATCACCCGAAATTGCTGCCAACCTATGCCCTATTGCACTCAAATAGGGTATATCCTTGTCCTTGACCATCTCAGTCCCCAAATATGACCCTCTCATGCTATAATATTACCTTGCGGTAGACATACTACCCAAATACTCTTTCTAAAGATCGCAACAAATGCTACCCCACAGGGTTTACTTCCAAGCTCGGAAATCAGAAGCTCAATATCTCATCTGCTTCTCACAGGAAACGGAAATAGCACAACTCTGGCCATAGAAAGTGACATCTCCACTATCGGCCGATTGCTCAACTCAGACCGTAGTCCTCTATAAAGCACCATCTCTACTCATCCCTGAGTCTTGCGACTCCAACTGACATCTCACCAAAAATCTCTCGGAAACTAACTCGATTTCCCTCTTAAGGTATTATCCATTGCAACTCATTCAATATGGCCCTCTGGCCCCACACTCTATCACATCTGATCTCAGTCTAATCAAGCACAACGGGATAACTGGTAAAACCAGAAGCACTAACCGCCACGAGTCATGGTACTTGAACCATGTTATCTCCTCTCAATCTGCTATAAATCATGGTACCCGAACCATGTGACTACCTCTCGATCTGCTATGAATCATGGAACCCGAACCACGTTATCTCCTCTCAATCCTCTATAAATCATGGTACCCGAACCATGTTATCTCCTCTCAATTTGCTACTTAGAACCTCTAGAATTCTCCCTGTTTCAAGTATGGGTCCTCTTCTTTCAATAGTACGGGCCTATACTACCTGCCACATCTACCCATACTTTCCACACGGATCGTCCCAGATTTCATAAGTAGCTGCTCAACTTTTTCGATCACCAATCTCGCTATACACTCACTCCTCCGGCGCATACTCTTCACCAAACAGCGTACTCATAGGACTTAAATTACTCACTAGGCTCCCCTAGGTCCTCACACTTCTCTGCCATCAACTGCTGAAGAACTCCTTATAATGCCAGCCATCTACCTCTTGAATATCGTCATATTCACAAGGTAGCTGACTCCCATCATCAAGAGTTCCACAAACCACAAAACAAGCAACATTCGGGGATCGAATAACCTCCACCAATACTAACACACCACTCGAGCACACGACTCTACTTACTCTACTTACGACTCAAAGGCATCATTGAACTCAGGCTATCTCACCTCTCATGGTATCTAATTACTCTTCTCAATAGACTCCTCAAATGCTCATCTAGGTATCACTCCTAAATTATCTCTCAACTCAGAACTGCTTCACTAAATGACTCCTGCTAGATACCCTTACTCAACACATACTCAAGGCACATAACAGATAGCAATAATCCCTAGGCTAAGGCATCACAAACCAGGCATCTCTAGACCTAAAGATGAATTACCTAGCCTGTTCTCTAGCATGCATAATGATATCTCATAACATCTCATCAATATTTCATAAAGTAAAAAAAAATTGGTACTTTAGGAAATTACCGTTCGGGCTCTGGCTGATTGTACACACTACTCCTTCTTGCTTTTCTCTTAGAAACTCTTACTCATTTTAGAAAAATCTTTTCTTTTGAAAACTTTTCTCAAATCCTTAGTTTGAGTCCAGACATACCCGAAGGTGCATCCGAATCCCTCAAACCAAGGCTCTAATACCAACTTGTAACACCGAAAATTTTTAAAACAATTTTCATTTAAAATCACATAATTCTCATAACATATTTCAAAAAAATCTTATTTATTAAATTTACAATTCGCAACTCGATAATTTTTTGGTTAAAATCCAAGATCCTCAAAAACATAACTCTTTCACTAGTGTGTACAATCAAGCCGGTGCCTTCCCGCGATCCTGAGAAAACCGGAAACACAGAACACATAACACGGTAAGCATGAAGCTTAGTGAGTTCCCTAAAATACCACACATATAGCTCATTATCCACTCGAGGCTATATCACTGTAAGACCCTCCGGTCCCATGGTTCGTTGGACCCTCTGGTCCGGTTTGTAAAGCACTGCATAGCATAAATCACAAAGATATAATGCACAACATGATTCACAAAACATAAGTCAGGATAACAATTTACTTAATGTAAGCATATAAGACCCTCTGGTTACACATAAGAACCGCTCTAGGTAAAGTATAGTGAGAAGATTCACCTTGCAAGCAACAAGCAATTATCCTTGAACTCGAATCTCGAACTAGCCACTGCCTAACACATATGGTAAATATCTCTAATTAATACTCGATTCTTGACTCTAAGTAACCAAATGTTACTCTTCTCTCTCCAACTCTCAAATTGGGTAAATGACCATTTTACCCTTCCATGGTCTCCAATACTCATGTTAACCAAACCCTAAAGTCAACACAAGTCAAACTCGAGTCAACAGTCCATGTTTGACCCGACTCATCGAGTGCACTTTTGTGACTCATAGAGTCCCCTGGCTTCCTCAGAAATCTCAAGAAAGTGTTGCTCAACTTGTCGAGTTGACCCCCAACTCGCCGAGTTATCGTACAATCAAACCCATCAGGACAAACCCTCGCTGACTCGTCGAGTCAGGCCATGGACTCGGCGAGTCCCTTCAATCAGATTCCTCATTCAGACGATTTAAGGCAGATCTATCACTCCAAACACTAGATATACCATCCTAAGGGTCGATTGACATGTAACACTGCAAGCTTTATGTTCGAACATGACATATAAGGCTCATAATGCCAATACATGCTCCAACAAGGCACCAAAACACAATAATTCTTTAACTGACTGGATAAAGCTTGAGCCTTTGACCCTCTGGACCTCACAAGGTCCAGATCTGAAGTCTAGACCTAGAAAGGGACTTCATGTACTCATATCTCAACCAAAAAGGTGATAGAAAGCCCTATTCATCAAAACATGAGATCTAATCACCACAAGGAGAAAGGTGGGAGCTTTTTACCTTCTACGAAAGCTCTTGGACGAAATAACATTGATCTACTGGCCCCCTTCTTGTTCCTTGATGAATCCTTCCCTCCTCTTCAAAAGAAATGTACCAAAAGACCCCAAAATTAGCTCTTTTCACACTTTCTAGCTCAAAAGAACGTTAGGGTTTACTCTTAGTGAAGGTGAGCCGCAAATGAGACTATAATTTCCTTTATATAGGCCCCAACCCCCAGGAAATTAGGGTTTCTCTACCCAGCACCTACTCGGTGAGTCAGCTCTCTGACTCGTCGAGTCCACTCATTAAATCCACGCTGGCAACTCGGCCCCACTCGACGATTCGGACACACGACTCATCGAGTCACTCTATAAGTCTTAAGGTTAAACACACATTAAGGTATCTGAAAGTCCGGATGTTACATATTGGATAGGAAGTTAGTAAGATGACAATAGAAAAGGCAAACATGTGTGTCAATTTCCACAACAGAAGCAGGATATGTTGTTGTTGCAGCTTGTACTTCACAAATCATATGGATATAAAGTCAGATGCATGACTATGCAATCAACATGAAGGAAATTCCATTGTATTGTGACTCACAAAGTGCCATTTTCATATGCCATAACCCTGTGCAACATCCGAAAACCAAACATATTGCTCTTCGTTACCATTTTATAAAAAGATCCCATTAAAGATGGAAACATAGAAGTTCATTTTGTAAAGACTATAGATCAGCTTGTTGATATCTTTACAAAACCATTGAATGAAAAATCATTTGTAAGAATTCTAAATGGATTAGGAATGATGAATGTGAATTTTGTTCCTAGTTAGCTTTCGTTAGAATGACAAGCCAAAGTGTTGAAAAGACGACGATTCAACGGTTATTGTTCATAGTCAACGCTTTGATATGCCTCACTCTCGACATCATGCTCACTGATTTGACAAAAATCTTCATTATTTTTCCTATGTTAAAATTTTCGTTAGTCAGGTACAATTTTATTGTTGTCTATTATTTTCGTTATCAAAAATCAAAAACAACCAAAAGGATTTTCATTTTTGTATTTCGTTTTCAAAAATCAAAAACAACAAAAAGATTTTCATTCTTGTCTTTCTTTTTCAAATATCAAAAATACCAAAAAGATTTCTCATTATTTTTGTTATTCAAAAACTCAAACATCCAAAAATAGTTTTTTGTTAATCTTTTCATGTGTAGATATTAGCGAAGATTTTTGGTGGTTCATGCTTGCTGCTTAACGGAAAGGTATATTTTCGAAACTATGTCCTAGTTAGGATGTCCCTAGAAGCATGTTGCAGCATGTCGCCCAAGCCTCCATGACTCAATGGGTTTCGAAGCCTTAATGAATCTCTAATTATGAGGATTCTTCCTAACTAGGCTATAATCCATTTAGTCATTGAGCTACCATACTCTACTCAATTGAGTTTAGAGTTTTCTGCTAGGTCAATGAATAGCAATGGTACTTTTGAATCCTTAAACCAATCTTTTTCATCCTAAAGTTCTTTCACGATCACACACAATGACATACATCCAAGAGAATTCTGGTATAAACCAATTAGGATCTAGACATATCAAAACTTTGTGTTTATGATCTAACATCATGAGACCGTGATGGAAGTGAAACCCAAACTTTCGAAACATAAGGAATTGGCGGGGAACTTTTTGTTGGATAAGGTGTCTAAGTCCATAACTATTTATGGTATGTACTTGACCCGACCCGGCATGGTCCATTTGGGTTGCATGGCATCATGCATTTGGATAGACTATATGAGAGAAATAACACTTGTGGTTTAATAATATATTATAAGTTCTAATATATTAATAGTATTATTTAATTAGTATTGATCAAAAATTAATTTGGAATTAATTACGTGATCAAAAGATGACTAATTAAATATATGGGTTGATTATGTAAATCATCCATAACTTGTATAGTGGGCTAAAAGGCTCCATGGATTATCAAGTTGGGTTAAACCCATAGGATGCTCCATAGGAGTTACAAACCCATGGGTCATGGAAATGAAGAGTCATGATACATTAGGGCTTACATGGTGTAACCCTAGATGTGTCACACTATATAAGGAACATGCTATCTACCAAAATTGGCTACACTAAGAACATAAGAGGGCTAGGCCGATTTCACAAGTGTGTGCATTCTCTCAAAAGTCATTCCAAAGGCATTTGGTGTTGTGTGAAGCATTTGAGGCATCACACTTGGGTGCTAGGCTCACAAGGTTTTCAAGGAATCAAATCAAATACAAGTTATGTAATTCTAGCCATCCTTTTAGGATAAAGTTCCCCATGTATGCTAGATAGGATTATGAACCTTGGAAATCACATTTTGCATGTATTTTAGACAAACATAGATCCAAGGTTTTCTAGGGTTGCATGTACACATAGGGGTGTTAGAATGCTCAAAACCCATCAGTGGTATCAGAGACTGGTTTGTTTGTTGATTTTGTGCAATCTGCTTGAAAAAAACGATTTTCTGTTTTCTACTCATATGAACTCGCCGAGTCCATGAACAAATGCAAGCTACTCGTCGAGTCTGTTCTTGCACTCGACAAGAAGAGGCTGCAATTTACAGAATTTCGACATTTGCTGCTGGAAATGGACTAGAAACATTACCCTAAACTGTTTTGGTGTTTTAAAACTTGTTTTATATGGTGTAATGTTTATGCTAATCCATTTACAATGGCAATTATCAAAATTACAAGTTTTAAGTGTAATTTTTGATTCTTGAAAGTGTTCATTTTCATGTTCTTGAACTTATGAAGATTAGATGATCATAGGAATTATTTGTAACCTTCATGGTAGTTTAATTCATGATCATAATGTGTTTTAATGGAGTCCATAACTTGTCCACAAATTATGGAAAACCAAAAGTCTCACTTTTTTTAAAGCCATTAAAAGAACACAAGAGTTATAAAAAATGAAGGGTCTTCATTTTTATTACTCAA
This sequence comes from Lactuca sativa, assembly GCF_002870075.4. Classification (NCBI taxonomy): domain Eukaryota; kingdom Viridiplantae; phylum Streptophyta; class Magnoliopsida; order Asterales; family Asteraceae; genus Lactuca; species Lactuca sativa. The sequence continues at coordinate 97,704,175 of NC_056630.2, read as the reverse complement.
TTAACTCATAAGTTATAAGAAATGAAAAGTTTTGGAAGTTTGCAAAACTTGACCTCAAGTTTTGGAACAAGTAAAGTCTTGATTAAAACTTTAGTTCCAACCCTTAGAATTTTAAAAGTTAAAATTCAACCCTTATACTCTATAATATGATAAGTTAATAATATATATATATGTATAAGATCAAGTCGTCTTACCGCTAGTATGCCTCATTCACGAAGCTGGTCTATAAGGGGGGGGTATAAGGTTGTTGCCGATAAAATGGCAACTTAATGGGTGTCCACTCTCACCCACCACTTCCTTGATCGGTGGAGGGTCATTAGCCGAACGGGTAGGACAAGGACTTATAAATTCTCATTAAAAGTATGATGAATATTATAAAGTAACTAAATGCTTTTATTAAATTCCCAATCTTAGTTACTTTAGGAAAAATGTGAATAAGGTGCTAATTCATGAAATTACACTTTACATTTTGTTTTAGTCGTTGGTGGAGCGTGTGTGGTTAACCGGCACATTAACTTGGACTTAATAAGGTAGGTAAAGGGTGACTTAAGGTTTATCATAGTATCGGTGGAGCGTGTGTGGTTTACTAGCACATCGATTGAGTGATAAACTTTAAGGGTACCAAGTGATTTGCATTGTTACTTCACACCTCGTTTTGTGATCCTCGGTATCCCAGTCACAAAACTTGGAGGGCACACTCGAGATTGAAACATGCCTTTGAAAAGTTCATTGAATCTCAAAAGAATCTAGGAATTTCTAAGAACCAATTAAAAACCTAATATTTATATTTCATTTTTCATGGTGGAAATTGGTGAATCGTCATTCACCTACCTTTCAAATATATTATAGCTTGGATTACGGCATACCTCTTCTAAGTTATAATATATTGTGATTGGATCCTAGCCTTAATATTACATTTGGGTGTTTTATTAAGGACTCTCTTAATATCTAAACTAATCTTGTTCACTTCTTTCAGATGTCTTCAAACAATGCTGCTTCTGGCTCTAATCCTAATGGCTCCTTTACCCTTATGAACTTGTGTGGGAAAGTCACTTTTGATGGATCCAACTTCAATGAATGGATCAGAAACATCAGGATGATTACCCGCTACGAGGACAAAGAATTTGTCCTCGACAAGGAGCTTAAGGAGATTGATGAGACCACTGCAACTCCCCAGGAGATCGCTGACTTCCAGGAACATGAAAGGGATGCTACCAAAGTGGCATGCATCATGTCGGCCACCATCACAGCAAAACTCCAAAAGTCCTATGAGGACTTCTACCCTTTTGAAATGCACCAAGATCTGATGGACAGATGCCATCAAAGTACACGACAAGAGAGGTATGAAATCATCTGCTCCATCATAACAACCATGATGAAGGACGGGGAATCCGTCACGAACCACATGCAGAAAATGCAAAGGTATGTAGATCGGTTGCTGAAGCTTAATGTGAAATTCCCTGAGGAGCTTGCAATAGATATCATTTTGCACTCCTTACCATCGTGTTATGATCAATTACGCATGACATATCACATGAATAAGGAAGAGGTCACACTCAAAAAACTTCAGGGACTCCTCAAGACCGCAGAAATAGGTCTTAAGGGTAAGTCAGTTGTTAACACTCCTACTCCAAACTCCGCCCCGATTTTGGCAATCGGGAAAGGTCGAGGGAAGAAGAGGAAGAGCTCTTCGAAGGGTACCAAGGCTAGGACCCTTGATGGATCTTCTTCAATTGGAACCAAGAAAGGTTTCGTCACTCCTTCTTCTGACCCAAAAGAGGTTGAATGCTTCGATTGCCATGAAAAGTCACATTGGAAGCGGAACTGCCCAAAGTACCAGCAAGATGTGAACGATGGGAAAGTTAAACCCAACCATGCAGGTATTTACATTATCTTATCTAATAACTCACCCCATTCTAACTCTTGGGTCCTTGATACCGGTTGTGGTATTCATATTTGTTCTGATTTGAAGGGACTAAGAAGAAGTGAGAATGTGGAGTATGGAAGAATGAACTTATTCATGGGGAATAGGAAAGCTTTACCTGTCACCAAGATTGGAGTTTATACTTTATTTCTAAGTAGTGGGTTTAGTATAGATTTGAATAAATGTTGTTATTCGCCAGAAATGGCAAGAAATATTATTTCCTTTCATGCATTGTATAAACAAGGTTTCACCTTTTCATTTGATAAGGAAGTTGATTCAATTAATGCTTTCTTTAATAATGTTCTTTATTTTAAAGCATTTCCTTGTGATGGTGTGTATGAAACTGTATCTGTTGTTGATAACTTAGGAAATAATGTATTGTGCATTGATTATGTTAATGATAATAACTTGGATAATACATCTTTATGGCATTGTCGTCTTGGACATATAAGCAAGAAAGGCATAGGCCAACTCTAAAAGGATGGACTCTTGGAGTCATTTGACCTAAAGTCAGATGATAGTTATGAATCATGCTTACATGGAAAAATGACAAAGTCACCCTTCACAGGTTCGTGTGAGAGGGGTGAAGGTTTGTTGGATCTTATACACACGGATGTTTGTGGACCCTTCAAACATGCCACAAGGGATGCTAATCGTTATTATTTGACTTTTACTAATGATTACAGTAGATATGGATATGTCTACTTAATCAAGCATAAGTCAAAGAGTTTTGAAAGGTTTAAGGAATTTAAATAGGAAGTCGAGAATCAATTGGGCAGGAACATTAAGATGCTTCGATCCGATCGAGGTGTTGAGTATCTTAGTTCAGAGTTCCTCGACTATCTTAGGGAATTTGGGATTGTCTCACAATTGACACCTCCCAGGACACCACAGTTGTATGGTGTAGCTGAGAGGCGTAATCGAACCTTGTTGGATATGGTTCATTCCATGATGATTCGAGCTTCTCTACCAATCTCATTTTCGGGGTATGCCTTAGAGACTGCCACCCATATCCTGAATCTGGTCCCTACAAAGAAAGTTGCCAAAACTCCTCATGAGATGTGGACTGGTAAAGTACCCAAACTAGACCACATCAAGATTTGGGGTTGCGAGGCTTTCGTGAGATGCGAGACTCATGATAAGCTCGAACCTCGAAGCGAAAGGTGTATTTTCATCGGCTACCCACAACAATCCTTTGGTTAGCTCTCCTATAGACCTAGTGAAAATGTGGTCTTTGTAGCTAGGAGGGCTGTCTTGAGAGAGAGAGAGAGAGAGAGAGAGAGTTCACAAGCCAAGGAAATAGTGGGAGGCAAGTTGACCTTGAAGAAATTCAAGAGTCCAGTGGTGAAGGAACTCCAAACCCTAGCACTCAACTTGAGGAGGAAACTCATGTTGAGCCACTTGACAAGTCTGTACCTCTGAGGCGTTCCACAAGGGTTAGGAATGCACCTGAGTATTACTATGGATTCCATATTACTGCGGAAGGTGATACACTTATCAGTGATGAGACACTGATAGGTCTGGATGAACCTAATAGTTACATGGAAGCCATGGCAGGCCCTAAGTCAGTCAAGTGGAAAGAGGCAATGGACAGCGAGATACAGTCCATGTATGACAACCAAGTTTGGAACTTGGTTGACAATGTACCAGGTCGTAAGACAGTTGGGTGCAAGTGGATCTTCAAGAAGAAGGCCGACATGGATGGTAATGTACACACTTATAAGTCCTGGCTTGGGAAGTGTTTCTTTATGAAGAACCTAGGAGAAGCTGCCTATATTCTAGGGATAAGGATCTTGAGAGACCGGAGTAAAAGACTAATTGGACTTAGTCAGAGTACCTACTTGGATAAGGTGTTGAAGAGGTTCAGCATGCAGGACTCCAAGAAAGGAGAGTTACCCATCCAGAGTAACACCAGATTGAGTAAGACACAAAGCCCAAGTACTGAGGCTGAGATAGCATAAATAAGTCGAGTACCTTATGCTTCGGCTGTAGGATCGATCATGTATGTTAAAACGTGTACTCGACCTGATGTAGCCTTTGCTCTAAGCATGGTTAGCAGGTATCAGGAGAACCCTGGCAAGGCACGCTGGACTGTGGTAAAGAATATCCTCAAGTACCTACGGAGGACTAAGGACTGGGACCTTACCCTCGGTGGGAGTGATGACTTGAGAGTTGTAGGGTATAGTGATTCTAGCTTTCAGACTGATAGGGATAATTTCCGCTCTCAGTTAGGCTGGGTCTTTACCTTAAACGGAGGAGCAATTTCTTGGAAGAGTTCCAAGAAAGAAACAGTGGTTGATTCAACTTGCGAATCATAGTATATAGCAGCAAGCGAGGCAGCAAAGGAGACGATATGGCTGAAGAACTTCATTGGAGATCTTGGAGTTGTGCTAGCTATAAGGGAGCCTATGGAAATTTTCTGTGATAGTGAAAGTGTTGTTGCCTTAGCTAAAGAACCAAGGGATCACGGGAGATCCAGACACATCGACAGAAATATCACTTTATCAGCCATCACATAGAAGAAGGACTCCTTGTGGCAAAGAGGGTATCATCGGATGAGAATCCAGAAGATCCCCTCACGAAAGGGCTGACTCGGGTTAAGCATCTCCAGCATGCTCGGAGCATAGGGCTGAAGGATGATATTAGCTTTAGTAGTTAGATAATTTTGAAATTTGTAAAGTGTAATTGACATTTGATGATGAATAAAAGGTGTGTTTATTTATGAGTAAAGTGTTTCTATCTCTTGTCAATCGTTTACTATATTTCTTTTGCATGTTTTGACTTCTAGAATAATTATGTTTGGTATATCATATTATTCGAATCTCCACAGTCAGTCATATGTTGGAAGTAGGTGTGAATCAAGACTGTCATGAGAAGGTTGCAGAGGTCTAAATTGTTGGACATGGCTACAACACTCATGAGTGTTCATAAGTTCTAAGCATTGGACTCAACCCACGCTCACTGGTATCACTTCTTGGAATTCATCTCGATTGATCGTGAGACGATAACATCATAGAAGTCTCCAAACCTAGAGATATGATTTGTTACCTATGAGTTGGTTATGCATTGATTGTACAAAAACGCATTGGTAACTCGATGTTATAAAACGTGCTTTTGTGTATAATTCAACAAGTAGTAGAGCAAACATATGAGTTGAAGTTTATATGTTCCTTCTTATATTAGAAGCTGATATCTGAGCCCCTCGATGGTTTTGTTTTGACCTAAGTACTGGGCCCGGTCAGAACTAAGTTGATGTGTTCAATTAAGTTCTTTGTAAAACAAATCGAAAATCGGGAAACAAACTGTTGGGTAATAAGTAAGACTAGGTTCCATGTATTTGTCCGGCTGATATCTAGAACAGAGGATTATATGATCCCTTATCTGAAATGGCGTACCATCATCTTCTCAGTTCTGAGAAACCTTGAAAGAGCTACGATTGCCGATCGGTTCCTGAAGTCATACTTGCAGTTATAGTTATTAGACTTATCCAAGTGGGCGACTGTTGGATAAGGTGTCTAAGTCCATAACTATTTCAGGTATGTACTTGACCCGACCCGGCATGGTCCATTTGGGTTGCATGGCATCATGCATTTGGATAGACTAAATGATAGAAATAACACTTGTGGTTTAATAATATATTATAAGTTCTAATATATTAATAATATTATTTAGTTATTATTGATCAACAATTAATTTGGAATTAATTAAGTGATCAAAAGATGACTAATTAAATATATGGCTCGATTATGTAAATCATCCATAACTTCTATAGTGGGCTAAAAGGATCCATGGATTATCAAGTTGGGTTAAACCCATAAGATGCTCCATGGGAGTTACAAACCCATGGGTCATGGAAATGAAGAGTCATGACACATTAGGGTTTACATGGTGTAACCCTAGATGTGTCACACTATATAAGGAACATTCTATCTACCAAAATTGGCTACACTAAGAACATAAGAGGGCTAGGCCGATTTCACAAGTGTGTGCATTCTCTCAAAAGTCATTCCAAAGGCATTTGGTGTTGTGTGAAGTATTTGAGGCATCACACTTGGGGTGCTAGACTCACAAGGTTTTCAAGGAATCAAATCAACTACAAGGTATGTAATTCTAGCCATCCTTTTAGGATAAAGTTCCCCATGTATGCTAGATAGGATTATGAACCTTGGAAATCATATTTTACATGTATTTTAGACAAACATAGATCCAAGGTTTTCTAGGGCTGCATGTACACTTAGGGGTGTTAGAATGCTCAAAACCCGTCACTTTGTTCCAGTTTTTTAAGAAACATTTGTTTCAGTACCAAATTTTGATACTTAAAATCATATTTTGTCTATTTTCATGGTCTTGCTAAAATTTTTGAAACCCACGACATTTTCACCATACAAGATCCAAAAGCACTTTTGTTTTGTGGAATATGATTTCTGTGTAAGTATGTATCTGATTTTTCGTTACTTCAAATATTTTTCCAAGCCATATTTGTCCCTGACTACACTGGTCAAACAATTAATTTCGTTTACAATGTATCACTCTTATGTGCCTCGCGAGACTGTTTCGCTTTGTATGCTACCGCTCACATTTAAGGGCGCCGCGAAAGATTGGCTGAAATCACTCCCTCTAGGATCCATCACTACATGGGCTACATTGCATGAAGATATCATTGATCAATTTTGTCCTCCCTCAAAAATAACAAAGTTGAAGAAAGCGATTGCAAATTTTGAGCAAAAAGTAGGTGAGTCACTCTATGAGGCGTGGGAAAAATACAAAGACTTGTTGAGGAACTGCCCCATAATTATCTAAACATTCAGCAAGAACTCTCCATTTTCTATGATGGAGTGAACGTGACAACTAGACAACTCCTTGACTCCCAAGCACCACTCACGAAGAAATTAATTGCGGTTATAAAGGAGCTAATTGAAGAATTCTCTAAGCACTCTAGAGAATATCATAACCCAAGGAATGACTAAACTCGAGGGACGGTGAACTCAATTTCCGATAACATGGCAGCGGTGATGGATAAATTGGAGAGTTTGGACCGAAGAATGAAAAAGATGGATCAACCCATCCACGCCATCCAGGTAGGATGTGAAAATTGTAGCAGGCCTCACCTTACTAAAGATTGTGTCTAGATGAGCATGGGAACCGGAAAGTGCAAGTGTGTTACTATAGTGGTGATAGATATGATGAGGATTGGTGACAACCAAAAAAGTAGTGGCTACCATACGATGAGTACAAAAAGGCAAAGGAGGAGAAATATAGGCTGAAAACAATAGGTTTCTATCAAAAGGAGGGGTCAGCGCAAGAGAAGATAATGGACTTTGAAGATATGCTCACAAGATTTGTAGCCGCATCCGAGAAAAGACACAAAGAAACCAATGTTGCAATAAGAGAAGAACAAGCAATGATGAAAGAGCAACAAGCATTAATGAGAAATCAGCAAGCCTCTATCCTAAAAATTGAAAAACAATTAGGCCAATTTGCACAACAAATCAACGAAAGAGCGCCCAGTGGACTTCCAAGTAATACCGAAAAGAATCCAAGAATAGCTCATGTAAATGCAATAACAACAAACTCTAAGAAAATTTTCACTCCTTTAAGTCCAATTCAGAAAATAGAATCAAAAGAGGTGCAAGGGAAAGGAGAAAAGGGGTCAAGAATTGAAAACAGCGAAAACAACTCGAAGAGTTCCAGCAAGGAACTCGACGAGTTCTCCGTCTGATGAAAAAAATAGTTCTCCTTTAAAACCATATCAGCCTCCCATGCCATTTCCAACTCGAGCCATACAACATAAACAAATTCAAGAGTACAGGAAGTTTATAGAGCATATATGCAAGAGTACTCCAAGTAAACAAATTCAAGAGTACTCCAAGTAAACATCTCGTTTATTAAAACAATTGTTCAAACGCCAAAATATGCAAGATTGCTTAAGGACCTCATCGTGAATAGAAGAAATATGGTAGAAGCAGCAAAAATAGTTTTGAACGAACTGCCAGAGAAGATGGGCGATCTAGGAAGCATCACTTTACCTTTCCATTTTGGAAACCTGATGACCACTCGTGCATTGGCTGATTCAGGGCCAAGTATAAACATTTTGTCATACTCTTTCTTCAAAAAGTTAAACTTTCCAAAACCAAATCATATTCAAATGACAATCCATCTAGCTGATAAAATAGTGACGCATCCAAGGGGAGTATGTGAAGATCTTTTAATCAAAGTAGATTGATTGGTGTTTCCTGCTAGCTTCATAATTTTAGATATGGATGAGGACCATAATGTTCCAATCATTTTTGGAAGACCATTTTTTTAATATGGCTTGTGCTATAGTCGATATGTGAGAATCAAAACTAACTCTTCGAGTGGGGGATGATTCAGTTACATTAGGGATCGATCAAGAAAATAAGCAAACAAGACCAAGTGAAGATAAGATTTCCTCAATATATTTGGATGATGGATTATTAGAAAAAGAGCTAGCACTTTGGTATGAAAATAATTCAAAGCAATTCACATTCTCTTTAGAAGAAGATTTTGATGACCAAAGAGACTTAAGAGAATTGGAGAAGCTACTTGAAGAAAGTGACGCTAATGAAGATCTAAGCAGCTTTGAAGAAACAAACTCGACATGTCTTGACAAAAATTTGCAATATGATGAATCAAATCAACATGACAAGAAGGAAAGTTTGGAAGATGATAAGGCTTGGAATAACAAGAATCATAACTCTTCTATTGGGTTGCACATGATTGATCAAAGAGTGAAAGAAGTTAATCCAACAACAATTAAGAGAACCAAGCCTCGAGCTTTAGTTTCTACCACCTTTGAGTTTTTCACTTTTAAACCACCAGATTCCCAAGCATATGAAGAAAGTGAGGTAGAATCTGTGACCTCAAGTGATGATAAAATGATGACTGAAAGGGAAATCAAGATAGAAAAATGGAAGTGGAGAAGATGGGACAACAAAAAGAAGAAGATAAGACATGGCTTGTAAAGAGGGGTAAAGGGACAAAACGTAAGTATGACAAAAATACCCCTAACGAGACAAGGGAAGATATGAAGAGGATATATATCAAGAAAGTTATGGCTTATAAAAGAAGTTGGAAAGTGCTAAAAGTGAAGAAGGAATCCTCGTTAGAGAAAGTCGCTGTAACGTAGAGCGGGAAGGAGTCCAGCTAAAGACTTCTCAAAAAGAAGCGCTTGCAGGAGGCAACCCGCTGTTTGAGTTTTCTTTCTATTACCCTTTCCTTTTCATTTTATTTTTAGTCTTTTATTTTCGTTTGTGTGTTTTATTGGGATTTTTCAATCTAAATCTTCTTATTAGCTTAAAATGATTGCTTGAGGACAAACAAAGTTTGAGTGTGGGGTGTGGTGGAATTAATTTAAAGAAAGCAAAAAAAATTTCAAAAATTTTCAAACAGAGTCAACAACTTGCCGAGTCCATACCTGAACTCGATTAGTTAACCTGAAAATCCATAATATTTTGCGAAAACGCGTCTCTACTCGACGAGTTAGGACCCTCAGACTCAACGAGTAGAATTTTAATACCGGAAAAAAAAATTAAACTCTTTAAATTAGGGCTTTAAACCTAAAGGGTAAATTTTGTTCATTCCAGTCGCCACTCGCCACACACTCGACGAGCAAACTCTCTCAAGCGATCATCTTCCATTTTCGCGATTTCTTCCCATTTCTTGCATAAAGGTTAGTACTTTCACTCATAATTTCGTTAAAGGTTCGATCTTTAGTAGTTTAATGACTAAAATTTGTTAAAAGCTCGAATTCTGATTTTGACATGAACATTAGGATTCCGATTCGGGCTAATTTAGAGTGTTTTGACTGGATTTTTTGTGAATTAATATTTGTTTTACCACCGTGAACAAACACTTGGAGTCAATTTGAGTATAATGGACTGGATTTGTTCGAATCAGTAAAAGATACTCGAGTTGTTCATCGGATTCGTCGAGTCAGTCTATGAACTCGACGAGTTCATGCGGTTATTTTCCAAATTTTTATTTTAATATCTTCTGTGGTTTGTGTGGTTTTGTCTTGTTTTTGATTTTGCAGAAGATGTTCAGCAGAAGAGGCCAAAGTTCTTGAGGAAGCCAAGGGGACTTCCCTTGGTTTAACTTCCCACAATTGGATCAAAGTCAACTTTAGTTAGGTGGAGGAAAAGGCTTGAAACACTCATGTCAAAGGATATCTATGTCCCAAATGAGATAAGCTGAAATTGGCTGGGTCAAGTGGGTTTGGTGTAGGCGTTAAATCCATATTTGACTAAGATTTTTGTACAGAATGGGGTTTCAGTCACTTGTGATGCTTGGAGGAGGCTGTTCCAGATTCAGGAACCAGTGTATCAAGATCTTTGCTTGGAGTTCTTTTCCACGGTAATATTCCGAGGGGGGATGATTTGTATAATACAAATGCCTTCACTTTTTGTCTTGGTGGTGAGTATCGGGAATGCAGCATGGCGGAGTTGAGTTGGAGAATGGGCATATATGACAAATCTGTGGTCATGACTTCAGCTTTCGGGATTTTCTTGGAAAGTTTTCATAAAGTGTTCCCGGATGGAACAAATGGTTCAAATTGGTGGACCACAATAGCAAAAGTGTATATATTCCATCCGTGGCCCAAGAGGGTAGCATACGGTCCCCGATTCACCATTTAATCCTCCGGCTCATTGCAAACACCATCAACATGTGAAAGGATGATGACAAGGTTCCGAGCCTTGATGTATTTTATTTGTGGTGTATTATCATGCCAAATACCTTCTGCAATATCCCAGACTGTTTACGAAGGTATTTGGGAGAATGGGCGGTGAAAGATAGGAAAACTTCAAAAAATTGTGGGGGAATTTTTGTAACAAAATTAGCAAGGTCATTTGGTGTCTTGGAACGGGGCTTCGGGAATATGTTGACCATGTTACCAACACCTTCATTTAATATTATTCTTTATAGGAGGGCAAGGATTGTTAAGGACTATGGTGGTGATTATGCTATCTCAGATGAGAATGAAGTAGTGGCACCCGAGCAACCGGGAAGAAGGGTAAGGCCAAGGCAAGAGCGTGTACATGAAGACCCGCCCGAGATTCCAGTTGATGATGAGTTGCCTATGGATTGGGCTAGTGTGGAGTTGAGGCAATATCAAGATGATTTGGGGTGTAGCATGAACTACAACCGTATGACCCTCACCTACATGATGAGCCACGTGAACATTCTGAGGATGGATGGCCCCGAGTACCCCTATGTTAGAAGTTGGGAGGAACGGTTGAATGAAAGAAGAAGTGGAGCGGGCAGAAGCGGATTTGGAGGAGCCGAGGAAAAAGATGAAAATTAATTATCCTTTTTTAATCTTTATTTGTATGTTTTGTTTAAAAACAATTTTTATTTGGTTTGGTGTGTTCTTGTTTTTATTTGTTTGGTTGATGTTTGAACAATTAGTAAATAGGATTTTTAGTTTGTTTTTTTATTACTTGTGTGTTGTTTTTGATCTTTTCATAATTAGGATGAGGGATTAAATGCATGAATAGAGCATGAGGGAATAACGTGAGAAGTCGAGTCTAGACGAAAAGAAGAGAATTTTTGAGTCTGGAATCGAGTCCGACGATTAGAACACCAAAAAAAGCGTCTTTTTACTGGAGAAAAACAAGGAGAGTATTGCCTTAATACTATCCTAAAATTCCAAACCAAACCTGAAGCAGGAAATAAGGTTTTATACATACAGTGAAGGCAACTCATCGAGTCCATATCTGAACTTGACGAGTCCAATCGAGAAAACGCGACCATTCTTCCATTAAAGCTATAACTCGACGAGTTGCTCATTCTTCTATTTCCATGTTTACGATTTGCTTTTATTTGACGCAGACATTAATCATATTCTTTGAAGACTATTTTCCAAGCATTTCAAAGAGCTTTTTTCATCTATATTTGGAGTTGTATCACATGAGACTTTGACACCTAAGGCATGGATGATTTGTTCCCATGCCTAAAGTCAATTGAAGATGAAGCTTAACAAGAAGAAGATCAACCTCACAACTACTATCTCATGGGAGTTTGTTCCAATTCTCTCTTTATTTTTATGTTTTCATTATCATGCATAACATGCAATGGGGACATTGCATGAATTAAGTGTGGGTAGGGGGTTGGTTACATTAGTAACATTAGAATCCTAATTTTAAGTATAATTTTAAAAAAAATTCATTAAAATTGCTAGGACTTAATTTAGAAAATTTTGGTAAAAGCAATTAGGATTCCATGCTAGTGTTGGTTTTTATGATTATATGAGAACCCAAATATTTAGTTGAGCCTATATACGTTATAGTGCATTTGTGGCCCCCTTTATCTTAGTAAAATCATGGTACAAAAACATAACCTCGTTTAGTTTGAGGGATGTACTATGTTTAGCATCGTGTACCAGAAATGTATCCAGGAAAACTTAAGTAGTCATTGCACATGAGACTAATGTCTTTAACCAATAAATGATGAAGTTAAATCCCCTTGCGTAAGCACATGTTTTTTTCTATGTTTTTAGTTTTGAGAGAAAAAAAAAATGAGTGTTGAAAAAATCAGGAAAAAAAAGAAACTGAAAAAGAAAAAAAAAAAGAGTGATGCAATCTTTGAAAGAAAGAATCTACAAAGTTATGAAGACAAAGAAGAAAAGCTACAAATTATTAAAGATTCAAAGTATCGAGTATTTTTATTTGCATTGTAATTTTATTTTCTACGTTATTTTATCGTATATGTGCTTGGGGGTTTAACCAAAAATGACATGAGGTTAAGAAAGTTTTTTGGAGATGGATTCAGAGGGATGCATAAAATGAGCATTTTGCAAAAGAAGTGAACAAGTGTTTATGAGGATTGTAAGTATTTAGGATTAGAGGGGTCCTTAGGAAAAATTTTGGACACAAATGCATGCGTTGCGGTCTTGGCATAATGACTGGGTTTGATTAGGATTGTCTTATGAGATGCTAGTGTGCTAAAATTCAGTTTTGCTTAGGGGCAAGCAAAAGTCAAGTGTGTGGTATTTTGATATGTGCATATTTAACCATTTATTTTGTATAATATCTTAAAACTTTTTGGCTATTTTGTCTTGGTTTATGAACAAAAGGTACTTAATTATGTTAAAATTATGTCTTCTGCCTTAAAGACATGCTCAAGTGAAAAAGGAAAAAGAACTAGCAATTAGAAGCTTGGGAATTAAAGTTTGAAGAAATAAGGCTTAAAAGAAGAGAGACTCGGCGAGTTGGCCATCAACTCGATGAGTAGGTAGGAATATTCGCGAACCAAAAGTGCCTTACTGTACACGTTGTACACACGATTTAAGTAAAGAACTCGTCGAGTCGGTCTAGGGACTCGACGATTCGGTGCGTAATTATGAAAATTATTATATATATATATATATATATATATATATATATCGGTCATTCCCGAAACCTAAAGACGGGTGGACGACTTTTGGCGACTCATTGGCGATTAAAAGGGTTCAGGAAGCTCTGTTTTTCGAGAATTCGATTTAGACATCAAGTTAGGAGAGATCAAAGGCAATAAACACTATTATTTTGCTTAATCATTTGCATAAACTATGTTTACATCATTAGATTTTGTTTTTAGGTCATTAATTGTTGTAGATATGAGCTAAAAGCTTATAACTTCTGTTTAGAGTAGACGAATTTATGAATATAGTATGATTTTATGGCTTGGCTTAATTTGATTTGGTGAATTGTCTTGTTGAGCTTGTTAAAGACCCTTATGTGTTGATAATAAATATTTTCTATTAATATTCAAGTTATTGAGTTGCATGAATATCATCTTAATTGCTTGAATCGTATGGTTTTGTGAAAACAATATTATATGCCTAGTATTAGTGAACATGAACCTAGGATTAACAAGAAAATAAGTACATCAATGCGTAAGCATGTATGATGAACAACCATACATGAGTTAATTGAATTGAAAATTTTAGTTAGCTAATATTACAAGTCTTACTTGATCTGAATAAAATACTAGGAAGCATGTTAGTTTAACCAACTGACAACTGTTTGAATTAACCTGTTTGCTAAGGATTGGTAATAGTGAACATGAATCTAATCACATTAGGAATCGGTAGCCAATGATATATTAGTCCATTGCACTTGCCATGAAATCAACTATAGGAATAAATGAGTCGAATCTAAATAGAAGTCTCTTCAATTATTGAATCTAGTTACCTTCTATTTGCTTTAGTTGTTAATTGTTTTGCTTAAGTGTTATTTGCTTAATTAAGTTTATATTCTTGCAAAACTAGAGAAACTATCTTTTATTACTTGTTTTTAATTAGGTAGTTCTAGTAGTTAATCTTAATTGTTACCGTTTCCTGTGTTCGATACCCTACTTGCTTGAGCTATACTGCTAATCAACAGTTACACTGCCTTTCATGTGTTTATTTTGTGTTTGAAGTAGTAAGATTAAAACTAGTGCATTTTACACACATCAACATCTTCAACACAATTCTGGTCTTTTGGAGGGATAAAGTCTTCACCTTGTTCATTAGAAATCTAGATCTAGTTCTAGGTCATTTTATGAGGTTTTTGGTCCATAGATTCGTGTTCTTGGAGTTTGAGTTAACTCCAGAACATTTTTATCCCTTATTTGACTCCTAAACCATGGTGGTGGTTACAAAGGGGACTTTCGTGACTTAGTTTGGTGTCTATGCAATAGGTGTAACCATTAAGAGATTAGGATTTGCGATCTTGGCTTATTGGGATGTCTTAATGGATAAATTTGGAAACTTTCTCAAGACCTTGAAAAGATTTAGATATGAGATTTGTAACTCATGTGTAACGCCGAAAATTTCTAAACAATTTTCATTTAAAATAATCATTTTATTCTTAGAAACACTTGTTTAAAATCTCATTCATAATCGAATTACAAAACATAACTCCATTTACACTTGCATAGAAAACTAGGATCCTCCAAAACATGACTCTTTCTCTGGTGTGTACAATCAAGTCGGTGCCATCCCGTGATCCTGAAAGAACCTGAAACACATACATACACAAACACTGTAAGTGTAACGCCCAGGTTTCAGGGCTAAGCATTTTTGTCAATGTAATAGTCTAGGTCAACTCTTGTAACTCTTTTTGAAGTAATAAAGATGAAATATTTGAGTATTATGTGAATTATATGTGTTTATTATTTAATTATAAATGTATAATTAATAAAGAATAAAAATGAGCGTCAAAATTAAAGTGTGAGATAATCCCGATATCTCTACATAAAGTTTTAGAATATGTCTCAAGGTTTCCGTGCATATAAAAAACGCCGAAATCCGAGTTATAACGAAGAAGTTATGACCCGTCGAAGTTTCACGACAGAATCGGCACGATACCGGGAAGCGTGAATAGTGAATTTACGATAGAGCGAGATTTAGCCTTAGTGATCTAAACGAAAGTCGTAGAATATGTTAAACTAAGAACATCGATAAAAAGAACACCTAAATCTGACTTCGTATGAAGAAGTTATGAGATTTTAAACAGACCAATCTTGTCCCGGCTTGTTAAAAATATAACTTTAAAAATAAAGTCAAAATTAGCCGACGGAGTCTAAACGAAAGTTGTAGAGTACGTCTTCACCTACACGTGGATATAAAGAACGTCAAAAACGGAGTTCGTATGAACGAGTTACAAATTATAATAACATATTTACGTATTAAAATAAAGTATAAATCATGTATACGTACACATATATATACATATGTATATATCATTAGAAAGGTGTCGACGATGCGCTCATTATAAGACTAATGTTGAGTTCTTTCGACATTAGTTTAGTACAAATATCATTAAATCCATTTATAATAGTATTATAGAGGGGTGTTTAGTTGTTTATATAACTAAAAGGTCATTAAGTAATTATGGAGGGTAGTTTTTGAAAATTCAATTAGTATAAATAAGAGCCTTGGGCTCTCATATTTCTTGCACCATTCTCTTGATTCAAGAGTCTTTCTCTCCTTATCCCCCGAGCATTTCGGTCCCTCGTGATTCGACTTCTCTTTCTGTAGCTTAGTATAGTAAGGTGAGCGCTGAAGCGCTGCACGAATCTTTCTTAGAAAGATTCAGCGACGAAGTTCTGCCCCTGCAGAGCCCGACTCCTAGCTAAAACCCCCTTGTAAGTAAGTTATGCTTACCTTATTTTAATATAGCTTATATTTAAAATTAGTATTGTTATTATGAACTTATAATAAATATTTGAGCTATTATTATAACTTATATAAGTGTCGTTATAATATTTTTTTTAACTACTCGCGGTACGGGGAATCTGGTTTAAAGGGCCGCATAGGGTTGTTGGATTTCAGAAGTGCTATATGCCAAAATGGTCCTGCCCTCCGGTGTTTTATGTCTGGCCCCTGTCTGTACATAGTGGTTGGAAAATATTGTTTAACGCTTATATAATAATAATAATACTAAGACTAATAGTTGGTCACGGCAAATATTAGACTAAAATTTAGCGATAATAATGTTAGGTTTCGTCGAAGGAAAATAGAATCGTTAGAAGCAAGCGCTGCCCGATTTTGGAATCATCACCTTAACAAGTGAGTGCATAGTTACTTTCAGCTTACACATAGATATGAAGTATTTTATATAAATTACGTGCTATATGTGCATATTATCTGAATACTTGCTATCTATGCTAGATGAACATTGTTATACATGTTTTCAATGATTTAAACTGTATATGTATTTTATATCTACGAAAATGTTGGGGTAAAACATGGGTAGATGTAATAGCTGATGTGTGATAAAATGATGAGAGGCCTCGATGTTGATGTTGTTGTTTCTGTCATCTAGCGGAGTATGGATGACGACCACGGACTCTTCTAGACAGTCCAGTGGAACGCTAGCAGGCTCGCAACCTGTAGGTGTTTGTGAACGACGTGTTCACCGGTGTACTCCATCCCCCACATGGTTGCCTTTAGGACATTTATTGCTGAGGAATCCCCTTAGCAGTAGTGTCCGTCCCGATGATGATCCTTAGGCTAGGTCCCTTATGATAGGTGTTTAGGGACGTAAAGTGAGGATAACGGGAACGGGTAATCGGGTTATTGTTGATCGATGAAATTAATAAACTTATTTATTGTGGGTTGAAAACCCTATGTGCTCACCAGGCTCCCAAGCCTGACCCACTCAGTTTTATGTATTACAGGTAGTGGCGCATGAGCATAGGTGTGAT
This sequence comes from Lactuca sativa, assembly GCF_002870075.4. Classification (NCBI taxonomy): domain Eukaryota; kingdom Viridiplantae; phylum Streptophyta; class Magnoliopsida; order Asterales; family Asteraceae; genus Lactuca; species Lactuca sativa. The sequence continues at coordinate 97,687,059 of NC_056630.2, read as the reverse complement.
GTTTTGGACGAGGGATTACGGATATAGGCCTGTAGATATGAAATAATGTAGTAAGGCTTATATTGTACTGTTTATGCTTTTGATCTGTACGAACATGACATCCCGAGTCTTTTAATGAAATACATTTCTATGGAAATGCTTTTGATAAATCTTTATCATATTTTTGTTTTGGGACAAATTCCGCAACACTTTCATTTAAAATGTAACTCTGATTTTTAAACAAAGCATAAACAAACCGGTCTTTTCTGGCCGTGATTTTGGGGATGTCACAGTTGGTATCAGAGCATTAGTTTAAGCGAACTAGGAATTTGTAGGATTTCTAGACTTAAACTTAGAATGCTAAGCGATGATTGTGAGGTGTGAGCACTAGCTTATTTTAGGAATTGTGCCTAAAATGCTTTTATGTGCTAAATGTTTTGTGCATAATATGCTGTTAATTGTTCGGATCTATGGTCTGTTGCCGACCGGATCTGGAAACCTTATGTGTTTAGGATTCTAAACGTACGACTACGATATTAGAACTAGCATGTAAACGTTTCGGAGTGATAAGGACGATTTAAACGTCTATCCTAAATAAAGATCTAAATTCACCTTATTCGGTGTATAGATCAAGATGGCAAGGACTCGTAGCGGAAACGTGAACGCGAATGGAGATAGGAACCAACCCCCAGTGGTTCAACAAATACCTGTTGTAGAAGAAGTTGCACCTGAGCCAGTCACGATGGCCGGAGTGCAAGCGATGATCCAGGCTATGTTGGATCGTCAAATGGAGGAAACTAGACGTTTGCTCCAGCAAAATCGAGAGGAAGGCACTATTCAAATCGACAGACCGAGTTGAACGAAGGGCAGACTGAGGAAGGAGACTACAGTGGAACTGTTGGTCAAGTCAACCAACCAATAGTTCAAGAAAATAACCAAGATGACGGATTCGAGAGAAATGGATGCAAGTACAAGGATTTTCAGACTTGCAAGCCATCGACTTTCACGGGAAAGGAAGATCCAATCGGAGTCATGGATTGGATCTCGGAGATGGAGTTAGCTTTCATGACATGCGGTTGCAGAGGGAAGCTACAGACCACGTTTGCAGTGCGTCAGTTTCGAGGAGGCGCTGTACGTTGGTGGAATACTTTGGGGAAAACTTTAAGCCCCAACAAACCCCTGGAACTGACATGGGCAGAATTTCTGGTACAATTCAAACGAAAGTACTGCTCAGCTCAAAACGTGCTCGAGCTAGAGAACCAGTTTCTAACCCTAAAGAAGGGGAGCATGTCAATCGATGAATACACGAACAACTTCACAGAAAAGATGGAATTTGCCTTGCGTCTTGTTCCGGATGAGCTGACGAAAATTGATAAGTACGCAAAGGGATTACCATGGGAGTACGCGGTGCCAGTGCGTCAGGCACCTACTTTGGAGGCAGCTATCTGGGCTGCCAAGTCTGTGGAGGATATGATTAAGGGAAGAGCTGCCAGCAAAGTCGAGGTTGGCGAGAAAAGGAAATTTGACGGATCCTCAAGGTCCGGTAAGAAGGGTAGATTCTCGAAGTTTGGTTCGAGAGGAGGAGGATCAGAAGCGAAGTGGTGTGACAAGTGCAAGAAAAAGCACTCTGGGAAGTGTGACGGAGGGGTCACTTGTTACAAATGCGGAAAGCCTGGGCACTATGCCAATGAATGCACGTTCACTAAGAAGGTCTGTTATGAGTGCAACGAGGAGGGGCACATTTCAAGGGATTGCCCGAAGAAGAAGGAGACAGGAAGACCCAACATACCACCGAAGCCGAAGGCGAGAGCCTTCCAGATGACGCTCGAGGCTGCAAAGGAGGCAGCAGACGTCGCTTCAGGTACCTTTCTTGTAAATGGTTTTCCTGCAAATATACTATTTGATTCCGGAGCCAACTACTCCTTTGTGTCGCATAAATTTGGTGGGAAATTAGCATTGCCTGTAGAAAAACTAGATAATGCCCTGATTGTAGAAGTTGCCAGTGGCAAATTCGTACCTGTTAGTAATCGTATTAGGAACATCGTCATTGACCTAAACGGAAATGAATTCCACGAAGAGCTATTACCCATAGAGTTAAACGGTTTCGACATCGTTTTGGGTATGGATTGGCTTAGCGCCAACGATGCTGAGATTCAATGCCGAAAGAAGATAGTAAAGGTAACCCCACCCGGAAAAGAATCATTTATGGTGTATGGGGACAAACGCAGAGTGAATTCTGGAATCATCTCCCTGATGAAAGCCAGGAAATGTTTGTCCAAAGGATGTGCATCATACTTGGCATTCGTAATCGATGCCAAGAAGGAGAAGAAAGAGGTGCAGAATATACCGGTTGTGTGTGATTATCCGGAAGTCTTTCCCGAAGATCTTCCCGGATTACCACCTGATAGACAAGTGGAGTTTCGTATAGACTTGTTACCAGGAACAACACCGATAGCAAAGGCACCTTACCGATTAGCACCGACGGAGATGAAGGAGCTCATGACGCAACTTCAGGAGCTGTTGGACAACGGTTTTATTCGACCTAGTTCATCACCCTGGGGAGCTCCGGTGTTATTCGTGAAGAAGAAAGACGGAAGTATGAGAATGTGTATAGACTACCGAGAGCTGAATAAGGCAACGGTGAAGAACAAGTATCCATTGCCGAGGATTGATGACCTATTCGATCAGCTGCAAGGTTCGAGCTACTTCTCAAAGATCGATCTTAGGTCAGGATATCATCAGCTAAAGGTGAGAAAGCAGGATATTGAGAAGACTGCATTCAGAACGAGATATGGACACTACGAGTTCTTGGTTATGTCATTCGGGCTAACCAATGCTCCCGCAGCATTCATGGATTTGATGGATAGGGTTTGTAAACCATTCCTCGATAAATCCGTAATAGTGTTCATCGACGACATTCTCATCTACTCAAAAAGCCAAGAGGAGCATGGAAAGCATCTACGGGAAGTATTAGAAATGTTGAAGAAGGAGAAGCTTTTTGCAAAGTTCTCCAAATGCGACTTTTGGATACGGGAAGTCCAATTCTTGGGTCATGTTGTTAACCAGGAGGGAATAATGGTTGACCCCGCAAAGATCGAGGCTGTGATGAAGTGGGAACGTCCGAAAAGTCCCACGGAAATTCGAAGCTTTCTAGGATTAGCCGGATATTATCGACGATTTATCCAAGGCTTTTCTTCGATAGCTGCTCCATTAACAGCTTTGACTCATAAAGGAGCTACATATACGTGGAGTGAGAAACACGACGAGGCATTCGAGAAACTAAAGAAGAAGTTATGTGAAGCACCGATACTTTCTCTACCCGATGGAGTCGAAGATTTCGCGGTTTATAGTGATGCTTCTGGAGTCGGGTTGGGTTGTGTTCTGACCCAAAGAGAAAAGGTGATAGCATACGCATCTCGACAATTGAAAGAGCACGAAAAGAACTACCCCACTCATGATCTGGAGTTGGCAGCGGTAGTTTTTGCCTTAAAGATATGGAGGCATTACCTCTACGGCACGAAGTGCAAACTCTTCACTGATCATAAGAGTCTCCAGTATCTCTTTAATCAGAAGGAGTTGAACATGAGGCAACGACGCTGGCTAGAACTTCTCAAGGACTACGACTGTGAGATACTTTACCACCCAGGTAAAGCAAATATTGTTGCTGATGCTCTCAGTCGGAAAGTCAATCTGGAAAGGAAAAGGCCAAGGGCGTTTAGAATTGAAGTCGTCTCGACGATTGTCGAAAGTATCAGGAAAGCTCAAGAAGAAGCTTTAGAGAAAAATGACCGAAAGGAAGAACGTTTGGGAAGAACGTTAGTGTTCGGTACAAACAGTCGTGGACTGAAGGTATTCCAAGATCGAATTTGGGTACCTAAGACGGGAGGAATAAGAGATCTTCTGATGGAAGAAGCACACAAGACCATGTACTCAATTCATCCCGGTAGCACTAAAATGTATAGGGACCTAAAACCCTACTACTGGTGGCCGACGATGAAGCTCGATGTTGCGAAGTATGTGGCCGAGTGCGTAACATGTGCGAGGGTTAAGGCACAACATCAGAAACCGTATGGGAGTTTAGAACCCTTACCTGTACCCATGGGTAAATGGGAAGACATCACCATGGATTTTGTGACTAAACTGCCCAGGACGAAGAACGGTCACGACATGATTTGGGTAGTCGTGGATCGTTTCACCAAGAGTGCACACTTCATAGCAGCCAACGAGAAGTGGTCTATGGATAAGCTCGCAAATGCTTACGTGAAGGAAATTGTAAGACTTCACGGTGTCCCTCTTACGATTGTATCAGATCGTGATAGTCGTTTCACGTCAAGGTTTTGGAGGAGTCTACAAGAGGAGTTAGGTACAAAGTTGTGTTTGAGTACTGCTTACCATCCGCAAACTGATGGTCAGAGCGAAAGAACGATTCAGACGCTGGAAGATATGCTGAGAGCATGTACCCTCGAATTCCAAGGGAATTGGGACGAGCACTTACCTCTGGTAGAATTTTCCTACAACAATAGTTTTCACTCGAGCATCAAGATGGCTCCTTATCAAGCCTTGTATGGGCAGAAGTGTCGTACGCCGTCTTGTTGGATTGAAGCCGGAGAGAAGCAGTTTATGGGCCCCGAGATAGTCCATGAGACTGCTGAGAAGTTGAAGGTGATTAGGGAAAGGATGTTAGCAGCCCAGGATCGTCAGAAGAGCTATGCTGACAAGAAAAGACGACCGATAACTTTCGAAGTTGGGGATTTCGTTTTGCTTAAAGTCTCACCGTGGAAGGGACTTATACAATTTGGGAAACGAGGAAAGTTGAGTCCAAGGTTTATTGGACCGTTCAAAGTTCTTCAGAAGATAGGGAACCAAGCTTACAAGCTGGAATTGCCCGAAGAACTCAATGGTATTCATAACACCTTCCATGTGTGTTATTTGAGGAAATTCACGGGAGATGTTCCCGACATAATTCCAATCTCAGAGTTAAGGATGGATGAAAATAAAAGGTTGATCGAAGAGCCTGAGGCAATTGTTGACCGTAAGACTAAGAAGTTACGACGCAAGATGGTCGACTTGGTGCTAGTCTGATGGAAACATTCGAATGGGCCGAATCTCACTTGGGAAACAGAGGATGACATGATGAGTCGCTATCCACATCTGTTTGCTGATGCATGATTCCGGGACGGAATCATCCTAAGGGGGAGAGAATTGTAACGCCCAGGTTTCAGGGCTAAGCATTTTTGTCAATGTAATAGTCTAGGTCAACTCTTGTAACTCTTTTTGAAGTAATAAAGATGAAATATTTGAGTATTATGTGAATTATATGTGTTTATTATTTAATTATAAATGTATAATTAATAAAGAATAAAAATGAGCGTCAAAATTAAAGTGTGAGATAATCCCGATATCTCTACATAAAGTTTTAGAATATGTCTCAAGGTTTCCGTGCATATAAGGAACGCCGAAATCCGAGTTATAACGAAGAAGTTATGACCCGTCGAAGTTTCACGACAGAATCGGCACGATACCGGGAAGCGTGAATAGTGAATTTACGATAGAGCGAGATTTAGCCTTAGTGATCTAAACGAAAGTCGTAGAATATGTTAAACTAAGAACATCGATAAAAAGAACAACCAAATCTGACTTCGTATGAAGAAGTTATGAGATTTTAAACAGACCAATCTTGTCCCGGCTTGTTAAAAATATAACTTTAAAAATAAAGTCAAAATTAGCCGACGGAGTCTAAACGAAAGTTGTAGAGTACGTCTTCACCTACACGTGGATATAAAGAACGTCAAAAACGGAGTTCGTATGAACGAGTTACAAATTATAATAACATATTTACGTATTAAAATAAAGTATAAATCATGTATACGTACACATATATATACATATGTATATATCATTAGAAAGGTATCGACGATGCGCTCATTATAAGACTAATGTTGAGTTCTTTCGACATTAGTTTAGTACAAATATCATTAAATCCATTTATAATAGTATTATAGAGGGGTGTTTAGTTGTTTATATAACTAAAAGGTCATTAAGTAATTATGGAGGGTAGTTTTTGAAAATTCAATTAGTATAAATAAGAGCCTTGGGCTCTCATATTTCTTGCACCATTCTCTTGATTCAAGAGTCTTTCTCTCCTTATCCCCCGAGCATTTCGGTCCCTCGTGATTCGACTTCTCTTTCTGTAGCTTAGTATAGTAAGGTGAGCGCTGAAGCGCTGCACGAATCTTTCTTAGAAAGATTCAGCGACGAAGTTCTGCCCCTGCAGAGCCCGACTCCTAGCTAAAACCCCCTTGTAAGTAAGTTATGCTTACCTTATTTTAATATAGCTTATATTTAAAATTAGTATTGTTATTATGAACTTATAATAAATATTTGAGCTATTATTATAACTTATATAAGTGTCGTTATAATATTTTTTTTAACTACTCGCGGTACGGGGAATCTGGTTTAAAGGGCCGCATAGGGTTGTTGGATTTCAGAAGTGCTATATGCCAAAATGGTCCTGCCCTCCGGTGTTTTATGTCTGACCCCTGTCTGTACATAGTGGTTGGAAAATATTGTTTAACGCTTATATAATAATAATAATACTAAGACTAATAGTTGGTCACGGCAAATATTAGACTAAAATTTAGCGATAATAATGTTAGGTTTCGTCGAAGGAAAATAGAATCGTTAGAAGCAAGCGCTGCCCGATTTTGGAATCATCACCTTAACAAGTGAGTGCATAGTTACTTTCAGCTTACACATAGATATGAAGTATTTTATATAAATTACGTGCTATATGTGCATATTATCTGAATACTTGCTATCTATGCTAGATGAACATTGTTATACATGTTTTCAATGATTTAAATTGTATATGTATTTTATATCTACGAAAATGTTGGGGTAAAACATGGGTAGATGTAATAGCTGATGTGTGATAAAATGATGAGAGGCCTCGATGTTGATGTTGTTGTTTCTGTCATCTAGCGGAGTATGGATGACGACCACGGACTCTTCTAGACAGTCCAGTGGAACGCTAGCAGGCTCGCAACCTGTAGGTGTTTGTGAACGACGTGTTCACCGGTGTACTCCATCCCCCACATGGTTGCCTTTAGGACATTTATTGCTGAGAAATCCCCTTAGCAGTAGTGTCCGTCCCGATGATGATCTTTAGGCTAGGTCCCTTATGATAGGTGTTTAGGGACGTAAAGTGAGGATAACGGGAACGGGTAATCGGGTTATTGTTGATCGATGAAATTAATAAACTTATTTATTGTGGGTTGAAAACCCTATGTGCTCACCAGGCTCCCAAGCCTGACCCACTCAGTTTTATGTATTACAGGTAGTGGCGCATGAGCATAGGTGTGATGTTTTGGACGAGGGATTACGGATATAGGCCTGTAGATATGAAATAATGTAGTAAGGCTTATATTGTACTGTTTATGCTTTTGATCTGTACGAACATGACATCCCGAGTCTTTTAATGAAATACATTTCTATGGAAATGCTTTTGATAAATCTTTATCATATTTTTGTTTTGGGACAAATTCCGCAACACTTTCATTTAAAATGTAACTCTGATTTTTAAACAAAGCATAAACAAACCGGTCTTTTCTGGCCGTGATTTTGGGGATGTCACAGTTGGTATCAGAGCATTAGTTTAAGCGAACTAGGAATTTGTAGGATTTCTAGACTTAAACTTAGAATGCTAAGCGATGATTGTGAGGTGTGAGCACTAGCTTATTTTAGGAATTGTGCCTAAAATGCTTTTATGTGCTAAATGTTTTGTGCATAATATGCTGTTAATTGTTCGGATCTATGGTCTGTTGCCGACCGGATCTGGAAACCTTATGTGTTTAGGATTCTAAACGTACGACTACGATATTAGAACTAGCATGTAAACGTTTCGGAGTGATAAGGACGATTTAAACGTCTATCCTAAATAAAGATCTAAATTCACCTTATTCGGTGTATAGATCAAGATGGCAAGGACTCGTAGCGGAAACGTGAACGCGAATGGAGATAGGAACCAACCCCCAGTGGTTCAACAAATACCTGTTGTAGAAGAAGTTGCACCTGAGCCAGTCACGATGGCCGGAGTGCAAGCGATGATCCAGGCTATGTTGGATCGTCAAATGGAGGAAACTAGACGTTTGCTCCAGCAAAATCGAGAGGAAGGCACTATTCAAATCGAACAGCCCGAGTTGAACGAAGGGCAGACTGAGGAAGGAGACTACAGTGGAACTGTTGGTCAAGTCAACCAACCAATAGTTCAAGAAAATAACCAAGATGACGGATTCGAGAGAAATGGATGCAAGTACAAGGATTTTCAGACTTGCAAGCCATCGACTTTCACGGGAAAGGAAGATCCAATCGGAGTCATGGATTGGATCTCGGAGATGGAGTTAGCTTTCATGACATGCGGTTGCAGAGGGAAGCTACAGACCACGTTTGCAGTGCGTCAGTTTCGAGGAGGCGCTGTACGTTGGTGGAATACTTTGGGGAAGACTTTAAGCCCCAACAAACCCCTGGAACTGACATGGGCAGAATTTCTGGTACAATTCAAACGAAAGTACTGCTCAGCTCAAAACGTGCTCGAGCTAGAGAACCAGTTTCTAACCCTAAAGAAGGGGAGCATGTCAATCGATGAATACACGAACAACTTCACAGAAAAGATGGAATTTGCCTTGCGTCTTGTTCCGGATGAGCTGACGAAAATTGATAAGTACGCAAAGGGATTACCATGGGAGTACGCGGTGCCAGTGCGTCAGGCACCTACTTTGGAGGCAGCTATCTGGGCTGCCAAGTCTGTGGAGGATATGATTAAGGGAAGAGCTGCCAGCAAAGTCGAGGTTGGCGAGAAAAGGAAATTTGACGGATCCTCAAGGTCCGGTAAGAAGGGTAGATTCTCGAAGTTTGGTTCGAGAGGAGGAGGATCAGAAGCGAAGTGGTGTGACAAGTGCAAGAAAAAGCACTCTGGGAAGTGTGACGGAGGGGTCACTTGTTACAAATGCGGAAAGCCTGGGCACTATGCCAATGAATGCACGTTCACTAAGAAGGTCTGTTATGAGTGCAACGAGGAGGGGCACATTTCAAGGGATTGCCCGAAGAAGAAGGAGACAGGAAGACCCAACATACCACCGAAGCCGAAGGCGAGAGCCTTCCAGATGACGCTCGAGGCTGCAAAGGAGGCAGCAGACGTCGCTTCAGGTACCTTTCTTCTAAATGGTTTTCCTGCAAATATACTATTTGATTCCGGAGCCAACTACTCCTTTGTGTCGCATAAATTTGGTGGGAAATTAGCATTGCCTGTAGAAAAACTAGATAATGCCCTGATTGTAGAAGTTGCCAGTGGCAAATTCGTACCTGTTAGTAATCGTATTAGGAACATCGTCATTGACCTAAACGGAAATGAATTCCACGAAGAGCTATTACCCATAGAGTTAAACGGTTTCGACATCGTTTTGGGTATGGATTGGCTTAGCGCCAACGATGCTGAGATTCAATGCCGAAAGAAGATAGTAAAGGTAACCCCACCCGGAAAAGAATCATTTATGGTGTATGGGGACAAACGCAGAGTGAATTCTGGAATCATCTCCCTGATGAAAGCCAGGAAATGTTTGTCCAAAGGATGTGCATCATACTTGGCATTCGTAATCGATGCCAAGAAGGAGAAGAAAGAGGTGCAGAATATACCGGTTGTGTGTGATTATCCGGAAGTCTTTCCCGAAGATCTTCCCGGATTACCACCTGATAGACAAGTGGAGTTTCGTATAGACTTGTTACCAGGAACAACACCGATAGCAAAGGCACCTTACCGATTAGCACCGACGGAGATGAAGGAGCTCATGACGCAACTTCAGGAGCTGTTGGACAACGGTTTTATTCGACCTAGTTCATCACCCTGGGGAGCTCCGGTGTTATTCGTGAAGAAGAAAGACGGAAGTATGAGAATGTGTATAGACTACCGAGAGCTGAATAAGGCAACGGTGAAGAACAAGTATCCATTACCGAGGATTGATGACCTATTCGATCAGCTGCAAGGTTCGAGCTACTTCTCAAAGATCGATCTTAGGTCAGGATATCATCAGCTAAAGGTGAGAAAGCAGGATATTGAGAAGACTGCATTCAGAACGAGATATGGACACTACGAGTTCTTGGTTATGTCATTCGGGCTAACCAATGCTCCCGCAGCATTCATGGATTTGATGGATAGGGTTTGTAAACCATTCCTCGATAAATCCGTAATAGTGTTCATCGACGACATTCTCATCTACTCAAAAAGCCAAGAGGAGCATGGAAAGCATCTACGGGAAGTATTAGAAATGTTGAAGAAGGAGAAGCTTTTTGCAAAGTTCTCCAAATGCGACTTTTGGATACGGGAAGTCCAATTCTTGGGTCATGTTGTTAACCAGGAGGGAATAATGGTTGAACCCGCAAAGATCGAGGCTGTGATGAAGTGGGAACGTCCGAAAAGTCCCACGGAAATTCGAAGCTTTCTAGGATTAGCCGGATATTATCGACGATTTATCCAAGGCTTTTCTTCGATAGCTGCTCCATTAACAGCTTTGACTCATAAAGGAGCTACATATACGTGGAGTGAGAAACACGACGAGGCATTCGAGAAACTAAAGAAGAAGTTATGTGAAGCACCGATACTTTCTCTACCCGATGGAGTCGAAGATTTCGCGGTTTATAGTGATGCTTCTGGAGTCGGGTTGGGTTGTGTTCTGACCCAAAGAGAAAAGGTGATAGCATACGCATCTCGACAATTGAAAGAGCACGAAAAGAACTACCCCACTCATGATCTGGAGTTGGCAGCGGTAGTTTTTTCCTTAAAGATATGGAGGCATTACCTCTACGGCACGAAGTGCAAACTCTTCACTGATCATAAGAGTCTCCAGTATCTCTTTAATCAGAAGGAGTTGAACATGAGGCAACGACGCTGGCTAGAACTTCTCAAGGACTACGACTGTGAGATACTTTACCACCCAGGTAAAGCAAATATTGTTGTTGATGCTCTCAGTCGGAAAGTCAATCTGGAAAGGAAAAGGCCAAGGGCGTTAAGAATTGAAGTCGTCTCGACGATTGTTGAAAGTATCAGGAAAGCTCAAGAAGAAGCTTTAGAGAAAAATGACAGAAAGGAAGAACGTTTGGGAAGAACGTTAGTGTTCGGTACAAACAGTCGTGGACTGAAGGTATTCCAAGATCGAATTTGGGTACCTAAGACGGGAGGAATAAGAGATCTTCTGATGGAAGAAGCACACAAGACCATGTACTCAATTCATCCCGGTAGCACTAAAATGTATAGGGACCTAAAACCCTACTACTGGTGGCCGACGATGAAGCTCGATGTTGCGAAGTATGTGGCCGAGTGCGTAACATGTGCGAGGGTTAAGGCACAACATCAGAAACCGTATGGGAGTTTAGAACCCTTACCTGTACCCATGGGTAAATGGGAAGACATCACCATGGATTTTGTGACTAAACTGCCCAGGACGAAGAACGGTCACGACATGATTTGGGTAGTCGTGGATCGTTTCACCAAGAGTGCACACTTCATAGCAGCCAACGAGAAGTGGTCTATGGATAAGCTCGCAAATGCTTACGTGAAGGAAATTGTAAGACTTCACGGTGTCCCTCTTACGATTGTATCAGATCGTGATAGTCGTTTCACGTCAAGGTTTTGGAGGAGTCTACAAGAGGAGTTAGGTACAAAGTTGTGTTTGAGTACTGCTTACCATCCGCAAACTGATGGTCAGAGCGAAAGAACGATTCAGACGCTGGAAGATATGCTGAGAGCATGTACCCTCGAATTCCAAGGGAATTGGGACGAGCACTTACCTCTGGTAGAATTTTCCTACAACAATAGTTTTCACTCGAGCATCAAGATGGCTCCTTATCAAGCCTTGTATGGGCAGAAGTGTCGTACGCCGTCTTGTTGGATTGAAGCCAGAGAGAAGCAGTTTATGGGCCCCGAGATAGTCCATGAGACTGCTGAGAAGTTGAAGGTGATTAGGGAAAGGATGTTAGCAGCCCAGGATCATCAGAAGAGCTATGCTGACAAGAAAAGACGACCGATAACTTTCGAAGTTGGGGATTCCGTTTTGCTTAAAGTCTCACCGTGGAAGGGACTTATACAATTTGGGAAACGAGGAAAGTTGAGTCCAAGGTTTATTGGACCGTTCAAAGTTCTTCAGAAGATAGGGAACCAAGCTTACAAGCTGGAATTGCCCGAAGAACTCAATGGTATTCATAACACCTTCCATGTGTGTTATTTGAGGAAATTCACGAGAGATGTTCCCGACATAATTCCAATCTCAGAGTTAAGGATGGATGAAAATAAAAGGTTGATCGAAGAGCCTGAGGCAATTGTTGACCGTAAGACTAAGAAGTTACGACGCAAGATGGTCGACTTGGTGCTAGTCTGATGGAAACATTCGAATGGGCCGAATCTCACTTGGGAAACAGAGGATGACATGATGAGTCGCTATCCACATCTGTTTGCTGATGCATGATTCCGGGACGGAATCATCCTAAGGGGGAGAGAATTGTAACGCCCAGGTTTCAGGGCTAAGCATTTTTGTCAATGTAATAGTCTAGGTCAACTCTTGTAACTCTTTTTGAAGTAATAAAGATGAAATATTTGAGTATTATGTGAATTATATGTGTTTATTATTTAATTATAAATGTATAATTAATAAAGAATAAAAATGAGCGTCAAAATTAAAGTGTGAGATAATCCCGATATCTCTACATAAAGTTTTAGAATATGTCTCAAGGTTTCCGTGCATATAAGGAACGCCGAAATCCGAGTTATAACGAAGAAGTTATGACCCGTCGAAGTTTCACGACAGAATCGGCACGATACCGGGAAGCGTGAATAGTGAATTTACGATAGAGCGAGATTTAGCCTTAGTGATCTAAACGAAAGTCGTAGAATATGTTAAACTAAGAACATCGATAAAAAGAACAACCAAATCTGACTTCGTATGAAGAAGTTATGAGATTTTAAACAGACCAATCTTGTCCCGGCTTGTTAAAAATATAACTTTAAAAATAAAGTCAAAATTAGCCGACGGAGTCTAAACGAAAGTTGTAGAGTACGTCTTCACCTACACGTGGATATAAAGAACGTCAAAAACGGAGTTCGTATGAACGAGTTACAAATTATAATAACATATTTACGTATTAAAATAAAGTATAAATCATGTATACGTACACATATATATACATATGTATATATCATTAGAAAGGTATCGACGATGCGCTCATTATAAGACTAATGTTGAGTTCTTTCGACATTAGTTTAGTACAAATATCATTAAATCCATTTATAATAGTATTATAGAGGGGTGTTTAGTTGTTTATATAACTAAAAGGTCATTAAGTAATTATGGAGGGTAGTTTTTGAAAATTCAATTAGTATAAATAAGAGCCTTGGGCTCTCATATTTCTTGCACCATTCTCTTGATTCAAGAGTCTTTCTCTCCTTATCCCCCGAGCATTTCGGTCCCTCGTGATTCGACTTCTCTTTCTGTAGCTTAGTATAGTAAGGTGAGCGCTGAAGCGCTGCACGAATCTTTCTTAGAAAGATTCAGCGACGAAATTCTGCCCCTGCAGAGCCCGACTCCTAGCTAAAACCCCCTTGTAAGTAAGTTATGCTTACCTTATTTTAATATAGCTTATATTTAAAATTAGTATTGTTATTATGAACTTATAATAAATATTTGAGCTATTATTATAACTTATATAAGTGTCGTTATAATATTTTTTTTAACTACTCGCGGTACGGGGAATCTGGTTTAAAGGGCCGCATAGGGTTGTTGGATTTCAGAAGTGCTATATGCCAAAATGGTCCTGCCCTCCGGTGTTTTATGTCTGGCCCCTGTCTGTACATAGTGGTTGGAAAATATTGTTTAACGCTTATATAATAATAATAATACTAAGACTAATAGTTGGTCACGGCAAATATTAGACTAAAATTTAGCGATAATAATGTTAGGTTTCGTCGAAGGAAAATAGAATCGTTAGAAGCAAGCGCTGCCCGATTTTGGAATCATCACCTTAACAAGTGAGTGCATAGTTACTTTCAGCTTACACATAGATATGAAGTATTTTATATAAATTACGTGCTATATGTGCATATTATCTGAATACTTGCTATCTATGCTAGATGAACATTGTTATACATGTTTTCAATGATTTAAACTGTATATGTATTTTATATCTACGAAAATGTTGGGGTAAAACATGGGTAGATGTAATAGCTGATGTGTGATAAAATGATGAGAGGCCTCGATGTTGATGTTGTTGTTTCTGTCATCTAGCGGAGTATGGATGACGACCACGGACTCTTCTAGACAGTCCAGTGGAACGCTAGCAGGCTCGCAACCTGTAGGTGTTTGTGAACGACGTGTTCACCGGTGTACTCCATCCCCCACATGGTTGCCTTTAGGACATTTATTGCTGAGGAATCCCCTTAGCAGTAGTGTCCGTCCCGATGATGATCCTTAGGCTAGGTCCCTTATGATAGGTGTTTAGGGACGTAAAGTGAGGATAACGGGAACGGGTAATCGGGTTATTGTTGATCGATGAAATTAATAAACTTATTTATTGTGGGTTGAAAACCCTATGTGCTCACCAGGCTCCCAAGCCTGACCCACTCAGTTTTATGTATTACAGGTAGTGGCGCATGAGCATAGGTGTGATGTTTTGGACGAGGGATTACGGATATAGGCCTGTAGATATGAAATAATGTAGTAAGGCTTATATTGTACTGTTTATGCTTTTGATCTGTACGAACATGACATCCCGAGTCTTTTAATGAAATACATTTCTATGGAAATGCTTTTGATAAATCTTTATCATATTTTTGTTTTGGGACAAATTCCGCAACACTTTCATTTAAAATGTAACTCTGATTTTTAAACAAAGCATAAACAAACCGGTCTTTTCTGGCCGTGATTTTGGGGATGTCACAGTTGGTATCAGAGCATTAGTTTAAGCGAACTAGGAATTTGTAGGATTTCTAGACTTAAACTTAGAATGCTAAGCGATGATTGTGAGGTGTGAGCACTAGCTTATTTTAGGAATTGTGCCTAAAATGCTTTTATGTGCTAAATGTTTTGTGCATAATATGCTGTTAATTGTTCGGATCTATGGTCTGTTGCCGACCGGATCTGGAAACCTTATGTGTTTAGGATTCTAAACGTACGACTACGATATTAGAACTAGCATGTAAACGTTTCGGAGTGATAAGGACGATTTAAACGTCTATCCTAAATAAAGATCTAAATTCACCTTATTCGGTGTATAGATCAAGATGGCAAGGACTCGTAGCGGAAACGTGAACGCGAATGGAGATAGGAACCAACCCCCAGTGGTTCAACAAATACCTGTTGTAGAAGAAGTTGCACCTGAGCCAGTCACGATGGCCGGAGTGCAAGCGATGATCCAGGCTATGTTGGATCGTCAAATGGAGGAAACTAGACGTTTGCTCCAGCAAAATCGAGAGGAAGGCACTATTCAAATCGACAGACCGAGTTGAACGAAGGGCAGACTGAGGAAGGAGACTACAGTGGAACTGTTGGTCAAGTCAACCAACCAATAGTTCAAGAAAATAACCAAGATGACGGATTCGAGAGAAATGGATGCAAGTACAAGGATTTTCAGACTTGCAAGCCATCGACTTTCACGGGAAAGGAAGATCCAATCGGAGTCATGGATTGGATCTCGGAGATGGAGTTAGCTTTCATGACATGCGGTTGCAGAGGGAAGCTACAGACCACGTTTGCAGTGCGTCAGTTTCGAGGAGGCGCTGTACGTTGGTGGAATACTTTGGGGAAGACTTTAAGCCCCAACAAACCCCTGGAACTGACATGGGCAGAATTTCTGGTACAATTCAAACGAAAGTACTGCTCAGCTCAAAACGTGCTCGAGCTAGAGAACCAGTTTCTAACCCTAAAGAAGGGGAGCATGTCAATCGATGAATACACGAACAACTTCACAGAAAAGATGGAATTTGCCTTGCGTCTTGTTCCGGATGAGCTGACGAAAATTGATAAGTACGCAAAGGGATTACCATGGGAGTACGCGGTGCCAGTGCGTCAGGCACCTACTTTGGAGGCAGCTATCTGGGCTGCCAAGTCTGTGGAGGATATGATTAAGGGAAGAGCTGCCAGCAAAGTCGAGGTTGGCGAGAAAAGGAAATTTGACGGATCCTCAAGGTCCGGTAAGAAGGGTAGATTCTCGAAGTTTGGTTCGAGAGGAGGAGGATCAGAAGCGAAGTGGTGTGACAAGTGCAAGAAAAAGCACTCTGGGAAGTGTGACGGAGGGGTCACTTGTTACAAATGCGGAAAGCCTGGGCACTATGCCAATGAATGCACGTTCACTAAGAAGGTCTGTTATGAGTGCAACGAGGAGGGGCACATTTCAAGGGATTGCCCGAAGAAGAAGGAGACAGGAAGACCCAACATACCACCGAAGCCGAAGGCGAGAGCCTTCCAGATGACGCTCGAGGCTGTAAAGGAGGCAGCAGACGTCGCTTCAGGTACCTTTCTTGTAAATGGTTTTCCTGCAAATATACTATTTGATTCCGGAGCCAACTACTCCTTTGTGTCGCATAAATTTGGTGGGAAATTAGCATTGCCTGTAGAAAAACTAGATAATGCCCTGATTGTAGAAGTTGCCAGTGGCAAATTCGTACCTGTTAGTAATCGTATTAGGAACATCGTCATTGACCTAAACGGAAATGAATTCCACGAAGAGCTATTACCCATAGAGTTAAACGGTTTCGACATCGTTTTGGGTATGGATTGGCTTAGCGCCAACGATGCTGAGATTCAATGCCGAAAGAAGATAGTAAAGGTAAACCCACCCGGAAAAGAATCATTTATGGTGTATGGGGACAAACGCAGAGTGAATTCTGGAATCATCTCCCTGATGAAAGCCAGGAAATGTTTGTCCAAAGGATGTGCATCATACTTGGCATTCGTAATCGATGCATAGAAGGAGAAGAAAGAGGTGCAGAATATACCGGTTGTGTGTGATTATCCGGAAGTCTTTCCCGAAGATCTTCCCGGATTACCACCTGATAGACAAGTGGAGTTTCGTATAGACTTGTTACCAGGAACAACACCGATAGCAAAGGCACCTTACCGATTAGCACCGACGGAGATGAAGGAGCTCATGACGCAACTTCAGGAGCTGTTGGACAACGGTTTTATTCGACCTAGTTCATCACCCTGGGGAGCTCCGGTGTTATTCGTGAAGAAGAAAGACGGAAGTATGAGAATGTGTATAGACTACCGAGAGCTGAATAAGGCAACGGTGAAGAACAAGTATCCATTGCCGAGGATTGATGACCTATTCGATCAGCTGCAAGGTTCGAGCTACTTCTCAAAGATCGATCTTAGGTCAGGATATCATCAGCTAAAGGTGAGAAAGCAGGATATTGAGAAGACTGCATTCAGAACGAGATATGGACACTACGAGTTCTTGGTTATGTCATTCGGGCTAACCAATGCTCCCGCAGCATTCATGGATTTGATGGATAGGCTTTGTAAACCATTCCTCGATAAATCCGTAATAGTGTTCATCGACGACATTCTCATCTACTCAAAAAGCCAAGAGGAGCATGGAAAGCATCTACGGGAAGTATTAGAAATGTTGAAGAAGGAGAAGCTTTTTGCAAAGTTCTCCAAATGCGACTTTTGGATACGGGAAGTCCAATTCTTGGGTCATGTTGTTAACCAGGAGGGAATAATGGTTGACCCCGCAAAGATCGAGGCTGTGATGAAGTGGGAACGTCCGAAAAGTCCCACGGAAATTCGAAGCTTTCTAGGATTAGCCGGATATTATCGACGATTTATCCAAGGCTTTTCTTCGATAGCTGCTCCATTAACAGCTTTGACTCATAAAGGAGCTACATATACATGGAGTGAGAAACACGACGAGGCATTCGAGAAACTAAAGAAGAAGTTATGTGAAGCACCGATACTTTCTCTACCCGATGGAGTCGAAGATTTCGCGGTTTATAGTGATGCTTCTGGAGTCGGGTTGGGTTGTGTTCTGAACCAAAGAGAAAAGGTGATAGCATACGCATCTCGACAATTGAAAGAGCACGAAAAGAACTACCCCACTCATGATCTGGAGTTGGCAGCGGTAGTTTTTGCCTTAAAGATATCGAGGCATTACCTCTACGGCACGAAGTGCAAACTCTTCACTGATCATAAGAGTCTCCAGTATCTCTTTAATCAGAAGGAGTTGAACATGAGGCAACGACGCTGGCTAGAACTTCTCAAGGACTACGACTGTGAGATACTTTACCACCCAGGTAAAGCAAATATTGTTGCTGATGCTCTCAGTCGGAAAGTCAATCTGGAAAGGAAAAGGCCAAGGGCGTTAAGAATTGAAGTCGTCTCGACGATTGTCGAAAGTATCAGGAAAGCTCAAGAAGAAGCTTTAGAGAAAAATGACCGAAAGGAAGAACGTTTGGGAAGAACGTTAGTGTTCGGTACAAACAGTCGTGGACTGAAGGTATTCCAAGATCGAATTTGGGTACCTAAGACGGGAGGAATAAGAGATCTTCTGATGGAAGAAGCACACAAGACCATGTACTCAATTCATCCCGGTAGCACTAAAATGAATAGGGACCTAAAACCCTACTACTGGTGGCCGACGATGAAGCTCGATGTTGCGAAGTATGTGGCCGAGTGCGTAACATGTGCGAGGGTTAAGGCACAACATCAGAAACCGTATGGGAGTTTAGAACCCTTACCTGTACCCATGGGTAAATGGGAAGACATCACCATGGATTTTGTGACTAAACTGCCCAGGACGAAGAACGGTCACGACATGATTTGGGTAGTCGTGGATCGTTTCACCAAGAGTGCACACTTCATAGCAGCCAACGAGAAGTGGTCTATGGATAAGCTCGCAAATGCTTACGTGAAGGAAATTGTAAGACTTCACGGTGTCCCTCTTACGATTGTATCAGATCGTGATAGTCGTTTCACGTCAAGGTTTTGGAGGAGTCTACAAGAGGAGTTAGGTACAAAGTTGTGTTTGAGTACTGCTTACCATCCGCAAACTGATGGTCAGAGCGAAAGAACGATTCAGACGCTGGAAGATATGCTGAGAGCATGTACCCTCGAATTCCAAGGGAATTGGGACGAGCACTTACCTCTGGTAGAATTTTCCTACAACAATAGTTTTCACTCGAGCATCAAGATGGCTCCTTATCAAGCCTTGTATGGGCAGAAGTGTCGTACGCCGTCTTGTTGGATTGAAGCCGGAGAGAAGCAGTTTATGGGCCCCGAGATAGTCCATGAGACTGCTGAGAAGTTGAAGGTGATTAGGGAAAGGATGTTAGCAGCCCAGGATCGTCAGAAGAGCTATGCTGACAAGAAAAGACGACCGATAACTTTCGAAGTTGGGGATTCCGTTTTGCTTAAAGTCTCACCGTGGAAGGGACTTATACAATTTGGGAAACGAGGAAAGTTGATTCCAAGGTTTATTGGACCGTTCAAAGTTCTTCAGAAGATAGGGAACCAAGCTTACAAGCTGGAATTGCCCGAAGAACTCAATGGTATTCATAACACCTTCCATGTGTGTTATTTGAGGAAATTCACGGGAGATGTTCCCGACATAATTCCAATCTCAGAGTTAAGGATGGATGAAAATAAAAGGTTGATCGAAGAGCCTGAGGCAATTGTTAACCGTAAGACTAAGAAGTTACGACGCAAGATGGTCGACTTGGTGCTAGTCTGATGGAAACATTCGAATGAGCCGAATCTCACTTGGGAAACAGAGGATGACATGATGAGTCGCTATCCACATCTGTTTGCTGATGCATGATTCCGGGACGGAATCATCCTAAGGGGGAGAGAATTGTAACGCCCAGGTTTCAGGGCTAAGCATTTTTGTCAATGTAATAGTCTAGGTCAACTCTTGTAACTCTTTTTGAAGTAATAAAGATGAAATATTTGAGTATTATGTGAATTATATGTGTTTATTATTAAATTATAAATGTATAATTAATAAAGAATAAAAATGAGCGTCAAAATTAAAGTGTGAGATAATCCCGATATCTCTACATAAAGTTTTAGAATATGTCTCAAGGTTTCCGTGCATATAAGGAACGCCGAAATCCGAGTTATAACGAAGAAGTTATGACCCGTCGAAGTTTCACGACAGAATCGGCACGATACCGGGAAGCGTGAATAGTGAATTTACGATAGAGCGAGATTTAGCCTTAGTGATCTAAACGAAAGTCGTAGAATATGTTAAACTAAGAACATCGATAAAAAGAACACCCAAATCTGACTTCGTATGAAGAAGTTATGAGATTTTAAACAGACCAATCTTGTCCCGGCTTGTTAAAAATATAACTTTAAAAATAAAGTCAAAATTAGCCGACGGAGTCTAAACGAAAGTTGTAGAGTACGTCTTCACCTACACGTGGATATAAAGAACGTCAAAAACGAAGTTCGTATGAACGAGTTACAAATTATAATAACATATTTACGTATTAAAATAAAGTATAAATCATGTATACGTACACATATATATACATATGTATATATCATTAGAAAGGTGTCGACGATGCGCTCATTATAAGACTAATGTTGAGTTCTTTCGACATTAGTTTAGTACAAATATCATTAAATCCATTTATAATAGTATTATAGAGGGGTGTTTAGTTGTTTATATAACTAAAAGGTCATTAAGTAATTATGGAGGGTAGTTTTTGAAAATTCAATTAGTATAAATAAGAGCCTTGGGCTCTCATATTTCTTGCACCATTCTCTTGATTCAAGAGTCTTTCTCTCCTTATCCCCCGAGCATTTCGGTCCCTCGTGATTCGACTTCTCTTTCTGTAGCTTAGTATAGTAAGGTGAGCGCTGAAGCGCTGCACGAATCTTTCTTAGAAAGATTCAGCGACGAAGTTCTGCCCCTGCAGAGCCCGACTCCTAGCTAAAACCCCCTTGTAAGTAAGTTATGCTTACCTTATTTTAATATAGCTTATATTTAAAATTAGTATTGTTATTATGAACTTATAATAAATATTTGAGCTATTATTATAACTTATATAAGTGTCGTTATAATATTTTTTTTAACTACTCGCGGTACGGGGAATCTGGTTTAAAGGGCCGCATAGGGTTGTTGGATTTCAGAAGTGCTATATGCCAAAATGGTCCTGCCCTCCGGTGTTTTATGTCTGGCCCCTGTCTGTACATAGTGGTTGGAAAATATTGTTTAACGCTTATATAATAATAATAATACTAAGACTAATAGTTGGTCACGGCAAATATTAGACTAAAATTTAGCGATAATAATGTTAGGTTTCGTCGAAGGAAAATAGAATCGTTAGAAGCAAGCGCTGCCCGATTTTGGAATCATCACCTTAACAAGTGAGTGCATAGTTACTTTCAGCTTACACATAGATATGAAGTATTTTATATAAATTACGTGCTATATGTGCATATTATCTGAATACTTGCTATCTATGCTAGATGAACATTGTTATACATGTTTTCAATGATTTAAACTGTATATGTATTTTATATCTACGAAAATGTTGGGGTAAAACATGGGTAGATGTAATAGCTGATGTGTGATAAAATGATGAGAGGCCTCGATGTTGATGTTGTTGTTTCTGTCATCTAGCGGAGTATGGATGACGACCACGGACTCTTCTAGACAGTCCAGTGGAACGCTAGCAGGCTCGCAACCTGTAGGTGTTTGTGAACGACGTGTTCACCGGTGTACTCCATCCCCCACATGGTTGCCTTTAGGACATTTA
Source organism: Lactuca sativa (assembly GCF_002870075.4). NCBI lineage: Eukaryota > Viridiplantae > Streptophyta > Magnoliopsida > Asterales > Asteraceae > Lactuca > Lactuca sativa. The sequence continues at coordinate 97,665,278 of NC_056630.2, read as the reverse complement.
TTGCTGAGGAATCCCCTTAGCAGTAGTGTCCGTCCCGATGATGATCCTTAGGCTAGGTCCCTTATGATAGGTGTTTAGGGACGTAAAGTGAGGATAACGGGAACGGGTAATCGGGTTATTGTTGATCGATGAAATTAATAAACTTATTTATTGTGGGTTGAAAACCCTATGTGCTCACCAGGCTCCCAAGCCTGACCCACTCAGTTTTATGTATTACAGGTAGTGGCGCATGAGCATAGGTGTGATGTTTTGGACGAGGGATTACGGATATAGGCCTGTAGATATGAAATAATGTAGTAAGGCTTATATTGTACTGTTTATGCTTTTGATCTGTACGAACATGACATCCCGAGTCTTTTAATGAAATACATTTCTATGGAAATGCTTTTGATAAATCTTTATCATATTTTTGTTTTGGGACAAATTCCGCAACACTTTCATTTAAAATGTAACTCTGATTTTTAAACAAAGCATAAACAAACCGGTCTTTTCTGGCCGTGATTTTGGGGATGTCACAGTTGGTATCAGAGCATTAGTTTAAGCGAACTAGGAATTTGTAGGATTTCTAGACTTAAACTTAGAATGCTAAGCGATGATTGTGAGGTGTGAGCACTAGCTTATTTTAGGAATTGTGCCTAAAATGCTTTTATGTGCTAAATGTTTTGTGCATAATATGCTGTTAATTGTTCGGATCTATGGTCTGTTGCCGACCGGATCTGGAAACCTTATGTGTTTAGGATTCTAAACGTACGACTACGATATTAGAACTAGCATGTAAACGTTTCGGAGTGATAAGGACGATTTAAACGTCTATCCTAAATAAAGATCTAAATTCACCTTATTCGGTGTATAGATCAAGATGGCAAGGACTCGTAGCGGAAACGTGAACGCGAATGGAGATAGGAACCAACCCCCAGTGGTTCAACAAATACCTGTTGTAGAAGAAGTTGCACCTGAGCCAGTCACGATGGCCGGAGTGCAAGCGATGATCCAGGCTATGTTGGATCGTCAAATGGAGGAAACTAGACGTTTGCTCCAGCAAAATCGAGAGGAAGGCACTATTCAAATCGAACAGCCCGAGTTGAACGAAGGGCAGACTGAGGAAGGAGACTACAGTGGAACTGTTGGTCAAGTCAACCAACCAATAGTTCAAGAAAATAACCAAGATGACGGATTCGAGAGAAATGGATGCAAGTACAAGGATTTTCAGACTTGCAAGCCATCGACTTTCACGGGAAAGGAAGATCCAATCGGAGTCATGGATTGGATCTCGGAGATGGAGTTAGCTTTCATGACATGCGGTTGCAGAGGGAAGCTACAGACCACGTTTGCAGTGCGTCAGTTTCGAGGAGGCGCTGTACGTTGGTGGAATACTTTGGGGAAGACTTTAAGCCCCAACAAACCCCTGGAACTGACATGGGCAGAATTTCTGGTACAATTCAAACGAAAGTACTGCTCAGCTCAAAACGTGCTCGAGCTAGAGAACCAGTTTCTAACCCTAAAGAAGGGGAGCATGTCAATCGATGAATACACGAACAACTTCACAGAAAAGATGGAATTTGCCTTGCGTCTTGTTCCGGATGAGCTGACGAAAATTGATAAGTACGCAAAGGGATTACCATGGGAGTACGCGGTGCCAGTGCGTCAGGCACCTACTTTGGAGGCAGCTATCTGGGCTGCCAAGTCTGTGGAGGATATGATTAAGGGAAGAGCTGCCAGCAAAGTCGAGGTTGGCGAGAAAAGGAAATTTGACGGATCCTCAAGGTCCGGTAAGAAGGGTAGATTCTCGAAGTTTGGTTCGAGAGGAGGAGGATCAGAAGCGAAGTGGTGTGACAAGTGCAAGAAAAAGCACTCTGGGAAGTGTGACGGAGGGGTCACTTGTTACAAATGCGGAAAGCCTGGGCACTATGCCAATGAATGCACGTTCACTAAGAAGGTCTGTTATGAGTGCAACGAGGAGGGGCACATTTCAAGGGATTGCCCGAAGAAGAAGGAGACAGGAAGACCCAACATACCACCGAAGCCGAAGGCGAGAGCCTTCCAGATGACGCTCGAGGCTGCAAAGGAGGCAGCAGACGTCGCTTCAGGTACCTTTCTTCTAAATGGTTTTCCTGCAAATATACTATTTGATTCCGGAGCCAACTACTCCTTTGTGTCGCATAAATTTGGTGGGAAATTAGCATTGCCTGTAGAAAAACTAGATAATGCCCTGATTGTAGAAGTTGCCAGTGGCAAATTCGTACCTGTTAGTAATCGTATTAGGAACATCGTCATTGACCTAAACGGAAATGAATTCCACGAAGAGCTATTACCCATAGAGTTAAACGGTTTCGACATCGTTTTGGGTATGGATTGGCTTAGCGCCAACGATGCTGAGATTCAATGCCGATAGAAGATAGTAAAGCTAACCCCACCCGGAAAAGAATCATTTATGGTGTATGGGGACAAACGCAGAGTGAATTCTGGAATCATCTCCCTGATGAAAGCCAGGAAATGTTTGTCCAAAGGATGTGCATCATACTTGGCATTCGTAATCGATGCCAAGAAGGAGAAGAAAGAGGTGCAGAATATACCGGTTGTGTGTGATTATCCGGAAGTCTTTCCCGAAGATCTTCCCGGATTACCACCTGATAGACAAGTGGAGTTTCGTATAGACTTGTTACCAGGAACAACACCGATAGCAAAGGCACCTTACCGATTAGCACCGACGGAGATGAAGGAGCTCATGACGCAACTTCAGGAGCTGTTGGACAACGGTTTTATTCGACCTAGTTCATCACCCTGGGGAGCTCCGGTGTTATTCGTGAAGAAGAAAGACGGAAGTATGAGAATGTGTATAGACTACCGAGAGCTGAATAAGGCAACGGTGAAGAACAAGTATCCATTGCCGAGGATTGATGACCTATTCGATCAGCTGCAAGGTTCGAGCTACTTCTCAAAGATCGATCTTAGGTCAGGATATCATCAGCTAAAGGTGAGAAAGCAGGATATTGAGAAGACTGCATTCAGAACGAGATATGGACACTAAGAGTTCTTGGTTATGTCATTCGGGCTAACCAATGCTCCCGCAGATTCATGGATTTGATGGATAGGGTTTGTAAACCATTCCTCGATAAATCCGTAATAGTGTTCATCGACGACATTCTCATCTACTCAAAAAGCCAAGAGGAGCATGGAAAGCATCTACGGGAAGTATTAGAAATGTTGAAGAAGGAGAAGCTTTTTGCAAAGTTCTCCAAATGCGACTTTTGGATACGGGAAGTCCAATTCTTGGGTCATGTTGTTAACCAGGAGGGAATAATGGTTGACCCCGCAAAGATCGAGGCTGTGATGAAGTGGGAACGTCCGAAAAGTCCCACGGAAATTCGAAGCTTTCTAGGATTAGCCGGATATTATCGACGATTTATCCAAGGCTTTTCTTCGATAGCTGCTCCATTAACAGCTTTGACTCATAAAGGAGCTACATATACGTGGAGTGAGAAACACGACGAGGCATTCGAGAAACTAAAGAAGAAGTTATGTGAAGCACCGATACTTTCTCTACCCGATGGAGTCGAAGATTTCGCGGTTTATAGTGATGCTTCTGGAGTCGGGTTGGGTTGTGTTCTGACCCAAAGAGAAAAGGTGATAGCATACGCATCTCGACAATTGAAAGAGCACGAAAAGAACTACCCCACTCATGATCTGGAGTTGGCAGCGGTAGTTTTTTCCTTAAAGATATGGAGGCATTACCTCTACGGCACGAAGTGCAAACTCTTCACTGATCATAAGAGTCTCCAGTATCTATTTAATCAGAAGGAGTTGAACATGAGGCAACGACGCTGGCTAGAACTTCTCAAGGACTACGACTGTGAGATACTTTACCACCCAGGTAAAGCAAATATTGTTGTTGATGCTCTCAGTCGGAAAGTCAATCTGGAAAGGAAAAGGCCAAGGGCGTTAAGAATTGAAGTCGTCTCGACGATTGTTGAAAGTATCAGGAAAGCTCAAGAAGAAGCTTTAGAGAAAAATGACAGAAAGGAAGAACGTTTGGGAAGAACGTTAGTGTTCGGTACAAACAGTCGTGGACTGAAGGTATTCCAAGATCGAATTTGGGTACCTAAGACGGGAGGAATAAGAGATCTTCTGATGGAAGAAGCACACAAGACCATGTACTCAATTCATCCCGGTAGCACTAAAATGTATAGGGACCTAAAACCCTACTACTGGTGGCCGACGATGAAGCTCGATGTTGCGAAGTATGTGGCCGAGTGCGTAACATGTGCGAGGGTTAAGGCACAACATCAGAAACCGTATGGGAGTTTAGAACCCTTACCTGTACCCATGGGTAAATGGGAAGACATCACCATGGATTTTGTGACTAAACTGCCCAGGACGAAGAACGGTCACGACATGATTTGGGTAGTCGTGGATCGTTTCACCAAGAGTGCACACTTCATAGCAGCCAACGAGAAGTGGTCTATGGATAAGCTCGCAAATGCTTACGTGAAGGAAATTGTAAGACTTCACGGTGTCCCTCTTACGATTGTATCAGATCGTGATAGTCGTTTCACGTCAAGGTTTTGGAGGAGTCTACAAGAGGAGTTAGGTACAAAGTTGTGTTTGAGTACTGCTTACCATCCGCAAACTGATGGTCAGAGCGAAAGAACGATTCAGACGCTGGAAGATATGCTGAGAGCATGTACCCTCGAATTCCAAGGGAATTGGGACGAGCACTTACCTCTGGTAGAATTTTCCTACAACAATAGTTTTCACTCGAGCATCAAGATGGCTCCTTATCAAGCCTTGTATGGGCAGAAGTGTCGTACGCCGTCTTGTTGGATTGAAGCCAGAGAGAAGCAGTTTATGGGCCCCGAGATAGTCCATGAGACTGCTGAGAAGTTGAAGGTGATTAGGGAAAGGATGTTAGCAGCCCAGGATCGTCAGAAGAGCTATGCTGACAAGAAAAGACGACCGATAACTTTCGAAGTTGGGGATTCCGTTTTGCTTAAAGTCTCACCGTGGAAGGGACTTATACAATTTGGGAAACGAGGAAAGTTGAGTCCAAGGTTTATTGGACCGTTCAAAGTTCTTCAGAAGATAGGGAACCAAGCTTACAAGCTGGAATTGCCCGAAGAACTCAATGGTATTCATAACACCTTCCATGTGTGTTATTTGAGGAAATTCACGGGAGATGTTCCCGACATAATTCCAATCTCAGAGTTAAGGATGGATGAAAATAAAAGGTTGATCGAAGAGCCTGAGGCAATTGTTGACCGTAAGACTAAGAAGTTACGACGCAAGATGGTCGACTTGGTGCTAGTCTGATGGAAACATTCGAATGGGCCGAATCTCACTTGGGAAACAGAGGATGACATGATGAGTCGCTATCCACATCTGTTTGCTGATGCATGATTCCGGGACGGAATCATCCTAAGGGGGAGAGAATTGTAACGCCCAGGTTTCAGGGCTAAGCATTTTTGTCAATGTAATAGTCTAGGTCAACTCTTGTAACTCTTTTTGAAGTAATAAAGATGAAATATTTGAGTATTATGTGAATTATATGTGTTTATTATTTAATTATAAATGTATAATTAATAAAGAATAAAAATGAGCGTCAAAATTAAAGTGTGAGATAATCCCGATATCTCTACATAAAGTTTTAGAATATGTCTCAAGGTTTCCGTGCATATAAGGAACGCCGAAATCCGAGTTATAACGAAGAAGTTATGACCCGTCGAAGTTTCACGACAGAATCGGCACGATACCGGGAAGCGTGAATAGTGAATTTACGATAGAGCGAGATTTAGCCTTAGTGATCTAAACGAAAGTCGTAGAATATGTTAAACTAAGAACATCGATAAAAAGAACAACCAAATCTGACTTCGTATGAAGAAGTTATGAGATTTTAAACAGACCAATCTTGTCCCGGCTTGTTAAAAATATAACTTTAAAAATAAAGTCAAAATTAGCCGACGGAGTCTAAACGAAAGTTGTAGAGTACGTCTTCACCTACACGTGGATATAAAGAACGTCAAAAACGGAGTTCGTATGAACGAGTTACAAATTATAATAACATATTTACGTATTAAAATAAAGTATAAATCATGTATACGTACACATATATATACATATGTATATATCATTAGAAAGGTATCGACAATGCGCTCATTATAAGACTAATGTTGAGTTCTTTCGACATTAGTTTAGTACAAATATCATTAAATCCATTTATAATAGTATTATAGAGGGGTGTTTAGTTGTTTATATAACTAAAAGGTCATTAAGTAATTATGGAGGGTAGTTTTTGAAAATTCAATTAGTATAAATAAGAGCCTTGGGCTCTCATATTTCTTGCACCATTCTCTTGATTCAAGAGTCTTTCTCTCCTTATCCCCCGAGCATTTCGGTCCCTCGTGATTCGACTTCTCTTTCTGTAGCTTAGTATAGTAAGGTGAGCGCTGAAGCGCTGCACGAATCTTTCTTAGAAAGATTCAGCGACGAAGTTCTGCCCCTGCAGAGCCCGACTCCTAGCTAAAACCCCCTTGTAAGTAAGTTATGCTTACCTTATTTTAATATAGCTTATATTTAAAATTAGTATTGTTATTATGAACTTATAATAAATATTTGAGCTATTATTATAACTTATATAAGTGTCGTTATAATATTTTTTTTAACTACTCGCGGTACGGGGAATCTGGTTTAAAGGGCCGCATAGGGTTGTTGGATTTCAGAAGTGCTATATGCCAAAATGGTCCTGCCCTCCGGTGTTTTATGTCTGGCCCCTGTCTGTACATAGTGGTTGGAAAATATTGTTTAACGCTTATATAATAATAATAATACTAAGACTAATAGTTGGTCACGGCAAATATTAGACTAAAATTTAGCGATAATAATGTTAGGTTTCGTCGAAGGAAAATAGAATCGTTAGAAGCAAGCGCTGCCCGATTTTGGAATCATCACCTTAACAAGTGAGTGCATAGTTACTTTCAGCTTACACATAGATATGAAGTATTTTATATAAATTACGTGCTATATGTGCATATTATCTGAATACTTGCTATCTATGCTAGATGAACATTGTTATACATGTTTTCAATGATTTAAACTGTATATGTATTTTATATCTACGAAAATGTTGGGGTAAAACATGGGTAGATGTAATAGTTGATGTGTGATAAAATGATGAGAGGCCTCGATGTTGATGTTGTTGTTTCTGTCATCTAGCGGAGTATGGATGACGACCACGGACTCTTCTAGACAGTCCAGTGGAACGCTAGCAGGCTCGCAACCTGTAGGTGTTTGTGAACGACGTGTTCACCGGTGTACTCCATCCCCCACATGGTTGCCTTTAGGACATTTATTGCTGAGGAATCCCCTTAGCAGTAGTGTCCGTCCCGATGATGATCCTTAGGCTAGGTCCCTTATGATAGGTGTTTAGGGACGTAAAGTGAGGATAACGGGAACGGGTAATCGGGTTATTGTTGATCGATGAAATTAATAAACTTATTTATTGTGGGTTGAAAACCCTATGTGCTCACCAGGCTCCCAAGCCTGACCCACTCAGTTTTATGTATTACAGGTAGTGGCGCATGAGCATAGGTGTGATGTTTTGGACGAGGGATTACGGATATAGGCCTGTAGATATGAAATAATGTAGTAAGGCTTATATTGTACTGTTTATGCTTTTGATCTGTACGAACATGACATCCCGAGTCTTTTAATGACATACATTTCTATGGAAATGCTTTTGATAAATCTTTATCATATTTTTGTTTTGGGACAAATTCCGCAACACTTTCATTTAAAATGTAACTCTGATTTTTAAACAAAGCATAAACAAACCGGTCTTTTCTGGCCGTGATTTTGGGGATGTCACAGTAAGCACGAAGCTTAGCGAGTTCCCCAAAATACCACACACATAACACATATTAGCCACTCGAGGCTATAACTCTATGGGTCCATGCACCCAAACTCTGGGAACCCTCAGGTTCTAACTCTGTGAACCTTCCGGTTCTAACTCTGTGAACCTTCCAGTTCCAACTCTGTAAACATGCACAGCATAAATCACATAGAAATAATGCAGTACAACACATAACATACATAGCATACAATACTCTGTCACATAACTCTGGTTACCTACTCAAGGTAAAGTATAGTGAGAAGACTCACCTGGCAAGCAGAAAGCATATATCTCCACACTTGAATCTCGAACTCGCCACCCCCTAACACGTAAGGCAACTACTCTCATGACTATAACTCTCGAGACTAGTATCAATCCTCTCAATGCACCCTCTTAAGGGTAAAAGACTATTCTACCCCTCTCTTGGCCCAAAGGCCACATCGCTGACCAAACCCTAAAAGTCAACGGTCAACTCTTGGTCAAAGTTAAAGTCCTCAGTCAAAGTCACCTTTCCTGGTTGACCCTGCTCGCCGAGTCAACCCGTCGACTCATCGAGTCCCCATGTCCGGAACTTCCCCAGTCCGCGACTCAACTCGCCGAGTCACCCCGAGATTCGCCGAGTCCCACAACTCTGAGTCCACTCGCACACAACTCACCGAGTCATCCCTTGACTCGCCGATTCTCGACTCAACCAGAAAATATCGGGACCCTTCGACAAGACTCGCCGAGTTCAAGAACAGACTCGCCGAGTCTAAGGCTATCATCAACCTACTCGCCGAGTTGTTCATACAACTCGCCGAGTTCCAGACCATCTTCATCCAACTCGTCGAGTTGTTCTTCCAACTCGTCGAGTCCCAGCTCATCTTCAAGCAACTCGTTGAGTACGCCCATTTGACTCGCCGAGTACCACCGGTCTGAATCCATTCAGAAGCTTTCCAGGCCATGCAATTGCTCCAAAACATAGATCTAGCCTCCTACCACTCATCCGTCACGTAAAGTGGCAAACTTTACGTGAATCCAAAGAGATCTAGGCCATTTGCACATTGGGCCAGGGTTTGGGACATGTAAACTTCACTAAACACTCCAACACGGGGACTTTCATGCTCTCTGATTCTTCTCCCTTCCAGATCTGAGGTAGCAACCTCAGATCTAACCTCTATACTTCCCATTACATCCATAGACAAGTTCCCACAAACCCCAAAATGAAGAAACAACATAACAACAGCCCAAGAACGATATATTACCTCCAAGAGATGCCCCAACTGCAATGTAATTCGAATCCAAGCACAGCCCCTTGCTCCAAGCCTTCAATCTCCCAAAATTCCTTCAACAATTACTTCTCCAAGCTCCAATCCACTCAACAATGGTGCTTCTCCGCGATTTAGGGTTTTCTGGGGCTCAAGGGGTGATAAAGAGGCTAGGAGGAAAACATAATGTTCTTTATATAGGGCTCAACCCCGAGAATTAGGGTTTTCTCCACTCAGCGCCTACTCGCTGAGTCCTCCTTACGGACTCGCCGAGTCGGCTACTTAACACGCGACCCAGTCGCGACTCTACTCGCCGAGTCCATCCATGGACTCGCCGAGTCACTCTTTCACAACTTACTCTTCTAGCCCTTCAACTCTACTCTTGATATTTCGGGATGTTACAATTCTCCCCCACTTAAATTAGGCTTCGTCCTCGAAGCCTACAGCAACTCAACTCCAGAAATACTCCCACAACGTGCCACCTGGCCTTAATCGGACCAGGTCCCACAAGGCATACCCATCGAAACTCGAACACACTCTCCCTTCCCTTACGGTGCCCTGACCACCGTCTCGAACCGGGCACTGGCTGTACCCTCTGATAATCACACTCAACAATCGAGAATTACCCGAGATGCATCACTGCTCCAAATCTCAACAATCGCTCGACCCCCCCCCTACGAGCTAGAAATAATCACGAACCACCGGATCCCCGATCCGAATCCCACTCTATCCACTTCATGCTGACAGAAAGACCCACTCTTCAATCCCAGAGCAACTCCCACGAGTCCTCTTCTTGCAATCACACACACATGCTGCACCAACCTTCGCACCCTCGGGTTAGGAAAACCCGTCACACTGACGGCATCTCTAACATCCCCAGGAGGAACCACCACTACGCACACAACCCTTGATCAGAATCAAGCTGGGAGTCCCATACCCCATCCCTGCATCCATCTTGAGACTCTTGGCTCTACACCCGCGGAATCCCTTCTGCATCCTCAGCAGACATCCCATCATGATGTCATTCCATACCACTGTCACTGACACAGCGTTCAACCACCATACTCCAAATCATCCATTCCCACTACTACTTTCACTTCCGTGAACCAACACTTCCCCCCAACAAATGAGGGTCCGACACCTCCTCCCATACAACAGCTCAAAGGGTGGCATACCAATGCACTAATGATGGCTGTTGATATAGGATAACTCAACCAAGGATAAATACGTGCCGCAACTCCCTCCGAAATCTAATACACATGCCCGAAGCATGTCTTCGAGAATCTGAATCGTTCGCTCTCTCTGAAGTGTCCTCAGACATCATCATGATAAGCTCTAGCTCATTCCTCATATCCCTCTTCGAGACTGAGCACCAGGTCAGCTTTTGACTTCACAGCTGAGCCTCCAAAGGTCACCCATATCATGATCCAAATATTCCACTAACTTCCTCCCTGTGACCACTATCCTGGCCTAGTGACACGCAAGTCACGAAATTCTCTTTTCCTCATGCGAGAAAAATACAATCCAACCGAGAATTGTCTCAACTCTGATCTCTGGTTTCTGCTGCGCATATCCCTTGCGCATCTCACCACATTTCCTGACAGAGACGGAGACCCCAGTCTCGCCCCCGGTTCAACATCCAGGCTCCAAAAACTCAATACTAGGGCTACTCAAGCCCAAAACTCTTCCACATCATACACTGATCGGAGAACATTCCATCATCACACTCTCTTGCCATCTAGTGAGTACTACGGCTCCCCGCAGTATCACAACACCCTCTGACTAGTGAGTACTACGGCTCCCTGCAGTATCACCACACCCTCTGATTAGTGAGTACTACGGCTCCCCGCAGTATCACAACACCCTCTGACTAGTGAGTACTACGGCTCCCCGCAGTATCACAACACCCACTGACCCCACTAGCTCGTGCTCCACAAACTATCATAGGCGGCTACCCATACTCGACTTGAATATGCATCACAGACTCTGGAGGCAATCGACATAACAAATGCCCACCCTTGCGAAGATCCACTCTCTCAAATAATCTCCCTGGATGCCCATACTCGAAGGGCTCCCACTAGATCCATAGATACCTGATATACCACAAGTCGTCTCAACTCAAGATTCACGAGTAACTCCGAAATAAGGTTATCATACCCGGATACCACGGAATACCCCAACAGAACATCACAAGATCCTGCCACAATCACTGATCTCCTGCCCCAAGCATCATATAGACACAATAATACATTTCCTCTGAACCCCATAAATAGATCTACATTTCCCACATTGCAACTTTGGTGCATCCAATTTCTCAATTGGAATACGAGAAAACGCTAACGCTACGAAATACGCTGATAATTCTCCAAAACCCTTTTTCCCGCCGCTCAAAATCCAAACAAGGATACACATACCGACCCGGGAGTTGGCTGCCCAATCATTCTCTATCTACTTGCCCCAACACTGACCAATACTAGATTCCTGACCAATAAACACCTGTCGTGGAGACATTCATCCTTCTCAAACAAGTACTTCCCGCATTAACTCACTCTGACCCCTTTCCTCGATCACCGACATCTCTGGTATCATGATTTCTTACCGCAGATCTCTATACTCCACCTATAACTGCTCTTGACAAATCTCTGCTTTCTTACATACGGCACCCGGTTCTCCCCCACTTAGGGTTCGAACCATCACTAAATAGCACACAACCAACCCATAATTATTTTCACCAGCAAAATCGCACCTGCCCCCGGAAAGTGCTACACAACGCCCGATAATTCCCCTTAAGGAAATCAATCGACCTCATATACTTTGAACCTCTGACGGACTCCTCAAGAACTTCTCTTCACGACTGCCTCTAGTCGTTCCAAATCTCGTACCAATCTAGTACCAAACAACTCAACTGCTCAATAACATCCCTGGCTCATAGACGGAACCACAAAATCATCGTACCCCTCACCTCAACTCATCAACCAACGCTCCAACACCGGGATCATCCCAAGAACAGGGACCCACTCCCATGTTCAACACACAACATAGATAGAAAACTCTCTGCACTGCTAAACTCGACTGAACTCCCCACTGATACCACTACAATACATCCTACTATACTCAAATAGGTGTAGTGTGGTCCTCGACTATCTCAGTCCTAACTGACTATCTGCTCATGATAAATCACTGCCTCACAGCACACATGCTACCTGATACTCTGGTGGGAAGTCATCATCAATGACGACCTGCAGGGTTTACCCCCAAACCTAAAACTAAAACATCATGCTTCTCATATTTTGCACACAAACATAATCGGTACCTCCCAGATCATAGAAGGTGACATCTCCTTTATCGACTGATCGCTCAACTCAGATCGAAAGTCTCCCTTCTCACTAACTCCTTACTAAAATACTCTGAGGGGCTCTCGATCTCCCTCTCAAGGGACGCCTCTTCGAACTTAATCATGACCGAATAACCGGAGAACCACAAGCATCATTCACTACGAACCATTGTACTCATTCCATGACATCTCTTCTCAATATGCTCCGGTGTATGGTACCCTAACCATAACATCACTCCCCAATCCGCTCCGATGTATGGTACCCGGACCATAACATCACTCCTCAATCCGCTCCGATGTATGGTACTCTAACCATAACATCACTCCTCAATCCGCTCCGATGTATGGTACTCGAACCATAACATCACTCCTCAATCCGCTCCGATGTATGGTACTCAAACCATAACATCACTCCTCAATCGGCTCCGATGTATGGTACTCGAACCATAACATCACTCCTCAATCCGCTCCGATGTATGGTACTCAAACCATAACATCATTCCTCAATCCGCTCCGATGTATGGTACTCGAACCATAACATCACTCCTCAATCTGCTCCGATGTATGGTACCCGGACCATAACATCACTCCTCAATCTGCTCCGATGTATGGTACTCGAACCATAACATTACTCCTCAATCCGCTCTGATGTATGGTACTCGAACCATAACATCACTCCCCAATCCGCTCCTTAGAACCTTCAGAATACTCCCTGTATCAAGTATGGGTCCTCTGCTTTCAGTAGTACGGGCCCATACTACCTGCCACATCTACCCATACTTTCCACACGGACCATCCCAGAGCTCCTAAGTAGCTGCTCGACCTGCTCTTTCACCAATCCCATCGCACTTGCTCGCTCCCCACCGAAATTCTCTACTCTACCTGCGCACTCATCTGGCTAGGGTTACTCCCTAGGCTCTTCCGTTGTCCTCCCACTTCTTTGCTATCAGCTGCTGAAGAGCTCCTAATGATGCCAGCCATCTACCTCCTGAATATCGTCATATTCACTTGGTAGCTGACTCCCATCATCGAGAGTTCCACAAAGAACAAAGCAAGTAGCATTCGAGCATCGAAGAATACATAGGACTCCCTCTTTATGATAACTCCACTTTCTCGGCTCATCCTCGGAAGTACCATCGAACTCCGTAACTCTACCCCTCATGGGTTCTAGCTGGATACTCTCACTCATCACATACTCAAAAGCATGACACATATAACAACGAGTCCTAGGCTAAGGCATCACAAATCAGGCCACTCTAGTCCTAAGATATGAAATACCTAGCCTGTCTCTAGCATGCAATAATATCTCATAAAGTGCATCATAAATATCTCATAACACAAAAGTAAGGGTATTTTGGGAAATCACCGTTCGGGCTCTGGCTGATTGTACACACTGCTCTTTCTTGCTTTCTCTTTGAACTCTTATTCACTTTTAGAAAATTATTTCTTTAAAAAAAAACTTTTCTTACTTCCTCAGTTTGAGTCCAGATTTACCCGAAGGCGCATCCGAATCCCTCAAACCAAGGCTCTGATACCAACTTGTAACGCCGAAAATTTCAAAACAATTTTCATTTAAAATAATCATTTTATTCTTAGAAACACTTGTTTAAAATCTCATTCATAATCGAATTACAAAACATAACTCCATTTACACTTGCATAGAAAACCAGGATCCTCCATAACATGACTCTTTCTCTGGTGTGTACAATCAAGCCGGTGCCGTCCCGTGATCCTGAAAGAACCTGAAACACATACATACACAAACACTGTAAGCACGAAGCTTAGTGAGTTCCCCAAAATACCACACACATAACACATATTAGCCACTCGAGGCTATAACTCTATGGGTCCGTGCACCCAAACTCTGGGAACCCTCAGGTTCTAACTCTGTGAACCTTCCGGTTCCAACTCTGTAAACATGCACAGCATAAATCACATAGAAATAATGCAGTACAACACATAACATACATAGCATACAATACTCTGTCACATAACTCTGGTTACCTACTCAAGGTAAAGTATAGTGAGAGGACTCACCTGGCAAGCAGAAAGCAGATATCTCCACACTTGAATCTCGAACTCGCCACCGCCTAACACGTAAGGCAAATACTCTCATGACTATAACTCTCGAGACTAGTATCAATCCTCTCAATGCACCCTCTTAAGGGTAAAAGACTATTCTACCCCTCTCTTGGCCCAAAGGCCACATCGCTTACCAAACCCTAAAAGTCAACGGTCAACTCTTGGTCAAAGTCAAAGTCCTCAGTCAAAGTCACCTTTCCTGGTTGACCCTGCTCGCCGAGTCAACCCGTCGACTCATCGAGTCCCCATGTCCGGAACTTCCCCAGTCCGCGACTCAACTCGCCGAGTCACCCCGAGATTCGCCGAGTCCCACAACTCTGAGTCCACTCGCACACAACTCACCGAGTCATCCCTTGACTCGCCGATTCTCGACTCAACCAGAAAATATCGGGACCCTTCGACAAGACTCGCCGAGTTCAAGAACATACTCGCCGAGTCTAAGGCTATCATCAACCTACTCGCCGAGTTGTTCATACAACTCGCCGAGTTCCAGACCATCTTCATCCAACTCGCCGAGTAGTTCTTCCAACTCGCCGAGTCCCAGCTCATCTTCAAGCAACTCGTCGAGTACACCAGTGTGACTCGCCGAGTACCACCGGTCTGAATCCATTCATAAGCTTTCCAGGCCATGCAATTGCTCCAAAACATAGATCTAGCCTCCTACCACTCATCCATCACGTAAAGTGGCAAACTTTACGTGAATCCAAAGAGATCTAGGCCATTTGCACATTGGGCCAGGGTTTGGGACATGTAAACTTCACTAAACACTCCAACACAGGGACTTTCATGCTCTCTGATTCTTCTCCCTTCCAGATCTGAGGTAGCAACCTCAGATCTAACCTCTAGACTTCCCATTACATCCATAGACAAGTTCCCACAAACCCCAAAATGAAGAAACAACATAACAACAGCCCAAGAACGATATATTACCTCCAAGAGATGCCCCAACTGCAATGTAATTCAAATCCAAGCAAAGCCCCTTGCTCCAAGCCTTCAATCTCCCAAAATTCCTTCAACAATTACTTCTCCAAGCTCCAATCCACTCAACAATGGTGCTTCTCCGCGATTTAGGGTTTTCTGGGGCTCAAGGGGTGATAAAGAGGCTAGGAGGAAAACATAATGTTCTTTATATAGGGCTCAACCCCGAGAATTAGGGTTTTCTCCACTCAGCGCCTACTCGTCGAGTCCTCCTTACGGACTCGCCGAGTCGGCTACTTAACACGCGACCCAGTCGCGACTCTACTCGCCGAGTCCATCCATGGACTCGCCGAGTCACTCTTTCACAACTTACTCTTTTAGCCCTTCAACTCTACTCTTGATATTTCGGGATGTTACATCATGGGGTTAAGAGATTAATCCATAAACTGTGGGAAACCGGTTCCCACAACGTGATAGACTGCTTGCCACAACATGGTGGTTGGTGTCACCACGACTGTTTTGTCGTGTAGGTACCACGGCCTAGCCTATGGGTGGCCACGACGTGGAGGTCAGCTGGGGTTGACTTTGACCATTAACTTTTTGACTAAATTAACTTTTGGTCAATTTGAGGATTTTAGGGTGTAGACTGAGAAGGTACTTCTATATTGATGCTTAGGTGATTTTTAGTACCGGTCTTCACTGTCAGAGAGTTGTTGTGTTAGTCTGCTATTTGCGAGGTGAGCATTCTCACTATATTACCTTTCTCATAATGGTGTGTATACTACACTAGTTGAGTCTTATTTGTTGATTATTGTTATGTGTATTTATTGAGTAGCTGATAATTCTAAGATTGTTGATAGTCCACGGTGTTGTTGATAACCCATAAGGCTGTTGTGAGCCCATAAGACCGTTGATAGTCCTCAAGACTGCTGATAGTCTTAGGGTTGTTGATAACCCATAACTATTTATTATGTTGTGTTGTATGTGATATTTTGAGGAACTCACTAAGTTTTGTGTTTACAATTGTGAATTTAAATGTGTTTCAAGTACTCATATGATTGTGGAAAAACGAAGACTTGACTGTACACACTCATTGACAACTTTTGTGATTCCGCATTATCATGATATTCTGATTTTGAGATGACTGTATTCTGATACTTATGATTTTTTTTGACTTGGTTTTATGAAAATAATGTTTTTACCTAATTTAAAAATGAAAAATTGGTTGTGAAATTGAGATGTTCACCCAATACCCCATAATGGATTAAACTCAACACTATGGGATGTCAAGTTAGAATTTGGAGTTCAAGTCTACTCAACTTTTGAAAGAATAAAAATAAAAGGGCTCATATTCTTAATTATTTAACATAAATAATCTTAATAGAGTTCCTCGACTGAAAAAATTAAATGATAAAATTGTATACCAAATTAATTACTTATATGAATAACCATTAAATGAATTGTCGATGCGCTTCCTTTTTAATAAACTTACACTTAAAACTGATTGTACATGCACATTTGTATCTAAACCTACAACTTAATTCCCAAACAAATGCATCGCATATGCATCATTTCTCGCATTTGTAAGTTGTAACACATATATGTAAAAACACATTATTTACATATATCACATTTTAGTATCAAAGCACATGATTCTCAAGTCGAACTTGAGATACTTTCAAACTTTTGGTTCTTGAAATTTGTCTTGCTAATCATGAAAACGCATTCTCTATAACAAATAATTTTTCTTACATTGTCTAACTTTAAAACAATTTCGTTATTAATTTTTTTGCTACCCTTTACAGCGCAGTTGTGTGCTTTATTGATTTCAATGTTCTTTAACATGAGTTAAAAGGCCTCCATTAGGGAACTCCTATAAGCATTGGCAAAGCGGAAACTAGACTCATTTTTTTTATTATTATTATAAATATTAGGTATAAGACTCATGTATTATATGAGTTTATTTAAAAAAAATATGAAAATTCTAAACATTTCAAAAAGTTTGAATTTATAAGAAAAATTAAAAAATTATTGAATTAATAAAATTAAAGCGATTTTTTATCTTTTAAATTTAAACAAATAATTTAGATAAATAAACAAAGGAAACTAATGAAGTTTTAATTTAGAAATATTGAAACTAGAAGGAAAGTCAATTATTAAAATTGATGCGCATTTATTATTAAATTTATTGTAATTATTACATTTAAATATTACATGAAATTTAATAAAATGGAAAAAACCACAAAATGACATGTGGAAAAAATTTAATTGAAAATAACCACAAAATGACACTTGACCAAATCAATGAGAGTGTGACATGTGTCAAAAAGATTTTCATTTAATAGAGTAGATTTATTTAAAAATAAAATCTTATTATATTTAAAAATAAAAGCTAGACTTAATAAAAGCATTTTTTTTTACTAATTCATCTTGGGCCTTTGAAAATATTTAATTTCTCAAAACCGACCCTATGTATAAAGTCACAACATTTCATAACATCATTACCAAATTAAGTAAAATGAATCAAATTTGATTGAAAATAATATTTTGATGAAACTTTATTTTTTTTTCTATCTCATTTCAACGTAGCTATATATTTAAAATATTGACTGAACGCTTCAAATGTCATTTTAAGACTTCATTAACCTAATCATAACTTGTTCTCATTCATATTCATGCAAAAACCTCATTTATAGTTTGACTTTACAAAAGTGTATTTATATAATTTTTGAACTCAGTCTCATTAAACATAAGTATATTAGAATAATATGTCGTTTTGTATCATATATACATTATAATTGTCCAATGTTTTTATAATTCAAATTCTTACTTGATTATTTTCAAGATTTTTATAAATTTCACATTTATCTTCCTCTTACATAATTTTTATTTTCAACTATAATATATATAGTCTAATAGGTGTTCGTCAAAAAGATGTGATCTAAAAAGAAGATAATAGTGACATTTTAAAATTTTTGAAAGTAAATCAAGTTAGGGTTAAAGTTCAAGAAAATTATAGTGCATATATAAAACAAACAAAATATTATAGTGGGTTTGGGTACCTAAACTTGTATACCCTTAAGGGTATATTCGCTTCTCTCTCTCTCTCTCTCTCTCTCTCTCTCTCTCTCTATATATATATATATATATATATATATATATATATATATATATATATATATATATATATAGGTTATTGTATTCTAACTAATTATTGTGTGGATGTAGGAATGAGATTTTAGTTATTTTCAGAAAGACATCTATACATATTATTACATTTAAAAAAACAGAATAATAGCATTTAATTAAATGAAGGGTAAAAATGTACATTTACATTACTTTCAAATTAGGAAACAAAAATTTAATAAGGAAATTTTCAGATTTTAAGGTATTTTTTATTATCTTAATTTTGAATTCAGAATTTTTTAATTAATTCAATTTTAATTCTTCATAATGTTATTCTGTTTGAATGATGTTCTATTATATTGCTTTTTTATAATGTTATTCTATTAGAATATTAATGAAGAATAATAAAATTCTTAAACCTGAAATTGAATAATAACAACATTCTTATATATTCATACACATCCGAACTTAAATACAAATTCATAAATATTCTTACAGACTGATACATCTTATAATAATTGTACATATTCTAACAGAATATAATCAAAATGAATAACACTTTTAATTTTGCGGTCCATTCTTCAATTTTGCAGTCCATTCTTCAAGTATCATTTCAATTCGACATTCCATTTGTCAAGCATCATTTTCAATTCTGCATTCCAATCAAACTAGAAGTATTTTGGATGAATGGAGATTATGAAAATGTACCAATAAATAGCTCTTCAAATAGTACAATTACTAGACCTTTTAAGCCCGTCACTCTCAACACAAGTTTTGGTTTTGGGCTTGCTTCTATGAAACCAAATCCAAATATAGTTTAGAATCGAAAAATACATTATCAAATGAAAAATAAAAAAACTAAAGTCCTTTGTACAAATATGAGGAGTTGTGAATTGCACCAAAACCCATAAGTAAAAATTGAAGAAAATTACACAAACCAATGAGTAAGTGTAGAAAAAATAAAGAAGTTTTAGACATGATAGCTCATACAAAATTCAATGCTTAGGTTGAGCTGGAACTTAAGCATTGGAATTAAGGATTTCATTCTAACCGATTTGGAATTTGAGATTTCATTCTAACATAATTACCCTCATCATATTAGATACCAATGCGATGTTGCTAGTGCTACTACTTGAAGGCTATTCCTTTGGTGCATGATATTCATGAGGAAGATGAGAGATAAATTTTCACCAATGTCCTTTTCAGTTAAATATTTGTAAGTCATCGGCTATATATACAGTTATACACTCAACTGCTTTTTTTTGCTCATATTATCTATGTTTTTGTAAAATCACAACCTAGCTTTCCCCATTATATATTATGAAAAAAAACAAAGAAACTCATATAATCCAAAATACATACTCCCACATTGGGTTTTTCAAGTCATCAACTCTAATCAGTCACATACAAAACCGCATCTACTTATCGCTAATATCAGCGTACATTTCCCCTAAAAAAATACTCCACTTAATCAAGTAAGGATGGACAAATAGAAACGTTTAAACTCAAGATTTTATCAAAAAAATTCCTTGATACCAATTGTCGGGTGGTAACAAAGTTGAAACTGTAATTAAAAAAGTGGTACTGCCCAAAAATAACCAATGCAAAACAAATAATCAATAAGTAGTAGCACCAGCAATATCGACAGTAAAAAAAATAACAAAATTGAAACTAGAAAATTCATGTCACTAAAATAACCACTTATTTAATTCACCGCAGAACGATAGCAAAATCATTTGCATATTCTTTCACATAAATGTAACCCAAAGCGTAAGTTGAGGGACTTTGACAGTAGGAGAAATTTGTGAGGACTAATGAGTAGATTCCGGGTAACAAACAAACAAATTGTGAAACAAATAGTTTTGTTTGAAGGTAATTCGACATAAAAAATAGATATTCTATGTACCTGAAGTTGGATGACTTCACTGTCACACCCCCAAACCAAGGATGGCGGAAACGTCAGGGGGTGGAGGACTTCATGTATAGTATCACAACAACGAGTATAATAGTGCTAAAAGTAAATACAACCATCATAAATATACTTGAAAAAGTTACATCATAGTAAGTTTACATGTTTCAAAATCAATTACATTATGATGACCAAATGAACTGTTTGACGATTTAACATCCCATCCTCACAATATTGTTGTTTTCATGTTTCACTGATTTCCTAAGAATACAAGTAGTTTTGAAAAAGTGTCAACAACTAAGTTGGTGAGTTCATAAGAGTTTTGATTGAGGAAGAAATCGTTTTCCTTATAAAAGCGACAGAGCATGATTCCAGAAAATCCAATATTTTCTTTATTAAGTGTAAAATGAATGCTCCTATGTTATGCGATAATGTACCCTAGAAAGACCCGTAGATCCCTTCTATAATCACCCAGTGTATATAAGTTATATAAAATTTAAATTAAATAAACCGTCGAATATAATGGGTCTACCCTAGGTCCGCAACCAAACAAGGAACAAGAAGTAAGGAGGGCCCACCAATTCTAAGTCGATTATGACTAGATTCTTATATAACTCTAGCATATACACTTAACAATTATAGCTGAAGCCTAACAATTCTAGATGAATGTAGTTTTAATAGCAATATGTTTCCACAGAAAATCCAATATTTTCCTTATAAAAGTCATGTAGTCTTAAATGTCAAGACTGAAATGTAAAAGTATTTTTCCATACTTAAAGTAATTTATGCAAGTTTAGACATAAACTCGTTTATTTTAAAAGTAAAAACTCGTAAATCTTATGTTTTGTTAATACCACATGTGAATTATTACAACCATACTATGACTCAGACGGCCTCGTAATACGACGTTCTTCAGGCGTCGCAAGTTAAATGACACCTGTCACCTCAGACCTGTTGGTCTAGCTGTTGCATGCAGCTTAGGTGTGGGTTTGTCATACCCAATATAGATCTATACACAACCATCACGTTCTCCCTACAAGAGACTCTGGTTACAATTTACAAGACTTTTGATTTCGTTACTTGGATGTAACGCGAAGCGAATGTCTCACAAATTTATTCATTAACAGATTTACGTGAGCTGAACTGAAAACCTTTGGTAAATGAGTTTGAAAGGTAGATGATACATAAATTATACCTATTATAGTTTATCCAAAACGTTTGTAATGTAAAAGAACCCATTTTATGAAAATACACTAGTGCTATGAGTCCATAAACTATTACTATTATGTAGTATATGAAAAACTCATTTGTTTTGAGAATAAACCTTTCTCATGTAGTAAAAATCCATAAACTATGCTTATTATAGTTTATTACATGTGTTCGAAATGAATGAAAAATCCTTATCATAAATGACTAAATTTCAGTTTATGATGATAAACTAACAACAAAGTACATTCAATATTTAGAATTTATTGTTATACACTTTGCTCAACATAATACAAAGTGTTATGAAAGTTATAAGCTGTTAACTAGGTTTTAACCGTTCTGCACTGTTTTATAAAAATCATACAAAAATCTTACGAAGTCGAAAACTGAATCCGTAAATTCTTAGAGTTCATAAAATGTGTCTAGTTTATTCATAATTTTTATTATACTTTTTGGAAGTCTTTAACTTGTGTTAAAATGTTCATATTCACAGACTGGTCCGAATTCGTTTCTGAAATGATAGGCAGTTTTGTAAAAATCACCATAAATTGTAGAAAAATCTTATGGTGGTGTGAAAGTATTCATTTTAAAGGTATAAACCTGAACTATTTACACCTAATACAGTTTTGAAAAATAATGTTTAAGTTGACCAAAATAGTTCGTGAATGGAGTTAAACTTTTCTGATGAAAGCTGTTGAATGAGTTTAGTTGTGTTCTTGGTGTTTTAACTTGTATTACCCCCTCCCCCCTCTTAAAACTTAAGACAAACATGAAAATATAGGGGTACGAACTCACCTTGATTGATTTCAGTGGATGGATGTTGAAGAAGGGAAGTGTTCAACTCAAGAACACTTGGAAGGTTGTTTGAAGATTCGAAGATCTAAAACAAATATGAAGGAGTTTGTGTAACAAATCTATGATTTGAGTAGAAAGGAGTGAAATAATCATATGGATGATGATAATACTTACCAAAAGTAGAAGAAAATCTTGGAGAATAGCCTTGAATCTCAAAATTTAGAGAGAGAATTGTGAGAGAAAAGGTGTTTGTCTTTTGGAGGAAAAAGGAGAGAAATGAGAGAAATGTGAGGAGAGACGAGGGTTTTCTAGCACTTGACCAAGTGTATGGCTGAAAAATGGTGGGAAAGGTACTGTGGAATGACTAGGTATGGTGGAAGGACAAGGGTTGGTCATGGAGTGGGCATGGGGTTGTTGCTTGTGTCATACACTAAAGCAAAGTCAACATTCCACCAATAATATCCCACCCACTCTTCATGGATAAGTATTATGCCCCAAAACGTGATTAATTATGAAATAAGGGGTTTTATGTGTTAAAATATGTTTTTGGGTGAAAATCTCGCGTTAAAATAATAAAAAAAACGCGCTTAAAACGCAAAACTAGTTGAAAATCGGGAAGGAAAAGTGAAGTCTGCGAAGCTTCTCGCATGGGGGACCGCAGGTGCGAGGTTTCATTCCTTTAGAGGGTGGGACTGAAGCTCGGTTGTAAGGATATGACCGAAGGTGCATGAAGCGAAATGGACCGAAGGCGAGATGAGGCGAAGGCGAAAGGAAGGTTTGGTCGGAGAGGACCTTCGGGTTCGGTCCTATGCGCGAGGTTCGGGTTCGGCTCTTCCAGCTTCGGTTCTTAGCAGGTTCGTTCCCTATAGAGGACCTTTGGTTCTAAGAGGGTTCGCCCCATAAAGAGGGGTTTCGGTTCCTTAAGGCTATTTTGCCCATTTTACTCCGTTTTAAGTGGTTTTTGACCCGATTAAGGGTCGGGATGACCCGAATGATTACAAAAAGTCAAAGGAACTTTTGAGAGAGATTTTAAATAGAGAGATAGAGTGAAAGAGATTGGGAGAGGCTTCTTTTGTGACCTTTTTGAGTGTTTGGCTTCACAACGCAAGGTCCGTAAACCCCGTTAAGCCATGTTTAAGGATCTTACACACTCCCGTTGAGTATGCAATAGTGTTTTATCGCTTTGGCTCATTACTTACCATAGTTTTAGGTTAAGGAAATCTAGATATACGAACTTTTCAATTGATGATTTCTCATTAGAATAACGAGTTGTACAGTAATTACCTAACGTAAACCCTAGTACACAAGGGTTAATTGAGTCGACCGGTTTGACTTGTTGACTTTATTTGACTTTGATTTGACCGGAAATTGACTGCTGTCACATTCACCATCTAATTTGCTGATGTACTGGTAAAATTCAAGCTGATTTACTGGTAAAATTTCGGCCACCTGTGCCACTCGACGTCGCCATTGCCGACAAGGCACCGACCTTATTTTTTTGCATTCAATCTCCATTGCTCCACTCCTACTGCCCCTAATGATCTTTCAATGAAACCCTTTCTCTATAGATACCATATGAAGCTACCAAAAAACGGGGGGAGGGAGATCGCTGCATACGAGGCATAAATGCAAGTGGCTTGTGGCAGAGTAGGGTAAATGTGGGAAGACGCAATCGCGAATATCTGCACGAAAAAAGGGTGTTGACAGTGGTGTGAATGAAAGACTAGGGTGAACATATCGGGGATAGGATATTGGTGTATGGACCTATTCCGACTATCGATGTCGGAGCCGACCATAGAGAAGGAGGAGGATGAAGCACCGGTGACAAGATGATGATGTTAAAGGTTGCAAAGTTGTCGTGGTTTAGGGTTTAGGTTGAAGAAGACAAGATGGATCGGTTATAGAGAAACGGGATTTTAAGGGTATGTAATCAACTATTTTTGGGATTAACTAAATATTTATTTAATTACCAAAATTAATTAATAGATAACATTACAATTTTACCCTTAATTAATTTTTTGAAATGATTCGCCAACAATTATTCCTACAACCACACAATAATTAGTTACAATACTTGAACCTATCTCTCTCTCTCTCTCTCTCTCTATATATATATATATATATATATATATATATATATATATATATATATATATATATATATATATATCATACATACTTATAAAGTTAGCATTTTTTCTTGAATCTCATGCATTTGAAACCCCTTTTTTTAACTTTCTCAAACCACATTCATTTGAAACCCCCTTTTTTAACTAATGCAACTCAAAAGTTTTCTTAATTATGATTTAACACTCAAAAGTTTTATAACTTATATTATGTTTAATTAGCATTTAGTGAAAAGTTTACTATAAAAAGGCCAATCTTTTGTGTCTTTTTTGATATATAAAATCTTACATGTAAGAAGGATTTGAAGATATTATGATTCAAAAGTTTTCATATAGTTGAAGCATTCACGATCCAAATATGATGATTTGAAGAAATGGGTTATATCGCATTGATGGTAATTGTAATATGATTTTTTCTTTCAACCAAAACAAATGAAGCTTTTCTATTTTTTCTTTATATTCAATTTCTCATTTAATCTTTATATGTGATTTGTTTGTATTACTCCATCTTGAATGTGACTCTCCAAACATTAATGTTTTGCATGAAATATCTTACTGATTCTTCTTTTTCAAGAAAAATATTTTGATTGCAGGTTAGTAAAGAATTGTCATCAAGTTTCTATGGTTGAATGGTGTTAAATGAAGAAAAAAGATTCATAAAATGGATATATGTTTTTTTGTTTGAGCAAAGTTGCAAATGTTAGTTTTTTCTTTTGATTTAAATGTATCTTTATGTAACATCTATATTTATATATTCAACCACTCAATGCTCTTATTTATTTGATTGTAGTTTTTCTATTTTTATTATGTTTATTTTCTATTTTTTTTTTGTTGGGTTATCCAACACAACATATTTAAAAGATAACATAATTTTAAACATTTGATATGTAATTATGATAGACTAATCATGATATGTTCTTCATATGAAAGTAATTTATCCATATTACTACGACAAGAATTACATATGACATTTACGAAAATATATGTATATATATTATATGTGATTTGTTTAACATGTATATGCACCTATGTATGTTATAAATTTATAATTAAATATCTTTATATTTAATAATTGAAGGGATTAAAATGATGAATCAAACCAACTATTTAGAAGAATATAATAATAATAATAATAATAATAATAATAATAATAATAAATATGCATTTCCAAGTACCGCATTAATTTGAAATTCACACTACAACTCAAGAGTTTTCTAATTTATGTATATTTATTAGTTACGACTCAAAAGTTTTTAACTTATGATTATTAATTAGTAATCACTAATAACTTTTTATTTTCCTTTCTTTTATAAGGTTGTAAAGTTTTGCTCATTAAAAACATTAATGTATTTGAAGAGATTTATGATTTAAATATGAAGAGTTAATATAAATGTTATAATAGATGTTTTAGTGTTTTTATGTTATTAAAAGTTATAGTGTTTATTTTTCATATTTTTTATTATTCATTGTATATATATCTTTTTTAATACAAATGTTATAATAGATGTTTTTCTATTTTTATGTCACTAAAAGTTGCAGTTCATATTTTTGTTCACATGTTTTGTTACCCGTTATATTATCATTCATTTGATATATAATTTACACAATTTTAAACGGTTTATAAAATTATCAAATAATTGTATATATCACAATGACTTAAAAATTAAACTATAATGTTTAATAAAACTAATATGTTAACTACATGTTTGCTTTACTACTAACATTTTGTTTCAAAGTAGAAATATTAAATAATAATTTGGTAAAAGTTATTATTTTAACTATATAATTCTATTGTCGCGCAACGCGCGAGGATTCGACTAATATATATATATATATATATATATATATATATATATATATATATATATATATATATATATATATATATATATATATATATATATATATATATATATATATATAGAGAGAGAGAGAGAGAGAGAGAGAGATAGAGAGAAATATAATGATTCAATTGAGGAAAAAAATATTAAGAACAAGGGAATAAATGTGAACCTCTCATTTCGAATCTGTCGCTTAAGCACTCTAACGTATTGGGAGGACGAAACAGATTTTACTCATATATGAATATTTACTCATATATGAATATGTATATATATATATATATACACACACACACATACACCCTTATTCATTTATGAATAAATATATGTCTGTTCACAAGTGATTATTTGTATGTGAATATCGCAATTTGTGGTGGAGGTATTTGTGGTAGCAGTGGTAGTGGTAGTTGTGGTTTTGGTTGTGGTGAGTGGTGGTGGCAATGGTGGTTGACGTGGTAACGGAGGTGGTAGCAGGGGCGACAGTGACAGTGGTGACGGTGGTGATGGCGGTGAAGAAGGTGGTAGTAACAGCGGAGTTAGTGGTGGCAACGGTGATGGAGGTGGTGGCGGTGGTGATGACGATGACGAAGGTTGTGGTGGTGGTGAAAGTGGCAGTAGATATGTGGCGAATGAGAGGGAACGTGGTGGATTCATATGTGATTATACGTAAATTTATAGTCACATATGAATATTACCTCTCCATCGTTGTGCCGGTACGACGGAGGGTTTTACGGTAAAATATATGTGAGTGGCTTAGATTGATTCCTCAATCTCAACATTTTTTATTTTCTCAATTAGACTTATATCTCCCCGTCTCTCTCTCTCTCTCTCTCTCTCTCTCTCTCTATATATATATATATATATATATATATATATATATATATATATATATATATATATATATATATATATATATATATATATATATATAAGTTCAACAATGAACCATTATAAACCGTGGAACTCTTAGAAACAATATGATCAAGGGCCAAAAAAAAAGAGATGCACATTAAGAGGTTGAACACACATACAACGGATCACACACAAAAAAAAATAAATAAATAAATAAATAAATAAATAAAAACTTTTTCGTGTATTTATTTACTTTTATGACTAATCTTTTATTGAATTTTTTTTGAGTATACCGAAACTTATAATTTTTTATTTTATTTCTATAGATGTCCATATTGATATACAAAAAATGAACTTTATTTTAAAAAAAAAAAAATACTTACTTCATTTTGTTAGTTTTTTTTATAATTTTTATGCTTATTTTTTATCAAAAAAATAAAATAAATAAATATAACAAAATTCATAATTTTTGGTACTTTTTAAATAGACATTCATATGGATTTAAAAGAAAATCGAAATTTTAACTCAGATTCATGCTGTGAATATTAAAAACTCAAGTGTATATATATATATATATATATATATATATATATATATATATATATATATATATATATATATATATATATATATATATATAGTTCAGATACATAGTATGAATAATAATAATTCAGATTCCCATTATATACAATTCATATTTACAATGGGAATAATAGTAAGTCGGATTCCTATTATGAATCTTTGAAAATTGAATTGTATATACAATTCAGATTCACGGTATGAACAAGATCATTTGTTAATTTTACAAACCCAATTTATGAGTAATTAAAACGTTAAAATATTATACAATTACAAGGAAATATACATCGATTCACATGTAAATTTTAGTAAATTAATTTATTAATGATCAAAAGTGTTGAAATAGTAAGTCAGATTCACATTGTTACTGCTTAAAACAAAATTATATGCAGATCATATTCACAATGTGAATCTAATCAATTAATCAATTTATATAAATTAAAACATAATTTTTTTAAGAAAGTCACCGGCGATTTTGGTCCTCAACAAACCCTTCGATCCTTAATCAGTCACTGGCGGGATCAAACACCGGTGATCTCACGTCTTCAATATGATGGGAAATACCTCATGGACGACAGTCAGTCACAGGAATAGGAACGTGCATGGAAACCGTAGGGTTCATCGTATCAACCCTGATTCAAGAAATAGTCACGTAAGGTCAAATATAACCTCTCTCTTTATCACCAATTTTTCGGATTCTATTCAAGTCGGAGACATTCAGAGGGTTTGCAGGCAAGCTTGTAATCGTTTAGGTAAGCTAGTTGGTGTTTTTATTGCAAAAACACTATCAAAATCGGGGAAACGATTTTGTTTTATTAGGTTTTTAGGCCTTGGTAATTGCGACTCCCTGATTATACAATTTCGTGAAGTATGGTTTGGTTCATATAAACGGTTTGCCTCCCTCCCTCGTTCCTTGGAAAAAAAAAACGTTCGTACATCCCAAACCATTGGCTTCTCCACAGCAGTTCATTGTGATGTGAGTGTAAATTCTTATGCGAATATGGTCCGTGGCTCAGCGAACGATATGAGAAATAGTAAAAACATGGAAGAGATTATCGAACTTACTTCTGGGCACTTCATAGTTGAAAAAAAAAACAAAGAGAATGTCTTGTTAAGGCAAGAGATTTTTCCACACTCCCTAATCTCCGGGTGCTATGCTTGGATGAGGGATTTGATAATTTTGAAATAAGATACATTAGAGGTTTGTGGGTGTTGATTGAATTTAATTTCAATAATGCATGCAAAAACTTCATGTGTAGTACTGCAATAGATCATTGGATTTCAGAAAATAGAGCATGGGATCAAACCTTTGTTCCTTTATAACGTATAGTGTGGGTTGATGTTGAAGGATTACTTTCCGCTTGGAGTAAAGAGTCATTTAGAAAAATTTTCTCTAGATGGGGAATAGTTGCTTAGTATGATGACCTTGGAGAAGATATTTACAAGAACAGGATTTGCATATTAACTTCTAGTCAAACTATAATTTCAGAGGTAATCAAAGTCCGTGTCGATGAGGCTACATACTGGATTAGAGTAAAAAAAGCTTCGGGGTGACTCCCAACTTTGTTCATGATTTTTCTAATCCTGAACTGGACAACAGTGAACTACAAGGCAACGAACAAAATGAAGAACATTCTCATTATTTTGAAAGGAATGAGGAGGTTTCATCGGATCCGTTTGGTATTTATTATGCAACTGAAAAAATGAAAGTGGATGAGGTCAACAATGATATTCAAAAAGGATTTAATAGTTGGGGTAATGGAAAAAAGAATAAAAATAATAGACAAGGGCTTCAGGGGCAAAATGGGAATTTAGCAACAGAAAACGTTCTTTACCATTCTCCTGCTGACTTTCATGATTCAAGTTCACCTGCTGCTTCACAAGCAAATTCCTCTGCTGCCCCTGGACTGGCTGTCAACCTCCCAGTTGTCGCTGCAACTGTTTAGGTCTCTGCTGCTGTTCCACTCACTGCTGCTGAAGAATCGCAAGCAGCCCCTGCTACTTCACCCAATCTGACAGCAAATCCTGTTGTGCATTCTGCGAACTCTTCAGCTCACACTGCTAATTCTGGGTCTCTAAAAATGGAACAGATACTTCAAATAAACAAGCTCTGGTTGGTTTTTCAGGTGGATATATCCGCATGTCGGGCATTCCATCTATGGATGATTCTTTATCTCATCCACCTGGTTTCTCAAATATGATTCATGGAGAGAATGATGTGTTCTCATAAGGCTCTTTCAACACCGACTCAATTATGGTTGAATAAAAAAAACAATTGCACTGGGAGAAAATATTGGTCTTAATATGAATAGTTGTTCTGAACATGTTAAAAATACTATCATTCAAGGAGCGGGTTCTTTATAGAAACGGGTGTGGATAAAATCTCTTTGTGTCAAATTTAAAGTTAACTTTTTGGCTATTCAAGAAACAAAAAAGGAGCTAATTGACCTCTCTCTCGTTCATTCTTTCTGGGGTAACCTCGCGTTTTCTCATTCTTTCTCTCCTTCTCGCGGTGCTTTGGGTGGTATTTTGGTTATATGGGACCCAAATATATTTATTCATAATAAAGTAATAGTCTTTGATTGGTATGTGGCGGTGGAGGGGATTTGGGCTGTCTCTAGAATGGATATTTTGTTGATTTCCGTCTATGTTGCCCAAATAGACGATTGTAAAAGACAACGTTGGGATGAAATCTCTACCTTGATTGCTTCTTTCTTAGGAGAATGTGTAGTTATGGGAGATTTCAACGAAGTCAGAAACGAGTCTGAGAGGTTTGGTTCTCAATTCCAACATATTCCAGCTAGAACCTTTAATCAGTTTATTCATCATAATGAATTAGTTGATATTCATATGTGTGGGCCTATTTATACGTGGAGTGATAAATAGGGATCTAAGTTTTCCAAGCCTGATCGTTTTTTGGTCTCCGAAGGTCTTATGCTGCGTTTTCCTCACATTATAGGTTTGGCTCTGGATAAAAACATCTCAGATCATCGTCCTATTGTTTTATTAGAGCATCACGTGGATTATGGTTCATCTCCTTTCCGTATTTTTCATTCTTGGTTTGAGCTAGAGGGTTTTGATGAAGTGGTTCATAATTCTTAGAACTCCAATGTTGCTGGGAATTTGATTGATAATCCTTGGGCTATTTTCAAGAAGAGGCTCCAAATTCTTAAATCTAACCTAAGATTATGGAACTCTAGTGCTCGAGATCGTTTGAGTAGTAAAAGGAAAATTCTTCAAGATAATATTGAAGAGATTGATGCTTCTCTTATGCTTGATGGGGGCAGTGCTGATCTTCGAGAACAAAGAGTTCAGCTATTAAAGAATTGAAGGACTTAGATCATCTTTCTAGAGTCGAGTTGGCGTAGAAAGTGAAAATTCAGCGGGCCAATGAAGGGGATGAGAACTCTGGTTTTTTTCATGGCATTATTAATCAGAAGAGGTGTCATCTTGCTATAAGAGGTATCATGATTTATGGTGTTTGGTAGTACGATCTTGGGAGAGTTAAAATGGAGTTCCATAATTATTAAAAAAATATTTTCTTGAGAAGAAAAAAAAGGAAGATGCCCTTCTACTGATCCTAATCTGTTTTGTACTCTTACGGAAGATCAAATTCTTTTTCATCAAGCTCCTTTCTCTCGTGATGATATTAAAAGGACTGTTTGGGATGATCAGGCTCCTGGGCCAGATGGTTTCTCTTTTGGTTTCTTGAAAAGATTTTGGGATCTTACTTCTGATGAATTGGTGGCTTTCATTCAACATTTCCATAGTCATTGTTTGGTTCCTAAAGGTTGCAACGCTTCTTTCTTTACGGTTATCCCTAAAGTTCGTGACCCTAAGAATATTAGAGATTTTAGACCTATTAGTCTAATAGGGTGCCAATACAAAATTTTTGGTGAATTATTAGTTAATAGGTTGGCGGAGGTTATTGGTTCTATTATTAGTCTGAAGCAGTCTGCTTTTGTTAAAAGTAGACAAATCTTGAATGGTCCTTTTCTTCTCAATGAGGTGGTTGCTTGGAGTAAGTCTACAAATAATACTCTTATGATTTTTAAAGTGGATTTTGAGAAGGCCTTTGATTTTGTCTCATGGTAGTATCTTTTGGAGATTATGCAGATTATGGGCTTTGGTAAGTTGTGGTGTGCCTGGATCATGGAGCTTCTCCATTCTGCTAAGGCTTCTGTTCTTGTTAACGGGTCCCCTACTGATGAATTTCAAATCCAACGTGGTCTACGAAAAGGTGACCCCTTGTCCCCTTTTTTATTCATTCTGGTTATGGAAGGGCTTCATGTAGCTTTACGGAAAGCTCATAATGCAAGCATGTTTCATGGCATTTCTATTAGTGAGATTGATATCTCACACTTGTTTTATGCTGATGATGTTAACCTGATGTCAAATTGGGACACAAATGATCTTGAATCATTCGTATCTTGAGGTGTTTTTATTTAGCTTTGGGTCTAAAAATCAATTTACAAAAAAGTATGTTGATCGGAGTGTGAGTTCATTTTACTCAGGTTAAGGTAGCGGCTCGTAAGGTTGGGTGTGCTCCTGATACTTGTCCTTTTATTCATCTTGGAGTCCCTATTGGTCAGAATATGTCTCAGGGTTTCTGCTTGGTCCCCTGTTGTTGATCGTTTTCGCTCAAAACTCTCAGGTTGGAAAGTGAAATGCCCTTCGTCTGGAGGTCGCCTCTCTTTGATCAAAGCGGTTCTTGGAAGACTTGGTAGTTACTTGATGTCTATCTTCAAGGTTCCAATCTCTGTTGTTAACACCTTGGAGTCTCTTCGAGCTAGGTTCTTCTGGGGTGTTGACTTAGATGAAAGATGCATGCACTGGGTTCGCTGGGATCGGGTCTTAGCTCAAAAAAAGGACGGGGGTCTTGGTGTTAGCAGTCTTTTTTTCTTTCAATAGGGCCTTGTTATATAAATGGCACTAGAGATTCTTTCATAATCCGGATCTGATATGGGTTAAAATTGTCAAAGCTCTTTATGGTCCGAATGGTGGTTGTAGTTCTCTCTCTCATAGAAGAGGCTCGATTGGTCCATGGAATGGTGTTATTCGGACACTGGTGCATCTTAATAATCGTGATCTTGACCTCAGGCCTTTTAGTCCTATTAGAGTTGGTGATGGAAATATGACTTCTTTCTGTCATGATGTGTGGAAGGGGGATACCCCCATGGTTGCTTCTTTTCATAGGATTTATGCTCTTGATCTTCATAAATCTATATTGGTCTGTGATAAAGTGCATCTTGGATGGGATTCTGATTGTCTTAGGCGGGCTCCTAGAGGGGGTATTGAGGAGACTCAATGGACTGCTTTCACTACCTTAATGCAAGGGGTTCTTCACCATTCCACTCCAAATCATTTGGGGTGGACTATTGATGTTTCAGATTCCCTTACTGTTTCTTCTCTTAGAGCTTTTTTCTGGATAGTCATATGTTTCATTTGGGGGGTCCTGAAACTCATTGGAATAATTGGGTGCCTATCAAGGTGAATATCTTTATTTGGAGATTGCAGTTACGAAGTATTCCTACTAGAGAGAACCTTTCTCTTCGTGGAATTACTATGGGTTTGATTCTTTTCCCCATACGCTCCAACACTGATGAATCTATTGATCACCTTTTTCTCCATTGTAATTAGTTGATTAAGATATGGACTCGTGTTGCTGTTTGGTAGGGAGTCCAAACTCCTCATTTTTTCTCTATTGATCAACTCCTTTCGTGGTCTAATTCTCTTTCTTTAAAAAGAGGGCAACGACAAGCCTTTGACACTGTCATATTGATTACCTTATGGTGTTTATGGAATTTTAGTAATTCCACAATTTTTGGAACGACTCAACCTAGGAAATCTCTCATTTTAGATGAAGTGATTGATAGATCTTTTTTTGGATTTCCAATAGGTGCAGAAATGTAACATCCTAAAAATACGGTCCAAAAATTTCGTTTTTAAGTCATTATTAAAACCATGAATATCATCAACATATAAACATCATAAACCATGTATCTCAAAAATAACATCACAACTTGTCAAAGTATCAAAATATCGTATCAAATATCAGAGTGAAATATCCCAGCCTATAAGACTATGGTGTGTGTCATGCGATCATCCCAAGGCTTTCCCTTTGCTAGCAGAAGTACCTGAAACCAAACTAAAAACTGTAAGCACGAAGCTTAGTGAGCTCCCCCAAACTACCACATACCATACAATAAACAAATATTAGCATATACGGGGCCTTGCCCACTTCATCGGGCCTCGCCCAACATCGGACCGAAGTCGAGCATCGGGCCCCACCGACATCGGACCGAAGTCCAGAATACGTATATCATAACAACAAACACATAACACATAAACATATAGCATATAACATATAAAGCTTCCTCAGGCTTGCCCCAGCATCAGACCGAAGTCCGAAACACATAACACATGACATATAAGCTAAATCTTCATCGGGCTTGCCTCGGCATTGGACCGAAGTCTGGAAGATACGAACAAGTACATGAAAGAATCACAAAAACATCAAGCATACAACATTCCTCGGGCTTGTCCCGGCATCAGACCGAAGTCCGGAACATATAAGTTGCATCGGGCTATCCCCCGATATCGGACCTAAGTTCGACAAACACTAACATACATGAACGGCCGACACCGGTGCCTTTGACTGGATCCTACTGGAGGAAAACTCACCTCTCAAACTGGATGTTGATCTCGTGCGTGAGGAATCTCTGCTGGCTGCTCCCACGACTCCCCGACTAACTCTATACAATAATACTTAGTAAGAAAACTGAAAATCCATCAAAGGGTAAAATGACCATTATTACCCGTGGTAAAAGTCAATCCTATGGTCAAAGTCAACATTCTGAGTTGACCAACTCGTTGGGCTCTTTTAACTCAGAAATCCTGAAATCGTAACTCAACTCGCCGATTCGTTCCTCCGACTTGTCGAGTAATATCGAGCTTCTCATAGTCGCGACTTGGCAAATCAACTCGTCAAGTCCCTCTACAGACTCGTCGAGTTCTACCATAAACCGGAATGGAACAACACGACCCGACTCGTTGAGTTCCCTCATGGACTCTACGAGTTCTTTTGTCTGTTTGGCCATCTTAATAGATTAAGCCCTTGTTCTCTAGATCTAAAGCCCATACTTCGCTTATTCACTAGAAATGACATTTCTAAGGGTAAAGTTTCCAGCTTTACCCGTTGATAGCCCTTTTGAAGGGTTTAGCTAAAACCCTAATTCCTTTAGAACATAGATCTTGTCCAAAAAATCTTAGTATCCCAAACCAAAGCATGAAAACCTAGATATAGGGCCTAGATACCAGTTAACCACGTAAAGTCTCGAGCTTACTTCCATGCATGGCCCCTTTGGGGTTTAAAAGGCCATAACAACATCCTTAGGGTTTGCATGAGACTCAAATGGCATAAAGTTTGCACATTTATGCCTTTACAGCCCTTGATGACTTCATATCTGAAAGTATAATCAACTTGGGACATCCATGACTCAAAAGTCATGCTACATGGACTAAAACCCCAGTAAAGTGACCACAAAGAGATCTAATGAACTATAAGGCAGGTTAAGAGCTTGATTACCAGAAAGTGATGAGAATGGAACGAAATCCCTAGATCTATAACCTTCTCCTTGAACCTTCAAGCTCCTTCCTCTTCTTCTAGGCTTCAAGAACACACAAACCACTCCAAGATGGCTCACACACTCCCAAAATGCGTTAGGGTTTCATGGATTAGGGTTTAGGACAAGGAGGCTGTAAATGAGGCCAAGGGGTGGGGATTAGGATGCTTAAATAGGGTGCAAAACCCCAAAACTAGGGTTTCACCCTGGCCGAGCTACTTGGCGAGTCAGGGACTCGAATCGCCGAGTAAATAGCTTAAACCTCACGCATAGTTTTCCCTCTACTCGACGAGTTAGGGTCACCAACTCGTCGAGTCCTTCTTTCAAAATAAATAAATAATTAAATCAAATGCGTATTAGGAAACCAGACGTTACGATAAAAGCTAAAATTAGTTGGACCTATTGGCTTCATAATCCTCTTTTAGCTTGTAATTTGTTGCGATGACTCTTTTTTTCTAGCTTCTTGTTAGTTTTTTTATAAAATCTCTGCCGTTCTAATAAAAAGATTCACAATGTGAATCTGACTTGCAAAGTGATTTTTTTTACATCGATATGAATGTCTTCTATTTTTTTGAATTTTGATATATTTAATTTTTTTTGATAAAAAATAAACGTAAATATTAAAAAAAATAACAAATTAGGTGGGGTTTTTTCAATTTTTTTATATATCAATATTGATGTATATGAAAAGAGGATAAAAAACTATGAATTTGGGTATATCCGTTCTTTTTTGATAAAAAATAAATCTTAAAAATAAAAAACGAAAAAAAAAGTTGTCAATTTTTTTTGCTATGATTCGGTGCATGCGCATCTAACGTTTAAATGTACAATTATTTTTTACACTTTTGATCAATAGATCTCTAACAGTCAGGATTAGTTCATTGATTTCATGGTTTAAAATAATTCGTTATTAAACCAATTCTCTCTCTCTCTCTCTCTCTCTCTCTGTCTTTCTCTCTCTCTCTCTCTCTCTCTCTCTCTCTCTCTCTCTATATATATATATATATATATATATATATATATATATATATATATATATATATATATATATATATATATATATATATATATACATATATATATATGATTTAGACAAAACTACAAAGCAGGTTCCTGTGGTTTCTCATTTTATATGGTTAAGGTCCAAACCTTTGAAAAGTTGTATAGTTGGTCATTTTGATCACGTTTTGTTGTGGTTTTAGCCCCTCTTCCTTTAACCTTAACAACTGGGGTGTTAACTTTTTTAAAATGACTATTTTATCCTCATTGACCATTTCTCAACCAAACTACAAGGACCATTTCTACATATCTTCTTTTTAATTTAATTGAATTATTATATATTAATAAATGTTATTTTTAATATATACAATTTATATATTAGTAAATATTGTTTAATTAGATTATTAAGTTCTTTTAATTAATTTTTTTTATTTCTTTGTTATCGAATATTTTAATTGATTTATTATATATGAATAAATATTATTTTTAATATGTAATATTATTATATTCGATTATTAATTTATTTGGATGGAAAAAGTTAGTAAGGTTTACGTTGGACCTCTGATAAAGGTTTGACAGTGAACCCGACGATTTTCGTTGATGAGCAGTCGGAACTTTTACGTATTCTGACAACTTTGTGGTAGAACAAATAAAATTAAAAAGAATTAACAATATACATTAAAAATAAACTAATAAACTAAGAATACAAGAAAATTATATTTATTATATTAAAAAATAATAAATTAAAAATAATATTTCAATAAAAAAGAAATAATCCAAAAAAAGAGTTAAAAAATTAACTAAAAGAAATTAATAATTTGGTAATGTGTAACACCCCAAAGTTTGGAAAGCCAAGAAAAGAAAGAAAACCTCAAGTTTAGGGGAGACTCGGCGAGTCCAAGGAGGGACTCGGCGAGTCCGAGCGGGAACCGGGTGAGGTGTTAGCGACCGACTCGGCGAGTCGGCCAAGGAGACTCGACGAGTTGGGTCTGAATGAGGAAAACCCTAAATCCGGGACTTGGAGCCTATTTAAGCGTCTCATTCTTTTTCCTAGGGTTCCTTTAGTGCCTCTTTACCCCCCAGAACATCAACCCTAGCCGCCATATCCGTTTTTGAGTTAGATCTTGCATCAAAGAGAGAGCTATAAGCTTGGAGAAGGAAGAAAAAGCCTTGGAAGAGCAAGAAGGGGCTGTAGATCCGAGATTGAGAAGACATTTAAGATCCATTGGAGGTAATAAGCTGTTGATTGGACTCCCTTTGCATCTAGATCTATTCTTATGTGTGAGTTTTGGTCATTATTGGTATGATTTGTAACCAATTCGAGTTGGAGGTTCAGATCTGAGGTTGCTACCTCAGATCCATGTTGGTTTTGGTCTTGAATCCCCTAAAGTATCAGCCCTTGGTATGTTGAGGAAGCATGTTTGCCATAAACCCTAGTTTAGTGTGTTTTGAGCATAGATCTCTCAATCTACACGTAAAGTTTGCCACTTTACGTGGGGAATAGGCCCTAGAAGTATGGATCTATGAGTTGGAAGTTCTGTTTGGCTCGAAAAGCCACTGCATGGATTGAGGACTGGATAGACTCGGCGAGTCCTTCGAGTGGACTCGGCGAGTAGCTTGAAGATGAGGAGGAACTCGACGAGTAGGATGAACAGCTCGTCGAGTCGGTTGAAGTTAGGCATGGACTCGGCGAGTTGGATGAACAACTCGACGAGTTGGTTGAAGATTGTCTTGGACTCGGCGAGTCTGTTCTTGGACTCGGCGAGTCAGGTCGCGAAACCCTAAACCCTTTTGAGTTGAGACTCGAATCAGTGAGTCGGGTGGCGACTCAGCGAGTTGGGCAGGACAGGACTTGGAACTAGTTGGACTCGGCGAGTCATGGACTGACTCGGCGAGTCGGGTCGCGAATAAGAAAGACCCTGAGCTTATGAACTCGGCGAGTCTTTAGGAAGACTCGACGAGTAGGGTTGACCTGGAAGGTTGACTTTGACCAGAGTTGACTTAGTTGACTGTCAGACTAAGTGTTATATGTATATTGATAGCTCGGAGAGCTAGAGGGGCAGCGGTTCAGGGGATTGTCGAGTAGCAGCCAGAGGTTTATCAGCAGGGCTCAACAGTTCAGGTGAGTTACCTTCCAGTAGCGGTGGGTCTAAGGCCACAATGCCGACCCACCAGTAGGAGTTGTATGATAGATGATTGTCTTTGTGATATCATCTAAGTTCGCTAGTACCGGACATGTTATATGCTAGCATGATATGCTGTATGTGATAGTAGTAGAGTTTGGTTGTTCGAACCGAAGGGTAGTCAGACACCCCAGATACGTCTGACAGTATGTGACGATATGTATGCATACTGGCTTGTTATGTTATATGTGATCGTAGTAGTAGGGGTGAAATAGTCCCCGAGGATCGGTTGTTAGGACCGATGGGTAGTCAGCACCCCAGAATGGCTTGACACGGGTAAGACGGCACCCCAGAATGGCCGTATGGGTAGGTCGGCACCCCAGAATGGCCGTACCGGGTAGTCAGGCACCCCAGAATAGCCTGACAGTATATACGTTATGTGTTTGTATGGTATGTGGTATTTTGGGGGAGCTCACTAAGCTTCGTGCTTACGGTTTTCAGTTTTGGTTTCAGGTACTCGGTTTTCAAAAGAGGAGCTCGGGAAGATTGCAGAGCACACACCATAGTCAGTTAGCCTGGGAATGTTTGACTCTGATAATGCTATTATGTTTTGAATTTAATACTCAAAAGTTATGTTTGACTTATGATACGTTGTTTATAATTCCATTTTTAGTAATGTTTTAAAAGAAATTTTTAGTCGTGATTTTTGGGTCGTTACAAGTTGGTATCAGAGCCTTGGTTTGAGGGATTCGGGCGCACTCCTGAGTGTGTCTGAACTCAAACTAAGGAAGTGGTATATAGTTTTCAAAAGAAAAATCGTAATTACAAAAGAATTTTGAGAAAATAAAACAATTTTAGAAAAAGCAAAAAAAAAAAAAAAAAAAAAAGTTTTGAAAAGAGAAAAGAGTGTGGTGCATGCAATCAGCCGAGCTCAAGTAAGTATTCCCAATTTACCCATACAAGTTATATTATGATTATCAGTATCAGTTTCAGTATCAGTTTCAGTTTCAGTTTCAGTTCCAGCTTCAGTAGAACAGCATGCTAGAATAGGACTAAGGATCTAGGATGATGCCTTATGTGCCTGCTTTATGTGTTTCAGCTTAATGAGAATTGCATGCTAGTAATGAGTAGACAGTAATAGGATAGCCTGTGTAGGTTATGCCTGATAGTATGAGCTTAGCATTATATGTTAGTGCAGTTTCTTGTTATGAGAATTGTTTTGCCTGAGTATGTTTCCCTTATCTGAATGCTGCTTGCTTTGTGCTTTGTGGGACTCTGAGTGATGAGAGTTAGCCATTAGGTGAATACGTTTCATCACATGTGATCAGGGTTGAATAATCTCAGAGTGTTGGATTTGGCCCTACTGCGCAGCTCTCGTTTGAGTCCAACCGTTGTAGGGACGAGTCTTTTACTTAAAGGATTATCTGAGCCTCGTCACATGTGATGGTATTCAGGTGGTGACTAATTGGCATTACTAGGAGGCCTTCAGCAGCTGAGGACTGTGTGGGTAGAGTCAGAGGTTCCCTAGGGCAAGCCTAGGATGAGAGTAGCAGAGATCAGTAGAAGAGTAAAGGGGACTTGGTGGAGTTGAGGTAACTCTTGGGGAAAGTACGGATAGATGTGGAAGGTAGTAGGGGCCCATACTACTGAAAGCAGAGGATCCGTACTCGATTCAAGAGGGGCCAAGACGAAACCAGGAATGGTGTAGTGAGTGAGAAATCCCTCAGCAATAGTGTGTTAATTGATCAGGATTTTGTTATATTTTCAGCATGGTGACATTGCGCGAGCATCCAGTTAGCAATTCAGGCGTCGAGGAGGGATCTAGCTCGGGTTTTGGAGCCGGGCAGCTTGATGATCAGATGAGGGATTTCATTTCCGCAGAGATTATGCGCAACATCATTGATCAGACTCCAGTGATTTTCGGTTCAGTTAGAGAGGCCATTGTGAAGCTCATGGGTAGTCATCTTAAGGCCTTAGGGGCCGGGGCAGTTTCAGGACAGTTTGGGGCTCATCTAGAGCCCGATTCTCATGGATCCCAGGGATCCATCAGGAAGGGGAGTCCCATTTTTAGCACTTGTCATCCGGGGTCGGGAGTGAGTGGTCCACCTTACCCCCAAAAGGGTTCCCTGCAGGATTGGATTGCTGCAGAGGTTTCGCGGGCTCTCCAGGAAGAGTTACCAAACACCATTGGGCGTATCACCGATAGTGTGGTCGGCGGGATTGAAAGGCGGACCTCAGCTGTCCAGGCAATGGGTGAAATGGTCACTATGACCCATGAGCGGGAGATTGGCTCGGATAGTCAGCTTAGGAAGAGGAAGCGGTCTTCCGGTCTAGGTTGGCAAGATGGGCAGTCGGACACTGTCATAGTGGGTGTCAGAGGCCCGCAAGGTCGAGATAGTTGCACGAGGAAGAAGGGAGCACGAGCTGGCGTGCGCAGCAAGTCTAAGTGTGGCAGATGCGGATGGAAGGGTCACAAACGTCAGGAATGCACAGTAGAAGTAGAGTTATGCCATCGTTGTCATCAGCCTGGCCATGTTAGGGTGAACTGCCCCGTTCAGCGGTTGGGACAGCCTCATTGTCATAGTAGAGTTCGAAAATCAGAGGGATTTGAGGATCCTTCAGAGCAGGTTGCAGGTATGATTCTTTTCCCTCTATTTTATTATTCACAACATTATTGCTATGTTGCTGCATTGATGTCAATAAGCTTATGTGTGGTGTTAGTGTGGCTTGTTTGTGATTATGTTATATGCCATTTGCATACCTTGGATAATTGGTTGGTAGTTAGGGGATGTGCTCTTATGAAGAAGGTTTCGGAGGATGCAGTAACTGTAGCAAGGTTGGGAGAGATTTAGTTCGTTTCGCTAGTTCGGAGTGGTTAGTGTTGGGATGGATTGGTTAGATCCCTAGCTATGGCAGGCTTGGGTTCCTTAGCAGAATGATTATGGAATGGCAGCAAAGATCGGGATCTCTTTTGAGTGTGAAGCGGCAAGGGGTAAGCAGGATCGAAGTGGGGGAGAACCCTCCGGGTATATATGGATAAGATTCTCGTAGACTCAGAATGAGTGCGCGACCTCTAAGAAGAAATGGTAGTAGCACAGTGATGGATGGATTGAGAAGTTCAGAATTAGGAGTTCGAGAACTTTTCCCAGCAGTTAGTTCATGTAATCGAGATGGTTAGAAGCTGGTTGGGAATCCAAGATTGGAGGACCACCTGTCGGACGCATGAGAGTCGGAATGAAGATCCTGAGAACGGGTAACAAGAGATGTTTTCGTATTAGTAGCCAGTGTCTGAGGCGGCATGCAGGTTGCGTAGATTCAGGACTTGGGAGGTTGGAAACTTCCCAACAATAGCTTCTTGTATCCGGATTAGTAGACGGTTGGTTTGGGAACCAAGCCGAAGGATTCCTCGACGAAGCGCTAAGTATATCAAGGATATAAGATGTCGAGGATGATGCAGAATTCAAAGTCTAAGGACTGTTTTTTTTTGAAATCGAGATGAGGAATGACTAGCGGGACTAGGGATAGTCAGGATGTTCTCGAGATAGTGGTAGTGTTGTAAGTCTGCGGGGGTAGCCGTAGCATTCACTAGCAGTCAGATGGTAGTAGTAGTGGTGTTGTAAGTCTGTGGGGGTAGCCGTAGCATCCACTAGCAGCCAGATAGTATTAGAGAGTTGTAAGTCCGCGAGCGTAGTCGCAGCCTTTTATCAGATTGGTAGGTAGCATGAGCGCGTGTTAGACGCGGGAAAGCAGTTGTACCCACCAGTTCGGGTGCAGCAGTGAGGATATGGGAATCCACGGGTTAGCTTTCGGATTTCCCAAAGGGATCAGTTATGGCTAAGTCAGCAATTTGGGCTATAGATCGTCACATCAGTTATGAGATCAGAGTCGCAGTGGACCGTTGGGGTTCGGGTATGTTGTGGGCTACCGTCAGTCTGGGAGCCATCATGTTGTTAGTCGTGGAATTGATGATGTCAGGATGTGACGTATGAACCCGATCGGTTGGATCGGAAGGTTGCTAGAGCCACAGTGACAGGATAACTAGTGGAAACTAGTCCTAGAGGAAGATTTCGTTCAGGAGTCGTGGAAGCGACTAAGTGAGGAGTCCCTTGACTCCACAGTTGGGTTGGAGTTCAGTGTTTCAGGCAGCTCAGTGTTTTAGCCAGTTCAATGTTTCAGGCAGCTCAGTGTTTCAGTCAGTTCAGTGTTTCAGGCCGTTCAGCGTTTCAGTCGGTTCAGCGTTTCAGGCAGTTTAGTGTTTCAGGCATGTTCATTATTGCAGGTAGTTCAGTGTTTGGAAGGTTTCAGGGTTTTGGGTCAGTATTAGTTTTGTGTTGGAATGCAAGTGCTGACGGTATAGTTGGTTGATTTGGAAATGGCAAGTCTCTCTCAGCAGGATCAGTTGAACCTTCTGCCAAGTGTAAGTGATCTGTAAGGATAGCTAGGCAGGTAGCCTTTCTTTCAGGATGGAAGGCTCGAGTTAGTAGGA
Organism: Lactuca sativa; assembly: GCF_002870075.4. Classification (NCBI taxonomy): domain Eukaryota; kingdom Viridiplantae; phylum Streptophyta; class Magnoliopsida; order Asterales; family Asteraceae; genus Lactuca; species Lactuca sativa. The sequence continues at coordinate 97,622,148 of NC_056630.2, read as the reverse complement.
GTTGAGTAATCAGATGGGATATAAGCAAGCTGTTTCCAGCAGCATCGTTTCAGTATGAGCGGCAGAATAGATATAACAGTTATGGATAGTCGAAGTATCTTTAGGAGTCGCTGGAAGAGACTAGGAGTTTGCGATGGAGTGTAGTGACCGGTGGGAGTCCGGTAACTCAGATATAGGGAGATTGGTTGGACCAGAGTAGTCTCAGTGCATCCGGTAGGCGAATGGGAGGCAGCAGGATTTTCAGTCGGAGGAAGTAACGTTGAGGAAATTATGGAAAAGAGAAGGATTCAGTATGTTCCAACGGTAATGATCGGCATGGTGAGTGGCTGGAGTGTCGGACAAAAGGATGTTAGTTTTTCCAGACAGAGAATTGGAGGCAGTTCGCATGCAGTTGATCATAGCAAACTTCGAGGACGAAGTTTAGTTTAAGTGGGGGAGAGTTGTAACACCCCAAAGTTTGGAAAGCCAAGAAAAGAAAGAAAACCTCAAGTTTAGGGGAGACTCGGCGAGTCCAAGGAGGGACTCGGCGAGTCCGAGCGGGAACCGGGTGAGGTGTTAGCGACCGACTCGGCGAGTCGGCCAAGGAGACTCGACGAGTTGGGTCTGAATGAGGAAAACCCTAAATCCGGGACTTGGAGCCTATTTAAGCGTCTCATTCTTTTTCCTAGGGTTCCTTTAGTGCCTCTTTACCCCCCAGAACATCAACCCTAGCCGCCATATCCGTTTTTGAGCTAGATCTTGCATCAAAGAGAGAGCTATAAGCTTGGAGAAGGAAGAAAAAGCCTTGGAAGAGCAAGAAGGGGCTGTAGATCCGAGATTGAGAAGACATTTAAGATCCATTGGAGGTAATAAGCTGTTGATTGGACTCCCTTTGCATCTAGATCTATTCTTATGTGTGAGTTTTGGTCATTATTGGTATGATTTGTAACCAATTCGAGTTGGAGGTTCAGATCTGAGGTTGCTACCTCAGATCCATGTTGGTTTTGGTCTTGAATCCCCTAAAGTATCAGCCCTTGGTATGTTGAGGAAGCATGTTTGCCATAAACCCTAGTTTAGTGTGTTTTGAGCATAGATCTCTCAATCTACACGTAAAGTTTGCCACTTTACGTGGGGAATAGGCCCTAGAAGTATGGATCTATGAGTTGGAAGTTCTGTTTGGCTCGAAAAGCCACTGCATGGATTGAGGACTGGATAGACTCGGCGAGTCCTTCGAGTGGACTCGGCGAGTAGCTTGAAGATGAGGAGGAACTCGACGAGTAGGATGAACAGCTCGTCGAGTCGGTTGAAGTTAGGCATGGACTCGGCGAGTTGGATGAACAACTCGACGAGTTGGTTGAAGATTGTCTTGGACTCGGCGAGTCTGTTCTTGGACTCGGCGAGTCAGGTCGCGAAACCCTAAACCCTTTTGAGTTGAGACTCGAATCAGTGAGTCGGGTGGCGACTCAGCGAGTTGGGCAGGACAGGACTTGGAACTAGTTGGACTCGGCGAGTCATGGACTGACTCGGCGAGTCGGGTCGCGAATAAGAAAGACCCTGAGCTTATGAACTCGGCGAGTCTTTAGGAAGACTCGACGAGTAGGGTTGACCTGGAAGGTTGACTTTGACCAGAGTTGACTTAGTTGACTGTCAGACTAAGTGTTATATGTATATTGATAGCTCGGAGAGCTAGAGGGGCAGCGGTTCAGGGGATTGTCGAGTAGCAGCCAGAGGTTTATCAGCAGGGCTCAACAGTTCAGGTGAGTTACCTTCCAGTAGCGGTGGGTCTAAGGCCACAATGCCGACCCACCAGTAGGAGTTGTATGATAGATGATTGTCTTTGTGATATCATCTAAGTTCGCTAGTACCGGACATGTTATATGCTAGCATGATATGCTGTATGTGATAGTAGTAGAGTTTGGTTGTTCGAACCGAAGGGTAGTCAGACACCCCAGATACGTCTGACAGTATGTGACGATATGTATGCATACTGGCTTGTTATGTTATATGTGATCGTAGTAGTAGGGGTGAAATAGTCCCCGAGGATCGGTTGTTAGGACCGATGGGTAGTCAGCACCCCAGAATGGCTTGACACGGGTAAGACGGCACCCCAGAATGGCCGTATGGGTAGGTCGGCACCCCAGAATGGCCGTACCGGGTAGTCAGGCACCCCAGAATAGCCTGACAGTATATACGTTATGTGTTTGTATGGTATGTGGTATTTTGGGGGAGCTCACTAAGCTTCGTGCTTACGGTTTTCAGTTTTGGTTTCAGGTACTCGGTTTTCAAAAGAGGAGCTCGGGAAGATTGCAGAGCACACACCATAGTCAGTTAGCCTGGGAATGTTTGACTCTGATAATGCTATTATGTTTTGAATTTAATACTCAAAAGTTATGTTTGACTTATGATACGTTGTTTATAATTCCATTTTCAGTAATGTTTTAAAAGAAATTTTTAGTCGTGATTTTTGGGTCGTTACATAATGCTATCTATATTACGATATAAATATTCTAAAAAAATAATATTTATTAATATATAATAATAATCCAATAAAAAGAATTACTCCAATAAACAAAATTAACTAAAATAAATTAATAATCCAATATAGTAATATTTATTAATATATATAAATATTATTTATTAAAAACAATATTCATTCGTATATAATAAGCAAATTAAAATATCTGATGACAAAGAAATTAATATAATTTAATTAAAAGAAATTAATAATCTAATTAATCAATATTTATTAATATATAAATAGTATATATTAAAAATAACATTTGTAGTTTGGCTGCAGAAATGGTCCCTAAGATAAAATAGTCATTTTAAAAAAGTTAACAATCACATTAAAGTTTATGGAAAAGAGACCAAAATCACAACATAACTTGTTGAAAATGACCAAATCCACAACATTTCAAAGTTTTGGACTTTAACCACATAAAATGAGAAACCACAGGGACCATTGTTGCAGTTTTGTCTTTGATTTAAGACCTGTAGTGATATTGCCATATTTATACTTATTTTTAGGCAGTATTTAAGTACATTTTTATTAATAAATTGATAATATGTTTAGAATAATGATACTTATGAGTTTAAATTGTTATTTTCAGTCAATACAAAGGATTTTCGAAGAAAGGGACCAAAGGTGACAAAATGGGGAACATGGGAGGCTTGGAAGACAAGAAAATAATAAATTCACGATAAGAGTTAAATTCACGACGTGGCGACGAAGCCCACGACGTGGCACGGGTGTTCCAGAAGATAAGCATCGCGACGCGGAGGATTTCCTTGAAGGATACGGATTGCTTGAAGCCCACGATGTGGCGCAACCTGGCCACGACGTGGCGCGAGTTTTTGAGGATTATATAAGTCCTCCTGATTATTACGAAAGGAGAGACTTTTGGCAGAAGAAAAAGAGTTCCAGGAGACGAATAAGAACGAAAGAAAGGTTCTGGAAGAGGGTTTTCAACACCAAAAGAAGTAAAGGTTTATTTTTAGAACATGTCTTTCATTAGTTTTAGCTGTGTTAGTTTAATTACTATGATGAGCAGCTGAATCTAGCTACTCTTGTTTAGCTAGATGAAGCTTTGAACTTATGAATAGTTATATGATTATGGATTAAGCTTAGTTGGTGAAAATTTGCTTGTGTTTAATTTGTATGACCTAGCATGTTAATATTTGTTTATCTAATTGCTTAATTACATGTTTTGTGTAGCTTAGTGCCCGTTAAACTGCATGAACCTGTTTACCTAATAATTTAGTGAACATTGAATTGTTAGAGCTAGGATTGACCAATCTTAGTTAATAATTAGAATAAATAAAGTTTAGCTGTGCTAGAGAACGAGAATTGTGATCATAATTGCGTTTACACAATAAATCTTATATAGCATATTTACAACTATAATTAGTTCTGTGTTTAATTATGTGTGAACATACATGGTTTGACATGAATTAGTTAAATATTGGTAAGATAAACTAAATTACTAATATAATTAAAAACCAACTTAGTAATCCGTAATTGTTAGCTAGCCATAAGGGAGAAGTGGATTCAATCTAAACAAGAGTGTGTGTTTTTACTTATTGAATTGGATTTAAGTTCATCTGATCTTGTAAAATCAGATAAAACCCTTTATTAAATTTGTTAATAAATTAGGTTAATTTAATAGTAAGTAAATTAATTAGAACACCGTTCCCTGTGATCAACACCCGACTTACCCAAGCTATACTGTTATCTGACTAGGTACACTGCCTATAAGTGCATAGATAGTTAAGTTTGTTAGGTTATAAATATTAAAATTAGTGGGTACTTTTGTGCACATCAATTTTTTGGCGCCGTTGCCGGGGAACGGCTTAGTTTTTAGCTTATTTATTTACATCAAGTTTTTGGCGCCGTTGCCGGGGACACATACTTGCCACGACGTGGACAGACAAATTTTTTTAAAAATTTTAGTTTGTAGTTAGTTTTTCTTATTTTAGTTCAGTTTTTACGTTTTAGTTTAGCAAGTTGCAGGAGTTCATGACCAGAAGCTCAAACACACACTTGGTGCCACCACTGGAATACCCCGAGTCTGCACTTCACAAGAAAAAGACGCCCTTGCAAGAATTGAAGTCAGCCTTTTCTAGGAAGTCGGGAAAGAAGACAGGAGAGTCAAGTTCATCAGCAAAGCACAAGAGCAATCTTGAGCATTTGGATCATACACCCGTGCAAACCGAGTCCGAATACGATACCGAGCCAGAATTTGAAGAACACACACGTGAACCCGAGAACGAGCCAAGGAACGAGATGGCAGCAATTGAAGAAATGTCCATGGGAGCATACAAGAAGCGGATCCGAGAAGATATGGGTCCTGGTTTAGTCCAACCCGCAATTCCTACCACTGCCACATTTGAGCTGAAGGGACACATATTGACAGCACTGAAGGACATCCCATTTTTCGGGAAGGACCATGAGGATGCTTTTAAGCATCTAGACGAAGTCAACGACATTGCGGATTACTTTAATGTCCCAAATGTCACCAGAAATACAGTCTTGCTTAGGATGCTTCCCATCACTTTCAAAGGAGCTGCTAAGGAGTGGTTAAAAGCACTCCCACCGGGTACAATCACCACATGGGTTCAAATGCGTGAGCAATTCCTGGACCAGTTCTGCCCGCCATCCAAGATAGCCAAACTCAAGAAGGCGATAGCCAACTTTGAGCAACAACCGGGGGAGTCACTATACGAAGCATGGGAGCGGTACAAAGGCTTACTCAGAAATTGCCCTCAACACGACCTAAATGTGCAGCAAGAGATGTCAATCTTTTATGATGGGGTCAATGTGATGACAAGACAACTCCTTGATTCTCAAGGACCGTTGACAAAGAAAAATCCAAGGGAGGTCAAGGAGCTAATTGAAGAATTCGCGAAACACTCCCGCGAATACCATAACCCGAGGCAAGACGGAAGTAAAGGCGGAGGAGGGGCCCAAACTGAAGAAATTTCAGCTGTCATGGCCATGCTAAATAACATGGATCGTCGGATAACACAAATGGACCAGTCGATACATGCCATAAGAGTGGGGTGCGAGCGATGCAGTGGTCCACACTTGACCAAGGACTGCAATATGGATGAGTTTGGGAACAGAAAAGCTCAAGTGTGCTACTCTAGTGGGGATAAGTTTGATGACGACTGGAGGAAACCGAAGAAGGAGTGGCTGCCATATGAAGAGTATAAAAAGCAAAAAGAAGAGAAGTATAGGAAGACAGGTCGAGGCTTTTACCAAAAGGAGCAGCCACCAATCGAGAAGAAACCCGACCTAGAGACCATTTTGATGAAGTTTATGGAGGCTTCGGAAAAGAGACATGATGCCACGGATTCCGCTATCATGGAACAACAAACATTGATAAAGAACCAGCAAGCCTCCATCCATAACCTTGAAGTACAATTTGGTCAACTAGCCACTTTAGTTCATGAAAAATTGTCCCTGAAGAATTCCGAAGTAAAAGCCCAATCTCACGTAATGGCCATCGATACTGAAGAAGATACAATATCTGAGTTCTTGGAGGCGTTGGAAGAAGAACCGCAGCAGCCCAAGAAATCAAGGATCGAAGATGGAGAAAATGTTGAACCAAGCTCGCCACGACGTGGCACGCCTCTGGCCACGACGTGGCGCAAGTCTGAGCAAAAATCTTTTGAGCCTATTCCAGATTATCATCCACCTATGCCATTTCCCACCTGTGCAGCACTTAGTCAACTGGAGAAGGAACATTTAGAGTTTGTGAAGCATGTGAAAGGGATTCCAATTAATACTCCCTTTGTTGAGTCCTTATCCAAAGCTTCCGAGAACCAGAAATTACTGCAAGACTTGATAGATACGCGAAGGCAATTAAAGAAGCAGTCTACAGTGATTTTAAGTGAGCAAATTTCAAAAGTTGTGTTGGGAGAAACACCAGAAAAGATGGGGGATCCTGGACGCCTCACTCTTCCATGCGAGTTTGGGAATAAAATGAAGGTTAATGCTTTAGCCGATTCCGGGGCTAGCATTAATCTAATGCCTTTTTCATTTTATCAAAAATTGGAGATTCAGAAGATGAAGGCTACAAAAATGAAGATTCACATGGCGAACCGTTCGGTGACACAACCCCGAGGCATAGTGGAGGATATTTTGATGAAAATTGGAAAATTTGTTTTTCCAATAGATTTTGTAGTCTTGGAAATGAAAGAAGACACGGATGTTCCGATAATCCTTGGTCGGCCATTGCTTAACACTGCTGGTGCCCTGGTTGATATTCGCGAGTCCAAGCTCACTTTGAGGGTTGGGGATGAACAAGAAGTCTTCGGGATAAGAAATGACTTTCAAGAAGATATAGAAGAGGTGTTCACGATTAATGAGGAGAATGAACTAGAAGAGTTGGAAAAGCTTATGGAAGAAGAGATAAAGGCAGTTCATCAAGACAAGAGGACAAAACCAAGGGCATCTGTTCCGTATTTGATTGAAGTCATAGCTTATAAGAACCCGCCTTCTTGGGTGAGCAAAGAGGACGAGGAAATGACAAGTGATGAAGAGGAAGTCACTTCAAAAGTAACAAGGCCGGTGGTGAAAGAAGAGGAGAACGCTATGAAGTGCAAGGAACACACAAAGGGCACAAAACGCAAGCATGAAGAAGATGGAAAAGCTAAAAAGGAAAATTCAAAGAAGGCGTATAAAAAGAGAGTTCAAGCTTATAAACGGCGGTTCAAGGAACAAAAGATCCTGGTGGTAGACTCTTCCGAAGAGTCAACGTAGAAGGCACGGAGTCCAGCTCAAGACTCCAAGAAAAAGAAGCGCTTCTCGGGAGGCAACCCGAGTTTGGTTTGCAATTTCTTTTTAAAATTTTCTTTTTTTTTATTTTTAATTAGGAAAGACATCAATTCATCATCTAAAAACCAGTAATAAGTAGAGAAATAGCTGTAGGGAACTTTAAATAATGAATGATATGCAAAGAAATTAGTTAATATGATGAATATTATTAAAATTTGGCATCTGACAGTTTCCACGACGTGGGCATAGCCAGCCACGTCGTGGGTTAAAATAGAATGCACGATCTTAAGAAATTTAAGGTCCACGACGTGGGCATAGCCTGCCACGTCGTGGCCTTTAAAAATCAGGGGGGACCAATTACTTAAAACCCTTTGACCGAGAAACCCCTTATCCCCCACTTGGAGACTACCGCACTCACGGGAACATCACAACCCTACAGCCAATTTCTTATTATACTTCCAAATTCCTTGCAAGATCTTGCTAATTACTCCATTTGGTATGTGTTTTACTCATTATTTGGCAATTATTTCTTCCAATTTCAAGTTTTCGTGATAAGGGTTTGAATGATTCACGAAATTGGTTGAATCTAGTGTCCGATTTTAGATTACATGTTATTTAAAAGTCCATAGGAACAAACCCCAAGAACTATTTTTGTGGAAATCGCATGTAAACAGGACCGATCAGAGTCTGGGTTCGACGCGACCCACGACGTGGCGCAGCCTGGCCACGTCGTGACTTCTGGCAGACCATTTTTATATGTTTTAATGTGTTATTTGTTTGCTACTTTGCTTTGCTTTTGTTTGCAGAAATGGGACCACGACGAGCTGTCCAGCAGGAAGAGGACCCGATAGATGTAGCAAGCATACATCCTCTATACCAGTTTCCTCAAAACATTCCCCGACCGTTGCTAACAACCTACGAGAATCGGTTTGGATAGTTATACAATAGGGAGTTTGCAATAGCCCCAATTATTGATTGGGGATGGCTTGGTAGAGTGGGAATGGTAGTGGAGCTGGAACGTTATTGGTCGAAGACTTATGTTGGAGATCAATTTTCGTTCACTTGTCACGGGTGGAGGAATTTATTCGCCATTCAAGAACCCGTGTACCGGGAATTGTCGGTAGAATTTTTCTCTACCGTATGTTTTGAAGAGCGCACCCTTGATGTCACCTACAATAGGGCACTTGTGTTTCGTCTGGGGGGTGTATATCGTGAGTGTAGTCTTCGGGAGTTTGCTTGGCGTATGGGGCTCTATACGGAAGTGGAGACGCAATCTCCGTGTTTTTATTCCTTTCTTGCTTGGATGTGTGCGGGATTTTGCTCCGGGTACTTTGGATGTGCAGTTATGGCGGGGCATTTCTAACCATGAGTACAACACTCGTGACTCGAGTGAGTCACAAATACGGAATCCTGTTTTCCGATTTTTGCACCGTCTTATCATGTTTTCAATCAATCACAAGCATCATGGTGATAAGGTCCCCATCCAGAATCTATTTTATTTATGGACACTTATTACCCCGGGGGTTTGCTGTGATTTGCCTTATATGTTGGCGAGGTTTATGGGGAAGAAAGCGGCCAATTCTAGGCCTGGGAGCCCGATTACTGGGGGACATTTGGTTACTCGCCTGGCTAGGTCATATCAAATTTTGACCCATGACTTTGTGAGGAATCTCACTCGATTCCCGGACACAGACTTGACCATTCAAGTCTTGGGTGTGATGCGAGCGGTGGTGAATATCGGGGGTCGTTTTGTTATACCACCAATCGATGACGAGCAGGAGGAGGTGCAACCGGGACAACAGCCACCAGCTAGGCCGAGGCGTCGGAATGTGCGGGCTAGAGGTGAGGTCGAACGAGAGCGTGCTGCTTCGCAGTATGTGCAGGGAGTGCCCACCGACCCTTTTCAGAGTCGGGTGGGAACGTATTTGGATAATCTACGAGGTCATGCTATTTACCATACCCAGCTTACAGAGGGTATTTATGCACATTTGGGTGTGACCCGACCACCTTCTATGCCACCACAGTATCCCTATTTTTCGACATGGGAGGAGCTATGGCGTCCACAAGATGATGGAGCAGGGCCAAGTGGAGCACAAGATCAAGATGATGATTGATTTTATTTCTTTTGTTTTAGAGTAGTTTTTTTTATGTTAACTTTGGTGTGTGATGTAAAACTTTATTAAGACTATTATGTTACTTTATTTTCTTTTGGGTTGATCTAATTTTTCAGATTAGCGTTGGAATTCTAAGGAGCATAGAAGGTTAACTTTTGAGTCGTGTTTGTCTAGTCAAGGAAGCTTAGAGTCGTGAGTCGGAACCACAATTCAAGATAAGTGTGGGGTCTATTAGGAGAGAGTTTATAGTTGGGAAATATATTTGCATAGAAGCGTCGGAAACCAGTTAGCCATTGGTCAAAGCTGCTAGAGTAAATAAAGCAAACAAGTCATTTTCTGCTGAGGTTCAGTTTCCACGACGTGGACTCCTTGTGCCACGTCGTGGCGCTCTTGCAGTTTATAGTAGTTTACCTTTTTGGTGTTCGCGGTTTCAACCCATATCACGACATGTCCAGATATATGCCACGACGTGATCCAGTTTATCATTGCCACATTTTTCCTTACAAATACCCACTTTGACGAGTTGAAGTTTCGAGTCCGGTTCGTGGTTTATTTACGTATTCAACCAGTTCTACACTGAGTTTCTATTTTTGGAAGTCTAATTGTACATTGTCCACGCTTTTGGAGATGCTCACGCCACTATCCCAGGGGAGTCTATTCCTTTTTCTCCCTTTTCTTTAATTTTGATTTGTTTTTATACATACAATGAGGGCATTGTATGAAATAAGTGTGGGGTAGGGGTAGAAAAAGTAAATTGCTAGAAAATTTTGAAAATTAAAATTTTTATTAATTGAATCTAGTAGTAATAATTTGAGCTATAATTGCTAGTATTATGCAGGATGATCCGATGAAAGTTCAAATGTTTAGTTGAGCCAATACACATTATAGTGCATTTGTGGCCTCCCTTATTTTAGTGAAATCATGGAACAAAAACATAACCCCGCTTGGTTTGAGGGATGCAATATGTTTAGCAGCCTAAACCTGAAATGTATCCAGGAAAATTATTATCATTAACCAATAAAGGTTGAGGTTGAGCGCCTCTGCTTAAGCATGTAGGTTTTGAGTGAAAAAAAAAGAGGTACATGTTAAAAAAAAGAGAGAAAGAATTACGGAAAGAAAAGTGTGAAGAATTTTGGAGCAAATAAAGTGAAGATCAAAAGATCAAAATTCTTAAGAAATTTAAAAAGTTGAAGATACCAGAAATCAAATCAACAATGGTGGTGAATTCAAAGAAATTAAAGATCAAATGTCAAAGAATTGAAGAATTCCAAAAAGAGCTCCATAGTGGTATCGAAAAATTGTAATTCTAGTTTATGTATGCTTAGGTTGCTCAACTAAAAATACCTTGAGGATAGGAGGTTTTCTGCGGATGGATTCGGAGGGTTGCATAACATGAGCATTGTTCGGAAAAAGTGGGCGAGTGTTTATGAAGATTGTGAGTATTTAAAGTATGGGGGGTACTTTAGGAGAATTTTAGACACAAATGCATGCGTTGAGGTTTTGGCATAATGGCTGAACTAGAGTCGGATTGTTCTGTGTAGTTTTAGTAATTAAGAATTAAGTTTAAATTTGCTTGAGGGCAAGCAAAGCCTAAGTGTGGGGTATTTTGATATTGCCATATTTATACTTATTTTTAGGCAGTATTTAAGTACATTTTTATTAATAAATTGATAATATGTTTAGAATAATGATACTTATGAGTTTAAATTGTTATTTTCAGTCAATACAAAGGATTTTCGAAGAAAGGGACCAAAGGTGACAAAATGGGGAACATGGGAGGCTTGGAAGACAAGAAAATAATAAATTCACGATAAGAGCTAAATTCACGATGTGGCGACGAAGCCCACGACGTGGCACGGGTGTTCTAGAAGATAAGCATCGCGACGCGGAGGATTTCCTTGAAGGATACGGATTGCTTGAAGCCCACGACGTGGCGCAACCTGGCCACGACGTGGCGCGAGTTTTTGAGGATTATATAAGTCCTCCTGATTATTACGAAAGGAGAGACTTTTGGCAGAAGAAAAAGAGTTCCAGGAGACGAATAAGAACGAAAGAAAGGTTCTGGAAGAGGGTTTTCAACACCAAAAGAAGTAAAGGTTTATTTTTAGAACATGTCTTTCATTAGTTTTAGCTGTGTTAGTTTAATTACTATGATGAGCAGCTGAATCTAGCTACTCTTGTTTAGCTAGATGAAGCTTTGAACTTATGAATAGTTATATGATTATGGATTAAGCTTAGTTGGTGAAAATTTGCTTGTGTTTAATTTGTATGACCTAGCATGTTAATATTTGTTTATCTAATTGCTTAATTACATGTTCTGTGTAGCTTAGTGACCGTTAAACTGCATGAACCTGTTTACCTAATAATTTAGTGAACATTGAATTGTTAGAGCTAGGATTGACCAATCTTAGTTAATAATTAGAATAAATAAAGTTTAGTTGTGCTAGAGAACGAGAATTGTGATCATAATTGCGTTTACACAACAAATCTTATATAGCATATTTACAACTATAATTAGTTCTGTGTTTAATTATGTGTGAACATACATGGTTTGACATGAATTAGTTAAATATTGGTAAGATAGAACTAAATTACTAATATAATTAAAAATCAACTTAGTAATCCGTAATTGTTAGCTAGCCATAAGGGAGAAGTGGATTCAATCTAAACAAGAGTGTGTGTTTTTACTTATTGAATTGGATTTAAGTTCATCTGATCTTGTAAAATCAGATAAAACCCTTTATTAAATTTGTTAATAAATTAGGTTAAGTTAATAGTAAGTAAATTAATTAGAACACCGTTCCCTGTGATCGACACCCGATTTACCCAAGCTATATTGTAATCTGACTAGGTACACTGCCTATAAGTGCATAGATAGTTAAGTTTGTTAGGTTATAAATATTAAAATTAGTGGGTACTTTTGTGCACATCATGTAGCAACATATTACATAAACCAAAAATAAAACAATATACATATTGAATGTTAAAACTAGAAGGGTTAATATAGAAAAGTTATATTATTTTTGGAAAAAATTGATAAATCCTAAATCTTTTTTTTAACAGAAAAGTACCGATTATTTTTACATTTTGCCCAAACTAACGAAAAAAAATCTTTTTTTTTTAATTTTAACATGAAACGACAGATTATGTGAATTTTTCAAAGAAATGAAGCATTTCTATTAAAAAAAGATTTAGAACTTTATTGAAAATTTTCTTAAAATAATGAGATTTTTCTGCATAAAACCTAAATTAAAAATTAGGTTTTGAGTACCCTTATTTTGTTTGATAGGACATATTTTCTAAAAAAAATTGTATAATTTAAAGCTCTTTAAAGTTTAAAAAAAAAGATAATTTTTCTTATGGCAAAACATTGAAAAATAACTAAATCTCACTAGTAGTTTAAAAAAAATCTAAAGTTACCTCTATAAGTGCATCGGGCAAACTCTAATAGAAACTTATATATAACAATGTTTTTAGACTATACAGTGTGGGAAATAGGAAAGAGTTTTATGGGTGAGATGGCACCTCTTGACACCATTATAACATGGGAACACCATCTCCCTTTCATGTTAAGGGGTGTTATGTCAAGAGATGTGGGTGTGATAACATACTGAAACTCTCTCTCTCTCTCTCTCTCTCTCTCTTTATCTCTCTCTCTCTCTCCACCATGTTATAATATGAGAAGACCACCCCCACTTCATGTCATAACATGTTGGAAGGTGATATAGCAAATTTTGGGTGTTGTAACACTCACATTCCCGTTGCTAGTACCTTTTAGCCTTAATAAACACTTTACAATAATGAGAAGGTATAATGAAGCTTTGGTTGTCTCAGGGTCGACCTTATGCTTCAATTTGTAAAGGTAGGGCTTAGGGCCCCAAATTGTAAGGGGCCCCATTTAATTCCAAGTGCAGCTCTTTTATCCATCTATTCACGGTCCATCTCCCCATTCCCCCAAAAAATCACGCTTGCAATTATAAAGACTACAATCACACCAGCGACAACGTCAACATTAAAGACGATTAAACTTCTGCTCTTTTCTACATTCTCGGACTCGATCCAGGCCTTCTTCTCTAATCAATTATTCTACTGTTCCACTGCTGTCAACTGAATCGCAACTGTTCTAATTCTCGCTGCTGTTCTTGCCTCTCGGTTTCTCCACAGACAATCGATTCTTCATTGAATTTGAAACGGTAATGTGCTTGACTGCTTCTATTTTCCCTTTTGAGTTTCAATTTTCCTATTGTCTGATTATGTAATTCAGGTCAAATAATAGCCGATTAGTTGAAACCAGTGTTTTAAAAATCTCAATCGATATTGATGATTTATGGAATAATGGTCACCTAACCAATAATCTTTGTCTCAGTGCTTCAATTTTCTTTGTTTGGTGAATCATTCCTTAAAAAGATTGATGCTTTTTGGCTCTTGATTTGGTTGATTGGCCCCAAACTCCAATATCTGGAAAAGTCTCATCAATACTACAAAACTGAATTATGATGGAATGTACCCATTGTATCGAATGATAGAACAAGCTTTTTTTTTTTATCAAACATGCAATATTTTATTTGAATTCTATGGTTTGGCCTCAATATTTGGTTTTGTTTTTAATGAGATTCTTGTTTGACATATAATTATATAATGTCTTTTGAATAAAACACAGTGTTTTATTATTAAGTTATGTAATTTGTATTTTAATTGTTTTTGGCTTTTTCTAAATGTCGTGAATGATCGAATTTGTTAATCTTTTCAATTTTCTGATATTTGATTTCAGATTGGCAGATTACATTGTTCACTATTTCCATATTGGCAGATTCCATTGTTTTTGAGCTTTCCATTATCTTAAGGGTGGTATAATCCTAATCAATATGTTCTATACTTATAGTTATTATTAATTAAATAATTAATGAACATGTCAAAGAGAAAATATGAATCAGGTGCTCCAAAAAGGAAACGAAAAATGCAAAAAGAAGCTTTTATAGATAAACAAAAAGGTCGTTTTAAAATATTTAACTACAAACAAAAATGTTGTTAATGAACAAGAACAAACTAATGTTGATAATGAACCAGAGCAAGCTAATGTTGATAATAATATTGAATAAACTAATATTGAAATTGATAACGAACAAACTAATAGTGAAAATGATAATGAACAAACTAATATTGAAATTGATATTGAACATACTAATATTGAAATTGATAACGAATAAACTAATAGTGAAAATGATAACACGTTTTTAAACATATATGATCCAAGTAGGTGGAATAATATTAGTACTAATTTAAGAGATTTAATTGTAGAAAAAGGTCCTATTAAAATTTATGATTTTAAACTTCCCAAAGATCAACATTTAAGAAGCTTTAGTACATCTCTTTATATTCAAAAAATACCAAATGGAGAAAAATACGAGCAAAACATTGTTGGTTTATTCCATAGATGTAGGTAAAGTTTTTGTTTTTATTGTAAATTATTTAATGTGAATACATCTACATATTCATTAGCACATAAATGTAATGATAATTGGAACAATATTTCTAGTATACTAAAAGACATGAATGAGGTCATAGATTGGCTTAGAAACTAGATTAGCAGATAATAAAACAATTGAAAAGAAAATCCAAGAACAAATAAATAACGAAAAAGAACATTGGAAAAATGTGTTAATAAGAATCATTGCTGTAATAAAAACTTTAGGAAAAAATAATTTAGCATTTTGTAGAACAAATGAAAAATTTATAAAGAAAATAATGGTAATTTTTTAACTATAATTGAAATGATTGCGGAATTTGATCTTATTATTCAAGAACATATTAGGAGAATTAATGACAAAGAAATTCATAATCATTATCTTGGACATAATATGCAAAATGAACTTATTAGTTTATTAGGAGAAGAAGTTAAAACTAAAATTATTAAAAAAGTAAAAGAGGCTAAATACTTTTCAATAATACTTGATCGTGCTCCTGATAGAAGTCATAAGGAACAAAATGTCAATTATCTTACGATGTTTAGATCTTTCAACAACTCCAATAGAAGTTAATGAGTACTTTCTAAGATTTTTAATTGTAGATAATGCAACTAGTAAAGGCTTATATGATATTATAGTTAATGAAATTAAAAGTATATGACTATATATAAATGATATTAGGTGTCAAGGTTACCATAATGGTTTAAATATGAAAGGAAAACATCAAGATTTTTAATTGTAGATAATACAACTGTTGAGGGTAATTAACTTTTGCGTTTGTACTCATTTGGTCCCCTTTTTTTGTATTCAATATACCATCAAACTTGTTGTTTGCGTTCACCATAACCCTTTTGACCGGCTTTTGACCTGTGATAGCCGGTCAAAGGGTTATGGTGAACACAAACAACAAGTTCAATGGTATATTGAGTACAAAAAAAGGAAAGGGATCAAATGAGAACGAACTCAACAGTTGGTTACCCTCCTCAGACATTTTCTTTTTTTTTTTGGTGATGGTCCCTTTCCTTTTTTGTATTCAATATACCATCGAACTTGTTGTTTTAGTTCACCATAACCCTTTGACCGACTATCACAGGTCAAAAGCCGGTCAAAAGGGTTATGATGACCACAAACAACAAGTTCGATGGTATATTGAATACAAAAAAAAGGAAATGGACCAAATGAGTACAAACGCAAAAGTTAATTACCCTCAAGAGTCATTTTCCCAAAAAAATCTGAGCCTCAAACAAATATGATATTTTTTTAATATCCCTAAAAAAGGAAATGAAACAAATAAATACAAATGCTTAATGTTCATTAAGAGTGTTATCGCGATTAAATTTATAAGGATATATCAATATATTAATGCTTAAGGGTCATGCTTTAACTTTAAGCCTCAAACAAATATGAAACTTCAATAATTAAATTAAGAGTGAATTATATTATTGGTTCCTGATTTAATTTTTACAACTAGTTTTTAAAATTTTAGTCCCAAAATTACAATATTTTTTTGGGTTAGAGACCAAAAATGCTATAAAAATATCATTACAAAAATTAAAGAAATCTAGTATATTCAATGACCAAAGATGTACTTTGCTCTTAAATACCACATGTCCGAATATAATTAAACAAGATGTTATAGAATATATAATTTAGAAAAAAAAATTAGAACAAGCTTTTATTTTAAGAAAATGTAAGGCTTGTTTGTTTGTGGAATTCATTTTCACTTTTTGGGAAAAAAATTTAGAAAAAAATGGAGTTTTAACTTTGAGTATAAAATCTAGAAAACTTGCTTGATTAAAAATAATTTATCATCGTAAATTATCTTTTATTCAAACTTATCTATCTACCTTTTAATTATCAATTTATCATCGTAAATTATAAGATTATTCTCATCCGTAAATTAAACGTTTTATTATGTGAATTCGAATAAAAAGACAAAAAGAATGATTTAGTTTTTGATTCAAAATAAAAAGGACAAAAAGAAACAATTTATTTATGTAAACATCGGAAATTTTTAAAGAAAATATTTGGGAAATCCAAGACAAAAAAAAAAGAAAAAAAAAAAAAAAAAAAAAAAGAAGCTACATTGAAAGCATGACCAACAACGCGCAACACACGATCTTATCTTTAATTAATATTTTAATAATTAACAACGCCAAAATAAAGATAACTTACAAAAAAAATACGGGTTATTTTTAATAATTAATGTATACACGTTTTATTGGTAAGTTTCCTAAAATTGGGAAAAACTATTTTTATAATTTATTTGGAAATTGATGATACATAATAATTTTTCTTCCTATATAAAAATTGGTGCTTTAAAATGTTGTATCATACAAGTATATAACGAATGAATTGTTATATATGGCAAAAAACTGTTATGTATAAATCAGTTCCCAATTTATTTATTTATTTTTTAAATCAATCGAATGAGTAACTAAAATAGTTTCTTTAATCAGTAAAGGGTTCAACTATTTGGATCTTTTTTATTTTCTTAAAAGACCCCTTAATAATCATTTTAACTTTTTTCTTAAAATAAGTTAATCATTATCAAATAATTATCTTTTTATTAATTATTATTACATAATAATAGACCCTCATGATTATTTTATATTTTACTTTAAATAAAACTAATCATTACATAATAAAATGGCTCAATATAAAGATTTGTTTATAGAAAAAAAATATTATTTTTATAAAAAAGTATTAAAATAAAAATATATTTATTTTTTTTCAAATATATAAAATAAAATATTTTAAACAAAAAAAATTTAATTTATTTTCGGTTTTTTAGTGCAATTTATTAAAATCATTTTTATATGAAAACATAATAATAAGTGACTTCAAATACGATATAATAATAATACTTAGTTTTCATTTAAATATTTAATATCATTTTATTTTTATTTTTTGGTTTATATAAATATTAAAATATAGAAAATATTAAAATATATAGAAAACGTTGACATGTTGTATTATTATTTGATTATAAAAAAATAAAATATATAATAAATAAAAAGTTTATAAGAATTAAATGATAAGTACGAGTTTCAAAAAAAAATTTAACTTTTAGTAATCATAAAAAGTATTGGTATTATAAATGCACGGAAAATTATGTCTAAAAATTCATTAATGAGGGGTCCTCTAAGAAAATCTAAAGTCCAATTAATAGGATCTCAGTAAATTTAAATTCAAATCCAAAACTAGTTATTGTAATAAATAATCAGTTAATGAGGTGCAATATATGACAATGAAATCCCACCATCATTTATAAATAAACTTGTTCTTTATCTCCATAGATAACCATAAAGGTAATTGTAATAATATTGATGACCTTTGTATAAAATTAAAACATTATTTAATCTATTGTTTAAAATATATACTTTAAATTTAAAAACTATATAGACCATATGCGTTAAAATATACAAAATTAATGTATATATCTAATTAACATCACATGAAGTATACGTATTTTTTTTTTATAGAAACTACATATCCTTTTGGCAAAATCATCACATATGGTATTGTTTATGTCGTTTACTTTCCTTCAACCTCATTCTAATTTCCTTATATCAAATAACAAAAGATTCAAATTTCATAATCAAACATTAACATCACTTACTTTTCTTCTGTCTTTTGTCGTTGTTTTGTTATTGATGATGGATATTGAATTATTTAATGAAAATGAAATGAATCGTGCAATTTTTGAACATTTCATGGTAAAAAAAGCATATGAACAGAATCAGAAGAGGGGAGTAATTGTCACCTTTTGAATATTTGTCTAAAAAAAGATATAACCATCAAAATAAACTGAATTTTGCAAAATTATATATAAAAAAATCACAGAATAATTCTAAGATCTTTGTAACAGAGACCTTAATTAATGAAATAATTGTAACACAATTTTTTTTGTCAAACCAATAATTATTTATAATAAACATTCAAAAACCAATATGATAGTCCATTTTAATCAATCATTTTGGTGATTATCCCCTTAAAGAGCCCCACAATTGTTTAAAGTCTAAACTTTGAGTAGATGATAAAACACCTCAAAGGTGCGAAGGACAAAATTGGAAATAGGAAGATATGACAACAAAGAAGAGCATAAAGATCAAAAAGAAAAACAGAGTCAATTCAATTGTATATATTTTGAACCCAATCCCCCGAAATTCTCCCAATTCTCTCTTACCTAATGCTCCATGTTCAAATACCCACGCCCTAAATCTTTGTTTAATCAATACCCACATCCCAATTTCTCATAAATTTAAGCATCTTCCTCTTAATCAGATCAACCCTTTTTCGTCTTCTCAACTGCTGTCCTGTTTCATGGTTGGTCAGCTTCAAAAATGATCGAACCCTTTGACTTATTTCTTACGAAATCGGCTTTTTATTGATGTTATTACACTTCCCCTAATTCTAGATTTTGAATTCGTGTTGAATTTTGTTTCAAATTTAGAGGAATTCATAATTCATTCATGGCGGTTCAAAAAGACAGGGTGAGGTTTAACGTTGGTGGTAAGATCTTCGAAACCACCGCCACAACCCTAGCAATCGCCGGCCGGGAATCTTACTTCGGAGCCATGTTTGATGAAAACTGGGACCTTCAAATCAATCCCGCCGGAGAACACTTCATTGATCGGAACCCAGATTGTTTTTCAATCCTCTTAGACTTATTACGAACAGGCGAGCTTTACATTCCACCAAGCCTACCGGAAAAACTCCTGTATCGAGAAGCCTTGTTCTACGGCCTCATGGACCACGTCCGGTCAGCGAAATGGGGGCAGTTCGACGGCAACCGTCTTCAGCCGTCAAAATCCGTCACCGGCCGAGCACCAGGCGATGGAACAGCGATCCGAGCATCCTCCGACGGCGGCTGCTGTGTTGCTCATGGAAGCATGGTCCACATTTACGATTGGATGTTAGAAGAACATCCTCCAATCAACCTCGATTACCAACGGGTCAATGACGCGGGTTGGGTCGGCCCGGTTGACCCAACCGGGCTCGTGATCAGCACGTGCGAGCGGCTCGGCCGTGGTCAAGGCGGAATGGGGCTATTCAATTCAACAACCGGCGAATTACGATACAAATTCAACGTCACACACGACGGCGTCGCCAAAAGTTACACCGCAGGTGCGTTGAGTTTTTCCGATGATTGTAAGTTATTCTCGAGTTGTAAAGGCAGAAGTAACGAATACGGAATCGGCGTTTGGGATCAAACCACCGGTCAACAAGTCGATTTCTTCTACGAACCACAAGGGTGGTCGCTCGGAGACGCCGATAAGCTCCAATGGCTAAACGGGTCCAACTGTTTATTAGTCGCCACTTTGTTCCCCAGAAAAGACAATTGTTACATTAGTCTGCTAGACTTCCGGTCAAAATCCATGGTCTGGTCATGGTCCGACATGTGGTCTCCGGTGAACAGCGACGACCGGCGCGTCCGTGACGCCATAGCCATGGAAGAAAACAGCTCGATTTGTGTTGTGAATGAGTTTGAAGATTTAGGGTTTATGGATTTGAGACGTGACGCTGGTTCAGTTCGATGGAGTTCAAGGTCTCGATTAATGAAGGGGAAAATGCCCGACGAGCCATGTTACCCTAAATTAGCTTTGCACGATGGACAACTGTTTTCCTCCATGAATGATTGCATCTCGGTGTTTTGTGGGTCTGATTGGGTTCTTACTTCAAGGCTTCGAAGGAGTTTTGGTGGGTCGATTTGTGATTTTTCAATTGGGGGTGATCGTCTTTTTGCTCTTCATAGTGAAGAAAATGTGTTCGATATTTGGGAAACTCCACCACCACCCATTGTGTGATTCTTTCTTTTTCCATTTGTTATTGTTTCAGTGTGTTTTAGTTTACCAGACGCTAATCATAGTGATTTACTGTTTTAGTGTGTTTAGTTATCACTTGCTAATCATAGAGATTTATAAAAGGAGGTTAAATTGTTTAATGCTACCAAAAATTAATAGTGTTTTTGATAACCATAGCCCAAATGTACTTGAAATTTGATAAACGTTGCCGAATGTGTAACTTTTATTTTATGTTGAATTGTTTTGAATATGTTACATGTAAATTCAATAAAACAAAAATAATAAAAACTAAGAACTCTAATATTTAAAAAAAAAAAAAAAGCTATTTAAAAATGTTTTTGAATGAGAAACTTTTGGCTCGTAATTTGAATACCGTTTTTTTTAATTAAACTTTTTTTAAAACGAAAAAAATTAAAAACTTTGAAAAACTTGTTTCTAGAAGTACACATAGAAAATATGTTATCACGATTTAAAAGGAGTTTGTTTTGTTCTAGTCAGTTTATTTATTATTTTCGTTCATATGCAAAAATCCAAATGCTATTTTAAAACTATTAGAACTAATACGCTCGCGTTTTAATTTTAAAATCAAGGCAACGTACCTATAACGACTTGTACATTTTGCACTGAAAC
Source organism: Lactuca sativa (assembly GCF_002870075.4). Classification (NCBI taxonomy): domain Eukaryota; kingdom Viridiplantae; phylum Streptophyta; class Magnoliopsida; order Asterales; family Asteraceae; genus Lactuca; species Lactuca sativa. The sequence goes on along the minus strand of NC_056630.2, from coordinate 97,600,874 downwards.
TTGTACATTGGAAAGGGGGCTACTGGGCTAGGTTGGGCCTTTTGAGCTTATCCGAATTCTTTTTGACCATACACTTTTGCAAAGTGATTCTTGGCCATGTGGTTGTTAACTGACTTCAGAACTAACTCTTCTTGTATTGGTGGCTGTCTGCTTACAGTGATTATGTAGCATATGGGATCTACCACTTTTTATACTTAAAAATAAGGTAACATAATTATAGGGTATGGGAACATTTGGGAAAAGTTTCATTGCTACAGACCTTGTATAAGTGTATATGCATTGTTCACTTGTACCTAATTATAGGGTATGGGAACATTTGGGAAAAGTTTCATTGCTACAGACCTTGTATAAGTGTATATGCATTGTTCACTTGTACCTCTAGTCACTTCAGTTTTGACCTACATTTAAATTTGTACATTGCTAAAAATCTTGGGTGTGCACTAACCGAAACCGAACCGAATTGGCCAAAAAACTGAACCGAACCGAACCGTGTGAAGACGGGTAACCACGGTTCGGTTCACGGATACCCGCTAAAAAAAAAATCAAATTTAATCAAAACTATAAACTCTATTTCGACCAATTTTTTTTCTAAAAGTAGTAACTCACGAAGTCAAAAAGAAAATATAAAGTTCAAATATCATTTATTAAATTTATATAATAAATATAATAATAAAATTAATAAAAAAAAATGAATGTAAAAGATGAAACTGAAAATTGTCAATTAAATTTTGTTTTGGCCATTGCGCAGTATCACAGGGATCATTCCAAACAATGTTGATTAGTATTTTATATATATATATATATATATATATATATATATATATATATATATATATATATATATATATATATATATATATATATATATATATATATATATATACACACACACACACACACCGGTTCGGTTCGGGTATCCACGGATATCTAAATATCGAAACCGAAACCGACCCGTAGAGAGTCGGTTTTTACGGTTTCGGTTTTTTCGGTTTCGGATTGACTGGATCGGATCGGTTTTACGGTTTTTTTGCACACCCCTATATTTAACCTCTGAACATAATGCTTCTAAGATTGATAAAATTGTTTTTTCCCGAAAACATGAAACTCTCAATTCCAAAATGATTTATATATTAGGAATTAAAACTTGTTCCTTGGTCCAGAAAAGGGGGCTATAGCCTTTAAGGTCATGTGCATCAAGATTTAAGAATCTTGAATGCCTCTAACCATTATAAAACCTGCACACAAGATAGAGTAAAACAATCACTTAATACCCCACAAGACCTTTGTCTTGCTTCCTGGTCTCAGTAAAATTAATCAAATAAACTATTACACAAAGTTCAAATAAACCATTAAACAAAGTTCCAAAACTGCATTGTTTGACCAAATTTCAATTAAAAATATTAGTAACGGGATCCACGCGGACAAAACATCAATTATAAACAACTAAATATGATTAATTACTATAGGTTTGCCAATTGGAGGCCATCTCTCACTAAGATATATATATATATATATATATATATATATATATATATATATATATATATATATATATATATATATATATATATATATATATATATATATATATATATATATATATATATATATATATATATACTAGACGAATACTACCGCGTTGCGCAGAAACACCTATATAGTTGAAGTCTTTACAAATATATGTTTTTTTTAAAATATAACAATAATGTTGTTAAATTTGATATAATAATTTATATACTAAATTGATATAATATATTGATTATTTTGAATTATATTATAATATATACATTTATTATAACTGTATTATTTCAATTGTTTGAATGACTTCTACCCGTGAGTTACACATGAATAAAATTAAATATAATATATGGTTTAATGTTATTTATAGTTATTGTTATTGTTAATAAAGTTTTTAAAATTTATTTGCTTAATGTTTTAATTTCTATCATTATAATTATTTAAAACATGAAACATTGTTTTTTGATTTTAAAGGTAACAATATAATCATTTATATATAGTTATTTTTAACTATTGTTATTGTAAGTTATTTTAAGCTACTTATTTGAAAAGTTTTAATGATTATAAAAATATCTTTAGGAAATATTTTAGTTAAATTAAGATTATAATTTAGTTTTTGTATTTATCACTATAATTTATCACTTTTAACTATTTACAAAATATTCTTTGGTTTTTTTAAGTGGAACTGAAATTTATATTTAAGTTGACACTGGAATGTTATATTTAAATTAACAATTTAAGTATGTTTTTAAACTATTCAAAAGTTGTAGCTTTAAACTGATAATGGTTTACATACAACAACATTTTAAATCTAATAAATTAAATATAATATGTTAAAAGTTAAAGACATAACTTTATAAGTAGAAGTAAATATATTATTTTAAAATTGAAATTTAGTTTATTTATGATTAGACTTTAGGTTTGATATTTATTTAACCTTATTAATCAACTTATAATGATTATTAGAAAGACACTACAATTTATCACTTTTAACTATTTACAAAATATTTTTTTGGGTTGTTTAAGGTAAACTAAAATTTATATTTTAGTTGACCCAGTAATGTTATATTTAAGACAAAATTGCAAAAATGGTCCCTGTGGTATGCAAATTTTTGGGGTTTTGGTCCAAACAGTGACTTTTTTGGATTCGTGGTCCTTTTAGGCTAGTTTCATTGTAAAACCGGTCCCCGATAAACTTGAAAAGACGACTTTGCCCTTTTAATTTGTTTTTTCCATTTACTTAATTATTTTTTTCTTTTATTTAAATATAAATGTTAAATTAAATCAAATGGGACCCACATGTCTTCTCTCTCTCTCTCTCTCTCTCTCTCTCTCTCTCTCTCTCTTCCTTCGTTCCTTCCTTCAGTCATGGCTTCTCGTTTTTCTTCACCACCAGGGAAGAGGTTGTCGGCCACCGGAGCTTCCTTCTCCTTCCTCCTCCGGCCGCTCAACACCACCCAAACACCCCTAAAGATCGTCTCCTCCCCCTTCGTGTGTTGCTACTAGCGCCAAAGCAAAAGAACCAAGGAGGGCTCGCCAGAGATCGGCTGCCCCTCCTTTCCTCGAGATTTCTCAGCCACCATTGGAGTAAGCTTTGTTCCTTTATTTCTCCGGTGTTTGCTTCTTATTTTTCAAAATCGAATACACACATCATGTATTTGTATTTGGTTAACAGAATTTCTAGGGTTTTGAAAGGATTTATGGGTTTCTGATCCTTGTTCAACAAACAAGATGGACTTGGCTATAGATTCAAACTTATCCCCGACTTCTCCTCTGTTGGTATTGTATTGGCTGAATCAACATTGAGGTTGAACAAATGGTGAAAGTTTAAGATTGATTTAAGGTCAATTAATTGTTGTAGTGGTAAGAAATCAAATACGCTGTCTCCGATTCAAGGGCCTTCGTTTTTTTTCGAGAGCCCTACACCACCTCCTTGTCGTTGAAATCAAAATTAAAATTCGACTGGCTCTCATATGGGGATGCTGAAATAGGAACTGAAATCTCGAGATGGGGAAGATGAAAAATTGAAACATTGCAAGTCACCACCATCACCATCGATCTGGGTTCCATTTTTACAGGTGTATGCATGTGTGTGTTGAATTTGAACATGAAGTTAGTTTCTAGGTTTTGTTAGAGGTGGAAAATCTTTTTATGGGTTATGATAAGGAAGTAATTAGGTATTATTCATAACTCAGATCTTGTTCAGGTAGAAGAACTTGGAGCTTGGGAGTAGTCTCGGTGGAGAGAGAGAGAGAGAGAGGTGGGCCCTTTTTATTTTTTTTAATTGTTAAAATAAATAAATAAATATTAAATTTTAAGAATAATGAAAGAAAAATGAAAAATAAATACCCCAAGGGTATTATAGTCATTTCAATTTTCGGAGGGACCATTTTCACATACAAACCACTCCAAAAGGACCACGAATCCAAAAAAGTCACTGTTTGGACTAAAACCCCAAAAAAATGCATACCACAGGGACCATTTTTGCAGTTTTGTCTATATTTAAATTAATAATTTAACTATTTTATTCAAATTGTTCCAAAATTATATCTTTACAATGATAATCGTTTACATCCAACAATATATTAAAACTAATAAATTAAATATAATATGTTAAAAGTTAAAAAACATAACTTTATAAGTAGAAGTAAATATATTATTTTAATATTGACATTTAGTTTATATATGATTACACTTTAGGTTTTATATTTCTTTAACCTTATTAACCAACTTATAATTATTATTAGAAAGAAATTGAAAAGTCATGGGAGTTTCAAATGAATGTGGTGAAAGGAAAAATGCATGGGAGTTTCAAATGCATGAAATTCAAAGAAAAATGCTAGCTTTATAAGATACTAGGCGAATGTCCGCGCGTTGCGCAGAAACACCTATATAGTTGAAGTCTTTACAAATATATGATTTTTTGAATATAACAATAACGTTGTTGTTAAATTTGATATAATAATTTGTATATACTAAATTGATATAATATATTGATTATTTTGAATTATATGATAATATATACATTTATTATAACTTCATAATCTCAATCGTTTGAATGACTTTTACCTGCGAGTTACACATGAATAAAATTAAATATAATATATGATTTGATGTTATTTATAGTTGTTTTTATTATTAATTAATTTGTTAAAATTTATTTGCTTAATGTTTTAATTTCTATCATTATAATTATTAATTTAAAACATCAAACATTATTTTTTGATTTTAAAGGTAACAATATAATCACATATATAGAGTTATTTTTAACTATTGTTATTATAAGTTATTTTAAGCTACTTATTTGAAACTTTTTAACGATTATATAAATATATTTAGGAAATATTTTAGTTAAATTGATATTACAATTTAGTTTTTTGCATTTATCACTATAATTTATCACTTTTAACTATTTACAAAATATTATTTGGTTTTTTAGTCCAACTGAAATTTATATTTAAGTTGACACTGTAATGTTATATTTAAATTAAGAATTTAAGTATTTTGTCCAAACTGTTAAAAAATTGTAGCTTTAAACTGATAATAGTTTACATGCAACAACATTTTAAATCTAATAAATTAAGTATAATATGTTAAAATTTAAAGACATAACTTTATAAATAGAAGTAAAGATATTATTTTAAAATTGAAATTTAGTCTATTTATGATTACACTTTAGGTTTGATATTTATTTAACCTTATTAACCAACCTACAATCATTATTAGAAAGACACTACAATTTATCACTTTTAATTATTTATAAAATAATCTTTGGATTGTTTAAGTTAAATAAAATATATATTTAAGTTGAGCCTATAATGTTATATTTTAATTAATAATTTAAGTATTTTATTCAAATTGTTCAAAAATTATACCTTTAAAATGATAATGGTTTACATTCAACAATATATTAAAACTAATAAATTTAGTATAATATGTTAAAAGTTAAAAAACATAATTTTATAAGTAGAATTAAAGATATTATTTTAATATTGAAATTTAATTTATATATGAATACACTTTAGATTTGATATTTATTTAATCTAATTACCAAATTATAATTATTATTATAAAGAAATTGAAAAGTCATGGGAGTTTCAAATGAATGTGGTTAAAGGAAAAAAGAATGAGGGTTTCAAATGCAAGAGATTTAAGAAAAAATGTTAGCTTTATAAGTATGTATGATATATATATATATATATATATATATATATATATATATATATATAGGAGGGTTCAATTGAAAAAAAATGTTGAGAATTGGGAATCATTCTCAGTCACTCATTTATTTTTGCCGCAAAAGCATCCGTCGTACCAGCGGAAATGGGAAATGAATAGACATGTGTTTTCCAACAAAACATATTTCCTTAAACTATGTTAATCATTACCTTAACTAGGTGTGAGACCCGTATATTATACGGGTTAATTTAAAAATAAATTAAACATTAAAACGTAAGTAGTAAATATTTTTTTAATGTAAAACTTTAAAATAAAAAAGGAAAAATGTATTCGTTGCAATTTAATTTCATATATATTATATTTAATATTTTACATATATAAATATATGACTTTAATTTTAAAAATTGAAACAAATCAGAAATTGACAAGTGGATAATATTTATTTCAAAAATACTACAAAATGACAAGTGACAAAACTAATGAGAGATTGACAAGTGGCAAAAAAAACCTTCATTTATTAGAGAGGAAGGATATATACAAAAACAGACTTTTTTTTCGTTTTTTTTTTAAATTTTAGAAGCTATTTTTATCAAAAAATGATTTTAAATATACCAAAATTCATGATTTTTTATTCTCTACAAATAGACATCCATATTGATATAGTTTTAAGATAAATTAATTTTTTTTTTATATTTTCAGCTATCGTTATTCATAAGTGAATAAAAATGCATCAAGTTTTATTACAGTACATTTGTTATTTACTTATGAATAAAAAGTATGATATTTTTTTTACAATTTAAGTATCATTCATATATGAATATAGCGTACAATAAAGATAGTATATTCATATTTAAATATTGGACGATGTATTCATTTGTGAATATTAACATAATATATTTACTTGTGAATATTAGATGATATATGCACTTATGAATATTAAATGATATTTCATATGTGAATATTACATAGTATTATATGGTATATCACATGTGAATATTACATAGTATATTCATTTGTGAATATTAGATGATATATTCACTTATGAATATTACACAATATATTCACATATGAATATTAAAAGGTATATTCACTTGTGAATATATTCACTTATGAATATTATAAGGTATTTTAACAAATATATATATTTTTTTATGTTATTCACATATGAATAACATACAGACTTGCATATTTGTTTTGTGTTTTTAATAATCATATACTGATTCGGGTGACAAAACATATTCATATGTGAATATAACGTGGTAATTTAGTTTATGCATTTCATCAAACAGTTGGAGTGCATACAAGTTAACTATTTTAAAAATGTTAAAAACATCAAGTTATCAATTCAAAATCATCATATACTTCCGATTTCGATTTCAGATGCGACATCCTATGTCTGATCGGTTTCTCATTTTGATTTTGATTTTCGAAAATCCGATTCGGAACCTGTGAGTACCGATTCTGAGTCCTTCAATGTCAACTGTGACTGCGAGTCCAGAACTCCGATTCCAATTTCATGAACAGCGAAGAAATTCCGATTCCAACTGATTTCGTTTGCGAATCTCGGAAATTCCAATTCCAAATCTGTTATGAACTTTAATAAATGCTTGCAAGCTACGAACATTCGGAGTATTCAACAAAGAAATCAATAAATTTGATGAATTTGGATTGCGAATCTGTCTTGAACGACGAACCTCCCAGCCACGAATATCGATGATTGATTAACACTGGATGACATTGATGATGGTTTAGTTGAAGAAATCTAGATGATTGTTGAAGGTTGGAGGAGAAATTTTGATGATGAACGAACTGTTATCAAATTCTCTATAGTTACGTAGATTGAAGGTTATTAACATATTTATAAGTTTGTCACCGTGTCTTTTTATGCTTAGATTAAATGAGTGGCTGAGAATGATTCCCCCATTTTCAACCTTTTTTATTTTCGCAATAATACTCACATCCCCCTCTCTCTCTCTCTCTCTCTCTCTCTCTCTATATATATATATATATATATATATATATATATATATATATAGGTTTAGGTTCTATGGAAAACAAAAAACCCTAAAAAAATACTAAGAGATCACAAAACTTTTTTTTGAATTTTTTTTATGAAAAAATCACAACTTTTAGTATAAAATCGCTGAAATTTAAAAAAAAAACAATTTTAAAAAAAATTGATTTTTTATTTTTTTTCAGCGATTTTATTAAAAAAGCTGCGATTTTTCTATAAAAAAAATTAAAAAAAAGTTTTTTGATCTCTAAGTATTTTTTTTTTTATATATTTTTATGATTTTTAGGGTTTTTTGTTTTCCAAATAACCATTCCCTATATATATATATATATATATATATATATATATATATATATATATATATATCTTTACTATTATATAATACATATTCAACATTTCTTGAAATTTAAGAGGTATCACTATCTTAACATAATGTACAATAATATTAAGCTTACAATGTACATGGTATACGTACATGATATCTAAATCTTAAGATACCTTATCTATTGATTTACCCTAATCTCTTCTACACACAAACAACCGCCATCAAACCAAATCCCCTTTCTGTTGTAAACACCGCCATATCCTCCTTTCTCTACCAGAAACCCTAATCATAACCCTAATTTTCCGTCAACATCAAACACCATTCAACGTCTCTACTATCGCCACCTGACTCCGACGACATCACACACCAGCAGCGTACCACCACCTGTCTCCACTAAACCTCGGCCTCGCAACCCCATCACAATCCATCTCCATCTCTATCTCTTTATAATCCCTTAATCCAAAAATGCAATCGTTTCCTCAAATTTCTCCACATTTGGACAAGAAACAATGGGGGTTTTCATTACCCAGTTCAAAATCAGAAAAATCGTCCCTTTACTCGACTTTATTACAATTATCCAAGAACTCCACTACTGATTCTTCCCTCCTTCAATCGCTGACTGCTTCATCTCACGTTCTTCTATCATCAATAGCGAACGAATGACGAGGAAATGTAAGCTCTTTTCCGTAATTGATTGTTGTCTTGCTATTTACCATTTGCCATTCGCTACTTGCTAATGTGGGTGTGTGGATAAATTTGTCTAATTATAGTGTTGTACAGGCCTTTGATGTTCATAGTGAGAATAAGAGTCTTGCAAAAGAATGTGATGAGTTTGTCAAATTGTTGCAGGTATTATAAAATTTACAGTTATTCTAAAGCTGATTGTTTTGCCTTAAAAGTAAATGGTTATGAGTGTAAATGATTTTGATTGTTTTTTTGAAGCTGTTGTTTAATCTTTTTTTTACAATTGTATTATACAAAAATGTACTGTTTTTTTCCAATGTAGGAATTGTTTGAATTGGAGAATGCAAAACAGGACCGTATGAGTGACTTGAAGGATGATTCATGTTTGATACATGCATAAAAACCACCCAAGTTTATGTAAGTTAATGTTTTATCCCCTTTATGTGTGTATATATATGTGTGTGTAAACATACACACATGTAAAAAAAATTCTTAATCAAGCTTCAAGTGGGACTGGTTTTGGGAATTCATGGAAAAGGTAATATAAAACAAATTCATCTTGATTCTTGAACAGATAAAAGCTTTATGATTGTCGCTGCTATCAAGGGCATTTTGGTCATCAATCATGAGTACATACAAAAACCCTAATTTTCTTCATTGGTTTCGATTTTTTATTCTTTACCTACCCCCTAAGTTGTTTTATTGCAAGTTGAACCATCTGACCATTGATTCTTCTTGGGAAGTGTTTCACTATGAAGGACCTTGGAGAAGCCGCCTATATACTAGGGATAAGGATAATGAGAAATAGGAGTAAGAGACTGATTGGACTTAGTCAGAGTACCTACTTGGATAAGGTGTTGAAAAGATTCAACATACAAAATTCCAAGAAAGGGGACTTGCCGATCCATCACAATGCCAAGCTGAGTAAGACTTAGAGTCCAAGTACAGAGGCTGAGATAGCTGAGATGATTCGATTTCCATATGCTTCCGCTGTTGGCTCGATCATGTATGCTATGACTTGTACTCGCCCTGATGTGGCCTTTGCTTTGAGCATGGTTAGCAGGTTTCAGGGAAATCCTGACATGGCGCACTGGACTGCGGTAAAGAATATTCTCAAGTACCTGTAGAGGACTAAGGACTGGGTCCTTACCCTTGGTGGGAGTGATGACTTGAGAGTGATTGGGTATATTGATGCTAGCTTTCAGACTGATAGGGATAATTTCCGCTCTCAGTCAGGCTGGGTCTTTACCCTAAATGGAGGAGCAATTACTTGGAAAAGTTCCAAGCAGGAGACAGTAGCTGATTCTACTTGTGAATCAGAGTACATAACAGCGAGTGAGGCGGCGAAGGAGACGATATGTCTGAAGAACTACATTGGAGACCTTGGAGTTATGCCAGCTATACAAGAGCCTATGGAAATTTTATGTGACAGCAATAGTGTGGTTGCCTTAGCCAAGGAGCCAAGAGATCATGGTAGATCCAGAGATATTGACAGAAAATACCACTTCATAAGACACAAGATAGAAGAAGGACTCCTCGTGGAAAAGAGGGTATTGTCAGAAGAGAACCCTGCAGATCCCTTCATTAAGGGACTGACTAGGGTTAGGCATTTGTAGCATGCAAGGAGCATCGGGCTGAGGGACGATATTAGTTTTAATAAATAGATTTATGAAACTTGTAAAATGTAATTGACATTTGATGATTAAATAAAAGTTGTTATTTATTTATGAGTAAAGTGTTACTATCCTATGTTGATTATTTACTATTGTTTCAATTTTGCATGTTTTGACTTCTAGAATAATTATTTTATTCAAACTCTCCACAGTCGGTCATATGTCGGAAGTAGATATGAATCAAGACTGTCATGAATTTGGCTTGTAAGATTTGTCTAAGGTGCATTAGACATAGCAATGGTTGCTACAACATTCATGAGTGCTCATAAGGTATGAGTATTGGATTAAACCCACGCTCGCTTGTATCACTTCATGGAATTTATCTCGGGTGATTGCGAGACGGTAATATCATATATATATCTTCAAACCTAGAGATATGAGTTGGTTATCCATTGATTGTACGAAAACACATCAGTAACTTGATATCATAAAACGTGCTTTTGTGCATAATTCAACAAGTAGTTAGTACAAACATATGAGTCGAAGTTTATGTGTTCCTTCTAGCAATAAAAGCGATATTTGGGCCCTCGATGATTTGGTTTTGACTTATGTGTCGGGCCTGGTCCGAACCTAATTGATGTGTTCAATTTAGTTCTATGTCAAACAAATCAGAGATCGAGAAACAAATGTTGGAAAATAAGTTAGACCTTGTTCCATGTGTTTGTCCGGCTGATATCTTGAGAACAGAGGAATATATGATCACTTATCTAAAATAGCGCTTCATAGTTCAACAGAGTTTTAAAGAGCTACGATTGCTGGTTGGTTCCTAAAGTTATACTTGCAACTATAGTTATCAGACTTATCCAAATGGGAGACTGTTGGATAAGGTGTCTAAGTCCGTAACTATATTTGGTATCAACTTGACCTGACCCGACATGGTCCATTTGGGTTGCACTTCACTTAACAACTTGTATGGATATACTTTTGAGAATAAGATGTTTATGATATATTAATATATTATTAGTTATAATATATTAATATGATATCATAATTATTTAATTAGTATTGATCAAGAATTAATTTAGAATTAATTTATTGATCAAAATGGAGCTAATTAAATATGGACTCTTATTTATATATATATAGATTGGGCTACGATTTATTTAGGATGGGCTAAGAGTATATGGAGTCCATGGATGAGCTTTTAACCCATGGATCCTAGGTAAATGAAGAGTCATGGGTATTAGGGTTTAACCCTAATCCTCCATACTATATAAAGGAGTCCATGGTTCTAGAAATGGCACGAGTGTGTATGAGCAAAAGAGTGAGCCGATTTCTATAAGTGTTCTTATTCTCTCAAGAGCTTCCAACTTGTTTTGATGATTTGTGACACCACTTGAGGCATCCACACTATTGGTTCTTGGCTCATAAACTCCAAGCAATCAACCACAAAAGAAAGGTATGTTATTCTACTAAAAGTTTTGTATTACAAGTACCCCATAACATGCTAGTTAGGTTGTGAACCTTGGAAATCATATTTGCATGTATTTTAGAGAAAACATAGATCCAAGGTTTCTAGGGTTTCATGTACACCATAGGAGTGTTAGTATGCTCAAAACCCAAAAACAAACAACTAGCATCCTAATCATATATAGCAAGGGTCGGCATTGGTGCTTTTAACCCATCAAACACAGTGAGGAGACTCACCTCAAACTGCTGAAAAATTAGATAAAAGCTCGGGTTGCTAATCCATGAAATCTTTGCACTAAATGTCATCGAATAATACCCTAATTAATTATTAGGGTCATAAATCATAACCGAGACATAAATTCATAATTATCAACTCCAAGGATAAAAGACCATTTTACCCTTCCTCACATGGCCCAAACTGAGTAGCACTCAAGGCTCCAAAATGGCCTAAGTCCATAATATATTCATGGCCCAAAATCATAGGCCCAACCCAATGGCACTAAAATCCCAACAGTGGCCTAATTCCTTCAAGGTTATCCAAAGTCCAATATGGGCCCAAGATCCTAAAATGATCTAATAGTATAAAACGTCTAAGGTCCAACCCCAATGAAACAAGGCCCAACTAAATCCAATCCCAAAACTCCAAAGGCCCACTGACTAGCATATGCTTGGCGTACCTGGATAGTATGCCATGTAGACATGAATGATCCATAATCGTGGCCCGCATCCAGTATGCCATACTACTCAGGAGTATGTTCAACGTAATGACCTGAATTTCAATATTTCCCAAAGGTCTTAACCACTTAAGAACTTAACTACCAATCCTCAAAACAACATCATATCAAATCCTTAAACTATAAAGTTGAAAACTTAAGCTTTTGCATGGCTAAAAACACCCCAAAGTCCAAATTTAGCATTTTAACTCCATTAAAAGGGACATCAGCCTTGTATGGTTGAGCTAAACCTATCAAGCGATCATTTTTATGTACAACGAACCTAGGAAATGCCGAGATCTATCATCCCTAGCTTCTGGAGTATCTCATACTCCCAAATATGAGTTAAGGGACCCAAAAAGGCACAAAATCAAGTCCTAAACTAGATTTTTCATAAGGAACCATCAAGTTTTAAGTGTGGAGAAAGAGGGCATGTGCACCGAGATTGTAAGAAGGATCATATATGTTTTCATTGTCACCGGCCGAGTCATTTCAAATCTGATTGTCCTCTGTGTGTGGTAGAGGGAGTACAGACCCCAACACCCATTGTCCTTCATGAGGTCAAGGTCGAGCCACAAGAGATATTTGGTATGTATTTTGATCCCCATTTATGTATTAATATTTCTATCTAGATTAAGTATGTTCTTGTCTAGTGGTGTGTCGGTGGATTGGAAATCCTTTTTGCATGATGAGATTGTTAGAAATATATTGGGATATCTACAAATTTTAGCAGATTAAGGTGCAGTCCTCAGGGTGCCTCATCAATTATGGTGTGTAGATCGCTCTTGTTAGGATCAAAGCTATGGAGCTGGAAAGCTTCAGATGTCCTTATCTAAGGTTCAGGGTTCCTTTATGATTTCTTAAGTTATCGTTCAAAAATTGTCATATGCTATTTTTTCATATTGAGAATCCTATTCGAGGGTAATTGATTGAGTCGGTTGTAAGCGTCGACACATGAGGAGACAATCATTGTTAGCATGAACCCTAGGTTGAGCGAGTTGGGTATTTTTTGGTGGATCATCAGCTAGACTGATTTTGATGGCTTCAGTGCTTTGGGGACAGAAGAAGTTGCAGCATTAGTATATTAACTATTTTCAGAATCCAAGATGGTTGAGATCTTTCGTGGACTGGTCAGAATGCGAGCTCGGTGGGAATTGTTGTTAAATTCACGTTTTCAGGGATGTTCATATGGTCACCACATCAGAGGCTTCTAAACAAAGATCTCATTGTAGTCGGTTGACCCTTATAAGACAACGGAGAGAGGGTCCATATATGCTTGTGTCTCTATGTTGAAATGTCAGTTGTAGGGTTGGTTATCTCGTAGGGTTGATAGTTATCGTTAGTAAAGTAAGAACTACTATGATCTATCGACTTCTGGGTGTGGGTAATGCATTTTCAAATGAAAATGTTCAGCTATTGAGTTTGTTGAAGATGTTCGAGCTATATTAGTGACATTGTTAAAGGTGCAACAATCTTTTGGTAAGTATGGGACAGAGGACATTTTAGTTGCGAGTTAGGGTGTCGGATCAATGATATTCAGTCCCGGGAGTTCTGTCAATATCGTGTATTTATGAAGGATCTTTTTGGATACTATAATTGCGATATTTGCTTTGAGTTGAGAAGGCTTTTGGTTGGGATACTCTTTGACATAGGTTGTGATCACATGTTGGAAAGCTTAGAGTTATGTCGCTATGAACGATAGTCATATAGTAAAACCTTTTGGGAATATTGTTCGAGAAACCCGCATTCTCTTATGCCCTGTTATGGCAGGAGCGGGTGTCAAGGATAAAATAGGTAACAAATGGGGCTAACTAGGAAGTTCGAATGGTTAAGAAGACTTTTAGAGTATATATGAATCCAAGTGGGGGAGAAACGTTTAGGAATCAATGGAGATATTTCCAAATGAGGTTCAACATGAAATTCCATAAAAAAACGTGAGGAGTAGCTAGTTAGGTTGGGGTATGAATCAAGGATGATGCAGGGGATAATGTTAGTGATTAGTTTTAATCGGGGGATTATAGGTGAAGATTCAACATTACCAAGTTTGAGGATATGAGGCACCAACAGTGGCACAAAATGGATTCGTCACTAGGCTCAGGTTGAGGGTTGTGTTAGAACCTCTCTACATGTTCTTGGCTGATAAAGGACTTGGGATTCGAAACATGACCTTAACGCCTGGTTGGGTATAACAAATAGCATTTCAGATCGTGTTAATTTTTAGCAAGGTATTCATATGGGTATTTAGTAAGACCATGGGCTGTGGCCATGGTAGAGTGGAAGTGTTGTAAGACTGTGAGGCGGCCCGTAGCATTCACTAGGTTGGTAGGTAGTGTGGAAGTGTTGTAAGACTGTGGGGTGCTTGTAGCATTCACCAGGACAACGACTAGTATGGGAGTATTGTGAATTTATGATTTGGATTGTAGCCTTCACTAAGTAGAGTTAGACCTTGGCAGGATGGGTTGTGAGACTGTGGGAGGGCCACAACATTCATGGGATTGAGGAAGGTTGTAGGCCATTGGGGCCATGTTGGCTAACAGACTAGGATAACGTTAGTCAGATAGACTCTTCGTTGGAGTCTCGTGGTACGGTCGTCTGCGGGGCTGTCAGCTACAACAACTAGTTGGAAATCTAATACTACTATTAATTAGTAGGTAAGTGCAAGGCATGGAGATCTCGGTTAGATAGAAAATGCAAATGTTGGTCAGCAGGATGTGACTAAAATTTTTGTATGGCACCAATGATTGAGACTTGTGTTGTGAGCTGCCTTTGTTTTCAAATGAAGAGTTCAACAACAATGAAAGGTCATGAGTTCTCTTTTCCGATTGTCAACAATATAATTCAGGGTTAGAAAGGTTTCGTTCAGTTCAAGTTTCGAATTGGATTCTTTATGAATGTGGGATAAGATGGTTCGATCTGCTGGGAATTCAGACATGGTTTAGGGTTTCGGTTTTTAGGTAGTGTAGTTGGGATTTTCTATAGTTGGTCGAGGGCGGATGATTAAGGTTTGATTTTTCATTTGGGTATGTGAACCATTCTAAGTTTGGGACTTTGATAGCAGTATTATATGACAAGCGTCTTCACAAGAGGATTTCTCATCCCTAATTAGTATTCAAGAAGTTTTGGCAGGGTTGTTGGGTGTGACAGAGTAAGTTGTAATGAATGATTTCAATGACGAATCTAATTTAAGTGGGGGTGAGTTGTAACACCCATATTCTAGATTGGTTAAGCTTTCTTTTATCAAGGACCAAAGATGAAGTTTTGGAGGAAACTATATGCCACGATGTGGTGCAAGGATGCCCATGACATGGCAATGATTAGAAGGATCGTGTGTTTTATTAGGACGACCACGGCGTGGTCAAGGGTTTCCATGGCGTGGCAGCTGTTCTGGACCAAACCCATGATTCTTTTATGTTTTGTTTTGTATTTAAACCCCTCTAAGCCATTTCTAGGGTTCATTACCATCCTCCAACGTCCTTACACTTGAGAGAAACCCTAGCCTTCATTCCTTTGGTGATTTGTGCCCTTTTGGAGCATTTGATAGCTTGGAGAAGAAGAAAAAAAGGAGAAGAATGTGCTCTACTGTTGGATCTTGCAAGGAAGAAACACCATCACCATCTCATATTGCTTATGTACCTTTGTAAGTGTCAAATGCTCAAACTTTGTTGCTTGTAGTGGTTAGATCTAAGATATTGTCCCATATTCTTCATGTTTAAGCAAGTTTGAAAGGAAGTAACACATAAAGTTGGCAACTTTATGACTCTCTTGAGTCCCATGAGTAACATATGTTGTAGATCTAGACTTTGGTTGGAGTTCTTGTTAATTGCTTGAGTTTTGGTCTCTTTAGCTCAAATTGGCCTAAAATGGATTATAGACATGTTTTGGACACGTATGTCTATAAATCTTTCATCTTTATGATAGAATAGTATTAGAAAGCCTTTTGGAGTAGTTGGGTTGAGGACTTTTCAGATTAAGGGCTTAATGGTGTTAAGACATTATGTTATTTGGCTTTATTTGGACCTAGGATTGGAGATCCTGATCTCTTTGTGTGTTTTATTGGATAAAGTTGTAAACTTTATCCATTTAGATAGGGCTGTAAATGAACGGAACGAATACGAACGGAACTTGTTCATGTTCGTTCGTTTAAGTTAACCGAACAAATGAACGAACACGAACGGTTAAACGAACGAGTTTTCTTATTCATGTTCATTCGTTTAACAAATTACATTGTTCATGTTCGTTCGTTTATGTTCGTAAACATGTTAAACTAACATAAACAAACGAATATAAACGAACAAAGATAAACAAATATATATGAACATAAATGAACATATAATATAGTAATGTAATCAAACACAATTAAACATATATAAAGATAAAAGGAACTTATATGAACGAAAATAAGCAAACGTAAATGAACAATATAAACGAACGTTCACGAACATAATTGAACAAACGAGCCTATTGTTCATGTTCGTTCGTTTAACTAAACGAACGATAATTTGTGTTCATGTTCTTTGATTTATTAAATAAACGAACATAAACAAACTTCCCGCCGAACGGTTCACGAACAGTTCGTTGATTGTTCAGTTCGTTTACAGCCCTACGTTTAGACCATATAATGGATCAGATCTGAGCTTTGGAGTTCTTGAAATCAAAGAAAATGACTTAAGGGATTAAGTTGTTGGAAACCCAATGCCCACAGTGTGGCCATAGGTCGCCACGACGTGGCAACTTGGAATTATCAGTCTATTCAATTTTATGAAGGCCATAACATGGCCATGGGGGGCGACGATGTGGCGGTTGACTCAAGTCAACATTGGTCGTTGACTCTGACCGTTGACTTTTGGCATGGGTTGACTTTTGGTCAAAGTTCTACTTTTTAGAAGGCAGACTTAGAGTTTGCATCATATGGATTGTTAGGAAGTGTTTAGCACCCATCTTTTGGCGGTGAGAGCTGTAGATGTGGTCGGCGCGACATTGAGCTGGGTTGTAGTCGACGTTGTGGCTCAGGTAAGTTTTTCCTCACTACACTCGTGGGTCGAAGGCACCAATGTTGGCCCACTAGGTTGGTTATGTATCATGGTATATAGGATGTTGCTTAGCTATAGCAAACTATTAGATTGGTAGATCAGTATGATTAAATGTACTTATTGTCTATTGAATGTTAATGTATATGTCGACATGTTATTGTTTGGTTGGGTTGAGGCGGTCCTGCTTTGTGTTGAAGGCCAAGATACCTGGGGCGGTCTGAATAGGTTGTAGGCCCTATGAGGCAGTCCAGTCAGGCTGAAGGACCGGAGAGCGGTCCAGATAGGTTGTAGGCCCTACGAGCCGGTCCAGATAGGCTGAAGGCTCATATATGCATGTTGTTATTTGTTTGGTTGTGTGTGGTATTTTGGGTGAACTCACCAAGCTTTGTGCTTACGTTTTTACGTTTACCATTTTAGGTACTTCCAGTTCCAAAGGGAAGGGTTCGACGTGACTGCACTACATCCCCCCCTCGAGTTTTCGCATTGGCTATTTGTGATTATGGGATAACTATAGTAAAGTCCCAATATTTTGGCAAAAGTTTTAAAAAAGTCCCAATTTTTTTTTGAATAAAAAAGCCCAGAAAACCGGATAATTCATTCAGTTTAGTCCTTTTGACCTTTTCAGCAGGTCACCCATGCCACATGGCATGACAACTGGACAGGTGCTGATGTGCCACGTCAGCGAATTACTCTTTAATATGAAAAAAAAAAGTTTTTTTTGAAGAAAAAGAGGAAGTGGGATTCGAACCGACAACCTCCCAAACACAAACCAACCACCTTTCCACTAGGCTACATGACATTTTATGTTTTTACTCCTCAAAACTGGAATATAACCTTTTAAACGCATAAGTCTTAATTACAATTATTATTATTATTATTATTATTATTATTATTATTATTATTAAATTTATTATTATTAATATTATTAAAATATATAAAACGTAAATAATTTTAATATTTCGTAAAAAATATATTAAATATATAAAGTTTTTTTATACGTATTTATATGTATTTTTACGTATTTTTATTTATATTAAATATTTTTTTTATGCATTTTATATATTTATACACATGCATAATTTTTATGTATTTTTTTTACGAAAAACCTTCTAAAACATGTATGTGTATATATATATATATATATATATATATATATATATATATATATATATATATATATATATAT
Source organism: Lactuca sativa (assembly GCF_002870075.4). Lineage (NCBI taxonomy): Eukaryota > Viridiplantae > Streptophyta > Magnoliopsida > Asterales > Asteraceae > Lactuca > Lactuca sativa. The sequence goes on along the minus strand of NC_056630.2, from coordinate 97,582,142 downwards.
ATATATAGGGTTATTTGGAAAACAAAAAAACCCTAAAAATCATAAAAATGCATAAAAAAAAATACCAAGACATCACAAAACTTTTTTTTTTTGAAATTTTTTATCAAAAAAATCGCAACATTTTTTACAATTTCGTTGAAAAAAAAATAAAAAATCATTTTTTTTTTTGTAATTTTTTTTTTTCAATATTTTTTTTCAGCGATTTTGACATAAAAGTTGCGATTTTTTGATAAAAAAGTTTTGTGATCTCTAAGTATTTTTTTTATGCATTTTAATGATTTTTAGGGTTTTTCGTTTTCCGTAGAACCTAAACCTATATATATATATATATATATATATATATATATATATATATATATATATATATATATATATATATAACATAATTTTTATGTATATTAAATATCTTTTTTATGCATTTTATATATTTTTTATATATAAAATATTAAAATTATTTTCGTTTTATATTTTTATGCATTACGAAATATTAAAAGTATTTACGTTTTATAAATAATAATAATAATATTAATAATATTAACAATAATAAATATAATAATAATAATAATAATTGTAATTAAGACTTATGCGTTTAAAAGGTTATATTCCAGTTTTGAGGAATAAAAACATAAAATGTCATGTATCCTAGTGGAAAGGTGGTTGGTTTGTTTCTTGGGAGGTTGTGGGTTTGAATCCCACTTCCTCTTTTTCCTCAAAAAACTCTTTTTTCATATTAAAAAGATAATTCGCCACATCAGCACCTGTCTAGTTGTCATGCCATGTGACATGGGTGACCTGTTGAAAATGTCAAAAGGGACTAAACTGAATGAATTATCCGGTTTTCTGGGCTTTTTTATTCAAAAAAAATAATTTGGGACTTTTTTAAAACTTTCGTCAAAATATTGGGACTTTACTGTAATTATCCCTTGTGATTATTACTCTAATGTTTAAGTGATATATTCACTTTGATTGGTTTTGGAACAATTAGTTTGTATGTTTATTGTTTTTAAAATGAAAAATTTTCTTTGAATTTTTCGGATGTTACACTCCATTGACTAATTCTCATTCTACTTCAAATTTACAAATTTGTATCAAATTCGTTGCGCTCGAAGAGTAAGGAACAAGTTCCGTTGATATCTTTTGCATACGAGCTCCATTCTCGACATATTTGTAATTTCATGGACTTCAACTTTCGTTTAGATAGTTTTGTCTAACGAGCAACTGATCTTTTATTTTGTACTTTGTAACACATACTACTATATTGTGTCGTTATGAAAAATTATAATTTCCTTATACGAATTCAGATTTAGGCGTTCTTGTTAAGAATGGTTTTGTGTTCGCGAGGACTTCGACTCTCATTTACATTACTTTGGCTAAAAAGAAACATATGTTCGGTTTACTACTTTACTTTTTTATGACACACATTGTCATATTGTGTTGAACGCGAAACTTAGAAAAATCATAACGTCCTTATACGAAGTTAGATTTAGGCGTTCTTTTTATCCACGAAATTGTCATTACGACTACTACAACCTTCGTTATGATTATTTATCCTAAACAATCTTTTATTTTTAATGTTATTTTATTGCTTAACATTAAATTTTATGTTAATGTTTTCTACAAATATCATACAATAATAATATTTGTTTACATATCGCGTAAACCATAAATATTATTTACATCGTAATGCTCACAAAGAACAATTATCCTATTCAAGGGTTTGAGTTATTTGATTAAATGTATAATAATTATTATTATACCTAAAACGGCCTGAATTTATAGGTGTTACAATTATGAATGTGTATCGCGTACCTAATATCGATTAAGGGCATCACAAGCTTCGGAATAGATTAACAAATATGAATGCATGCATTTTCAGTATTAATTACTAATTAGTTAATAAAAGAAAAATGGTATTCAAGAACTTATAGAAATAAAAAAAGGTAAATTACACGAATGGTCCCTATGGTTTGGGGTAATCTACATAGTTGGTCCCTAAGAAGAATTTTTACCTCGAAAGGTCCCTATTGTTTGTTTTTGTTGCGCCGTTAGTCCCTACCACTCTTAAAAAGACTGTTATGCCCTTACTGTTATTTTTTTATATTTTAAATTCATTTTAATAATTATTTCTTATTTTCACTAGTTATATTATTATTGTTATTGTTGAAAAACATAATCGGATTACCTCCTCCAATCCAACCCACCCCCTCACTCCTCCCCCCGTTCACCGTTTTCTTCTGGTAATCCTTCACCCAACCATCATCAACCTGTTTGTCTTCTTCAACAAGATCGTCATAGAACCTCCACTCGAAATAAATGTTGAAGAAATTAGGAAAAGAAACCGACAGATCTAAAGGAAATTTGGAAATCAAACCCGACGAAATTATTGGAGAAATCAGATCGGGAAAACCTTACAGAAACCAAATCGCCGGAGAAGGTGGAGGAAGCCGGAGAAACTAGAGAGTCCGACGAGTTGTCCTTCTATTTTAGCCTCACCCTCGTCGCTCATCCCACCCATTTATTCCTTACTGTCGACACTTTATATCAAAAACCCTAACAACCTTCTCCTCCGATTGAAACTGATGATTCATAAGGTGAGGGCACCACTGAAACCCCCCTTTGAAATCGTTGGTGCTTGAAGTGAACTAGAGCCACCCCAACAATTGAATCAAATTTTGATATTCATTTGATTTTGATTTTCATCTTGATCGTTTGATTTTATTTTGATTATCATCAAACCCAGTTTCTATTAACGTCAATTTTGGTTTTCATTTCCTTCGGGTTTGATATTCATTTTCACAGGTTTGACTATGATATTCATCATATTTAGTTTTGATTTTGATTTCAAGTATGAATTTTGGTTTTGGTTTCATTTACGTTGTTAGGTTTGTCGGAGATGAAATGGATGCAATATCATAGATCTTTTAAAATAGAAGGAAGAAGACGAGTTGGTTGTGTGGGTCTGCTACCTGCCTTTTTCCAGGCGGCAGAGGATTGTAGTGGTTATCGGAGGAGCTGTGGAGGTTGTCAGAAGCTGTGTCTAGGACTGTAGAGGTTGTCGGAGGAGCTGGGTGGGTATTTTTGTATTTTAGAATTATAAATGATAAATAATGAATAATAAATAAACAAATTAAAAAAGAAATTAATAAGGGTAAAAAAGTCATTTTAGGTCAAATAGGGACTAACGGCGCAACAAAAACAAATAATAGGGACCTTCCGAGTTAAAAATTCTTCTTAGGGACCAACTACGCAGATTACCCCAAACCATAGGGACCATTTGTGTAATTTACCCTAAAAAAAAACTTCGTTCATGCACAACACGACACGAATCAGTCGCCGTTGGTAGACTCTATAGACAACCAAAAGTTATACAGTTTTTTCTCATGTAGAAAACCACAACGCTAATGTACCTGTTTTACAGAGGTTGGGGGATTTATCAAAATTGTTTCTAGGGTTTCAGAAATCAGTGAATTCGAATGGCGCTGTTACGGAAATTGTTATATAAGAAGCCGCCCGATGGACTTTTCTGCGTCTTTGACAGACTATATGGTAATTATTTACCCCTTCCATGGAGTCATTGGTTTGATATGTGTATTTATGTAATACAATTACCTCTTCTGTGAAAACCTTTCTCCTTACAATCGGTTGTTACATCTTGATAAAACCCCTAAACTTTTATTCTCAACCCGAAGGAGGAGTAAGAATGTCCAGTCTTACAATCAGGTAGGATATATCACTACAATGTTTCTAGGTTTACGTTTCTTATTCTGATAGATTATAATTTCCATGCATTTCAGGCACAAATTGAGCTCGTTAAAATTGATATTAATTGCGATATTCAAGGCGACGTTGTGCTGGAGTGTATTAACTTAAATGATGATCTGGTGGAGGAGACGATTATGTATCGTGCCATGTTCAACACAGCATTCATCAAATCAAGTACTTTGATGCTGAGTCGTGTGGAAGTCGACATATCTTGGGATAAAAAGCCATAATTTCCTAGGGACTTCAAAGCTGAGGTACTTTTCTTCACGTTCCTCCTACTCACAGGACATAGTATTTTTTTTAGTATTAATGAGATAAATGGGTAACAAGTCATCTGAGATCTTTTCAGTAAGTCACTTAAGTTGTGTTCAATAGAGCACTAAACACAAGCCTTTCATATATGAGTAAATTACAAAAATGGTCCCTGTGGTTTATATGGTATTTTTGAATCAACTCCCGTTTTTTTAATTGTAACGCTGGTCATCTCAGTAATAGTATTTAATTTGATTTTGGTCCCTAACAAATATGAAATAACTAAATTTTCATTATCATATTTTTTTATTTATACTTTTGTCTTAAATTATCATTTTAAAATTTTAAAATGAATGGCCCACCACCCAACCCCACCCCACCCCTCCTCCGTTTCCCTTTTGTTTACCGAGCACTACTATCGGTAGCGGTTGTCTTTCCAATAACCATCGTTTTCTCCAACTCTATTTCTATATCTCTAAAACCATACATTTATTTACTTGCTCTCGAATCTGTTTTTGCAACCAAAGCCTTCTCCATACATTTATTTACCTCCAAAACCTTCTCTACCTCCTCTATGTCTATTTCTATCTCCAAAACCATACATTCATTTACCTACTCTCAAACACGTTTCTGCATCCAAAGATTATTTACCTGCATTTGAATCGAGTTTTATAAAGCGCATCAGAAGAATTGCTAATCAGTTCTCGAACGGAAATTCGCTACCAGTGGGCTCACACCACCACCACTGGCGCAGTATCGTCAACAGCGCCACTGCCTTGCGCTTTTATCCCTTGCCACTTTCGCAACACCGCCATTGCCACCAGTGCCTATACCTTGTGCTTCTATCAATCTCCCAATATTTCCCTTTCTCTCTTCCAAAATCTATCTAGAACTTCTTTCGTTTTCCCGGTTTTTCAATTTCGTTCGCAGTCGGTGACCACAGCCCACCTTCTTGCCATCCTTCCTCGTCGCCACCTACTTTCTTTGTGCCAGTCAAAGAAATTGACAAAGGGTTTCTGGAGGAGGAGAGAATGCCGATGATCAACATTCACGAAGGTTTTGGAGGCGGAACAAAGTCACGTAGTTCGTGGTACAGTCCGGTACGGTAACAAGGAACGGGAACATGATTCATGAGATTGGGCGTATCGGGGACGAGGGGGGTAGGTTCATTTCGATACGTGTCCGGTACGGTGTATCATTGGTCCCGATACGGTGTACTTGTTTTTAGAACATATTTTTAGCAATAATTTACTTATAAACACAATTTCCAGCAACATATTTCATTTAGAAGCAGAATTCCAATAATAGTATGTTTATAAACTCAATTCCAGCAAGGTATTTTATGATTCCATAATTCATAATATCAAAATACATGGATTATAAAGTTTACATGCTGGAAATCAAAAACAGAAACAGTTTTCTAACCACTTAAAAACAGAAACAGGAATCGTAAACAAACAAAAATAAAAACCTAACAAGTCAATCTACCCATTGCCTTTTTCCTTGTCCATTTTCCACATTTTCTTCATCTAAATTCTCCCAAATCATGTCATCTAATCGAGAACTTGAGCCTTCAATGTAAGTGCTTTTGGGATTGATGTCCCACTTTTTGTGTGGGCCAGATTTGTATGATTCATGGAAACGAGATACGAGTTGAATGTTGGAGTGAATGTAAACCAATTTGTCGGCTCTTTTTTCATTCAACCGGTTTCTTTTCACATTATGAATATAAGAATACGTACTCCAATTCCTTTCCGCCAACGAGCTACTAACAGGTTGTGAAAGTACCTTCTTTGCTACAAAGGCCAAATTTGGGGTTTTGGCTCCATAGGTAGACCACCAATCTATTGGATCAATTGTCAAAGCATAAGTTTGTGTTTCCGCTGTAGAGTAGATACATTTCGTCATATGGAATGTTACGAATTGCTCTCGTAACGATCGCCCCTCCTCTTCATTTTCAGAAATTCTATTGAAGGATTCCATGACACCTTGCATAACCTCTTTGTCTAAATTTGGTGGTTTCCTTTTCATACCACCAGGTGTCATTTTTTGAAGATATTGCCTATCATAAAACCGTGGGTTTAATGCAAACCCCAAACAATGTAGTGGGATATTCATCTTCTCCCATCTATTTAAAATTATCTTCACTTGTTGGTAATAGCTAGCATAAGTATTTTCTTGCATTATGTCTTTGATTTCCCCCCATCATATTATCCATCCTCTCATTAATCCCACCTTTAGAATTCTGCATATAGAAGACAAAAAAATAGAGAAGAAGAGAAGAGAAAAATCAATACGTTCTCATTGCACAAAAAATTGAAACACAAGGAATATAAATACTAAATAATTTGGGCCGGCTAGCTATACTACTTTCCTTATAGATAAACTACACCCTAAAAGATAATATAAAAAACAAATATTAAATAAAAACTATGTGCTAAAAATCTTCACTCCCCCTCAAGTTGGATATGATTATCAATCATATCCAGCTTGTTCTTCATAGTATCAAATTTGTTCTTTGGAAGGGATTTGGTCAGAATTCGGAGGGAACGTATGACAACTCAAATATTCTAGCTTCTAGCTTCTCCTTGATAAAATTACGATTAATATCCATGTGTTTCGTTCTATCATGATGGACTGAGTTCTTTGCTATTTCAATAGCAGCTGAATTGTCACTTAGGAGAGTCATCCTCTGGTTATTTGGGATTTTAAGTTCCTTAAGCATCCTTTTTGGACATATTCCTTCACAAATACCTTGACACATAGCCTGAAACTCAGCTTCATCGCTGCTTTTAGAAACTACAGATTGTTTCTTGCTTCTCCAAGTAACGATATTACCCCGAACGAAAGTGAAATATCCGGTTGTTGACCAACCATCCATAACATATCCTCCCAAGTCCGCATCGGTGTAGACTTTAACTCCCCTTTCACCAGTCTTTTTGAAGTATAATCCATATCCTGGATTCCTTTTTAAGTAGTGAAGTATCTGAAAGACAACTTCCATGTAACGATTAGTGGGGGCATTCATAAATCGACTCACCATACCGACGTCAAATCCAATATCAGGTCTTGTATAAGCAAGATAGATCAATTTCCCAACCAATCTCCGATATCTTCATTTATCTTCAAACTCATCTCCATTTTCTGTCTGGAATTTCCTTCCAGGTTCCATAAGAATACTAGCTGGCTTGCATCCCAGAAGCCCCGTTTTCTTTAAAAGATCAAGTTTGTACTTCCGTTGTGTCACAGAGATTCCTTTCCTTGAACGTGCGATCTCCATCCCAAGGAAATATCTAAGTTGGCCAAGATCTTTAATTTCAAATGCTTTTCCCAAGACCTGTTTAAGCTCATTAATCTCCTTGATGTAGTTTCTCGTCAGGATGATGTTTTCGACATAGATAGTCATGATGGCAACCTGCCCATCACTCGAGTGTTTGGTAAACATAGTGTGATCGGTTTGTCCTTAAATAAACCCGTGATGTTTAACCACTTGTGTAAGACATTCAAACCATGCTCGAGGCGATTGTTTTAGCCCGTACAAGGACTTCTTGAGTCTACACATCATTCCTTTATTCTCTTGTGATTCGAGACCTGGAGGATGTCCATGTAGACTTCCTCTTCTAACTCTCCATTTAGGAAAGCATTTTTCACATCTAGTTGGTGCAACGACCAATCAAGATTTGGAGAAAATGATAGCAAAACTTGAAGAGTTTAATTTTTCTACTGGAGCAAACATTTCTGCATAATAATTTTCATACGATTGTGTAAAGCCTTTAACAATAAGTCTTGCTTTGAATCTACTAATACTACCCTCAGAGTTATATTTGAAAGTGAACACCCATCTACACCCCACAGTTCTCTTTCCTATCGGAAGACTTGTGTACTCCCACGTGCTGTATTTCATAAGGGCGTTAACTTCTTAAAGAACGACATCAGACCATTAATTTTTTTGAATTTGCTTCGTGTATGTTTCTTGGAACCTGTATTTCAGAAATCGAAAGTGCAAACGATTTCTACTTGGGTGACAGTTTATCATATGAAACAAAATCACTTATTGGATGAATTGTACAACTTATCTTCCCTTTTCGTAGAGCAATTGGAATATGAAGATCACTTAACTCATCAGGAGGAATATTAAGACCGGAGTTTGTAGATTGAGTGTTACCTTGAGAATCCAGGAATGATTCATGATTGTGTGCCACAGTTGTGACTTGCTTTACCACCACATGTTGTTTTGGCGTCTAGTTTAAAAAATGTAATCCTTATCACCCTCTTTATCTGATGTTTCATTTAACGGTGGAGTAGCGATTTCAAAGTTAATTCCAACAAGAGTATGTGCTGAAGTGGGAATTTCTGCATGATGAATAGACTCTGAGGAATTCAAATTATGATACATTAAATTACTGATATTCCACATAATTCCGACAGGAGTATGTGCTTTAGGTAGGGGCTGGACTTGAGAATACCTGGACTTGAGAACAATAGAGACCGGGTTACCTCAAGAAGACGTCTGTTCTTATTTCTTCCTCTCAGGGACGCCATTTTGTTGTGGGGTATCAACACACGACGTAACATGGACAATTCCTTGTTGAGTTAGGTAATTGCCCAATTCAAAGTGGAAATATTCCTTTGTGTTGTCGGATTTAAGGATTTGAATTTTGGTTGCAAATTGATTTTGAATCATTTGATAGAATGACCGAAAGATTGATCCAACTTCAGATTTTTCTTTCATCAGAAAGACCCATATGATGCGAGTATGATCGGCGATAAATGTTACGAACCATCTCGCACCTGATATGTTTTTCACTCTAGGTCCCCAAACATCACTATGGATTAAATGAAAAGGATGGGAAGGCTTATATTGTAAAGGAGAATAAGTATGTCTAATGTGCTTGGATATTTGACACACTTCACATTTATAATCATTCGGGTTTTTATTGAATAAATATGGAAACAATTTTTGAAGATAGGAGAAGTTTGGGTGACCTAATCTATAATGCCATAACATCACACTATTTTGACTAGAAACATTAAATGAAGATGCAACTTGACTTTTATCCGAATGCTCAGTTTCACAGTGGCAGAGTTCATCAAAGACTTTAGCACTGCCAATCATCTTCCCCAAATTCAAGGCCTGAAATACAATTTCAGAAACAAATGGGGTTAAAACGGTGAAGCAATTCAGATCCTTCATCAGTTTGATAGGAGCAAGCAGATTAAAGTCAAGATTAGGAACATATAACACATATCTCAGTGTTATATTCAATGTTATATTCTTGGATATAACAACTGTATTGATGCCAACAACATTTGCATTCTCTCCGGTTGTAACTCGTATAGTCCTTCCATTCGACAATGGTTGGAATTTAGTGAAAATGCTCTGATATCCGGTCATGTGATTAGTAGCACCACAATCAACTACCAAAGGTTTTGTACCTGAAGTACATGTTGTAAATGCTGATGAGGACCCACTTTGTTGTGTGACAACGGCTGTTCCTTTCTCTTCGAAGGATGGACATTGCAAAATCCTCCGAAGTGCTTCAATTTGTTCCTTTGTAAACATCTCTTGAGTGTCACTTGTTGCTACGTTTCTACGTGAACTGGGTTTCCAATCAGCAGGTTTACCATGAATCTTCCAATAGGTTTCTTTAATATGCCTTGGTCACTTGCAATGATCACACCATGGTCGTCCAATCTTCTTTTGAGAAGGTTCTGAGAAGGTCCAGAACCTGATGTTGGTTTGGTGTTGGGTGGAAATCGAGTTGCAAGAGCAGTTCCTTCGGTTATTGGATTGCTACTAGTACCAAGCATGCCCCTTCTTCCACTTTCTTCCCAACGAACTTCTGAGAAGACTTCTCGGAGTTTAGGTATTCACTTCGTACCTAGTATTCTTCCTCGAACCTCATCAAGATCTTGATTTAGCCCAAGAAGGAATCTGTAGATTCTTTCCGTCTACAGTATATGCTTTTAGTGTTTTCCATCTGCAGAGCAACTCCAAGTAAAGGTATCGAGAACATCTGGTTGTTGCCAATGGCGGTTTAGAGCTGTAAAGTAGCTTGTTACAGTTCCCCTGACGAAGATCATGTAGGATGCCTTTAATTTCAAAAAGCTGAGGTGTTGTCTTGATTTGAAAACGTGTCAGGCTGCAACCCAAATTTCTGATGCAGTTTTATAAAACATAAATTGTTCTCCAATTTCGGGTGTCATTGAGTTTAAGAGCCATGACATGACCATGTTGTTTTCTGCTTTCCATTTTTTAAACTGGGGACTTTTCTCTTCAGGTTGAATTAGATCTTCCTCCAAGTATCCCTCTTTTCCTTTTCCTCCTATGAAAATCAAGATAGAATGTGACCGAAGACTATAGTTTTGGCCATTTAGTTTGTAGCCTGTGGGAAGAACACTGTAATCATCATTAGAGTTTGGCTGGATTTGAGGTGGATTTTCCAATGACGACCCTGCCTTCACTGACTAGGGTAGTAGGTATTTCCTCAAACTTGATTGATTTGTTTTTCATTGTGACAAGATAGATAAAAGTATATGATTAGAAGAACAACTTACCGAATAGGGCAGAATCGAATCTACTCTGATACCATTTAGAATTTTACATATAGGAGACAGAAAATAGAGAAGAGAAAAATCAATACATTCCCATTGCACAAAAAATGAAACAGAAGGAATATATATATATACTAAATAATTAGGGCCGGCTAGCTATACTACTTTCCTTATAGATAAACTAGACCCTAAAAGATAATATAAAAAACAAATATTAAATAAAAACTATGTGCTAAAAATCTTCATCACCCATTTCAGGGCCTTAACCATCACAAAAATTTATAAGAAGAAAGTTGGGTTTAGTGATAGTCAAAGCACTTTCAACATCATCCCAAAATGAGTTATCTTTAATTGAATCACAAACTTTTGCCCCATTAATTCTTTGTATTTTCATCTCCACATTTAGCCCAATCTCTCCAAGAATTAAGGACTATAGTTGTGGAAAGAGCCTCCCTATACTCCATAATTCTTTTTAAAAGAATATAGTGTGACGCAAAATGAGTTTTATCCACCTTCAACAAATCTAGTTTTGAATTTTCACGAAACATCGACAAGGCATGAGTATGGTTAATAAAATATTTAACAATTGCTTTTCCCCTCCTATAGATATCATTCATCCAATAAAATTCTTATGTCATATATTTAAAAGTCTAGCTTAAACTATAAACACAACAAGGTGACCAAAAGATTTGTTTGAATACCTTTTCAATCTCGCGTCCGACGGCTTTGCAATTAGCCGCGTTGTCGGTCACCACTTGCAAGACATTACTTGGACCAACGGCTTCAATTCCTCCTTTTAGAAACTTGGAAATCGCCACTCCCGTTTTCTCGACCCCCCACTAATCTTCCACGTACATGACCACTGCACCACGAGCGTTGATGGCAAGAACATTGAGAAGTGGCTTTTGTTTGATATTAGACCACCCATCCAGAATAATAGAAACACCCTGAGTGTACCAAGTATCTTTCACTTGTATTTGTTCTTTATCGATCTCTCCACACATTCATCGTTCTTGCCTATTCACTAGCTGGAGGTTTATATCCATCTCATGATCTTCATGTCCACTATATTACGTCAATGACACTAAAAGCTTCTTAAGTCGTTTTTATGATGACGAATTTTTTGAAAGGACTGAGTTTTTTAAGGATCTTGAAACACCTCCGCTCTTGGCTTCTTTCACCTTGCTCGAAATTCGTTGTAGCTTGGACGGATCTTTAATCATAGCTGGACAACTTCTAATTTCTGCCAGCTTCTCAGCTTGAGCACCAAAGAAATGCGTATGAATTCTAGTGTACGAGATTGTATATTTCACTTTGCGATGGTTACAAATCCATTACTTTGATCCACCAACATTCTTACTAGCACCTGAACCAACCAGTCATTTCTTCCAAAAGAGGTTTGCCAGCTTCTTTATCATTTTTGCTTCCTGATACGCCTACTGGTATGCCGTCCTCACCAATGTCAACAAAATTTTCTAGTGCTTATGTTTCACTCTCACTCTATGATAGATGAATACTAGTGCCGGAAACCGTTATCAATAACTAACAGAATAGCAGTAAAAGAGTAGAAGAGAAGAAAAAGTAGAAATTGGAAATTGATTACTGGAGGTCAATGTTAATAGGTAGAAATTGGAAAAATGATTACTACAAGAATCATGTAATTGAAGAAGATGAAGTTCATGGTGAGAGGGGTATGAATTAACAGGGTATTCGTACCTAGTATCAAGGAATCAGAAAAAGAGTCGAAGTGTGTTTTTGGTGAATCGTTGCTTTTTGGACTCGACAATCCAATTCCCGCCTAATCGCCAAATTAGCGACCCAAGAGCCAAATCGGTGTACTAGAAACGCGAATCGGAGCAATCCAAGTCGATAGAATCGCGTTCCCGTCATCGTATCTATGCTTGATTGAATCGGTGTTGTACCAGAGAGCGTTTCGGCCACCGTTGGGATCGATTTTGTACTACATTTGGGTACGGAACGTTCCAAACGTGGTACACGACCTTTTGAGCGAATCGTGTAACTTTGAGCCGCAGAGTATATATTGGTGTAAGGAATAATGGCAACTATTTTGACTTCGTGGAAATAAACGGAAGGGGTAGAGTGGGATAGGGGTTCAAATGATTTGGTAACAAATAGTAGAATATATAACTAATAAAAGATATTAAAAAACTTGTATGAGTCATATTAGTCTTTTTAAATCGATTAAGGACGAATATAATCACCGGGACTATTTGTGCAATTTAATATATATATATATATATATATATATATATATATATATATATATATATATATATATATATATATATATATATATATATATATATATATATATATATAGAGAGAGAGAGAGAGAGAGAGAGAGAGAGTTTTCTTTGATATAAAAAATAGAGATTTTCATATTATTTATATTCATATATGATTACTCGTTAATCATGTATGAATAATCAAAAAAGAGTGAATAATCATATATGATTTATATATGAATATGTTTATTCCGTTTTGATTATTCATATATGATTATTGAGTAATCGTATGAGAATAAAAAAATCTCAAAATCTTTATTTATTTATTTATTTTTTTAATTTTCAAAGGAACCAAGATCCATTAAGATAATAAGATATTAAGTATTTTGAGATCTTAAGATCAAAACTTTAACCATCAAATTGAGAGCGGTGTACTTGAGTAAATTGTATGCAAAGGCACCGGATTACAACAAAAACTCAAAAAAAAAGAACACATTTATTCTTTATTTTATGTTAATCCAATCCACCGATTTCCTTGCCCTGTTTATTTTCCTGTTAACATTTTTATGTTTACTTATTTTCATTCTTGCATAAGTCACAATCAAGACTTGCTGTATAGCCTCCGTGAATCTTATCATGGGAAATTTTGCTAAACACATGTACAGCCCCTGATGTTTATAATGTTAGAAACATGGATTATTTTTCCCAATTTCTTTGCAATTAGGTTAAGCAGTTAACTAAAATAAACATATTGTAATAAAAATTCGTAATCGAAAATTTACTCATTAAAATAAACATATCACATGGTTTGTGTTTGTTTCCAAAAGTAACAATTTTTAACAAGTACAAATTTCTTTTTGACATTTAATTTATAATAAGGATCAAAACATTTTCCATTAAATTAAAAGTGATTTATTTTCGTAAATTAGACGAGAATACGTGGAATAAAAACCCACTAAATTTTTTTTGAGCTTATTTTTTGAAAAAAACTAAAAATACCAAATTTAATAATTTTTTGTATTTTATAAATAGACATTAATATTAATATATAATTTTTTTTTTATATATTTTTACATGTGTATGTAGGTGATGTGCACATACACACATTTGTACTTGTGTATATATAAACATTTGATAACTTTTTTTTTTTCAAAAAAAAAAAGCATAATAAAATAAAAAATGCTATAAAGTGTCATTTGCTCGAATCTAAAAAAAAAAGGTTTGTTCGAATGATGTGCATGCACACACTTTATGTATAGGCTAAGACGATCCTATTGAAATTGATTCATTTAAAATAAAAATAAAACAAAAGCTTATTTAATGTGATGCGTATATATGTATTTTTTACATGTACAAACACAAATATGCATATGTGCACATCATAAATATACACATGCATAATTGTGTGTGTTTATATATATATATATATATATATATATATATATATATATATATATATATATATATATATATATATATATATATATATATATATATATATATATATATATATATATACACACACACACACACGCACATTTGGGAACTTTTTTCAGATTTTAATTTAAATGTTTTAATATGCTAAAACACAGCAATAGAAGGTGATACGTTTAAAAAAAAATAAAAATAAAAACTTTTTTTTCATGTGATGTGTATACATATACAAACACAAATGTGCATATGTACACATCACCAATATAAACATGTAAAAAAACATAAAACATATATATATATATATATATATATATATATATATATATATATATATATATATATATATTTCAATATAGATGTTTATTCATAGAGTAAAAAATTATGAATTTTGGTTGGTTTTTCCTCGATAAAAAATAACTCTGAAAATTAAATAAACATAAAAAATAAATTAACTAAATTTTTGTTATAATCCGGTATATATACATTCACTTACTAATATGCACCATTTCAATTTAGTGGTTGAGATTTTGATCCTCATATCTTAATAAAGTTAATGATCTCAATGGCTCCCATATATATATATATATATATATATATATATATATATATATATATATATATATATATATATATATATATATATATATATATATATATATATATATATATATATATATATATATATATATATATAAGTGATCATTATTGGGTGAAGCTTTTTTTCTCTGAAATCAACATTGAAGCTTTAACGGTCCAAGTAGATTTTTCTCGTATTG
Source organism: Lactuca sativa (assembly GCF_002870075.4). NCBI lineage: Eukaryota > Viridiplantae > Streptophyta > Magnoliopsida > Asterales > Asteraceae > Lactuca > Lactuca sativa. Next base: position 97,567,117 of record NC_056630.2, on the reverse strand, counting down.
AAAAACAGCAGCTCTCGAGGGAAGATTACGCTACCAAAAAAGAGGTTGGTTTCCTACGAAAATTACCATAGAAATAATTACATCAGAAATTTCCTACGGAATTCCGACGGTACAAAAATAGAACCTAACAAAAATAACTCTTTATAGAAAACCCAATCTTTATAAAAAAAAAACCCAAATTTGTTGTTAATCCATTGGTAAATTATTATTGAAAACTAATTACAAACATGTTTTTGTTGTTAATCTATAAGAAATTTATTTATTTTTAAATTGGTTTATTTATTTATTTTATTATTATTGTTATTATTATTACTATTATTATTATTATTATTATTATTATTTCATGTGTATGTGTAGCCCCTCCTCACATGATTACACAGTCTCGACAGGATGTATACTTATTTAAATACTTATTTTTTTTATAGAAAAATATAAAGTATGTTGCTATTCAAGATAAATATTGAAATACGTTGTATATATTGGTAAAGAGTAGAAAATTTGTATATGGATAAAAAAAAAAATTAAACTGTGTTGTTAATATGTCTAAAAATAAAGTGTGTTGCTATTATCGGTTAAACAAGTGAAGTACATTGTGGTTAGCCGATTATGTATAAAAACAGTTTTGATACTATGAATAAAAAATGTTTATGTATTGATGAAAAGAGTATAGTACATTACTATATGGATCAGTGTTGTCAATAGCGATCATAGCGATCGCTATAGCGAATAGCGAGGCGATGCGATGGTATGTCACTATGTAGGCTGTAGCGAGGAAATAGCGACATAGCGATGTTTTTTTTTCAAATTGCAAAATTGATAGTTGAAACATGTTTTTAGCAATCGGAATAGGTCCAATTTGTGATTGGGTTCGCCAATTTGGCATTTGGGATTGCCAATTTGGAGAATCAATCGCCGACTTGGAAATTGGCGGGAAACGCTATCCGGTACTTGACGATCCCATCCCATGTCCAAATTGAATATTGGAATGTGTTTTTACTGAATGGAATTGCTTCAATTTGCAATTGGGATCGTCAATTTGGATTTTGGAACGCCGATTTAGAGATTGACGGGAAATTGATTGCCCACTGAAAAGTTGACCGCCGATTTGGATTTTGGTACTTTAATGGATTCAAGTGACATTCCTATTATCTTATATTCCTATTCCATGTATTCTACAATTCCTTCTAGTATTCTATTATGTGTCATTCTGTACTTTTTTTTCTTTGAAAGTTGTTTTTGGCAAGACAAATAGTCGTCTAGAAGATACTGAAACAGAAGCACCAGAGAACTGTATTGGTCTTGGTGAGGAGAATGATGACCAAAGACAATCAGGTGCATTAGGAAGCCAAAGAAGTTAAGAGAAGGATGCTAGCATGCCTCTTTTGGAAGAAGTGACTGTTAGGCTACTAGAATTCTGTTTCTAAGTGTGCTATTGGTGGAATTATGTTGCTGGAATTTGGTTTTGAACTCAGTACACCTAACCAGAATATTGGTGCTTAGCTTATTTATTATGTATAATTGCTAAATAGGTGTAGGTAAAACTAGTATTAATTTTTTTAATAGGCAATCGCTAAAATGAAATAGTCGTTGCTATTTCATCGCTATCGCTACATAGCATATAGGTAGGTTGTCGCTATTACATCGCTATCGCTATCGATAACACTGATATGGATAGCAAAGTAAAGTATGTTGCTAATATATATAAATAAAGTATGTTGCTATTATGGATAAAAATATAAGTATATCTTTATTATGTATGAAAAAAAAGTATGTGGCTATCATCAAATAAAAAAATGTTTCTACGTTGCTTATATTGGTAGTAAGAGTGTACGTTGCCATATGAATAAAAAAAGTAAATTATGTTACTAATTTGTATAAAATATAAGGTGTGATGCTATCATGGATAAAAAATAAAGTACATTGCTATTACACATGAAAAATAAGATATGTTGCTTTTATAGGTAAAATGCAAGAACATCGCCTATATTGGTAAAAAGAGTGTTTTGTGTGTGGCTAGGGGTGTAAGTGAACTGAGCTACATCTGAGCTATTCGAGATGGACTCGTAAAAAGCTCGATTCGATCTCGAGTTAAACGAGTTTGAGCTGAACTTGAGCTTTAGGCTCATTTATTAAACAAGCTCGAGCGAGCCTAAACGAGCCTATGCATATTTACATAAAGCATAGTTTTATTATTATTTTTATATATTAAATATTAAATATCAAATAGTGACAAACGATCTTTTTGAGGAGCTTAAAAACACAAAGGAGCTTAATATTTAACTATTAACTAGGCCGAGGTTAGGCTTGTTTAAGCTCGTTTAACATGCGATCTGAACTTGTGCTTTTTAAATCATCCATAAGCCAAGTTCGAGCTTTGAAAACTAAGCTCAAAATGAGCTCGAGCCCGATAAAATTTAAACGAGTTGAACCTTAGCCTACATGAGCTCAAGCTCGGCTCAGCTTAACTCTTTTTACACCCTATGTGTGACTATATGGATAAAAAAAGTAAAGTATGTTGCTAACATGTATAAATATAAAATTTCTAGATGTTATGGATAAAATAGTAAATCACATTGCTATTATGTATAAGAAATAAAGTATCTCACTATTTTGGAAAAAATGTACATACATTTCCAATATTGGTAAAAAGAGTACTATATTTCTATTACACATACAAAGTTGCTATTATATGTTGTAATAGAAAAAAGTAAAGTATATTGCTATTATGAATAAAAGTAAAAAATGTTGATATTATGGATTAAAAAATGTAAATATATTGTTATTGTGGGTAAAAATTTAAGTAGATTACTTAGTATTGTTTGAAACGTAAAGTATGTTTCTATTATAGATCTAAAGTAAAATATTTCGGTATAATGGATAAAAATATAAAGTTTGTTTTTTTATTTTTTATATGAAGTGCATTGCCTAAAAATATTGTTATTGTGGGTAAAAAATGTAAGTATACTCCTTATATTGTTTGAAAAGTAAATTATGTTGCTATAGAGAGGCTTAAATGAGAACCATGTTTAAAGTGAGAACACATCACAAGCCTTGGATCAAATTCATGTGAAGGTTATGATTCGTAGGTAGCCAACCGAACGATATATAACCATTGGTAACCGACCAACCATTTTTAATCATGACCATTAATTGTTTTGATCAAAGGGTTGTAATGTGTTTTAATTTTAACACACACAAACACACACACACACACACACACACACACATATATATATATATATATATATATATATATATATATATATATATATATATATATTAACATACCTAGGTACAAGACTCGCAACAAGCTCGTGTTGCACGTCAAATGGAAATTGAACATGAACGAAGAGCACATCTAACACTTCAGCAACTAGTAGAAGAACTTAGATGGCGATTTGGTAACCAACCCAACAACCCACCCAGCTCATCTTAGTATTATATTTGTTCTCATCTTAGTGTTATATTTGTTCGTTTAGACACTTCTATAATACTTATGTTTATTATGTTTGTGGCATATTGTATTAGACAACTTTTAGATGTATGCTTAATGTATTGGTGGTTGAATTTGTAAAACTGGATTTGGTATTTTTTTTTTGTTCAAAAAAATCTGGATTTTAAATGTTTTTTATGGTTTCTTCTAATATGCATTTTAACTGACGGGTTAGGGAATAAATTTGTCACACACACACACACTAAAACAACTCATTGTATTTATATGATATATCTCATGTTAGAAGTACAATAACTCAACACAAAATTCTTTAGTCTGTAAGAATTTAGTTTCGTCGATGGTGCTCCTTTAAAAGGTGACATGCATTCTCATCTTCTAGCTTTTGATAGGTTTTCTATATACTTGCTAGATTAATAACATGACAATGGAAACAAACAATTTTAATCCAAGGCAAGCAAATTCTAAAACCTACAAGGATATTAACTTAAAATGATATAAACAACTACAAGAGGGATATAAATTTACTAACCTTTAGAAAAAACAATTTGCTTGAAGACCTTTGTGTAGATTTTGAATTCTTCAAGAAACCAAGGAAGATTAACCAAAGTAGGTTAACCTCTAATGGCTCACACCTCACAATACCAAACAATTGATGATAAAAAGTAACACTTAGAACAATAGAGATCGACTAAGGAGTTAAAGAGGGAAGCGAAAATCTAATCAATATACAGCGGGACGAAAATAATGCGTACTTGGGAGGGGGTATATATAGTTTTCAATTGCTTGCACAGAAAGTAGGTTTGAATAATTAAATAATCCAATTCAATCCAAATTAAAATATGTTCCTTATCTTAAGCCTTTGACAAAATCTATAGCGATAAACCTTAGCAATTTTGTTCAACCATTTCCAAGGGTTCTAGAATGTTTGAATTGTTCAACTATTAAATAATTAACATTTGGTCCATGCACCTTTTAATTAGCATAAATTAATTCCAGATTAATTCTAATTAATTCCAAACTAGTTTCCAACTAATTAATCATCACATGGGTAATTAATAAACTATTTGTATTTCTCTCTCTCTCTCTCTCTCTCTCTCTCTCTCTCTTATAACATTCTAATACTAGTTGGATCATTTAGGATAATCGAAAAATCACCATGCTATTAATGGACAATCTGTAACGTCTGGTTCCTGGTACGCATTTAATTATCATTTATTCATTATGTAGAGCAACTCGAAGAGTTGGGAGCCCCAAACTCGTCGAGTAGAAATCAAAATTGATGCGGGATTTTAAGTCACCTACTCGAGGAGTTGAGAGCCTCAACTCGACAGTAGGGCTTCCAGGATGAAACCCTAATTTCGGGGTTTTGTATCCTATTTAAGCATCCTAATCCCCACTTGTTAGCCTCATTTCCAGCCTCCAGGTCCCAAACCCTAGATTCAGAAACCCTAATGCATTTGTGAGCTTGGAAGCCATTTTTGAGTAAATCTTGGTGTGTTTTGAAGCGTGTGAAGGAAAGAGAAGCTTGGGGATTCAAGAAGAAGCTAGTAGATCCAGAGACTCCATTTCATTCTCATCATTTTCCAGTAATCAAGTCTCAAACTTGATTAGTAGCTTTTTAGATCTCTTTATTATCACTTTATTGGGTTTTTGGTCCAAGAAGCTTGATCTTTGGGATATGGACGTCCCAAATGAGTAAACCTTCAGATTTGGAATCATGGAAGGCTTTCATGGCATAAATGTGCAAACTTTATAGCCATTGAAGTCCCATGAAAGCTATAAGATGTCATTTTGGCCTTTTAAGCTCCAGAAGGCCATGCATGGAGAGAAAGTGGAAGCTTTACGTGTTTATGTAGTGTTTAGGGTCTAGATCTCTGTTTGTATGCTTTAGTTTGGAGTATAGATTGCTTGTGGACCAAGAACTAGGTCTTAAAGAGTTAGGTGTTGTTTGTTTTTTCTGAGGCAAAATGTCTGCAGTCTGCGGACCACATCTGTAGACCTCTGCAGTAGAAGAGGTGGACCAAACGTCTGCAGTCTGAAAAAAGAAGACTGTTTGCTTTTTTAACATCTGCGGGCTACTAAAATAAACTGAAATTTAAATAAACTTATTTTTTTAAACTTTAAAGTGATTTTTTAATATTTTTATGATTTTGTTATAAATAATTAACGAATCTAGATCAACTTTTATGTATTATTGTATAAAAAATAAAATTAAAAATGGTATGAATTAGCATATATATATTTGATAAAAACCAACAACTTTGGTTGCAAAATTATAATTAACCATTATAATTAGTGATCAAAGAATTTGATACATAAATTGATGGAAATAAACTTCGATTTTTTCAATTAAATCCATTAAAAACGTACCATAAATATTTTCTCGAGAAATTGACGATATTGTATTAAATATAAGAATATATTATGATTTTTTTTTCATATTTATATAAACAAATTTAACGACTATTATTGTAATAAATCTTTATTTATAAATTTCTCAAAAATATCATGTTTGTATGGTCAAAAGTTTTTTTTTTTTTTTAAGTTTTGTAGTTTTTTTTTTTTTCAAATTGTTATCATTAATAAAGTTGGAAAAAATATAAATTAAAAAAAAAAAAAAACTTGAAAAAAATAAAGATATATATGTTTTTTTAAGCTAGAAGATGTCTGAAGATGTTAGAAGACTTTGGTCCACATCTGCGCCAAGAAGAGGGCGCGCAGACATTTTTAGGTCTGCAGTCTTCAGAAAAACAAACGGTCTGCGAAGGCTAATGTCTGCGCGTGGTCTGCGCGGCGCAGACAGAAGAGGCCTCGCAGATCTGCAGACAAAAAACAAACACTGCCTTAGGGTTTGGGATAAACCCATTAAGTAAAGGAATTAGGGTTTGGGATAAACCCATTAAGTAAAGGAATTAATGGGTAAAGTTGGAAACTTTACCTTTAAAAGGACATTTTCAATGTATATGAGAAGTATAAAGCTTGGATCTGAAGAGTAGGGGCTGAATCCATTAAGATGGCCTAAACAAACTATGGAACTTGTCGAGTCCATAGAGGAACTCGACGAGTTAAGTCGATTTGTCTCGATTCTGAATAGGGTAGAACCCGATGAGTCTGAGGTGGGAGTCGACGAGTTGACTCGCTTTATAACGAGTTCGAGTAGCAAGGGAACTCGGCGAGTCAGGGGGATGACTCGATGAGTTGGATCGTGATTTCAGAGTTTTAGATTTATAGAAATCGGCGAGTTGAGTCAACCCAGAATGTTGACTTTGACTAGGGGTAAAATGGTCATTTTACCCTAAGAATGATTATTGGATTTTGACTAAGTGTTATTGTGATAATGATACTTTGCGAGGTGAGTTTTCCTCTAGTAGGATTGAGTCGAAGGCATTAATGTTGGCCCGTTTATGTATGTTAGTATATGTTGGGCTATGCTCGAGGTAGGTTTATGTGTTTCCGGACTTTGGTCCGATGCCGGGGCAAGCCCGAGGAATGTTTGTATTCTTGGTGTCTTTGTGATTCTTGCATGTGTCTGTTAGAATGTTTTCGGACTTCTGTCTGATGCTGGGGAAAGCCCTAGGAATTTTTATACGTATGCTATATGATTATGTTTATATGTACTTATTGATATGCTTATGCATACCGAGCTTTGCTCGATGCCGGGCGGGGCCCGATGCCGGATTTCGGTCCGATGTCGGGCAGGGCCCAATGTCGGACTATGGTTTGATGCCGAGCGGGGCCTGATGTAGTGGGCTAGGCCCAAGTTATGATGTTATATGATTATGTGATATGTGTATGGTATGTGGTAGTTTGGGGAGACTCGCTAAGCTTCGTGCTTATAGTTTTCAGTGTTGGTTTCAGGTACTTCCACTAGTAAGGGAAGAGCTTGGGATGACTGCATTGCACACACTACAACATTTATTCTGGGATGATTTACTCTGATATTGGACATGTGATTTGATATAGTATTTGATATGATGTTTTGAGATACTATCATTATTGTTTTATGTGATGTTTTGGGTTACCATGGTATTATTATTAAACTAAAAATTGAAATTTTTGGACTGTATTTTTGGGATGTTTTAAGTTGGTATCAGAGCCTTGGTTTGAGGGATTCGGTAACACTCTCGGGTGTGTCTGAACTCAAACTGAGGACTTTGTATAAGAGTTTTTTAAAAAAGAAAACCATTTTTACAAAAAGGATTTCGAAAAGAGAAAAAGGGTGTGGTGCATGAAATCAACCGAGCTCAAGTAACTACTCCCAAATTACCCATAGAAGTTTATATTATGATATGCTTATGAGAACTGCATGCTAGATTATGGCTAAGGATCTAGGAAGGATGCCTTATGTGCCTGTTATATTTGTATGAACTTTATGAACTACATGCTAGTACTGATTAGTCAGTGATATGGTAGTCTGAGTAGAGGATGCTTGATTATGTTTACTCAATGATCGAATGCTGCTTGCTTTGTGCTTTTTGGAGTTCTAGTTATCTCAAACTAACTAGTGAATGAATATGTTAAGTTACATATTGTGAGGACTAAATAATAGAAGGTTAGGTTTACCTCTATTTTGCAGCTCTTGTTTGAGTCCAACTGTTGTAGGGTAGAACCTCTCATTCGAAGAATTATCTAGTCTTAGTGATATGTAATGGTATTCGCGAGCTAGTTAAGGGGGATAGCGGGGACTTCTTATGCAGCTGATGGAGGAGAGTGGGTTGGTGATTACCCTAGGGAAAGCCTAGGACGAGATTAACATAGAGCAGTAGTAGTGAAAGGGACTTGGTGGAGTCAAAGCAGTTCCTGAGGAAAGTACGGATAGATGTGGAAGGTAGTATGGGCCTGTACTACTGGAAGCAGAGGATCCGTACTCGAATCAAGGAAGGCTGAGATGAACCCAGGAAGCTTGTAGTGTGTGAAATCCCTTGAGTGATGATATGTATACTGATGTTTGCTTTTGTGTATTTTCAGTATGGTGACGCTACGTACTAGGCCAGTTGGCACTTTACGCACTGGTTAGGGATCAGGCTCGGGCTCTGGAGTCGGGCGGCTAGATGAGCAGATGAGAGAGTTCATTTCATCTGAGGTTACGTGCAACATTTTAGACCAGACTCCTGTGATCTTCAGTACGATCAAGGAGGGCATCTTGGAGCTGTTGGATGAGAGACTGAGTGCATTCTGCACCAAGGTTACGACCATGATGGGGTCGCGCACGCTGACTTTCAGGGAGTTCAGAGAATGTGGAGCTCCGGACTATCATGGGGCTCGGGACCCCATTGCTAGCAACAGGTGGTTGGCTGACTGGTGGGAGAGGGCACGTGACTGGTGGGAGGAGGTCGGACATTCCATTGGAGACGATGCAGCTCTTGATGCAATGACTTGGAGTGACTTTTCGGCTAGATTCAAGGCCGAGTTTGCACTTGTGATTGAGGTGTAACATCTTGCTAGGGAGTTCCAGGATATCTGACAGACGACTGAGACGGTGATGGAGATCACCGCTATGTTCAGGGAGAGGGCCCTTCTCTGTCCGCAGTACATGGTGGACGAGGAGATGAAAAACGCCTGATATCATGAGATGTTGAGGAGCGATATTCGGCAGTTCGTGAGCCAATCCAACTACAATACGCTAGAGGATATGATTACCAGAGCTAGAGAGAGAGAGAGAGAGAGAGAGATTGATCTAGAGATGGAGAAGAAAAGGAAACCAGAGGTAGCATCTAGTATGGAGGGTTCGGGCAAGAAGCCCAATGTGTCAGATCACAGGTCTAGGAACCAGCAGGGTCACAGCCGCTGTGGCAAATGCGGAAAGTTGCACCGGGGGGGGGGGGGGGGGGTCTTGCAAGGCAGGGAGTTCAAGTTGCTTCAAGTGCGGCCGAACTGGTAATATAAGTAGAGACTGTACAAGTACCACCACCACCACAGTTTCAGATCTGGTTTGCTTTCAGTGCAATCAAAGGGGCCACAAGAAGGCTTAGTGTCCAAGTTTAGCAGCAGTAGGACAGATGGCGGCGCCCGCTCCTGTTACGTTGAGGATTACAGATGGGTGTCAGGGCCGGGGAGAGACACATGTGGCGAGGAGCAGGGCCTTTCAGTTAACTGCAGAGGAGGCATGTGTAGCTCCCGACATGGTGACGGGTATGTATCTTCTACTTATCTCTTTATTTATATTGATTATTGCTTATGTTTCTGTGTTTCATTATAGGATCGTTCCTTGTTAACGGTATATCTGCTATGTTATTGTTTGATTCGGGGGCTACTCGATCTTTTGTGTCGCTCGCGCTTATCAAGCGATCCGTAGGGGCTTCGAGGGAGCTGGATTGCCCACTTGATGTGGAGATAGAAGATGACAGGACCATTAGGGTTGCGAGGGTTCATCAAGGATGTACACTGCAGTTGTTTAATGAGTAGTTTTCTGTGGATTTGGTCCCTATTCCCCTACGAGGGAATAAGGTTATAGTTGGTATGGACTGGTTGAGCCCTAATAGGGCAGTGATCAATTGCGAGCAGCAGCTAATGAGGGTTCGGAATCCTAGTGGGGGAGGGTCAATGATTATGGGTAAGAGGCCATAGGGTGGACCAACTCTATGTTCAACAGTGAGAGCGAGGCGCTACCTTCAGCAGTGTTGCGCAGGTTATGTCGCCTATGTTATCGATACCCAGGATAAGGGTAAGGTGACAGTGGATGATGTCTCGATCATGCGAGAGTACCCGGACATATTCCTAGAGGATTTGCCTGGGATACCTCCGGAGAGACAAGTTGAGTTCAGGATTGAGCTAGTCCCTGGTGCGGCTTCGATAGCCAAGGCACCATATCGGTTAGCTCCTCCTGAGATGTAGCAGTTGTCTACACAGCTGCAGGAGCTGTTAGACAAGGGATTTATCAGACCGAGCAGTTCACCATAGGGAGCCTCGATCTTGTTTGTGAAGAAGAAGGACGGGTCACATCGGATGTGCATAGACTACCGAGAGTTTAATAAGCTAACGGTGAAGAACCGTTATCCCCTCCCAAGGATCGATGACTTGTTTGACTAGCTACAGGGTGCATCTTGGTTCTCCAAGGTTGATCTGCGATCGGGTTATCACCAAATGTGAGTCAGGGACGACGACGTGCCGAAGACAGCCTTTCGGACTTGCTATGTTCATTATGAGTTTGTGGTGATACCGTTTGGGCATCACCAATGCTCCTTCCGCGTTCATGGACCTCATGAACCGCATGTGTAGACCGATGCTGGACTGATCTGTGATAGTCTTCATTGATGAGATCTTGGTGTAATCCAAGACTCAGGAGCAGGACGAGGAGCACTCGAGGGAGGTGTTGGAGACACTGAGGAGGGAGAGACTTTTCGCAAAGTTCTCCAAGTGTGAGTTCTGGTTGCGCGAGGTGCAGTTTTGGGGAACCTTGTCAACTAGAAGAGTATTTTGGTCGATTCGGCCAAGATAGAGGTCGTGATGCAGTGGGAGGTTCCGAGGTCTCCATCTGAGATTCGAAGTTTTCTTGGTCTAGCGGGTTACTATTGGAGATTCACACGTAATTTCTCCAAAATCGATGTTCCTCTGACTCGACTGTCGAAAAGCCAGTCACATTCCGCTAGGGGCTTGAGCAGCATGCAGCCTTCGAGACTCTCAGATAGCGGTTATGCGAGGCATCGATTCTGACTTTTCTATAGGATGTCGATGACTTTTTAGTTTATTGTGTTGCTTCGATCACAGGCATGGGTGCGGTATTCATACAGCGGGGTCACGTGATAGCTTACGCTTCGAGGCAGCTGAAGCCTCATGAGGCAAACTAATCGATGCACGATTTAGAGCTGGGGGCTGTAGTTTTCGCCCTTAAGATTTGGCGAGATTAACTTTATGGTGTGCGTTGTACCATTTACATGGACCACAAGAGTTTGAGGTACCGCATGGATCAGCTGAATCTAATCATGAGGCAGCGTCAGTGGTTAGATGTGGTGTAGGATTACGACTGTGAGATCATTTACTAGCAATGCAAGGCCAATGTGGTGGTCGATGATCTGAGCTGCAAGGCAGTGGTGGCTCCGATTCGAGATATATGTCTGAGGATGACAATGATTACTCCGTTCTTGGAGCAGATCCGAGAGGCATATGTAGAAGGTATGAGGGAGGAGCGCCGAAAGTATGAGCGAATCATAGGCCACGTGACCTCATTTAATTATGACAGCCGTGAGTTGTTAACCCTGCTTGGTAGGGCTTGGTTCTGTACTGGGGAAGAGTACAATAGGTTCTGATGGATGAGGCCCACAAGTCAAGGTTCTCCATCCATCCCAGGACGACGAAGATGTATCAGGATCTTCGCCCTGATTATTGGTGGCCTTGCATGAAGCGGGACGTAGCATGGTATGTCAGCGATGCTTGACCTGCAGGAAGGTCAAGGACGAGCACCAACGACCTCACGACAAGATGCAGCCGTTGGATATATCCATGTGGAAATGGGAAGACATCACTATGGATTTCATCACCAAGCTTCCTAGGACCGCACGTAGAGTAGATTCGATATCGGTCATCATGGATCGGTTGACCAAGAGTGCTCATTTCATCCTGATCCAGGAGATTATATCAGCTGAGAAGTAGGTCAAGATCTACATACGAGAGGTAGTGGCACGTCATGGAGTGCCCGTTTCGGTGGTTTCAAACCGAGATGTTCGTTTCACTTCCAGATTTTGGAAGCGGTTTCACGACGAGATGGGTACTCGTCTCTACTTCAGTACCGTTTCCCACCCTGAGACGAATGGTCAGAGCAAGAGCACAATTCAGAATCTCAATGACATGTTGCGTGAATGCGTTTTGGATTTCGGTGGCAGTTGGGATATGTATATTCCATTAGCAGAATTTCCGTATAACAATAGTTACCACGCCAACATAGATTGAACTCCCTTCGAGATGATCTACGGGAGGAAGTGTAGGACCCCAATTTGTTGGGGCGAGGTCAGAAAGAGGGTCATGGTAAGTACTGAGGTAGTACTCAAGACCACAAAGAGGATCCACCAGGCTCCGGACAGCTCAAAGTCAGCAGAATAGTTATGCCGACAAACGTCGTTCAAACTTGGAGTTTCAGGTGGGCGACATGGTTCTCCTGAAGGTGTCACCCGGTTCAGGAAGTAGGGCAAGCTAGGCCCCAAATACATCGGACCATTTTGGGTTTTGGCTCGGGTGGGTCGAGTTGCTTACTGTTTAGATCTTCCAGCAGAGCTCAGCTAGATCCACATCACTTTCCATGTTTCTCAGCTGCAGAAATGCTTGGTGGATAACTCAAAGGTTGTGCATTTAAAGGATATTTAGGTTGAAAACAACCTGAATTACATCGAGAGACTGGTAGCTATTATCGACTCGAGGATGAAGGAGCTGAGGAACAAAAGTGTGGAGCTGGTGAAGGTGTAGTGGCAGCACCGCAAGGGATCGGAGTGGAATTGGGAGCCCGAAGAAGAGATGAGGGAGCATTACCCAAAGTTGTTTCCCAACGTAATAGAATTCAAGGATGAAGTCTAAGACAAGTGGGGAAGAATTTTAATCCCTGGTTCTTTGTAAGCATTTAATTATAATTTACTCATTATGTATAGTAACTCAAAGAGTTAGGGGCCCCAAACTCCTCAAGTAGAGACCATAATTGATGTGGGATTTTAAGTCACTTACTCGACAAGTTGAGAGCCTCAACTCGACGAGTAGGGCTGCCAAGATGAAACCCTAATTTCAGGGTTTTGTACCCTATTTAAGCATCCTAATCTCCACTTGTTGACCTCATTTCCAGCCTCCAAGTCCCAAACCCTAGATTCAGAAACCCTAATGCATTTGTGAGCTTGTGATCCATTTTTTTAGTAAATCTTGGTGTGTTTTGAAGCTTGTGAAGGAAGGAGAAGCTTGGGGATTCAATAAGAAGCTAGTAGATCCAGAGACTCCATTTCATTCTCATCATTTTCTGGTAATCAAGCCTCAAACTTGCTTAGTAGCTTTTTAGATCTCTTTATTATCACTTTATTGTGTTTTTGGTCCAAGAATCTTGATCATTGGGATATGGACATCCCAAAATGAGTAAACCTTTAGATCTGGAATCATCGAGGGCTTTTATCGCATAAAGGTGCAAGCTTTATGGCCATTGAAGTCCCATGCAAGATATAGGATGTCATTTTGGTCTTTTAAGCTCCAAAAGGCCATGCGTGGAGAGAAAGGTGGAAGCTTTACGTGTTTATGTAGTGTATAGGGTCTAGATCTCTGATTGTATGCTTTAGTTTAGAGTATGGATGGCTTGTGGACCAAAATATAGGTCTTAAAGAGTTAGGGTTTGGCCTAAACCCATTAAGTAAAGGTATTAATGGGTAACGTTGGAAACCTTACCCTTAAAAGGACATTTTAAGTGTATATGAGAAGTATAAAGCTTGGATCTGAAGAGTAGGGGCTTAATCCATTAAGATGGCCCAAACAAACCGAGGAACTCGTCGATTCCATAGAGGAGCTTGACGAGTTAAGTTGATTTGTCCTGATTCTGTATAGGGTAGAACTAGACGAGTCTGAGGAGGGACGCAACGAGTTGACTCGCTTTATCATGACTTTGAGTAGCAAGGGAATTCAGCGATTCAGGGGGATGACTCGACGAGTTGGATCGCAATTTCAGGGTTTTAGATTTATAGAATTTAGCGAGTTGAGTCAACCTAGAATGTTGACTTTGAGCAGAATGTTGACTTTGAACAGGGGTAAAATGGTCATTTTACCCTACAAAGGATTATTGGATTTTGACTAAGTGTTATTGTTATAATGATAGTCGGGGAGTCGTTGGAGCAGCAGTTAGAGATTCCTCACCGCGAGATTTCACAATCAGCTTTGTAAGTTGAGTTTTCCTCCAGTAGGAATAGGTCAAAGGCACCAATGTTGGCCCGTTTAAGTATGTTAGTATATGGCGGGCTAGGGTACGATGTCGGGCTGTGTCCGAGGTAGATTTATGTGTTTCCGGACTTCGGTCCGATGCTGGGGCAAGTTCGAGGAATGTTTGTATGCTTGGTGTCTTTGTGATTCTTGCATGTGTCTGTTAGAATGTTTTCGGACTTCGTTCTGATGCCGGGGAAAGCCCGACAAATGTTTATATGTATGATAGACAACTATGTTTATATGTATTTGTTGATATGCTTATGTATACTGAGCTTTGCTCAATGTCGGGTGGGGCCCGATGCCGGATTTTGGTCCGATGTCGGGCGGGGCCCAATACCGGACTATGGTTCGATGCCAGGCGGGGCCCGATGTAGTGGGCTAGGCCCAATTCATGATGTTATGTGATTATGTGATATGTGTATGATATGTGGTAGTTTGGGGAGAATCACTAAGCTTCGTGCTTACAGTTTTCAGTTTTGGTTTCAGGTAATTCCGCTAGTAAGAGGAAGAGCTCGGGATGACTGCATTGCACACACCACAATGTTTAGCTTGGGATGATTTACTCTGATATTGGACATGTGATTTGATACCATATTTTGATATGATGTTTTGAGATATTATCATTATTATTTTTATGTGATGTTTTGGGTTACCATGGTACTATTATTAAACTAAAAATTGAAATTTTTGGACGGTATTTTTGTGATGTTTCACAATCTTACCAATTTAGTTATGACATTGGTCACTATTCCAAGAGTCTCCTAGTTGGACAAGTCATTAACTACAACCGGTTACAAAGGCTCCCATTTAATCAACAAAGTGTGCTTCCTTAGAAACTTTCAAACTATGAATCATATTCTTAGTGACATCCCTTAGATAAGTGATCAAATATTCCTTTGTTCTATAAGATATGGTATGGACATGAGACATGGATATGAATAAATCTCATGGTCAAAGATTACGTTTCCTGATTTTCGATTTATGATGACCTTATTTGGAGTTACAAAATTGAAAACACCAATCTAGTCTAGGTTGGCCCCAACAATATAATTTCATCATCAAATCACCGAGAAGCCTATGATATCGCCTTTCCTATTAAGGAAAAAGAAACGAAGAAACTTTGACTGCATAAGTATAACCAACTCATCATGTCATACATAGACCTACACTTTATAATGACCAATTACAATTATGTTTATGTAATACTAATGCATAACAAAATGGTAAATTTCAAATTATACATCTTCGCTTGAAGAATATAATATATTATCATCTTAGAATTACTCGTGATTGAATCCATGAAGTATTATCTAAGTACAGGTTTTCCAATACATAAAATCTCCATTTAAGTACTCATGAGTATTAGTTTGTAACACCTATTCTAGGTAAATGATTCATTTATGTTTTGGGGAAATGAAAGATTTAATATGTGGGGTTTTTGATGCCCACGACATGGTGAAGGATACACCACAGACATGGCCATGGCTATATAAAATGCGCATCAATCTTGTACGCCACAACGTGACAAGATTATGCTTACGATGTGGCGGCCACATGGGTGCATAAACCTAATTATGGGGTTTGTGCCCCTATTTAAGGGAAGTGAGGGATAGGGTTTACACACCCTCAACCTCCATCACCTCCCTTTCACCCTCCAAGAAACCCTAGCCTCCATTTTGACCTTTTGAGCTCTTTATGGTTATTTTTATCTCCTCGAAGAAGAAGAAGGTGTTATGGGTCCATTGTTTGAGTTAGTAAAACCCCTCCCTTATCATCTTAAGTAGCTTTTAGACCCTTGTAAGTCCTCAAGCTCCTACCTTTTGTGTCCAAACAAGCTAGATCTAGGTTTTTGTTCATTTATCTCCATTTTTTAGGTGTTTTGAGTGTTAGGATCTTGTATAGTTAAAAACATTATGAGTCCTTGAGGTTCATTGGTGGCCTCTTGTCTCATATCTGGAGGGTTTTGAGTTATATGTTCCATGCATTAGATTTTATCTTATTTTTCTTCATTTTGATCTAACTTGTGCTCAAGACATGAATTGGGCATTCATGTCTGAAAAGCAATGATTTTTTATACATGCTTTGGGATAGAGAAAGCCTTCTGGAAAGTTTGAGTGAATAACTTGAATGAGTAAGAGCTTAATGCATTAAGCAGTCTAGAGCAGTTCCCACAACATGACAGAATGGCCATCATGATGTGGCGACGGACAACCTCACGATTGTTTAGTCCTAACATTGCCATGACGTGGCCAATGGTTGTCCACGACGTGGCGATTAGGTGGGGTTGACCTTGACCATTGACTTTTTGACAATTTGGTACTTTGGTTAACTTAAGAGTTTTAGGGTGTAGACTGATAGGGTTCTCTTATGATGTGTTTAGGTGTCTCGCAGTATTATTCTCCTCTATTAGAGAGCTGTTCTGTTAGCCTGTTCTTTGCGAGGTGAGTCGTCTCACTATATTACCTATGTCATAGTGGTGTGCATGCTAGAAACATTAAGTTATAACACCTGATTTATCAGGTAAGACTCTTAACAAATTATTTCATTTATTATTTGACTTGGACTCGAGTATGCAGGGCGTACATATGGTACACCGGGCGTACTCCAATGCATGCATGAGGCAGGCAGTTCCCTTGGTACACTGGGCGTACCCATGCGTATGCAGGGCATACATGAGTCAGGTGAAAACCCTAATTTTTAGGGTTTTCAACCTATTTAAACACATTAAGTTACTCTAAACCCTCACCTTATTAGCCTCTATTGCCTTTTTTTAGCTAATCTCGAAACCCTAATCCATTTTACAAGAGATTCAT
Source organism: Lactuca sativa (assembly GCF_002870075.4). Classification (NCBI taxonomy): domain Eukaryota; kingdom Viridiplantae; phylum Streptophyta; class Magnoliopsida; order Asterales; family Asteraceae; genus Lactuca; species Lactuca sativa. The sequence continues at coordinate 97,549,975 of NC_056630.2, read as the reverse complement.
CATTGAGTATGTGTTTTGGTGTGTGTAGTGCATATTCAAGAAGAAGAAGACTTGTAGAGAAGCATTGGACAAGAGGGAGCTTGTAGATCCAGAGGTTATTCGTCCATTTTAGCTTATTAAAGGTATAAAGTTTGAACCTTGTTCATTCAATGTCTAGATCTAGGTTTGGGGAAGAATCTAACATATTTTGGTCCCATGGGTGAATTATTATGAGTAAATGCTACTCCTGATGTTAAGATATGTCCTATCGATGATTTTGAGGTCCTTGATCCGTAAAGTGCATCTTGATGATTGTAGATCAACCATGCATGAGTTAGTGACCATTTAATGGAAGTAGGGTGCTAAATCTATTACTTGAGTCCCATTAATGCATGTAAGAGGATGAAGTTGCCAATTTTTTTGTTTAGAACGTCCTTAGGAGGCTAGATCTGACGTTGGATGTTAGGTCTTAATTGATTAAGACCTTAAAAAGGAAATTTGGCCAACTGGGGCATACGCAGGGCGTACGTTGATGTACGTTGAGCGTACGCGCTTGGGATCCCGATTTCATGAAGCATTAGAGTACACCATGCGTACTGATGGTACGCTTAGCGTACTCACCAGGGGGTTTTGGGCTTTTGGTTTCTAGCCATTTTGGGCTTTAGGGTTTTGGGCCCTTGCTAGCCACTAGTCTTTCTGAGCTAGGACTTTATGGTTTTAGGCCCATATTAGGCTTGGAGTGCCTTTTTGGACTTTTTTCTAGTTTGAATTTGGGCCTTGGTATGTTAGGCCCAGTAACGAAAGGGTAAAGTAACCTTTTACCCTAAAGGTTGGGACATAGGTTTTGGACTCACAAGTTCAGTTAATGACCTAATTGGTAATTAGGGTTCTATACTTATATTATTTGTGACTTAGTGGGAGGATTCCATGATTCAGTAGCATGGGTGTGATTTTGTTTACCTTTGATCGAGGTGAGTTTCCTCCACTATACTCATAGGTCGAAGTCACGAAGGCCAGCCGACTAGATTATGCTAGTAGGATGATAGTTGTCTTCATGATAATTTCATGTTATGTATGTTTATGCTCATTGTCTTCATGACTTTTGTTGATATGATTTTATGCATAACTGTAGGGGTGAAATAGACCCAGTATCGGTTGAAAGATACTGAAGGGGGTGAAATAGACCGAGTATCGGTTGAAAGATACCGAAGGGGTGAAATAGACCCATCTATGCTTGGATATTATATGTATGGTATGGGGTATTTTGGGGGAGCTCACTAGGCTTTGTGCTTACGGTTTTCAGTTTTTGTTTCAGTTACTTCCAGCTCGAAAGGGAAGGGTCAACTTGATCGCACCACATCCGTCCATGTTTTCGGCATTGTGTATTTTTTGGGATTTGTACTATGATATTACTAGGATACACTTTGAACTATTTTGACATGAATAATTTGTGTTTTGAAATGGATTAAAATGAAATTTTTATCTGAAATTTTGGGATGTTACAAGTTGGTATCAGAGCCTTGGTATGAGGGACTTGGGGACACTCTCGGGTATGTATGGACTAAAACTAATGATTTGGTAGATTTTCATAAAAAATATATTTTATGAAGAAATTTCCAATAAAATAAGGGGGCGTGATGCGTGTAATCTGTAGCACCTGGTTCCTGGTACGTACTCCTGGTAATTAACATTTTTAAAATAATGCATTTTTGCCTTGGACTCGGCGAGTTGATGGACCAACTCACCGAGTAGGAGCGGGATAAGACACGGAGACTGAACTTTGGACTCGGCGAGTCAGTTCTCGGACTCGGCGAGTAGACCTTGTTTGGGCAAAAACCCTAATCCGGGTGTTTGCACCCTATTTAAACGCTCTAACTTGGCCTCTTTTGTCCCTAACACTTCCAAAGAGCTGAAGAGCGAAACCCTAGCCCCGATTTTGTTCTTGAGAGTCATTTTGGCTTTGTGAAGAAGTTTTGGAGCTTAGAAGAAGAAGAAAGAGATTGTAGTGTGCAAGGAGGGGAGGTAGATCCGGAATCTACACTGCAAGAGACTTCCATTCAGGTAGAAAAGCCCCTACCTTGATCACTAGTTCTTTAGATTCCCTTTTGTCCCTAAAATGGTGGTTTTTAAGCCCTAAAACACCATACTCTTTGTGCTTAATGATCTGAAAGGACTTCAGATATAGAACCTTATGGACGTATTAGAAGTATAAAGTTTCTGTGGTTGGAGTGATTGAGGTCCCCATTGAGTGTATGACCTCATAAAAATCTTGGATTTGCCTTTTGGAGCTTGTAGGGCCATGCATGCACGTAAAGTTTGCAACTTTACGTGATAAGCATGCCCTAGGAACTTAGATCTATGGTTTTGAAGCGTTGCATGTCTCAGATTTGGTCGATATGGGAAATGGGTCAAGGGACTCGGCGAGTCCCAAAGTGGAACTCGGCGAGTTCTATGAAGATGGCCTTAGAGTCAGCGAGTTGGAGGAACAACTCGGCGAGTCCTATGAAGATTGCCTGGTACTCGACGAGTTGTTCTTCAAACTCGGCGAGTCAGATGAACTGTTACTGAGTGAGAGGGGTTTAAGTGTTGGAGGTCCAACCCTTCGTATCTGCACGCGGAATTAGCAATTTAGCGTGTAGCAATAGTCCCAGAAACCCAAATCCTCAAAAAGGATGCTCTGGTGGGGATTTGGAAGCGAGCAGGAGATCTGCTCGTGGGGGACTCGACGAGTTGTTCTTGAACTCGGCGAGTCGGGTCGCGAGTCGGTTCAATCGTCCCAAGTAGTGAGTTAAGGGTGACTCGGTGAGTGGGAAGGGGAACTTGTCGAGTAGGACCGGGTTAGTAGGAGAAGGACTCGACGAGTCTATGCCATGACTCGGCGAGTCCAGTCAACTGGAAGTTGACTTTGACCAAGGAGTTGACCTTGGACCAGGGGAGGGTTATTCATTTGACCTAAGGGTATTTATGAGTGTCTAATCTATGTTCATGATTTATAGTCGTAGGATTACCGGTTCAGCATTTAGGCGCTCAGTAAGCAGACTTTCAGCAGCTACATTCGAGGTGAGTTACCTTCTGGTAGCAGTGGGTCTACGGCCACAATGTCGGCCCACCAGTAGGAGTTGTATGATTAGATGATTGTCTCAGTGATATTCATCTAGGGTTGCTACTACCTGTGATATGTTTATGTGCTAGTATGATATGATGCTATGTGCTAGTGAAAGTAGGGGAGATAGTCCTTGGTTTATCGGTCGATAGGGCCGAAGGGGCAGTCATGCCCAGCCATGCTAGATAGATTATGTGATATGTGTTATATGGTAGTATTAGGGGGTGAACTATTCCCCAGCATCCGGTCGAGAGGACCGAAGGGGAGACCAGCACCTAGATATGCTAGTCAGTATCCGGTCGAGAGGACCGAAGGGGAGGCCAGCACCCAAATATGCTAGCTAATATCCGGTCGAGAGGACCGAAGGGGTAGGTCGGGCACCCAGATATGCCTGACAATATATGTATGATATGTGGTTATATGGTATGTGGTACAGTAGGGGGGAACTCACTAAGCTTCGTGCTTACGGTTTTTAGTTGCTGTTTCAGGTACCTCTTCAGCCAAGGGGAAGGAGCAGGCGTGGTAGCGACATATCACACACACGCTCTTGTTTTTCCGCACTATGAGACACTCTGGGATTTGTACTCTGACATTATTATGATTATGTTTTGGTTTACAGACACGAGACATGTTTTTTTAAATGATATGGTTGAATGATATTTTGTTACAAACGTTTTGCAAATCACTTATTTAAAAATGAATTTTTTGGCCCGTATTTTGGGGCGTTACAAGTTGGTATCAGAGCCCTGGTTTGAGGGATTCGGACACAACTGCGGGGGTGTCTGAACTTAAATCGAGGGATTAAGGAATTTCGAAAAAGAAAAAGTTTTATAAAGGATTAAGTAAAGAGTTTTAAGAAAGAACGAAGTGTGTGATGTGCGCGACCGGCCAAGCTCAAGTAAGTATTCCCCAAAGTGCCCATACAAGTTTATGTTTTGTTTAACAGTTTCAGTAGAACAGCATGCCATAATAGGACTAAGGATCTAGGGGTGATGCCTTATGTGCCTGCTTTATGTGCTTCAGCTGATGAGAATTGCATGCTAGTAATGAGTAGACAATAGTAGGACAACCTATTTAGGTTATGCCTGGTAGTATGAGCATAACATTATATGCTAGTTCAGCTTCTCACAATGAGGACAGATTTGCTTGAGTAGTTTTCCTGCGTCCGAATGCTGCTTGCTTTGTGCTTAGTGGGAATCTGAGTGATGGGAGTTAGTCACTAGGTGAATACGTCACGTCACATATGATCAGAGTTGAATAATCTTAGAGGGTTGGATTTGGCCCTATTGCGCAACTCTTGTTTGAGTCTAACTGTTGTAGGGACGAGTATGTTACTCGAAGGATTATCTGAGCCTCATCACATGTGATGGTATTCAGGTAATGGCTAATTGGCATTACAAGGAAGCCTTCAGCAGCTGAGGACTGGTTTGGGTGGAGTCAGAGATTTTCCCTAGGGCAAGCCTAGAATGGGAATAGCAGTGATTAGTAGTAGTGAAAGGGATCTGGTGGAGTCGAGGCAGTCCTTAAAGAAGGTACGGATAGATGTGGAAGGTAGTATGGGCTCGTACTACTGAAAGCAGAGGATCCGTACCCGAACTAAGGAAGGCCAAGACAAGACCGGGGAACTTGAAATAGATGTGATCCCTTTAGAGATATCAGTATCATTAATGGTTGCTTGTGTGTATTGCAGAATGGTGGTACTACGTCAGAGGCTAGCGGGTGGCAGTTTTGGAGAGGGATCGGGTTCAGGATCAGGGTTCGAGCCAGTAGATGAGAGGCTACGCGAGTTCATCGCGTCAGAGATCACCAGGGGCATCCTTGAGTCGACCCCCATCATTTTTGGGTCGATCAAGGAAGGGATAGTCGAGCTGATGGAGGACCGCCTTAGGGCATTCAGGAGTGACATGGCATCTGGCCAGTCAGGATCTTGCACACTGTCCTTTAAGGGCTTCAGGGGCAGTGGTGTGTCGGATTTTCACTGGGCGAAGGACCCCATAGCTGCCAGGCGATGGATTGTAGACATTGAGTTTGCACAGTTGACTAGCTTCTGCCCCAAGGGGTCGAAGGTGAGATTTGCAGCAGGATGTTTGAGAGACCGAGCTAGAGATTGGTGGGAGTCCGTCGGTGACTCGTTGGGAGCCTCGGTTGTTGATGCTATGACCTAGTCGGACTTTGTGACCAGGTTCAGGGCAGAGTTTGCGCCGGTTGTCAAGCTTCAGCAGCTGGCCAGGGAGTTTTTAGGTATGAGGCAGACAACAGAGACTGTGGTGGAGATCACCGCCAAGTTCCGGGAGAGGGCGTTGTTGGTGCCCCAGTATGCGGGTGATGAGGATATAAGGAGGACCCGCTATCATGACATGCTACAAGCTGATATTCGGGAGCATGTCAGTTTTTCAGCTTCCCCTACCCTGGACTCTATGATTGCCAGGGCAAGGGAGAGAGAGATAGATCTGGAGCACATCCGGAAGAGGGGCTTGTTATGGGGGCTTTGAGGAAGAAGCCCAAGGGACCAGATGCGGGGTCGAAAGGCCAACAGGGGCGGGCCGCTGCAGGAAATGCGGCAAGACACACGAGGGAGCGTGCAAGTTGGGATCATCAGGCTGCTATAAGTGCGGCAAGTTAGGGCACTTCAGCAGGGATTGTATCGCCCCTGCACCTGTGATACATACGTCTGAGTTGCTATGTTTCCATTGCAACCAGAGGGGCCACAAGAAGGCCAGTTGCCCCCAACTGACAGCAGCATCGGCGCCAGTGAAGGCGCCAGCTCTAGCGGCCCTGCGGATCACTGATGGCCGGCAGGGCAAGGCAGAGGCTCCAGTGGTGAGGAGCCGGGCGTTTCAGCTGACTACCGAGGAGGCACGCGCCGCACCCGATGTGGTGACGAGTATGATTCTTTTCCTCTATTTTATTTATATGATGTTATGATATTGATATGTGCTCTGTGTTTATGCATTAGGATCGTTCCATGTGAAGGTATCCCAGTTCAGGTGTTGTTTGACTCGGGTGCCACCCGATCGTTTGTTTCTCTTGCGCTTAGCAAGAAGTTTACTGAGTCTTCGGGCATGTTGGATTGCTCTTTAGAGGTAGAGATTTCCGATGATCGATCGGTGCGAGCATCAACAGTGTTCAGGGATTATGTTCTAACTTTGTTTGAGGAGCGTTGTTTGGTGGATTTGGTTCCCATTCCGTTGCGTGGGAACAAGGTGATCATAAGCATGGATTGGTTGAGCACTAATGGGGCGGTGATAAATTGTGCACAACAGCTGGTGCGGATCAGGACCCCAAGTGGGGGAGAGTTGGTGATCCACGGCGAGAGGCCACAACATGGACCCACAATATGTTTAGCAGCGAGAGCTAGGCGCTACCTTCAGCAGGGTTGCACGGGATATGTCGTGTATGTTATGGATACCCAGGAGGCGGGTAAGGCGACGGTGAGCGAGGTTCAAGTGGTGCGAGACTACGCTAACGTGTTCTCGGAGGAGCTTCCTGGAATACCTTCGGAGCGACAGGTAGAGTTCAGGATCGACCTAGTCCCTGGTGCGGCTCCGATAGCCAAGGCACCATACTGGTTGGCTCCTCCCGAGATGCAGGAGTTGTCTACACAGCTGCAGGAGCTGTTAGACAAGGGATTCATTAGACCAAGTAGTTCACCCTGGGGAGCCCCGATTCTGTTTGTGAAGAAGAAGGACGGGTCGCATCGGATGTGTATAGATTATCGGGAGTTGAACAAGGTAACGGTGAAGAACCGCTACCCACTCCCGAGGATTGATGACCTCTTTGACCAGTTACAGGGAGCAGCTTGGTTCTCCAAGATCGATTTACATTCAGGTTACCACCAGATGAGGGACAGAGAGAAGGATGTGCAGAAGACCGCGTTTCGGACGCGTTATAGCCATTATGAGTTTGTGGTGATGCCGTTTGGGCTCACCAATGCTCCTGTTGAGTTCCTGGACCTCATGAACCACGTGTGTAGACCGATGTTGGATCAGTCTGTGATAGTTTTCATTGATGACATCTTGGTTTATTCCAAGACGCAGGAGGAGCACGAGGAGCATCTGAGAGAGGTTTTGGAGAACCTGAGGAGGGAGAGCTTGTACGCCAAGTTCTCCAATTGCGAGTTTTGGTTGCGCGAGGTGCAATTCCTTGGGCACCTTGTCAACCAGAACGGTACACTGGTTGACCCAACCAAGATAGAGGCCATGATGAGATGGGAGGTTCCGAAGTCTCCATCTGAGATTCGGAGTTTCCTGGGTTTAGCGGGATACTATCGGAGATTCATTCAGGACTTCTCCAAGATAGCCGTACCCCTGACACGGTTGACTAATAAAGTCGTGGTCTTTCGATGGGGGCCTGAGCAGCAGGCAGCGTTCGAGGTTCTGAGACAGAGATTGTGCGAGGCGCCAATCTTAGCCCTGCCAGAGGGCATAGAAGATTTTGTGGTATATTGCGACACGTCCATTTCGGGGTTGGGCGCGGTACTAATGCAGAGAGGACATGTCATTGCCTACTCTTCGATGCAGCTGAAGCCTCACGAGGCGAACTACCCGACGCATGATTTAGAGTTGGGGGCGGTGTTCTTCGCCCTCAAGATTTGGCGACATTACCTCTACGGGATTTAGTGTACCATTTACACGGACCACAAGAGTTTGAGGTACCTCATGGATCAGCCGAATTTGAACATGTGGCAGCGTCGGTGGCTTGAGGTGGTGAAGGACTATGATTGTGAGATCCTTTACCACCCGGGGAAGGCCAATGTGGTGGCCGATGTGCTTAGCCGCAAGGCGGCACCGATCAGGGATATTTGCATGCGGATGACAGTGGTGACTCCGCTTTTAGAGCGGATTCGGGAGGCCCAGCAGGAGGCCCTAAAGGAGGAACATCGGAAGAGTGAGCGCATAGTGGGTCAGGTTTCCTCCTTCGACTATGACATCAGGGGATTATTGACATTACACCGCAGGGTGTGGGTGTCATACCTCGGAGGCATGCGCCAGATCTTGATGGAGGAGGCGCACAAATCCCGATTCTCCATTCATCCCGGGGCGACGAAGATGTATAGGGATCTTCATCTGGACTATTGGTGGCCTGCATGAAGCGGGATGTGGCTTGGTACGTCGAGCAGTGCTTGACCTGCAGGAAGGTCAAGGTCAAGCATCAAAGACCGTGCGGCAAGATGCAGCCGTTGGATATCCCGTTATGGAAATGGGAAGATATCACGATGGATTTTTATCACGAAGCTTCCCAGGACCACACGAGGAGTGGATTCTATATGGGTCATCGTGGATCGATTGACCAAAAGCGCCCATTTTATCCCGATTCAGGAGAGCATCTCGGCCGAGAAGTTGACCGACATCTATATAAGGGAGATAGTGGCGCGGCACGGGGTGCCAGTATCAGTGATTTCAGACAGAGATGTGCGTTTTACTTCCAGGTTTTGGAAGAAGTTTCATGATGAATTGGTCGCTCGTCTTCATTTTAGCACTGCCTTTCACCTGCAGACGGATGGTCAGAGTGAGCGCACCATCCAGACTCTTGAGGATATGTTGCGGGCATGCGTGCTAGATTTCGGTGGTAGTTGGGATACCTATCTTCCTTTAGCTGAGTTCTCATACAACAACAACTACCACGCGAGTATTGACCGTCCTCCCTTCGAGATGTTGTACGGACGGAGATGCAGGACCCCGATATGTTGGGGAGAGGTTGGCCAGAGGGTCATGGGAAGCATCGAAGTGGTGCTCCAGACGACAGAGAAGATTCAGCGGGTCCGGAGCAGGCTTCAGACTGCTTGGAGCAGGCTTCAGACTGCTCAGAGTCGGCAAAAAAGTCATGCCGACAAGCGCCGTTCAGACTTGGAATTCCAAGTCGGGGATATGGTTCTTCTGAAGGTGTCTCCATGGAAAGGCGTCATCCGATTCAGAAGGCGAGGAAAGTTAGGCCCAAGGTACATCGGGTCATTCAGGGTTGTAGCCCGGGTGGGCAAGGTGGTGTATAGGTTGGACCTGCCAGCCGAACTCAGCCAGATCCATAGCACTTTCCACGTCTCTCAGTTGCAGAAGTGTTTGGTGGACGACTTGGCAGTGGTGCCTTTGGAGGATATTCAGGTCGATGACCGCCTAAATTACATCGAGCGGCCTGTGGAAATCCTCGACAGGAAGTCGAAGGATTTGAGGAACAAAAGGGTGGAACTCGTGAAGGTGCAATGGCAGCACCGAAAGGGATCAGAGTGGACTTGGGAGCCGGTGGAAGAGATAATGGAGCACTACCCCGATCTGATTCAGGATCGAGCAGCAGACTTCGAGGACGAAGTCTAAGATAATTGGGGGAGATTTGTAGCACCTGGTTCCTGGTACGTACTCCTTGTAATTAACATTTTTAAAATAATGCATTTTTGCCTTGGACTTGGTGAGTTGATGGACCAACTCGCCGAGTAGGAGCGGGATAAGACACGGGGACTGAACTTTGGACTCGGTGAGTCAGTTCTCGGACTTGGCGAGTAGACCCTGTTTGGGCAAAAACCCTAATTCGGGTGTTTGCACCCTATTTAAACGCTCTAACTTGGCCTCATTTTTCCCTAACACTTCCAGCGAGCTGAAGAGCGAAACCCTAGCCCCCATTTTGTTCTTGAGAGTCATTTTGGCTTTGTGAAGAAGTTTTGGAGCTTAGAAGAAGAAGAAAGAGATTGTAGTGTGCAAGGAGGGGAGGTAGATCCGGAATCTACACTGCAAGAGACTTCCATTCAGGTAGAAAAGCCCCTACCTTGATCACTAGTTCTTTAGATTCCCTTTTGTCCCTAAAATGGTGGTTTTTAAGCCCTAAAACACCATACTCCTTGTGTTTGTGCTTAATGATCTGAAAGGACTTCAGATATAGAACCTTATGGACGTATTAGAAGTATAAAGTTTCTGTGGTTGGAGTGATTGAGGTCCCCATTGAGTGTATGACCTCATAAAAATCTTGGATTTGCCTTTTGGAGCTTGTAGGGCCATGCATGCACGTAAAGTTTGCAACTTTACGTGATAAGCATGCCCTAGGAACTTAGATCTATGGTTTTGAAGCGTTGCATGTCTCAGATTTGGTCGATATGGGAAATGGGTCAAGGGACTCGGCGAGTCCCAAAGTGGAACTCGGCGAGTTCTATGAAGATGGCCTTAGAGTCAGCGAGTTGGAGGAACAACTCGGCGAGTCCTATGAAGATTGCCTGGTACTCGACGAGTTGTTCTTCAAACTCGGCGAGTCAGATGAACTGTTACTGAGTGAGAGGGGTTTAAGTGTTGGAGGTCCAACCCTTCGTATCTGCACGCGGAATTAGCAATTTAGCGTGTAGCAATAGTCCCAGAAACCCAAATCCTCAAAAAGGATGCTCTGGTGGGGATTTGGAAGCGAGCAGGAGATCTGCTCGTGGGGGACTCGGCGAGTCGGGTCGCGAGTCGGTTCAATCGTCCCAAGTAGTGAGTTAAGGGTGACTCGGTGAGTGGGAAGGGGAACTTGTCGAGTAGGACCGGGTTAGTAGGAGAAGGACTCGACGAGTCTATGCCATGACTCGGCGAGTCCAGTCAACTGGAAGTTGACTTTGACCAAGGAGTTGACATTGGACCAGGGGAGGGTCATTCATTTGACCTAAAGGTATTTATGAGTTTCTAATCTATGTTCATGATTTATAGCCGTAGGATTAGCGGTTCAGCATTCAGGCGCTCAGTAAGCAGACTTTCAGCAGCTACATTCGAGGTGAGTTACCTTCTGGTAGCAGTGGGTCTACGGCCACAATGTCGGCCCACCAGTAGGAGTTGTATGATTAGATGATTGTCTCAGTGATATTCATCTAGGGTTGCTACTACCTGTGATATGTTTATGTGCTAGTATGATATGATGCTATGTGCTAGTGAAAGTAGGGGAGATAGTCCTTGGTTTATCGGTCGATAGGGCCGAAGGGGCAGTCATGCCCAGCCATGCTAGATAGATTATGTGATATGTATTATATGGTAGTATTAGGGGGTGAACTAGTCCCCAGCATCCGGTCGAGAGGACCGAAGGGGAGACCAGCACCTAGATATGCTAGTCAGTATCCGGTCGAGAGGACCGAAGGGGAGGCCAGCAACCATATATGCTAGCTAATATTCGGTCGAGAGGACCGAAGGGGTAGGTCGGGCACCCAGATATGCCTGACAATATATGTATGATATGTGGTTATATGGTATGTGGTACAGTGGGGGGGAACTCACTAAGCTTCGTGCTTACGGTTTTTAGTTGCTGTTTCAGGTACCTCTTCAGCCAAGGGGAAGGAGCAGGCGTGGTAGCGACATATCACACACACGCTCTTGTTTTTCCGCACTATGAGACACTCTGGGATTTGTACTCTGACATTATTATGATTACGTTTTGGTTTACAGACACGAGACATGTTTTATTAAATGATATGGTCGAATGATATTTTGTTACAAACGTTTTGCAAATCACTTATTTAAAAATGAAAATTTGGCCCGTATTTTGGGGCATTACATAATCTGTCGAGCTCAAGTAAGTTTTTCTCAAAATACCCATACATGTTTTGTGTTATGCTATGAACTATGAATCTGTGAATCACATGTTGGATTAGGGCTAAGGATATGCTCGGGATTACATGATAGAATGATAGGATATATGCCTTTGTATGCCTATTTAATGAGCTTGTATATTTGCATGCTAGTACTGACTAGTCAGTGATAGGATGACGTGTTTAGGTTATGCTTGATTTCTGATTACTCAATGCTCGAATTTTTCTTGCTTTGTACTACTAGGAGTTCCCATTAACATCATCTAACTAATAAGTGAATATGCTAAGTGTTGTGACATGATCTATAGGGGTTTGGATGTCGGATGATGGATCTGTCCTGGAAGCTTTCCTGAGAACATAACACAGAAGAATCGTTAAAGGACGTCCGGGTGTTCTCCCGGGACGTCACTCCGACGATCAAGTTAGTTTTTTGAGCGGGATAATTTTAGGGTAAAATTCATGAGAGAGAAGATGGATCGCTTCCTTTACGCGGAAGAGATCCTTTTATACCTGTTACTAACAGATCGTGGGGGACGAGCCCGACCCAATACCTGGGCGAGATGGGTTGTGGCCCGGGGCATCATTTTTGAGGGGGCATCATTAGTCGTAAGCAATTGTGTATATATTAGTTTGGCCCAAAAGATTAAGCCTAAGCTCCTAATTTTTGTCACAGACGAGACGATGCAAGCCTAAGGCAAGGCGCTTGTGCTTGAATCGACATTGGAGATGTAGTCGACAATGCCTAGAAAATTGAAGTTTATAGAAGATCGAGGAATCGAATGCATCTATAAATCGATTGGTTCTAATTTATACTTTTTTATTTATTTTTCTCCTAATTCTTATTCACGATTTGCGTATTTGTATGAGTTGGGGTTCCCGATCCCAACTAAGATTGCCATTATTGTATTTCTGATTCCGACTTATAATTCTCCTATTCTTTTTATCATTATTTTGATTTGATTGGAGTTTAATTGTTCAAGTTGGAGACATGGAGTTCGTCGGTTCAAAGCTATCAGTTAAAAATGTAATTATTTGTTCTATTTTTCTATTTATGATTCCCAATTTGTTCTAAATGTATCAGTTAGTTTTCGAAATGTGCATCTTTGATTTCATATTTATTTGTTTGATTATAGTAGTTTGCTTCAAAAAGTCCAATTTTTGATTTCTTGTGGTTTGCTTCCAGATTAGGTGTGTAAGAGTTCAAATATGTGCTGTATTTTTTAGTTCAAAATAAGGAGTTCACAGTTCTTATTTCTCTCATTTAAGTTTGAAGTCAAGAGTTGCTTCAGATATGATTTTTCTGGTTTGCTTTGGTATAATTTTTGTGGTTTTATGTATGAATTTCTAGAGTTCCTTTCTAATTTTGATGGTTTGTTTATGTGATTCAGGATGTATATTTTATTGTTGAGTTCTGAGCTTTTGATTATTTTAAATATCTCAAGGAAGGAGTAGGGCAGTAGGTATATAATTTTTCCATTGTTATTTGTTGCTACAAGACAATTTTTTTAAATGGATCTCTATTTATGATTCCTTGATTTATTTTCCAGATCATTTTTCATAGTGAAAGTGGAAAAAACACAATCTTTGGTCTTTTTTTGGTTTTAAAATAGCAAGGGCAAATTAGGAAAATTCTTATTGTACTTTTCTGCTTCATATTTGTAGTAGTATGTAACTTATTTTTCCTGATACTAAAAAAACTCAGATTTTTGTCTTATTTTTGTTCTTTACTTTTATATTGTCAACATCTCTATCAACATTTTTTTTACAGTAAGTGCATTAAACAACAAAGTGGGACAAATGGTTTCCAAAGCAATGCGTAATGTTGTAACAAAAGACATTGTTGTCACCCCTAAAGAAGGAAATTTTGTTTGAAAATCAATTATATGTTGTTGAACATGTTGTTTTGTGATTTACATATGTTTTTTTGTAGTTATATGAATTTTGTTTGATTATAAGATTTGTAGAGATGAGCTATATATCACACTTATTTTGTATAAATATAAGGGCATTATTTTATTACCTTGCCCTGGGCATAAAAATACAATGGACCAGCCCTGACCTCATCCAATGAGTGTGAGATGTGGCATCCTCTAACTAGGAGAATCACGTGCCATGTTAACTAACTTCCTGGTGACGTCAGTTCTAGGCATCACCTAAGCATCTTGTCATCTCCTGATTGGTCGTGAGTGAATAAGACCACAAGGAATATTCTTTCCTCGTGAAGGTGAACGAACTGCCAAACCGGTGTTGGATTACACAGGCCAAGGTCGGGCCTTGCCCAAGGTTCTGGCGAGATAACGTCTCGTTTGTACTTTCTGTTACATTTAATGTGGCCGTTCATGGTAACGTTAACAAATCCCTTAGACTAGTAGGCTTCTACGTTCATGACGTAGCAAAGTTGTTATGGTCTATTCACAGACACGTGGTAGGCTGCTACTGATAGCTTATACAGTTGGCAGGTCGAAATCGCCATCCTTCGGTGGTTTCATCATGAAAAGGGTTCGCTGCCCCTTTTGTGGCATTTAAACCTCTGTTCCTCTTGGCGTTTCCTCCTTACTTTCTACTTTTCGCACTTTGCCTTCTTGCCCCAAAGAAAACCTATCGACTCTTTCTTCATATTTTTCCATGGCTACTACTTGTTCATTGGGAAGAGATCTTACCACCGAAGAATGGGAATCTTTTGAGTTTCAATTCGGTTTTGTCCCCGAACACAGAGTGCAAATACTCCTACCTGATGCATCGCTTTATAGTCCTCTAGAGGGCAAAGTCGGCATTCCAATTGCCTTGTTCGAGGCGGGTATGCATTTGCCTACTACAGATTTCTTCAATCTGATTATCCGAGAATACGTGTTCAATATGAGAGAGTTGACCCCTATTGCTATAAACAAGATAGTAGGTTTTGAACTCCTCTGCCTAGCCCTAGGCCGCCTGCCAACTTTTTCGGCATTCAAGTACTCTTCAATTCCTTTACTTAGTCGGGGACTCGAACCCTTTCTCGTCGGCAGGGAGTCTCTATTCTTATCCACGATAAAAAGTCCAAGAAGAACTGGCAGGAGAAGTTTTTATGTGTGAACAGGGGCCTTGTGTTGCTTAGTTACCCAAGGGCTAAGGTGTATGTCGACCGTGCTCCAACACTTTTGGTTCTAACAAGGAACTGGTTGATGTCCTAGAGAAGATCAACATCAACTGTGAAGATTGGTTTCACTGCTTCTTGGCCGCCGGTGGAATGAGCGCCGCTTAGAGTATTGTGCTTCTCAGACTGTTTTCTCTTTCCCCCCTTCCCCCCCCCCCCCCCCCCTTTTAATCGGCAAAGCACGTTTAAATCGAACTTTTAGTTAACCGCCGTTGTTTTTTGTTTTGTTGCTAGGTGTGGAGGAGGTTGTTTCTTTAGAGAAATCTCTTCAGGGTCTATTCGACGGTGAACTTCAATGTCTCAACGTCGATCTTGTGTAGGCTCTTCCACCCCCTGTTTCAGGTGGAGGAATCGATGCTACCGTCGGTTCTAACAGTGCTACCGGCGTCGGTGAGGATCTAGATCTGTAGGACATTGTTGTCACTGGCGTTTCTCAGAAGGATCCTACACCTTCTAGGTCCCCGAGGAGTCTTCGCGTGTCAAGAGGCGTTTTGCTTTCTTGGAAGCCACTTTCGGTAGTTGAATTGAGACGGCTAGCACCGAGCCCCCTCTTCGTAAGAAACGTAGTATGAGTTTCTTACTAGGGGGTACCAAGATTTCCAACCGTGCCCCCGGTGAAAGTCCTCCGAAACTGCTAGAGGGGGCACAAATCAGGGCGACTAAACCGCCCAGTCGTCCAGAAGAAGAAACTACCGACAAGACCAACCCTATTCCCACGGCTGGAGGAGACAAAGAGGAGACTTGGTCTTCGCCTTCCTAAGGTCTCGCACCAACTTCTTCTGGTAAAAACGCGACCATCCCCCTTTTTGTAGGTTATGATCCGGATGCCTACAAGCCAGCTTGGAGGCTAAATTCCCAAGACCTTGTCTCCGATCACAACACCGCTCTTGAGTGGTGTCAACACGCTTTTCCTCCTGCTACAACTGAGGCCTTAACTGTCCTGTCAGATGAGCACACGGCCGACCGATTGTGCTATGCCGCCGCCCAAGTGTCATCTTACTTGGTAGCAGCTGTTGAACGTATCTACGATATGGAGACCATCCAGTCTGAATCTGACAGGAAGAGTATGGAATGTGAAGAGTTGAAAGCCTAGGTGGAAAAGATAGAAGTCGAAAGGCGTAGTTGGGAGGCCAAGTAGGAGGTGGCGCTGCTCGAGAAGGCAAGCTTAAAAGAACAAGTGGCAAAGCTGGAGGAAGAGGTTAGGCACTTGAATGATCGCCTGGGAGCCCTGAGTTTGGAGAATGTCGGTCTAAGCGAGCGGACGGTAGAACTAGAGGTCGATCTTTTAACACCCAAGATTTTGAAAGCCAAGAAAGTAAAGGAAACCCTAAATCCGGGGCTTGGAGCCTATTTAAACATCTCAATCTTCTTCCTAGGGCTCCTTTACTGTCTCTCACACCCAGAACGCCGCACCCTAAGCCTCCATGGTGTTCATTCAAGCTTTTAGCCATTTTTGAGTGGTTTTAAGGAAGAAGAAGGAGTGGGAATCTTTGAAGCATCAAGGAGTGGTCTTGGATCCGAAGTTTGGGGAGCATTTCAAAGCATTTGAAGGTATTAAGTCGTTTCTCTCCTCCAGATTTTCCTTGGTTATGAGTTTTGGGGCTTTTAAGCCATGTTTAAGATCAATCTTGAGCTTGAGGTCCAGATCTGAGGTTGCTACCTCAGATCCATGCTTGTTTTGGTTTGGAATCCCGTAAAGTATCAGCCATTGAGTGGATTATGGAGCCTCTTGGTCTTTAAACCTAGTTATTGGTGCATTTTTCCTAGATCTCCCTCATTACACGTAAAGTTTGCAACTTTACGTGGGGAATAGGCTTGGGAAGGGTAGATCTACAGTTTCGAGTTCATGCATGACTCGGAAGTCCTCTGCATGTAAGTGGATCTTATTAGACTCGGCGAGTCCTTCGAGTGGACTCGGCGAGTAGCTTGAAGATGAGGAGGCACTCGACGAGTGGGATGAACAGCTCGTCGAGTCGGATGAGGATAGGCATGAACTCGGCGAGTTGGATGAACCACTCGGCGAGTTGGATGAAGATTGTCGTGTGCTCGGCGAGTCTGTTCTTAGACTCGGCGAGTCAGGTCGCGTGGTCCCAAACCCTTCGAGTTAAGTCTCGAGTCAGCGAGTCGAGCCAGGACTCAGTGAGTTGGACAGGACAAGAATCGGGAATCAGTAGACTCGACGAGTTAGGGGCTGACTCGGCGAGTAGAGTCGCGAGTGGAAGGACTCTGGGCTTATGAACACGGTGAGTCAGTAGGGCGACTTGACGAGTAGGGTTGACCTGGAAGGTTGACTTTGACCAGGACATTGACTTTGACCAGAGTTGACTTGGTTGACCTTTGAAGGTCAGTTAGACTAAGTGTTATGTTGATATTGGTAGCTCGGGGAGCTAGCGGAGCAGCAGTTTGGAGTCAGTGGTCAGGTAGCTGTCAAAGGGGTTAGCAGCAGCAGTTCAGCAGTATCAGGTGAGTTTCCCTTTGTATGAATGGGTCTACGGCCACAATGCCGGCCCATGTAGTTATGAGTAGAAGACCCGGGGGTTAGCCCTAGGCACAGTATGCTAGTATGATATTCGGACGAGGTCCAATGATAGAGGGCGGGTGCCCAAGGAGCGGTTTATGTGATAGTTTATACCTGTTGTCTGTGTGATACTTGTATGTGACTGGTAGGGAGGCGAGTGTGGGCGAGGTCCCGTATCTCACCAATAGCAGAGTGTGGATGGTGTTCCACATCTCAGTAGCAGCAGAGCAGGGGCGAGGCCCAAGTTAGGAAAGGAGTGAGGGTGGGTTGGGCCCGTATCTCACTATCAGCAGGAGTATGGACGAGGTTCCATGACTCATCAGTAGCAGGACACGGGCGGGGCCCAGAGATAGGCGAGGCCTTAGAAAAAGAGTTGTTAGTATATGTTTAGTTTATGTGATGTTATGTAATATGTTTATGTGCTATTATATGTTAGTGGGCGAGGCCCTGTGACAGGCGAGGACTAAGTGAAATAGATCTGTATCTGAGCGGGGCCCGAAGCCAGGCGGGGCCTGGAGCGGCGGGGCCGTTGTATCGGGCGAGGCCCGGGGTAGGGGCGAGGCCCAGGATAGCGGGCGTGGCCCAGTATTTGCAGTATGTGGTTTTGCATGGTATGTGGTAAGGTGGGGAACTCACTAAGCTTCGTGCTTACAGTTTTCAGTTTTGTTTTCAGGTACTTCCGGTAGCGGAGGGAGGAGCTCGGGGTGATCACATGACACACACCATAGATTAGTCAGCCTGGGAATGTTTACTCTGATAATAAACATGTGTTTGAAAACTTATACTCAGATTATGTTTTGGAATGATGTCTTTGGTTAAAGTAATGTTTTATTAAAAAGAAATTTTTGGTCTTGAAATTTTGGGATGTTACAAGTTGGTATCAGAGCCTTGGTTTGAGGGATTCAGGCATACTCTCGGGTGTGCCTGAACTCAAACTGAGGGGTCGGATAAAAAGTTTTCAAAAATGAAAAGACAGTTTTCGTAAAAAGAATTTTGAGAACGAAAAACAGTTTTAGAAAAGCAAAAAGAATTCAGAAGGAAAAGAACTTTGAAAAGAGAAAAGAGGTGTGGTGCATGCAATCAATCGAGCTCAAGTAAGTACCCCAAAATACCCATACAAGTTTATGTTATGATTATCAGATGATAGAACAGCATGCTAGAATAGGACTAAGGATCTAGGGATGATGCCTTATGTGCCTGTTATTTGTGCTTTTGAGCTGCATGATAAGTGCTGATTAGATAGTAGTAGGATAGCCTGTTTAGGTTATGCCTGAGTTTATGAGTTTGTGATGCATGCTAGTTCAGATTCTTGCTACGTGGATATGATTGCTTGAGTATGTTGTGGTTAGATTTTCCCCTTGTCCGAATTCTGCTTGCTTTGTGCATTGTGGGATTTTGAGTGATGGGAGTTAGCCATTAGATGGATACGTTACGTCACATGTGATCAGGGTTGAATAATCTCAGAGTACTGGAATTTGCCCTATTGTGCAGCTCTCGTTTGATTCTAACCGTTGTAGGGACGAGTCTTTTACTTGAAGGCTTATCTGAACCTCGTCGCATGTGATGGTATCCAGGTGATGGCTAATTGACATCACAAGGAGACCTTCAGCAGCTGAGGACTGGTTTGAGTTGAGTCAGAGGTTTCCCTAGGGTAAGCCTAGGATGAGATAGTGTTGGGAGCAGTATTAGTGGATAAGGGACCTGGTGGAGTCAAAGCAATTCCTAAGGAAAGTACGGATAGATGTGGAAGGTAGTATGGGCCCGTACTACTGAAAGTAGAGGATACGTACTCGATTCGGGAAGGGTAGAGACAAGACCGGGAACCTGGTGGGGCATGTTTGGTCTCGTATCAGTGATGAGTATTCTGATAGTGGTTGTGGTATATTTTCAGCATGGTGACATTGCGAGAGAGACCAGCGGGCGGATCAGGCGCCGGAGAGGGATCAGGCTCGGGTTCAGGGACCGAGCAGCTCGAGGAGCGGATGAGAGAGTTGATATCAGCTGAGGTTACGCACACTATTCTAGCTCAGACTCTTGTGATCTTTGGCACGGTCAAGGAGGGTATACTGGAGATTTTGGATGAGAGGCTAGGAGCCTTCCGTACTGAGATGATGGCATTGATAGGAGCGCGTACCTTGACGTTTCGAGAGTTCAGATCCTGCGGGGCACCAGATTATCATGGGACTCGGGACCCCATTGCTAGCAGCAGATGGTTGGCGGATGTAGCCAACGCTTTTCGTACGAGCAGGTGTCCCGAGGGGGACAAGGTTAGACTCGCCTCCTGTCTTCTGAAGGACACAGCGAGGGATTGGTAGGAGGAGATTGGTCATGCTTTGGGGGATGATGCCGCGTTGGACGCGATGACTTGGAGCGATTTCTCGGCCAGGTTCAGGGCGGAGTTTTCGCCTATTATTGAGGTACAACAGTTGGCACGAGAGTTTCAGGATTTGACGTAGACTACTGAGACTGTGGCGGAGATCACCGCCAAGTTCAGGGAGAGGGCTCTTCTTGTACCGCAATATGTCACGGATGAGGAGATGAAGAAGGCTCGGTACCATGAGATATTGAGGGATGACATCAGGAAGTTCGTGAGCAGGTCCAGCTGTAAGACGCTGGAAGATATGATTTCTCGGGCTAGAGAGAGGGAAATCGATTTGGAGCAGATCCGGAAGAGGAAGCCGGATGAGGTTCAGGTAGCTACGGGTTCGGGCAAAAGGCCCAAGGGATCGGATTCAAGATCGAGGGATCATCAGGACCGCAGTCGGTGCGAAAGTGTGGCAGGGCGCACGGGGGTGCGTGCAGGAGTGGTAGCGGTGGTGAGTCTGGCTGCTTCAAGTGCGGTCGGACTGGTCATTTCAGCAGGGATTGTACTGTTACCGCCGCGCAGGGATCAGACATGATATGTTTTCATTGCAACCAGCGGGGCCACAAGAAGGCCCAGTGCCCCAGTTTGTCTTCGGCAGGACGGGTGATGGCACCCGCCCCTGCAACTTTGAGGATCGCAGATGGCCGTCAGGGCCGGGTAGAGGCACCTGCAGCAGGGAGCAGGGCTTTTCAGATGACGACCTTGGAGACGTGAGCAACGTCGGGCGTTGCAGATATGCAATTTCCCATTTTGAGTTCTTTTATTTGTGCATAATTTCATCATTATGGTTCTGCATCATTAGCGGTAAAAGTATTTTATTTTGATTGGTTGATTGTGATCGAGTTATATGCCATCTGCATACCTTGGATATTTGTATGGTAGTTAGGGGATGTGCTCTATTGAAGAAGGTTTCGAAGGATGCAGTAATTGTAGCATGCTTGGGTGGAATTTGGTACGTTTCGCTAGTTCGGAGTGGTGCAGTGATTGTGATGGATTGGCTAAATCCCTAGCTATGGCAGGCTTGGGTTCCTCAGTAGATGGATTATGGAATGGTAGCAAAGATCGGGGTCTCTTTTGAGTTTTGAGCAGCAAGGGGTAAGTAGGATCGAAGTGGGGGAGAATCCTTCAAGCAAGCCAGAGAGGAGCACGCAGACCCAAAATGAGTACGTGACCTCCAAGAAGGAAGAGAAGTAGTGCAACGTCTGATGGATTGAGGATTTCAGGGTTGGGAGTTTGAGAAACTCCCCATCAGCTAGTGCGTGTGATGGTAATGGTTAGTTATGGTTGAGAATTCAGGTTGTGGATCGCCCGATGGACTCGCGGGAGTCGGAATAAGGACCTTGAGCAGCTGATGGCACATGGGTGCCTTCATATTAGCAGTCAGTAGTGGAAGTGTTGTAAGACTACAGGGCAACTGTAGCATTCACTAGGGGTCAGCAATGGATGGTGATGTAAGCCTATGGGTAAGCCGTAGCATTCCTTAGTAGCTCCGTTAGTGGAGATGGGGCGAGGCCCTTATCTCCTAGTGATCAAGTAGGGATCAAGATTGGGTAAGTGGATGAGAATGATAGGGAGTTGCCTGTATAGCTCTAGAGAGGTGAGACCTTGGGAGAGGCCGCTCCAGGATATAGTTGGGTGAGACCCGTGGGCGAGGCCCGTGAGTTCTAGCAGTGCAGGTGGGACCTGGTAGGGACCTTAGTGTCAAGTTAGGGGATCGGGGATCCCAGGTTTGTAGTGCCTGAATGGCAGAATTGTTTGA
Source organism: Lactuca sativa (assembly GCF_002870075.4). Taxonomy (NCBI): domain Eukaryota; kingdom Viridiplantae; phylum Streptophyta; class Magnoliopsida; order Asterales; family Asteraceae; genus Lactuca; species Lactuca sativa. The sequence goes on along the minus strand of NC_056630.2, from coordinate 97,528,591 downwards.
GCGGTTATAGGTGGTCGAGGTTTCTTTGGAAGTCGCTGAGAGCGACCAGTGATGGTGCTGGGACTAGCTACCGATGGGAGCCGGTAATCCAGTCATTGATAGGTTGGTAGGGACCAGGGCGGTCCCAGTTTATCAGGGAGTCAGACGAGGAATAGCAGAATTGCCAGTCGGTGGCAGTGCGAGTATGCAGCGTATGGTGGAATTCAGTTAGTTGAGTCGAGGGGTGCTCGACACCAAGTGTTGGCAGAAAGGAGTGTCAGTGAGTACTGACGGTGATGACCCGTTCTGGGAATAGCGGGGGGGGGGGGGGGGGTGATGGAGTTAGTGAAGGATAGGACCTTCACAGTGTCAGAGGAAAAGTCGGTTATGAGGCTTTGCCTTGGGAAGGCAAGGAAATTACGCAAGGAAAGTAGTGGAGAACCTCTGCGGGTTCAGTGCAGTACTCGGTGAGTACCAGAAGGAGTATCGGTTGAGTAAGTTCTGTTTCTAAGTTGTTCAGGGTCAGGTTTGATCCGAGATTTATTCGCGAGGTTGATAATAGTCAGAATGACCAGGCGGAAGACCAGCGCAGGTAGGCGGCTGGTGTTGGGTATTGGAGGCAGATCGAAGGCGGTGGGCCATGGTAAACTTCGAGGACGAAGTTCAGTTTAAGTGGGGGAGAGTTATAACACCCAAGATTTTGAAAGCCAAGAAAGTAAAGGAAACCCTAAATCCGGGGCTTGGAGCCTATTTAAACATCTCAATCTTCTTCCTAGGGCTCCTTTACTGTCTCTCACACCCAGAACGCCGCACCCTAAGCCTCCATTGTGTTCATTCAAGATTTTAGCCATTTTTGAGTGGTTTTAAGGAAGAAGAAGGAGTGGGAATCTTTGAAGCATCAAGGAGTGGTCTTGGATCCGAAGTTTGGGGAGCATTTCAGAGCATTTGAAGGTATTAAGTCGTTTCTCTCCTCCAGATTTTCCTTGGTTATGAGTTTTGGGGCTTTTAAGCCATGTTTAAGATCAATCTTGAGCTTGAGGTCCAGATCTGAGGTTGCTACCTCAGATCCATGATTGTTTTGGTTTGGAATCCCGTAAAGTATCAGCCATTGAGTGGATTATGGAGCCTCTTGGTCTTTAACCCTAGTTATTGGTGCATTTTGCCTAGATCTCCCTCTCTACACGTAAAGTTTGCAACTTTACGTGGGGAATAGGCTTGGGAAGGGTAGATCTATAGTTTGGAGTTCATGCATGACTCGGAAGTCCTCTGCATGTAAGTGGATCTTATTGGACTCGGCGAGTCCTTCGAGTGGACTCGGTGAGTAGCTTGAAGATGAGGAGGCACTCGACGAGTGGGATGAACAGCTCGTCGAGTCGGATGAGGATAGGCATGAACTCGGCGAGTTGAATGAACAACTCGGCGAGTTGGATGAAGATTGTCGTGTGCTCGGCGAGTCTGTTCTTAGACTCGGCGAGTCAGGTCGCGTGGTCCCAAACCCTTCGAGTTAAGTCTCGAGTCAGCGAGTCGAGCCAGGACTCAGTGAGTTGGACAGGACAAGAATCGGGAATCAGTAGACTCGGCGAGTTAGGGGCTGACTTGGCGAGTAGAGTCGCGAGTGGAAGGACTCTGGGCTTATGAACACAGCGAGTCAGTAGGGCGACTCGACGAGTAGGGTTGACCTGGAAGGTTGACTTTGACCAGGACGTTGACTTTGACAAGAGTTGACTTGGTTGACCTTTGAAGGTCAGTTAGACTAAGTGTTATGTTGATATTGGTAGCTCGGGGAGCTAGCGGAGCAGCAGTTTGGAGTCAGTGGTCAGGTAGCGGTCAAAGGGGTTAGCAGCAGCAGTTCAGTAGTATCAGGTGAGTTTCCCTTTGTATGAATGGGTCTACGGCCACAATGTCGGCCCATGTAGTTATGAGTAGAAGACCCGGGGGTTAGCCCTAGGCACAGTATGCTAGTATGATATTCGGACGAGGTCCAATGATAGAGGGTGGGTGCCCAAGGAGCGGTTTATGTGATAGTTTATACTTGTTGTCTGTGTGATACTTGTATGTGCCTGGTAGGGAGGCGAGTGTGGGCGAGGTCCCGTATCTCACCAATAGCAGAGTGTGGATGGTGTTCCACATCTCAGTAGCAGCAGAGCAGGGGCGAGGCCCAAGTTAGGAAAGGAGTGAGGGTGGGCTGGGCTCGTATCTCACTATCAGCAGGAGTATGGACGAGGTTCCATGACTCATCAGTAGCAGGACACGGGCGGGGCCCAGAGATAGGCGAGGCCTTAGAAAAAGAGTTGTTAGTATATGTTTAGTTTATGTGATGTTATGTAATATGTTTATGTGCTATTATATGTTAGTGGGCGAGGCCCTGTGACAGGTGAGGCCTAAGTGAAACAGATCTGTATCCGAGCGGGGCCCGAAGCCAGTCGGGGCCTGGAGCAGCAGGGCCGTTGTATCGGGCGAGGCCCGGGGTAGGGGCGAGGCCCAGGATAGCGGGCGTGGCCCAGTATTTGCAGTATGTGGTTTTGCATGGGATGTGGTAAGGTGGGGAACTCACTAAGCTTCGTGCTTACGGTTTTCAGTTTTGTTTTCAGGTACTTCCGGTAGCGGAGGGAGGAGCTCGGGGTGATCGCATGGCACACACCATAGATTAGTCAGCCTGGGAATGTTTACTCTGATAATAAACATGTGTTTGAAAACTTATACTCAGATTATGTTTTGGAATGATGTCTTTGGTAAAGTAATGTTTTATTAAAAAGAAATTTTTGGTCTTGAAATTTTAGGATGTTACAGATCTAGTTGCTGAGAACACTGCAAAAGGAGCATTAAAAAAGGATATTTCATGGATCCTTAGCGATGGGCTCAGTTGGGTGGTGGACAGCGTGATCAAGAGCCCTTAGTTTCTTCAAGGTTTAGTTCATGTGTAGGCAACTTGTGTGGCGGCAGGTGTGGAGCAGGGAAAGAGAGTTGCTATCTTCGTCTGGGTAGTCTAGACATTGCTAGGCTCCGTGATATTTACCAAGACGCTCAGAGCGATGGATCAGGCCCTAGCCCAAGCTCCTCCCTTACTGATGGTAACACCCCTGCCCATAAGTAGTGATGTATGCTTCATTTGTTTTGATGTTATCTTTGTGAACAATATTTTATATGTATTTGTTTGTGTTTTGTTTTTGCTTCCCTTGGTGGCAGCCTGAAAGTCTGGGAGTCTGACACCTTTGACAATGTTCACTTTTAACTTGTGGGCATGAATGTTTCTTGTTATCGCACAAGTTCGTTTGTTTGGTTGCTTCATGTATGATTTATGTTGACCATCACAAGATATTTATGCAGGGTTTTCTTGTACCCCTGGTTTGAGTTCTTTTATTGGTGAACTCTTTATGCTTTACTAATGCTGGTCTGTGAGAAATTTGTTCTAATTTGCTGCTTAAAGACCCTAGGTGTAGCCAAGATCGTCATCTTGAGGCTCACCCAGTTTTGTTTTCCTCATTAGTTGAAGGTTATGATTCTTCTACATTTATGTCACATGTTCTTTCGTATGTTTGCTATAATGTAATTGATGAACATGTTTCGGGAGAAAGGTTATGATCCTTTTTTATATAAACTCCATGGTTGCCTCCTTGTAACGATTTCGCTCGTGTGATGTTGGATGATCAGTCCTTGTTGTCACACGGTAAATGTACACAGCCTCTTTGTTTTATTTTTCAAGCTTGAAAATAAGGAGCATCTGAATTGCCCTTTCTGTTTATTCTAGTTTTGTTATTAAAGTGTTATAAGACTGAAAGTAGTAAAGTAATTTACATGTCAAAACTAATATGCAATGCCTTTCATAGCATTGTATCTATCTTTAACACTCGTTTTAAGAATAAAAATGATGTAGGCTCTGTGCATTCCAAGTTCTTGGAATGGCACGCCCATCTTAAGCTGCTAGGACATAAGCACCATTCTTATGGGCTTCCACAATTTTGTATGATCCCTCCCACGTAACACTGAGTTTCCCCAATGGCTTGGCATGACTGGACTCATTTTTCCTTAGCACCCATTCTCCGACTTTGAAATTCCCCAATGGCTCGGCATGACTGGACTCGTTTTTCCTTATCACCCATATCCCCATACACATACTAACTAGACCGTCTGAGCATCGTCCAGGGACCACCTCCCAGACAATAGCCAACGTTCTTTCTCTGTTGCTATGATTACAGGGATCAACTCAATTGGTACTATAAAGTGACATGGTTATGACCCAAACACATATCATAACAGCCATACTCCTTCAAATTTTTGCCAATTACATGGCGTGTGTTGCCACATTTTCCATGCTATTTTTTCTAAATTAACTAATTTTTAAAAAATAAACATTTCGAACATACTATTTAAAAAAAATCATTAAACTAGAAAATAAAATTACAACACACCACTAGAAATTAAAAACATCACAAGACCACTTCAAATTTAAAAACATCACACTTAAAATTAATCTAAAACACAAGGCCACTAGAAAATTAAACACACAACCCACTAGAAAATTAAGATAATGACTTTAAATTTGACGCCATTTCGAGCACTGTTGCACATTTTTCCAAAACTCAACAAGCCGGAAATGCTTGTTAGCTTCAACACGGTAAGCCTCAAGAGCATTCTCTAGCAAAGTATTTTCATTTTCACCATTTTCGGCTTCATGCATCACCCTACGAAACACATTGTTAAAATGAGTTGCAAGTGCGTTTGAATGTATCCATTTGGAGAAGAGTTGATGTGTGCTTCGAGGAAGATGGGCTTGGTAGTTGTATGTTTCGACAACTTTCCCCGAAAAACTATGTGCATTGGCGTTAATGTTGATTGGGTCTTAAGTTATATCAACCCATGAACGAGCTAGTAACATCTATTCTTCAGGGGACCAAACGCGAGCCACACGAACCATTAGCGACAAGGTTTTGAAAAAGATGGAAAATAAGAAAGTTAAGAGAATTGAATTAAGGGGGTGTTTGCCAAAAAAAGTTTATTGCTTATTAGCTTATAACTTATTAGCTTATTAGCTTATAACTTATTAGCTTATTAGCTTATAAGCTAATAAGTAAGTGTGGAGTAACTTATGAAAAAATGACTTATTAGAGACTCCTCACCGGAATAAGCTATTTTTCATCGAAACACTATTTTAACTTATAGCGGCGTGGAACCTCTAATAAGCTAATAAGTTGTTTTAACAAGCTTAGCAAACATCTTCTAAGAATATTTTAATGTAGTGGAGAATGAATAAGGATGATGATATGATTGTGTGTTTTATTTGCACTAGCTTTATATTTACAAAGTCCTATCAAATCTCAACTAGTCTTAAACACAAATAGGCAGTGTACCTAGTCATGAAGTAGTATAGTTTAAGGTAAGAAAGGGTGTCGAACACAGGGAATGTGATGATTTAGATCAAATAATTCAAATGTTAATTATATTAATAATAGTAAAGTAAAGATGAGCTTTTTGTTCAAGACAACTAGACTAGTTTTAATGCTCTATTAATCAAATGAAACTAAAGAACTAAATAGAAACAATAAATAAAAAATATTTCCACTAGAATACGAACCCCCTAAGTTCTTATGTTTGATTTATTAGAAGTGCAATGGATTAATGAATTGATTACTGAATTGTAATATGACTAATTATCATGATCGAATTTCATTACTAATAGTTAATGAACAAGTAACACAATAATCAGTGAATTAGTGAACACATAATTAATTAAATATATTCGAACTAGAAAGTGATTTCTTCTCAATGATCATGACAATCAATCTAAGCATAGCAAGTATATCTAATACTCTCTAACACAATCAAAGTCACCAATTAATATTATCTAACCCTAGCCGTATGATCTAAGTCCTAGTCATACAAACCTAATGATCATAGATTCATATTATTCAAGTACATCAAGATAAAATGATCATCTAAGCCTAATAATACTCATCAATAAACAATAAAAATCATAACTTTAACATGAAAGGTAAAACGATCAATTGAACACAAGTAAAGACCAAATTCAATTAATCCTACTAATGAAATCAAAACATATCAACAAGGGTTCATCATTATCTAGTGAAAGTAAATGTTTTTACAACATATTCAGTAAACTATAGTAGAAAAACATCACCAAAAGATTGCGAGACACGATCATCAAGCAAACCTGAAGTGATATCTCGATGTATTACACACAGACCTATATTTTGCAGCGTGTGAAAGTGTTTTGTACGTGTGAAAAAACTTTACAACTTCCGGTTGTCTATAGAGTCTAACGATGGTGATTCATTCGTGTCACATTGATGATTGTTTGATAGCAAAGTGAAGAAATGTTCTACTTTAGATTACTTTAGATTTACCAGATCAAGGCTTTAAACTTTTTATGGCTGAAAAGTAAAGCTATAAGATTGCACGGAGTGGCTTCGACATTGGGGTTGGCAACCTCAGCGGCGAACACTGGCCGGGGACTCTGCATGCCAAGCTCGTTATATATATATATATATATATATATATATATATATATATATATATATATATATATATATATATATATATATAGAGAGAGAGAGAGAGAGAGAGAGAGAGAGGAGGGTTCAATTGAGAAAAAAAAAGGTTGAGAATGGGGGAATCATTCTCAGCCACTCATTTATTTTTGCCGCAAAAGTCTCCGTCGTACCAGCAGAAATGGGAAAGGAATAGACATGTGTTTTCCAACAAAACATGTTTCCTTAAACTATGCTAATAATTACCTTAATATATACAAAAACATAGTTTTTTCGTTTTTTTTTTAATTTTTAAGAAGCTATTTTTATCGAAAATTGATTTTAAATATACCAAAATTCATGATTTTTTATTCTCTACAAATAGACATCCATATTGATATAGTTTTAAGATAAAATAATTTTTTTTTTTATATTTTCAACTATCGTTATTCATAAGTGAATAAAAATAAATCAGGTTTTTAGTACAGTACATTCGTTATTCAGTTATGAATAAAAACTATGATTAATTTTTTTTTTTTACAATTTAAGTATCATTCATATATGAATATAGCATATAATAAACATAGTATATTTATATTTAAATATTAGACGATGCATTCACTTATGAATATTACATAGTATATTCACTTGTGAATATTAGATGGTATATTCACTTATAAATATTAGATAATATTTTCATATCTGAATATTACATAGTATTACATGGTATATCACATGTGAATATTACATAATATATTCATTTGTGAATATTAGATTATATATTCACTTATAAATATTACACAGTATATTCACATATGAATATTACAAGGTATTTTCACAAATATATATAATTTTTATGTGTTATTCACATATGAATAACATACATACTTGCATATTTGTTTTTTTGTTTTAATAATCATATACTGAGAAAACATATTCATATATGAATATAACGTGATAATTTAGTCCATGCATTTCATCAAACAGTTGGAGTGCATACAATTGAACTTTTTTTAAAAATGTTAAAAACATGATATTTTGACTATTTAAATCTTACAAAAGAGTAGATTGATAGAGAATTATATGAAATTTTTCAAAAAAAAAAGGATTTGATATTTTTCTAACCTCAATTTTCAAGTTTTATTTGATAATCGATGTTAAATGAATGATATGAAGTGGATTTTTGTTGATTATCGATGATGTTGATCTAATAACGCTGGGAGTATAATTAATCATAGATGTTGAAGATCTGATCTTATTCAAGCACAATTGAATGTTGAATTAAAAGAACCAAAAAAGAATTTTTGTTGTTAACTGTTGAATCGTGTTGATTATTGACAAAGACCAATGATTGATTAGCACTGGATGATGTTGATGATGGTTTAATTGAAGAAATCTGGATGATTGTTGAAAGTTGGAGAAGAAATTTGGATGATGAACGATGAATGAGTTTGAACTACAGATACGTATTTGGGATTGAAAGTTGTTTTCATATTTACAAGTTTGCCACCGTGTCTTTTTATGCTTGAATAAAATGAGTGGTTGAGAATGATTCTCTCATTCTCAACATTTTTTATTTTCTCAATTGAACTCACCTCTCTCTCTCTCTCTCTCTCTCTCTCTCTATATATATATATATATATATATATATATATATATATATATATATATATATATATATATATATATATATATATATATATATATAGGGTAAAGTGAATATACCTAACGACCTTATATAAGCTTACATACCTAACCACGTTATACTACATTATTTTGCATTATATTTCCATTGCAATCGTCTAAGGTTCTTAAACTTCAACCCTTAACTTGATTTACTTCCAAGATTTTCAGTTATTCACCATTATATTCTTCCTACACCATTTGATTTGTAATGGTAGTATATGAAGCCCACCAAGGGGGGTCTCCGATAGAAAGACGTCATTTGAAGGAAGATAATGGTGAAAGTCCAAATATTTTGGAAGCAATCAATTTATGAGGTTGAATTTTAAGAACTTTGGGTGATTACAATGCAAATATGATACAAAATTATGTAGTATGATGTGGTTAGGTACCTAAGCTTATATAAGGTTGTTAGGTATATTCACTTTACCCATATATATATAGGTCCGTGTGTAAACATGGGCTCGCATTTATTGATCTTAGAAATCAGTTTTTTAATTGTACTTTTAATTTACTAATATGGCGTAACTAATATTATGTTAGGTGCGAAAAGTTGTTCGCTGAGAAAATATGTATGTCTGTTGCGCATGCTGCAAAATATGTTAGATCGATCTCAGAAACAACTATCCACAGTCGTAACTTTCTTCAAATTAATTCCGTTTAGTGCACAGGCCGCAACATATGTTCGATATCGAGAACATATACTTTGTGCGAAAACAATCAATTAAGTATGAACATGAAATTTTTATATACTATTAAATAAAAAAAATGATTTTTTTACAACCTAAAACCAAAATATTAACAGAACATCTATAAATAAAAGTTTAATTATGCTTTGATATCTTGTGTGATATTTTTATGAATGGAAAGAATGTTTAAGATGATAATTATATGAAGAAAATGATACATCATTTGGGTAAAAAAACTTTTTATATAATAAACAGTTAAGTAAATGTCATTATTATCATTGACGCATAAGGATTCGAAGAGACAATATATTTCCAATGAAAATAATACGAGTAATAATTATAATAGGAGGCTAGCGTTAATCGATAATGTAGCAGATACATTTACTCTATCAAGATTAATTTACCAACATTTATATCTACATTAGTTTTCCCATAAAAAGTGTGGTTGTATGTAATGATCAGACGATCACTTCATCTGTAGTATCGAGAAGTTCCCAATTGCATGTTTGCCTTCTATGCAATGTCGGTTGTTAATTATAATTTCGTATCGTTTTTTTAACCAGGAAAATTTTATTACCACTGCCTAGCAAGATGCAGGGGCAGGGAATTAAAAAAACAAACAACCCAAGAAAGTTACAAATACAAAAAGGGATTACAACTCCTGGCAGTCCAATTACATTTTCCTATTTTACTCATATGCTTAACCCATACGAACACCAAAGAAATGACATTATCGGCTGTCTTCAAAGGGGTAGTATGTACCTTTTTCAACACTTTATCGTTTCTCACATTCGGAACACACGACAAAGTACCATAGATGATGGGTAACAACACTTTTCATTTCTTTGGAGGTTTTCCCCAATTAACAACATAGTTTATTGCATCCCCCAATGGTAGGTGAAATGAAACACCATTTGAAAATCCAATGCACCACTTCTTGAGTAAACGAGCAAGAACCAAGGAGATGATCTATGAATTCACCACCCAATAGACACAAAGGGCAGGAAGAAGAAACGATATGCACACCTCTGGAACTAAGGGCCAAGGCAGTGGGTATGCGATCTAGACAAGCCCTCCATATAAATGTCATCACCTTTATCGGCACCATTTTAATCCATACAAATGGGTTGGCTGAGGATCAAGTAAATTTTGAGTCAATTATTCTCCTTAAACAATCGACATAAAACACACCATCAGGAGAGCGATTGAAATTTAACTTATCAGAATTTAAGGAAGAAAGTCGGGTTGAGTCCACCAATGCCCGCAGTCCAGATAATTCCAAGAGTTCAAGAGAGGAGCATGGAAATCCTTTTTCAGGTTCCGATAAAACCAATAGAATTGAATCATTCAGAGACGAAGCCAGACTTTCACTTCTCGAGTTTGAACAGAAGAGGGGACATATTTGAAAGTGCATCAGAGCCAATCCAATGATCGAACGATGGTTCAAGAGTATCAGAACCTATGTTGATTTCATAATAGAAGAATGATTCAATACCTAACCCGAGATTGTCACAGTCATCTTTTATCTTTACAATACTCCCCAACGTACCGGGAAGATTCTTTTTCCAACTTCGCCATAGGTTTACGGTCCATATTGTGAATTCCCCTGATAACTACTTTGCACCATCGTTCATCTTTGTTTGTCTTTACTCTCCATATCTACTCGGTTAAGAGAGTCGAATTTAGTCCTCTAAGCGACCTAATACCTAAACCCTAAACTCTAATACCTGACCCTCCATTTGCTTTTGATGCAAATACTATAACCATATCATCGTAATGTCTTTTACATGTGGGTAAGTGGGTTCCCCAAGTTACAGTTAAGGGTGTTGCTAATAAGACACCCCTTGGACATCCTATTGACCACCTTTTAAAAAGCCAACCAATAATTAACTGTTTATAATTAGCTTTTTCGGAAAACAATGCAATTTCAGCCAATAAAAACATTTAAAAAATTGATTAGGGTGTCCATATTGCAATATAGGGTGTCTTTTTAGCCAACCCCTACAGTTAAACATAGTTGTTTATTTACTTTTCCATTTAATACCCTACTTAGATTAATAAATAACTTCAAGATATTGCAGGTTAAAATGGTAAAATGATAATAGTTTATATCAATAACATATTTAAATTAGTAAGTATATTATGTTCATAGTTGAAGAGTAAGAACTAAAACTAAAATATTAATTAAGTTTAATTTATTCAATATAAATGTTTATTTTTAACAAATGAATATGGTCATCTTCTATAAGATAGTAGGCGTGACTCTGCCTGTTGTGCGGAATTATAATTGTGTGGTTAAAGATATTACGATTTAAACAATCACTTTAAAAAAAATAACATGTTAGGTATATTATTTTAAATGCTTTTTTAGGATTTTGAGAGAGAGAGAGAGAGAGAGAGAGAATGTAACATCATAAAAACAATGATAAAAATTTTCATTTTAATAAGACACTTCCAAAAAACCATAACATAGTAAATGATTGTTTTAAGATCAAATCCACAGAATTAGATTATCAAAAATCTCTCAAAGCATAAATCAACAGGAGAATGCGTACGATTATGCTTTCGCCTTTCCACAATCCCTGATGGTACCTAAAAAACAATTATAAACATCTGGGTAAGTACGAAGCTTAGTGAGTTCCCTCAAAATACCTCACACAACAATACATATACAAGCATGCACATTGGGTCCATAGTCATTGGACTGGATTACCCTCAGGTCCACAGTTATCAGACTGGATTACCCCTAGCCCACATTCATCAAATTGGATTGCCACGACCAACGGTCATCAGACTAGATTGCCCCAGGTTTGTTGGCTTAAAGCACATAACAGTAAAGCCTCAACCCAACCACACTATGTCGACATATGCAACAGATAAACAATAACCAACAAGTACAGTTAATCATACATATCTATAAATTTAACATATCACTACAACATAGCAACATCTTATACACAAGGATACATAACAAAATCTAGTGGGCCGATATTCGTGCCTTTGACCCACGAGTACAGTGAGGAAAACTCACCTCAATCCTGAAGACAAGATAAACTCCCCACTTGAGCCGGCGATATCAAGCCTTCTCTTGTTACAAATATCCATTAAAAAACCATGGTTAACAATTAAGGAAATGACCAACCCACGGAAGGTCTAGGCTCACAATTAAACCTCCTTTGGGAAAAAGATAATTTTGCCCATTCAAGACTAAATCTCCACACAGTTGACTAAAAGTCAATCCGGTCAAAAAGTCAACGGTCAACCATCAGTTGACTTACGCCCTGCGTAGCATAACCTACACCCTGCTTAGAGCTACGCCCTTGATCCCAAAAACATCTATTAATCTCTTAATACAGCAAACCAAACCCCCAAACTTCCAGATCTAATCTAGATGAACATCTTAATGGATAAAGTCTCTGACTCTATCCATTTGCATGGTCACAAAGAGCACAAAACCAAAACCTAGATCTATAAAGTTTTCTATTGCTCAAGAACTCATGGATGGATTGATGATAGTGTCCAAGCACACATTTTTATGATTCTATATCCTCAAAAACATCAGAAGGAGGCATTAAAATGGTTTGGAGTAACCTATACTCACAATGACCAAGATTATGAGACAAAACATAAAAATCCCATGAACTAGTTAGATTTAACAAAAGGAACATCAAGATGAAAGCTTCATACCTTCTGGAGATAGGTGATGAAGTGCAAAGTCTGGATCTACAAAGCTTGGAGCTCACACTTGATTCTCTAATGGACTCCTTCTTCAACAATGCACAAAAAGATCACACTAATGCTTCCAAAACTCACATTTAGTGGCTATGGTTTCAATTGAACGATATGAGGTGATGGAGGTTGGCAATGGGAAGTGTTCCAAGACATTAGATCCCTTAAATAGGGCCCAAAACCTTAGGGTTAGGGTTTTTGTTAGCAGCTGCTACACCCTACTTAGATTAATAAAAACGTGTTCGTCATTCAGCATCTACACCTTGTGTAGCTTGCTTACGGCCTGTGTAGGGAAAAAAACCCCAACCTCCCATTCAACTTCAAACAACCATAACCTTTTCGTTTCAATTTTGTTTTCAATATTCTTTATATGCACAGAAAGTTATTGAATAGCCCCACAATCTTATCTAGTTACTTTTGACTAAAAACATATCAAACTAAAATCATTAATTCATGCAAAAAAACCCAAGATATCACCTTTCAAATTTTACCCTTTTCTTCAAGGCACAAATCGATGACTTTAATCACTTAATCCAACATTACCAACATTCGAAAAGGCCTAAACCATATTCGTTTGAAGCCTAACACCATCACTTGATCAAATTATAGCCCGACGTTTTGGTGTTTTAACATCACTAAAACTAGGTGTTACAATTCTCCCCCACTTAACTGGATTTCGTCCTCAAAATCTAACTTAGTCAGAAATCCTGAAAACTGTATTAACACTATTTCACATGCTCCCTCGCATTGCTTCATAACATTAACACACCCAAACTGAAAAGTCGAGACAACATGCAGAACCTAACTGATGTTAGTAATAATCCAAACACTTGAAAAAAATTCAACTACAACAACCATCTCCCTCTCCTCCAATTACATTACCCCACTCATAACATATTACTCAAGCCGGGAAAATCTCGAAGCTACGACTGAACAAACTTATACTTTGTAGAATCGGTAATCCATAAACCTGGAATTTCCCCGGATAAACACAGTGGCTGATGATCATCCATTCAAAACCGCCTAAAAGTTCTTAGGTACACACTTGACATCCTGCCATGTTATCACCATCCCACCGTTCCCATGAGCATACTAGTGGTCAATCTGAAAGAAAATATTGGGCATCATACATACTTCCATGTGCTCAAGGTAAAATTTCACTAACAATTCATCCAGGATTCCTACAACGAACTCTTCCATTAGCAACTCAACTCACTCGAAACCGATCTTGCAACAACGAATAAAGATTCAGTAAGGAACTCCATGAGGAACTGCCAATAAACAACCGTGACTTTTACAACAAGTCCAAATCCTAGCAAAACCCGACCCATACCCGTCAGATACTAAGCCATCAGTATTATTCCCATACTACTCAAAATACCCAATTATGACAAAGACCAAATGAATTGCACCATCCGGATCTTTATGACATAAATACCGGCGCAACACATAATTGAAATCCATGAGGGTCCACGAAACATCGTGACATCATCCAACCATTGGAATGAGCAGTTCATAGTTCTTCACCGTTCTTTCCCTCACCTAATCACAAGCATGATGACTCCCGACCAACAATCGATGGGCCTATAGCCACAGGATCATCATCCCACGGCCTATAGAAAACAAGTCAACATCCCACTTAGCAATTACCAAAACCACATGAGCCATACCATACTACAATATGCAATCCTTGTATAGTCTCACAACCATTCCTATAATGGACTAGCTCATCATATAGAATGCTACGAGCTAAGTAATAGACTTGCCACACTTCCACAACCATTTACCAACCTAGTGAATGCTACGGCTACCCCACTATCTTACAACACTTCCGTAACTGTCATGGGCCCAACCCATGGTCTTCCCAACTACCAACAAGAATACCTAACCAAAGATCGATATGAGTCAGATCCCCAGTATGTTGAATCCTATCAGGTGTTCGTGTCTTGTTTCGAACTGTAGCGCCCAATTCCTGGTACGTATTTTAAATATGAATTTTTGCATTTTTACTCTGGGTCTCGGAAGGTTGAAGGCCTTAACTCGTCAAGTCGAGGTGAAACTTGGACGCAGGAGGAAGGACCTACTCGCCAAGTCAGATGCCCTGACTCGACGAGTAGGTCTGTCTAGATGAAACCCTAATTCTAAGGGTTTGCACCTAAATTAAACACCTTAACTGGCCTTCATTACAGCCTCCATCACCTCCAAACAACATTCACGAAACCCTAGCCCATTTTGAGTATTCTTGAGCCATAGTTGTGTGTTTGTGGTGATTTTGAAGCTAGAGAAGGAAGAGAAAGCTCGAAGTTTCTTGGGGAAGCAAGTAGATCCAGAGATTGTGCCACTTTTCCAACTCATTTGAGGTATAAAGTCTACACCTTGCTTATTCCTTCCTTAGATCCCTCCATAGGGTAAGTTAGGGTTTTATGGAGCATTTTATGGAACCATTCATGGGTGCAAGCTTATTTGGGGAGTTATAATTTTGGATCCAAAGCCTTAAAGGGGCCCCATGGCATAAAGGTGCCAACTTTGTGGCCATAGGAGTCCCATGCATCATATAAACCTCTTTTTAGGACTATTTTAGCCAAATACCCCATGCATGAACGTCAAGTTTGTAACTTTATGTGTAATATGGACCCTAGGAGGTCAGATCTATGTTTTGAATGCATTAAGGCCAGCTGAAATCGACTAAATAGTTTTAGACATGGAGGGACTAGGCGAGTCGCTCATACGACTCGATGAGTCAAGTCGCAGTTTCTCCCAAACCTCTTTTGATACTGGGTTATGTGCTGAGTTGGAAGAACACTTAGCCAGTTGGGATCATTGTGGACCTGAAGATCATGGAAGTCGGCAAGTTCAAGAAAAAAAACTCGGTGAGTTAATTACTAAGCCCCAACTTCACGAAGAAGAACTCGACAAGTTCATGGAGAACTCAACAATTCCAGGACTAGATGTGCCAACTTGCATGATCCAGGACTCGACGAGTTCAAGGATGAACTCGGCGAGTCAGTTGTAGAAGGTCCCGACTTTGTTTGAAGGAGAACTCGGTGAGCTCTTGAAATACTCGGCGATTAGGGTCGAATTTTTTAGCATTATAAGGATTATGGAACTCGGCGAGTTGTTGGGTCAACTCGGCGAGTTGAGTCAACCAGATGTTGACTTTGACAAAGGTTTTGACCTTGAATTTGACTTTGACCTATGTTGACCCTCGAAAGGGGTTAAGAGTACGAAATGGTAATCACGGAAGATTATTATGTGTAGGAACTGAGAGGAGTTAATCCCGGCAGCGAGGACAGTTCAGACACTTCACAACACAGAGGTGAGTTACCTTCCAGTAGAGGT
The DNA here is from genome assembly GCF_002870075.4 of Lactuca sativa. Taxonomy (NCBI): domain Eukaryota; kingdom Viridiplantae; phylum Streptophyta; class Magnoliopsida; order Asterales; family Asteraceae; genus Lactuca; species Lactuca sativa. Next base: position 97,512,687 of record NC_056630.2, on the reverse strand, counting down.
GGGTCGAAGGCACCAATGCCTGCTCACTAGTAGATGATTTTAGTTGAGATGATTGTCTTTGTGATAATTGTCTGGTTTGCCACTATCTGTTGTGTTTTATGTGCTAGTATGATATGATGTTATGTGATAGTGGTAGTGGTAGTAGGGGGAATAGACCCCATATCCAGTCGGTAGGACCAAAGGGTAGGTCGGGCTCCCCAGATAGGCCTGGCAATATGTTCATGCTATGGTATTATGTGGTAGTTGTAGGGGTGAAATAGTCCCTGTAGCCAGTTGATTTAAACCGGAGGGCAGGTCGACACCCCATAATGGCCAGACAGGGCAGGTCGACACCCCAGAACTGTTGAACAGGGTAGGTTGACACCCCAGAATCGCCAGACATGGTAGGTAGGGCACCCCCGAATTGCCCGAAAGTATGTTTGTTATGTGGTATGTGGTATGATGGGGGAACTCACTAAGCTTTGTGCTTACAGGTTTCAGTTTTTTTTAGGTACCTCTTCAGCGAAAGGGAAAGAGTCGGCGCGGTAGCAGCGCATCACACAGACACAAGATTTCCACACTATGATGTTCTTGGGATTGTACTATGATGAAACTACTATTTGTATGATATGGTTTTGAGACATGTGATTATGTTTTACGAAAGGATGTTAATCGGTGATGTTTTTATTTTAAATGTTTTATAAACCGCTTTATTAAAATGAATTTTTTGGTCTCGAAATTTGGGATGTTACACGTACCCCAGAGCCTTCATTAGACATGAATGGGTGGATAGGTCCTAACATAACCCTCAACATGAACCTAGCCACAGATCCAAAATATGCCCCAACCTCTGCTTCATGTCCCTAAATGAGATAACCTAAATCCCTGAACGAGATAACCTGAATCCTTAATCTCTGATTCCCTGATTACAACTGACCAATGAAAACCTTCCTCCTGTGAGCCTTTGTTCTTACTACAACAATAGACCATCTATCCTCTTGTCCTTAGATAGGAAACTCCAAGTTAATCTACAATTGAAAATTTTAACATCCCAAAAAGTCCAAGTTAAATTTTCACTTTTAATTCAACCATAAAACACCAGTTACTATTACCAATCATTCGAAAGTATATTAATGTAAAACAGTTATCAGAGTACAATCCTAAAATCATAAATTTGTAGAAACATGGGTCGATGTGTTGCAGTCATGTGGTGCCCTTCCTTTTTGTACAGGAAGTACCTGAAACCATAAACAATAAACCGTAAGCACAAAGCTTACTCAGTTCCCCTAATACTACATACCATACATATCAAACATATAATGGGTCCCGCCCAGCATCGAGCCCTGATCGGTATATTGATTCGCCAGTCATCGGGTCAGCCCGATATCGAGCCTCGCTTGTTATACATATAACATATAAACGGATATACATATAACACATGCAATAATCACAAAGATAAATAGCATACATATTGGTCATCCGGCCCCGCCCAGCATTGGGTCCCGTCCGGTAAGCATACAACCGTATAACACATTCAAGGGTTACGCATACATCTAGCATCCTAACATACTAACCATGGATCGACATTGGTGCCTTCAACCCGCTAAAACACAGTGATGAAACTCACCTGAATCACAAAGCTGACTTCAGCTAACTGCTCTCCTGCCAAAAGATGGGTGCTCGATACCTTCAATCCACACAAGGTAAACCCTAAGTCTACATTCTAAAAATAGAATCTTGACCCAAAAGTCAAAACAAGTCAAATTCAATGGTTAAAGTCAAATTCAATAGCGCGAAGTCAACTTGCCCATTCTCTCGTTGTGGCCAATCCTTGGTCACGTCGTGAGGTCTCACTCAGTCCGATTCACACTCATCACGACTCACCCTGGAAAAATTAGTCAAAAAAAATCAACGGAGTTGCCATCATGTCGTGATATCCAAGAAGATAACTAGAAGCGGGATCTCTCATCTCTCATGTCGTGAGGCGCCCATGTCTTACGTCATGAGAACAGTCTGAAGCAAAAAAGTCCATCTTTTACGTCCTTACTCCATTAAGCCTTACACTCTAACTTTCTAGAGGATCTTGTAACTTCTTAATACACAAGAAAGCCGATGTTTTAAGACATATATGTCCAATACATGTCTAGATCTTATTTAGGTCGAAAGTTGAAGAAAAGGCATCCAAATTTCATTCAAGCATCCAAAACCCAACCATTCCCTAGATCTGAACTCCAAGACATCCTTAAGGCGTTGATAACCCATAAAGTTGACAACTTTATAGTTTCTAATCATTCCAACATTCACAACCAAAAAGAAAAGTGGGACAAAACTTAGATCTAGCCTTATATAACCATAAAGGTAAAAGCTTTATCACTTACAATGGTCCAAAAACAATGTAAGGTGATGAAATTCCTTGCAAGCCACAACACAAGATCACATTCTTCTTCTTCTTTCCTCCTTATTCCAATCCAAGAAAATCTCCAAAACCACCAAAGATCAAGCAAGGATGGGTACTAAGGTTTTTCTGAGGTGAAAGAGGGTTTGGGGCTGATAAGAAACCTTAAAATGAGGTTATAGATGCTTAAATACAAAAGAAACCCTAAAAGATCATGGCCTTGGGCTGCAGTGCTTCTCACATCGTGAGCCTTTATTGCTCAAGTCGTGAGCTCAGTCTCGGAAAAAAAATTCATGCAGCTCATCTCATGTCGTGAGCCTCCATGCCTCACGCCGTGAGGATCCCCTTTCCTCCAAAATCCAACCTTTATGCCTTGAAACCCTAATTCGATTCATTCTAGAAAACGGTCATTACAACTCTCCCCCACTTAAATTAGACTACATCCTCGAAATTGATCCTTACTATCTTCTAGCTATACCAGGCAACTTGTACACTTCCTCCACGACCCAAATACGAACGGAGGAAACAACTCAAGCATACCACATCATTCCAAAACTGCAATTAAACCCATTCTTAGTAGGGCTATTGACGAATGGATCTTACCCTACTAGCGTTCACCCCTGAAGAATAACCATTGCTACTTTGCCCAACTTCTGAAATTCTAAAACCCTGTCTGACTCACCGACAGACAACCCACTCTGAATCACTGCCACTCCACTTTTGAATTCCAACTTATCATAACACTTCCACCCCTTGATTATCTTGTTGTTTCCACTGAAAACAGAATCACTAACCATTCCTTGTTGTCGAAAGCTTTTCACTTTATAGAAGGATTAAATAATCCTTCGAGTAAAAGATTCATCCCTACAACGGTTAGACTCAGACGAGAACTACACAATAGGGTCAAATCAATTACTCTGAGATTATTTAACCCATGTAGCAAGTGACTTAACATATTCACTTAATAACAAGCGACTCCTAACACGACTCCAAATCATTAGTACCACCTTAGGCTCATCTTGTTGCTGCATAATTACATTCCAGAGGCAACCGAGACCTCCCTAGTCTCATACTCACCTACCAAAAAACAATATACAATATTTTCCAGCCGTTTGATAGGCACACACATTCGCACCACACGACTCCTGAACAAAGGCCTATTTGGCAATAGTTGTCCAAGCTTGCTTGCCTTAATGGCTCCAACAACCCTCCTCGTCCAACCAAGGATAACATAACCAACTATTCGTTACTGAGGAATCATCCATTTGAGATCAAGGGTGACTCAACAACGCAAGTCTCACCCCAAATTATGAAACCAATCTAAAAACTCACATCCTGATAACCAAAATTTGCAATTCCGATATGTTAAAGATCCCCTGCATCCATGGTGACTTTACACTAAATAGAGATATATACTCCTCATTCGACCGCCGAGATTGGCAGTCTCACACCTGATCCCACTATTGACCCTAGGGTCAACCCGTCTAATGTGATCTAATACCACACTCCAACCTATTCCGTCGGGTCACTCACACTATCATAATCATATGGGCCTCACCCATAGGTCTCACATAGTCGAGTGCTATACAGGCCTAACCTTGCCTCAGATCCAATGATCCTCATGTAATATATATCATGTATACCTACATACATTGCCCCCCCCCCCCCCCCCCCCGGTACATTCATTAGGCCCCACCTGGCGTTGGGCCCTACCCGGTACATTCATTAGGCCCTACCTTGCATTGGGCCTCGGCCGGTACATTCATTAGTCATACCAACCATAATTATCATGAGTCAAAGCCACACCCAACTATGACCTAACCAGGTGTTCAGGTTATGTTTCAAACCATAAAGCCTTAATCAGGAAAAAATAGGCAGAGAGGTTCTAACACAACCTTCACCCTTTAGAAACATCTATCCAGGCAGCCACTTAAATTGGCTTCCTTCTCGTCTAGGATGTAGAACTTTTCCTGGTTCGCACCTGATACTATTCCTGAAAATCCAAACGGTTCTCCCCCACATGGATTCGACCGTGCTCTTCTAATCCAAAAAAAACTGATGGGTTTCCAACCCATCTCACATCCTTAAAATCTGACTATTAACTACCTGATCTTACAAGAACCAACGTTCCATCACCAACGTATCTTAACGATCACACATACAATCCAAATGCAAATGAATATTTCCTGAAATATCAGCAAGTTCAATAATACCAAGCACTTCGCCGAAAGATAACATTCAATTTTCGATGACAATCCCAATGAATAAAATCACCTATGCGAACGATACTTTCTCATTACTTAAGAGTAATGCTTTACCACTGCTCAATCCCTACTAATGGTAGCAGTTGCTATCCTGAGCTTTACAATAACTAGTCTTCCTTGATAGGCCAAGCCTATCACTTGCATATTCCAAGATCGAGTGATCATTCCTAATACCTCAACGAATCTCAAAATCCTTAAGCACTTTCCGCTTGATGCACTACAAGTCCTTGGTGACTGATCAGTTGATGAGGAACAACATCTCAATATCGAACAAGTACCCAACTCGTTCAATTAGTTACTTTCAGCTAGAGCAATCCCCACACAACCTTCAACTAACCTCGCTTCGAAGGTGTGAACTTGAGGACTACCGATTTTACCCCCATGACCAATCTAATCCCAAACTACCTTGAAATTATGAACACCCTTACACATTCTGCATTCAAACCAAACTTACCTACCTCGCGAATTCCTTGAATCCTTGCTGAAACTACCAAAGATCAAATTGACTGCTGATCTCTTCTCTCTTACAATTGTTCTAATGATGGCTGATGTTTCTCACATCGAAATCCAAATATGGCTTACCCAAACATCTCCTAAACACGACTATCGGCATTCAAAATGACATATGTCAACTTTCCAGATAACATAACTATATTACTCATATAGGTGCTTCCATTCTTAGATAATCAGGGCATACCATTTTAAACACACAAATACAAAATTATTAGCATAATGATTTAAGCGTGAATGAGACGAATATGATACATACCCATAGTGTCTCAGAGTTCTGGACCCCTTCCCTATGAAAGCACTCGCAATGGAACCGAACTCGCCCCAACTACTAAACACAGTCAATTTTCCCTAATATGACTAGGATGATGACAACGATGGCACAATTCTACTTCCAGGGTGCATTCTTGACGAGAGTTGCCCTTCCGTCCACACCAGCGGCATTTGGACTTGTCATGCACATGCTCATGCATTCCTTCACCCTCCACATAAGTGTCGTGCCCCCTCGGGCCTCTAGCACTAGACATGGAAACATTAGAGTTCTTAGATGTTGCTAGCAGAGGCGAATCATGAGCCCGCTTCCTCTCCCCAGTTGCCTCTCCAACCCAAGCTCCTAGTCCTAAGTCACCTCAACCATCCTATCAATCGCCTGAACAGTCAGTATCCGATCCTTGAATTTGGCCACCAATCTGCAAGTGACACGACCAATGATGTCAGGTAACTCCTCGCGTAAAGCTCGTGAAACTTTAGTGGCAATCCAATTATGGAATCGATCCCCAGGAAGGTATGATGCATAATCTGTTGGATTAGTGTCTAAGCCCGTAACCATATTTGTCAAGTACTTGACCCGATTGTGCATGGTCCTTTTGGGTTGCCTTCACCAGAGCAACTTGACTGGAGAAATAATAGAGAAATAGGTTATTATGATTTATTAATATGTTATAAGAATAATATATTAAAGGAGAAATCAAATTTGTTTAATTAATATTGGTCAATAATTAATTAAGAATTAATTTAGTGTTCAAGTGTAATTAATTAAACTAGATGGGCTGAATTGTAATTATGTGATAGTTACAAAATATGGTAATGGTTATCCTAGATATGGGTTGGACGAATTCAAGGGATAAGATATCCTTGAAATCATCCAAAGGATAAGGATAAGGGGTTTTCAAGGCTTATCTTATGGTTACTTGGTGGGCAAGCAACTAGATAAGGATAAGGACTGAAACCCTAATCTCTACACCTATATAAATACCCCTAAGGCCATAAGAATTCGTCCATGCCTTGTCTAGGGCTCCTAGGGATGAATTTCATACCTCTTCTCTCTCTCTCTCTCTCTCTCTCTCTCTATTGTCTCTCCATTTGCTCTTGGTGTTTGTGAGCCATTAGAGGTACTACACTTGTGGTACTTGCTTTCAAGACTTAAGGTTTGAAGATTTGAGTTGTTATTACAATATAACAACAAGAGGTATGTATTTCATCTTTCCTTGTGGATTTCGAAATTCCTAGAAGCATATTAGGGTTTCTATATGTGTTCATAATGTTGTGTATCTAATAGTGAAAACATAGATCCAATTCTAGGGTTGCATGCACACATATGATTGTTTGTATAAAACCCATTATAATCCACCTTTGATTTCTAATAATCAGAGCTAGCAATAAGATCATCATCCTTGAAGTAGTCTACCCAAATAATCATCCACTGGCTTCCAAGATTCTTCGTGGCTCTCCTTGAGTCGAGTATGGACCCTGTGCTTTCAGTATTAGTGGCCCAATATTACATTCCACACCTATCCATAATCATCCCGAATCCTCTAAGCCACCTTCTCAACTGATACACAGTGTACTCGCTAAGCAACACATCTGAACCCGCTAAAAAAACACTCCCTCGGCTCTCCTAGGTTCCCGACCTCACCCTGCCATCAGCTGCTGGAGAACTCCCAATAATGTTTGTTAAGTACTTCATGAATACAATCACATGCAACAAAACTTAGATAATCCTTCGAGTAAAAGACTCATCCCTACAATGGTTAGACTCATACGAGATCTGCACAATAGGGTTAAATCCATTACTCTGAGATTATTTAACCTATGCAACATGTGACTTGACATATTCACTTAGTAACTAACGTCCATCACTAAGAGTCCCACAAAGCACAAAGCAAGAAGTTTTCGAGCAACCGAAAATCTAACCAGCGCACTAACTAATCAAGCCATTCTATCCAATTATTTGAAAACCATACTAGCATGCAATTTATAAAAGCACAAACAATCAAGCATATATAAAGGCATCTTTTCTAGCATGAAATCCTGAGAATATCATTATCCCTAATCTAGCATGCAAAGCTCATAACATATAACCTCAAAAAACATGTATGGGCATTTTGGGAATCACTTACTTGAGCTCTGATTGCACGCACTACATCCCTTCTTTTATTAGAAAATTATATTTTATAAAACATTCCTTTTATAAAAATCTACAAAATCCTCAATTTGAGTTCAGACACACCCGAGAGTGTTCCTAAATCCCTTAAACCAAATCCCTGATACCAACTTGTAACATCCTAAAAATTCCAAGGTAAAAATTTCATTTTTAATTCAACCTTAAAAACACCATATAGTATTACCAATCATTCGAAAGTATATGAATGTAAAACAGGTATCAGAGTACAATCCCAAAAATCATAAAGTTGCAGAAACATGGGTGGATGCGGTGCAGTCACGTTAGGCCCTTCCCTTTTGTACCGAAAGTAACTGAAACCATAAACAATAACCCGTAAGGACAAAGCTTAGTGAGTTCTCCGGATACCACATACCATACATACCAAACATATAATGGGCCCCGCCCGACATCGAGCCCTGCTCGGTATACATATCTGTCAATCACCGGGCCCCGCCTGGTATCGAGTCCTGCTCGATATACATATAACATATAAACACATTAACACATAACACATGAAATAATCACAAAAGATAAATAACATACAGAATGGTCACCGGGCCCCGCTCGCATCGGGTCCCGCCCGATAACCATACAAGCGCATAACACATGCAAGACTCACACATACATCTACCATCCTAACATAACAACCATGCGCCGCCATTGGTGCCTTCGACCCACTAAAACACAGTAAGAAAACTCACATGAATCATAAAGCCGACTTTAGTTAACTGCTCTCCAGCCAAAAGACGTGTGCTCGGTACCTTCAATCCTCACAAGGTAAACCCTAAGCCTACCTTATAAAAATATAATCTTGACCCAAAAGTCAAACAAAGTCAAAAGTCAATGGTTAAATTCAAAGTCAACAGCCCGAAGTCAACTTTCCCATTCTCATGTCGTGGTTAATCCTTGGTCACGTCGTGAGATCTCACTTAGTCTGATTCTAACTCATCACGACTCACCCTGGCCAACTCGGTTAAGAAAAGTCAATAGAGTTACCATCACATCATGAGAAACCTTCTCCCACGTTATGAGATCCAAGAAGATAACCAGAAATGGGGTCACTCATTCCTCACGTCGTGAGACGCCCATGTCTTACGTCATGAGAATAGTCTGAAGCAAAAAGTCCATCTTTTTAAGTCCTTAATCCATTAAGCCTTGCACTCTAACTTTCTACAAGGCCTTATAACTTCTTAATACACAAGAAAGTCGATGCTTTTAAGACATATATGTCTAATACATGTCTAGATCTCATTTAGGTCCAAATTTGAAGAAAAAGGCATCCAACTTTCATTGAAGCTTCCAAAACTCAACCATTTACTAGATCTGAACTCCAAGACATCCTTAAGGCCCTCATAACCCTTAAAGTTGCCAAATGTATGGTTTCTATTCATTCCAACATGCACAATCAAGAAGAAAAGCAGGACAAAACTAAAATATAGCATTATATAACCATAAAGCTAGAAGCTTTATTACTTATAATGGTCCAAAAACAATGTAAGGTGATGAAGATGATGATTCCTTGTAAGCCAAAACACAATACCACCTTTTTTCTTCTCCTTTCCTCCTTTTTCCAATCCAATAAATGGTCTAAAACCAGCAAATATCAAGCAAGGATGGGCACTAGGGTTTTTCTGATGTGGAAGAGGGTTTGGGGATGATAAGAAACCCTAAAATGAGGTTATAGACACTTAAATATGAAGGAAACCCTAAAAGATCATGGGATTGGGTTGCATCGCTTCTCACGTCATGAGCCTTTATTGCTCACGTCGTGAGCTCAGTCATAGACAAAATCTTCATGCAGTTCATCTCATATCATGAGCCTCCATGCCTTACATGGGATTGGGCTGGAGCGCTTCTCACGTCATCAACCTTTGTTGCTCACGTCGTGAGCTCATTCTTAGGAAAAAAATCTTCATGCAGTTCATCTCACGTCATGAGCCCCCATGCCTTATGTCGTGAGGATCCTTTTTCCTCCAAAATCCAACCTTAGACTCCTTGAAATCCTAATTCGACTCTTTCTGGAAAACGGGTGTTACAAAAATATTTACGATACTCCAAAGCGGTTCTCCCCCACTTGCAATCAACCACTCCTCAACGATTTCAAGAATTCCACTATACGTCCACAATCCATAGCGTCCAAACCCTAAGATTTCCAACTTGGGATCAAAATCCATATCAATAGACATTCCAACCATAAAAACCTTCTTAAAGTAATATACCAATATTAAATAATCGAACAGATCCTATAATTGCTCAACTTATCGAGCCAAACTTCCTACTTGAAGGAAAACTCCATAACTAACCTGAATGCTATTAGAACCGAGATCAGAATGACTCCTTTCCAACCCTACTGGTGTGATCCGCCAGAATTGGATTCTACGTAGATCTGATGCCCATCCAAAAAACTAGTCAACACTGCTCTGACTCCCAAACCAGGGGTCTAAAATATCCATTTCTCAACACCTAACACACTATATGCTTAATCTTTCGTTGCACTTCATAGCCTTAACCCGAGGCTCTAGGATCTGCTCTAATAGTTGGGCAATCACCGTCATCCTCAAACATAAATTCTTGATCGAGGCAGAAACTGCCTTGCAACTGAGAGCATAGGCTACCACATTAGCCTTCCTTGGGTGATAAAGAATGTCATAGTAGTAATCCTTTACCACGTCCAAACACTTACACTGCCTCATGTTTAGATTTGGTTGATCAATGAAATACCTCAGGATCTTGTGATCGTGTAGATAGTACAACGGACCCCTAGAGATAATGTCACCAAATCTTGAGGTAAAACACCACAACACTCACTCCAGATCGTGCGTAGGATAATTCACCTCATGAGGCTTCAACTGCCTGGAGGTGTAAGCGATCACTTGACCAAGCTACATCAAAACTGCACCCAAGCCCGTGATCGAAGCATCACAATATACAACAAATTCCTCAACACCCTCTGGCAGGGTCAGAATCGGCGCCTCACATAATCTCTATCTCAGAGTCTCAAAGGTTGCATGTTGCTCATGCCCCCAATTAAACGTGACGGTCTTCTACATCAACTGGGTTAAAGGAACTGTTATATTGGAGAAATCCTGAATGAATGTCCGATAGTAACCTTCTAACCCAAGGAAACTCCGAATCTCTAATGGAGACCTCGGAACCTCCCACCTCATCATTGCCTCGACCATGGCCAGATTGACCAAAATGCCGCTCTGGTTGACAAGGTGCCCCAAAAATTACACCTAGCGCAAATAGAACCCACACTTGGGGAACTTTTCTTACAGTCTCTACATCCTCAGAGTCTTGAATACCTCCCTTAGATGATGCTCATGATGCTACCGAGTGTTGGAATAGACCAGGATTTCGTCAATAAACACAATCATAGAACGATCCAACATGGGCATGCATATGCGATTCATGAGATCCATGAATGTAGTTGAAGCATTTGTGAGCCCGAAAGGCATCACCACGAACTCGTAATGACCATAGAAAGTTTGAAAGGCCATCTTCTGCATGTCCTCCTCTCGGACCCTCATCTGGTGATAACCCGAATGCAAATCAATCTTGGAAAACCAAGATGTGTCCTGAAGCTGATCAAATAAATCGTCAATCCTCTGAAGCATGTAACAATTCTTCATTTTTAACTTATTCAGCTCCCGGTAGTCAATACACATCTAATGTATCCCATCATTTTTCTTCAAAAATAAGAACGACGCTCCCCAAGGTGAACTACTCGACCAAATATATCCTTTGTCTAGCAGCTCCTACAGCTGCATAGAAAACTCCTGCATCTATAGAGGTGCTAACTAATAAGGTGCTTTAGTTATCGGGGTCACACCTAGAATCGAGTCAATTCGAAGCTCCACCTGCCTCTCTAGAGTCACTCCTAGCAAGTCCTCTAGGAGCACATCCTAGTACTCACAAACAATTGGTACATCATCTATGGTCATATCATCCTTCTCCTGCATATCCATAAAATGGACCCCAACCCTGGAACATCCCTACTGAAGATAACACCTGGCTCTGGCTACCGAACATAAAGTCGGCCCACGCTAAGCACCCTTACCATGGATCACCAAATCTCCCCTACTTAGGGTCCAAACACGTACCAACTAAATCCCAAAATCAATCATCGCCCCATTAGGGCTCAACAAATCCATCCCCATAATTACCTTGCTCTCGCGTAGGGGAATTAGAACCAAATCAACCGGATACTGCTCACTGAATAACTCCAAAGTACATCCACGGTGAACCCTCGACACTCGCACCGGATAGTCGTTCACAATCTCAATCTCTAGTGGATAATCCAACTCTCCAGGGACATCATCAAACCTCCTGCTAAGCGTAAGGGATACAAAAGATCAGGTAGCCTCCAAATCTAATAAGACCAATGCAAGAATACCATTCACAAGGATCGACCCTAATCAAGAATACAAACATATAACCATGAAAAATAACCTAAATAAGAAGATAAGGAGAAGATACATACCAATGACAATATCGGGTGCTACACGAGCCTACTCGACTTTCAGCTGAAATTCCCTACTCTAAACAACTTGCACCTTCGCCTTGCCCTGGCGGCCAGTGATCCTCATAGTCACCAGAGCAGGTGTTGCTACTAGTCCTACTAATGCTAAACTCGGGCAGTTGGACCTCTTATGTCCTCTTTGATTGCAATGAAAGCAAATCATATATGATATATAGGTGGTGGTGGTGGTAGCAGAACAATCCCTACTAAAATTCATGTCTTGCCACACTTATAGCAGCCCAAACCACCCGCCCTACCGAACCCATCATGTGCCTTGCCACACTTGCCACAACGGCCCCCGACCCTACTACACCTTCGATCTAGAATTGAAACCCTTAGGTTTCTTTGTCGGAAACCCAGTTGTCAGCCCATGCTCTGCCTTCCTCTTCCCTATGTGCTGCAAATCAAACTCTTGTTCCCAAGCCATATATATCATATCGTCGAGTGTCGGTCAGGCGCAAAAAATGACAAACTCCCGAAAATATGATCTCAACATGTCATGGTACTGAGTCTTCCACATATCCTCTTTTGCAGCATACTAGGGTACCAATATAGCTCTCTCTCTGAACTTGACGGTGATCTCTGCTACGGTCTCAATTGTCTGTCACATATTAGGAAACTCTCTCGCTAACTGTTGCACCTCAACAGCTAGTGCAAACTCCGCTCGAAATCGAGTCACAAAATTTGACCAAGTCATGGCCTCAATGGATGGGGCTCCCAGATTATAGCCAACCTCCTCCGACCAATCCCGAGCTCACTCCCTCATACATCCTGCAGCGAACCTCACCTTTGACTCCTCGAGGTAGAAGCTTGTCATCTGGGTACCCTCAATATCTGCTAGCCAATGCTTGGCGGCAATAGGGTCCTTCACTCCAAAGGATTTTGGTGCCCCACATTCCTTGAAATCCTTGAAGGAGAGAGTGTGGGCCCCAGATTGCCTAGCGGCCAGATTGTCCCTAAAGATCCGAAGGCGATCCTCCATCAACTTGATGACACCCTCCTTGATCGACCCAAACATCATCAGGGTCACATCAAGGATGCCTCTATTAACCTCTAATGCAATGAAATCACATAATCCCTCATTAATTGGTTAGGTGCCCATACCCGAACCAGATCTAGATTCTAAACCCCCTGCTCCATCGTGTGTCACCACCATGCTGAAACATAACTACATAAACAATCAGTGAACACACAAAGAGGTTCACACTCTCGAGCTTCCTAGATTCACCCTGGTCTTCCTGGTCCTGGGTATAAATCTTGTGTGTCCAGTAGTATGGGCCCAATACTACCTTCCACACCTATCTATACCCTCCTCAAGGACTAACTCGACTCCTCCAAATCATTCCTTCCTATCTAATACTCTCCTCATACTATAAGGCATCCTACATGCCAATATATATTCAAGGAACTTGCTAAGGTTCCTTTCCTCACCACTCTCTGCTATCAGCTACATAAGTAACTCCCATTAATACCATCTAACTACCATGCGAATACAAGTACATACTCTTAGTACTAGATTAATTCTTTGAATGAAAGGTCCCACATTACAACGGTTGGACTCAAAAAAGAGTTGCACAATAAAGTTAAACATATCCTTCTAAAATTATCTAATCTTAATAATACGCAACCAGACACATTCTTCCACTAGTCCACTGGTACTAATAAAATTCCTAAAAGCACAAAGCACGCAACATTCGATCATCAAGCCATTCAAATCAGAACACAACCTAAATAGGTCATCCTATCAGATAATTGATCTCATACTAGCATGAAAATCTATAAGCTCATACAATTGGAACATAAAAGTCATCTCTCCTATCATTCTATCATACAATCCTGAGCAGATCCTTAGCCCTAATGTAGCATGCAATTCTCATATCATAGCATAAAACACATAACATGTATGGGTATTTTGGCAAAACTTACTTGAGCTCCGTTGATTGCACGCATCACACCTATTTCTTTTATTAAAATCCCATATTTAAAATGTTTCTTTAATGGAAAATCTACGAAATCCTCGATTTGAGTTCAGACACACCCGAGAGTGTGCCTAAATCCCTCAAACCAACACTCTGATACCAACTTGTAACATCCCAAAATTTCCAGATAAAAATTTTCATTTCAAACATCCAAGAGTGTATCATAAGGAAAAAAAATAATATAGTACAAATCCCATAAATCAGGTAGATAAGGAAAACATGGGAAGATGCAGTGCGATCTAGTCGGGCCCTTCCCTTTCGAGCTAGAGGTACCTAAAACATAAACTGAAACTTTAAGCACAAAGCTTAGTGAGCTCTCCTAAAATACCCCATATCATACATAATAGTCAAAACATAATTAGGTCTATTTTAAACCCTTCAGTCTCTTTCAACTGGTACATGGTATATTTCAACCTCTTTGGTCTCTTTCAACCGGTAATTGGTATATTCCAACCCCTTCGGTCTCTTTCAACTGGTACTGGGTATATTTCAACCCCTTCGGTCTCTTTCAAACGATATCAGGTCTGTTTCACCCCCAACAACTAGCATATAATCATAACAGTACGATCCATGAAGACATCAAGCATATACAAGCATAACAGGTAATTGCCACGAAGACAATCATCATCCTACAAACATATTATAGTATTCCAACATTGGTGCGTTTGACCCACAGATATAGTGAAGGAAACTCACCTCGGACTGAAGATATCAAATCACACTCGAGCTACTGAATCGTGAAATCTTCTCACTAAATCATAAATAATAAAATTCTAATTAGAAATTAGGTCAATAACCTAACCCGAGAGTCCAAGCCCTAAATCCCGACTTTAAGGGTAACAAGCTGCTTTACCCTTCCCTTATTAGGTCTAACATACCATGGCCCAAATTCAAACTAGCCCAAAAGTCCAAAAAGGCATTCCAAGTCCAATATGGGCCCAAATCCATAAAGGCCTAGCTCAGAAAAAATTATGGTCCAACAAGGGCCCAAAACCCTAAAGCCTAAGATGGCCTAAAACTAAAATCCCAAAACCCCTACGTGAGTACGTTAAGCGTACCCCTCGTACGCCCGACGTACTCGGATGCTTCACCACATCGGGACCCAGGCGTGTACGCTCAGCGTACAACTACGTACGCCCCACATACACCCCAGTTGGTCGAATTCCCCTTTTAAGATCTTAATCATTTAAGACCTAATGTGTAACTTTAGATTTACCCTCCTATATATGTTCTAAACAATAAATTTGACAACTTTATCCCTTTGTATGCCTTAATGGGACTCACGTCATGGATTTAACACTTTACTTCCATTAAATGGTCACTAACTCATGCATGGTTGATATACAACCATCAATCTACAAGCTTTATGGATCAATAGACCTCAAAACAACAAAAGGACGACTTATACATCAGGAGTAGTATTTAAGTAATCTACTTTTTTATGCTAAAGAACCTTAAATACAAGAAATACCAAAGTACATTGCTATTTCTTGCACTTAAATACAAGAAACACCAAAAGTACATTGTTATTTCTTGCACTTAAGACAAAAATACAATTACCAAATCAACATGCATTTATTTATGCCAAATTATATTGCTATTTCTTAAATAGGGACAAAAAACCAAACTACATTGCTATTTCTTGCACTTGGGACAAAAAACCAATTAACAAAGCTTTTAGCAAATAATCACCACAAACTAGAATTGCCAAATGAGCATGCATTTATTGAAATTAAATAATCTTGTTTTACTTGTGATGATTGTGAGGACTGTGGTGGTGGTTGCGATGGCTGCAACATATCAGAAGGTTTTTTGGCCGATACCTCTTATATGGCCACGTCGTTCACCTAATACTCTATCAGAAGTAGCTCTTTCTTCCACGTGTGTTAACTCTCTTTCACCTTTTGACCCTTGCGTTTGTTCTAAGAGCTCTTCCACTAACCGATTTTGTGTTTTCCAAAAGTGATCAACAATTAAGTATAAATAAACACTTAATTTTATGATAAAATTATAATTAAATACTTATGTATTGTTGCTCCGCCTCGACATTAACAAACACACCATTCTTATCGGTATGATACTTGCAGAATGTTTCCACTATCTTCAGGTTCTATTTAACATTAAAAATTAAATTATATTTTAAATAAATAATTACATATATCGTACATTACCTTTTTATAGCAAGTACTACTATACGAGCTCGACCCCCACGGTTCACAGTCGTTTGCGGTTCATAAACTTTATTGTGTCTTTCTGAAGCAGCTAGTTGTTAATCCATTTGTAAATACTCAAATGTTTTCCTCCAATTATCAACCTTCATATCACGTCCGGGGGGGGGGGGGGGGAGGTTAATGCTCTCAGGATATCCTCATACCCTCCGACTTTCACATATATATACCACATATACACCAAATACATATACTGCATATACACCAAATACACAATTGCATCCTACTTATATCCAATCTATACCAAATACATATATATTCACATACATATACCAAATACACAATTGTATCCTACTTATATTCAATATACATACTTTCATATACATACATAATAGCATCCTACTTACAAAAATACACATGCTTTCACATACATATTATACATACATAGATACACCAAATACACATACTTTCACATACATACACCATTTCTACACACATATGCCAAATTCCACATAATATATACAAACACACATATTTCGTAATAAAATCTTGAAATTCATAGTAAATAAAATATGTGGTGGTCGGAATTTAAGAGATGGTGTAATGGCGGTGGTCCTTGGTGGTGACAGTACCCGACGGTGACCAAGACAAAGAGACAAAAAAAAAACTGAAATTGACAATTATTTTGCTAATCACAAGGTGGCGCTGGAAATTGATGTTACAAAAGAAAGAGAAAGAGAAATCAGAAGTTGAAGCCCTACCATCGCCGGAGATGCACATATGGCAGCGAAAATTGTTGTTCCCCTTCGTCGGTAATCTCACAATGGGGAGTTCCCCTTTGTCAGAATCTCCTTGTTGGCTGAATCGATCGTCGATGGATAAAAACGGGGAAGAAAAAAACACGAGCGCAGATGGAAGTGAAAGAAGCAGAAAGTGAAAGAGCAAGTGTTTTTTTTTTTAATATTTACGAACAGCAATACCGGCGACATCTTTACGGATGATACTTACCCCTTTAACGGAGACAAACATCAACAGTGGCGACAATTGTGGAGGGAAGATTACCATGTCTTTTTTTTTTTCCACCTTTAGCGGCGACAATTTTAACTTTTAGCGACAACAATTTATCGCCGGTGTTGTGTTTGTTCGAAAATGAACCCAATCGTTGGATTAGATCGTCGATCGAACAGTTGAGATTTACCAGAATCTTTTAATTTGGATTCGGTCCCAAAGCATTACCGGATACGCTGTTAGTGGCGACAACAACTTTTAGCGGTGAATCAAGCTTGAGTTGCCACTAAAAGTCGTTATCGCTACTAATAACGTCGCTGGAAATAACCTTATTTCTTGTAGTGCATGTTGAACATGTCATGTTTTTTTGTTTGAGTTTTGTGATAGAAATATTGTTATTGTAAGATAATATGTATTGTGGTGTTCCGGTTATAATTATTTTAGTATTAAAATTATATCTAAAATTTATTAGTGTATAGTATATATTTTTATAATCATATTATTTAAATATATACGCTAGTTAATTAATAATGAAAAAAACAGGTTTTCTTGAAACAAAAGAAAAAGTATTTATTTGAAGAGAGATTGAATTAAAATAAAAATAAAAAAAGTTGGATGCGAAGCACAAACCCTTGGTGTTGGAGCAACGATTGTGCAACTCCCATTGCTGATCTGATAGAAACCTTCTGACACAAACACAAAATCGAAGTATCGTCAACCTGACAACGCAAATGTGGCATTCGTCAATGTTAGATTCTATAGACAAGCAAAAGTTATACAACTTTTCCACACGTACAAAACCACAACGCAAATGTACCTATTTTACAGAGGTCGGGGGATTTATCAAAATTGTTTCTAGGGTTTGAGAAATCAGTGATTTTGAATGGCGTTGTTACGGAAATTGTTATCCAAGAAGCAGCCTGATGGACTTGTCGGTGTCTATGAGAGACTCTACGGTAATTATTTACCCTTCTATGGAGTAATTACTTTGGTATGTTTATGTATGTAATGCGATTACCTTTTCTCTTTAAACCTTTCTTCTTAAACCATCACTTCACTTCTATCTAGGTTTTAGATGCTACTTCTAATATGCGGGTTTGAATGCCGGGACAATTAGTTGTACGTAATTGTTTATCGCTCAGCTTTACTCTTCAAACTATTGTCGGATTATGAACTTGTGGCATTATATTGAAGTTTTATTATTGGACGTTTCGAAGCTTTAGTGGAAAAATTGAAAAACAGTGGTCCGACACAATAAAATTGAAACTGGGAACATTAAGTTAGGATTGTGTTGGGGAACTTTCTCTAGGCCATCATTTCTCCTATTAATTATAAGGTTTTTGTTCTTGAACTAATATCATTTTTTCTAGTAGATTAGAGGCAAGTATAATGTGTATACAAGTGCATGCATGTGTGTAATATTGTCTGTCCAATTTCTTTATAAGTATGAATTTGTTTAAGCTTAGAACTTGTTTCAGTTTGATATGATGACACGCCCATTTGGTGTAGTCTTTGACTCCTGTTTCAGAATTAAAACTTGGGAACAAGAAGAATACAAAGCATACGTGGGCAACATCATAAGTAAATTTCAAGAAACTTACCCTGAATCTTCAGTCATGATTTTCAATTTTCGGGAGGGAGATGCAGCAAGCAAGATCCACCAATTTCTATCACAATACTTTATTACTATAATGGACTACCCTCGGCACTATGAAAGTTGCCCATTGCTCTCAGTGGAGGTGATCCACCATTTTCTTAAATCAACTGAAAGCTGGCTCTCACTTGGACAACAAAACATTGCGCTAATGCACTGTGAGGTTGGTGGTTGGCCAGTTTTGGCTTTCATGTCGGCTGCTCTTCTACTTTACAGAAAACAATACACTGCTGCAAATAGGGCCCTGGAGATGGTTTATAAGCAGGCCCCACCTGATGTGTCACCACAGCTGATGTCACGATTGAATTCGTTAGCTTCTCAGTTGAGGTACTTACAGTATGTGTTAAAGAGAAATGCTGAAGAGCAATGGCCTCCAGCAGACAAACCACTCACATTAGTTTGTGTGATGATGAGAATGATTCCTGATTTTGATGGAAAAGGGGGTTGTTGTCCTATATTTAGAATTTATGGGCGTGATCCTTTGTTACTTGTTGATAAAAGTTCTAAACTTCTTTTTTCAACCCCAAGGAGGAGTAAAAATGTCTGCTCATATAATCAGGTAAGATGTCCTATCATGATTGTAGTATACTATACCATTGGTCTATCTAAATTATCTTATTGCCAGCTCTGAGAATTCAAAATGTTTCTTGTGCTTGCTATATTCATTTCGTCATCATTTCTTTTTCAATGTTGGCAATGTAACCTTTTGTGACCGGCTTAACAACTTTTAATGCTATGTAGTGGAAATAAACTACTCGAAAAATTTGCTCATTCAGTCCTCAAAGTTCTAATTTTGGCCAATAGAGCTCTAAACATCAATATTTGTTACAATGTTGGCCACCTGACATGATATAGCTTGTGAAACCGGTATCCATGTCGACATGGCATCTGGCTTGAGTACTCCTACATGGAAAGTTAGTTTTTATTTATATTATATATATTTGATCTATATTTCAACTGGGTTTGTTTGGAAGAATTTATCCAATAAAAAATTCAAATACTATAATATAAAGACATAGGACCCTTACTGAATGAGCAAATTTGACATAATCATCTGTTCTCATTATGACGTTAAGAAAAATCAAATTTCCATTTTCACATAAAACCAACAAATATAAGGCTACAAAAGGTTATGATGCGGACATTGAAAAAAAATGATGTTTAATGCTCTAATGAACACAATTAGAACTCAGGTGACCGAAGGAAAAAAAGATCATATAACTTGTTACCCATTTATGACATTAACCGTTATATTTTTAGAGAGGTGTTTCTTATTCTTTAGGATTATCAGTGCCAGTAATTGGATTTGCCTGGATTTGGATTGCATATCTTCTGACCTTTGCTATGCATTGCAGGCAGAAAGTGAACTGGTCAAAATAGATATTAATTGTCATATTCAAGGTGACATTGTGCTGGAGTGTCTTAACTTGCATGATGATGACATGGCAAAGGATGATATTATGTATCAGGCCATGTTCAACACAGCGTTCATCAAGTCAAATACTTTAGTGCTTAATCGTGATGAAATCGATGTATCTTGGGACATTAAGGATCAATTTTCTAAAGACTTTAAAGCTGAGGTATTTTTCTTTACATTACTCCCGCTCACAGGACATAATGAAAGTAAAAAAAAAAAAAAAAACCTAAAACATATGAGTTGAACCATAGTACTACTATCACGGCCCTTAAATTAAAAGAAATCAAGGGTCGCGATTACAAAGCGGTTTGGCATTAATAGATCTTGGCCATCGGATGAATTTCATCCAAGGGCCAAGATTGAGTGGTCATCCTCAATGATTTTGGTTTTTTTGAACTTTTTTAATATGTTTTTATAGCAAAGCTCCCGACCAAAGCATTTCATATTTGTTTCGATGCTTTTATATATATATATATATATATATATACACACACACACACACACACACACACACACTATCTGAATGCTTTTTATTGGATGAAGCTTCTTTTCACCGAAATGGACGCTACAGCTTCTACGGTTCCAGTAGATTTGTCTTGTTTTGAAGAAGAGGGGCTACCAATGGAAGCATTTGCAAAGGTTCAAGATATGTTTAGTAGTGTGGATTGGCTTGTACCTAAAAGTGATGCGGCTTTGAATAGGCTACATAATATGGCTTTATCTGATATTGTTAATGAAATGTTGGGGATTCAAAGCACTGAATCTAGTAATCTACTTCAAACACTTCCTAAAAGGAATCAAGGCAAAGACGGACCTACAGTATCTCATACAAAGTCAAAGAGTTCATTTCTCGGTGATGAGAAGACTTCATCTGGTATTGTGGGGCCTAGAAGTGTTTCGCTTCCTAGACACTTACCATCATCAAAACAGTTACAAGCATCATTGGATGGTGGTGCAAAAGCTTTTTCTTCTTTTAAATCCATGTCACCTCATATAATCTTGACATGTACACATCCTTCTGTTTCTGACAAACTCGATACACGTTTGAATGATGGTGGGACATCTTCCTTGCCTTCTTCTGTCCCAGCTTCCAGCCCACTACCTGGGCAGCCTCAACCAGCCCAACCTGCTCCTCAACAGGGAGATGGAGGTGGTGAAGCTCCTCCCGGTGGTGGTGGAGGAGGACCTCCACCAGCACCACCACCAGCACCACCAGCACCACCAGCACCACCAGCGCCACCAGCGCCACCAGTGCCACCCCCACCCCAAGCAAAACCAGCAGCCCCACCACCAGGCCCACCACCACCACCACCAAATAAATCAGGTCCACCACCACCGCCTCCTCCAGTTAATGGAAACAAAGAAGGTGCTCCAGGTCCACCACCACCACCTCCAGGTTCAAAAGGAGGCGGTGTAGCTGCTCCATCTCCACCACCTCCGTTAAATAAACCACGTGCTCTATCAAGGACAACTGCTGTGAAAACTCAACCAGGAAAAAAGCTGAAGCCTTTACATTGGTCAAAAATAAATAGAGTAGGACAAGGAAGCTTGTGGGCTGAAGCAGAAAAATCTGGTGAAGCGGCAAGGTGGTTTTTTTTTTTTTTTTTTTTTTTTTGACATATTGACATTGATCCCCTACTAAGTTTTGCATTCTTATTTTTCTCATTAGGGCACCAGAGATTGATATGTCTGAACTTGAAACACTCTTCTCAGCATCAAATCCAAATTCTGACAAGGCCACAAAAGCAAAATCCAAAGCAGCTAATAAACCTGAAAAAGTGCAACTGGTAATAATTTAATTTCCTTCTTGATTGCATGAAAAATCTTAAACTGTACTTGTGGCTGACTTCACACATCTTTTTATGGAAGATTGGCTTATATTTCGTACTTGTTGCAGATTGACCATAGGCGGGCATATAACTGTGAAATCATGCTTTCAAAGGTGAAGGCACCATTGCATGAATTGATGGTAAGATCAAAATATGATGCATTTATTTCAAAATTAACTTTGTAATAAATGTTTTTAATGCTTTAGTTGTGAAACTTAACAGGAACATGTCCTTAATTTGGATGAGTTAGCAATGGATGTTGATCAGGTGGATAACCTTATAAAGTTCTGTCCTACCAAGGAGGAGATGGAACTACTTAAGGTGTATTTTTATTCTCCATTACATTACATACCCATATCTTTTATTCATAGTATAACTTACATTGTATATGCTTAGGGCTATAAAGGAGAACCTGAGATGTTGGGCAAATGTGAACAGGTACATAGTACCATATTTCTGGATTTATGTCATTAGTATGTAAATAAACTCGGGGACCAAAATGTGAAATTTTAATATCTGATTATTTGTAACAGTTCTTCTTAGAGCTAATGAAAGTTCCACGTTCAGAAGCGAAGCTTGTAGTTTTTTCATATAAGATACAGTTTAGTGAACAGGTCAGGAGATATTATTCTTTGTGTTTCCTGCTTTCTTATATTTACCATATTTTAACTTTGCTGTTCTTTTTGCAAATTTAGGTTTCAGAACTTAACGATAGCCTAAAAGTTGTATATTTATCAGTAGAACAGGCAAGTTATTAGTTATCTGTCACTTTAATTATGCAGTTATTCAGCGACAAAAAGATTGGATTAAATTTTACCTTTTTATGTATGTTATATCAGATTAGGAGTTCTGTAAAGTTGAGAAGAGTCATGCAGACAATTCTTTCTCTTGGGAATGCTTTGAACCAAGGAACTACAAGAGGTGAGTTACTAATTTTAGTTTGATTTTTTTTTTTTTTTTTTTTTTTTTTGTATATTATTTGGAGTTACAGAAAATTGTTTTGGTTTTAGGTGCTGCTGTTGGGTTCAGATTGGACAGCCTCTTAAAACTTAACGAAACGCGTGCCAGGAACAATAAAATGACTCTCATGCATTATCTTTGTAAAGTAAGACTTTTATTTATTTGTTTGTGTTTCTTTCACTTTGTTTATGGTACATATCTTGCTGTATATGTTAGGTGCTTGCAGACAAACTGCCTGAACTTTTGGATTTTTCCAAGGAACTTGGCAGCTTGGAACCTGCATCAAAGGTTTTGTGGCATTCACATTTATTTTTTTTAATTAAACTTCTTTTAGTTTCTCTTTTGTTGATTACAATGATATATTTATTTCAGTTACAACTAAAAATCTTGGCAGAAGAGATGCAAGCGATTACAAAAGGACTAGAGAAAGTAGTCCAAGAAAAGAAGTTGTGTAAAAAAGATGGACATGTGTCTAAAAAATTTCGGAAGGTATGCACATAAAGTTGATAACAGCCATAAATGGAACCTGTCAAAGGAATTGGATTTTGGGGGAATTGGAATCCCAAGGAATTGCAGCCTATCATGTGTTGGTAGGAAATGCAATGGAATTCAATAATAAAAGCTGATCTTTTTTAGGTTTAAACTTAATATATATATATATATATATATATATATATATATATATATATATATATATATATATATATATATATATATATATATATATATATATATATAATGAAAAGAATGGAATTGGATCCGATGGAATTGTATTCCATGTATTTGGCAACCAAACACGTCATGCAATGGAATTTCAAATTTCAAACTTGCCCTTGTTATGTTATGGGCTACCAATAACTTCCACCACTGTTTTATGTTGATCTAGAGGTTATTGCACTAGACTTTGACCATCCCCTTTAGCAACTAAAACCTTGGTTGGTTGTCCAAAAGATTTAATAAGAAAAGAAAAGATCACAAAAACCCACATGTCATTTATTTTTCCTTTTAGTTTATTTTGTTTATTAAATTTACTTTATAAATAATTAGATGTTATGTTTATAAAATAAATAAATAAAATCTGCTCAATTACCTAAAAACAAATTCTCTACAAAATGATACCGATGATGATATATTTTTTATAAAAAGATTGGCTTGGGTTTGTTTGCTAATGGGGTAAAGTTTGGGTTTAGTTGGGTTGTGTAGGTGGAACAGATATAATTAGTTTTTTTAACCGTAAATGTTTTTCTTTGTTTTTCATGTTCAGTCTCTGAAAAAGTTTCTGGCTTCTGCTGAACCTAATGTGAAGGAACTCGCCTCACTTTTCTCAAAGTTGGTAGGTATAAAGAATTCCTGTAAATATAAAGATAGCTATAAGTATCCCAGTTTTTAACACTGCACTTTACACAGGGTAAAAGTGTGGATGCTTTAATTATTTACTTCGGAGAAGACCCTGCCAAATGCCCATATGAAAAAGGTAATCAGTCATAGAACAATATACATTCATGATAAAATATTCATTTGTTACAAATTGATTTCCAGTTTCTAAGTTGTGATATTGTTTTCAGTTGTTGACACTTTGCTTAAGTTTGTGAGAATGTTTAATCAAGCTCATGATGAAAACTGCAAGCAAATTGAGGCCGAGAAGATTGCAGAAAAGAAGGCTGCACAGAAAGCAGCCGAACAAGAAAGATTAAAGGCAGCTGAAAAAGATAAGTTGAGAGCAGAAGAAAAAGAAAAGTCAAAAGTACAAAATCATTCCAAAATGGAGTCAGAACTAATAAGAAATAAAACTCCTATAGAAAGTGCCGAATAATTTTTTTTCTTTTGCCCTTTCTATATAACTAAAAAGGGTGGGAAAATAGCAGCGGGTTCTGGTTGCAGCAGCCAGTGCATGTGTTCCAGCCTTCTTTGCTGAAAAAACTGGTAATGATCTGGTGTTGATTGATTATGAAGAAGGGTTCCCATGATGAATCTCTGCAATGTAAAGTTGTATAATACATTAATACAATAGTTTTTTGCTGTAACTGATACTGCTGGAGCATCACTAGACTGAAGGTTAGTCGTGATTTTCAAACTTTCATCAAGAACTTGAGAAGATTTTATGTCGATTTTTATTTTTTTCCGTTTGATGATGAATTTTATGTATTTTGCAGCGAAGAGAAATGGGTGCGAGTAATTTTTTGTAGTTGGCATCTTGTAAATATATAGAAAACTTAGGGTTGCAGCCGAGACAGTAAGATGTAGAAAGTTTTGTAATATTTTAGTGTGATAGCATCCTAGGTCTCACCGATTTTGTAGAAAATTACAGTTATATCTATAAGATTTTGTAGTTCTTTTATGGAACATCAGATTAATCTGGATGACATAGTTAGAAATTTGAGTTATTCATGTTGCATGCGTCAAGTTATCCATGAATCAGAAGAGGCATATGTGTACCCTTTTTTGGGGAACTGGTTTATACATGTTATGTTAGTTTATACACATGATGTTAACATCCGAGGAACACACATATCGATATATTTTTGCTTTAGGCTACCTGGCAGGGGGACCATTTACACCTATCAAGCTTAATTATGGAGTGTTTAAGTGATCAGTTGCCTCTTGCTTTTAAATGTCTTGGTAGGAGATGCATCCACAGCATTATGATCATGAGTGCTTGGTTCCAGACTTTAACCAACCTGGGAATGATTTTACACTCATCCACCACCCATACGGAACCCAACATTCTCGCTGGCGCACTTAATGATACCAATTTTGTAGCATTTTATGCTGGTCTAAAGTTACAGCTTTTAAAAAGCTTTTAGTATCATCAATATACATATTAACCAAGTACATAGTCAAGCAGTTGTGATTGTAAAAAAGAGTGATTGTTGGAATAGTGATGAAAAGTATAAACGATCATGCTAGTATTAGACACATAGAACTACCTTTGATATAAAATTTAACGTCTCGTATGCATGTATCAAGAGCATGATTAATTGTTGAATTCTTATGGAATCTGTTGTAATTGTTGAATTCTTATGGGTGCCACAAATTATAGCACTACTCTCGCCTCATGAGCGTGATTAATGTTGAATTCTTATGGGATCCGTTGTAAGCATTAAAATATACAAATTGTGGCAATGCTTTGACTGAGGTTGCCTTTTTTCTTATTTGCCACATTGTAGATGCCAGTTTGTTTATTCGGTAACCTATCTCCTTATGTAACAACGGAGATTTTTATGACTTGATGATGAACTATTTGATAGCTCAATGGTGTTTAGATATGGATTCTACTGTCTTACGTCCACTCGATTGAAGAAATCTATTGCAAATGGTCATTTATGTGAGTTAGATCGATACATTTCCTAACATGATGGCTGAAGTCACTGTTTCCTTGTCTCTCCATTGGTACAAGTATAGGGGTAACAAGAAGGATTGTAAATTTGTAATTGGGTTAGATTGGGGTAATCTCCTTTTCTTTGTATCTAATTTGTAAACTTTGTTCCCTCTAGCTCCTTGCTAGTCGGAGTTTTTATTTCAATGTCTTGCCGGTTCGAAGAAAAAGGGTATGAACAATGCTTTAATTTGAACTCAATAAATCCACTCTAGGTCATTAATAATCTTATAAATGTTTCAGAAAAGAGTTGGATGAAACTGGTGGGAAATTTTATAGTTTTTATATGTTTTTGGAGCCCATGACGTTAAACGGGCGCGAAAATTGATAGAACTATTAACGTTTGGAATAATATCGAATCTCTTTTATGGATTGTTAATAGTCCTCATATACTCCTTAACATTACAACTTGCTTAGTCAAAGGTTTTTTAAGCTTTGGGACTTCTGCAATTAATTATAAATGGTTTTGAAAACTTCTAAAATCACGATTTTGAATTATTATTCTATAGTAGCTCATATATATGAGGTATCCCATTCAACATTACTATTATGTAGAAGAGATGGACAAAAATCATACATAAATGTTTTTTTTCATCCTTTACTTCATTGTGGTTTCAAATTGATTTCGTGTTATATTGTTCCCCTAACAAAAACCTTTAATTGTTCCTTTACTTCATTACTATTATGTAGAAGAGATGGACAAAAATCATACATAAATGTTTTTTTTTTCATCCTTTACTTCATTGTGGTTTCAAATTGATTTTGTGTTATATTGTTCCCCTAACAAAAACCTTTAATATTTGAAATATCTTCTTTTTGCTATTTCAAATTGCAAGAACAATTATGCCTTTTATAAGAACAATTTTGAAAGTTGTAAAATGGGTTTCGAAATTGCAAAATGAAATTAGCCATTTTTATTATTTAAGGTTTTTATGTGGTGGGAAATAATTTTTAGAACGCCGAAAGATTCATTCAAGGAATCAATTAGATAGATCTAGCATATTGAGTACAACACGAGCTAAAAACTTACAAGCTAATATGGAGGAGGAAACCAAGCCTGATAATATAATATATGCAAATTAATTAAACTTCATCCAAGAAAAAATAGTCGATTGAATATCACCCAACAAATCGTGGAGATCAAAGAAGAGAAAAACTTGTGTTTTTTTTGGTGAGATCCCCATGGAAGCCTCCAAAGCCTATAACAATATAACAAAGGGTCCTGATCTTATTATGTGGTTATTATTATTTTTTTTAATCACATAAGGTATTATGTGATTATTATGTAAAAAAAATTATTTTCGTTTTTCCTTATTTTCTTATTTAATTACCCGTTTAAAAAAGTTGTGTGTTTAATAAAAATTATACAAATATACCATCTTTTATATAAAATTACACACACCGGTATTTTGAATAATAAACATGCTTTAAGTAGGTTACAAAACATACTTTAAAAAACATAAACATACAACCTTCGTAATAAACATACTTTGAAATAAACTTCATTCATTCAAATCGAACCACAAAAACTCTGATCTGTTACAACCTTCATAATAAACATACCTAGAAATAAACTTCATCCATTCAAATCAAACCACAAAAACTTTGATATACAAAACTCCATGTAAGGAGTTTTTGACACATCACTTAGCCACGTAAGAACTGTTTTCTGCGGATCAGTATACACCTCTACGAATCAGTGTACACCTCTACGGATCAATGTACACCTCTGCAGATCAGTTATAGAAATGTTTTCTGCGGATCAGTGTACACCTCTGCATAACTGTTAAGGAATACGCAAAACTATTTTCTACGGATCAGTGTACACCTCTACATAACTGCTAAGGAATACGCAGAACTATTTTCTGCGGATTAGTGTACACCTTTGCGGATCCGTGTACACCTATGTGGATCAGTGTACACCTCTGCGGATTAGTTATAGAAGTTATAGACGTATTTAAGTGGTTTTTTTGTGAGTTTGCGAGTTTCAATTAACAGTAGAAGTTGTTTTTTCATTGTGTTTGTGGAGAGTGATTTGTAAAATGAGTTTTATTATTTTGTGTACGAGAGGGTCGTGGCAGTTAGTTAATGGAGATGAGGTTTACGTTAGAAATAATGTGAAAAACTATGGGTTAAATTTTCCTTTCTAACATTGACCATGAAATGTTATTAAAAATGGTTAAAAGTAATGCAGGTATGTTAAATAATCATATATGTTTGTCTTTTAAACACCCAGAGTTAGGGTATGTCATGGAACTTAGAAATGAAATTGATGTATTTCAATTGAGACATGTAATGTCTGAATCAAAAAAGACGGTGCATTTGTATTTATCGGTGGTAGGTGAAGAAGTTGAAGAACAAGAAGTGGTTAACAACCAGTTTAATCCAACAAAAACTAATAGAGGTTGTAGGGAAAGCCAATGTGATAGAAATTGTTCAAGGGTTTAAGTATTTTAATTTTTGGTACCAAACAATAGCTTAAATTTTATATAGTCCTATTAATTTAAAAGAATAACATATCACTTCATATATCTTTTACAAAATTCAAAAAATAATTCATCATTTTTTTTACAACTTGCAAAAATATCACTTCGTTTATAATTTTTACAAATTTCAAAAAATAATTCATCACTTATTTGACAGCTTACAATTTCAAAGAATAAAACATCACTTCGTTTATAACTTTTACAATACAAAAAATAATTCATCACTTTTTTTACAACTTGCAATTTCAAAAAATAAAACATCACTTCCTTTTTGGACTTTTACAAATTTCAAAAAATAATTCATCACTTTTTTTACAACTTGTAATTTGAAAGAATAACATATCACTTCATCTATAGCTTTAACAAATTTAAAAAAATAATTCATCTCTATATAAATGTCAAGTACTACACAACTATACTTACCATTACTCATCTCTTTATAATTCTCAATTACTACTCCTATAGAACTTCTATATCAATTTTCATCAATATAATGGCGAGTTTTCAACCAAACGAAGAAATTAAAGTTGTTAATAACTCGTCAGGATTTTCTACAAAAAATGTATTAGCATATATTTTATCTTCATAAATTGTCAAATGACATTTTAATTTTTTTAACCAAACAATCATTTTTAGGAGTTCAAATCCTGTGACGATTTAATAGAATGGGTGCAAAAGATGGGACGTGTGCTTGGGTACATTATTATGATAAGAAGAAAAAAGATAAAAGAAAGTGGGCTCTTAACTAAAGATGGGATGTGCACTTTGGTACATTATTATGGTTTTACTTTTAATGGTTATATATATAATCATTATTATCTTTCTAGTTTTAGCATCTAAATATGTAAAATAATTATTATCGTTCTAGTTTTAATGGTTAAATATGTATAATAATTATTATTGTTTTAGTTTTATTGTTTGACAATTTAATTGCAACGTTGATTACTTTTTTATAATTGTTTTTTATTTATAATAATATTTATTAAAAAAATTTACTTATATAATTATATATTTAAAAGTTATATATATATATATATATATATATATATATATAATAAAAATTTCAAATCTCATATATGATGGGTTTTGGTCATAAGACATCCTATGTGCTCATACAAACCCTAATGCTTGGATCTAGGTTTCTCTATTGTACATGCTTTGAATCCAAGACTACAAACCCTAATTCTAGCATATGGAAATCAATATTAACATATAAATGGGTTTAAGAACATACCTTGATTGTTATATAGCAATAACAATCCTAATCCTCCTTGAATTGACCTTGGAAAGTTGAGAGTCACAAATGTCACTCCTCTAATGGCTTACAAACACCATAAGCAAGTGGAGAAGGTATAAAGAGAAAGGAGGGAGGTTAGAATTCGTCCTTAGATCCTCTTGGGAAGGGTTACACGAATTCATGACCCTAGGGGTGTTTATATAGGTGTAGAGATAGGGTTTCAGTCATTATCCTTATCTAGTTGCTTATCCACCAAGCAACCAATAAGATAATCCTTGAATCCTTATCATACTCGAATTCTAAGGGATTTACACCTCAAATTCGTTCACCATATATATAAGATAATCCTTACCTTATTTTGTACATAATTACAATTCAGCCCCTCTAGTTTAATTAATTACACTTGATCACAAAATTAATTCTTAATTAATTATTGACCAATATTAATTAAACAAATATGATTTCTCCTTTAATATATTATTCTTATAACATATTAATAAATCATAATAACCTCTCTCTCTTTATTTATTTCTCCAATCAAGTTGCTTTGGTGAAGGCAACCCAAAAGGACCATGCACCATCGGGTCAAGTACATACCAAAATAGTTATGGACTTAGACACTAATCCAACAGTCTCCCACTTGGATAAGTCTAATAACTATTCTGCGTATGACTTCGGATCCCGATCTGCAATCGTAGCTTTCCAAAGCCGCTGTCAGCTCTGATCATATCAAATACGTGTGTCCTTAGATAAGGGATCATATATTCCTCCATTCTGGATATCATATGAGATATGATTTCAAATCATTCTCTTTGTACTATATCTCGATTTCCGATAAATGACGACTGACTAATTGAACAAATCAAATTAGCCCTAGCCCGGCCGAGCATTTACGTTTGTCATCACTAAACCATCGAGGGGCCCAAAAGATATCACTTTTATCCTACTTTGAATAAAAGGAACGGATAAACTTTGATACAATGCTCGCTTGCACTCACGCACCGAATTACACACAACAATATGTTTTCTAACACCAAGTTACTGGTGCGTTTACATATTATCAATGTGCAACCGATTTGCAAGATACAACTCACACATCTCGGTTTCAAGAATATAAGATGTTATCGTCTCACCAATCACTCGTGATAAAATCCATGGAGTGATCCAAGTGAGCGTGGGTCTAATCCAATGCTCAAATCACATTCATAAGCACTCATGAACGTTGCACCAAACATTTGCTTATGTCTAATACTCTTTTAGACAATCCACACACCAATTCACGACAGTCTTCATTCATATCTACTTCCAACATATGAACGACTGTGGCCCGTTTGAATAATTCGATTATTCTTAATAAACTCAATTATTCTGGAAGTCAAAACATGCAAATGTGAAACACAAGAATAATACTAATCTCATATGGCCTCAACCCTTTGAGCATAAATAAAACACCTTTTATTTATCACCATATTGATTACTCATTATTTGTCGTTTTGGGTAATCAACTTCTTACTTGAATTACAAGACTTGTCCCATGCTCCTAGCATGCACACAATGTTTACCTATGGTTCTTACTTTGTGAAATAGATCACATTGAACACATTTCCAATCCTTCTCATTTCACAACTCCAAATCCGTTTTTCATAAGTCAAAGAATATCAGATTCTTGCTACTTATAGAATATGCTAGATTCTAACATTCTATGCAACTATCATTTCGTAATGTCACTGCACCAAAGTCACAAAGACTATTGCCAATGATATTACAAAGTCCTATATCGGAGATTGTTACAAGACAATTCCATAGACGTGATGTCTCTCACTCAAAGTACATTCTTTGAACATCCTTTTGCATAGAAGTTTCTAATCTAGTCATAGATTTTCAATATTCAATTCCCAATATGGACACACTTCCATATTTTCCATGTGACAAATCATTCTTAATAGTATCTTATCTATTCATAATGATGTCGATACGGTCCATCCAATATGGAAACATTTCCATATTTTCCAATACTATACTTCCAACTACTCACAAGCGACCAATCCTCGTCGAACTTTGGGTTGTCCTTTGATAGTTGTTTAATTGTTTTAGTCAAAACCAATTCTAGTCCCTTTTCCCTCTAAATGCGCTCGACATTTGGAAAATTTTAGAATGGTCAAACATTAAAGCATTTGCAATCGACCCTATACCCGAAGCGTATGGGACACGACGCATAATGTTTTATTTGCTATGCTCTCAAAATTCGAATTGTGAAGAGGGATGCCGTAATCATAATCGAAATTTTAAGAACACACTATGTACCTTTGACTAAATTTATTAACATTTCTCAACCTAATCCTGTAGATTTGAAATGAAGCATAATATTCTCTCCCTTAATTATAGCAAAACAACCTTACAACTCTTACAACTTTGCAAAGTATGACTCTTGTTTTCTATAATTAATATTGCTAACCTTGCAATACTTTTCTTAATAATCATACAATCATAACTTTTATGCTCCCACTATCATAACACTTATGCTCCCACTAGCTTCGACATGTATTCATAAACATCTTAACTTTCAGAAAACAATACTTATTGAATTTCTTAAGTTCATGTTTCTAATACTTAGTGCTTTGATAATACTTTATCAATGCTTCTTGAACTTATACACCTTTGCCTTCGATAGTTCATATGTGTGTCTAAACAATTAAGACTAATTGCCAAACCTCACAATTCAAATTATGGAAAGGGATGTCGTAACCATAATCGAATTTGAGAATGCAATTTTACAATCACTATCTTCTTAAAATCTCTCTTAGTGAAAGCATTTCTTCACAATCATTTTCATGAAGGAGGAAATCTTATGACACTTAGATTTGAGCGGTGTATGTGTTCTTATCCATGTGAATTTGTTAAAACTAAAGTTTACGACAAATTCAAACTCATATGGACCGAGCTTTCTTAATCTTGATTTCTTGCCTTATGGTAGCACAGCTGCCCACCATGTCTTCCAAGTAGTTAAGCAGCTCACCTTTTCTTATCAATGTACCTTTCATTGATTAAGGTGCTTTGCCTTTTATGCATTCAAAATGAGAACTCATAGAACTCTCATGCATAATTAACTCGATTGGATTGGCACAGAATCAAAATAATGTCATCACGATAGGTTGTAAACCTTAACTCGTGTGCTAGTGATGATCGATAAGGTTTATTTGATTTGTTCTTGAGACCTTTCAAGACCATTAAGACTCCCAATGACTCCTTGACATATAAGGTTCTCTTGTCAATAACCATTTCTTGACAAACAAATATTCAAGAGTTAGTGTAGTTTTTATCAAAACTCCTCATAAATTGGTCCTAGTTGATCTTTATCTTATCTAAGACATCACAACTTACCACATTTAATGAATGTTTTAAACCTTCTTAATACTTTTCACTCATTGTCACAATCTTAACTCTAAGAGTTGTTTTGGAACGAAGTATGATTGACTTCTTGATTTGACCATTTCTTCAATCTTTGATTCCTCTTCTTGGACATACAATTGTACCAAGACTCACTTAGATGATCAATTGAGATATGGTTCTTAATCATTAAGACCTATCATAAAGCATAAAAGGTACTCTCCCTTCTTCTTAGAATGGAGAAACTTTTATCTCTCTGCCTACTTGATTCTTGTTATTCGTTCTACTATTGATTTAAACCTTTTCAATCAATTCAGAATTACACTTAATCTTATAAGTATAATCATATTTACTAAACCTTTAGTAAATCATGACGAATATCTCGTTACTCTTATGGTGGAATTTGATCACACAACTTTGTGTACTCGATCTCCTAGTCCTTCACTTGACACTTTGTCAATGAATTAGTCTAATTTCCAAATACGAAATTTCTCATTCATCGTGCATCCACATTGCATGATTCCAAGTTTCTGTTCAATTGAAACTTGGGCGATGAGAAACTCTCCCTGTTTGGTAAATTCTCGACTTTCCATAAATAACATAATAAGAACCAAATCCATTATTGCTAATAACAGAACCATTTTAACATCAATTTTTCATACACGCCATTGTAAGGATAAATAAATAAAATTTAAAATCAAAATTTATTTTATTGCGGAAAAATTTGTCCTTACAATGCAATTCATTGAAAAACTTATGTTAATACATCTTTCTTAGCATTCTAATTCTAACTCTAAGTAGTAGCTCAAGAATCTAATCTTCGAGAAATGCGATCGAAATCCATTCCTTTACGGTTAGATTTTGCTCACTTCTTCCCTTAAGCTCCCTTTCTTTTCTTCGATCCTACAAAACATAAATTGTAATCTTATTACAATATGTATTAAGAATCTAGAATAGAAGCTTAAAAGAGTTAGTAAATGGATTTTACCTATATTAGAGCCATACGTTTCGACTCTCCCATCTCTTAGATCTCTTAGGTAAATGGGGCAGCTTCATCTCCAATGCCCTTTCTCTTGGCAATAAAAGCAAATCGACTCTTTTGGAACGGGACATGGAACTACTTCAGACATCGCCTTTCTGTTATGATCAAACTTTTCGATCATAGCATGTCTTTCATTGCCATTGTCTATATCCATAGAGGTCTCGAAGGCAGATTCACCAATCAACTTTGCTTTTCTATTGCGCCAAATCATTGTAGATTCAGCAGCAACAAGCATATAGGTGAGATCTATAAGGGTCACGTCGTAGTTCATCATATAGTACTCTCTTACGAACTCACTATATGAGTTGGGAAGTGACTGAAGAACCCAATTAACAACCATTTCCTCACAGACAACGGATCCCAACATTCTTAACTTATCAATGTGTGACTTCATCCCTAGGACGTGTGCACACACGGACTTTCCTTCTTTATGTTTACTTGCCAAAAGGGCTTGAGTGATCTTGAACTTTTCAAGCCTTTGAACTTGTGGGTTAGGGAGAATAATTGGGGAAGGAGGAGGAAGTGAAGCATGATCTCTTGTTCCTCGATCGAATCGTGGAATATCATCTTCATGTGGAATGCTTGTTCCACGGGATTTGAGAAGACCATAGTTGTCGAACTTTGACATCTACAAAACGGGAGAAAAATGAATTCAAGTTAGTTGATAGATTGAGTCCTTGGTAGATCACCCAAATGAAATTCCAAGGCTAGGACCCAACACAATACGCTACAACCTAGAAAAGGGATGCCGTAATCTAGTTGCAGAATATTTGAAGGTAAGTGAATGACGATTCACTAATTTCCGCCATGAAAAACGAAAAAGAAATTTAAGTTTTAAATCTATGAAAACTCCTAGATCCTTTGAGATACATTGAACTTTCAATGGCATGTTTATATCTCGATATGCCCCTCTTGTTTGTGACTGGGATGCCGAGGATCACAAAGCGGGTGTGAATAACCATGCAAACTTACATGGTGCCCTCACATGTTACAGTCACCTATTCGATGTGCCGGTAAACCACACACGCTCCAACGAACTATGACAAACATTGAGTCACCCTTTGCTACCTTTGCTTAGAACCATTTAGTGTGCCGGTTAACCACACACGCTCCACTAATGTCTTCGCAAGGGCACAAAGTGTAATTTCATGGAATTGCATCAATTCACTTTTGCCTAAGTAACTAAGATTGGGAATTTTATGAAAACATTTAGTTACTTTAATAATTCATTATACTTATAATGGAAGGTTTCGTCCTATCCTACCCGTTCGGCTAACGACCCTCCACTAGTCAAGAGTGCGGTGGGTAAGAGTGGATACCCATTCAATCGCCATTTTATAGGCAATTTCCTTAAACACCCCTTATAGACCAACTTCGTGAATGAGGCCTACTAACGGTAAGACTGACTTTTAGTTATACATATATATAATGTTAGACTTTTAATGTTATATATAGTATAGGGTGTATTTTATAACTTTTAAAATACTATGTGGTTAACTTTAACAATTACACTTTTAATTCTATTAAATGGTTAACCTAAACTTTTATGGATTTGTTAAACCTCTTTAATTATACACCTTAATTAATTAATAAAACCATAAGGGTGTGATTTGAACTTTTTTCAAAACAATACTAGAGTTTTAGAATTTAACATTTCTAATTAAACTTTTAATCAACCTTTAAATTCCAAAACTTGAGGGCAAGTTTTGAAACTTTTTTCAACACATTAG
This sequence comes from Lactuca sativa, assembly GCF_002870075.4. Taxonomy (NCBI): domain Eukaryota; kingdom Viridiplantae; phylum Streptophyta; class Magnoliopsida; order Asterales; family Asteraceae; genus Lactuca; species Lactuca sativa. The sequence continues at coordinate 97,476,301 of NC_056630.2, read as the reverse complement.
GGTTTAGAATTTAAATATGCATCAAAATTAAACTATTTAATCAAAATTTAAATTCCAAAACTTGAAGGTAAGTTTTGAAACCTTTTTCAAAACATTAGGGTTCCAACTATTTAAATTTCAAAACAACAAAACTTTTGGGGTTCAAATTTAAACTATAAAACCTAAAGGGCAAAATATGAAACTTTTCATAACTACAAGGATCAAATAACAAATAATTCAAATTAACATTTAATCACATAATTATCCATATTTGATTTATTTAATGATTTCTTGCAAAACAATTTATCAAATTACTCAAAATAATTAATCAATTATCTTATAAGGAAACAATTATCTTATTAATTGATAAATATCTTCAATTAGATCAAAAATATAGTCAAATATATCATATAATCGGATTAATATTGATCTAACATGATAAGGTAACTATCTATAAGCAAAAACAGCAAGAAATCCCGAAGTACCCTCCATCTGACGAGCTGACTCGTCGAGTCAGGCTTGGACTCGTCGAGTCACCTTGGACTCGGCGAGTTCAGCTATGGACTCGGCGAGTCCAGCCTCCAAAACACCAAAAAAACGAATTTTTTAGATATATCAAGCATCAATACAATAGAAACCAATCAAGGCTCTGATACCACTGATGGGTTTTGGTCATAAGACATCCTATGTGCTCATACAAACCCTAATGCTTGGATCTAGGTTTCTCTATTGTACATGCTTTGAATCCAAGACTATAAACCCTAATTCTAGCATATGGAAATCAATATTAACATATAAATGGGTTTAAGAACATACCTTGATTGTTATATAGCAATAACAATCCTAATCCTCCTTGAATTGACCTTGGAAAGCTGAGAGTCACAAATGTCACTCCTCTAATGGCTTACAAACACCATAAGCAAGTGGAGAAGGTATAAAGAGAAAGGAGGGAGGTTAGAATTCGTCCTTAGATCCTCTTGGGAAGGGTTACACGAATTCGTGACCCTAGGGGTGTTTATATAGGTGTAGAGATAGGGTTTCATTCATTATCCTTATCTAGTTGCTTATCCACCAAGCAACCAATAAGATAATCCTTGAATCCTTATCATACTCGAATTCTAAGGGATTTACACCTCAAATTCGTTCACCATATATATAAGATAATCCTTACCTTATTTTGTACATAATTACAATTCAGCCCCTCTAGTTTAATTAATTACACTTGATCACAAAATTAATTCTTAATTAATTATTGACCAATATTAATTAAACAAATATGATTTCTCCTTTAATATATTATTCTTATAACATATTAATAAATCATAATAACCTCTCTCTCTTTATTTATTTCTCCAATCAAGTTGCTTTGGTGAAGGCAACCCAAAAGGACCATGCACCATCGGGTCAAGTACATACCAAAATAGTTATGGACTTAGACACTAATCCAACAGTCTCCCACTTGGATAAGTCTAATAACTATTCTGCGTATGACTTCGGATCCCGATCTGCAATCGTAGCTTTCCAAAGCCGCTGTCAGCTCTGATCATATCAAATACGTGTGTCCTTAGATAAGGGATCATATATTCCTCCATTCTGGATATCATATGAGATATGATTTCAAATCATTCTCTTTGTACTATATCTCGATTTCCGATAAATGACGACTGACTAATTGAACAAATCAAATTAGCCCTAGCCCGGCCGAGCATTTACGTTTGTCATCACTAAACCATCGAGGGGCCCAAAAGATATCACTTTTATCCTACTTTGAATAAAAGGAACGGATAAACTTTGATACAATGCTCGCTTGCACTCACGCACCGAATTACACACAACAATATGTTTTCTAACACCAAGTTACTGGTGCGTTTACATATTATCAATGTGCAACCGATTTGCAAGATACAACTCACACATCTCGGTTTCAAGAATATAAGATGTTATCGTCTCACCAATCACTCGTGATAAAATCCATGGAGTGATCCAAGTGAGCGTGGGTCTAATCCAATGCTCAAATCACATTCATAAGCACTCATGAACGTTGCACCAAACATTTGCTTATGTCTAATACTCTTTTAGACAATCCACACACCAATTCACGACAGTCTTCATTCATATCTACTTCCAACATATGAACGACTGTGGCCCGTTTGAATAATTCGATTATTCTTAATAAACTCAATTATTCTGGAAGTCAAAACATGCAAATGTGAAACACAAGAATAATACTAATCTCATATGGCCTCAACCCTTTGAGCATAAATAAAACACCTTTTATTTATCACCATATTGATTACTCATTATTTGTCGTTTTGGGTAATCAACTTCTTACTTGAATTACAAGACTTGTCCCATGCTCCTAGCATGCACACAATGTTTACCTATGGTTCTTACTTTGTGAAATAGATCACATTGAACACATTTCCAATCCTTCTCATTTCACAACTCCAAATCCGTTTTTCATAAGTCAAAGAATATCAGATTCTTGCTACTTATAGAATATGCTAGATTCTAACATTCTATGCAACTATCATTTCGTAATGTCACTGCACCAAAGTCACAAAGACTATTGCCAATGATATTACAAAGTCCTATATCGGAGATTGTTACAAGACAATTCCATAGACGTGATGTCTCTCACTCAAAGTACATTCTTTGAACATCCTTTTGCATAGAAGTTTCTAATCTAGTCATAGATTTTCAATATTCAATTCCCAATATGGACACACTTCCATATTTTCCATGTGACAAATCATTCTTAATAGTATCTTATCTATTCATAATGATGTCGATACGGTCCATCCAATATGGAAACATTTCCATATTTTCCAATACTATACTTCCAACTACTCACAAGCGACCAATCCTCGTCGAACTTTGGGTTGTCCTTTGATAGTTGTTTAATTGTTTTAGTCAAAACCAATTCTAGTCCCTTTTCCCTCTAAATGCGCTCGACATTTGGAAAATTTTAGAATGGTCAAACATTAAAGCATTTGCAATCGATCCTATACCCGAAGCGTATGGGACACGACGCATAATGTTTTATTTGCTATGTTCTCAAAATTCGAATTGTGAAGAGGGATGCCGTAATCATAATCGAAATTTTAAGAACACACTATGTACCTTTGACTAAATTTATTAACATTTCTCAACCTAATCCTTTAGATTTGAAATGAAGCATAATATTCTCTCCCTTAATTATAGCAAAACAACCTTACAACTCTTACAACTTTGCAAAGTATGACTCTTGTTTTCTATAATTAATATTGCTAACCTTGCAATACTTTTCTTAATAATCATACAATCATAACTTTTATGCTCCCACTATCATAACACTTATGCTCCCACTAGCTTCGACATGTATTCATAAACATCTTAACTTTCAGAAAACAATACTTATTGAATTTCTTAAGTTCATGTTTCTAATACTTAGTGCTTTGATAATACTTTATCAATGCTTCTTGAACTTATACACCTTTGCCTTCGATAGTTCATATGTGTGTCTAAACAATTAAGACTAATTGCCAAACCTCACAATTCAAATTATGGAAAGGGATGTCGTAACCATAATCGAATTTGAGAATGCAATTTTACAATCACTATCTTCTTAAAATCTCTCTTAGTGAAAGCATTTCTTCACAATCATTTTCATGAAGGAGGAAATCTTATGACACTTAGATTTGAGCGGTGTATGTGTTCTTATCCATGTGAATTTGTTAAAACTAAAGTTTACGACAAATTCAAACTCATATGGACCGAGCTTTCTTAATCTTGATTTCTTGCCTTATGGTAGCACAGCTGCCCACCATGTCTTCCAAGTAGTTAAGCAGCTCACCTTTTCTTATCAATGTACCTTTCATTGATTAAGGTGCTTTGCCTTTTATGCATTCAAAATGAGAACTCATAGAACTCTCATGCATAATTAACTCGATTGGATTGGCACAGAATCAAAATAATGTCATCACGATAGGTTGTAAACCTTAACTCGTGTGCTAGTGATGATCGATAAGGTTTATTTGATTTGTTCTTGAGACCTTTCAAGACCATTAAGACTCCCAATGACTCCTTGACATATAAGGTTCTCTTGTCAATAACCATTTCTTGACAAACAAATATTCAAGAGTTAGTGTAGTTTTTATCAAAACTCCTCATAAATTGGTCCTAGTTGATCTTTATCTTATCTAAGACATCACAACTTACCACATTTAATGAATGTTTTAAACCTTCTTAATACTTTTCACTCATTTTCACAATCTTAACTCTAAGAGTTGTTTTGGAACGAAGTATGATTGACTTCTTGATTTGACCATTTCTTCAATCTTTGATTCCTCTTCTTGGACATACAATTGTACCAAGACTCACTTAGATGATCAATTGAGATATGGTTCTTAATCATTAAGACCTATCATAAAGCATAAAAGGTACTCTCCCTTCTTCTTAGAATGGAGAAACTTTTATCTCTCTGCCTACTTGATTCTTGTTATTCGTTCTACTATTGATTTAAACCTTTTCAATCAATTCAGAATTACACTTAATCTTATAAGTATAATCATATTTACTAAACCTTTAGTAAATCATGACGAATATCTCGTTACTCTTATGGTGGAATTTGATCACACAACTTTGTGTACTCGATCTCCTAGTCCTTCACTTGACACTTTGTCAATGAATTAGTCTAATTTCCAAATACGAAATTTCTCATTCATCGTGCATCCACATTGCATGATTCCAAGTTTCTGTTCAATTGAAACTTGGGCGATGAGAAACTCTCCCTGTTTGGTAAATTCTCGACTTTCCATAAATAACATAATAAGAACCAAATCCATTATTGCTAATAACAGAACCATTTTAACATCAATTTTTCATACACGCCATTGTAAGGATAAATAAATAAAATTTAAAATCAAAATTTATTTTATTGCGGAAAAATTTGTCCTTACAATGCAATTCATTGAAAAACTTATGTTAATACATCTTTCTTAGCATTCTAATTCTAACTCTAAGTAGTAGCTCAAGAATCTAATCTTCGAGAAATGCGATCGAAATCCATTCCTTTACGGTTAGATTTTGCTCACTTCTTCCCTTAAGCTCCCTTTCTTTTCTTCGATCCTACAAAACATAAATTGTAATCTTATTACAATATGTATTAAGAATCTAGAATAGAAGCTTAAAAGAGTTAGTAAATGGATTTTACCTATATTAGAGCCATACGTTTCGACTCTCCCATCTCTTAGATCTCTTAGGTAAATGGGGCAGCTTCATCTCCAATGCCCTTTCTCTTGGCAATAAAAGCAAATCGACTCTTTTGGAACGGGACATGGAACTACTTCAGACATCGCCTTTCTGTTATGATCAAACTTTTCGATCATAGCATGTCTTTCATTGCCATTGTCTATATCCATAGAGGTCTCGAAGGCAGATTCACCAATCAACTTTGCTTTTCTATTGCGCCAAATCATTGTAGATTCAGCAGCAACAAGCATATAGGTGAGATCTATAAGGGTCACGTCGTAGTTCATCATATAGTACTCTCTTACGAACTCACTATATGAGTTGGGAAGTGACTGAAGAACCCAATTAACAACCATTTCCTCACAGACAACGGATCCCAACATTCTTAACTTATCAATGTGTGACTTCATCCCTAGGACGTGTGCACACACGGACTTTCCTTCTTTATGTTTACTTGCCAAAAGGGCTTGAGTGATCTTGAACTTTTCAAGCCTTTGAACTTGTGGGTTAGGGAGAATAATTGGGGAAGGAGGAGGAAGTGAAGCATGATCTCTTGTTCCTCGATCGAATCGTGGAATATCATCTTCATGTGGAATGCTTGTTCCACGGGATTTGAGAAGACCATAGTTGTCGAACTTTGACATCTACAAAACGGGAGAAAAATGAATTCAAGTTAGTTGATAGATTGAGTCCTTGGTAGATCACCCAAATGAAATTCCAAGGCTAGGACCCAACACAATACGCTACAACCTAGAAAAGGGATGCCGTAATCTAGTTGCAGAATATTTGAAGGTAAGTGAATGACGATTCACTAATTTCCGCCATGAAAAACGAAAAAGAAATTTAAGTTTTAAATCTATGAAAACTCCTAGATCCTTTGAGATACATTGAACTTTCAATGGCATGTTTATATCTCGATATGCCCCTCTTGTTTGTGACTGGGATGCCGAGGATCACAAAGCGGGTGTGAATAACCATGCAAACTTACATGGTGCCCTCACATGTTACAGTCACCTATTCGATGTGCCGGTAAACCACACACGCTCCAACGAACTATGACAAACATTGAGTCACCCTTTGCTACCTTTTCTTAGAACCATTTAGTGTGCCGGTTAACCACACACGCTCCACTAATGTCTTCGCAAGGGCACAAAGTGTAATTTCATGGAATTGCATCAATTCACTTTTGCCTAAGTAACTAAGATTGGGAATTTTATGAAAACATTTAGTTACTTTAATAATTCATTATACTTATAATGGAAGGTTTCGTCCTATCCTACCCGTTCGGCTAACGACCCTCCACTAGTCAAGAGTGCGGTGGGTAAGAGTGGATACCCATTCAATCGCCATTTTATAGGCAATTTCCTTAAACACCCCTTATAGACCAACTTCGTGAATGAGGCCTACTAACGGTAAGACTGACTTTTAGTTATACATATATATAATGTTAGACTTTTAATGTTATATATAGTATAGGGTGTATTTTATAACTTTTAAAATACTATGTGGTTAACTTTAACAATTACACTTTTAATTCTATTAAATGGTTAACCTAAACTTTTATGGATTTATTAAACCTCTTTAATTATACACCTTAATTAATTAATAAAACCATAAGGGTGTGATTTGAACTTTTTTCAAAACAATACTAGAGTTTTAGAATTTAACATTTCTAATTAAACTTTTAATCAACCTTTAAATTCCAAAACTTGAGGGCAAGTTTTGAAACTTTTTTCAACACATTAGGGTTTAGAATTTAAATATGCATCAAAATTAAACTATTTAATCAAAATTTAAATTCCAAAACTTGAAGGTAAGTTTTGAAACCTTTTTCAAAACATTAGGGTTCCAACTATTTAAATTTCAAAACAACAAAACTTTTGGGGTTCAAATTTAAACTATAAAACCTAAAGGGCAAAATATGAAACTTTTCATAACTACAAGGATCAAATAACAAATAATTCAAATTAACATTTAATCACATAATTATCCATATTTGATTTATTTAATGATTTCTTGCAAAACAATTTATCAAATTACTCAAAATAATTAATCAATTATCTTATAAGGAAACAATTATCTTATTAATTGATAAATATCTTCAATTAGATCAAAAATATAGTCAAATATATCATATAATCGGATTAATATTGATCTAACATGATAAGGTAACTATCTATAAGCAAAAACAGCAAGAAATCCCGAAGTACCCTCCATCTGACGAGCTGACTCGTCGAGTCAGGCTTGGACTCGTCGAGTCACCTTGGACTCGGCGAGTTCAGCTATGGACTCGGCGAGTCCAGCCTCCAAAACACCAAAAAAACGAATTTTTTAGATATATCAAGCATCAATACAATAGAAACCAATCAAGGCTCTGATACCACTGATGGGTTTTGGTCATAAGACATCCTATGTGCTCATACAAACCCTAATGCTTGGATCTAGGTTTCTCTATTGTACATGCTTTGAATCCAAGACTATAAACCCTAATTCTAGCATATGGAAATCAATATTAACATATAAATGGGTTTAAGAACATACCTTGATTGTTATATAGCAATAACAATCCTAATCCTCCTTGAATTGACCTTGGAAAGCTGAGAGTCACAAATGTCACTCCTCTAATGGCTTACAAACACCATAAGCAAGTGGAGAAGGTATAAAGAGAAAGGAGGGAGGTTAGAATTCGTCCTTAGATCCTCTTGGGAAGGGTTACACGAATTCGTGACCCTAGGGGTGTTTATATAGGTGTAGAGATAGGGTTTCAGTCATTATCCTTATCTAGTTGCTTATCCACCAAGCAACCAATAAGATAATCCTTGAATCCTTATCATACTCGAATTCTAAGGGATTTACACCTCAAATTCGTTCACCATATATATAAGATAATCCTTACCTTATTTTGTACATAATTACAATTCAGCCCCTCTAGTTTAATTAATTACACTTGATCACAAAATTAATTCTTAATTAATTATTGACCAATATTAATTAAACAAATATGATTTCTCCTTTAATATATTATTCTTATAACATATTAATAAATCATAATAACCTCTCTCTCTTTATTTATTTCTCCAATCAAGTTGCTTTGGTGAAGGCAACCCAAAAGGACCATGCACCATCGGGTCAAGTACATACCAAAATAGTTATGGACTTAGACACTAATCCAACAGTCTCCCACTTGGATAAGTCTAATAACTATTCTGCGTATGACTTCGGATCCCGATCTGCAATCGTAGCTTTCCAAAGCCGCTGTCAGCTCTGATCATATCAAATACGTGTGTCCTTAGATAAGGGATCATATATTCCTCCATTCTGGATATCATATGAGATATGATTTCAAATCATTCTCTTTGTACTATATCTCGATTTCCGATAAATGACGACTGACTAATTGAACAAATCAAATTAGCCCTAGCCCGGCCGAGCATTTACGTTTGTCATCACTAAACCATCGAGGGGCCCAAAAGATATCACTTTTATCCTACTTTGAATAAAAGGAACGGATAAACTTTGATACAATGCTCGCTTGCACTCACGCACCGAATTACACACAACAATATGTTTTCTAACACCAAGTTACTGGTGCGTTTACATATTATCAATGTGCAACCGATTTGCAAGATACAACTCACACATCTCGGTTTCAAGAATATAAGATGTTATCGTCTCACCAATCACTCGTGATAAAATCCATGGAGTGATCCAAGTGAGCGTGGGTCTAATCCAATGCTCAAATCACATTCATAAGCACTCATGAACGTTGCACCAAACATTTGCTTATGTCTAATACTCTTTTAGACAATCCACACACCAATTCACGACAGTCTTCATTCATATCTACTTCCAACATATGAACGACTGTGGCCCGTTTGAATAATTCGATTATTCTTAATAAAATCAATTATTCTGGAAGTCAAAACATGCAAATGTGAAACACAAGAATAATACTAATCTCATATGGCCTCAACCCTTTGAGCATAAATAAAACACCTTTTATTTATCACCATATTGATTACTCATTATTTGTCGTTTTGGGTAATCAACTTCTTACTTGAATTACAAGACTTGTCCCATGCTCCTAGCATGCACAGAATGTTTACCTATGGTTCTTACTTTGTGAAATAGATCACATTGAACACATTTCCAATCCTTCTCATTTCACAACTCCAAATCCGTTTTTCATAAGTCAAAGAATATCAGATTCTTGCTACTTATAGAATATGCTAGATTCTAACATTCTATGCAACTATCATTTCGTAATGTCACTGCACCAAAGTCACAAAGACTATTGCCAATGATATTACAAAGTCCTATATCGGAGATTGTTACAAGACAATTCCATAGACGTGATGTCTCTCACTCAAAGTACATTCTTTGAACATCCTTTTGCATAGAAGTTTCTAATCTAGTCATAGATTTTCAATATTCAATTCCCAATATGGACACACTTCCATATTTTCCATGTGACAAATCATTCTTAATAGTATCTTATCTATTCATAATGATGTCGATACGGTCCATCCAATATGGAAACATTTCCATATTTTCCAATAGTATACTTCCAACTACTCACAAGCGACCAATCCTCGTCGAACTTTGGGTTGTCCTTTGATAGTTGTTTAATTGTTTTAGTCAAAACCAATTCTAGTCCCTTTTCCCTCTAAATGCGCTCGACATTTGGAAAATTTTAGAATGGTCAAACATTAAAGCATTTGCAATCGATCCTATACCCGAAGCGTATGGGACACGACGCATAATGTTTTATTTGCTATGTTCTCAAAATTCGAATTGTGAAGAGGGATGCCGTAATCATAATCGAAATTTTAAGAACACACTATGTACCTTTGACTAAATTTATTAACATTTCTCAACCTAATCCTTTAGATTTGAAATGAAGCATAATATTCTCTCCCTTAATTATAGCAAAACAACCTTACAACTCTTACAACTTTGCAAAGTATGACTCTTGTTTTCTATAATTAATATTGCTAACCTTGCAATACTTTTCTTAATAATCATACAATCATAACTTTTATGCTCCCACTATCATAACACTTATGCTCCCACTAGCTTCGACATGTATTCATAAACATCTTAACTTTCAGAAAACAATACTTATTGAATTTCTTAAGTTCATGTTTCTAATACTTAGTGCTTTGATAATATTTTATCAATGCTTCTTGAACTTATACACCTTTGCCTTCGATAGTTCATATGTGTGTCTAAACAATTAAGACTAATTGCCAAACCTCACAATTCAAATTATGGAAAGGGATGTCGTAACAATAATCGAATTTGAGAATGCAATTTTACAATCACTATCTTCTTAAAATCTCTCTTAGTGAAAGCATTTCTTCACAATCATTTTTATGAAGGAGGAAATCTTATGACACTTAGATTTGAGCGGTGTATGTGTTCTTATCCATGTGAATTTGTTAAAACTAAAGTTTACGACAAATTCAAACTCATATGGACCGAGCTTTCTTAATCTTGATTTCTTGCCTTATGGTAGCACAGCTGCCCACCATGTCTTCCAAGTAGTTAAGCAGCTCACCTTTTCTTATCAATGTACCTTTCATTAATTAAGGTGCTTTGCCTTTTATGCATTCAAAATGAGAACTCATAGAACTCTCATGCATAATTAACTCGATTGGATTGGCACAGAATCAAAATAATGTCATCACGATAGGTTGTAAACCTTAACTCGTGTGCTAGTGATGATCGATAAGGTTTATTTGATTTGTTCTTGAGACCTTCCAAGACCATTAAGACTCCCAATGACTCCTTGACATATAAGGTTCTCTTGTCAATAACCATTTCTTGACAAACAAATATTCAAGAGTTAGTGTAGTTTTTATCAAAACTCCTCATAAATTGGTCCTAGTTGATCTTTATCTTATCTAAGACATCACAACTTACCACATTTAATGAATGTTTTAAACCTTCTTAATACTTTTCACTCATTGTCACAATCTTAACTCTAAGAGTTGTTTTGGAACGAAGTATGATTGACTTCTTGATTTGACCATTTCTTCAATCTTTGATTCCTCTTCTTGGACATACAATTGTACCAAGACTCACTTAGATGATCAATTGAGATATGGTTCTTAATCATTAAGACCTATCATAAAGCATAAAAGGTACTCTCCCTTCTTCTTAGAATGGAGAAACTTTTATCTCTCTGCCTACTTGATTCTTGTTATTCGTTCTACTATTGATTTAAACCTTTTCAATCAATTCAGAATTACACTTAATCTTATAAGTATAATCATATTTACTAAACCTTTAGTAAATCATGACGAATATCTCGTTACTCTTATGGTGGAATTTGATCACACAACTTTGTGTACTCGATCTCCTAGTCCTTCACTTGACACTTTGTCAATGAATTAGTCTAATTTCCAAATACGAAATTTCTCATTCATCGTGCATCCACATTGCATGATTCCAAGTTTCTGTTCAATTGAAACTTGGGCGATGAGAAACTCTCCCTGTTTGGTAAATTCTCGACTTTCCATAAATAACATAATAAGAACCAAATCCATTATTGCTAATAACAGAACCATTTTAACATCAATTTTTCATACACGCCATTGTAAGGATAAATAAATAAAATTTAAAATCAAAATTTATTTTATTGCGGAAAAATTTGTCCTTACAATGCAATTCATTGAAAAACTTATGTTAATACATCTTTCTTAGCATTCTAATTCTAACTCTAAGTAGTAGCTCAAGAATCTAATCTTCGAGAAATGCGATCGAAATTCATTCCTTTACGGTTAGATTTTGCTCACTTCTTCCCTTAAGCTCCCTTTCTTTTCTTCGATCCTACAAAACATCAATTGTAATCTTATTACAATATGTATTAAGAATCTAGAATAGAAGCTTAAAAGAGTTAGTAAATGGATTTTACCTATATTAGAGCCATACGTTTCGACTCTCCCATCTCTTAGATCTCTTAGGTAAATGGGGCAGCTTCATCTCCAATGCCCTTTCTCTTGGCAATAAAAGCAAATCGACTCTTTTGGAACGGGACATGGAACTACTTCAGACATCGCCTTTCTGTTATGATCAAACTTTTCGATCATAGCATGTCTTTCATTGCCATTGTCTATATCCATAGAGGTCTCGAAGGCAGATTCACCAATCAACTTTGCTTTTCTATTGCGCCAAATCATTGTAGATTCAGCAGCAACAAGCATATAGGTGAGATCTATAAGGGTCACGTCGTAGTTCATCATATAGTACTCTCTTACGAACTCACTATATGAGTTGGGAAGTGACTGAAGAACCCAATTAACAACCATTTCCTCACAGACAACGGATCCCAACATTCTTAACTTATCAATGTGTGACTTCATCCCTAGGACGTGTGCACACACGGACTTTCCTTCTTTATGTTTACTTGCCAAAAGGGCTTGAGTGATCTTGAACTTTTCAAGCCTTTGAACTTGTGGGTTAGGGAGAATAATTGGGGAAGGAGGAGGAAGTGAAGCATGATCTCTTGTTCCTCGATCGAATCGTGGAATATCATCTTCATGTGGAATGCTTGTTCCACGGGATTTGAGAAGACCATAGTTGTCGAACTTTGACATCTACAAAACGGGAGAAAAATGAATTCAAGTTAGTTGATAGATTGAGTCCTTGGTAGATCACCCAAATGAAATTCCAAGGCTAGGACCCAACACAATACGCTACAACCTAGAAAAGGGATGCCGTAATCTAGTTGCAGAATATTTGAAGGTAAGTGAATGACGATTCACTAATTTCCGCCATGAAAAACGAAAAAGAAATTTAAGTTTTAAATCTATGAAAACTCCTAGATCCTTTGAGATACATTGAACTTTCAATGGCATGTTTATATCTCGATATGCCCCTCTTGTTTGTGACTGGGATGCCGAGGATCACAAAGCGGGTGTGAATAACCATGCAAACTTACATGGTGCCCTCACATGTTACAGTCACCTATTCGATGTGCCGGTAAACCACACACGCTCCAACGAACTATGACAAACATTGAGTCACCCTTTGCTACCTTTGCTTAGAACCATTTAGTGTGCCGGTTAACCACACACGCTCCACTAATGTCTTCGCAAGGGCACAAAGTGTAATTTCATGGAATTGCATCAATTCACTTTTGCCTAAGTAACTAAGATTGGGAATTTTATGAAAACATTTAGTTACTTTAATAATTCATTATACTTATAATGGAAGGTTTCGTCCTATCCTACCCGTTCGGCTAACGACCCTCCACTAGTCAAGAGTGCGGTGGGTAAGAGTGGATACCCATTCAATCGCCATTTTATAGGCAATTTCCTTAAACACCCCTTATAGACCAACTTCGTGAATGAGGCCTACTAACGGTAAGACTGACTTTTAGTTATACATATATATAATGTTAGACTTTTAATGTTATATATAGTATAGGGTGTATTTTATAACTTTTAAAATACTATGTGGTTAACTTTAACAATTACACTTTTAATTCTATTAAATGGTTAACCTAAACTTTTATGGATTTGTTAAACCTCTTTAATTATACACCTTAATTAATTAATAAAACCATAAGGGTGTGATTTGAACTTTTTTCAAAACAATACTAGAGTTTTAGAATTTAACATTTCTAATTAAACTTTTAATCAACCTTTAAATTCCAAAACTTGAGGGCAAGTTTTGAAACTTTTTTCAACACATTAGGGTTTAGAATTTAAATATGCATCAAAATTAAACTATTTAATCAAAATTTAAATTCCAAAACTTGAAGGTAAGTTTTGAAACCTTTTTCAAAACATTAGGGTTCCAACTATTTAAATTTCAAAACAACAAAACTTTTGGGGTTCAAATTTAAACTATAAAACCTAAAGGGCAAAATATGAAACTTTTCATAACTACAAGGATCAAATAACAAATAATTCAAATTAACATTTAATCACATAATTATCCATATTTGATTTATTTAATGATTTCTTGCAAAACAATTTATCAAATTACTCAAAATAATTAATCAATTATCTTATAAGGAAACAATTATCTTATTAATTGATAAATATCTTCAATTAGATCAAAAATATAGTCAAATATATCATATAATCGGATTAATATTGATCTAACATGATAAGGTAACTATCCATGAGCAAAAACAGCAAGAAATCCCGAAGTACCCTCCATCTGACGAGCTGACTCGTCGAGTCAGGCTTGGACTCGTCGAGTCACCTTGGACTCGGCGAGTTCAGCTATGGACTCGGCGAGTCCAGCCTCCAAAACACCAAAAAAACGAATTTTTTAGATATATCAAGCATCAATACAATAGAAACCAATCAAGGCTCTGATACCACTGATGGGTTTTGGTCATAAGACATCCTATGTGCTCATACAAACCCTAATGCTTGGATCTAGGTTTCTCTATTGTACATGCTTTGAATCCAAGACTATAAACCCTAATTCTAGCATATGGAAATCAATATTAACATATAAATGGGTTTAAGAACATACCTTGATTGTTATATAGCAATAACAATCCTAATCCTCCTTGAATTGACCTTGGAAAGCTGAGAGTCACAAATGTCACTCCTCTAATGGCTTACAAACACCATAAGCAAGTGGAGAAGGTATAAAGAGAAAGGAGGGAGGTTAGAATTCGTCCTTAGATCCTCTTGGGAAGGGTTACACGAATTCGTGACCCTAGGGGTGTTTATATAGGTGTAGAGATAGGGTTTCAGTCATTATCCTTATCTAGTTGCTTATCCACCAAGCAACCAATAAGATAATCCTTGAATCCTTATCATACTCGAATTCTAAGGGATTTACACCTCAAATTCGTTCACCATATATATAAGATAATCCTTACCTTATTTTGTACATAATTACAATTCAGCCCCTCTAGTTTAATTAATTACACTTGATCACAAAATTAATTCTTAATTAATTATTGACCAATATTAATTAAACAAATATGATTTCTCCTTTAATATATTATTCTTATAACATATTAATAAATCATAATAACCTCTCTCTCTTTATTTATTTCTCCAATCAAGTTGCTTTGGTGAAGGCAACCCAAAAGGACCATGCACCATCGGGTCAAGTACATACCAAAATAGTTATGGACTTAGACACTAATCCAACAGTCTCCCACTTGGATAAGTCTAATAACTATTCTGCGTATGACTTCGGATCCCGATCTGCAATCGTAGCTTTCCAAAGCCGCTGTCAGCTCTGATCATATCAAATACGTGTGTCCTTAGATAAGGGATCATATATTCCTCCATTCTGGATATCATATGAGATATGATTTCAAATCATTCTCTTTGTACTATATCTCGATTTCCGATAAATGACGACTGACTAATTGAACAAATCAAATTAGCCCTAGCCCGGCCGAGCATTTACGTTTGTCATCACTAAACCATCGAGGGGCCCAAAAGATATCACTTTTATCCTACTTTGAATAAAAGGAACGGATAAACTTTGATACAATGCTCGCTTGCACTCACGCACCGAATTACACACAACAATATGTTTTCTAACACCAAGTTACTGGTGCGTTTACATATTATCAATGTGCAACCGATTTGCAAGATACAACTCACACATCTCGGTTTCAAGAATATAAGATGTTATCGTCTCACCAATCACTCGTGATAAAATCCATGGAGTGATCCAAGTGAGCGTGGGTCTAATCCAATGCTCAAATCACATTCATAAGCACTCATGAACGTTGCACCAAACATTTGCTTATGTCTAATACTCTTTTAGACAATCCACACACCAATTCACGACAGTCTTCATTCATATCTACTTCCAACATATGAACGACTGTGGCCCGTTTGAATAATTCGATTATTCTTAATAAACTCAATTATTCTGGAAGTCAAAACATGCAAATGTGAAACACAAGAATAATACTAATCTCATATGGCCTCAACCCTTTGAGCATAAATAAAACACCTTTTATTTATCACCATATTGATTACTCATTATTTGTCGTTTTGGGTAATCAACTTCTTACTTGAATTACAAGACTTGTCCCATGCTCCTAGCATGCACACAATGTTTACCTATGGTTCTTACTTTGTGAAATAGATCACATTGAACACATTTCCAATCCTTCTCATTTCACAACTCCAAATCCGTTTTTCATAAGTCAAAGAATATCAGATTCTTGCTACTTATAGAATATGCTAGATTCTAACATTCTATGCAACTATCATTTCGTAATGTCACTGCACCAAAGTCACAAAGACTATTGCCAATGATATTACAAAGTCCTATATCGGAGATTGTTACAAGACAATTCCATAGACGTGATGTCTCTCACTCAAAGTACATTCTTTGAACATCCTTTTGCATAGAAGTTTCTAATCTAGTCATAGATTTTCAATATTCAATTCCCAATATGGACACACTTCCATATTTTCCATGTGACAAATCATTCTTAATAGTATCTTATCTATTCATAATGATGTCGATACGGTCCATCCAATATGGAAACATTTCCATATTTTCCAATACTATACTTCCAACTACTCACAAGCGACCAATCCTCGTCGAACTTTGGGTTGTCCTTTGATAGTTGTTTAATTGTTTTAGTCAAAACCAATTCTAGTCCCTTTTCCCTCTAAATGCGCTCGACATTTGGAAAATTTTAGAATGGTCAAACATTAAAGCATTTGCAATCGATCCTATACCCGAAGCGTATGGGACACGACGCATAATGTTTTATTTGCTATGTTCTCAAAATTCGAATTGTGAAGAGGGATGCCGTAATCATAATCGAAATTTTAAGAACACACTATGTACCTTTGACTAAATTTATTAACATTTCTCAACCTAATCCTTTAGATTTGAAATGAAGCATAATATTCTCTCCCTTAATTATAGCAAAACAACCTTACAACTCTTACAACTTTGCAAAGTATGACTCTTGTTTTCTATAATTAATATTGCTAACCTTGCAATACTTTTCTTAATAATCATACAATCATAACTTTTATGCTCCCACTATCATAACACTTATGCTCCCACTAGCTTCGACATGTATTCATAAACATCTTAACTTTCAGAAAACAATACTTATTGAATTTCTTAAGTTCATGTTTCTAATACTTAGTGCTTTGATAATACTTTATCAATGCTTCTTGAACTTATACACCTTTGCCTTCGATAGTTCATATGTGTGTCTAAACAATTAAGACTAATTGCCAAACCTCACAATTCAAATTATGGAAAGGGATGTCGTAACCATAATCGAATTTGAGAATGCAATTTTACAATCACTATCTTCTTAAAATCTCTCTTAGTGAAAGCATTTCTTCACAATCATTTTCATGAAGGAGGAAATCTTATGACACTTAGATTTGAGCGGTGTATGTGTTCTTATCCATGTGAATTTGTTAAAACTAAAGTTTACGACAAATTCAAACTCATATGGACCGAGCTTTCTTAATCTTGATTTCTTGCCTTATGGTAGCACAGCTGCCCACCATGTCTTCCAAGTAGTTAAGCAGCTCACCTTTTCTTATCAATGTACCTTTCATTGATTAAGGTGCTTTGCCTTTTATGCATTCAAAATGAGAACTCATAGAACTCTCATGCATAATTAACTCGATTGGATTGGCACAGAATCAAAATAATGTCATCACGATAGGTTGTAAACCTTAACTCGTGTGCTAGTGATGATCGATAAGGTTTATTTGATTTGTTCTTGAGACCTTTCAAGACCATTAAGACTCCCAATGACTCCTTGACATATAAGGTTCTCTTGTCAATAACCATTTCTTGACAAACAAATATTCAAGAGTTAGTGTAGTTTTTATCAAAACTCCTCATAAATTGGTCCTAGTTGATCTTTATCTTATCTAAGACATCACAACTTACCACATTTAATGAATGTTTTAAACCTTCTTAATACTTTTCACTCATTGTCACAATCTTAACTCTAAGAGTTGTTTTGGAACGAAGTATGATTGACTTCTTGATTTGACCATTTCTTCAATCTTTGATTCCTCTTCTTGGACATACAATTGTACCAAGACTCACTTAGATGATCAATTGAGATATGGTTCTTAATCATTAAGACCTATCATAAAGCATAAAAGGTACTCTCCCTTCTTCTTAGAATGGAGAAACTTTTATCTCTCTGCCTACTTGATTCTTGTTATTCGTTCTACTATTGATTTAAACCTTTTCAATCAATTCAGAATTACACTTAATCTTATAAGTATAATCATATTTACTAAACCTTTAGTAAATCATGACGAATATCTCGTTACTCTTATGGTGGAATTTGATCACACAACTTTGTGTACTCGATCTCCTAGTCCTTCACTTGACACTTTGTCAATGAATTAGTCTAATTTCCAAATACGAAATTTCTCATTCATCGTGCATCCACATTGCATGATTCCAAGTTTCTGTTCAATTGAAACTTGGGCGATGAGAAACTCTCCCTGTTTGGTAAATTCTCGACTTTCCATAAATAACATAATAAGAACCAAATCCATTATTGCTAATAACAGAACCATTTTAACATCAATTTTTCATACACGCCATTGTAAGGATAAATAAATAAAATTTAAAATCAAAATTTATTTTATTGCGGAAAAATTTGTCCTTACAATGCAATTCATTGAAAAACTTATGTTAATACATCTTTCTTAGCATTCTAATTCTAACTCTAAGTAGTAGCTCAAGAATCTAATCTTCGAGAAATGCGATCGAAATTCATTCCTTTACGGTTAGATTTTGCTCACTTCTTCCCTTAAGCTCCCTTTCTTTTCTTCGATCCTACAAAACATCAATTGTAATCTTATTACAATATGTATTAAGAATCTAGAATAGAAGCTTAAAAGAGTTAGTAAATGGATTTTACCTATATTAGAGCCATACGTTTCGACTCTCCCATCTCTTAGATCTCTTAGGTAAATGGGGCAGCTTCATCTCCAATGCCCTTTCTCTTGGCAATAAAAGCAAATCGACTCTTTTGGAACGGGACATGGAACTACTTCAGACATCGCCTTTCTGTTATGATCAAACTTTTCGATCATAGCATGTCTTTCATTGCCATTGTCTATATCCATAGAGGTCTCGAAGGCAGATTCACCAATCAACTTTGCTTTTCTATTGCGCCAAATCATTGTAGATTCAGCAGCAACAAGCATATAGGTGAGATCTATAAGGGTCACGTCGTAGTTCATCATATAGTACTCTCTTACGAACTCACTATATGAGTTGGGAAGTGACTGAAGAACCCAATTAACAACCATTTCCTCACAGACAACGGATCCCAACATTCTTAACTTATCAATGTGTGACTTCATCCCTAGGACGTGTGCACACACGGACTTTCCTTCTTTATGTTTACTTGCCAAAAGGGCTTGAGTGATCTTGAACTTTTCAAGCCTTTGAACTTGTGGGTTAGGGAGAATAATTGGGGAAGGAGGAGGAAGTGAAGCATGATCTCTTGTTCCTCGATCGAATCGTGGAATATCATCTTCATGTGGAATGCTTGTTCCACGGGATTTGAGAAGACCATAGTTGTCGAACTTTGACATCTACAAAACGGGAGAAAAATGAATTCAAGTTAGTTGATAGATTGAGTCCTTGGTAGATCACCCAAATGAAATTCCAAGGCTAGGACCCAACACAATACGCTACAACCTAGAAAAGGGATGCCGTAATCTAGTTGCAGAATATTTGAAGGTAAGTGAATGACGATTCACTAATTTCCGCCATGAAAAACGAAAAAGAAATTTAAGTTTTAAATCTATGAAAACTCCTAGATCCTTTGAGATACATTGAACTTTCAATGGCATGTTTATATCTCGATATGCCCCTCTTGTTTGTGACTGGGATGCCGAGGATCACAAAGCGGGTGTGAATAACCATGCAAACTTACATGGTGCCCTCACATGTTACAGTCACCTATTCGATGTGCCGGTAAACCACACACGCTCCAACGAACTATGACAAACATTGAGTCACCCTTTGCTACCTTTGCTTAGAACCATTTAGTGTGCCGGTTAACCACACACGCTCCACTAATGTCTTCGCAAGGGCACAAAGTGTAATTTCATGGAATTGCATCAATTCACTTTTGCCTAAGTAACTAAGATTGGGAATTTTATGAAAACATTTAGTTACTTTAATAATTCATTATACTTATAATGGAAGGTTTCGTCCTATCCTACCCGTTCGGCTAACGACCCTCCACTAGTCAAGAGTGCGGTGGGTAAGAGTGGATACCCATTCAATCGCCATTTTATAGGCAATTTCCTTAAACACCCCTTATAGACCAACTTCGTGAATGAGGCCTACTAACGGTAAGACTGACTTTTAGTTATACATATATATAATGTTAGACTTTTAATGTTATATATAGTATAGGGTGTATTTTATAACTTTTAAAATACTATGTGGTTAACTTTAACAATTACACTTTTAATTCTATTAAATGGTTAACCTAAACTTTTATGGATTTGTTAAACCTCTTTAATTATACACCTTAATTAATTAATAAAACCATAAGGGTGTGATTTGAACTTTTTTCAAAACAATACTAGAGTTTTAGAATTTAACATTTCTAATTAAACTTTTAATCAACCTTTAAATTCCAAAACTTGAGGGCAAGTTTTGAAACTTTTTTCAACACATTAGGGTTTAGAATTTAAATATGCATCAAAATTAAACTATTTAATCAAAATTTAAATTCCAAAACTTGAAGGTAAGTTTTGAAACCTTTTTCAAAACATTAGGGTTCCAACTATTTAAATTTCAAAACAACAAAACTTTTGGGGTTCAAATTTAAACTATAAAACCTAAAGGGCAAAATATGAAACTTTTCATAACTACAAGGATCAAATAACAAATAATTCAAATTAACATTTAATCACATAATTATCCATATTTGATTTATTTAATGATTTCTTGCAAAACAATTTATCAAATTACTCAAAATAATTAATCAATTATCTTATAAGGAAACAATTATCTTATTAATTGATAAATATCTTCAATTAGATCAAAAATATAGTCAAATATATCATATAATCGGATTAATATTGATCTAACATGATAAGGTAACTATCTATAAGCAAAAACAGCAAGAAATCCCGAAGTACCCTCCATCTGACGAGCTGACTCGTCGAGTCAGGCTTGGACTCGTCGAGTCACCTTGGACTCGGCGAGTTCAGCTATGGACTCGGCGAGTCCAGCCTCCAAAACACCAAAAAAACGAATTTTTTAGATATATCAAGCATCAATACAATAGAAACCAATCAAGGCTCTGATACCACTGATGGGTTTTGGTCATAAGACATCCTATGTGCTCATACAAACCCTAATGCTTGGATCTAGGTTTCTCTATTGTACATGCTTTGAATCCAAGACTATAAACCCTAATTCTAGCATATGGAAATCAATATTAACATATAAATGGGTTTAAGAACATACCTTGATTGTTATATAGCAATAACAATCCTAATCCTCCTTGAATTGACCTTGGAAAGCTGAGAGTCACAAATGTCACTCCTCTAATGGCTTACAAACACCATAAGCAAGTGGAGAAGGTATAAAGAGAAAGGAGGGAGGTTAGAATTCGTCCTTAGATCCTCTTGGGAAGGGTTACACGAATTCGTGACCCTAGGGGTGTTTATATAGGTGTAGAGATAGGGTTTCAGTCATTATCCTTATCTAGTTGCTTATCCACCAAGCAACCAATAAGATAATCCTTGAATCCTTATCATACTCGAATTCTAAGGGATTTACACCTCAAATTCGTTCACCATATATATAAGATAATCCTTACCTTATTTTGTACATAATTACAATTCAGCCCCTCTAGTTTAATTAATTACACTTGATCACAAAATTAATTCTTAATTAATTATTGACCAATATTAATTAAACAAATATGATTTCTCCTTTAATATATTATTCTTATAACATATTAATAAATCATAATAACCTCTCTCTCTTTATTTATTTCTCCAATCAAGTTGCTTTGGTGAAGGCAACCCAAAAGGACCATGCACCATCGGGTCAAGTACATACCAAAATAGTTATGGACTTAGACACTAATCCAACAGTCTCCCACTTGGATAAGTCTAATAACTATTCTGCGTATGACTTCGGATCCCGATCTGCAATCGTAGCTTTCCAAAGCCGCTGTCAGCTCTGATCATATCAAATACGTGTGTCCTTAGATAAGGGATCATATATTCCTCCATTCTGGATATCATATGAGATATGATTTCAAATCATTCTCTTTGTACTATATCTCGATTTCCGATAAATGACGACTGACTAATTGAACAAATCAAATTAGCCCTAGCCCGGCCGAGCATTTACGTTTGTCATCACTAAACCATCGAGGGGCCCAAAAGATATCACTTTTATCCTACTTTGAATAAAAGGAACGGATAAACTTTGATACAATGCTCGCTTGCACTCACGCACCGAATTACACACAACAATATGTTTTCTAACACCAAGTTACTGGTGCGTTTACATATTATCAATGTGCAACCGATTTGCAAGATACAACTCACACATCTCGGTTTCAAGAATATAAGATGTTATCGTCTCACCAATCACTCGTGATAAAATCCATGGAGTGATCCAAGTGAGCGTGGGTCTAATCCAATGCTCAAATCACATTCATAAGCACTCATGAACGTTGCACCAAACATTTGCTTATGTCTAATACTCTTTTAGACAATCCACACACCAATTCACGACAGTCTTCATTCATATCTACTTCCAACATATGAACGACTGTGGCCCGTTTGAATAATTCGATTATTCTTAATAAACTCAATTATTCTGGAAGTCAAAACATGCAAATGTGAAACACAAGAATAATACTAATCTCATATGGCCTCAACCCTTTGAGCATAAATAAAACACCTTTTATTTATCACCATATTGATTACTCATTATTTGTCGTTTTGGGTAATCAACTTCTTACTTGAATTACAAGACTTGTCCCATGCTCCTAGCATGCACACAATGTTTACCTATGGTTCTTACTTTGTGAAATAGATCACATTGAACACATTTCCAATCCTTCTCATTTCACAACTCCAAATCCGTTTTTCATAAGTCAAAGAATATCAGATTCTTGCTACTTATAGAATATGCTAGATTCTAACATTCTATGCAACTATCATTTCGTAATGTCACTGCACCAAAGTCACAAAGACTATTGCCAATGATATTACAAAGTCCTATATCGGAGATTGTTACAAGACAATTCCATAGACGTGATGTCTCTCACTCAAAGTACATTCTTTGAACATCCTTTTGCATAGAAGTTTCTAATCTAGTCATAGATTTTCAATATTCAATTCCCAATATGGACACACTTCCATATTTTCCATGTGACAAATCATTCTTAATAGTATCTTATCTATTCATAATGATGTCGATACGGTCCATCCAATATGGAAACATTTCCATATTTTCCAATACTATACTTCCAACTACTCACAAGCGACCAATCCTCGTCGAACTTTGGGTTGTCCTTTGATAGTTGTTTAATTGTTTTAGTCAAAACCAATTCTAGTCCCTTTTCCCTCTAAATGCGCTCGACATTTGGAAAATTTTAGAATGGTCAAACATTAAAGCATTTGCAATCGATCCTATACCCGAAGCGTATGGGACACGACGCATAATGTTTTATTTGCTATGTTCTCAAAATTCGAATTGTGAAGAGGGATGCCGTAATCATAATCGAAATTTTAAGAACACACTATGTACCTTTGACTAAATTTATTAACATTTCTCAACCTAATCCTTTAGATTTGAAATGAAGCATAATATTCTCTCCCTTAATTATAGCAAAACAACCTTACAACTCTTACAACTTTGCAAAGTATGACTCTTGTTTTCTATAATTAATATTGCTAACCTTGCAATACTTTTCTTAATAATCATACAATCATAACTTTTATGCTCCCACTATCATAACACTTATGCTCCCACTAGCTTCGACATGTATTCATAAACATCTTAACTTTCAGAAAACAATACTTATTGAATTTCTTAAGTTCATGTTTCTAATACTTAGTGCTTTGATAATACTTTATCAATGCTTCTTGAACTTATACACCTTTGCCTTCGATAGTTCATATGTGTGTCTAAACAATTAAGACTAATTGCCAAACCTCACAATTCAAATTATGGAAAGGGATGTCGTAACCATAATCGAATTTGAGAATGCAATTTTACAATCACTATCTTCTTAAAATCTCTCTTAGTGAAAGCATTTCTTCACAATCATTTTCATGAAGGAGGAAATCTTATGACACTTAGATTTGAGCGGTGTATGTGTTCTTATCCATGTGAATTTGTTAAAACTAAAGTTTACGACAAATTCAAACTCATATGGACCGAGCTTTCTTAATCTTGATTTCTTGCCTTATGGTAGCACAGCTGCCCACCATGTCTTCCAAGTAGTTAAGCAGCTCACCTTTTCTTATCAATGTACCTTTCATTGATTAAGGTGCTTTGCCTTTTATGCATTCAAAATGAGAACTCATAGAACTCTCATGCATAATTAACTCGATTGGATTGGCACAGAATCAAAATAATGTCATCATGATAGGTTGTAAACCTTAACTCGTGTGCTAGTGATGATCGATAAGGTTTATTTGATTTGTTCTTGAGACCTTTCAAGACCATTAAGACTCCCAATGACTCCTTGACATATAAGGTTCTCTTGTCAATAACCATTTCTTGACAAACAAATATTCAAGAGTTAGTGTAGTTTTTATCAAAACTCCTCATAAATTGGTCCTAGTTGATCTTTATCTTATCTAAGACATCACAACTTACCACATTTAATGAATGTTTTAAACCTTCTTAATACTTTTCACTCATTGTCACAATCTTAACTCTAAGAGTTGTTTTGGAACGAAGTATGATTGACTTCTTGATTTGACCATTTCTTCAATCTTTGATTCCTCTTCTTGGACATACAATTGTACCAAGACTCACTTAGATGATCAATTGAGATATGGTTCTTAATCATTAAGACCTATCATAAAGCATAAAAGGTACTCTCCCTTCTTCTTAGAATGGAGAAACTTTTATCTCTCTGCCTACTTGATTCTTGTTATTCGTTCTACTATTGATTTAAACCTTTTCAATCAATTCAGAATTACACTTAATCTTATAAGTATAATCATATTTACTAAACCTTTAGTAAATCATGACGAATATCTCGTTACTCTTATGGTGGAATTTGATCACACAACTTTGTGTACTCGATCTCCTAGTCCTTCACTTGACACTTTGTCAATGAATTAGTCTAATTTCCAAATACGAAATTTCTCATTCATCGTGCATCCACATTGCATGATTCCAAGTTTCTGTTCAATTGAAACTTGGGCGATGAGAAACTCTCCCTGTTTGGTAAATTCTCGACTTTCCATAAATAACATAATAAGAACCAAATCCATTATTGCTAATAACAGAACCATTTTAACATCAATTTTTCATACACGCCATTGTAAGGATAAATAAATAAAATTTAAAATCAAAATTTATTTTATTGCGGAAAAATTTGTCCTTACAATGCAATTCATTGAAAAACTTATGTTAATACATCTTTCTTAGCATTCTAATTCTAACTCTAAGTAGTAGCTCAAGAATCTAATCTTCGAGAAATGCGATCGAAATCCATTCCTTTACGGTTAGATTTTGCTCACTTCTTCCCTTAAGCTCCCTTTCTTTTCTTCGATCCTACAAAACATCAATTGTAATCTTATTACAATATGTATTAAGAATCTAGAATAGAAGCTTAAAAGAGTTAGTAAATGGATTTTACCTATATTAGAGCCATACGTTTCGACTCTCCCATCTCTTAGATCTCTTAGGTAAATGGGGCAGCTTCATCTCCAATGCCCTTTCTCTTGGCAATAAAAGCAAATCGACTCTTTTGGAACGGGACATGGAACTACTTCAGACATCGCCTTTCTGTTATGATCAAACTTTTCGATCATAGCATGTCTTTCATTGCCATTGTCTATATCCATAGAGGTCTCGAAGGCAGATTCACCAATCAACTTTGCTTTTCTATTGCGCCAAATCATTGTAGATTCAGCAGCAACAAGCATATAGGTGAGATCTATAAGGGTCACGTCGTAGTTCATCATATAGTACTCTCTTACGAACTCACTATATGAGTTGGGAAGTGACTGAAGAACCCAATTAACAACCATTTCCTCACAGACAACGGATCCCAACATTCTTAACTTATCAATGTGTGACTTCATCCCTAGGACGTGTGCACACACGGACTTTCCTTCTTTATGTTTACTTGCCAAAAGGGCTTGAGTGATCTTGAACTTTTCAAGCCTTTGAACTTGTGGGTTAGGGAGAATAATTGGGGAAGGAGGAGGAAGTGAAGCATGATCTCTTGTTCCTCGATCGAATCGTGGAATATCATCTTCATGTGGAATGCTTGTTCCACGGGATTTGAGAAGACCATAGTTGTCGAACTTTGACATCTACAAAACGGGAGAAAAATGAATTCAAGTTAGTTGATAGATTGAGTCCTTGGTAGATCACCCAAATGAAATTCCAAGGCTAGGACCCAACACAATACGCTACAACCTAGAAAAGGGATGCCGTAATCTAGTTGCAGAATATTTGAAGGTAAGTGAATGACGATTCACTAATTTCCGCCATGAAAAACGAAAAAGAAATTTAAGTTTTAAATCTATGAAAACTCCTAGATCCTTTGAGATACATTGAACTTTCAATGGCATGTTTATATCTCGATATGCCCCTCTTGTTTGTGACTGGGATGCCGAGGATCACAAAGCGGGTGTGAATAACCATGCAAACTTACATGGTGCCCTCACATGTTACAGTCACCTATTCGATGTGCCGGTAAACCACACACGCTCCAACGAACTATGACAAACATTGAGTCACCCTTTGCTACCTTTGCTTAGAACCATTTAGTGTGCCGGTTAACCACACACGCTCCACTAATGTCTTCGCAAGGGCACAAAGTGTAATTTCATGGAATTGCATCAATTCACTTTTGCCTAAGTAACTAAGATTGGGAATTTTATGAAAACATTTAGTTACTTTAATAATTCATTATACTTATAATGGAAGGTTTCGTCCTATCCTACCCGTTCGGCTAACGACCCTCCACTAGTCAAGAGTGCGGTGGGTAAGAGTGGATACCCATTCAATCGCCATTTTATAGGCAATTTCCTTAAACACCCCTTATAGACCAACTTCGTGAATGAGGCCTACTAACGGTAAGACTGACTTTTAGTTATACATATATATAATGTTAGACTTTTAATGTTATATATAGTATAGGGTGTATTTTATAACTTTTAAAATACTATGTGGTTAACTTTAACAATTACACTTTTAATTCTATTAAATGGTTAACCTAAACTTTTATGGATTTGTTAAACCTCTTTAATTATACACCTTAATTAATTAATAAAACCATAAGGGTGTGATTTGAACTTTTTTCAAAACAATACTAGAGTTTTAGAATTTAACATTTCTAATTAAACTTTTAATCAACCTTTAAATTCCAAAACTTGAGGGCAAGTTTTGAAACTTTTTTCAACACATTAGGGTTTAGAATTTAAATATGCATCAAAATTAAACTATTTAATCAAAATTTAAATTCCAAAACTTGAAGGTAAGTTTTGAAACCTTTTTCAAAACATTAGGGTTCCAACTATTTAAATTTCAAAACAACAAAACTTTTGGGGTTCAAATTTAAACTATAAAACCTAAAGGGCAAAATATGAAACTTTTCATAACTACAAGGATCAAATAACAAATAATTCAAATTAACATTTAATCACATAATTATCCATATTTGATTTATTTAATGATTTCTTGCAAAACAATTTATCAAATTACTCAAAATAATTAATCAATTATCTTATAAGGAAACAATTATCTTATTAATTGATAAATATCTTCAATTAGATCAAAAATATAGTCAAATATATCATATAATCGGATTAATATTGATCTAACATGATAAGGTAACTATCCATAAGCAAAAACAGCAAGAAATCCCGAAGTACCCTCCATCTGACGAGCTGACTCGTCGAGTCAGGCTTAGACTCGTCGAGTCACCTTGGACTCGGCGAGTTCAGCTATGGACTCGGCGAGTCCAGCCTCCAAAACACCAAAAAAACGAAATTTTTTAGATATATCAAGCATCAATACAATAGAAACCAATCAAGGCTCTGATACCACTGATGGGTTTTGGTCATAAGACATCCTATGTGCTCATACAAACCCTAATGCTTGGATCTAGGTTTCTCTATTGTACATGCTTTGAATCCAAGACTATAAACCCTAATTCTAGCATATGGAAATCAATATTAACATATAAATGGGTTTAAGAACATACCTTGATTGTTATATAGCAATAACAATCCTAATCCTCCTTGAATTGACCTTGGAAAGCTGAGAGTCACAAATGTCACTCCTCTAATGGCTTACAAACACCATAAGCAAGTGGAGAAGGTATAAAGAGAAAGGAGGGAGGTTAGAATTCGTCCTTAGATCCTCTTGGGAAGGGTTACACGAATTCATGACCCTAGGGGTGTTTATATAGGTGTAGAGATAGGGTTTCAGTCATTATCCTTATCTAGTTGCTTATCCACCAAGCAACCAATAAGATAATCCTTGAATCCTTATCATACTCGAATTCTAAGGGATTTACACCTCAAATTCGTTCACCATATATATAAGATAATCCTTACCTTATTTTGTACATAATTACAATTCAGCCCCTCTAGTTTAATTAATTACACTTGATCACAAAATTAATTCTTAATTAATTATTGACCAATATTAATTAAACAAATATGATTTCTCCTTTAATATATTATTCTTATAACATATTAATAAATCATAATAACCTCTCTCTCTTTATTTATTTCTCCAATCAAGTTGCTTTGGTGAAGGCAACCCAAAAGGACCATGCACCATCGGGTCAAGTACATACCAAAATAGTTATGGATTTAGACACTAATCCAACAAGATAGGGGATGGGATAAAAAAGGGAAGGGGGGGGGGGGGGGGGGCTCATTACCTGTCCCTTGGAACGACTGGTCTTTATCCCCAAAGACCGAATCACACCAATTATGGGCCCAACTCCAAGCAAAATTGGACAAAAACAACGTAGGAAGATGTCCACAGATTTTACCAATATGATTTTGGTCGAGATTAAAAATATTATAAAATATCATGGTTGCAGAAATCGGAATCAATCATTTGGCGTTCTCCAATCGTCGAGGATTAGGGTATTAATCGTAAATTTAGGATTAATGGGATTTGGCGGGATTAATCGGTCTTAGCGGGATTAATCGGTCAGGAAAAGTCAACAAAAGTCAACAAAAGTCAAAAAGTTGAAAAAAGTCAAAAAAAATGTCAAAAAAAAAATTTAATTCAAAAATTCAACTTTCTTTTTTACACCAAAATTTTCAAATTTTCAAAATTTTAAATATTATACCAAAATGTTCATATTTTCGTATTTCAAATTACAAATTTTCTTATTTTCTAATTTTGAAGTACTTATTTTTTTTAAGACATATTAATATTTGATTAATTTTAATATTTAATTAATAATCTATGGTCCCCGATTAATCTCCGCAAAAACCGATTAATCCCTTAACACCAATCGACCGTCGAATGATTTTTACAACATTGTAAAATATAATAAAATAATATACCATAATCTGAATTCAAAAACATTTTACGAGACTCTTAGCTATTCCAAACGAAATAGTGCACAGGTCGTTTCAATAAATCAGATAAATATTGATCTTTATAAATTTAAAGAGACGTAACTTTCTCATATGATCTCCGTTTTGGACGTTCTTTATATCCACGAAATCAAGAGAATATAATCTATTCAAATTTCTTATCCATAATTCTCAAATAAACTTAACACAAAATTTTATTTTTAACTTCATAAATAAATTTAATTTTTGGTGATTTTCGATTCGATCCTCAACGACAGATGTTTTGAGAAGTTCTAAATGAAATTATGAATATAATATATTTATTGTTGGATATTATTCCTTTTATATCAGCTCAGATACCGATTGTTGGAAATATAAAAATCTGATCACTACGACAAAAGGCTCGCTTACCAGTCACTGTGTGATAGATATATAAGTTTAAGATATAAGATGTAAATATATATAAAGAATAATAATTGCGGAATAAGTATAAATATGAAAACTATAAATGACTGAAAGCTATAATAATATAAATGACTGTATTTAAATGACGTAAAACTATAAATAATATAAATGACTGTATTTAAATGACATAAAGCTATAATAAAATATATAAGTATATAAATATATATCAAGTAGGTTCGTCAATAAATTGACTGAATTGGACTCGTGGAACGACTGGTCGATATTTGTTCTCTTGGAAGGACCGGTCGATATTGGGACTTTTGGAACGACGGATCGATATTTGTTCTTGAAATGACTGGTCGATATTGGGACTCTTGGAACGACTGGTCAATATTTGTTCAAAGATCAATCCGGTATTTGATAAGTAGTAAAAAGTTCCTTTTCATGTAAAATGGATTGTTTACAAAACAGTGCAAAGTACACGAGTCATGTATTTGTATACGGGTATAGGGTGTTTTGAGGAAATTTGATGAGGTTGGAGTGGGTATTTGGAGGGTGTTAGGAGATGGAATAAGGTTGTAATTTTGGTGGTGTAAGGTAGCAAAGATGGTGAAGTTGAAGGAGCTTTGGGTGGTGATGGATGTAGATTTTCGAAGTAAATCTCTCTGGATAGCCAATTCTCTCTCGGGTCTCTTTGGGGTTTCCCGTGGTCAAAATCGTCCACGGAATTTTCTAGATGTAGGTAAGGTTCTGAAGAATTGATGGTGAAAATCTCCCTAGTATTATTTTGGCTGTGTTGTTCTCGGTTTTTTGTTTTCTAACATGAAGATTCTGAACTCGAAAACAGAAATCTCTCTGGATAGCCAATCCTCTCTCGCGTCTCTTTGGGGTTTCCCGTGGTCAAAATAGTCAAAAATTTCTGGATGAAGGTAAGGTTCTAAAGAATTGATGGTGAAAATCTCCCTAGTAGTATTTTGGTTGTGTTGTGCTCGGTTTTTTTCTTTTCTAACATGCAAATTCTGATGTCGAAAAACAGCAAGGTGGTGATGGTTGTGGTCATTTGAAAGAGTTTTTGGAGGAGGTTTTAAGGAGGGTATTTGGACGGTGTTTGGAGAGTATTTTGAGGGTGTTTAGAAGTTGGAAGGAGGTTGATATAAGGTGGTGATGGTGGTGAATATGATGATCTTAAAGTTTGATGAAGAACCTTTGATGAAGATGATGAAGATGGTTGATGGTGTTCTTCATTTAACTTGTTGATCTTGATGTTCTTGAGGTTTGTTGTTTGGTGATTGAGAGAGTTTGATGTTCCAGGAAATTACAAAGAAAAATGAACACTCACATCTCATATTACATACACATGTATATATATATTCATATGAAAAAAATATCTAAGGCACTTGAGTTGTAAGTTGGTTAATGTAGTAGCTAGTGAAGCCCAAGTTGAGGTAGTAGGATACATGGGTATCACTTTTGCTTCTTCGTTTCATTTGCTTTGTTGACTATTCCACACAATATATATATATATATATATATATATATATTGTGTTGAAACTGTTCAGTCGCACATCTAAATTTTCTCGTCTATGCGTTTTCGTCATTCGCGTGTTTTTGTATTTTCCGTTTTGTCATGACTTCATGTAACCTGAAATAACTAATAATATTTGTTAGATAACATAAAAATAGTTCGTCTTATTTCAATGATGGTCACATATAAAAATATTTTTCAACAATATACATTATAAGTGTATAATTGAACACAAATGGTCATTAATACATAGCGGTTCGTGGTTGTTTAAGACAATTTCCTTTCTGTAAAAATTAAAAGGTTATCATTTTGTTAACAAGTCAAGAGAAGTGAACATTTTCTCTTACTATTTTCTCATTTTAATTGAAGAGAGAGAAATAAGATGTTTTTTTGTTTTCTTTTTTTAAGTGGATGGAATAATGGATCAAAAACCATTAAAAAAAATAAAAATCTTACATGTAGTCCCATTTTTTCAATTTAAATTTAGTACTTTATAGTTCGAAAGTAATAGCCATAGTTGCTATGACTGGTCTGGTAGATATTCCCAAGTAAATGAAAGTATATTGAACCTTTGCGTGAGGGTTTAATGTTGATTTGTCGGAGGTGAGAGAGACCATTGATGAGGTTGGTGATAATCCAGGTCCAGGAGCGGTTGCAGTTGCAGGGGCAGGAGAAGAATTTCTAGATTCTGAAGTGGGTGATGCAGAAGCAGAAGCAGAAGTAGCAGGACGTGCACGAGGGACTCCAACTCCAGGTTGTGATACCTGACTACAGCTTCTTGTCTTATCCTCCTGAGCTTTAGATTTAGATTAAGATTTAGATTTAGATTTAGGAGGGGCATATGCACTTGCAGTCGCGTTCAGCCCTTTATCACCACTTTCACTTTCTTTTTCTTTATTTGACCACTCTGTACCAGGGAAGGGAAGAAACATAACTATTAACTATTATTTATTACAAAAAGGTAAACTTAAACAAGATTTAGATTTATGGATTGCTGCAAAAGACTAACCCTCAGATTTTGAACCATGTCGGCTTTCTTCATACAACTGCATTATTATTAGTTAGTCAATAACTAGTATATTACTTATAGCAAAACAAGATACAATAACATACACACATACATCTAAACAATGAGTTAGGTGGTGAAAAACTAAATCTACCATGTGCTTCTCTGTATCTGCAGCATGTTGTTAATTATCTTGAATCCTGAAACAACAAAAACTTAGTCACAAACATCGGTACATACATATAAATATAATAATGACACAGTTTACAGCATTTTTTTTACCTCATCTCTACATCTAAAGAACCAGATGGATACAACTCATTTTCATTACAACAAATGCGATTAACCCAACAGAATATTTAGTTTCTTCATCCATAACAAACTTATCATGGAAATGAATGCCTCTTTCCTGATTAAAACAACAAGTAAACACCCATAAGAAAGAATTTACAAGATCAATTTACATACAAAGATAGCATCTACACTCTGACGCATTATCCGACAATAAAAAAGGATTAAACAACACCAACACCAAAACAAGACTCAAAGAAAACCACAGATAGATCGTATCTCAGGAACTGAAAAATAAAGTAGATCGAGGAGAAATGGTTGATCAATAAACATATTCGGCACAAAAATACCTAATTTAATGAGTTGATTGACTTTCAGATTATTCGAATTAACCTACTTAGGGAGAAAAAGAATATACTTGTGTAAGATAAACCCTAAATAATAATCATGTAAATCGCGAGAGAGTTAACAGTGACGGAAATGGAAAGGGGGTGAGAGGTGGCGGCAATAGCGAGTCGATTTCTTGAGCACAACACCGATCGAGTAATCCTAATCATAGGTCATTTTCGTTTTCTTTTCCGTGAGGGTTAGCGAATCGGTTTCCTTGAGGATAGGGTGAGAATCTGCAAATGGTGATGGCGGAGGAAGTTTTGGTCGATACACTCAGTACATCGTCGTCGTGCGAGACCTGAAGAGTCGGTGTGGGTTGGAGGTAGTTGAGGTAGTTATCAAACGGTGTTTTAGGGTTTCTTTTGATTGATGAATATTTTAGGAACTTCAAGTATGAAATTATTGATCTTTTACACACAATGCTTTTAAGGTTTCTTTTGATTGAAGAGGATTTTACAACATACGAAGAAGAAGGAGGAAGAGAGTATCAAGGCGGGGTTTTTTATTTTTTGGATTTCATTCCCCCCTCGGCAATTAAAGAATTGGAGTACGTGCGTTCATAAAGAAAAATATAAAGCGACAGTTTAGACGACACACTTTTTTAAGAAAGGTGCCCTCTGTGTTTTTAATTTTTTTTGTTGGACACTAATTTTAGGGCACACACAAATGCGTGTTCTCTATCCTTCAAATTTTGCAAAACTAACATTATTTTTTAGGGCACACACAAATGCGCGTCCTCTATCAGCGAGCGTCATTGTTTGCACGTCATTAAAAGGCTGTTTTCTAGTAGTGAACTCTGCCCGATTTTTACCAATTGTTACATTATCCCTCCGTTGGAAGGAATTTCGTCCTGAAATTCAATGTGTAGATAAAACATTATAAAACAATTAGTAGTGATTTTCGTTTCGCTTGATCCATACATGATCTTTCTAAAGTCGATTTAAGTCGCGTAGCTCTGAATTAGATAACCGATCTAATAGATTACTTTACCGCAAGTCACAACTAAATAAGGATATGGAATAAACGTTGTCGAGTCTTATATACAATTCAATCGTGTATACTTTCCCAATTATGAAACATTAGCATGGTTTCCTAACTTATTTTATTGAAAGAGGGATACCAAGTGTGTCATCGGACCGACACTCCTTGAGATTTGGCTTATGAAAAACATTGTGCATGTTGCTTAGTTCTGAACACGACTTGATATAAATATCAGGACCAAATTATGTTTAAGAGTTTCGAAGGTCCTTTGAGTCATGGTTTAACTTGCCTCGTTTTCTAAGCCAAATCATTCCACTTAAAGGAAAAAGTTTAAAGTCACACAGTATCTGACTTGGAGGTCGAGACTAACATCATTTGTCTATATAATTCTCTTGTTCATGTACATTTTGTAATCTTCTTCTAGTTCACACAATCTTTTCTATGATCTCATGAGTAATTCTTGGATCAGAATGCAGTGTATCACTTGCATACTCTTTGTTCATTTTCGTTACTCCAATCATTATTTAGTATACCAGTATTGGCGCTTGCATCCGTGTAAAATCTAAAACAGTGTAGCCTTGATGTTGGTGTGATAACTATCATTGTAGGAAAAACTCAATTAACAAGAATGAATATCTCATGAAATATACAAGTCTACCATACAGGTTTAAAGCATATTACCCAAGTCAGGATGGTCATTTCATTCTAACGATTGGGTGTGGTAAGCTATGCTTATGTCCAAGCGCGTACCCAAGGATTTCTATTGATAGTCAAGATTACTATGTGAATCTACTATCTTAGTGAGAGGTGATAGAGATCGGCACCTCGTGCTGTCTGACGACTTCTTTTGCAAGTTTTGGTCGGTTTTTCCATTTCACATGGTTCTTAGATTAGTAGAAGTGAGCGAACTTAGTCAACCTATGGACCACTACTTCAATAGAATCAAAACCATTAGGTTTATTGGGTAGCTTTGGTATAAAGTCCATTGATGTTGGTTCCCACATTTACTTGGGTATTTCTTTATTATTACTCTATTCTTGAGTGTTTCTAACCTTCTGCATTTGGTACATGTTTGTTATTTGTCCACTCAAATGGTAATCTCTACTTGCATGTATGTTCACCCATTCCATTTCTTTGGATATAAGCACATTAGGTCAGAGCTTGGATGGATTGGACACTTTAGTCTGTGAGCTTTATTAAAGACTATGCTCACATGTTCACTATACTGAGGGGTACATATTTTGTTCATAAAGTATTGCGTCCCATCCCTGAGTTTGACCATTTTTATTCGGTCTTCACAGACCTTCACTCGTGAAGCTTTTCTTTCTCAAAGTCTCGAGTAAAACTTCTCGAAATTGAGATGTAGGTTGTGAATGGATATTCATAGTTTATTCAATCTTCATTGACCTTTAGTCGTGAAGCTTTTGGTATATTTGCTTTCTTTGTAGGTTTCTTCTTTTGACGAGCCAGTTAAATGGACTAGAGAACACAGCATATAGTTCATATTCTGAAATTTTACCAAAGAAAGAAGACGTAAGCTGATCTAAATAACCCTCGAACCGTAAGATTCAAATAGAAATGATTTTGTGGTCGACGGACGTGGTAAAATATCTGTCACGACGTGGGAACTGCAATTCGACATTCTTTAGGGTTTTGAGGATTCTAAACTTTTGAGACTGAGAGGTATTTTTCACTAGTGTCCCTCAAATAAATCACCTTTTTTTTATACGGAGGTGATTTGAAACCTTAGAGATAACTACCAAATATAAAAGTAATTATCTATGGTATTCAAATCGTTATGGAATATTTCATATTCCTTTGTTTACTACTAATTAATTAAACTATTAATTGATTAACAAAATAAGTCCCTCAAATAAATATCTTTTTAATTATGCTTTATTTTGTTCTTGTGTGTAACCCAAAATGACATTTCTGTTTATAGTAATATTACCGGGTTTGTTATGACTATTGACACTAATCTTTATCAATTACATGTTGATAATTACCATTCAAAGTTGATTTGAGCTTGTATGCCTTTGTAGCACCGATTTTACCTGTAAAAGCCCGAATAATTAACTCTTTGCCATAATATGACATATTGCTTATACTTTTTAAGTGATATATATCTTCAAGCTCGTGATTGTGTATTTCTTCAAAACAATCAAACCTATAATCACATTTTTTTTTGACAAGTTTCACAATAATCTTAGCTTTACAATCTTTACAATCTGTAACCTTGTATGTTGTGTTACGTTTGTCCTTAATATCCATTTACTTTATTTGTGGTTTTACTCATCCTATTGCAAACCAAATACATGTGCTTTAGTAAATCACCATTATTTTTTGCTTATAATTAAAGATAAATATGTTATTTTGTCAAATATATGTTTGCAAACATTATAAAGGACATATTTCACCATTAATTGTTAAAAAAAATGAATGACATCATCGTAAATAAATGAAAGTTTTAACCTATTTTTTCAAACATATTGCCATATATGATTTTTAGATCTAAAGTTATAACCTTACAACTTTCTCTTTATTTTTTAGATTAAGAAACCAAACTTATATTTTATCTTTCAAAGCAAAAAAAACTCAGCAACATCTGATGCGTTATTGCTCCAGCGACTCCGCCGCCGCCGACTCTACCACCACCACTATAGTGTCCTCCTTCTTCCATGGCGGATCTGCAACCTTTTTGTTGCTTTCTCCTACCATAAAATAATGTTGTCAAACACCACTAGATCAAATCACCATTGTTGCTTCAGATTTGCTTCGACGGAGATCCACAAAAATCTCTAGATTCACTCAGGTTCGTCACCACTTTCCTCCATCATATTTGAAAACTAAATTATCTCCGCCACTCATCTCCTCCAGATGTTTCGTGAACCACCACCACCACTACCGTTACCGCTTCCACCATCAACAATCATCACCAATCTAATTTTTTGTGGTCTGATTTGATGAGATTTGATGAAAACAGCCTTCTACTAGTGGTCGGTGGAACCATATCTATAGTAGTTTGACACACCAGAAGTCGGGTCTAAAAGTTTTAACGACTAATGAGACCAAATCTACAAGCTCCGACAAACGGCAATGCCAGATCTAGCAGCTCCTGTGAGCTGCAAGGATCCACCACAACCGTCTCCATCTAGATCCGGTTCATCTTCAATTCTCCAAGATTTGCTTCGTCTCTACCACCTCCATCCATCTTCTTCATCTCCGGTCACCACCCCGTCGCTTCTCTACCACATGTGCTCTACATTGGCAATCTTCATTTTGAGAGGTAACTTTTTGAATGATATTCATAACTTAAAACTTATATTTTATTATTGAAGAAAATCTTTAAACACTGCACTTCAATCTGTCAAATTTACTTTAAATAAATTTTGAATTAAAAAAGCATTAGCCTCCACATCTCTTTCATTAAAATGTGAATGAGTTCTAAAATATTATATTAAACTGTGAATTTGTGTGGTGCACACAAGAGATGACCTCCAGACTTTTCCAAATGAGGGCAAATAAAAATAGATTATCGAAAAATATTTACTACTTTATTTTTTACATAAGTTTAATACATAATTATTAAATGAATAAATTTATTTGTATCACATTCATATCGTTATATATTAAATATATTTGTAATATTCTCCATGAAATTGCTGTCAATAAAATTAAATAGTTAAACTACAATCACCATTAAAGAATAAAGTATCGAATAAAGTGGTTTTTTACAACAACAAACATGGTAATTGAACCCAGATGACTTAATGTTTTAAAAAAACAATAAAAAATCAAAGTGTATATATATATATATATATATATATATATATATATATATATATATATATATATATATATATATATATATATATATATATATATTGAGTTAGGTTCAGATATTTTCACTATCTATTGTGTGCATGTATGATTGATTCTAGACCAATCATTTTAGTTATTTTAAGCAAGTAATTAATGTATATTAAATGCTAAAGATGTAATTAATATACATTATATCTTCAACATGTAATATGCATTAATTACTTTGTTAAAATAACTAAAATGATTGGTCCAGAATCAATTATACATGCACATAATAGAAAGTGAAAACAAAATAACCTAACCCTATATATATATATATATATATATATATATATATATATATATATATGGTTGAGATCGGTTGAGAACTCATAGATTCCCGAGAACCTGAGAACTAAAAGTGAAGCGTTAGATCAAAAATAATTCATTAAGGGCATGATCGTAATCTTATCGATTTCATTTAATGTTTACTTTTTTTGTGTTATTCTACATATTAATAGAAATGTCTAAAACATTACATAATAAATCAAAATTTTGGATTTTTTTTAAAAAAAGTATTTTTTTTCCAGTTTTTTTTAAAAGTGCTGATTTTTAATTTTTTAAAGAAAACATGAATTTTTGAAAAACAAATCTGTTTTATGCAGATTTTCTTAAAAATAGTATTTTTTTAGTTTTTTTTTTAAATAGTATTTTTTTCAGTTTTTTTTAATAAAAAATGCAGATTTTTTAGTTTTTTTTATAGAAAACATGAATTTTTGAAAAAATATTGAAAAAAATATTTTTTTTTAAAAAACTGCATTTTTTTAAAATCATTTAAAAATCAATAAAAAAACTAGAATAATTAAAAAATACTATATTTTTTTAACCAAAAAAATCAACATTTTTGGTACATTTATGCATATTTTTACAAATGCATATATGCATATTTCATATACTATAATATATGTAAGAAACTCATTTTATTTACTAATCTATAAACACAATACAATAAGTATTTTATTCGATACAATATAAAATATAAAAAACAAAAAAATGCTACAAAATTTCCAAGCATTTTCATGTCTTCATGTCAATATTTCCATATTTTCTTCAATTTATCATTTTCCACCTCTTCAATATTCACCACAATTTCTTCGAAATCTACAAGAAAATTAAAAAGAATTTGATTGATGCAAAAACACTCACATAAATACATATGTGATTTACATGTGAATCACATGTAATTCAAATGTGATTTACATGTGAATCACATGTAATTCATATGTGAATTTCATATGAATCACATGTAATTCATATGTGAATTTCATGTAATTCATATGTGATTTACTTGTGAATCACATGTAATTCAAATGTGATTTATATGTGATTTACATGTTTGTCACATGTGATTCATATGTGAATCACATGTAATTCGGATGTGAATTACATGTGAATCACATGTAATTCATATGTGAATCACAAGTGAATCACCAAGTTAGTATGTGAAAAAATTTGTACATGTATAGATACCAAGTTAGTAAACAACTATGTGAAAAAAATATGTACATGGATAGATACCAATTTAAAAGAGGTATATCATCGTCCCTCATACGAATCTGATTATTAATTTCATCAGTTTGGAATTTTTAATTTCATGGATAATAAATAAGGATAATAATAATAATGCATACCTATGATCCAGTAAAGATTGCAGGCTCCTTTTCTACTAACTGTGTTGTAGTCATAGGATTGGTGGAGAGCTTTGTGAACATTTTTTTACCTGACCCACAACATCTTCATGTTTAACAGCTCTTGAGGCAGAAATTACCTGAAAAAAATTCATGATTCGTCATACAAGAATATTATGTCACTTTGAAGTACTATGGAGTTTATGCCCTTGAAGGTTCACTTGCTCAGGTTTGTTAACATTTCCTTTGGCTCCATTTACATTTTTATTTACATCTGTTTCACCGGTTGGATTCTGCTTTAAATGTTCTTCTATTTGTAGAGTGTCTGCAATAAGCAGAAGGCAAATGCATTGGGTGCTAGTTTTGTGTATTTACCTGCTGGAGAGAACCTAGAGTGGAGGGCTTATTTGCCATAAATTTGAAATTAATGTGTCACATCGATTTACTACATGAAGTAAACAACCATTTTTTTCAATTGATTTGCCATAAATTTTACCTGAATTTGACTATTTATACATGCACATATATTCATTCAGGCCTTATTTGATTAGATAAAAATGACACAAAATAAAATTAGAAATATGATACAAAGAGATTAGGCCAACTTTAAGAATATAAAAGTTAAAATATGATAAAACTTGAGTTTAGTGTTTACTATTTTATATCTTGATAAAAAAAACCAACATTATTAGAGTGATATTAATTATTTGTATCCTGTATCCAGTCAATGAAGTTGCTGAAATTCTTATCAGAGTGGCTACCATTACTTAATCTTCGACAAAGAACAGAGAAAAAATTTGACAAGATAATTAGAGATGAATTGTTTAATAGTTCACTGGGGCATTTTGTCAAACACCTAATAGGTAATACAACTCGCTTCAAATAAACTCAAACTGTAACATATTAGCAAGCAAAAAACACACCTTAAGCTGTAATTAACTCCAAATTATAATGTGAAATAAGTCCTATGATTAAGAAAAAGAATTAGTCTTCAATGATTGAACAAAATTTCACCTGGTATACTTAATGATGAACTCAACATGGATGCATTAATGGTGACGAACAAGTTGCGATGGAAGCTTTAAATCAAAGCAATGTGGCTTGAAATCAAACACGTATAGACAAAGCAACGTGTGTTGATATTGCAGAAACACACTAGAGATCTCACTTTGAAATACAGAAACATGAGAAATACCTTCATAGCTGGCAATGGTTGTTTCAGAATAGATTAGATCTGTTAACCCGTAGAATGGTGTCGATTTGTTGATTCATCGATTATCTGCAGACGATTTAGAAATTAGGTATCATGGATTGGAAGTCAACGCAAATTAGAACCTGTAAAAATCTCGATTATCAAGTTGAGATGATGAATTTCTGATTTCAGTAAAGAATAATAGTGGATCGTGGATTATTCATCGATGATTTGGAGATGAATGACATTGGAATTGTAGTTGTCTGCAGAAGTATAGGTGGTTGATCAATCGAGGAAGGACAAACAGGGAAGAGATACGGTGAAGAAGATGACATGAGAGAGAGAGAAAGAGAGAGAGAGAGAGAGACAGAGAGATGTAAATGAGAGGTTTAATCAGGGAATTAAAATAATTCCTAAAATGACCTTGATTCATTTCAATTTCTCTACCCCCCGTGTCTTATTTTCTCTAACTATTTACAAAAATGTCATAGATCATCTTGACCCTCTATTATTTTGATTTAACGGTCTTTGTTTGGTTCTCAGGTTCTCGGGAAATTATAGGTTTTCAAATGATCATTCCTCTCTTTTTCTTTCTTTCTTTCTTTCTCTCTCTCTCTCTCTCTCTCTCTCTCTATATATATATATATATATATATATATATATATATATATATATATATATATATATATATATATATATATATATATATATATGATGTTGATGGTGGCGTAAAGTAGCACACAAATCATAAACTAGCAAATAAAATTGAATAAAAAAAAAATCAATAGTGCAATAAGGCTAGAGAAGTAGGGTCGAAGACTACTTACCTAATAAGCACCCCTCATTAACTTATTTATTTAGAATTAACTTTTTTCTTACATTGAAAACTTTACCCCATATTTAATTCTCGTTAACTTTTTTTTTTTTTTTTCATTTGATTTACTTATCTAATAACAAACATTTTTAACAATGTAAGTGAATTTTTTTTTATATAACACTAGGGTAAATTATACGAATGGTCCCTGTGGTTTGGGGTAATCTGCGTAGTTGGTCCCTAAGAAGAATTTTTAACTCGTAAGGTCCCTATTGTTTGGTTTTGTTGTGTGTTTGGTCACTACCACTCTTAAAAATACTGTTTTGTCCTTACTGTTATTTTTTAATTAAAAAATCATTTTAATAATTATTTCTTATTTTCACTATTTATATTATTATTATTATTATTATTATTATTATTATTGAGAAACATAATTAGATTACCTCCTCCTCTAATCCAACCCAACCCTTCACTCCTCCCGCCGTTCACCATCTTCTTCCAGTAATCCTCCACCCAACCACCATCAACCTTTCTTTCTTCTTCAGCAAGGTTGTCGTAAAACCTCCACCAAAAAAAACGTCGAAGAAACCAGGAATAGAAACTGTCAAATCTGAAGCAATGTGGAAATCAAACTGGAAGAAAATCGTCGGAGATATCAGATCACGAAAAGCAGGCTTACATAAACTAGATCACTAGAGAAAGTGAAGGAATCCGAAGAAAACAGAGAGTCTGACGGGTTGTCCCTCTATTTAACCCCATACCGTTGCTCACCCCACCCATTTATCCCTTACTGTCGACACCTTATATCAAAAACCCTAACATCATTCTCCTCCCATTGAAACTGGTGATTCATAGGGTGAAGGCACCGTTAAAATTCCCGATTGAAATCGTCGGTGTCTGAAGTGAACTAGAGCCACCCCAACCATTTGGAATTTGTATTAGAAACCATGTGAATCGGAGCTTACTTTGATTTTTACACCTTGTTTGAAAATCGTTTCAGTAAGCTCATGAATCGGATTCTGATTTTGATTTTCATCTTGATCGTTTGATTTTGTTTTGATTATCACCAAATCCAGTTTTGATTAACATCGATTTTAGTTTCAACTTTCTTTGAGTTTGATTTTCATTACTAACACGTTTGATTTTGTTTTGATTGTCACCGGATCTTTTAGCATATGGGGAAGAAGACGAGTTGGTTGTATTGGTCAGTTACCTGCCTTTTTTTTTCCAGGTGGCAGAGGATTGTGGAGGCTACCGGAGGAACTATGGAGGTTGTAGGAAGCTTGGTCTAGGACTTCTACGTTTTCATTGATTGAAGAGAGAGAGAGAGAGAGAGAGAGAGAGAGCAATGGGATAGGAATGAACCAGTGAAGTTGTGGTGGGTGGGTATTTTTGTTTTTAGAATTATAAATTAAAAATAAAAATTAATAAATAAACAAATTAAAAAAGAAATTAATAAGGGTAAAAAAAGTCATTTTAGGTCAAACACGAACTAACGACGCAACAAAACTGAACAATAGGGACTATCCGAGTTAAAAATTCTTCTTAGGGACCAACTACTCAGATTATCCCAAACCACAGAGACCATTACTATAAAAACAAAACATGAATCGACACACGTACAAAATATGAATCGGCACCCGTCAAGCGAAATTTCTAAGTGCATCAAAATTTAGAGTGAAATGGAGATATGAATATGAGAGGGTTTTTAACCTTTTTAGTCTTGTACTTTCTATTATTTATATCACCTAAATAAATACTATAAGTTTTTATTTTTTTTTATCATTTTAAAATTAATTATAAACTTTTTTTTATTAATAATTATAGTGGCAAAGTCCTTACATTTTTACCTTTGCACCATGTAAATATGTTATTGTTCTAAAAAAATCATCATTTATAAACTTATTACAAAAAAAAAGTTTAAAAGGTTATAAAAATGTTTTAAAAAGGTTGTATAAACTGTTTTATTAAAATCAAATATGTTTTTAAGTTAAAGAAAATGTGAATGAAAGTCTAAACTGCTTTATTAAACTGTGAATTAAAGTTTTGAAATGTAACTTTTAAGTTGTGAATTTTCTGTATTAAACTGTAAATTAACTATATTAAGTTGTGAATTGATTGTATTAAGTTATGATGGTTGTATTAAGCTGTGAATTTCTTGCATTAAGCTATAAATTTATTATGCATTCCTTGTTTGCTTCTTAAATGTGAGATGAAATAACACTATATATAGGTGTGACTTAATTTAATTTTGAATAAAATATATAAATTTATGAATTAGTGTACAATGGATTGTATTATGTTGTGAATTTATGTATTAAACTAAAAATGGACTGTATGAAGTTGTATATATTATATAAATTTTGTGTTAAATACGAATGAACGTATGCATGAAAAAATTACACTATTAGTGAATTAATATGTTTATTAAACTGTGAATATGGTATTTTAAACTGTGAATATGTCTTATATATGGTATATTTTTTTTAAATAAATCTACAATTTAGAAAAAATAGATAATTGAATTTGTCAAGGCATATATCTATTTTTTTATTAAAATTTTGTATATTTGGCTGCAAAAATAAATTGGTATGTATTAAAAAGTATTACCAAAGAATTGAAACCTACAATGTTTATTCTATTAAGTTGTGAATACGATCAGAAAATGTCATTAAATTTATAGTTAGTCTAGCGGTGATCCGATGGTGGTCCTGTGGCGGTCCAATAGTGGTCCAACGATTTTTCTAAAATGACAACAAGTGACAACTAGTTGTAAAGTAGGAAATGAAAAAGTTTGCTTAATATAATATTAATGTTTGA
This sequence comes from Lactuca sativa, assembly GCF_002870075.4. NCBI lineage: Eukaryota > Viridiplantae > Streptophyta > Magnoliopsida > Asterales > Asteraceae > Lactuca > Lactuca sativa. Next base: position 97,431,425 of record NC_056630.2, on the reverse strand, counting down.
TTTTTCCAAAATGTCCATAATAAAAACATTTAAATAAAATGGTTATTAGGTTTTTTAACCTTTTTGGGTTCTTATTTGAACCACTCCCTATATATATATATATATATATATATATATATATATATATATATATATATATATATATATATATATATATATATAGAGAGAGAGAGAGAGAGAGAGAGAGAGAGGGGGGGGGGGGGGGGGGGGTGTTTCAAATGTGGATTGACAATTGTTGTGTGGATGTAAGGATTAATAAGGACCAATTATTTTAAAAACCTATAAAAAGGTAATTTGGTAATCTTAAAAATAATTATTTATGGTAAATTGTTAAATTAATTAATAACCTTTTAAAACAGGAAACCAATATTAATTCTCGCCTAATTCGTCTTCATAAAAAACCAGTAGAAATCGACCCGTCAATTTGATTCACCCTAGATGCCACGACTGCCTTTTCTCTCCTTCCCATATCGTCTTCCACGACAAGATCGATTTTCAGTTTTCTTCTCTTCTGGTTCGGTTTGTTCAAAGGTACCAAGGAACCTCAAACAAGTGATGCCTCTACCCTAATCATTGATCATCAGTTACCTGCTGCTTTCTTTTTTCGCCTCAAACAGATTGTAATTATGGTTATTAACTTGGGTGAGAACCATCTGTGTTTCTGAAAAAATTGGTTTGTCAAACTTTTTGCTTTGCCTTTTCTCCTCCTTCAAATTTATATGGATGGTTGTCTATTTATTTCTATTCAACAAGAAATCAATGGAAGTGAAGTTTCGCCCACCTTATCTCATGCTCCGATCATGGTCGCATACCACAGATAGAGACAACCAATGGTATTCTTCTCTTCCCTTTATGTTTCTGGCATGTTATGTTTTATCATAATAAAGATCTTTCTGAATAGTTCGCTGAAGAATTCAAAGGAAGTAATTGTAATTCTATGGACAAAGAGGTCCCTATTACCTGTAAAGCATTTTAAGTTGTCTTTAAGCCTTGGCATTGAAAAAAATAATGACAGACTTGTTGAGTGTTGTATAAGTAGCAACGATGGAGATGAGCAACCCTTGCAACGAAGTTCAATCTTTCTCTAAATTGCAAGAGACAACTTCAAGTTATGTAATTTACCAAAAGGAGAGTGGATGTATTGAAACAAATTGTAGCAATTGGCTCCCTTCTGAGTTGTGCTTAACGTATAAGAAATGGGGAATGTCAAAATTGAATCCATGACAAGTACTTTTCTTTTACTCTTTTTGACTATTTGTATGTTTTAGTAGGTTGCATTTGATTTCTTGTTTTATACTTGAAGGTTTAATTTTAAATTTAGTTCTAATTTCTAAGTGGATTGTCTTCGGGTGGGTGAGGTAATGCAGAAAAGGAACTTGTGTATTCTCCAAGAACGTATTCTTCATGAATGCATTCTTTAAGAATGTATTGTCCATACATGTAAAAGAAAGCGCGATCATTGAGTTTTATCAATAGAGAAATAAGAAGGGTTTTTAAGATAGTCATTTTTTATGTTGGATTCTGTTAGTACATGTATAAGTGTATAAAAATGTATAAGTCCATTATTTTTTATGAATATATATATGAATTTGTATTTTACTCTGGATTTCTATGAACATATAAAAAATGTTGTATTATTTAATTTAAGATTCAGGAATGACATTATTATTAAAGATGTTCATTCTGTTGGAATATATTTTAATCATATTAGGTATTCTATAAGAATATGTCTTCAATCAGAATATGCATTCTTTTTTAAATCTAGTCCGAAATTTCCTCAAAAATCATATTTTTATAATTAAAAAAATCCATTATCCTTTAAAACCTAGAATTTCCTTTTTAAAATCTGTTTAAACGACTAAAATACCCTTACAAGGATATTAGTGATATTATATTGTACATGCCCTACCATTTTAATATCATGCACCCTAAATCAAACCCCATCAATATTTTTTCATCCATTGGTTAAGAGTCACTCCTATGACAACATAATATTTGTTGTCCACATTATATATATATATATATATATATATATATATATATATATATATATATATATATATATATATATGAGAACCAAAAAAGATTAGGAACCTAAGAACCACTTATATTTAGGTTATCACTAATGTATTTTCGTATTTGTTTTGATTTTTTTTTTTAAATCTTTGATAGGTTGTCAAAAAGAAAAGGGAGATTGTTTGATCAGATGTTTCATTTCACCTTACTTGAAAAACACTTTTCATATTTCCCTTCTTCCTTCCTCCGGTGACACCAACCACCGCCGCCCCTACCACTGGCAAACAACGTTACTCCAACGATTTTCCACCACCAGCACCACCTCCTCTGTTCACTTCGGCTATCGTCTCCTCCATTCACTTCTGCTACCGTCATATTCGATCTCCAATGAATCACCAGATCTGCATCAGATCTGACTTGATTTAGATGAGATTTCATCAGATCTACAAGAAATCTCATCGGATCTACATCAAATCATGATCTCGAAACCGCCACTACGAATCAAATCTAGATCTTGAAATCACCACCACTAAAATCGACGGCTGATGCCTCCTGGGAACTGAAACCAACCACCATTGGTCCACCGTTACCACTTCTCTCCTCCGTTGCCTTCTCCGGTGACATCACTTTTTTCAATAAAGCACCTGGACAGTGTTCCTTCTGCTACCTCTCGTTCCAAAACCTTAGGAGAAACCCTAGACATGTAACTTCATTAACGAGGTTCTTAGATCTGAAGTGGTATGGTCTAGATATATGATCTCCGGTGACAAGTAATAATTTTTGACTTTAGATCTTTGATTTACACCTCCAGATTTTCGAGCTCTGCCGATATTGCCAGATCATATCACAGAGCGTCGCTAACCGCCGCCGTCGTTGCTACCTTGCGCTTCGGTGAAACACCGGCAACTCGTCTTGAGTTGTGAATTTGTTTACTTTTCTTAATAAGGCTGTGAATTCATACCTTAGCAAAATATAAGACGAGATCGGTAAAAAATGAAAAACAAATAAAAAAAGCATCCGGGACATTTTTTTCACATCTCTAGAACCACTTTGCTTCTTAGTCAGTGCAGAGTCTGTACAAAAAAACTCACTCCAGAAAAATGAAATATAGAATATCAATTCAATTTTTCCTTGATAAGGTCGTAAAGTGTAAAGAAAAAGAAGTAAATTGTAAAGAAAAATAAGAGAAACCCTCTTCCCAATAAATCATTACTTGTTTTTTTACGTTATTGTCAATTAAAATTTCTTCAATAAGAAATTTTAATTTTAAGTTGTGAATGCATAAGTATTTGTTTTCTACTTGTTTTTCTACATGCATCTGTTGTGATCTCTATGATATAGTTTTTTTTTTTTTTTTTTTTTTTGTTATAGTGTGAATTTGATGTTTTAATCTCTCATTTGTCGTATAATTTGTTTAATCTTAGTTTTAACTGCTATTAAGTTGTGAATGTATAATTTTTTTTGAATTAAACTTTGAATTTATTATAGTAGTTTGTGAATTTTCTATATTAAATTGTGTATTAATGGTAATAGATGTTTTAAGTTGATAATATGGTTGTGGATGCATACTTTTTGTGCATTAAACTTTGAATTTTGTGTACTAAATTGTGATTTTTGTGTTTTAAACTGTGAATTGACTGCATTAAACTGTGGATTTTCTTCCTAGATTATGAATTGACTATATTAAGCTGTGAATTTTGTGTATTAAATTATTAATTGGTTGTATTAGGTTGTGAATGAATTGAAATTAAGTTGTGATTATTTTATAATTTTTTTTGCTTTTGAAATATTGTAAATTTTATTCATGGCTTAATATATTAAATTCACAATTTAAAATATAAATGATTTATGTATAAATTTTTTTGTTGATTTTCTTCTGAATATATTTATTTTTTGTGTTGTATAAGTATGTAAGAATACATTAGTTTTAATAATAGTTTTGCATTAAATTCAAAATGAGTGAAATAAATGGTTTTATTAGACTACGAATTTAGTATTTAAGTTATTAATGCATGAATTTATTTATTTACAGATCTGGATTAAGTTGTGAATGAATTGACATTAAGTTGTGAGTATTTTATAATTTTTTTTGTTTGCTTTTGAATTAATGTAAATTTTATTTATGGCTGAATATATTAAATTCACAATTTAAAATATGAATGATTTATGTATAATTTTTTTTGTTAATTTTGTTCTGAATATATTTATTTTTTGTGTTGTATAAGTATGTAAGAATACATTAGTTTTAATGATAGTTTTGCATTAAATTAAAAATGAGTGAAATAAATGGTTTTATTAGACTGTGAATATAGTATTTAAGTTATTAATACATGACCTTATTTACATATCTGATTTAGAAGAAAATCATGGTTGCGATACTGGTACAGGTGGTTGGTGGTAGTGTGTGGTGGTGGTAGTAGAAGAGTTTGAAATTTTGATTTCTTTTAGTTTGTGAATTATTGTAAAATAGTTTGTATTAAGTGTTGGATTAGGTGTCTAAGCCCATAACTATAATTGGTATGTACTTGAATTGATAGCAGCATAGTCCTTTTGGGTTGCCCTCAAACCTAGCAACCAGACAAGGAAATTATGAAAGGAGAGATATTAATTTATTATAAGATTAATAAATTAATATAAATGAATTTATTAATATGTTAAAAGATTAATATATTAATTAGAAATCATTATGTTTAATTAATTGTTAGCCAAAAATTAATTAGAATTAATTTTGGGGTTAAAAGAATTAATTATAAAGTGTAGGGACTAGTTTGCAATTATCTAATAGTTGAGTGGAAGGCTCTAGAACCCCCTTGGAAGAGGGTGGACGAAATCTTCAGGGGAAACCCTAATAATTTCGTCCATAGGGGCTTGGATAAGGCCCTTGGGTTTGCTTAGGCCCTAAGCAAAGGATAACTAGGGTTTCCCCTAAACCCTAGATCCCTCAGCTATATAAGGAGCCTCCTGGTTCATGTTTTGGTCACTCTTTCTTTTGAAGAAACCCTAAGAGCCGAAAATTTGCATACTCCCTCTCCCCTCTCTCCTCTACTTTCCTTCTTGCTAGTTTGGGTGTGATTCCATTAGAGGCATTACACCTGTAGTGCTAAGCTTCCAAGAAGATCAAGATCAAGATCAAGATCAAGATCAAGGGAATTATCAATTGTTTACTATAACAATTGAGAGGTATGTAATTACTAAACCCTAGTTTGTAAATTTTAATTATAGCCTCTCTCCTCTAGGGTTCTTATTTTGCAATTCAAAGTTGTATGTTCAATAGTTAAAACATAGATCCAAAGTAGGTTGCATGTGAACTTAGGAATTGTTTTCTAGTTTATTTGTTTGACCTAAAACCCATTAGTGGTATCAGAGTCTTTGTTTGTTTTAAATTGAATTGTTATAATTGTTGAATTGCAAATTAGGGTTTATAGCTATTAAACCCTAAAGGCCATTTTTCAATTTTTAGGGTTGTGGATCAAAGGGTTTTCAAAAACCCTAGCCTCCAAAGAACCCTAATCGAAATTAGGGTTAAGGGTTTTGAAAAACCCTAGCCGCCTCCCTTGTAAATTTCGAAATTACTAGATATTTTAGGGTTTCTTGCTTTGGATAATTGTTACTTGATTAGATTAATTGGATAATTATCCTTTACCCTAAAATTTCGAAATTTAGAGGGATAAGGATTAGGATTAAATTAATTGATTAATTTGATTGGATAATCCTTACAAGATTTAATAAATTAATTAAAAGTTAATTAATAGATAAATATTAAATCTAATTAATTGGTTTATTTAAATTTAAAATTTAATAGTTTAAATTTCGAAAATTTATATAAACCCTTGGAGTTTTAAAATGTTTTAAAACACACCTTATATATATTATAATTAAAAGTTAAATATTATATATGTATAAGAATATGGTCAGTCAAATCGCTAGTATGCCTCATTCACGAAGCTAGTCTATAAGGGGGGTATAAGGAAACTGCCTATAAAATGGTAGTTGAATGGGTGTCCACTCTCACCCACCGCTTCCTTGATTAGTGGAGGGTCGTTAGCAGAACGGATTTGATAGGACAACTACTTCTCATTAAAAGTATAATGCTATTAAAGAAAGTACTAGAACATTATTTTTCAAAATCCCAACTCTAGTTACTTTATGAAAAATGTGAAAAGTGTGCTAATCCATGAAATTGCACATTATGCTTTATTGGTCGTTAGTGGAGCGTGTGTGGTTAACCGGCACACTAAAAGGCACTAATAAAGAGTAGTAATGGGTATCTTATAGTTATCATTTTGATGGAGCGCGTGTGGTTTACCGGCACATCAATAGTTAGTGATAAAACAATAAGGTTACCAAGCACATTTGTATGGTTATTCACATCTAGTTTGTGATCCTCGGTATCCCAGTCACAAATAGTAGAGCATAATCCGAGATTAAAACATGCCATTAAATAGTTTTAATGTATCTAAAAAGAATTAGGAATTTCACTTCGTTTATTTTGTCTAATGGTGGAATTGGTGAATCGTCATTCACCTACCTTTATGAGATTTGAACTTGGATCTCGGCATCCCATTTCTAAGTTATAAATCGTCATAGTTGGATCCTAACCTTGATATGATATCTTTGGGTTATTATATTGAGGTGTCTTGAAATCTGACAATAACTATCTTTCTTTTCAGATGTCTACTCCTGGAAACACTTCTGCTTCATCATCCTCCAGCCACAACTTTTCTTTACTCAACATCTGCTCCAAAGTCGTTATGGATGGCTCGAACTATAATGATTGGATGCGTAACATCAAGATGGCGCTCAGATTCGAGGATAAAGAGTATGTCCTTGAAAAGGAGCTCAAAGAACTTGATGAGTCAAAAGCCACTCCCGAAGAGTATGCTGCCTACAAGAAACACTATGATGATGCTACCAAAGTGGCATGCATCATGGTTGCAACTATGTCCCCAGAATTGCAGAGGTACTATGAGGACTACTGGCCTTTTGAGATGAACAAGGACCTTATGGAAAAGTACCATAAGCGAGCTCGTCAAGAAAAGTTTGAGGTAGTCAAGTCACTCATGGCTTGCAAGATGAAAGAGGGGGAATCGGTTGTATCTCATGTGCAAAGAATGCAACGCTACATAGAGCATTTGGTCAAGCTCAACATTCACTTCGATGAGGAATTGGCCATTGACATGGTCTTGAACTCGTTGCCTGATTGTTATGTTCAGTTTATCTTAACTTACCATTTGAACAACACTGAGTAGACATTGGCCCAATTGCACAACTTGTTGCTGTAACAGCCCGGAATTTCAAGTATTGTAATAATGATGATTTTGGGGTGTTTTAAGATGGGACTCGGCGAGTTGGAGCCTAGACTCGCCGAGTAGGATCGCAGGCTTGGTCGCGGGTTCGCGACTGGACTCGACGAGTCCAGATATGGACTCGGCGAGTCTACGCTGTTTAGCGAAAACCCTAACCGTTCAGGTTTGGGTCGTATATAACGCATTATATGTCGTCATTGTTCGTCTTTTAGTCGATTGAGAAGAACCCTAAGCGGCTGTGGGCATCTAGAGCAAGATTGAAGGCCATTGGTGACTTGAAGAAATTGTGGTGCAAGGAGGAGAAGAGTTTTGGCTAAAGGAACTGCAAGGGATTCGAGTTCTGAAGTTTGGGGACACAGAGAGTGCATTATTCAGGTAACATTTCGGATCATTTCTGTTATATTGATGTGTGCATGGATCTAGGGTTTATGGAACCCATTTGGTGATTAGATGGATTATTACCTTGTTACCCAAACGAATATAACCCTGTATTAGGACCTTTAGAGGTCCAGAAGGTCCCATGCTTGTGTATTTCGTAACCATACTTATCCCAGGATGCAGTTTGAGCGGTTGCATGGCATGGACTCGCCGAGTCAATGAACAGACTCGGCGAGTAGCTTGAAGATTTACTGGGACTCGTCGAGTTATTCTTTAGACTCGGCGAGTTGAGTCGGGGTGGCCCCGCGATTCTTCCAGGAGGAACTCGTCGAGTAAAACGGGGATACTCGACGTGTAGAAAGGGTGTCTTAAGGAATCGGTGAGTTAAGGGCGAGTGGACCCAGAGTCGTTGAACTCGGCGAGTTAGATCGCGGGTTGGGTGAAGTTCTGAGTATGGGGACTCGGCGAGTCATAGGGTTGACTCGGCGAGTAGGGTCAGTCAGGGGTTGACTTTGACCTTGTCTTTGACCAAGGATTTACCAGTGGTTCCAGGGGTATTTTGGTAATTGTTGTTATTGTTTGAGTTCAGTGCATTGGTGACTGTCTAGAGGTGGAGATCGTATCAGTGATCGAAGCAGCTTGAGCTATCTGTTCAGTCAGCAGTTTCGAGGTGAGTTATCCTCACTATATCGCTAGGGTTTATGGCACCAAGGCCGAACCTTTTATCGGATGGAAATCCGGGTAGTTGACATTACATGTTATGGGCCGGAAGGCATTGCTATGTGGAACGGAAGGTCATGGCCTGGAAAGGCGTATGTATGCATTTAGTATGTTGACTGATTCATAGGGTAATGTTATGCTAGTGACCGGCTAGATCGGTATCTTGTTTAGAGTAATGCTATGATATGTGATCTGTTGATCGATTGTTGTCTATGAACTGCTATATGATTATTTGTTATGTTATATATGCATTTTATGCTTATTGGCCGGAAGGCGATATGTTATGGGCCGGAAGGGGATATGTTATGGGCCGGAAGGCAATATGTTGTGTGATGGACCGGAAGGTCGGCGTGGGTAGGACCGGAAGGTTTACCCAGCAGGGACGGAAGTCCCCTGAGACACATGGACCGGAAGGTCAGGGCCTGGAAAGGCGTATATGTGGTTGGTATTCTGGGAGTAACTCACTAAGCTTTCGGGCTTACAGTTGTGGTTTTATGTTTCAGGTTCTCAAGAGTTTGTGGTAAGGCAAGGGCGTGATCGTACCGTTCCTCGCGTTGGTGTTTTATGATATGAACCTGGGAAATTACTCTGTTTAATAATGTATTGAAAACCTTTTTGTAACAATGTTAATAAAATGGGTGATTTTGAAAAGTTTTAATTGTTTTGAAATTTTGGATGTTACAAGTTGGTATCAGAGCCTTGGTTTGAGTGAATTGGGGAAACATTCATGTGACTCCAGTCTCAAATCGAGGAGGATTTTAAAAAGAGAAAATTAAAATGAGAAATTAAAATGGTTTTCAAATTTGGTAAAAGGAGGACGCGGAGGTACGATCAGCCGGAGCCAGTAAGTAACCCCAAGATACCATACATGATATTTGTTTATTTGAGCTTGATAGCACAACATGCTAGAGTTAGGCTAGGGATCTTCAGGAATTCATGATAATGTTGCCTGATATGTGATGCCTGTAGCCTAGGGTCCCCTATGGGATGCTCTCAGAGTTCCTCTAGTGGTGAGGGTTGATAGTTGTTATGCATGTTCCCTAGGGTATTGTGGTAGTACTTCATACAAATATGGGTAGGTGTGGAAGGTAGTATGGGCCCATACTACTGAAAGCACAGGACCCATACGCGTATCAGGGAAACCATGGTCTCTGGGGTAGGGTTGCGAGAGTTGGATCCCAGGATTTTGGGAAGTGTCTGAGATTGGTAGGGTGTCTTCATTATGGAGATCTCGAGGCATGATGATAGTGGATCCGGATCAGGATCGGGAGCTGGAGAGCGAGTTCCGGGTGGATCGGTGCCGTCGAAGGTTATCGTTCGGACGAGCACGAGCGAGCGGGATGCGAGGATTCGTGAGATCCTGCGTGATGGGGTTGCTGCATTGTTCCGGGCTGAGTTGCCGGAATTGTTTGGGTCGATCATGACCGCCATGATCGAGTATTTTGATGAGCGATATGCGGCTCTCGCAGAGACGGCTGCCGCGGTGGCTACAGCGGCTGTAGCAGCGGCAAGGGGAGGAGCTAGTCGGGGTTTCCAGTATCGGGACTTCTATTATACGAAGCCTCCCACATTCGATGGAGTTCAGGACCCGATTGTTGCTATGAGATGGTTATCAGACTTGGAGGGGTGTTTCTCCACGAGTTTATGCCCTGCCGATCAGAGGGTGAGGTGTGCTCTGAACCTGTTGAGGCTAGGAGCGAAGGATTGGTGGAGATTGACTACGAGGTCATTTTCTGATGCGTAGAGGGTTGCGGTTTCATGGATTAATTCAGAGAGATGTTCAGTACTCGCTATGTTCCGCGGGATAAAAAGGAGAGATTGGCTCGGGAGTTCTTTGAGCTGAAGCAGGATTTGGAGTCGGTGACTGAGATCACCAGGATGTTTATTGAGAGGGTGATGTTTTGCCCTGAGTTCGCTTCGGAGCAGGCTCAGATGTCCTGATATCTGAGTATGCTCAAGAGGGATATCAGACAGTTCGTGTCTGCGCAGAGGTGTGAGACCTTGTTGGAGTTGCAGGAGGCCGCCATGTGGCGTGAGTTAGAGGTTGAGTTACAGTTGCGTGAGCTGAGGCAGACCCCGATGCAGTCGCAGTCGGCGCCGAAACGGTCCAGTACCGTTGATGTTAGAACGGGGGATTGGAGCGGCCACACTTGTGGGAAGTATGGGAGGGGTCACACCGGAGTTGCTGGTCCGGTGGTGCATGCCGCAAGTGCGGAAAAGAGGGGCACTATGCGCAGGATTGTCAGCAGTCAGTGCCGATTCGGGATTTGAGGATTTGTCATCATTGTCGGCAGGTTGGACATTTGAGGGTCAACTGTCCACAGCTTTTTGCAGGACCGGTGCAGGCTCTAGCACCGGCCACCTTGAGGAGTTCAGGAGGAGGACAGGATGGAGCGGAGCCCCAAGGGCTCAGAGTCATGCTTATCGGCTTGCGGCAGAGGGAGACGGAGCAGTGCCGGAGGTAGCTGCGGGTATAATGCTTTCTTGATGTCTTGATTATCTTGCGTTGATTGTGGCGTATTGTTGTGCTGGTATCTTGTGTGGATTTCGATGCAATATTCGTTGTTTCGCAGGTTTGGCATGGTTAAGGAATGGTGTTCAGGTTTTTGCTTTGGCATTCGTTGTTCCCTGATGGTTGGTATGGTTATAGTTGGTGTCTTGGTGCCGGTATCCTTGTGTGGTTTTAGATGCGGTATTCATCCTTTTTCAGGTTGTGGGTTTGGTTATGGGTTATTGCTTGGGAATTCCGTTGGTTATCGTTCGTGAGGGTTGATAGTGGAGATGTGGCACTGGGTTGAATGTCGGGTAGCATCTGTAGTCGTGGAGTGGATAATTGAAAGACCGGATTCTTTTGAGCGGATTGATCAGGGAGGAGATGTGTTTTGCTGAGGGTTGCTTATGCTTGTGGGAAGCAGTCAGTGGGTAAATGTTCTCTTTGTGCAGGATTGTTCTGAAAGGTCATTAATGACGATCGGTGGCAGTTAGTCAGTGCTTTAGTGGGGGAGAATTGGAGAATTCTCCGGGAGATCGATGAGTATGTGAGGGTGCTTAGCTGTTGGGATTCAGCAGTGTTTGTCAGCACAGAGTATAGGCCGACGAGATCGAGTGTCGGGTATGCGGGGCGGGATACAGACCTAGGGCATTTGATTGTGGAGGCCTGAGAGAAGGCCGGGATCAAGCTTGAGTAAGTAACCGGGGTTATGCGATCAGAGTATTGGTATGTTTGAGGTACGTGATGGGTTGTACTGCATTAATCCCACGGGATTATGTTGTGCATGTTTCTAGAGCTGGAACCGGAAGGTTCCCAGAGTTAGAACCTGAGGGTTCGCAGAGTTGGGTGTACGGACCCACAGAGATATAGCCTCGAGTGGCTAGTATGTGTTATGAGAGTCGGTCCAGTCATGCTGGAGACTCTGTTGGTATTGCTGGATCAGTTTGAGATTGCGGATTGTGTATGTTGCAGTGTGATTGCATTGGAAGGTCTGGCCCCGGGTTAGTGATCATGTTTAGCTGAGGTAGTGATTTTGATGAGTGGAGAGAGTGCATGGGATTGAGAGCCCCTGCAATGAGAACCAGAGTATGTGAATAGCGGTTACGCAAAAAGGGTGGTGTCGCTTGGGGCAAGCACCGTAGCACCGGTTGGAGTGGCATTATGGCCAAGAGGGTCCCTTGGAAGGAAAAGAGGAAAGTGTGTAACTCCGAAGGGGGTGCAAGTTCACGAAAGTGAAAGCTGCAGAGCAGAGTTATGGTTAGAGTATTTCGAGTATGGTTTCGAGCATCGTGTTCGCGGCAGTGAAGTAGGAACCCATCCGGGTTGGGATGACTATCGAGACTCAGAAGGGATGCAGGGGGAGAGAGAATCTTGAATTCTCAATGTGATTCTGATCAGGGTATAGGATGGATATTAGTGGTTCATCTTGGGAGATGTTCGAGGATATCATCAGTGTATCGGGTCTTTCAACCTGCGGGTGTTGGGACTAGTTCCGTATGTGTATGTGATGGCAAGAGGAGAACTTGTGAGAGTTGCTCTGAGAGTGAGAATGGATCTCTCAGTCGGTCCGGAATGGACAAAGTGGGCTTTGGATCGGGGATCCGGTGGTTCATGGTTTCCTAGCCCTTATGGGTCGAGTGATCGTTGAGATTTAGAGCAGAGTTGCATCTTGGGTAATTTTCGGTTACAGAGAGTGATGTGCAGTACAGAGATCGTGCTTCAGTCGACAGAGCAGATTCGACAGAGCCGACAGGAAAAGTTATACAGACAGATGCTGGTCCGAGCTTGAGTTTCAGGTCGGCGACATCGTACTCCTGAAGGCCTCTCCTTGGAGAGGGGTGATTCGATTCAAGAAGAGGGGCAAGTTGGGGCCCCGGTATATTGGGCCTTTTCATGTGATTGCGGGGGTAGGCCGGATGGTCTACCGTTTGGAGTTGCCCACGGATTTTAGACAAATCCACGACATTTTTCATGTGTCGCAATTGAGAAAGTATATAGCCGATGAGTCGGCAGTGGTTCCATTGGAGGATATTCAGGTGGATGCGAGCCTGAATTATGCTGAGAGACCAGTGTCCATCAGGGATCGGAAGATCAAGGTTCTGAGGAACGAGGAGGTACCTCTGGTATTGGTTCAGTGGCAACATCGGAAGGGATCGGAAATGACTTGGGAGCCGGAACGTGAGATGCGGGAGCAGCATCCGGAACTATTTTCAGAGTGAGACTTCGAGGGCGAAGTCTAATCCTAGTGGGGGAGAATTGTAACAGCCCGGAATTTCAAGTATTGTAATAATGATGATTTTGGGGTGTTTTAAGAGGGGACTCGGCGAGTTGGAGCCTAGACTCGCCGAGTAGGATCGCAGGCTTGGTCGCGGGTTCGCGACTGGACTCGACGAGTCCAGATATGGACTCGGCGAGTCTACGCTGTTTAGCGAAAACCCTAACCGTTCAGGTTTGGGTCGTATATAACGCATTATATGCCGTCATTGTTCGTCTTTTAGTCGATTGAGAAGAACCCTAAGCGGCTGTGGGCATCTAGAGCAAGATTGAAGGCCATTGGTGACTTGAAGAAATTGTGGTGCAAGGAGGAGAAGAGTTTTGGCTAAAGGAACTGCAAGGGATTCGAGTTCTGAAGTTTGGGGACACAGAGAGTGCATTATTCAGGTAACATTTCGGATCATTTCTGTTATATTGATGTGTGCATGGATCTAGGGTTTATGGAACCCATTTGGTGATTAGATGGATTATTACCTTGTTACCCAAACGAATATAACCCTGTATTAGGACCTTTAGAGGTCCAGAAGGTCCCATGCTTGTGTATTTCGGAACCATACTTATCCCAGGATGCAGTTTGAGCGGTTGCATGGCATGGACTCGCCGAGTCAATGAACAGACTCGGCGAGTAGCTTGAAGATTTACTGGGACTCGTCGAGTTGTTCTTTAGACTCGGCGAGTTGAGTCGGGGTGGCCCCGCGATTCTTCCAGGAGGAACTCGTCGAGTAAAAAGGGGATACTCGACGTGTAGAAAGGGTGTCTTAAGTAATCGGTGAGTTAAGGGCGAGTGGACCCAGAGCCGTTGAACTCGGCGAGTCTTGGGGTGACTCGGCGAGTTAGATCGCGGGTTGGGTGAAGTTCTGAGTATGGGGACTCGGCGAGTCATAGGGTTGACTCGGCGAGTAGGGTCAGTCAGGGGTTGACTTTGACCTTGTCTTTGACCAAGGATTTACCAGTGGTTCCAGGGGTATTTTGGTAATTGTTGTTATTGTTTGAGTTCAGTGCATTGGTGGCTGTCCAGAGGTGGAGATCGTATCAGTGATCGGAGCAGCTTGAGCTATCTGTTCAGTCAGCAGTTTCGAGGTGAGTTATCCTCACTATATCGCTAGGGTTTATGGCACCAAGGCCGACCCTTTTATCGGATGGAAATCCGGGTAGTTGACATTACATGTTATGGGCCGGAAGGCATTGCTATGTGGACCGGAAGGTCATGGCCTGGAAAGGCGTATGTATGCATTTAGTATGTTGACTGATTCATAGGGTAATGTTATGCTAGTGACCGGCTAGATCGGTATCTTGTTTAGAGTAATGCTATGATATGTGATCTGTTGATCGATTGTTGTCTATGAACTGCTATATGATTATTTGTTATGTTATATATGCATTTTATGCTTATGGGCCGGAAGGCAATATGTTATGGGCCGGAAGGCGATATGTTATGGGCCGGAAGACAATATGTTGTGTGATGGACCGGAAGGTCGGCGTGGGTAGGACCAGAAGGTTTACCCAGCAGGGACGGAAGTCCCCTGAGACACATGGACCGAAAGGTCAGGGCCTGGAAAGGCGTATATGTGGTTGGTATTCTGGGGGTAACTCACTAAGCTTTCGGGCTTACAGTTGTGGTTTTATGTTTCAGGTTCTCAAGAGTTTGTGGCAAGGCAAGGGCGTGATCGTACCGTTCCTCGCGTTGGTGTTTTATGATATGAACCTGGGAAATTACTCTGTTTAATAATGTATTGAAAACCTTTTTGTAACAATGTTAATAAAATGGGTGATTTTGAAAAGTTTTAATTGTTTTGAAATTTTGGATGTTACAGTTGCAGACAACTGAGGCAGGGATGAAGGGTAAAAGTATACCCTCCACACCTGCAAGTGCCCCTGTCTTGGCCATTGGACAGGGAAAAGGGAAGAAGAGGAAAGGTCCTCCCAAGCAAAACTAGAAGAGCAAGGCTCAAGCTGTGTTATCTAGTAATGGCCCGAAAGCTAAGCCCAACGGTTCCACTCCCCATGTTTCTGATCCAAAAGAGGCCATTTGCTTTTACTGCAATCAAAAGGGGCATTGGAAGAGATCTTGCCCACAATATCTGCAAGATATCAAGGATGGCAAAGTGAAGCCATCCTCGGCAGGTATTTACACTATTTCTGCTAATAACTCATTATCTTCTCGTTCATGGGTCCTTGATACAGGATGTGGTTTTCATATCTGTTCTGATTTGCAGGGGCTAAGGGAAAGTGAGGAGATAGAGCATGGGAGAATAAACTTGATCATGGGGAACAGAAAGTCTTCACCAGTTACCAAGATCGGAGTTTATCAACTTTTGCTTAGTAATGATGTTAGATTAGATTTAATAAATTGTTGCTATTCGTCTGAGATGACGAGAAACATTATTTCATTTCATGCATTGTTCAGATGAGGTTTTAAATATTCTTTTAATGATTTGAATGGTTCAATTTCTGTTTATAAGAATGGTGTTTTTGTGTTTGAAGCTTTACCTTGTGATGGTGTGTATGAAACAGTGACTTGTGTTGATAGCTTAGGAAATAGTGTACTTAATATTGACTTGTCTAATAGTGTAGACAAGGCATGCTTGTGGCATTGTCGTCTTGGACACATTAACAAGAAACGCATAGCCCAACTCCAAAAGAACGGAGTGTTGGAATCATTTGACCTAAAATCAGATGATATGTGTGAATCTTGTCTTTCGGGAGATATGACAAAATCACCATTCACAGGGTCTTGTGAAAGAGGTGAAGGTCTGTTGGATCTCATACACACAGATGTGTCTGGGCCCTTCAGATCAACCACAAGGGATACTAATCGATTCTATGTGACTTTCACTGACGATTATAGCAGATATGGTTACATCTACTTGATCAAACATAAGTCAGAAACCTTTGAAAAATTCAAATAGTTTAAGCATGAAGTCGAAAATCAATTGGGCAGAAAGATAAAGATACTTAGATCCGATAGAGGCGGGGAGTATGTTAGTATCGAGTTCAACGAGTATCTGAAAGAAATGTGGGATAGTCTCACAATTGACTCCTCCTAGGACACCACAGTTAAATGGTGTAGCTGAGAGGCGTAATCGAACCTTGTTAGACATGGTTCATTCTATGATGAGTCATGCCTCCCTTCCTATTCACTTCTGGGGGTATGCCTTAGAGACAGCCGCCCACATCCTTAATCTTGTCCCTACAAAGAAGGTTGCCAAAACACCTCACGAAATGTGGACAGAGAAAGTTCCCTCGTTAGCACATATTAAATTCTGGGGTTGTGAAGCTTTCGTAAGACGAGAGACTCACGACAAGCTAGCAGCTAGAAGTGAGAAATGTGTTTTCATTGGTTACCCAAAGCAGTCTTTTGGATATTTGTTCTACAGACCTAGTGAAAACGTGGTGTTTGTAGCTCGAAGAGGAGTCTTTCTGGAAAGAGAGCTCATATTCAAAGAGGACAGTGGGAGTACCATTGACCTTGAAGAGATTAAAGAGTCAACCAATGAAGGAACCTTAGATGACACTAGCACTCAACCAGAGGAAACAGTTCATGTTGAACCGGTTGATAAATCATTACCTCTTTGAAGATCCACTAGGGTGAGTGTGCCACCTGAGTTGTATGGTTTTCATATTACTTCAGATGGTGACACATTCATAAGTGACAGAACACTGGTAAACTTAGATGAACCAGTCACTTATAAGGAAGCAATGGCAGGCCCAGAGGCTTCCAAGTAGAAAGAGGCAATGGACAGCGAGATTAAGTCCATGTATGACAACCAAGTTTGGAATTTGGTTGATAGTGCACCAGGTCGGAAGACAGTTGGGTGCAAATGGATCTTCAAGAAGAAGACAGACATGGATGGGAATGTGCATACGTTCAAGGCTCGACTGGTTGCAAAAGGTTTCACTCAAACCCCAGGGGTTGACTATGATGAGACTTTTTCGCCGGTGGCTAAGATTAAATCTATTAGGATATTGCTCGCCATAGCTGCCTTTCATGACTATGAAATCTGGCAGATGGATGTCAAGACTGCCTTCCTTAACGGGAAGTTGGCTGAGGATGTTTACATGAGTCAGCCAGAGGGTTTTGTTGATGCAAAGTTTCCCAATAGAGTATGCAAGCTTGAAAAATCCATTTATGGATTGAAACAAGCATCTCGCAGCTGGAATCTTTGCTTCCATGAGAAAGTCAAAGAGTTTGGTTTCTCTAGAAGTGAAGATGAGTTTTGTGTGTATATCAAGGCTAGTGGGAGTATAGTAACTTTTCTGGTGTTATATGTCGATGACATATTACTCATTGGTAACGACGTTCCAACCTTGAATGAAGTTAAGTCTTGGCTTGGAAAGTGTTTCGCCATGAAAGACCTAGGAGAAGCCGCCTATATTCTTGGGATTAGAATATTGAGAGATAGAAAGAAGAGACTAATTGGACTTAGTCAGAGCACATACTTAGATAAGGTACTAAAGAGGTTTAGTATGGAAAATTCCAAGAAAGGAGAGCTACCTATCCAGAGCAATACCAAATTGAGTAACACTCAATGCTCGAGTACAGATGAGGAAATAGATGACATGAGTCGTGTACCTTATGCTTCCGCCGTCGGATCGATCATGTACGCTATGACATGTACTCGCCCTGATGTGGCATTTGCTTTGAGCATGGTCAGTCGCTATCAGGGAAACCCAGGTAGAGCTCATTGGATAGCCGTGAAGAATATACTCAAGTATTTGCGAAGAACGAAGGATTGGGTCCTTGTACTTGGTGGCAATGATACTTTGAGAGTAGATGGTTACAGTGATGCCAACTTTCTGACGGATAGAGATAACTTCCGTTCTCAGTCAGGCTGGGTATTCTTATTAAAT
This sequence comes from Lactuca sativa, assembly GCF_002870075.4. Classification (NCBI taxonomy): domain Eukaryota; kingdom Viridiplantae; phylum Streptophyta; class Magnoliopsida; order Asterales; family Asteraceae; genus Lactuca; species Lactuca sativa. The sequence goes on along the minus strand of NC_056630.2, from coordinate 97,413,389 downwards.
GGAGGAGCAGTTACTTGGAAGAGTTCCAAGCAAGATACGGTGGCTGATTCTACTTGTGAATTAGAGTACATAGCAGCAAGTGAAGCGTCGAAAGAAGCAGCTTGGTTGAGGAACTTCATCGGGGATCTCGGAGTTGTTCCAACCATCCAGGAGCCTATGGAACTGTTCTGCGATAATGAAGGAGCGGTTGCCTTGACAAAGGAACCGAGAGATCATGGTAAAACCAGACATATCGACAGAAAGTACCATTTCATCAAACATAGAGTAGAAGAAGGCCATCTTATAGTGAAGAGGGTGTCATTTGAAGATAACCTAGCAGATCCTCTCACAAAGGGTCTGAGTAGGGCTAAGCATATTCAGCATGCTCGGAGCATAGGTCTGAAAGATGATATTAGTTTTAGTAGTTAGATTAGTTTTGTCCTGAAACTTGTAACAAAGTAAATGTAATTGACTTTTGGTGATTAAATAATAAAGTATTATTTATGGGTTTACTACCTTTTGTCAATTGTTTATTGTTGTGTTTCATATTTTGCATGTTTTACTTCCCGAATAATATGATTGTTCAAACTCCACAGTCGCTCGTACTTTTGGAAGTAGGTAGTGAATTAAGACTGTCATGAATTGGATTGCAGATTGTCTAAGGATAGACATGGCAATAGATTTGTTGCAACGTTCATGAGTACTCAGAAATTGAGAATTGAGTATTGGATAAACCCTCGCTCAGAGTATTACTTCATGGAATTCATCACGAGTAATACTGAGACAATAATATCTTATGATCTTAAAACGAAGATATATGAGTTGTAAGTTACAAGACGGTCATGCATTGGTGATACGAGAATGCATCAGTAACTTGGTGTTATAAAATGTATTATCATGTATGGTTTGATGAGTAAAAGATACAAGCATATGAGTCAACGTTTATTCATTCCTTTTGCCCTAACCGGAAAAGCGATATTTGTGGGCCCCTCATGATTTGGTGTTGACTTATGTGCTGGGCCCAGCCAGGACTAAATTGATGTGTTCAATTAGAAGTCCTACATCATCACAAATCAGGAATCGGGAAACATAGATTCTGGACAAAGAGGTTGATTGCATTCCATGTCTTTTGTCTAGAGATATCTAGCAGAACGAAGGATTATATGATCACTTATCTTAGGACACGTAACTGACTGGGTCAGAGTTCGGCAGCAACTTTTTGGAAGCTACAATTTGCTGGTCAAATTTAGAAGGCATACTAGCAATTATAGTTACAGGCTTATCCAAGTGGGAGACTGTTGGATTAGGTGTCTAAGCCCATAACTATAATTGGTATGTACTTGAATTCATAGCAGCACAGTCCTTTTGGGTTGCCCTCAAACCTAGCAACCAGACAAGGAAATTATGAAAGGAGAGATATTAATTTATTATAAGATTAATAAATTAATATAAATGAATTTATTAATATGTTAAAAGATTAATATATTAATTAGAAATCATTATGTTTAATTATATGTTAGCCAAAAATTAATTAGAATTAATTTTGGGGTTAAAAGAATTAATTATAAAGTGTAGGGACTAGTTTGCAATTATCTAATAGTTGAGTGGAAGGCTCTAGAACCCCCTTGGAAGAGGGTGGACGAAATCTTCAGGGGAAACCCTAATAATTTCGTCCATAGGGGCTTGGATAAGGCCATTGGGTTTGCTTAGGCCCTAAGCAAAGGATAACTAGGGTTTCCCCTAAACCCTAGATCCCTCAGCTATATAAGGAGCCTCCTGGTTCATGTTTTGGTCACTCTTTCTTTTGAAGAAACCCTAAGGGCCGAAAATTTGCATACTCCCTCTCCCCTCTCTCCTTTACTTTCCTTCTTGCTAGTTTGGGTGTGATTCCATTAGAGGCATTACACTTGTAGTGCTAAGCTTCCAAGAAGATCAAGATCAAGATCAAGATCAAGGGAATTATCAATTGTTTACTATAACAATTGAGAGGTATGTAATTACTAAACCCTAGTTTATAAATTTTAATTATAGCCTCTCTCCTCTAGGGTTCTTATTTTGCAATTCAAAGTTGTATGTTCAATAGTTAAAACATAGATCCAAAGTAGGTTGCATGTGAACTTAGGAATTGTTTTCTAGTTTATTTGTTTGACCTAAAACCCATCATTAAGTTGTAAATGTTGTGAACTAAACTATAAATGGAATGTATAAACTTGTAATTTATATAAGTTTTGTGTTCAAATATGAGAGCATATAAGAATAAAAATATTATACTGCAAAAATTACAATTTTGAACTTTTTGTATCAAAAAGAGAAAAAAAAATAGGATTTTCACATGTTTAATTAAGTATTGTGTTATTGTATGCATAAATGTGGGACAATCAAAATTAAATAAAAAATTAAGTAATTAAATAAATAAATAAGAGTAATTTAGTAATTTGTTTAATAAATTCCAAAAATAATCCCTATAATCATGGTATCTCTCCAGTTTAAATCTCGTTATCCTCTTTATCTAAAAACCGATTCTGAAAACCCTAAATTGAACAAATCGACACCAGCGACCCTTCATCGTCTTCTTCATAGATTGGGAGAGGGAAGAATCGAGCGATCAAGCATCGAAAAGAGGTGGTCTTGGTGGTGGTATTGGGATCTTCCATCAGGATTTTGAAAATGGAGGCGGTATTAGGATTGTGGAGATGCTGTTTCTATGCAATATACTTGCGTTAGTCGGAGGCGGTTCTCAGCCTCAGTACCCTCTAAATAAGGTTATGATCTGGGATGATCATCAGGGCCGATGCTTGGTGAGCTATCTTTTCGATCGGAGGTTCGTGGAGTTCGGTTAAGGCGAGATCGGATAATTGTGATTTTGGAGCTGAAGATATTCGTATACAATTTCACGAATTTGAAGTTATTGCAACAGATCGAGACATTTGCGAATCCCAGGGGCCTTTGTGCTGCTTCACAAGCTTTTGGTAATTTTGTGCTAGTTTGTCTTGGATTGCGGAAGGGACAAGTCAGGGTTGAGCATTATGCTTCGAAGCGAACAAATTTATCTTAGCTCATGATTCAAGATTGCGTGCTTCGCTCTATCACAGAATGGAAATATGCTTGCCACAGCCAGCAACAAGGGAACTCTTGTTCGTATCTTCAATACCCACAACAAGTCATTGTTGCACGAGGTAGGCGTTAATTTGGTTAACTTCATTTATGATTCTGGATAATTTTACACATGTCTTTGTAATTATTACAAATTTGATGATTTTAACCAAGCTCATTTAATGGTGGGTTGGGATACTACTAATAAGTAATAACAATTAGGCAAGGAAGGGTGCAGATAGAGTTGAAATACATAGCCTTGCATTTTCTCCTACGGCTGAGTGGCTTGCAGTCTCAAGTGATAAGGGTACTATTCATGTTTTCAGCATCACATCTGTCGATAATCCAAACCTCATTACCAGTTCATCTCGTATGATGTAGTTATTCATATTTTCTCACAAATCTTTAAAAAAAACAGGAATTATTAAAACAATCTACCAAACATTTTATCTACTATTTTTAGTATACAGGTCCTGAATGTAATTCGTTATGTCATTTCTGAAAACAGGACTACTTCGGTGGACTCAATTCAGACTTCAATGGGTTGACCATAAAATGTCAAAGAACAGAACAAAAGCTCAAGAAACCGTTTTAAGGTTTTAAATTCATATTTCAATGGTTTTTCTTTCATTTTCTCATATATATTTTAAACATTAATTATCGATTTTGTTGTTAAAGAAGGAAGGTGACATACAATATGTTACTGGAGGCCAGCTATATCCTGCCCAGGTGATTTTTTACTTGCATTTGGTATTTCACAATTACATAAATTTGTTGCTGGCTTAATATCTTTCTTGTTATTTCAGATCCTGTCTGGCTTTCTGTACATTGTGAATCTTGGAATAATCTTATTCATTTATGTAGATGATTCAATGGATGATATTGGTGAGATTCCAATTCTATTGGAATGGAATGACGAATTCTAATTCTGTTGGAATGGAATGACGAATTCCAATTCTGTTTGAATCGAATGACGAATTCCAATTTTGTTGGAATCACAGAAGTTGATGCTTGAAGAACGAGCCATATTATTCTTTTAGAATGTATTAGTCGTTGTTAGATTTTGATGTTTTATTCCCCGTTTTGATTTTTTTTAGTTTTATTCTTTAACAATAAATGTAATTCTTAACAATTGTTATCCGTATTCTTTAAGAAATAATGTATTTTTTGTTTTTATTATTCAATTGATTGTTCAAGATTTTGTTATTCTACAAGAAGTTGTTATTCTTCAAGAAGTTTTTAAAGTCAACATCAAAAAATAGGTTCAAGAATATTTTTATTATTTATGGTTCAACAATATTTTTATTTTTGAATATGCTCATAAACATATTCTGTCAGAATGTCCGTATTAAAAGAATTATAATTCGTAAAATCGGATTTTTAAAATTAATAGAATCTATGATCCCTTAAAAATACAATTTTCCTTCATTAAATCTATATTAATTGACTAAATTACCCTTGTAATTAATTAAAATGATTTTTTCAATTATATTTAATTCAATAATATATGTTAATCACTTTCTTAAAATAAGTAAATTTGATTGGCTCACATTTATGCATACAATAACACAATATATATATATATATATATATATATATATATATATATATATATATATATATATATATATATATATAGGGAGTGGTTCAAATGAGAACCACAAAAGATTAAGAACCCTAAGAACCTCCATTTCTTAAATAAATATGTATTGTGAATATTACTACATATGTTAAAATCCTGATTTTTTTCTTTTTGGAAAGAAAATCGCAAAATCATAATTTTTTTGTCTAATATTTTCATTCATTCATATTCTAACACAATTTATATAAAATATAAATTTATACAGTCCATTTATAATTTAATATGTAAAATTTACAACTTAATACAATCAAGTTTATACTAATTCACAAATTCTAAGAATTATCAAACTCTACCACTACTAACACCACCACACGCCGCCACTTACCACATGCGCCAACATTGAAACCATGATTCCTTACAAATCAGATATTTGTATAAAGTAATGCAATGAGAAGTTAAATACTACATTCATAGTTTAATAAACCTACTAATTTACTCATTTTGAATTTAATACAAAGCAATTATAAAAAACTAATGCATTCTTATATAAGTATACAACACAAAAAATAAAAATATTCACAACATTTATACAAAAATTCATACATAAACCATTAATATTTTAACACAAAATTTATTTAAAAAAATCACAGTAAAATGTACTCAATTCACAGTTTAATACAGTCAATTACCATTTAATACATAAAATGTACATCATAATATACTAAATTAACAATTTAATAGACATATATGTCATATTCTTAACTTGAAGATTTATACATTTAGATGTGATGGCTAGTGTTTCGGTCAAAGTTTAATTTACATAATATTCACAATTTAAATTTTATATATTTTATTTAAAATTAGAGAAAATCATATATGTGTATAATGTTTCTTTCTTCACATATTTCATAAGCAAACACAAAACTAATTCATAAAAAAATCACAATTTAATACAATCAATTCAAAAGCTTAATACATTCAATTCACAGTTTAATAAACAAAATTCACAGCTTAATACAATAAAATCATAGTTTAATACATAAAAATTATATATTCACAACCATATTCTCAACTTAAAACTCACATTTATACGTTCATATTTGGAGGAATGTTTGTGTATTAAGTTGTAAATTTATTATATGAAGTTGTGAATAAAATTTACAACTTAATACACAAAATTCATAATTTAACACAATACCTTTACAACTCATTGGCAAGTATAATCTCATATTTCAGTGTATAAATAGCTCGTTCACAGTTTAACACATAGATAAATTATCACTTATTTCAGAGGCAAACATCAAAATAAAAACATATACATGACTTTTAAAAGAGGATAACTTATCTTAAATCAACGAAGAAGATGAAGATGAGTGAGAAATATAACATATCTTTACTCTACCACTACCATTAGCATCAACACCGTCAACTACCATATATTGCCATCAAACACCTTGTGTGTACATTGTTTCCACAGCTTAATTTAATATTTCCGACATTAATTCACAACTTAATAACAGACAAATTCACAAATTAATACATAAAAACACATATTCACAGCTTAATAACTATGCGAATTTCGTTGAGACATTTCATCAAACATTTTGTGTGCACCGAAAATACTTTATTCAAAATGATAGAAAATCATATTTATACATAATACTTCTTTTCCAAACATCAAATAAATAACATCTACATATATAAATAAAATGATAACTAATCTAAATGTTTTGTATTAAATTTTTATTAGATCATAAAAACTTAAAGCATAAAAACAAATTTGAAGTCATCTTACCTGATTTGAGTTAGAGCATCGAAGTAGTAGACCAAAGATCATGGAAGAAGGCAGCGCTTTATGGTGCTCTAGCGAGGTTAGTGGCCAGAGACGAAGCACACATTACAGATTTAGAGGTGTAGAAAGCCGACATCGGCGGTAGCTGGCATCCGTTGTTACAGATTTGGAGATGGTTTGATGTTGTCGACAATAGATGCTCATCGATGCAGCGAAGGAAAGGCATCAACGGTTTGGCACTCACCGGAGTTGTAGATCTGAAGAAAGGTGGTTGTTGGTGTTAGGGCATCAGAGATCAAAGAGGAAGGAGGAAGACAACGTTTTTTTGGTGTTCTAGCGAGGTCAACAATCGGAGATGAAGCACACATCATAGATTTGGAGGTGTAGAAGATCGACATCGGTGGTAGGTGGCATCGATTTTTCCAGATCTATAAGTGGTTTTGATCGGTGGTAGAGACATCAAAGGGGAAGGGAGGTTTGGGGATTTTCTGAAATGCTGGAGAAGAAGAAAAGACGTAGGATTAGGGAATGACTTATGGAAATTTGCTAGTCATTTCATTTTATTTACAATAATGCCACTGTTTCATTTATTTTAAGTAGGTTCTCAAGGTTCTTAATATTTAAGAGTTCTCATTTAAACCTATATATATATATATATATATATATATATATATATATATATATATATATATATATATATATATATATATATATATATATATATATATATATATATATATATATATATATATATATATATATATATATATATATATATATATATATATATATATATCGACAACCTGACACGAATCAATCGTCATTGTTAGATTCTATAGACAACCAAAGGCTCTACAGTTTTTCACACGTACAAAACAACAACGCAAATGTACATGTTTTACAGAGGTTGGGGGATTTATCAAAATTGTTTCTAGGGTTTCAGAATTAGTGAATTCGAATGGCGTTGCTACGTAAATTTTTACATAAGAAGCCGCCCGATGGACTTGTTTATGTCTATGAAAGCCTATACGGTACTTATTTACCCTTCTATGGAGTAGTTAGTTTAATTTGGTATGTTTATGTATGTAATACGATTATCTTTTCTCTTTAAACCTTTCTCCTTAAATCATCACTTCACTTCTATCTAGGTTTTAGATTCTACTTCTAATATGCGGGTTTGAAAGAGCTAGTAATTTATTCATCGTTCAGCTTTACTCTTTAAACTAGTGTTGGATTATGAACTTGTGGCATCATACTGAAGTGTGATTATTGGATGATTCGATGCTTTAGTTGAAAAGTTGAAAAACAGTGGTCTACACATTAGAAATTGAAGCTGTGAACATTAAGTTAGGATTGTGTTGGGGAACCTTCTCTAGGTTATCATTTCTCCTGTTATAAGGTTTTCGTTCTTGAACTTATATCAATTTTCTAGTAGATTAGAGGCAAGTATAATGTTTGTCGAATTTCTTTGTAAGTACCAATTTATTTAAGATTAGAACTTATGTCAGTTTGATTTGATACTGCACCCATTTGGTGTAGTCTTTGACTCCTGTTTCAGAATTAAAACTTGGGAACAAGAAGAGTACAAAGCCTATGTGGGCAACATCATAAGCCAATTTCAAGAAACTTACCCTGAATCTTCAGTCATGATTTTCAATTTTCGTGAGGGAGATACAGCAAGCAAGATCCACCAATTTTTATCAGAATACTTTATTACTATAATGGACTACCCTTGGCACTATGAAGGTTGCCCATTGCTCTCAGTGGAGGTGATACACCATTTTCTTAAATCAAGTGAAAGCTGGCTCTCACTTGGACAACATAACATTTTGCTAATGCACTGTGAGGTTGGTGGTTGGCCAGTTTTGGCTTTCATGTCGGCTGCTCTTCTACTTTACAGAAAACAATACACTGCTGCAAATAGGGCCCTGGAGATGGTTTATAAGCAGGCCCCATCTGGTGTGTCTTCACAGTTGTTGTCACCATTGAATTCGTTGGCTTCTCAGTTGAGGTACTTACAGTTTGTGTTAAAGAGGAATGCTGATGAGCAATGGCCTCCAGCAAAAAAACCACTCACATTAGTTTGTGTGGTGATGAGAATGATTCCTGATTTTGATGGAAAAGGGGGTTGTTGTCCTATATTTAGAATTTATGGGCGTGATCCTTTGTTACATGTTGAAAAAAGCTCTAAACTTCTTTTTTCAACCCCAAGGAGGAGTAAAAATGTCTGCTCATACAATCAGGTAAGATATCTTATGGTGATTGTAGTATACTATACCACTGGTCTATCTAAATCATCTTATATATATATTGCCAGCTCTAAGAAATTTAAATCTTTCTTGCCCTTGCTATATTTTGGGTTAATGACATATACTCGTAACAAAATTTTGCTCATTCAGTCCTCAAAGTTCTAATTTGGGCTAATATAGAACCCTAAACATCAATATTTGTTACAATGTTGGCCACCTGACATGGTATTCCAGTACCCATGTCGACATGACATCCGGCTTGAGTACTCTTATATACATGGAAAATTAGTTTTTATTTATGTTATATAGATTTGATCTATATTTCAACTGGTTTGTTTGGATGAAATTATCCAAGAAAAAAAATTCAAATGCTATAATATAAACACATAAGATCCAAGCTAATTTGCCACGTAGGAGCCAAGCTGCATGCCACATGTTTAGGGTTCTATAGGACACATTAGAACTTTGGTGACTGAATGAGCAAATTTTACATAGTTTGTTGTTATTATGTTGTTAAAAAATCAGCTTGTCAATTTTGCATAAAACCTGTTAAACCGGCTACAAATAATAGGCTACAATATATACGTTGCCAACATTGATAAATAAGTTGATGTCTAATGCTCTATTGAACACAATTAGAACTCAGGTCATTGAAGGTAAATATATCATATAGTTTGTTACCCATTTATGTCATTAACCAATAATTTTTTAGAGCCATGTTTCATTGTTTCTTATTCTAAAAGATTATTAATGTCAGTAATTGGATTCACCTGTATATGGATTCCACATCTTCTGACCTTTGCTATGCATTGCAGGCGGAAAGTGAAGTGGTCAAAATTGATATTAATTGCCATATTCAAGGTGACGTTGTGCTGGAGTGTCTTAACTTGCATGATGATGACATGGCAAAGGAAGATATTATGTATCGTGCCATGTTCAACACAGCGTTCATCAAGTCAAATACTTTAGTGCTTAATCGTAATGAAATCGATGTATCTTGGCACATTAAGGATCAATTTTCTAAAGACTTTAAAGTTGAGGTATTTTTCTATACGTTACTTCCGGTCATAAGGAATCACAAAAGTTATAAAAAAAAATTAAAATATACGAGAAAAACATAGAACTACATCACTGCCTGGATTAAAAAAAAAATCAAGGGCCACCATTACAAAACGGTTTGGCAGTAATAGATCTTGGCCATCGGAAGAATTTTATCCGATTAAGGGCCAAGATTGAGTGGCGATCCTCAATGATTTTGGCTCTTTTTTGAACCTGTTAATATGTTATATAGCAATTATACCTCCCAACGAAAGCATTTCGTATTGCTTTTCATATATATATATATATATATATATATATATATATATATATATATATATATATATATATAAGTTATTGCGAGAAGTTAAAGATTTGCAAGAACTCGATAACTCCTAATTGAAACGAATACAACAATGGGACTCTAATATGAGCGATTAATAGAATTACCACTTGAAAACATTAAAAAAAAGAAATACACAGAAAACATAAATGTGCATATATGCATATTTCCTAAAAACAAGGTTCGTCAAATCTTTTTTTGATCATGGATGTTTTTCAGACATAGCTCTAGGATTCAAATGATGGTTTGGTTTTGAAAAATGTTGAGCGGATTAGGAGTTCTTGAGCTCTCGCAAATCTTTAAGTTCTCAAAAGAATTTTCCTCTCTCTCTCTCTCTCTCTATATATATATATATATATATATATACACACACACACACACACACACACACTATCTGAGTGCTTTTTTTTTGATGAAGCTTCTTTTCTCGGAAATGAACGCTACAGCTTCTACGGTTCCAGTAGATTTGTCTTGTTTCGAAGAAGAGGGGCTACCAATGGAAGCATTTGCAAAGGTTCAAGATATGTTTAGTAGTGTGGATTGGCTTGTACCTAAAAGTGATGCGGCTTTGAATAGGCTACATAATATGGCTTTATCTGATATTGTTAATGAAATGTTGGGGATTCAAAGCATTGAATCTAGCAATCTACTTCAAACACTTCCCAAAAAGAATCAAGGCAAAGAAGGAACTCAAGTATCTCATACAAAGTCAAAGAGTTCATTTCTTGGTGATGAGAAGACCTCATCTGGTATTTTGGGGCCGAGAAGTGTTTCGCTTCCTAGACACTTACCATCATCAAAACAGTTACAAGCATCATTGGATGGTGGTGCAAAAGCTTTTTCATCTTTTAAATCCATGTCACCTCATATAATCTTGACATGTACACATCCTTTTGTTTCTGACAAACTCGAGGCATGTTTGCATGATGGTGGGGCATCTTCTTTGCCTCCTTTTGTCCCAGCGTCCAGCCCACCACCTGGGCCGCCTCAACCGCCCCCATCTGCTCCTCCAAAGAGTGATGGAGGTGACAAACCTCCACCTGCACCACCACCAGCACCACCACCACCAGTGCAACCCCCACCGAAATCAAACCCAGCCCCGCCGCCACCACCACCACGTAAATCAGGTCCACCACCACCACCTCCTCCAGTTAATGGAAACAAAGAAGGTGGTGCAGGTCCACCATCTCCACCACCAGCTTCAATAGGAGGCGGTGTAACTGCTCCATCTCCACCGCCTCCTATAAATAAACCGCGTGTTTTATCAAGGACATCTGCTGTGAAAACTCAACCAGCAAAAAGGATGAAGCCTTTACATTGGTTAAAAATAAATAGAGTAGGACAAGGAAGCTTGTGGGCTGAATCAGAAAAATCTGGTGAAGCAGCAAGGTGGTTACTTTTAACTGCTGAAAAGTCCTTTTTGGTTTTAACTTTTGGAGGAGCAATAGCCAAAAGTTGGTTTTAAAAATGTTTGTCTTAGCTTTTTTGACTTTTGAATCTAATTTACCCTTTAAATGGCTAAAAGTCACAAAAAGATAGGATTTCCTAACTTTTGAAAACCCACCATTTTGTTCTTGGCAAAAAGTTATTTTCATAAGCACTTTTTTATTTGGCAAACATTTTTTTTTAATTTTTTGACTTTTTGAAAAAGCCAAAAGCAAAAAATTCAATTAAAAAGCAATCCCAAACACCCTCTGATCTCCTACTAAGTTTTGCTCACTTAATTTTCTCATTAGGGCACCAGAGATTGATATGTCTGAACTTGAAACACTCTTCTCAGCATCAAATCCAAATTCTGACAAGGCCACAAAAGCAAAATCCAAAGCAGCTAATAAACCTGAAAGAGTACAACTGGTAATAATTTATTTTCCTTCTTGATTGCATGCAAAATTTTTAACTGTACTTATGGTTGACTTCACACATCTTTTTATGGGATATTTGTTTATATTTTGTACTTATTGCAGATTGATCATAGGCGGGCATATAACTGTGAAATCATGCTTTCAAAGGTGAAATCACCATTGCATGAATTGATGGTAAGCTCAATATATGACGTATTTATTTCAAAATTATTTTTCTAATAAATGTTTTTAATGCTTTAGTTGTGAAACTTAACAGGAACATGTCCTTAATTTGGATGAATCAGCAATGGATGTTGATCAGGTGGATAAGCTTATAAAGTTTTGTCCTACAAAGGAGGAGATGGAACTACTTAAGGTGTATTTTTATTCTACATTACATTACATACCCATATCTTTTATTCATAGTATAACTTACATTTTATATGCTTAGGGCTATAAAGGAGAACATGGAATGTTGGGCAAATGTGAACAGGTACATAGTGCAATTTTTCTGGATTTATATCATTTGTATGTCAATAATTCGGGAACCAAAATATAAAATTTGAATATCTAAATTCTTGTAACAGTTCTTCTTAGAGCTAATGAAAGTTCCGCGTTCAGAAGCGAAGCTGATTGTTTTTTCATATAAGATACAGTTTAGTACACAGGTCAGGAGATATTGTTCTTCGTGTTTCCTGCTTTCTTCTATTACTGTATTTTAACTTTATTGTTCTTTTTGCCAATTTAGATTTCAGAACTTAGCGATAGCCTAAACGTTGTATATTTATCAGTAGAACAGGCAAGTTATTAGCTATCTGTCACTTTAATTATGCAGTTATTCAGTGACAAAAAGATTGCATTAAATTTTACTTTTTTTATTTTTTATTTTTTATGTATGTTATATCAGATTAGGAGTTCTGTAAAGTTGAGGAGAGTCATGCAGACAATTCTTTCCCTTGGTAATGCTTTGAACCAGGGAACTACAAGAGGTGAGTTACTGCTACTACTTTTTTTTTTTTTTTTTAAATATTATTTGGAGTTACAGAAAATTGTTTTGGTTTTAGGTGCTGCTGTTGGGTTCAGATTGGACAGCCTCTTAAAACTTAATGAAACACGTGCCAGGAGCAATAAAATGACTCTCATGCATTATCTTTGTAAGGTAAGACTTTTAATATATATTTTTTGTGTTTCTTTCATTTTGGTTTATGGTATCTGTTCTGTATATGTTAGGTGCTTGCAGACAAACTGCCTGAACTTTTAGATTTTTGCAAGGAACTTGGCAGCTTGGAACCTGCATCAAAGGTAATCTTTGTGGCATTCACATTTTAATTAATTAAACTTATGCTAGTTTCGTTTTTGTTGATTTGCATGATATATTTATTCCAGATACAACTAAAAATCTTGGCAGAAGGTATGCAAGCGATTACAGAAGGACTAGAGAAAGTAGTCCAAGAAAAGAAATTGTGTAAAAAAGATGGACATGGGTCTAAAAAATTTCGGAAGGTATGCACATAAAGTTGATAAGAGCCATAAATGGAACCTCTCAAAGGAATTGGAAATTGAGGGAATTGGAATCCCAAGGAATTGCAGTCTATCATGCATTGGTAGGAAATGCAATGGAATTCAATAATAAAAGTTGAATAGTCTTTTTACGTTTTTACTTACTTTTTTTTTTAGAAAAAAATATGTAATGAGGTTATTTAGGTTTAGTGGGGTTGCGTAGGTGGGAGAGAGGAAATTAGTTGTTTAATGGATAGTTGGGCTGGGTTTGGTTGTGAATTGAGTAGTGTTAGACTCATTGGTACTCTAATTCTCTAATTCATTTTTGTTTTTTATGTTCAGTGTCTGAAAAAGTTTCTTGCTTCTGTGGAACCTGACGTGAGGTCCCTTGCCGCACTTTACTCTGGGGTGGTAGGTATAAAAAATTCCTGTAAGTATAAATATTGCTATAAGTATCACAGTTTTTAACACTGCACTTTACACAGGGTAAAAGTGTGGATGCTTTAATTATTTACTTTGGAGAAGACCCTGCCAAATGCCCATATGAAAGAAGTAATCAATCATCAGAACAATTTACATTCATGATAAAACATTCATTTGTTATAATTGATTTCCAGTTTTTAAGTTGTGATATTGTTTTCAGTTGTTGAAACTTTGCTTAAGTTTGTGACAATGTTTAATCACGCCCATGATGAAAACTGCAAGCGGATAGAGGCCCATAAGAAGGCGGCACAGAAAGCAGCCGAACAAGAAAGAAGAAAGGCAGAAGAAAAAGAAAAGTCAAAAGTACAAAATCATTCCAAAATGGAGTCAGAACTGATAAGAAATAAAACCCCTGTAGAAAGTGCCAAATAATTTTTTTTTTCTTATCTATATAATTAAAAAATTGTGGAAAAATAGAAGTGGTTTCTGGTTGCAGCAGCCAGTGCATGTGTTCCAGCCTTCTTTGCTGAAAAAAATGGTAATGATCTGGTGTTGTTTGATAGAGAAGGGTTCCCATGGTTAATTTCTGCAATGTAAAATTGTATAATACCCATAGTTTTTTTGCTGCAACTGATAGTGCTGGAAACTCACCAGAAAGGTTAGTCTTGATTATCAAACTCTTATCAAGAATTTGAGAAGATTTTATTTCGATTTTTTTTCCATTTTATGATAAATTTAATGTATTATGCAGCGAAGAGAAATGGGTGTGAGTAATTTTTTGCAGTTGGCATCTTGTAAATGTATAGGAACCTTAGCGTTGCAGCTGAGACATTAAGATGTAGAAAATTTGTAATAGTTTAGTTTGATAGCATCCTAGATCTCACCAATTTTGTAGAAAATTACAGTTAAATCTAAATAGATTTTGTAGCTCTTTTATGGAACATGAGATTTCGGATTGTTTGGAATTTGAGTTATTTCGGATTGTTTGGAATTTGAGTTACCTAACATTCTGGCTGGCACACTTAAGGATACCAATTTTGTAACATTCTAGTCTGGCCTAAAGTAGCAACTTTTAAAAAGTTTTTAGTATCATCAATATACATAGTCAACCAAATTAATTTGCACAGGTTTTAATAATGTTCCTAATGCTGGGAAAATTATTTGATTGTGCATTTGAGTAATAAGACCCGGTTTTGTAAATTCATGCTCTAATTCAATGAAAAATTTGAATAAAATACCAAACAGTGGCCAAATTGTATGAAATTAAATTTAGGTGGAATCCTTAATTCGTACATAAATCAATTCTATAATTTTTCAGATTTTATCTCATCTGTAAGTATTTATTTTGAATTTTTGACCATTAAATCCTTATTTTTGTAGAAAAATAAAGAATTGTTCTAGTACTTGGGGTTTTACAGAATATCCATTGAAACCGTGAGCTTACATAAAACAATTTGGCTAAAAATTATTTCGAGCTAAATGGGGCTATTCAACCCCAACAAGTTTAGAAATGTAACACTAACTAGTGCGCGGGTTCCAAATATAGCTGGAAGTTCAACAATTTTTCTACAAACTTCTATAACATGTTTGTTAATGAAATTTTAGGTCTTCTGAGATAAATGTGTCAAGTTCCTAAAATAATTTTCTTCAGATTTATTGTGGGGTTTAAGACCTTTGATCATGAAAGTAGACTTGGAGTTAACGATAAATCTAGACTAATAATTAGTCTCAATAAATAATAGACTAAGATTTAGTAATAATGATACTAAGTTTCGTCGAAAGAAAATATAGTTGTTAGAAGCGAAGCGCTGCCCGAATTTCGAGTCATCACTTTAACAAGTGAGTGTATAGTTACTTTCATCTTACACATAGATATGAATTATTTAATATAAATTACATGCTATATGTGCTTATTATCCATGTTCCTGATATCTATGCTAGATGAACGATTTATACATGTTTTACGTGATTTAAATTGTATATGTACTTTTATACCTATAAATATATTGGGTAAATATGGGTAGATGAATGATGAGAGATGAAAGATGAAAGATGAAAGATGATATAGATGATGAGAAGCCTTGACTTAAATGATGATCCAGTAACCTAACAGAGTATAGATGACAACCACAGACTATTCTAGCAGTCCGATGGAACGCTAGAAGGCTCGCAACCTGTAGGTATTTGTGAATGATATGATCACCAGATGTACTCTAAAAACCCTAAAAGCTATTGACTTAGTGCCTTATGAATGGATGTTGGTAGCTATGGATTTAGTGCCTTATAGATGAATTTCGGCAGCAATGGACTTAGTGCTTAATAGATAATATCGACAACTATGGACTTAGTGCTTGTTAGTTAAACCCGGGCAGCGATGGACTTCGTGCCTATTCCTTAGGAATGAATGAAAAATAGATGATTTTTAGGGTAGATCCTTAAGAATAAATAAGATAATGGAGATGGGAAGTTGGGTTAATTGTTTGATGATAAAACATATTAATTATATTATTGTGGGTTGAAAACCCTATATACTTACCAGGTTTTCCAACCTGACCCACTCAGTTAGTTTATTTGTATTACAAGTGTCGATACGAAGATACATTACACTTAAAGATTAAAGGAGATGTAAATCATTAGTGTAAATGAATGTAAAGTTTGTTTATGATCATGTTTATGTATTGACAATGACATCCCAATGTTTTAATATAAACAAAATCACTACAAACAAAATTATATTTAGGGGCACAAATATTTTTGTGCCACTATATATCGAAAATCTAGTAGCCCGCTCCTATTTCCTTGGAAATTCTAAATTCAAGTTGCTTGCTTTTATTTCCCCCTAATTTAGTAGTCGCTCACACAAAACTAAAAAAACAAAAAGACTGGTCTTGATCATATACCTTAATCTTCGTTCCATGACCTAGTTCTTTTCCCAAATTCTCATCGATCTCTACTCGTTTTCCATTCGTTCGTAAGAATATTTGGCGAGTTCTTACATCAGCTTCTCTCAACCATCTACGATCATCTGTTTATTTTTTGAGTTCCATTAGGGCTTGTTGTTAGAATACGAACAACCTGTGTTCCAATTAGGGCTTGTAGTTGGGTCCCTCCCCATTAAAATTAAGAAACGTAACTTGTTTATGCTCATGTATTTTCTAGTTTTTACTGATTGCATCACTGGGATCTACTTCTTTTCATCAATAGCATGAACTGCCCTATCTCTTTCAAATCCATAATATTTTACCGCCATTATTGCTTTCTGAGTTGAAATCCCTAGCTGTCATTGACGATTTAGAACTACTTCATTGAGTATCAGTAGCAATTTCTTACTTCCAGTAACCCTTGCATTTAGCAATAATGGAAGGCAGTAAACCCTAATTCTTATAGTTTAAGGCATACATTTAACCAAGTGATGACGGGTAAGTTTCTACTTCATGAACGTCAATGTATTTGATTCTTTAAAATTCGTTTTATAAATTGGACATCCTCCACATCAATGTTTCTGAGAGACTTTGTTTGAATTATGTTGTTTATGATTCTTTTGGTCATTCAAGTTAAATACATAAACTCAATTTTTTCAGAGTTTCATTTTCAATTATCATGTATCCATTCGAAATAATTTGAGTTCACTTCAAAAAGGTAGTTTACTTTCGATATGAGGTGATTGAACCCTACCTTTTGTCCTTTTAGTCCTCGATGTATGTTTTTCTTGTCTCTAGCTTAGACAAAAATCGATGTTAATTGGTTAAACGGGCTATAGAAGATGACACCTAATTTGTAATTTTTGGTCTTTATATATGAACCTACATGATGATGATTTTTTTTCAGCTTGTAGGTGGAGATATTGGATGATTTTTCTTCCACCCCATATTGAAACTAAACTGCCTTCTCGAGGTGCAATAAAATTATTTATCTTTTATATAAATTTTATAGAAAGTAAATATTATGTTAATATTTGTCATTCTTAATAACATCTGAAACCATTTGTGATTCTTAAATTCATGCACATAATGCTTTAATTCTTGATACTTGTATATATCATATTTTTTCTCAATGATCTATATCATGACACCTTTAGCTTTTTACATGCATTGAGTAGGCCATTAAGACTATTGGAAGTAATCTTTGAAGTTTTAGGGATCTGAATTTGTTAAAATATCATTTGGTATGTCTTGTTGTAGAATGTGGAGTATGTTCGACATGAGAGACAAACACTGTAAGCTTCAATTGTCTTATTTTCAACTGTGATTTGCAATGAAATTTCCCACATGATTTATGAGCAAAATAGTTTGTTCATTACATTCTGTTTGGCCTAGAATATTCTATTTATGTCTTATTCTAAATTGTAATAGTCTTACCAGGACAAACAAATGATTTTTATGATTTGTTTAATCAAGTAAACAATTCATAGCCTCCATCTTTTCAAAATTTATAATTATTTGCATTTTTTGTTGTGTTCTAATGTGTATATCATATTTTCCTTTAGTGAATATCTTCAAATGTGGGAAGCAATAAGATGGTTTAGGAAACACTAAAGTTAGCCTATGAGGAAGATTCTAAGTTGATCAAAGATAAATGAATAGCAACAGTACAAACTCTGCCTGGAACTGGTGTATGTTCACTTTTTCAAACTTCCAGAAGCATTTTCCCCCTGTTTCTCATATCTATATACTACTCCCTACTTGGTCTAAGTAAGTACATAAGATTTAATTAAAAGTTTAATTTAAAAGTTAGAATCTTGATTCACTATATCTTTTGTATCGATATACTTTGTCTTGCTTTTAATGTGAATGTTAGCCACCATAACATTTAGAGGGATGCTAATGTACCATGAAGAACATGTCATTAGTACCATACACAATGAAAAGGTTTTGACTTCGCCTCACAGATGGATGATGTGAAGTTATTATGTTTCTTTTGTTTTCTTAACTTGATTTGTTTTTTGTCATTTCAGAGATGTTTTAAGAGTTTTCCCTTTTAACCAAGCTACATAGGAGGAAGGATACAACATCATTAGCTATCTTAGTTCGATAGCATTATGTTTTGAGTACTAACATAACATTTAGACTGATTAATTTTTTTGAAGACATATGTGCTGTAAATATTGAGAATATTGTTGTTAGACAAGTTTGAATTAAAGTAACGACATTGTGTTTTCAATTTATTATCTGAATTGTTTTATTATTATTATTCTATTTAAAATTTAAAAAATTAGTACCAACTTTATTACTATAGTCTTTTTGTGTTAAAAAAATGTTGCAAAAAACATAAAAATAAAATTTATTTTAGCAGCTAAATAGTGGCATAAAAATTGTGCCACTAAAACCTAAACATGCTATAGTGGCATAATCTAAAAGTGCCACTAAAACCTAAAAAGGGTGCAACGACACAACGGAAAAGTGCTACTAAAGGCCTTTAGTGGGAGCACTTTTAGTGGTACATTTTTTTTGTGCTGCTGATTGCCTAGGGGGCCTTTAGTGACACTTTTTTTGGTTTTAGTGACACTTTTTCTATGCCACTAAATGTAATTTTATTTGTAGTGTACATTTCTTTGAAAATACTTTGATAATATCTTGATCATGTTTTCTAGGAACAAATTCTGCACTATTATTCTTTAAAATGGATACTTTGATTTTGATATAAAGCATAAACAAATCGGTCTTTTTTGGCCGTGAAAATGAGGATGTCACAGTTGGTATCAGAGCATTAGTTTAAGCAAACTAGGAATTTTAGGAAATTTCTAGACTTAAACTTAGAATGTTAAGCGATGATTGTGAGATGATTGTCTGCTATATTTAGGATGTATGCCTGAATAGACACAAGCACTAGCTTATTTAGGGGAGATGCCTAAATTACTTTTATGTGCTAAATGATTTATGTTATATGATGCCATGTAAGATTTATGATGCTATCGTTTGATCGGATGTGTGGTCTATTGCCGACCATATCTAAAAATTTTATGTGTTCAAATTTCTAAACGTTTAATTACGGTATTAGAACTGACATATTACTTTTCAGAGTGATAAGGAGATTTATATGTCTGTTGTAAACAAAGATTTCCCTATCTTAATTCTCATCGTTGTATACTGAACATATGCTAGAGTGTATAGATCGACATGGTGAGAACCTGCAGCGGATTAGGAAACACTAAAAGTTTGATGACTTGGATTGTTATAGCCATTTAATTTTAATGGGCATTAAGAAGAATTAGGGAAGAAATATGGGAAGAAGAAAGTTGGTTGTTGTTTTGGGTATCTTTTGTGTTTGGAAATTCAACCTCATGTGCTTGATTGTTTTGATCTTTTTTATTGTTCTTATGCGATATCTATTGCTACTTTGTTTGCTTGCATTTCGATGAAGATTGAAGTGTACATTTTTGGTAGATGGGAGATGATAAGATGGAGGGAGCTGAACTTGAAGATTTAGAAGATTGAAGACCACTCCGACTTGTGGAGTTGGAGGAAAATAATTTGTTGTTTTTATGCTTATTTTGTTATAAGGGCTAGCCTTTGGTTTTGGTACTTGTTAGATGTTTGAATTTTCATCATTTTTGGGATTTGTCCAAAAATGAATTAAACACTTGTAGTTTTGTTTCTTAGTTATTGTATTTTGACGGGGCTGTGACCTCTTTCCCAAAAAAAAAAATATGGGTATATTTGTCAATTCTAAGTATTTTTTTTTTAAAGTTTTGATACTCGATGAAAAGCAATAAAACATCATGGTTATGTTAACATCAAAAACATTATTAACATATTAGAGTAGATCAAACACTTTATCTCTACATATCTAAATCTTAAACTTTTGAACACTTTTAAATTCTCCTACCAAACACCAAGATTCATTGCTGCCACCACCGCCAGCCGCCACCACCGTCGATAGCCACCGCCTCCCCTGTCGTTGTCTCAAACCAACGGGGAGCTACCTTCTCCGCTTGTCGTTTCCGGTCGCGTGATTCCGAACGGTTTCTTTCTTTTTTGTTTTTTGCTTAAATCTGTTTAGATCTGAATGATTCTGGTGGGTTTTCCTTGTCTCCGGTGGTGTTCCTAGTCCAGAGATCAGATCTACAACCTACACCTTTAGATATGCCATCATCGACTAACTGCTGCTTGTTTCCACCGTTGTGACCACTGACCGCTGCCTGCTACCAACCACTCTTCTTTGTCGGAACAACTAGAAACACTACAAACTCTACTTCACTGGTGATAGATCAACGACATTGTCTTTTAGATCTAAGATCTACGACTCTAGATATAGTTCACCGTCATTATCCACTATGCAATTTGGAGCCTAAACTATCTTTGATTCTCATCTCCTCCAGATCTGTCGTGAACCACAACTAACGACTGTCGTTTCCATCTCTCACACCTGATCTATTCAGATCTGATCTAGATCTAAAATTTGGTTCTATTTCACATCGAATTTTGTTACTTTCTACCAACGAGATCACACTGTCGCACTGCTGTTGACCGCCATTACTACTGAAAACCACCACCACCATTGACCTTTTTTAAGGTGTTTGATGTACAAATCAAGTTAGATCTCATGTGTTGTGCTTATAGATCTGATGTGTGTTATGCATACAATGTGTTTGATAAATGTTTACCTTGTGTTCTCTTCTTTGATCAGCTAGAGAAATTTATAAATAAAATAACTAAAAACAATGTGCATAGAAGGCGTATGATGAAATGTCTCAATGAAAATATTGTATATTGAACTTGTGATAAATGTCTAAAGTAATCTATTAAGCTGTGAACGAACGTCGGAACTAGTATTTTTAAGTTATGACTTAATGTCTGAACTAATATCGAAAATATTGTATATTTAAGTTGTGAATGAGTGTCTGAAGTAATCTATTAAGCTGTAAATGGATATCAAAACTAGTATTTTTAAGTTGTGACTTGGTGTCTGAACTAATATTTTTAAGTTGTGACTTAGTATGTGAACTAGTCTTTTAAATTGTGAATATTGTTTTAATCTCTCGTTTTTTTTTACTTTTGTTAATCTTAGTTTTAAATGTATTATGTTATGATCGAAATCTGTTTACTTAGTTTTTTTATAATATTTTGCTCTCAATTTTAATCCCATCAATTTTACTCTTTGACTGTAGATGATTAAAAGGAAATATAAAATAGACGTAGCGATTTTAATCTTTTTTAGAGGCTTGTTGTATATGCCTATACTAGATTATGACCCGTATTAAACGCGGGGAACATAAATTAAATACATCTTACATTAATAGGTGGCATTGTCTTAGGTGAAATTTTAATAAAAAATGTTAGTTAGATTCATTTTTAGACTTTTTGAACCAAACTTATTAAATAAAAATATTTAATATTTATATTAGAGCAATTTGATTTTTCAATACAATAATTTTTAACATAAATGATCCACGTGATCTTTGTTTTATCACAACATAATGCTATTTCTTAATTAAAACATGTTGTATAGTAGCTTTATGAATTGACTTTGCCGGTGTACCAACCTCCATGCAGGATCACATGACTCTTTTCATATTGGCCCTGTAAAACCAAAAGCAACAATAAGTTGTTATATGTACCAACAACATTAAATTCTGCAAAGAAATTCGATAAACATTACAGTTTTAAGTACATTGTCATAACCATAAACATCAAATTCAGATATTTTAATTTGGTAAATTTATAAAGTATTTTTTCCTTATAAGAATTAAAATATGATTTTTCAGGTTATACACAATCACATATACATATCTTATGTTCAAAGGAATTATTACAAGAAAAAAAAACATGTTATGAATAAAAATATAATATTAGTTTCATAATTTGCAAAAGGTTAACACTAATAAATAATAATGAATTTTCACAAACATAGGTCAACATATTAAAAAAAATTAATATAAAGGATATAATTTTGTTTCTATAACTAAATGAATGAAACTAATATACTTAAGGCATATTGATTAATATTTTTCATGACCTCTCTACAGGAATACAATAATAAGAACAAAGTAAATACAATAAATTGTAGAAGAAGAAGGAGAACAAGATAAAGAAAGAACCTATTAAAAAGAATTATAGAATAAGACCGTTGAAGAAGAACAATGTAAATCATAGGACTCAATCCAAAATCGTAAGAAGAATAACTTCAATGTAATCGTATATATAGGTTGTTTTTTGATAAGGAAATCATTAACTTCCAAAAAAATGGGATCCTAAAATATTATCTTGGAGATTTTCGGTTATTCATCTACAAAAAATAATATCATTTATATTGAATCAAAATTTCAAATTAATTGACCTGCTTAATTAATGAGTTTTAAATTCAAAACCATTATCTCAAATTGATTTATTTTACGTGGGATATAGCGAGAGATACATTATAAATAATATTGACTTTATTTTTGACTCTTAAATGTTTTGCTAATTTAATAGGATTAGATTAGATTTTATAGGTTAATAACCAAATTATTGATATGCTTATTTAATGAGTTTTTTTTCAAAAAAAATTAAATAAAAACTAAACAGGTTTGAATTTTGAAGCCAGAAGCTATAAATAAGGGAGTTAAATTAGGAACAATGTTAATTAGAGAAACTAATATCTCGTATATAAATAGAATGATATGTTGTAATTGATAATGTAATTATTGAATTCAAAGATTCTATAATTAAATATAATTGTGTTTGAATTTTTCTTTGAAGAAGATGATGTCAGTAATCTAATCTAATGGTGGAAAACATAGGATTGAAATGCAATCAATGGTCCTAATTGCTTCATTGGTGAATTAAGAGTTCTCTTTTAATAATATTTAGATGGTGTCCTTTGTGTTTGATGTATGGTAGACAATAAAGAGGAATGCATCAGGCGACTCATTATTTAAGAATATATATGTTAATAGTTACAAGTATTTAGGTTAAAGGAACTTTGGGTTATAAAAATGTTTGCACGAGCTTTTGTTTACAAGAGCTTAAGGGGCTGTTTGAAATATTTGTTTTTATTTAATTTTTTTATAATTACTTACTAATTAATTTATTAATTAATAGGTAAACCTAAATATTCTAATAAATGATAACTCTTTTAAACGTAAATTATTTTTTTGATTTTTTTTACATAAATTGTTGTTTTGGATTTTTTATAATACAATTAACTCTTTGAAATATATAGTTAGAACTATTAAAAAAAAGGTTTGTTTATTATGTAGACTTTTACAATCTCAATTTTAGTTTGAATTGTGAATTAGAGTCCTGAATTGTTCTAATAAATTATGAATGAAAGTCTTGAAATGTTCTATTAAACAGTGAATTTGTATGGTGCACACAAGACGTTTGACAAATTACTTAAACAAAATCAAGTATGTTTTTAAGATGTAAATATTGTGAATGAGAGTCATAACCCGCTTTATTAAATTGTGATTTAAGGTATTGAAATGAAAGTTTTAAGTTGAGAATATTGTCGTGAATATATAATGTTTGTGTTTAATCTTTGAATTTATTATACTAAGCTATGAATTTTGTTTATTAAATTGTGACTTTACTGTATTATGCTGTGGATTTATTGTATTAAGTTGTAAATTAATTGTATTAAATTATGAATTAGTTCTATTAAGTTGTGAATTGACTGTATTACATTGTGGTTTTTTTATGAATTCTTTGTTTGCTTTTGAAATATGAGATGAAAGAAGCATTATACAAAAACATAATTTTATCTAAATTTAAATTAAGTATGTAAAATTTAAGTGTGAATATTTATATAAATAAACTTTAAAAGAAACATTAATTAACATATATATTTGAAGATATAAATGTAGGTTTTAAGTAGGGAATATGGATGTGAATGTATAATTTTTGTGTGTTAAACTTTAAATTTATTGTTTTGAGCTGTGAATTTTATGTATTAAACTGTGAATTAACTATTAAGAGTTATAATATGAAAATATAACTGTAAATTTATACTTTTTTTTTCTATTAAACTTTGAATTTATTGTAATAAGTTGTGAATTTTATATATTAAGCTGTGATGTTTGTATTTTTAATCTGTGAATTGCCTATATTAAGTTGTTAATTTTGTGTATTAAACTGTGATTTTTTTGTTTAAAGATTTAAATTGACTACATTAAGCTATGAATTAACTATATTGAGTTGTGAAATTTTAATGAATTTTGTGTTAAAATATGGATGATTTATATAAGAATGTTTGTATTAATTTTCTTGTAAATATTTTTAATTTTTGCATTATATAAATATATAAGAGTGTATTCGTTTATATAATTATTTTGCATTAAACTCATAATAAGTAAATTAATTGGTTTATTAAATTGTGAATATAGTATTTACCACGTCCGTTATTGATTTTGTATACATATATAACTTGGAAAGAAGGATGATTGCAACGTTGGCACATGTGGTTGGTGGTGGTGGTGATATAGTTTGAATTTCACTTCTTTGAATATATGAATTAGTGTATAATGAATTTTATTATGTTATGTTGTGAATTTTAGGTATTAAAATAAAAACGGACTATATTAATTTGTATATTTTATATAAATTTTGTGTTAAAATATAAATGAAGGAATGCATGAAAATATTAATCTGTGTATTAGTGAGTTAATATATTTATTAAACAGTGAATATGGTATATTAAACTGTTAATACCACATATAAACGATATAGTTTTTAAATAAATCTATAATTTAGAAAAAATAATTGAATTTATCAAGGTATAATTCTATTTTTTTTACTAAAATTTTATACATTTTCCTGGAAAAATAAAAAGTGTTGCCAAATACATGGGAGCTATAATGTTTGTTATATTAAATTGTGAATACTACTAGCAAAATGCCATTGAATTTAATTTTAGTTTGAGGACGGTCCGATAGTAGTTCGACGGCGGCCTGACGGTGGTTCGACAACAAGTGGAAAGTAATTTGTAAACTAGGGAGTTGAAAAGTTTGCATAATACAATATAAATGTTGGATTAGTTCAAAATGACTTTAGTGAAAATATTTTAAAAAATTGTTTTTAGGGATTTTAACTTGTTTGAGTTTTCATTTGAACCTCTCTCTCTTTATATATATATATATATATATATATATATATATATATATATATATATATATATATATATATATATATATGACATCATCTGATTATTCCTTCGGTTTTTGGGACAGGTCGAGCCAATTGAACCATCACATAGCCTTTCCGCAACCGGTCGAACCAACTGAACCATCACATAACCCTACCGCATAGCCTCACACTCAATTGGGTAAGAAATATTATATATATATATATATATATATATATATATATATATATATATATATATATATATATATATATATATATATATATATATATATATATATATATATATATATATATATATATATATACTAGTAGTGTACCCGTGTAAAGCGGCGGGGCGCGTAAGTTCTTTTGGTGATATGTTTGGTCATTGATTCATCCACCTCTACGCCCATTGATGCAAATGAAAAGTTGGTGTTGCACGCACGTATATTTTTCTAAACAATTTGCCTAATTTTCTTTTCGTGGTGAAAAGATTGTGTAATTCGTCAGGAATAGATGAGTTTGCAAATTTTGTCTTTCCACTCATGTAACAAAAGCCAACAGATTCAAATTGTAGTCGTTTTGCCCCACAATATCCGCATATGTCATTGAACTTCACCACAAGATGTTTTTTACGGATACCGGCAAAAACAAAAGTATATGGATCCTCCAGGACACTACCATATCGTGAAACCGATGGAGTGGCATTGCCATGGATACAACATTGTCGATCTATAGACATTTGATTCAAATAAAATATATAAATATAAGACTATTTGAATTACATAATTGAAGTATTAAGAAATAAATAAATACTAACTTGTTGATGTCAAAATTTGACTTATAAATTCATCTTGTACTGGTAGATTGACATTGCCTTCAACACCTCAAATTTTTTGATAAAATAATACATGTATTAATAGAAATTATTTACAAAATAATATTATTTATATTCTGTAGTTAAATGTAATATAAATAAATCTAAAATAATTAAACAAAATTATTAGCCAATATATATAATATTGTTCGGTAAAAATCAAATACTAACATATTGATTTTGAAATTTGAGTTATTAATTCATCACGTGGAGGTAGTATTACATCAGGCCGACTTTGAATACTTACGTATAATCAAAAATATCTCATTAAGAATGTAAATTATGGCATGTCTCAAATACTCCGTAAAAGATTATGGTTAAATGTAATGTTGTACAATTTAGATTTTCATTTGATAACTCCGGACATAGTTGGGTTGTTATTTCTATACCTGATTTGTTATGTTTCGTTTTGTCTTGCGTTGATAAAGGTTTCTATTATAAATCAACTTTCTTTGACCAAAATCCAATAAGCATGTAGGAGATGCATCGGTAATATCCATAAGACTCCTATTTACTGTATGCACATTTGACAAATATGTTGCGTTTTGACTATTTCCTTCACCATTAGCTATTCGTCTCATTTTGTTTTTCTTTTTTCGTCATTCATAACATGCCTTGTTATATGCTTTTCTTTTTTCTGCAACATTTTTTTATATGAAAAATGTATAACAATGAAATACTAATCACGATTGCAAATATGAAACATACCTTTTGTATTTTCTGCATCAATTTGGATAACATTATTATGTTTATTTTCTTTACCATCAAACCTCATTGCAAACTATACAACCCACAATATATATATATATATATATATATATATATATATATATATATATATATATATATATATATATATATATATATATATATATATATATACACACACTTTATTTTATCCATAACAAATTAAAAAATAACGATTATTCAAATATGAAATTTATTACAATATTAATTGTTCATTGATTGACTTGAAGTATTAATTGACCATTGATTGGGTTTACCTAACATATACAACATATGAAATTTATTGTTACATGAAATCTGTAAAATTGTTTATTTTAGTTTTTTTTTGAAGTTAAATATTATGATAACGACGGTAGGTTTTAATTGATAACACGTGGTTGGTAAATTATATATGTGCATATGGGTTGATTTTTATTTGAATAATATATAGATAGTATTGCTTCGTAATTTGTTTATTTATCATAATTATGAGATGCACGTAATCAAATATATAAGTTGTATTATTCTTTTGTGTTAAAAATAAAAATATATTATTCGATAAAAAGTATGTACATACTTTCATGTTAAAAATGAAAATATGTCATATTTTCGAGTTAAAAAAAAGTTGTGTAAAATATGTCATATAGCCCACGGTCTGAAAAGATGAAGGGACTGTTATACCCTTTGGAAGCAAGCAATTAAAATCTGTAATTTTTTGTATAAACATGATTCAGGACATTCCAAGATAAACTTTATTAATGGGTCACACTAAAAGCTAGTATATTCTAGAATAAGGTAATTGTAAATTTAGTTGGGAGTTTTAATGGTTAGAATGGATGTTGGATACCTTATTCATTTACCAATAACCGTAAAACAAAGCCAGCTTCCATCTCACAAGTTCAAATGGTGATCTTGTTACAAGTTCAAATGGTGATCTTGTTAAGAATGTAAGCTGGAATGATAATACCATAATTGCATGTGCATTTCATTGACTTTGAATAACACTTCCTAATGCATTATTACTTGTATAAAATGTTAAATTCCAGTTTATTCTAACCCCTCGGTAAATATTATCCTCTATGGATGCTTTCAAAATCACATATTTCAACCTCCTGCTGAATGTCCTTCCTCACCGTCACCACCCTTATGCCCAATCGGCATTATTAGTTTTCGACTTATAAACTGAGCAACTATATGGAAGTGTAAGCAATAAAGAATCCTCTTCGAGTTTCTCAAAGCTAAAGTTAACACAAACACATCATAAAAAGTGATAGTTACAGGAGATGGTTAAGATTTTAACAAAAATAGTCTTGGTAGAATTTAAACAAACGAAAATAAAATGCATTTTAAGATGGTTAGCTTAAAATTTTCATTGCCAAAATGATATCAAACTATTACCTTTCTGACTTTGAGAAGTAGCATACTCCTACCTCAAATTTAAACAACAATACACATAGATCTGCTGAAACATGCCATACCTCCAATTAAATGAAAAAAAAAAATACTCCAAAAAAAGACTTAAGAAAAGACTGTAACATACTTTCATCAATGGAGCCTGGTAAAGGTAACATCTTCTTTGACATTGTGCATCCAGCCTCAAGCAGTTTCCTCAACTCTCTTTCCCTCTGCAACTATTCCTTTAATATTTCCACCTTCAAAATATGATTTTTCCAGTCGATTTAAAGACAAAATTTAGAACGGCATGTAAAATGATAAAAATGTCACTTAGACTACACACAGGTTGTCTGCCAAAAAAAGAAGGTTCTATTCTTTAAGAAGAAAAACACTAACATGATGACATCAACATAACGTTAGCCCTATTTATATAGGAAATCTAAGATATAACTTACATACTTTCATCATTGTCTTATGTATTGCAGGCTTATCAAGATACTCTCTAGCTTTGAAAGTTGCATAAGGCGAATGATTAAAAAAGAAAATTACTAGTATGCATTGTTGCACCATCTATTTGATCAAAACAAAAGAAAATGATATCAAATTATTGAAAAAAACGATCGAGTTCCTGTAATTACTGAAATGGAAGATTGAGGTTTAGGGCTTAAAATATAGATAGGTTCGGGGCATGAAATCGTCGCTTACCTTGAATGGAGAGTGGTGGTTTATGTATATGATGTTTAGGTCTTGAAATCGTAACAACTTCAACCCAAAATCTATACCCTGCCAAACATAACCCAAAATCAACAAAAGCCGAACCAAAAATAAAGAGTGAGGTTTATAGCTTGAAATCAAGATCGAGAGGGAGGTTTAGGAGTGAAATCATTGCTTACCTTGAATATAGAGTTATGTTTTGAAATCGACTGAGGAGTGATGACTAAGATTCGATTCCTTTTTACCTAGGTATGGACTGATATGGGGAGAGGGTCTCATATATGACCTATTCAATTATTGAAAGGCCAATTCAAAGTGCTAATTATGAGGGTTTCTGAGTCAAAGGAAGAAAAGGATAGACTATGCATTCCAAGAGAAGAGAAGATGGGCGGGTCAAAAGCCCTACCATAGAAAATACATGCTTTGATTAATTGTACTTTATATTTTATGTTTTGTACGACTTCAAGAAACTATTATTTTATTAATCGTTACTTGTACAATTAACTTAATGGTTTGAACGTCTTAAAAAAATAATATTATTATATTCAATTTATTTATAGAAATAGTGAGATTTCTTTTATAAGATAGCAAAGATACTAGCTATAAATTGTTAACGTATCACATATGAATAATAAAATTTTAATATTATACTTAATTAATATGAATAATAAAATTTTAATTTAATACTTATAAATACCAATGGTAAACTCGGAGCTAACACATAGATCGATTAAAACGATGTTTGTGTTTGGTGTAGTTCGTCACGGAGACATATGTATTGCCATAAGGATGATGTCATACTTACAGAAATGGTCCTTATGGTTTTGTAGAATTTACAATTTCAGTGAAACTTTGCTTACTTCTGGTCCTCTCCAATCTCCATCTCACAGGTTTTATTTTTCCCAGAGAGTTCGGAATTTCAAACTGATTCCCAGTTTCCCACAACTCTCACCTCCTAAGATATCGGCACCTAAATAAAAGTTTGTTAGTTGTTACGAGTTACAAGGTAGACTGTTATTTTTACGTCCTCTCTCTCTCTGAAGCAAACAATTCCTTCGTGCCTGGGGAATTTATCCATATTGTTTCTAGAGCTTCAGAAATCAGTGAATTCGAATGGCGTTGTTTCGAAATAAGATGATGCCCGATGGAATTGTCGATGTCTTTGAAAGAATATACGGTAATTATTTACCCTTCTATGGAGTAATTAGTTTGATATGCGTATCTAATTATGTATGTAGTACGATTACCTTTTATGTTAAAACTTTTCTCCTTTTTTTTAATCATCACTTCACTTCTATCTAGTTTAAAGATGCTACTTCTAATTTGGGAGTCTGATGCATTAGGTAGTTGAATTTCCCGGACAAAAAAATTCTATGAATATTGATCTATCGTTCAGTTTTAATAGTGTCGGATTATGAAATTGTGGTATTATATTGAAGTGTGATTATTTGGACAAAATTAGTAACTGAAAGTGGTCTTGTATGGGGAAACCTTCTCAAGGTCATCATCTATCCTATTATAAGGTTTTTGTCTTAAACTTATGACATTTTCTAGTAGATATATTAGCGGCGAGCATCATGTGTGTATAACTCGGTGTTTGTAATGTGTGGTCAATTTCTTTGTAAGTTTGAATATATTCAAGATTAGAACTTGGTTTCTGTTTGATTTGATGACACGCGCGCCCATTTGGTGTATAGTCTTTGACTCCTGTTTCAGAACGGAAACCTGGGAACAAGAAGAATACAAACGCTACATGAGGAGAATCATAACTCAATTCAAAGAAATTAACCCTGAATTTTCACCTATGATTATGAATTTACGAGAAGGAAATACAATAAACAAGATCCACCAAGTTTTAGCAGACGACTATCTTACTATAATGGACTACCCTCGGGACTATGAAGGTTGCCCTGTGCTCACAATAAAAGTGATCCGCCATTTTCTAAAATCAAGTGAAAGCTGGCTCTCATTTAGACAACATAACATTGTGCTAATGCACAGTGAGCTTGGTGGTTGGCCTGTGTTGTCTTTCATGTTGGCTGCTCTTTTACTTGACAGAAAACATTTCACTTCTGAAAGTAGGGCTCTTGAGATGGTTCTCAAACAGGCCCCATCTCAGAAGTTACCCCTGATGACCGGATTGGATCCTACTGCTTCTCAGTTGAGGTACTTACAGTATGTGTCAAAGAGGAATGCTGATGAACAATGGCCTCCACCAGATAAAGCACTTAAATTAGCTTGTGTGATAATCAGAATGATTCCTGATTTTGATGGAAAAGGAGGTTGTTGCCCTGTATTTAGAATTTATGGACGAGATCCGTTGTTACAAATTGATAAAACCTCTAAACTTTTATTCTCAACCCCAAGGAGGAGTAAGAATGTCCAGTCTTACAATCAGGTAGGATATATCACTACAATGTTTCTAGGTTTACGTTTCTTATTCTGATAGATTATAATTTCCATGCATTTCAGGCACAAATTGAGCTCGTTAAAATTGATATTAATTGCGATATTCAAGGCGACGTTGTGCTGGAGTGTATTAACTTAAATGATGATCTGCTGAAAGAGACGATTATGTATCGTGCCATGTTCAACACTGCATTCCTCAGATCGAATACATTGATGCTGAATCGTGATGAAGTCGATATATCTTGGGATAAAAAGGATCAATTTCCTAAGGACTTCAAAGCTGAGGTACTTTTCTTCATGTTACTCCTAGTCACAGGACATACTATTTTTTAGGATTAATGAGATTATTGGGTAAGAAACCATCTGAAATCTTTTCAATAAGTTACTTAAGTTGTGTTCAATAGATCACTAAACATCAAAAATAATTTCATTGATCCTTTTTTCTAGCTAATATCACAAAAGAAAACCTTTCATATTTCTTTTCATTCATACTACTTGTGAACTATATATATATATATATATATATATATATATATATATATATATATATATATATATATATATATATATATATATATATATATATATATATAGAGAGAGAGAGAGAGAGAGAGAGAGAGAGTTAGGTTCAAATGTTTCTATTATCTATTGTGTGTGCATATATGATTAACCTAATCATATATATATATATATATATATATATATATATATATATATATATATATATATATATATATATATATATATATATATATATATATATATATATATATATAAAAGTAATTTTTATTGGATGAAGCTTCTTTTCTCCGAAATGGTCCCTGAAGCTTCTAAGATCCCAGTAGATTTGTCTTGTTTTGAAGAAGGGGGGGTCCCGGTAGAAGCATTTGGTAATGTTCACGAAATGTTTAGCAGTGTGGATTTGCATGTTCCTCCACCACCTCCTCCTCGTGGTGGTGGAGGAGGACCACAAACACCAAAACCACCAGCGCCGCCACCACCACTACATAAATCAGGTCCTTCACCTCCACCAGCACCACCCTCACCCAAAGCAAACCCAGCACCGCCACCACTACCACCACCTCCTTGTGGTGGTGGAGGAGGACTACAAACACCTAAACCATCAAAACCACCAGCGCCACCACCACCACTACATAAATCAGGTCCTTCACCACCACCAGCACCACCCCCACCCAAAGCAAACCCAGCACCGCCACCACCACTGCCTACTCCAGTTAATAGAATCAAACAAGCCGATGCAGGTCCACAAACTCCACCACCACCTCCAGGTTCAAAAGGAGGCGGTGTAACTGCTCCATCTCCACCACCTCCTATAAATAAACCGTGTGTTTTATCAATGACATCTGCGGTAAAAACTCAACCAGCAAAAAAGCTGAAGCCACCGGAGATTGATATGTCAGAACTTGAAACACTCTTGTTAGCATCAAATCCGAATTCTGACAAGGCATCAAAAACAAAATCCAAAGCATCTAATGAACCCAAAAAAGTACAACTGGTAATAATTTATTTTCCTTGTTTATTGCATGTGAAATCTTTGTATGGAAGGTTTGTTGATATTTCACACTTGTTGCGCGCAGATTGAGCATAGCCGGGCATATTACTGTGAAAGCATGCTTTCAAAGGTGAAGACACCATTGCCTGCATTGATGGTAAGCTGAAAACATTATGCAATTAATCACAAATTAGGTTTTCTGATAAATGTTTTTAATGGTTTAGTACGGTGTGAAACTTAACAGGAACATGTCCTTAATTTGGATGAATTAGCAATGGATGTTGATCAGGTGGATAAGCTTATAAAGTTCTGTCCTACAAAGGAGGAGATGGAACTACTTAAGGTGTATTTTTATTCTACATTACATTACATACCCATATCTTTTATTCATAGTATAACTTACATTTTATATGCTTAGGGCTATAAAGGAGAACCTGAGATGTTGGGCAAATGTGAACAGGTACATAGTACTTTTTTTTTTTTTTTTTTTTTTTTTTTTTTTTTAATAAATTTGGGGACCAAAATATAAAATTTTAATATCTGATTTCTTGTAACAGTTCTTCTTAGAGCTAATGAAAGTTCCACGTTGGGGAGCGAAACTCGTAGTTTTTTCATATATGATAAAATTTAGAGAGGAGGTCAGGAGATATTATTCTTCGCCTTTCTTGCTTTCATATGTTTACCTTATTCTAACTTTACTGTTCTTTTTACAAATTTAGGTTTTAGAACTTAGGGAAAGCATAAACATTGTATATTTATCAGTAGAACAGGCAAGTTATTAGTTATCTGTCACTTTAATTATGCAGTTATTTAGTGACAATAAGATCAAATTAAATTTTACTATTTTTTATAGATGTTGATGGTGATTATATCAGCTTATTAGTTCTGTAAAGTTGAGGAGAGTCATGCAGACAATTCTTTCTCTTGGGAATGCTTTGAACCAGGGAACTAAAAGAGGTGAGTTACTACCTAAGCAGTTATCGCGGTCCAAGTTTCAATAGCGGTCACATGCCGCTATTTGAAATCGCGGTTATTGCGGTGTTATAGCAGTGATATAGCGATTTTTTAATATTATGTATAATTTATATTATATATTTATACAAATTTTATATATTAGATTATTAATACTATATGGAATTAATATCATAAAAAATCATATAAAAACATACATAATCTATATATAATATTCTAATATAGTTATATGGAAACTAAAAAGTGTCAAAATGTCATTACAACTCAAGTCGTTCGTAGTTTCTAAGTACCGAAACAGACGAGAAAGGGAAGTTGTCATTTGTTGATTTGTAGTTTGTAATTAATTATATTTATTATTTGGACTTATTAAGACAAAAGGTGTAGTAGATTAGTTAAAAAAATAAAGATTTAATATTGAAATAACACACAATCGTTTTTTTCTTTGTCAAAGTAGCCCAATACGTACGAAATTGTAAAAGCAGGTGTAGCGTCGCTATAGCGCTGATGAGTTTCGCGGTAAATAGCGGTCAATAGCACCGCTAATAGCGTCACCGCTATTTGTAAACGCTATTTCAAAATAGCGGTTTAGTAACACCGCAAAACGCTATAGCGTCGCTATAGCGCGCTATTGATACCATAGGTTACTACTATTAGTTTTATTTTATTTATTTTTGAGTAAATTACACGAATCGTCCCTGGTCCAAATGCTCAATTGTACGTTTAGTCTCTGTTTTCAAAAATTAACTCAGACTGTCCCTTATATTGTTAAAATTTGCACGTTTCGTCCCTGCTAAGGATGATATGACTATAATACCCTTTCTATTTCTTTTTCTTTTATTTTTCATTTGTTTATAATCTAACTATTATATTTTATTAATTATGATTTTTCTAGAAAATGAAAAAGTCCCTAATACCACCCCCACTAGCTCACCTTCCAGATACACTCTCTCACTCTCAACTTTTTCTTCTTCATCTCCGGCAAGATCGCCGGCGCCGCATCAGCCGGTTGCCACCCCTTCTCCCGCCGGAAACCACCATCACAAAACCAATATTCTTTTTTTTTGTTTCCCTACATCTTTCATTCTACCTAAACAGGCTGCCACCACTTCTTCTATCAGTGCTCCACCACCCATACACCATTTGTGCTGTGCAAACCACTGAAGACACCGTCCTCTGCCACCGTCTCCCTCTTTCTCACCATTCCCAAACAACCACCAAAAACCCTATCAGATCCAACACCAAACGCAATATCCTAGATTTTTTTTTTTTTTTTTGAAATGGCAAACTAACTAATTATTTTGGTTTTAGGTGCTGCGGTTGGGTTCAGATTGGACAGCCTATTAAAACTTAATGAAACACGTGCCAAGAGCAATAAAATGACTCTCATGCATTATCTTTGTAAGGTAAGGCTTTTTATTTATTTAGTTGTGTTTCTTTCACTTTGTTTATGGTGCATATCTTTGCTGTATATGTTAGGTGCTTGTAGACAAACTACCTGAACTCCTAGACTTTTCCAAGGAACTTGGCAGCTTGGAGCCTGCATCAAAGGTTTTGTGAAATTCATGTATATTTATTTATTTTAATTAAAGTTGCTTTAGTTTTTTTTATTTATTAAAATGATATGTTTATTTCAGATACGGATAAAAATCATGGCAGAAGAGATGCACACGATTTCAAAAGGATTAGAGAAAGTAGTCCAAGAAAAGAAATTGTGTAAAAAAGATGGTGTGTCTAAAAAATTTCGGAAGGTATGCACATAAAGTTGATAAGAGCCATAAATGGAACCAATCAAAGGAATTATAATTTGAGGGAATTGGAATAGCAAGGAATTGCAGTCTATCTATCATGAGTTGGTAGGAAATGGAATGGAATTCAATGATAAAAAAATTAAAAATTGATTATATTTTGCATTTTTACTTAAAATATAGTTTTTTTTTATATATAAATATATGGAATTGG
This sequence comes from Lactuca sativa, assembly GCF_002870075.4. Classification (NCBI taxonomy): domain Eukaryota; kingdom Viridiplantae; phylum Streptophyta; class Magnoliopsida; order Asterales; family Asteraceae; genus Lactuca; species Lactuca sativa. Next base: position 97,376,943 of record NC_056630.2, on the reverse strand, counting down.
ATCCTCGGAACTGTATTCCATCTATTTGGCAACCAAACATGTCATGCAATTTTCTTATTTTTCCTTTTAATTTATTTTTTTATAAATTTTTTCTTAATTAATAGTTAGATGTTATATTTATAAAATAAATAAATAAAATATGCTCAGATATTTATATGTATATTTCTTATTTTATTTTTTATAAAAGAGTTGGGTTGGATTTAGTTGTGAATGAGAGTCTTACTTTAACTTTAACGTAAATGTTTTATTTTGGTTTTCCGTGTTCAGTCTCTGAAAAAGTTTCTTGCTTCTGCGGAACCTGAAGTGAAGTCCCTGGAGACCCCACTTTTCTCAAAGTTGGTAGGTATAAAAAATCCTGTAAATATAAAAATTGCTACAAGTATCCCAGTTTTTAACATTGCACTTTACACAGGGTAAAAGTGTGGATGCGTTAATTATTTACTTTGGAGAAGACCCTAAAGAATGCCGGTATGAAAAAGGTAAATCAATTATCAGAACAATTTACGTTCATGATCAAATATTCATTTGTTACAAATTGATTTCCAGTTTTTAAGTTGTGATATTGTTTTCAGTTGTTGACACTTTGCTTAAGTTTGTGAGAATGTTTAATCAAGCCCATGCTGAAAACTGCAAGCAAATAGAGGCGAAGAATGTTGCAGAAAAGAAGGCGGCACAGAAAGCAGCCGAACAAGAAATATTAAAGGCAGATGAAAAAAAAAGTCAAAAGTACAAAATCATTCGAAAATGGAGTCAGAATCAATAAGAAATAAAACGGCTATAGAAAGTGCTGAATACTTTTTTTGCTTTTTCCCTTTCTATATAATCAAAAATTGGTGGAAAAATAGAAGCCGCTTCCTGGTTGCAGCTGCTGGTGTGTGTGTTCCAGCCTTCTTTGATGAAAAAAATGGTAATGATCTGTTGGTTGATGAAGAAGAAGAGTTCGCATGGTGAATTTCTGCAGTGTGAAGTTTTTAGTTGCAACTGATTGTGCTGGAGGATCACCAGAGTGAAGGTTAGTCATGATCATCAAACTTCTATCAAGAATTTGAGAAGATTTTATTTCGATGTTTTTCCATTTAATTTTATGATGAATTTGACATATTAGTGCTGCAACTGACAGCAAAACGTAAATTTTTTTGTAATAATTTAGTGTGATGGCATCCTAGCTAGGTCTCACTGATTTTGCGGAAAACTGCAGTTAAATCTCTTAGATTTTGTAGTTCTTTTATGGAACATGAGATTTCAGATTAATAATTGACCACCACTGACATTTTTGGGGAACTAGTTTATACACGTTATGTTAGTTTATACAAATGATGATTGATGTAACATCTGCCGCACATACGCATCAAGATATTTCTGCTTTAGGCTACCAGGCGCAGAAGGACTTCCACCCTCGGCCATGGGATTATTTACATCTAACACGCTTAATTATAAAGTTTTTTTTTTTATGTGATCGATTGTCTCTTGCTTTTAAAATGTGTCTTTGTAGGAGATGTATCCACAACATTATAAGGAATGCTTGTCTCCCCACTTTAGCCAATGTGGAAATGGTTTTACACTCTCATCCACCCCCATTCAGAATCCAACATTCTCTCTAACACACTTAATGATACCGATTTTGTAACATTCTATTCTTTTGCTTTAAAGTAGCAACGTTTAAAAAGTTTTTAGTATCATCAATATACATGTTAACCACGTACATTGTCGAATAGTTGCAATTGTGAAAAAGAGTGATTGTTGGAAAACTAATAAAAGTATAAACTCTCATGCTAGTATCAGACAACTTAAATATGATATAAGTTTTAATGTCTTAGATGCATGTATTAAGATATTGTCCGTTTTAGGCTACTCGCCATGAGGACTTCCTAGGGTTCAATACATCTAGCACTACTCTCAAGTCTCACCTCATGGGCATGATTAATTGTTGGATTCTTATGGGATCTGTTGTCAACATTATGTTAGCTAAATTGTGGCAAAGCTTTGACTAAGGGTGTCTTTTTTCTTTTCTTTTTTGCCATGTTGTGGATGCCAATACATTTGTATTCGATGACTGCATCCCCTTACGAGACATCAAAGATCTTGAGGGCTTGATGATTGAATATTATTAGCAATTGCACACATATTTATTAGTCGTATTTGTATGTATGTAAGTATGTTGAAGTACATAATGAATTATCCATAGTTATAACTAGTATTCTAAAAAAATTTGAAATCTTGGGTATTTTGGTTTTGAATGTGCAAAGGTTTCTTATCCTCTTATTGTTAAACTTCTAATATTATAAATTTCCTAACTTGGGTGAGTTTAGCATATAGTCTAAGTTGAGGTATCGTTTGGGTACAAGTAGGATAATTATGAGTGTCTTAAGCCTATAGGGTTTAGTCTCTCATTTCGGAGAAGAAAAGAAGGAAGTCCCTATTTATAAATCCAATCTTGAATTTGAGGTGCTATTTTATGGTTGATATCGTACACCAATTCCATTCAAGCTGCCATCTCAACCATCTAATTAAGGTATCTGTCTATGATTTGAAGGTTTGAGCTCCATCAATAGAGGATCACCCTGATTTATCTTCCTAATTCGAAATTGATGGACTATTTGATAACCGTTGGTGTTTAGATATGGATTCTACTGTTTCGTATCCATTCTATTGAAGAAATCCTTGGCAAAATGGTTATTTATATGATTTAAGAGCTTAGATTAATGAATATGATGCTTATCAATTACTCTATTAATTAATCTTAAAAGGCATGTTAACGAGAATGAATTTATATGTTTGAACAATGATTTGAACTCAATGAATCCGCTCTAGGTCATTAATAATCATTATACAAGTTTTAGAATAAAGTTGGTAGAAACCAATAGGAAACTTTTTAGTTTTTACAAGATTTTGTTGCCCATGACCCATTAAACGGTCATGTAAACCGATGAGCTAGCTTTACTAGTAGAAAACTATTATCGTTGTGGATGCCAACACATTTCTAGTAGTGTTATAAGTTGACCACATCGATCACCTAATAAATATCATCATGTGGATTACTAGACACATTTCATTCTCTCAAAAATATCATCATGCCAACACAACCTTATAACCTAAAAAATGGTAAGAAATTCGATGCCAAAACCATAATAGCAATGTAGTTTAGTTTAATATAAGAACATAATAGCGATTTACTTTAGTGTATTATAAGAACATAATACTAATGTATTTTCGTTTATTATAGAAATATACTTTACTTTATAATTTTAGCAATATACTTAACTCGCTAGTACAAAAAAGGATTTTGTCCATGCAAAAACCCCATGAATATTTCATTCAATATGTAAGGAAAGGTCGCTTCATTAATGAAAAGTTATGGGGGTATGGTCATAATAGGTCCCTTGTATGACATGTGTCGTTTAATTGTGAGTATAAAATTATAACTCATGAAAACCCGTTGTTATAAGTCAAACCTGTCATTGTATGGTAACGAGTTTTTGGACATGTATTTATCTTATTTTGATAACCGTCATTGATAATACATTTATAGTCACTTTTAATTTATTTTATATGACTGTTGTGCACATTTACTCACTCACAAGCAATTAAACGGTAACCATAAAATAGTTATAGTCATGTTCTATTTCTTTTATTATGACTATTGTACTGACATTTTTAGTATTATATCGTGATTATTGTGTACATTTATTCACTCACAAGTTATTAAACTGTAACGTCCTAATTTTTTTTACTTTTTAAAACAACATAGGTTTAACTAAAAATCATAACTTTTATTAAATAAAGTTTCAAAACCACCCCCAAGATAAATGTATTACAAAAAGACTGATTGTAAATTTATAAGTTTTAAAATCAAAAGAAAACATAATCCAATGTATTATCAAAATCTTTATCCCTCCGACTCGAGCCATTGTGTACCATCACGTTCTTCCATGTTGATCCTAAAAAAGTAATTTTAAGCACAAAGCTTAATGAATTTCACACATACATAATATAATCTCATACAAGCTTTACCCGTAACATACATGCATTAATCACAATAACTACACAACCACACATGTAACTTAAAGAACAAATAAAAAACAACAATAAACCCATTGGGGCATATCGGCTAAGCCCGACCCCTTTGCTCAGTGTGTCAATACCTTGGGACACATCGGTTAAGCCAATCCCCTGAACCTAATCCCATTGGGACACATCAGCTACGTTCGATCCCCCTTGCTTAGTGCGTCGAGCCCTTAGGACACAATGGCTACGCCCGATCCCCCACTCAATATGTCGATCCCTTCTATACTATTCATCGATACTTTGAGTGAATACCACACACCTACTACACACTAACGCGGCCTAGTGCGACTCGCATATGCATACTTTGAAGGATGCACAACATCACACAATGTAGTGAGAAACTCACATTGACTTGCAGAGTAGAATTGAAATACTATCCTGTGAATCCAATCACACAGAGTCACTTTGAAACACTCCTATAAAAGCAATCAAGATTAAAAAATGGCAATTCTTAACCCTAAACATATCGAAATACCACTAGACTTATTTTCCAAATTTTGATCTGAAATAACATTTGGTTTCAAGATAACTTTAACACCACCAACGCCTGCCAAAGTCACCGATTCTTGTAGACCTAGGCATAACCAATTTCCTCGGAAATGGAGCCAAAACTTGGTGGGTTGTCAAGTCCACCAAGAAAATTAAACCCTTTTGCTTATAATATAATAGTAAAAAGGCGATTGATCCACGCGGAAAATGGTAGTATTCAATCACCAGTGCAATCCAATTGAGCATGTGAAATTAAACTAACTAATCACAATTAAACTAAATGGGAAGTTTTGTGAAGTGTTTGAAAACTACAATACTTGAATAACTAAAAATCTTGCAATTAAGCAAGATGGTGATATGCTCAAATATTAGAGAAAATTAGTCAACCAAGGCAATTGAACACCATGAATATTTGTTTGTCTATGCTTAGGATTCAATATGTAAGTTTATCATTTATCCCAAATTGGTTAAAGTAATCATGAAGCATGATATGCTAAAATTCCTCAAAGGTAGTATGGAGATTGGGGAAGCTCACAACACACCCTCTTAATCATAATCAAGAACCCAATTGAAGCAATTAAACTCAAAAGAATTGATTAGCCTTAAGAATGAAGGAATTCATAATTCCTGGAGGATGTTAATGCTTACACATCCATAAAGGTATCATGATCCATAAGCTAAAGATGATTTCTACCATCATAAAGCCCTTGTTTTAAGCAAATTCATTGATTCAATGCTAAACCAAAGAAAAAAACTAACAATTGCTCATCAAGTACCAAGCTCATGATCAAAGTATTAAATAATCATAAGAATCATGAACTAGAATCATAAACATGAGATAAATGATAACCATAACATGAATCCTTCAAAACTCACAAATATCCATGGGTTTTAACCTAAGTTAGCCAAAATAAAGAGATTAGCCACTCATGGTAACAAGATAAAAATCACAAAAGTATTCTAGAATCAAGAGATTAGCAATTACTAGAAGAATGAGAAGAATGTAGATGCATCTCTCAAAAATCGTATCCAAGGTGCTCTAATGGTGGAAAAATCGAAGTATAGCTGCTAAAACGAACCCCATGCTAAATGATGAAACAAATGACAAAAATGCCCCTAATTATGAAGTTGTGTGGGTACCCTCGCAAACTTGTGCAGGTGAAACCCCACCCATGCAAATGGTGTTGAAACACTATTGGCTCTTTTTATCCACTACTCCACCCAACTACTCAAGACTCCCTTGGTCTCATCAGCACCTCACATGATTCAAATTTAACCAATCATCTTTAAGCTTTGAATGAATAGTCCAAGCCCAATAATAAGAGTCCATGACCCACCTTCATAATCCCACTTTATCCAATTCTTCAATGCATTAATCCCAATTCTTCCAATATGGATCCATGAATGTAACGCCTGTGTTTCGGGCTTGCCATTTGTAGCAATGTAATAGTCTAGGTTGACCTTTGTAACCTGTTTTGAAATAATAAAAGTGTATTATTTGAGTATTATGTGTTTTGTGCTTAATTGCTTAATTATGTGGTTTGATTAATTAAGAATAAAAATAAGCGTCAAAATTTAAGTGTAAAATAAACTTAATATCTTTGGTTAATGTTGTAGTAATTGAAACGAGGTTTCCGAATATATATAGAACGCCCAAATCTGACTTCGTATGAGGAAGTTATGATTTATCGAAGTTCCGGCTTAGCGATATACAACCTGTTTTACTCGATTTGAGATCGAGCGGTTGTTAGCCGAAGCAATCTAAATGAGAATCGAAGATCTCATTGTTGGTATTGAAACGATAAAAAGTTAGGCGAGAACGGACGTCAAACGAAGAAGTTATGAATTTATAACGAAAGTTTCTGTCCCGGCCTATTAAAAATAATTAATAAAAATAAAGTCAAAATTAGCCGACGGAGTCTAAACGAAAGTTGTAGAGCGTGGTCTCACCTTCGCGTGGATATATAGAACGTCGAAAACGGAGTTCGTATGAAGAAGTTATGAATTTCCGAAGTTTATTAATCATTTTGTATTTATATTTAAATCAAAATTCGGAAGCATTATCCGAAGGAGTCACCGATCTGATCCGAGGTACGCCCCGCGTACGCGAGAACGCCCCGCGTACTCCGATAGTGTCGACACTTCGGATGACGCATGCAATGACGATTTCGGAGCCCTGTACGCCCCGCGTACAGGCGTACGCCCCGCGTACTCCGAGGTTCCAGCCTCTATATAAAGGATCCGAAGACAGCCTTGATTCTTGTTCATTTTCTTCTCTTCTCTCTAGTCTTTTGCATCGTTTTTCGTGCCGAAGCTATCCCGAAGTCCCGGTATCATACTCTAGCCCCGAGGCAAGTCCCGAGACCCCGAAGATCCCGAGAAGTGCGGTTCCCGAGTCGAAGCTCTGCCCGCGAGAAGTTCGATTTTCGAGGAGATCTTCCAGATCTGCTGAGGAATACTACTTCTATAAGCCGAAGTGCTGTCGGATCATCTTCTGATCAAGTGAGTGTGTAGTTATTTTCTTCTAATACAATAATACGAAGTATTTTATATAAAAATACGTGCTATGTGTATATATTTGGTTGTGTTATGTGTGAATAAGTATTCACTCTCTTCTATCTTATAGATCTGCTTATTTCTTTATGAGATACGTGTTATGTGTGTGTGTGCCTCATCTGTTATGTGATATATGTGTTGATTAAAGCATGCTATACAGGTTTTCTTTAAACTATGTATACAAATGTATATTTTTATCTACTAATATGTTGGGTAGAACATGGGTAGACCGTTGGTGTGTAATAAACAGATGAGAGGCCTCGTTGTTGTTTGATTGAGTCATCTAGCGGAGTTTAGATGACGACCACTGGCTATTCTAGACAGTCTTGTGGAAACATTAGCAGGTTCGCCACCTGTAGGTGTTAATGAACTTGGGTGTTCATTCGCTGTACTCCATCCCCCTCATGGTTGCCTTATTTGACTTATATTGCTGAGGTACCCCCGAAGCATGTGTTGTCGCCCCGATGAAATATTCTTAGACTAGGTCCCTTATGTTAGTTGTTTTAGGGACATTAAAGTGAGAATAACGGGAATGGGTAATTGGGTTATTGTTGGTTGGTGAAAATTAAATATGATATTTATTGTGGGTTGAAAACCCTATATGCTCACCAGGCTCCCAAGCCTGACCCACTCAGTTTTAAATTGTATTACAGGTAGTGGCGGAAGGGCATGAGATGGATGAACCATCAAGTTGTTTTGTTTACAAGTCTGCATATGTTTATATTTGTTATATGACTTGTAATGTATTCGTTTATGCTTATTGGTCTGTATCGGAACATGACACCCCGAGTTTTGATTATAATGAAAATACATTTCTTTTATGAAATGCTTCGGTAAACAATGTTTTATCATGTTTTGTTTTTGGGAACAAATTCCGCAACTCTTTCAAATCAAAAGGATTTACTCTGAAAATATTTAAAAGCATAAATGAAAAATCGGTCTTTTCTGGCCGAGATTTTGGGGATGTCACAGTTGGTATCAGAGCATTAGTTTAAGCGAACTAGGAATTTGTTGGATTTCTAGACTTAAACTTAGAATGCTAAGTGAAGTTTTGAGATGCGTGTCTGTTATGTTTTAGACACGAGCACTAGTTTATTTTAGGAAAGTTGCCTAAAATGCTTTATGTGCTAAATGTTATATGTTGCCATATATGATATTATTTGTTCGGATCTATGGTCTGTTGCCGACCGGATCTAGAAACCTTATGTGTGTAGGATTCTAAGCGTACGTCTACGATATTAGAACTAGCATGTAAACGTTTCGGAGTGATAAGGATGATTTGAATATCTATCATGGTTGAGGATCTCATTTCACCTTATTCGGTGTAGATCAAAATGGTGAGAACAAGAAGTGGAGTTGGAAATGCTGACGAAAACAGGAATCAACCACCAGTGATTGAGCCAATACCTGTCGTAGCAGCAGCACCTGAGCCAATAACCATGGCTGGTGTGCAATTGATGATTCAGACGATGTTGGATCGTCAGATGGATGAAACTAGACGGTTGCTTCAACAAAATCATGAAGAACTGTCGATTCGTGTGGAAGAGCCTGAACTGAATGAAGGGCACTCGGAAGGTGGAAACTTCAGTGGGTCTGTTGGTCCAGCCAACCCACCGATAGTTAGGCAAGATAACCATGATGGAAGGAATGATGGAATGGGATGCAAGTACAAGGACTTTTTGACTTGTAAACCATCGACCTTCAATGGAAAGGAGGATCCGATTGGGGTTATGGATTGGATCTCCGAAATGGAGCTAGCCTTCATGACGTGTGGCTGCAGAGGTAAGTTGCAAACTATCTATGCCGTGCGTCAATTCCGAGGTGGAGCTGTTCGTTGGTGGAACACTCTAGGGAAGACCTTAAGCCCTAATGAGCCACTGCAATTGTCATGGGCAGAGTTCTTGGTGCAGTTCAAGCGCAAGTTCTGCTCGGCTCAAAATCTGTTGGAGTTGGAGAATAAGTTTTTGACATTGACGAAGGGTAGCATGTCAGTGGATGAGTACACCAATAACTTCACCGATAAGATGGAGTTTGCCTTGCGTATCGTTCCAGACGAGCTGACAAAGGTGGATCGGTATGCGAAGGGACTTCCATGGGAGTACGAGGTGCCAGTACGTCAAGCACTTACTCTAGAGGCAGCTATCTGGGCTGCCAAGTCTGTTGAGAACATGATCAAGGGGAGAACCACCGTCAAGGTTGAGGTTGGTGAGAAAAGGAAGTTTGAAGGAACATCTGGTTCCAGTAAGAAGAGCAAATTTTCGAAATCGGATTCGAAAAAGTTTGGAGGAAAAGGAGGCGAAACAAAGTGGTGTGATAAGTGTAAGAAAAGGCACTTTGGGAAATGTAGCGAGGATGTGACCTGCTACAAGTGTGGAAAGGTTGGACATTTTGCCAATGAATGTCCGAACAACAAAAGGATGTGTTTTGGTTGCAATGAAGAGGGGCATATTTTGAAAGACTGTCCGAAGAAGAAGGAGGCAGCTAGGCCCAACATTCCACCAAAGCCGAAGGCAAGAGCCTTCCAGATGACACTTGAGGCTGCTAAAGATGAAGCTGATGTCGCTTCAGGTACCTTTCTCGTAAACGAATTACCTGCTCATATATTGTTTGATTCTGGAGCCAACTACTCCTTTATTTCGCATGAGTTTGGTAGAAAGCTAGTTTTGCCTGTTGATAAACTAAATAATGCTTTATTAGTCGAAGTAGCTAGTGGCAAGTTTGTACCTGTTAGCCATCGTATGAAAAACGTCTTGATCGACCTTAATGGGAATAAGTTTCTCGAGGAATTATTGCCTATCGAACTAAATGGTTTCGACATCGTGTTGGGAATGGATTGGCTTAGCGCCAATGGTGCCGAAATTTTGTGCAAGAAGAAGATAGTTAAAGTAAACCCGCCTGGGAAAGATTCGTTTATGGTGTATGGGGACAAACGCAGAGTGAATTCTGGAATCATTTCTCTAATGAAAGCCAGAAAGTGTTTGACCAAGGGATGTACATCATATTTAGCATTCGTGATTGATGCTAAGAAAGAAAAGAAGGTGATGCAGAGTATTCCAGTGGTGTGTGATTATCCGGAAGTATTTCCCGAGGATCTTCCTGGATTACCACCTGATAGACAAGTGGAGTTCAGAATAGACTTGTTACCAGGAACCACGCCAATAGCAAAAGCACCTTATCGATTAGCACCGACGGAGATGAAGGAGTTAATGATGCAACTTCAGGAGTTGTTGGACAAAGGTTTCATTAGACCTAGTTCATCGCCCTGGGGAGCTCCGGTGTTATTTGTAAAGAAGAAAGATGGAAGTATGAGAATGTGCATCGATTACAGAGAGCTGAACAAGGCAACAATAAAGAATAGATATCCGTTGCCGAGGATTGATGACCTGTTTGATCAATTGCAAGGTTCGAGCTATTTCTCGAAGATAGACCTAAGGTCAGGATATCATCAGCTAAAAGTAAGAGAGCAAGATATCGAGAAGACTGCATTCAGAACTAGATATGGACACTACGAGTTCTTGGTTATGTCGTTTGGACTAACCAATGCTCCAGCAGCGTTCATGGATTTGATGAATAGGGTTTGTAATCCTTTCCTTGATAAATCCGTGATAGTGTTCATAGACGACATTCTGATCTGCTCGAAAAGCCAGGAGGAGCATGGCAGACACTTGCGAGAAGTGTTAGAAGTCTTGAAGAAGGAGAAGTTGTATGCAAAGTTCTCCAAATGTGATTTTTGGATTCGTGAAGTCCAATTCTTGGGTCACGTGGTCAACCAAGAAGGGATAATGGTTGATCCAGCGAAGATCGAAGCTGTGACGAAGTGGGAACAACCGAAAAGTCCCACGGAGATTCGAAGCTTTTTAGGATTAGCCGGATATTACCGAAGGTTTATCCAAGGTTTTTCTTCGATTGCTACTCCATTAACAGCTTTGACCCACAAAGGAGCTACTTATGCTTGGAGTAAGAAGCATAAAGAAGCATTCGAGAAGTTAAAGAAGAAGCTATGCGAGGCACCGGTACTTTCTCTACCCGATGGAGTTGAAGACTTCGCTGTTTATAGCGATGCGTCTGGTGTTGGATTGGGTTGTGTTTTGACCCAAAGAGAAAAGGTGATAGCATATGCGTCTCGACAGTTGAAAGAGCATGAAAAGAATTACCCGACTCATGATTTGGAGTTGGCAGCGGTAGTTTTCGCTCTGAAAATATGGAGGCATTACCTCTATGGCACGAAGTGCAAACTTTTCACTGATCATAAGAGTCTCCAATACCTCTTTAATCAGAAAGAATTGAATATGAGGCAACGACGCTGGCTAGAATTACTTAAAGACTACGACTGCGAGATACTTTACCACCCCGGTAAAGCTAATGTTGTTGCTGATGCTCTCAGTCGGAAGGTCAATCTTGAAAGGAAGAGGCCAAGAGCGTTGAGAATTGAAGTTGTCTCGACTATTGTGGAAAGTATAAAGAAAGCTCAAGAGGAAGCTTCTGAGAAAAATGACCGAAAGGAGGAACGTTTGGGTAAAACGTTGGTGTTTGGTACTAACGGTCATGGACTGAAGGTATTCCAAGATCGTATTTGGGTACCTAAGTCAGGAGGAATTAGGGATCTTCTGATGGAAGAAGCTCACAAAACCATGTACTCAATTCATCCGGGTAGCACTAAAATGTATAGGGACCTGAAACCCTACTACTGGTGGCCGACGATGAAGCTTGATGTTGCAAAGTATGTGGCCGAGTGTGTGACTTGTGCGAGAGTCAAGACACAACATCAGAAACCGTACGGGAGTTTAGAACCTTTGCCTGTGCCTATGGGTAAGTGGGAAGACATTGCTATGGATTTTGTCACTAAACTGCCCAGAACAAAGAATGGTCACGACATGATTTGGGTGGTCGTTGATCGATTCACTAAGAGTGCGCATTTCATAGCGGCCAGGGAGAAATGGTCTATGGAAAAGCTTGCGAATTCTTACGTGAAGGAAATTGTGAGGCTTCACGGTGTTCCGTTAACGATTGTATCGGATCGTGATAGCCGTTTCACCTCAAGGTTTTGGAAAAGTCTACAAGAGGAAATGGGTACCAAGTTATGTTTAAGCACAGCTTACCATCCGCAGACTGATGGTCAGAGTGAAAGAACAATACAAACACTTGAAGATATGCTGAGAGCATGTACCTTGGAATTCCTAGGTAATTGGGATGAACATTTACCGTTGGTAGAATTTTCATATAATAATAGTTTTCACTCGAGCATTAAGATGGCACCTTTTCAAGCTTTGTATGGACAGAAGTGTCGTACGCCGTCTTGTTGGCTTGAGGCTGGGGAAAAGCAGTTTATGGGACCAGAGATGGTTCATCAAACTGTTGAAAAGTTGGAAATAATTAGGGAAAGAATGTTAGCAGCTCAAGATCGTCAAAAGAGCTATGCTGACAAGAAGCGAAGACCGATGACTTTTGAGGTTGGAGATTCGTTTTGCTTAAAGTCTCGCCGTGGAAGGGACTTATAAGATTTGGTAAAAGGGGAAAGTTGAGTCCAAGGTTTATTGGACCGTTTAAAGTCCTTCAGAGGATTGGGAACCAAGCTTACAAGCTCGAATTACCCGAAGAGCTGAATGGAATTCACAACACTTTTCATGTGTGTTATTTGAGGAAGTTCACGGGAGAAGTTCCCGATATAATTCCAATTTCTGAATTGAGAATTGATGAGAACAAAAGGTTGATTGAAGAACCAGAGGCAATTGTTGACCGAAAGACTAAGAAGTTGCGACGCAAAATGGTTGGATTAGTGCTTGTCCGATGGAAACACACGAATGGGCCGAATCTCACCTGGGAGTCGGAGAGTGACATGTTGAGTCGCTATCCGCATTTGTTTGTTGATGTGTGATTCCGGGGACGGAATCATTCTAAGGTGGAGAGAATTGTAACGCCTGTGTTTCGGGCTTGCCATTTGTAGCAATGTAATAGTCTAGGTTGACCTTTGTAACCCGTTTTGAAATAATAAAAGTGTATTATTTGAGTATTATGTGTTTTGTGCTTAATTGCTTAATTATGTGGTTTGATTAATTAAGAATAAAAATAAGCGTCAAAATTTAAGTGTAAAATAAACTTAATATCTTTGGTTAATGTTGTAGTAATTGAAACGAGGTTTCCGAATATATATAGAACGCCCAAATCTGACTTCGTATGAGGAAGTTATGATTTATCGAAGTTCCGGCTTAGCGATATACAACCTGTTTTACTCGATTTGAGATCGAGCGGTTGTTAGCCGAAGCAATCTAAATGAGAATCGAAGATCTCATTGTTGGTATTGAAACGATAAAAAGTTAGGCGAGAACGGACGTCAAACGAAGAAGTTATGAATTTATAACGAAAGTTTCTGTCCCGGCCTATTAAAAATAATTAATAAAAATAAAGTCAAAATTAGCCGACGGAGTCTAAACGAAAGTTGTAGAGCGTGGTCTCACCTTCGCGTGGATATATAGAACGTCGAAAACGAAAACGGAGTTCGTATGAAGAAGTTATGATTTTCCGAAGTTTATTAATCATTTTGTATTTATATTTAAATCAAAATTCGGAAGCATTATCCGAAGGAGTCACCGATCTGATCCGAGGTACGCCCCGCGTACGCGAGAACGCCCCGCATACTCCGATAGTGTCGACACTTCGGATGACGCATGCAATGACGATTTCGGAGCCCTGTACGCCCCGCGTACAGGGGTACGCCCCGCGTACTCCGAGGTTCCAGCCTCTATATAAAGGATCCGAAGACAGCCTTGATTCTTGTTCATTTTCTTCTCTTCTCTCTAGTCTTTTGCATCGTTTTTCGTGCCGAAGCTATCCCGAAGTCCCGGTATCATACTCTAGCCCCGAGGCAAGTCCCGAGACCCCGAAGATCCCGAGAAGTGCGGTTCCCGAGTCGAAGCTCTGCCCGCGAGAAGTTCGATTTTCGAGGAGATCTTCCAGATCTGCTGAGGAATACTACTTCTATAAGCCGAAGTGCTGTCGGATCATCTTCTGATCAAGTGAGTGTGTAGTTATTTTCTTCTAATACAATAATACGAAGTATTTTATATAAAAATACGTGCTATGTGTATATATTTGGTTGTGTTATGTGTGAATAAGTATTCACTCTCTTCTATCTTATAGATCTGCTTATTTCACTACATGAAAAAAGGCCTTTTACGACGCGCAAAACACGACGCTCTTTGATTTATGTTACGCATTAGAGAGCGACATTAAAAAAGTGTCATCTCTTCAAAAATTTTAAGGATTTAGGTCGCGCATTACTGAGTGCCCTTAAATTAGTGTCTCATGTAAAAATATTAAAAACACAGAGGGCACCTATAATAAAAAGGGCGTCCTCTACAAATGTCGCTTTATAATTTTAAAAACGCGCGTTTCTGGGACTCAGGGGGGAAACTAAATCCCCCAAAATTTTGAACACCCGCTTCCTCTTCCTCTCTACTCTCTACACCCGCCAAATCGATCGACTTCATTCTCTCCCTTCTTTCTCTCTGCAAACCCCTTCTTCTCCGATCGACTTTCACTTCCTTCTATGTGCAAACCTTAATCAAACATAACACATTTGAAATAGTAATATCTTCTTTCATTTTCTCCCCTGCTACTCTCTGTAAAACCTAGCAGCCGCCACCACTAGAAACATGGAAAATCCCCCAAAATTTTGAAGTACCCCGCTCACTCCTCTTCACCTCTACCCTACTCCATCTACAATGACTCCCCACGTTACAAACCCTAGTCTAGTTGTGCTTCTATCCTTGGTCCTATTTCTTCATCCATTCAGCAAATTAGGGGAACACGACTTCTCATTCATCCCTCAACTTCATCTTCTCAATCAAGAAAAAAGGATTTTGGTTTTTTTCGTGCATCTGCATCATCTTGGTGGCGATAAACTCTCTAAGGTTCGTTAATTGGTTCAATATTGTTTATTCTCAAAGTGTTGGATGTGGGGGTAAATTTGTTATATGTGAACAAACACAACATCACCAACATCCGATTGACGGGTTCGATTCTCCTCTTCTGGTTACACAAAGGTATGTTGTGCTTACCATTGTTCTTCTCCCTGTTACCTAATATGCGACTCCCATGAAACCGAGTTGCTCAACAGGATGAAACTCAACATCTCCGATCCGATCTTTATCTGATTTCGATTATTAAAAGCCAACTATAAACATCACACCACATGGTCGACAATCGACATACTCTCTTTCTCCATGTTGACTCCCTTTCTATCTCTATCAAGTTTCTGTCTCTATCAAGTTTTAAGGGCGTACAAAAGGGATATCAATATTGATTTTTTTTTTAACATTCACTTGATTCTTGGAGCTTTTTCACTAAAATATAGGAGAAGATGAGTAATCTATTTCGAAGGGCTGCATCACAGGTTAGGCCCTCTTATTAGTTATTCCTCCCATTCATGCACACAATCAGAATCAAAATCAGTTTAATACACGAATTAAATCAGGAATATATGTTATTGAACTATATATGATCCTTGTTAAAATTAGTATTCTGCTAATATGATATCGGCTAGATTTATATTCTCCATCATAATTAAACCTAATAGCTTATGAAACATTGAAATTTCCTTGGGGCGCGGGACCTGTTTATCTAAATAAATAGAGAAGCTATTAAATTTTTAGCATTGCAAAAGTATGAAAGTTTATAACTTGTTTGTTTTCATAATTCATAGCGTATTTTCCACTTACTTTTTTTTTCCATTGCTTCATGTGACTTGTAGTTACTGACACTCAGATGAAAACAGGCTTTATGATTACAACTCTAATGATTTGAATTTAATAAGATGTTATATGTTATAGATTGGTTCACATAGAAAAAATGTTGGAGGTTCTAGAAGTGTGATGGTGAGGTGGACTAGTATAGAAGCTGTACAAACTGATGATTCTGCAGTTGATCGTAAGGGGTATGTTATAGCAATGCATCTTTAATACTATGCCTCAAAATATTGGATTTCTTTTAAAAAAATCGTTTTATGATTGCTTCTATTCCAATATTAGGTATAAGGGACATGACATGTTGGCTCCTTTCACTGCTAGATGGCAGCCTGATGAATTGCATCCATTGGTAATAGATAAATCTGAGGTAAAGATTATTAACATTTATAAGTATTGGAATTTTGTATATTCTATGTCTATTGTGAAAAAGGTTTGATTCTTGTTATGATAGGGTTCATATGTGTATGACATAAATGGGAAAAAGTATCTTGATTCTCTTGCTGGTTTATGTTGCACAACTTTAGTATACACAAAACCCTTTTCTAGATTAAACAGTTTCTGAAAAATGTTTGTTTTTTATATTTCTTTTTGTAACTTTTAGGGGGGAGTGAATCAAGGCTTGTTGATGCTGCAACTAAACAGCTAAATATTACAGAGGTGGGACCTTATCTAGCTTCAATCGTCAATAATACATGACTTGTAACACTCTCTTGTTGTCATCCAGCTTTTGCATCTTTCCACCATCTTGAGGTCTTGGATTTGAGTTCTAACAGTCTTGTTGGGAGCATCCCTTCAGCAATACATGCATTATCTTCCCTAAGAGCTGTCCCATTCGCTCACAATAATCTTAATGGCTCATTATCAAATCATGGTAAGTTATATATCTAAAGCATGCACATTTCATTTTTGTGAGTATTTTGTAACATTACCTTTGGTCCTTTCCTTGATGCTTAATCTTTTTGAACTTGTATGACCATGAAAATGCAAGTAATATATTTCTTGAAGGTTAATCTTTTATAACTTAATTACCTTTTGAGTTTCATGGCTTACGCATATTTTTTTATTTTTATTTTTGTCGTTTGACAGGGTTCTGTGAGTCGAAGAATCTCGGTGAATTGGATCTTAGTAACAACATCTCTTAAGTTGTTTGATATTTCTTCAAACAATTTTTGTGAGTACATTGATTTTAGTCATAACATATTTGAAGGTTCATTCTCCTTTAGCTCCTTCTCCAATCATATAAAGCTTCAATTTGTTCGAATCAGAAGCGACAATGACAAGTTTAAGGTGGAAACAGAAGATCCTATAGGTTGTATTCCAATGTTCCAGTTCCTGCTGTTCCCCTGTTCCTACTGGTGTAACTCTTTTAGTATGTCAAGCACCAATATTACCACTGTGGCATGTTGAAATAACTCGGTAAACCTCAACTACTATTACTATTGATTGATTTAGCTTTATTGTATATATATGCATGCTAATTAGTAATTACTATCTAATTATTTATAGAATCCAGGGACTTTTGAGTTTTGAGGTTACACTGTTTCAGTTTTCACTACACAAAACTTAGATATTGCAATAGCCACATCTGATGGAATTAAGTGGTATTTACTTTTTACTAATTAGTAATTACTAGATTATTCTTTCTCCCATGTTTTTGTACAAAAGCTTCTAGGTCGTTACAGCTTTATTGATGAGATGTCAGCATTAGATCCCAAACTTTATAATTCATTCTTCTTTTCTTGATATATTATTGCAGCATTATGATAGTGATGTGAAGGATATGTGTCTAGATTTTACAGTTAATGAAGAGTTATCTGGAAAACGACATGTTGTTTAACTTAAAACTGGGGGTAAAGATGTCATTGTCACAAATGATAATAAGTTGCAGTATATATATGCTATGGTAGATTATAAACTTAACCGACAGGTATAATCATCTCTCTAAAATGACCTTTTTACCCTTTCATTTCGGAAAAAGAAACAAAATTTGCTATATTTGATGCCACTAATTATTTACAGGTATTGCCACTTTCAAATGCGTTTTATAGAGGATTAACATATCTTATATCCCCATCTTGATTGAAATTGTTTAATGCCAGTGAATTTAATCAGGTATTAAGTATTGCTTAAATTGATTTATCTTAATTTTTTTAATTAAATCAACTAAAGTTTTTAATATTAAAAAAAAGCTTCTGGTGGAAACCATGACATTTGATGTTGATGATTTGAGGAATAACACACGGTACACTGGTGGTTACACTGAAGGAAGCTGGACAGTTAAGCTCTTTTGGGAGGTATGCATAAATTACATTTATGGTCCCTGTAATTTTAATTTTCCGGAATTACACATTTGGTCCTTTCACTTTTTAATTTACAAAAAGGAAATCACAAAATTTTAATTTATTTTAAATAGTTTATGGGTAATTTGGTAATTTGATGATACATATAGGTTCAGGAAGTTTTGGATGAAATTGGTGCTCCTTCTATTCTTATTTATAATAATTCACTCTTGTATTTTTTTGTCTAGTACTTTATCTAATCTGTTAACTTTACTTGCTTTCTTTTTTTAGAGTTTATACAGGGTCATTCATGACTTCTCTTGATTTGCAGGTTTGTTAAGTTCATTTTGTTTTCTGATGCAAAAAAAGTGGCTAATATCTTTGTGTTAGTTGTGTTGTGGTTTAGTTGATATTGATTATTGATTAGTTAATATTATACAACTGACATGATTATTGAATAGTTGATATTGATTTGAATATGGTTGATTCCACTCTCATACATACCATGTGTATTATTAATTAGTTGATATTGATATTGTACAACTGACATGATTACTGTGTAGGATTTCCGTGTTGTTCTTGATAATGAGTTGGATTGATATTGAAGCTAAGAGACATGATGAAGGGTTTTAGAGCTTCTTCAGACACCTTAATGACAAGTTACTGAAACAAGAAGGTGCCCCTTTATTATAGCAATGTAGTATTAGGTTATATTGTTAGGGAAAACCTCTTAATAACAATGTAAATTTAATTTATATATTGTAAGAAAATAGAATTGTATGACATTAAATTTTATGCAATGTATTGTATTTTTTGTATATGGTATTTTATTTTTATTATGAGACATTAAATGAAAATTTAATTTAAAAACTAATAAATATATAAATATTTTTTTTAAACATTTAAATTTACGATACGCAAAAATGTGTGTCATCTTCATTTATGACATGGCCTTTCTTGACAGGGGCTTTCTTGATACGCATTGCGTGTCATTAACACGCGCGTCGTAAGGTCACGACACGAGAATGCGTGTCGTCTTTCTTTATGACAGTGCTTTCCTTGATACGCATTGCGTGTCGTAAACGCGCGTCGTAATTGCGTGTCGTAAATGAGCGTCGTAAATGCGCGTCGTCTCTCTTTATGACAGGGCCTTCCTTGACGCGCATTTGCGCGTCGTCTGAGCCTTTTACGACGCGCAATGAGCGTCGTAAAAGGCCTTTTTTCTAGTAGTGTTTCTTTATGAGATACGTGTTATGTGTGTGTGTGCCTCATCTGTTATGTGATATATGTGTTGATTAAAGCATGCTATACATGTTTTCTTTAAACTATGTATACAAATGTGTATTTTTATCTACTAATATGTTGGGTAGAACATGGGTAGACCGTTGGTGTGTAATAAACAGATGAGAGGCCTCGTTGTTGTTTGATTGAGTCATCTAGCGGAGTTTAGATGACGACCACTGGCTATTCTAGACAGTCTTGTGGAAACATTAGCAGGTTCGCCACCTGTAGGTGTTAATGAACTTGGGTGTTCATTCGCTGTACTCCATCCCCCTCATGGTTGCCTTATTTGACTTATATTGCTGAGGTACCCCCGAAGCATGTGTTGTCGCCCCGATGAAATATTCTTAGACTAGGTCCCTTATGTTAGTTGTTTTAGGGACATTAAAGTGAGAATAACGGGAATGGGTAATTGGGTTATTGTTGGTTGGTGAAAATTAAATATGATATTTATTGTGGGTTGAAAACCCTATATGCTCACCAGGCTCCCAAGCCTGACCCACTCAGTTTTAAATTGTATTACAGGTAGTGGCGGAAGGGCATGAGATGGATGAACCATCAAGTTGTTTTGTTTACAAGTCTGCATATGTTTATATTTGTTATATGACTTGTAATGTATTCGTTTATGCTTATTGGTCTGTATCGGAACATGACACCCCGAGTTTTGATTATAATGAAAATACATTTCTTTTATGAAATGCTTCGGTAAACAATGTTTTATCATGTTTTGTTTTTGGGAACAAATTCCGCAACTCTTTCAAATCAAAAGGATTTACTCTGAAAATATTTAAAAGCATAAATGAAAAATCGGTCTTTTCTGGCCGAGATTTTGGGGATGTCACAATGAAGCCCCAAAACTGCTCTCAAGCCTACCAAGCCCAACAACATGTTAATCTGCAACCGTAACGAGACTCAAAAAGCTTGCAAAACATCTCATGCAAAATAAAAAGTACCTGATACGATCCAAGATCAATAATGAGATAGAGTATGCAATGTAATAATAATAAAAAAGGCTAAAAATGCTAAAATAAACTATAAAAAGAAGGAAATCAAATAAACTATCACAAAGCTATAATATTTTTCCATATTCCAAAAGTTTAGTCCTTTATCTTTCCAGGGACTACTTCTACAGGTCCTTACGATTTACGTACAACTTATTATGGATTTTATAAAATGCGATATCAATGCGAGGGTAATTTCTGAGTCTTGATGGACCTTTCTTATTATAGGCCAAAGGAATAGCTAAGGACTTCTTCCCTCATTCTCATTGCCTTTTCGATAGCACAAGTAAAGGTCTGGTGCGCATAACTGCTGCCATCTACACTTGGAGAAAGGGACCGGAAAGACCAGTTCAGGTTCAAGGGAGGGTGATCGAGGGGACCCAGACTTGAGATCTCTTCTCTATGGCGGGAGGTCTCTTTCGTATCAAGAGTGTTTTGGGGAGGCCAGGGAAGACGGATTGGATCGAGAGGCGATGCTTATACCTCTTCTTTCTCGATAGGATTCCCATCATTTGAAGTCAACTAATTTATGACCTGTCAGTGAAAATGACGATTTTCACCCTAGTTAGAGCCAACATCAATTCCGTCACTGGGGATTGTCCAAACACTACTTTATGGTCTTCAAAAACAGGAATTTCGAAAATTTTCTCTTTGGCCTCAACTCCTAAAGGATTATAATTTTAGGATTCAGGATGACCTAAAACAAAAATAATGGTTAAATAGAGTTCGTTCTCATTTTAAACCCTAATAGGGTTTACTTTTGAAATTTTGACACAAATGGTCCTTAATTTCCAAGAAGTCTAACATTTTAATTTTTAAACATGCCTCTTTCATCCCATCCTCTCCATTTCTATTTCATTTTAGGTTATTTAATAATCCTTTTCATTATTAAAATAAATTAATGAAACTAAATAAGTAAAATATGAAAATATTAACATACCAAAAAACGGGATGTTACTCATTCACAAGTAATTAAACAGTTATTATCGTTCGTTAAAGATAGTGAATTGCGATTGAGTAACCGATTTTGGTTTAAGGACCCAATTTGGTGTTGCTCGTATAATTAGCCATGCTTTAATTTTGATGGCCAAAGGATTTACCACAATGAGGGGTCTTGTGTTGTTGAAGAGCGGTAGTTAAAATGTTGAATTCGTTGAACCCACTTTTTATGCATGCCCGTGATGTTGTTTAAGATGTCATTAAAATTAGTACAACAAGCTCTAAGATCGTGCCATTTGATTTGCAATGCTATAGGTCTGGTATTCACCCATTTCCATCTGCATGTGAAGTGTGCTAGAATGTAGTTCCAACATGCTGTTGTGAATTGGGTGTTGCCCCTCTTCTCATCTATAAATGCATATATCCAAGCACGCGTTAACATCATTTCCCTATCTCCGATCAAACTTTTACCATCCTTTTCTTGGATTTAGTTTTTTTCTTCTAGTGGCCACAGTTGAGTTTTCAGTTTTATATCGTAGTCATCGTCCCTTAGGGAGATCGGGGTTGGAAGGTTGAAATTGTGAGGATTGAAATCATTTGAATTGGTTTGGTGTCTGGAAAGAGTATAGTTGGTGGAAATAATTTTGTTGGAAAAGGATGGTTGTTGAATATGTGAGGATTGTAGCATGTCCATGAACACTTAGTTGATGATTTGAGGTGTGAATATTGGTGAGGTGTTATGTGAAGGATGTATATGTCACTTATTGAATCAAAAGTGAGTGTGTTTGAGTTGTGTGGTGTTGATCCATTATTTGAGGTCATGCGAATGAGAATTATTTGGTAGTTTATAAAGAATGAATTGGTGGTTATTGGTTAAAAATTGTTAGTGGATTACACGTATATTTGTATCTGCATTTTGTATCTAGCCCACTTCTAGTTATTCTTGTATGTATTGTCCCTCTTTGTATCTGGTCCATTGCAATCTTGTACATATATGTTTAAGTAATGCATTACTCATTTATGGGTGATAGATGTCTCAACATGGTATCAGTCTAATCTACCCTTACCCTAGCCGATCCTCCAGTGTCATCCCTATCACAAGCTTCCTCCTTCTTTCTTTCTCATTTTCTTCTCTTCTTCACCCTTTTGTTTTCACGATAACAGGAGAAAGCGAAAATTATTCCAAACCCCCACACAAAGCTTATGACATTAACAACATAAAAACTTATGTTCCCCTAATTCTCGATCTCATAACCCATAACTATGAACCTTGGAGTGATCTATTCAAGGCTCATTTCATCGCATCCAATGTCTTAGATCATATTGATGAAACCTACAACCCACCAAACAAGGCTCCTATGTATCCCGGATGGGAAAACTTGATTCCATGGTTAAATTGTCGCTTTTCAGATTGATGTCTCAAAGCCTTATCACGTCAACCTACTCTACTCAAGCAATCGCTAGCAAAGTCTGGCTCAACCGTCACTCTTTCTTTTATGACAACAAAGAGTCAACGACGATGTAACTAGAGACTGAACTTCATACAATATCTATGGGTGATCTTTGTGTTCATGCCTACTATGACAAAATCAAGAAAATAGCAGACTTACTTCAAGGCCTTAGAGAACCCATCAAGGAACACAATCTGATAATATATGCTCTCAGCGGTCTTACCACAAAATCTAATAACGTTACTGTTATTATTCGCTATTCTAAACCCTTCCCAACCTTCTATGATATGTGATCTACCTTGGATGTAGAAGAGACTCATCTCAGCAATCCTTGTATCCCTAATCCTGCTCACGAGAATGAATCCTCGTCTCCATCCCTTATCCACGTCAAAACCACTAATTCCTCCCGATAAGGTGGCAGAGGATTGTTCTGAGGCAGCTACAACAATCAATGAGGGTATGGTGGTGGCCAACTCAACGATGATGCCTACAACTCTTCATTTCCTGTCACCCATAATAATTTGGGTGGTTTTTCATACCACCGCCAAGATCGACACAACAACAATGGGTTGCGCTTGTTCAAACCCAACATCAATAGTCTGCCACTTCTTACTAGAAAACAGCCTTTTACGACGCTCATTGCGCGTAGTAAAAGGCTCAGACGATGCATAAATGCGCGTCAAGGAAGGCCTTGTCATAAATAGAAATGACGCGCTTTTGCGCGTCGTCTATAGACGACGCGCATTTATGACGCTCATTTACGACGCGCGTTTACGACACGCAATGCGTATTAAGGAAGGCCCTGTCATAAAGGAAGACGACATGCATTCGCGTGTCGTAACCTTACGACGCGCGTGTTAATGACACACAATGCGTATCATTAAAACCCTTGTCAAGAAAGGCCATGTCATAAATGAAGATGTCACACATTTTTGCGTATCGTAAATTTAAATGTTTAAAAAAAACGTATTTATATATTTATTAATTTTCAAATTAAATTTGCATTTACTGTCTCATAATAGAAATAAAATACCATATAAAAAATACAATCCATTGCATAAAATTTAATGTCATACAATTCTATTTCTTACAATATATAAATTTACATTCATCTAATCTACTCTTGGAACTTTTAGAGAATAACTATACTAAGATTTGATAAAGAGCATTCTTTGCATCTAGGCAGTTGGTTTCCAAAACACCTGCTACTTTGTTGATCTTGCAATGAAGCTTCCCTGTTGCAATGAATCGTGACAGCTCCCTGTTTCCCCCTTCAAATTCAAACAATCACACACACGTTGTTAAAAAGACCATAATACCCTCATGGTACATATAGTAACAAATAATTCAACGAAAACAAGACAGATAACCAAATATTGACCTTTATCTACATTACATATCATTCCTATTACGTCCTGAAGACTTACAGTTTTAAGCTCACCCAATTTATCTGCATCAAATATTGACCTTTATCTGCATTAAATATTATTTACATTCTTTTGGAGGTAGAAAGAGATGGGTGTAACTATAACAGTGTTGGCCTAGCTTCCTGTAACAACAAAAATTTGAACCAATTAATAATAATAATATGTGTAATCAATCAAACTTAAGTTAAACTTAAAGATAAGATTAAGATAGTTTAGTTTAGTTTACAAATAGAAAGAAAGAATTGATGATGAGTGACCTCTAACCAAGGGATCTAACGGTGTTTGCTCTTTGTTTTGGTGATTTTGGATTTCCCATGTTGTTGTTGTTCGTTAGGTGGTTTCCAGATGATATCTTCAAGATTGTTACAAAAATTCTTGTAAAACTGCATGCAGCCACCAACATTATTTAAGAATTACAATTATCAATCTAAAAATATTAAATATTAAAATTAATAAAAGAAGAAGCACCTTAAGGTATTCAACACCATCTCCTTCTGCTTTTTGAATGTCAACCATCATAAAATTGGAGGTCACTTGAAAAACTTGCTTTCACCAATTCATTACTTGCTTTCTTGCTATGATATACTATATAATAATAATAATAATATCCGTAAGTAATTAAGGTCAAAAACTCACTTCTAAGATAACGGAAAAATGGGACTTCTTATTAGCAGAAAGCCCTTCTACTCTCATCTAAAAATAATATAATAAAAAAAGAAAGTAAGCATTTCCTCCTTCCCTATAGATTGTAATTACTATTCTACCCATTCATTGTTATTGATCATTAATAATCTATTTGTATGTAAAATGTGTGTGTGTGTGTTACCTTGTAATTTCGAATGTGTGTCTTGAAGCTCATCGACTGAGCAACAACTTACATACTTGATAACACAATCTTTGCTTTTGAGAAACAAACCGAGTTATGTGCGTCATAGGTCCTGTCAAACGCAAGCAAGCATGTACTTTGCACATAAATTTCATTTTATTAATTCCTAATTTCAAAAACCGATATCAATTTACGTTTCAACATATAATTTTGACAAACTATTTGCAATTGCATGCATGTATTCAAGATTTGTGGGTGGGGTGGGGTAGATAGAATTCAAACCTGACCACGGTCAAACATGGAAGACAAGTTTAATCCTTGAGACAGGATTATCATATCGAATGCATTAAGAGATAGAGGACATGCATCTTCATCTGTTTGTTGCTCATCACCACCTCCCTCTTCCTACATACATACATCCTATACATCATACATGATATGCACAACTGTTGGTATTATTTTTAGCATTTCATTGTTTGTTTATTGAATATGAAATTGACATAAGTTATAGAAGAATAGGTTTTGCCTTTTACCTCTGAGTCATCAAAAACAGCATTTACATCATCCAGATTAACATCTTCATACTCAACAACTCTAGCAGGGACATAATTCTTTTTGAACCATTCATTATTCCTTATTTCTTCAATACCAATACGCTGCACATAACCATCACATCATTAACTAACACTAGTCTCTAATACTAACAAACATCATGCAAGATGGATGATGGACTACTGCTCACAGTGTCAGGATTTGGATCTAAAATCAGATGAATTAACAATTTCATCAAATGGGAGGTATCCAGCCATCAGTACATATAGGATGACCCCAAATGACCATACATCCACCAAAGCACCATTGTAACCTTTGTGAGTCAGTACCTAAACCACACCACCAACAAAGAATGAAGCAATGGTAAATATGTATGTAGGTTAGGTAACACTACCAAAGTCTACAAAAAGAAGGAAAAAAAGGATAAGTTGGACCTGTAATTACCTTTGGTGCAACATAGTTGGGAGTTCCACAGGTTGTTCGAAGGATACTGACACCCTGCAGACACATAAATTAATGATGATGATCCTGATGGACGATACTATAACAACATATTCAAATCTTACTTCTGCTGGCAATGCACTAAGTCCAAAATCTGAAATCTTTAAATTTCCTTGGGAATCTACCAAAAGATTTTCAGGCTGCAAAAGGAAAGTAAGAGGTAAAATAAGTAGATAATGATTTAAAAGACTAATTTCATATATAATATCTTGGCTGGTTGTCCAAGTTTCAGGTTTTCCAAGATGTGCAGGTGAAAACATGGGCTAAGTTGCTTCCTGAGATTGTGATCAGATTTTAGCATAATGTTATGGCATAATGTTACATTAGGGAGTAACTATAAACCGAAAATCCCCACAATCTTATTGAACCCAATTATTTATACCAGGATTTAATGATCAGATTTTAGCATAGTTGAAAAATGAAATTTGGATTTAATTTAAAATGACATGAAATTTGGTTGATTTAATAGCACCCTTTTGATATTTCTAGTTGTATTTTAGTTGAATAGGTAGATTATTAATCATTTTGGTTTTGGGACTTCTTAATTATGCTCTTGGCATATAACTGAGGCTATTGTAATTGCTATTTTCCAAATATTAGGACACTACATATAAGATATGATAGTTGCGTGTGTGTAAATGTCCAAATAAAGTATATTCTATACACTGGAATGTCATAGTAACATCTAGTATAACTCAAAATAAGAATTACCTGATCCTGAAGCAAACCACAATTCAGGACATCTAGAAACAATAATCATGGTTCTCTCAACTTCAAATTAAGAGAACTCATAAAGTATAACCACATCAAAACATGCAATAAAAACAAATTTGATATGGATATGATTCACCAAAACTCATATTAGGTGAGTGAGTACTGATCTCAAGCTAAGCAATCAAGGTTTCCGTATACGACAGCGACACCAACGAGCATCTCCTTCAATGTTTTGGACATAACCAGATACGAAGACAAGACAGATAAAATTGAACGTATGAATTACTTACTGATATCCGATAACTGAGTGGGGATGAGCGGAAAACCCGATGCGCTGCGCGTTGATACTATGATAAGCATATGTTAACGCATGAAAGAAACTGAAAACCCTAATTCAACTTCTGCTGAATCCCAAACGCCATTTTTAGATGCTTACATGCAAAATACAAAAACCCAACATCTTCTGAGCAGCCATAAAAAACCAAAAAAATACAAAATTAGTTGACTAAGAAAAAATAACCTCAACTAATGATGTACTTGGGATTCAAAACAAAAACCCAATGTTTCATTCTTTAATCTTGTGGTATGTTGTGTTGGTGGTATAATGGGGCTTTATTGGTGGCGCTGGTGAACCAAAGAGAAGACGAAGGATGGTGGGTGGTTGTCGAGTAGTAGGGGGTAGATAGAGAGAGAGAGATAGAGAGAGAGAGAGAGAGAGAAAATCAGGTGTGGTGTCTATGACTCTCCTCAATGTCAAGATTGAGAAAACCAGGTGTGGTGTGGTGTCTTCGAAGGCACCAGTGGGAGGTACATGTTTGCCTAGATCCTGAACTCCCACCGGATTTCTTCCGAACTTCATGCTCTTCCATGGGTCGACTTTCTTCCCTTTGCCACTCTGATTACGCAGACGTACTTGCGAGAGTCGGTCCTCGAAAATTTAAGTCTCAAGTGATTCGGAGGTGGGACCACACCAATGCACGTCTTCTATCAGGGAGTGTCATTGTTTGCGCGTCATTAAAGGGCTGTTTTCTAGTAGTGTCACTAATTGACTCATCATCAATGGAGCAAACCACCTTCTAGCAGCTCAATTCTTCTTGGTAGTAGGCCTTCCTCATCCCAACAATATGTGTACTCAGCTCAACAGACCCACCTACAATCCTCCACCTCAAAACAACCTTCGTGGGCTTGGGTTGGAAATGATCAGCCCACTTCACTCCCTCGCATGTTCAATCAATGTCCCTAAATGACTCGTGAAATAACGGTCGGGTCATGGACACCGGGGTGACTGATCATGTTCACTCAAACGCAGGTATACTCACTTCTATTTGTGATAACCATTATCCTCGAAGTATTTATGTTGGTAAGGGTTCTGGAATACCTGTTGTAACCTCAGGACATACATCTTCTCATATTCCTTTTATCTACCATCCTCTTCATTTACAAAATGTACTTACTACCCCAAACATAATAAAAAACCTCCTATATGTATGAAAATTGACTACAAATAATAATTTCTCCATTAATTTTGATACTTATAGTTTTACCGTTATTGATTATCAGAGACGTCGTCTACTAATCTAGTGTGATAGCTCTGGGGCTATCCAATTACAAGCTCCACCAGTCATGCTTTTGTCTCCACCACATCCTAAACTTGGCATCAAAGACTCGGTCTTCTCGAAGATCAAGTCTTGAAGCATTTATTTTCTAGTAGTTCAATTTCTTATCATTTACCTAAAAATAATGTTATTTCTCAAGTTTGTCAACTTGTCAAGCACACTAGGCTTCCATTTTATTTGTCTTATTCTTTTGTTTCTGCACCTTTTGAAATTATATATTCAGATTTATTGAAATCTCCTATTTCTAGTTTTGGTGGATTACAATATTATGTTCTATTTATTGATCATATTACACTCATTATCTTTAGGTCTTCTCGGTAAAACACAAATCGGGAGCCTTCGAAAAATGTTTACATCTTTCAAACATTATTAAAACTCAATTGGGGGTCAGCATAAAAAAAAATTAAATGTGATAGTGTGTGTGTGTGTGTGTGTGTGGGGGGGGGGGGGGTTACAATAACAAACAGCTTCATAACCACTTTGCATATCAGGCGATCAAATTCATTTTTCATGCCCACATACCTCTCAACAAAATGGTCGCTCCGAACGCATGCACCACACCATTAATAATATGATGCGCACACTTCTTTTCCACTCTCATCTTCCACCCACCTTTTGGACTGAAGCCCTTTACATTGCTACCCATCTCCTCAATATTCTCCCATCCGTGTCCATCTCCAATGACACCCCTTACTAATGCCTTTATCGTCATCACCTGACCTATGACCATCTTCTTGTATTTGGCTGCCTCTGTTTTCCTTGCCTTCACACCACTCATAAACTTCAACCTCGCTCCACCCCATGCATCTTCGTCGGGTATCCTACCTAGCACAGAGGTTTCTGTTGTTTCAACCTCTCCACTCGCAAGATCATTATCTCCCGACATGTTATGCTTGACGAGTCGCTATTTCTTTACGGTTCGATTACACCCACCGATCCCCATCTTATGATTTTTTATCAGACTTTGACATATCTCTTACTCTCCAACACACACTTCATCCTTCTTTTCATGCTTCCGACCCTACACCTCATTCTCGGATTACCGACTCTTCCAGCCCCACTAGCTCCTCTGAATCACCAATATCTCCTCCTGACATGGGGCTCCTCCTCATGAGGGCTCCCTTCCTCATGCGGGTTATCCTCCCCATGGCTCCCCTCATCTACCTCCCCTTAATCACATGCACAGTCGCTCTAAAAGTGGCATTGTGAAATCCATAGACCGCCTCAATCTCCACTCCTCGTCCATTCCCCTGTCATGAGGTCACATTTATAGGTTTTAAAAGTTCCAAACTGGCATAAAGCTATGCATGAGGAATATAATGTTTTTATCACAAAAGGAACCAGAGTTTTCGTTCTATGACCACCGGGCGCGAATTTTGTGTGTTCTATGTGGCTTTTTAAACAAAAATTTTGTGACAACCCAGGAAATATGCCCCCAACTGTCGTCGATAGTCAACATTAATAAACGATAATACGATCTTGTAAACGCCAAAAATTTCAACCATCACCCTTATTGACGTCAAACCATATGCTCAAAAAGAAGTGCGCAAAAAGTCGTGTCACTTTGCGAGCAGATTAACATATTTAGATTTTACGCGCTATTTCAATTTTATAAACATAAATTACTGTTAGGCGTGTCAAACCCAACAAATAAAGGGTACTAATGACTCCTTAAACACTATTACTTTGTACTAGAAATGTAATACAAGGTAAGTAGGGTCGATCCACAGAGACACGGAACAAATGTTTATACCTTTTTGCGGAAGGTACAATAATGGTCACATAAATGGGGGGTTGGTATGCAATGATTTAAACAAAAGAATAAAGCAATAAATAAATGATCAATTAAATGAAACAAATTCAGGATTTGTGAGAACTCCAACTCCATGCAAGACAAATTAGCAATGTGATTCCATGGATGACAAGATATTTGTTTAATTCTATCTAAGTTGGTACTTGAAAGTGTTAACAAGCTCTAACACTTCCCACTCACCACATTGATTAACCAAAACAAGCTCTTTGATTAATCCTAACCTTACTAACCTAATCTAAACAAACTCTTAGAATTGGATTGAAAGGTTGCTTTAAGCTTTATGTGAATGTTCCCAACAACACTCAGTACTCCTCACAAGCTCGGGAGCGTAAGAATGTGTGAAAAGATTTACACTAATTTCATTTAATAGAAATCAAATTAGTGCTTGTTACCTAGTCTAATTTACAAAACAATTACGGATTTTGCAATTAGATAACTTGAATGATCTAACCCTAATTCAAATGGCCAATAAGAATCACAATTAGAATCAAACATTCGATTGAGACAAAATCAAATTCACTAGATAGAAAATTGAAAGCAAACATCAAGTCATATGATTGAAATCACATCCAAATGTCAAGACATAAAGTTGAAGAATTTAGGGTTCTAGCCACTCATGGCTAGAACAAGATCACAAATCTAGAAAATGAAATTAAAGTTCTTACAAAATGAAATCAAATGTTCCCAAGTGTTAATCAACTTCAAAATCCTCAAGAAATTCCCCTTCTCTGCTCCAAAAGTCGACCCCCTAAGTAAAAAGTCGGTTCCCCCCTTTAAGAATGGTGAAAAACTGCTTTAAAACCCGCATTTACGTTTACACAGCCCGTGTAAATTAACATTGTCATTTACACGGCCCGCGTAAACGCAAAAATATACTGCGCAGAAATCTACGTTTACACGGCCCACGTAAACGCAAGGCTTCCATTTACACGGCCGTGTAAACGTCTGTAAAGCCAAAATCTTCGTTTCTTTGATATATTGCTCCTCGGTGCTCCACAAGTCCCGAAATTTTGTCCACAACTCTTATTTACCTCCTCCAACAATATCCTACCTCCAAAATTCCCTGAAATATCATAAAAGTATTTGAATGAAGTTGCTTCATGAAAAATCCCGAAAAACATGCAACATGCATGAGTTTAAGCCTAAATGCAATGTACTTTTATGAAATAAAGCTACAAAATGGGTACATGAAATGCACCTAACAAATCTCCCCAAGCTTAAACCTTTCTTGTCCTCAAGAAAGAACAAGAAAATTTAAACTAGAGAAAATAAAATAGAATAGAAGAAAAGAAAATTAAAGTTAAAACTATTTGAAACTTAATGCATGAAATCAAAACAAACATGAAAAGATCCAACCCAATTACCCTGTTTTGTACTATAGTTGAGAATGTACCTGTCATACCTTGAGTTAACTTGGCTTTAATCTCAAAATATTATATGATAATAGAGACAAGACTTTGGCCACTCCCTAGTACAACTCAACAAAATCAAAGATCACAACACTTATTCCTTTTCGATATCATCAAGTCAATTCTTGGAACAAATTATGGTCTTACTCTCGTGAAATTATATGTGACAAAACATTCTCAACCATCTTTGTTTCATAAAATATAATAATGTCCGATTCCAGCTATTTGTTGGTTAACAACAATCTTTTTCTGAAAAATATTTTCTAAAAATTCCCTAATATTTATCCAGATTGGTTACAAACTTCAAACCACTTACACCAGTCGAAGTAATTAACATTCAGTCCAATGTCATAAATTCAAATCCAAGTCCAAGGGAATCTGTTGACAGTCAAGTATTTTTCCTAAACACAATATCTAATTAAACTATAAACACAACTATATACAAACTTCCTAATTACATTTTTTTTACAAATAAAGCCCATGGCTTTCTTTGAAATCCGTGTAACGGGCTTCCAACCAACACATCCAAATCAAATGACCTTAGTGTGCTAGATTTGAAGTGATCCCTCGGGTTTACTTGCCCGAACCTCAAAGGCCACAGATTAGCTTTATTTGCTATTATTAAGTTCATGACTTTCTATGGAACCCGTGTAGCGAACTTTCAACCAATCAATCCCAAACAATTTAGCTTTAGGTAATTAAGTGTAGAACACCCCTCAGAGTTTACTTGTTCGAATCCCAAAGGTCACAGATTAACTTAATAATAGTTTTTTTTTTTTTTTTTTTTTTTTTTTTTTTTTTTTTTTTTTTTTTTAAGATCCATTATTATTATTATATAAATACAAATAACTAAGTTAACACATAATACTTAATTTATTTATTTGACCGATTTCTTTATATTTTCGTCCTTCACTTTTCTGTTATGGGACATCTCACGGTCTATTACCGTGAGGGACTTCTAGACATTTTTCGGGGGACTAAATGTTAACATGCAAAAACCCGTAAATATAGTTGAAAGCTATGTCCTCAAGGAGGGTATATAAAAGGGAATGAGTAGAAAGGACTTTTAAGAGCGCTGGAAGGCGGGACATTAAGATTTTGCATTCTTTTAATGAACTTTTGAATTTGACATTTTAAGTTCAATTGAGCATTACTACTCATAAGACCGGTCATATGTCCCAAAGAATCGACTCATACATGTTGTTATGCTCCAATGTTGACAATCTTCTCATTTTCTGTTTTGCACAAGTAGCTTCGAGAGGTGTGTGTTCGTGTGTGATTAACTTGCTTTTAGATTTTTCAATAAAAAGAGCAAGCCAATTTCAAGGCACATGACTCATTTACCAGCTCAACTATTTTGAAAAGATTTGGTTGCTTAGGATTGGATCGTTTTTTTATGCAATGAATGCAATGCAGAAATTTAGATGCAAACAAATTGCAAAGAAAATAATAAAAATTAGAATAGAAAGAAAATCTTTTTGGTTTTTGAAAAATTTTCCATGCAGAAAAAAAAATGAAATGAAAATTAATGCAATATGTACAAAACTACATGCAACGAGATTTATGCATGGATGGATGCCCCTCCCCAAGCTTAAAATAAGCATCGTCCTCGATGCTTGGAGAGAGGTATAGTCGGCCTATTGAGAGTAGGATGGTGGAGGATGGTAGTTGGGTTGAGAATGAGTTCAAAACAGTTACAAATGCACACCAATTGAATTTTAAGTAAAATATGAACGATTAAAGATATGGAAAGTATTTACCGAATCGTTCTTGGAGCCTCGCAATTGTGGTGTGAACCTCCTCTTCATCCTCCTCAAGCTACCCGTGAAGTATTTTTGGAGCCGGAGATTCATTTTCTAGGCATAAAAAATAAGTTTAAAACCATTTGGGACATTAACAAAAAAATTACCAAACACTAAAAAGTTTTAAAGAAAGGACAAAAATAACCCCGGGTTGCCTCCCGGTTAGCTGCCCTTGTTTTAAGTCGTTGGCTCGACTTGGCCCCAAAATGTGCTTTGTTTTAAGTAGGTGGGCCTTTACAACACATTAACCTTCTCACCACTTCCTTTAATTGAAAACTTATCTTCTACCTGTCTTTTTTTTTTAAAGCACCTGCTCACAAAAATGTAGGCATAAACAATTAGTAACACCGTGTCCCCGGCAACGGCGCCAATTTGTTAGGCGTGTCAAACCCAACAAATAAAGGGTACTAATGACTCCTTAAACACTACTACTTTGTACTAGAAATTTAATACAAGGTAAGTAGGGTCGATCCACAGAGACACGGAACAAATGTTTATACCTTTTTGCGGAAGGTACAATAATGGTCACATAAATGGGGGGTTGGTATGCAATGATTTAAACAAAAGAATAAAGCAATAAATAAATGATCAATTAAATGAAACAAATTTAGGATTTGTGAGAACTCCAACTCAATGCAAGACAAATTAGCAATGTGATTCCATGGATGACAAGATATTTGTTTAATTATATCTAAGTTGGTACTTGAAAGTGTTAACAAGCTCTAACACTTCCCATTCACCACATTGATTAACCAAAACAAGCTCTTTGATTAATCCTAACCTTACTAACCTAATCTAAACAAACTCTTAGAATTGGATTGAAAGGTTGCTTTAAGCTTTATGTGAATGTTCCCAACAACACTCAATACTCCTCACAAGCTCGGGAGCGTAAGAATGTGTGAAAAGATTTACACTAATTTCATTCAATAGAAATCAAATTAGTGCTTGTTACCTAGTCTAATTTACAAAACAATTACGGATTTTGCAATTAGATAACTTGAATGATCTAACCCTAATTCAAATGGCCAGTAAGAATCACAATTAGAATCAAACATTCGATTGAGACAAAATCAAATTCACTAGATAGAAAATTGAAAGCAAACATCAAGTCATATGATTGAAATCACATCCAAATGTCAAGACATAAAGTTGGAGAATTTAGGGTTCTAGCCACTCATGGCTAGAACAAGATCACAAATCTAGAAAATGAAATTAAAGTTCTTACAAAATGAAATCAAATGTTCCCAAGTGTTAATCAACTTCAAAATCCTCAAGAAATTTCCCTTCTCTGCTCCAAAAGTCGACCCCCTAAGTAAAAAGTCGGTTCCCCCCTTTAAGAATGGTGAAAAACTGCTTTAAAACCCGCATTTACGTTTACACGGCCCGTGTAAATTAACATTGTCATTTACACGGCCCGCGTAAACGCAAAAATATACTGCGCAGAAATCTACGTTTACACGGCCCGCGTAAACGCAAGGCTTCCATTTACACGGCCGTGTAAACGTCTGTAAAGCCAAAATCTT
Organism: Lactuca sativa; assembly: GCF_002870075.4. Taxonomy (NCBI): domain Eukaryota; kingdom Viridiplantae; phylum Streptophyta; class Magnoliopsida; order Asterales; family Asteraceae; genus Lactuca; species Lactuca sativa. Next base: position 97,341,955 of record NC_056630.2, on the reverse strand, counting down.
CGTTTCTTTGATATATTGCTCCTCGGTGCTCCGCAAGTCCCGAAATTTTGTCCACAACTCTTATTTACCTCCTCCAACAATATCCTACCTCCAAAATTCCCTGAAATATCATAAAAGTATTTGAATGAAGTTGCTTCATGAAAAATCCCGAAAAACATGCAACATGCATGAGTTTAAGCCTAAATGCAATGTACTTTTATGAAATAAAGCTACAAAATGGGTACATGAAATGCACCTAACAACTACACAAGAATTTGACATGGTATGAGAAAGATATGACATTTATAGTAAATCCATACTTAGAAAATTACAATGACGAAAACTACAAGGAGATTGGTCAGCTTTTGGGAAAATTCGCCGACTAGGAAAGCATAGTACTACTTAAAGTAGGAATTATGGAACAAAGAACGCCTAAAACGGAAATCATATAAGAAATATGATTTTTAACAATAATAAAAACTGATTGAAAAACAAAAGTCAAAACCAGAAAATACAACCAAATGGAAAGCTGTTGAGAGCAATGAGACATACAAGGATATATAAAGTTCATAGGAAACTGAGTTCGTACGTGAGAGTTATGAAAATTTGAAATTTAATATTTCCTTCACGCGCGCACGTTCAATGCGATGCGCGCACCGACACATGATTTCATCGAGATACGAGATACGGTTCGCATGCATTTACGCGGTGTGCAATGCGCTGCATTCAACTCAAAACCCCTATAAATAGCAAGTCTCGGTTGATCCTTTCTCACACCTAAACATACATCTCTCTCTCTCTCTCACTCTCTCTCTCTCTCTCTCTCTCTCTCTCTCTCTCTCTCTCTCTCTTTCTCTTTAAAAATTCATGTCAATGACTCCTTAACGTTTCTCTATTGTCGGGCTTATGGATCTTCTACCCTACATCAATGGTTTTATAAATCACGGGTGAGTTTCACGACCCTATTTTCCAATTGTTTTCCGGGGGGGGGGGGGGGGGGGTATACATGTCTAAAATACATCACTGCATAGTTATCACTAACTATAGTTAGATAATTATGTCCATAACATTAGGATAATATTAGGCTTGATAATTATTCTGCCCAAACTCTTTAGCTAATATTATGCCTAGTTATTATGTTGAATCACTATGATAGATAAGATCACACCTAGTTGTCACGCTGGCCAGTTGCTAGGAATATAGTCACTTTTAGATAAGCTTAGTACCTAGTGTTACTTGGCCTAAATTCTCGGCTATGCAAAACGCACCATAATATATATATATATATATATATATATATATATATATGTATGTATATATATATATATATATATATATATATATATATATATCAGATAAATAATATATATAAATTGTAAATTGTATAAATACAACACAAATAACAGCATGAACGACTAGGGGAGCCCCCACGGAAAGAGCTAGAATAGACACAATTCATCAACACGCTGATAGATTTTTAGCTAGCGCCCAACCCATAATCGTTAATTCTTAATTGAGCGAGAGAGGTGTGTATAGATCTATACGGGATTGACACTCCCATGTATGGTTGATTGCTACAACTCGACGGTAAGTTGAAGTGTAACATCCCAATTTCTAGGAATGAGATTTTAGGGATTTGCATGCAATTAAGGAAGCCTACTCGACGAGTTGGAGGCCTCAACTCTTCGTGTAGAGATTAGCCAACCCGCGGGAACTTTAGGACCTATTCCACGAGTTGGAGGACCCAGCTCAACGAGTAGAGGCTTTGTTTGAAAAAACCTAACTTTTAGGGTTAGCACCTTATTTAAAGGACTTAACCCGCATCCTTTGGCCTCCCTTATCACCTCATTACTCAGTGAGGAAAACCCTAGCCATTCTTTACTACTCATTTATGTTTATGAGGCTCAAAAAGTGTTTTTGGTGCATTTGTTGAAGAAGCTTGAAGGTTGAGAAGCTTGGAACGGGAAGGAGCTTGTAAATCCAACATCTACATCGTTTTGGCTTCCATTTGAAGGTAACAAGCTGTTACCTTGATCATTTGAGTGTTAGATCTCCTTATTCATGGGTTTAAGGCCATTTTTGGCATATTCGTGGGTCATTTCTGGTATTAGGCATGATATGTAGTTGTAACTTCAGATCTGGACTCCTCTAAGTCCTGATATTCATAAAGTTATTAAATTTATCAAGCTTTGGCCCTTCTATTTGGCTTAAACCTCTTCCTTAGCTTGATTTGGGATTTAAGGCCTAGCATGCACGTAACTTTTGCAACTTTACATGGTAACCATGTCCTAGGAGGATAGATCTACAACTTGGAGCCTTGGTTTTGCTTAAAAGCGTCTGAATAAGAAAAAGACTGAAGAGACTCAATGAGTTGCATGGTCAACTCGACGAGTAGGATGAAGATTCGCCATTTTTGGTTTCTGCATGGACTCGGTGAGTTAGTAATATGACTTGACGAGTTAGTTAGGGTTTTCCCGACATTTGGACACAACATGGACTCGACGAGTTGTCTAGAAACTTGGCAAGTCAACTAAGGTTTTCAAGATTTCTCAAGTTCTAATGGAACTTGACGAGTCAGTGGGCTACACTCGATGAGTTGGGTCTGAAGGGTTTTGAGCATTCTAACACTCCTAAGGTGTACATGCAACCCTAGAAACCTTGGATCTATGTTTTACTAAGATACATGCAAATTTGATTTCCAAGGTTCTTAACCTATCTAGCATAGCAAGGGGAACATGAATCATAATGCTAGTAAGAAAACATACCTTTCTTGTTGCTTGGATTCCTTGAGAACCTTGTGAGCCTAGCACCTCAAGTGTGATGCCTCAAATGTCTCACACAACACCACAACACTTGGAATAACCTTGAGAGAAGTTCACTAATCACTCAAAATCGGCTAGCCCTCTTATTCTCTTCTTAGTGTGCCGATTTTGCTTATTATGGGGTTCTTATATAGTTGTGTCACAAGTACGGTTACTCCATGTAAACCCTAATGTGCATGGCTTTCCATATTCCATGATCCATGGGTTTGTAACCTCCATGGAGCACCTTATGTCTCACAATTCATACAAACCATGGATCATTAGCCCAATATACAAGAATAGATGATTTACACAATCAGCCCCATATATTTAATTAGTCTCCTTATGATCACTTAATTTATTCTAAATTAATTCTTTGATCAATACCAAAATAATAATAATAATAATATATTAGAACCTATAATATATTACTAATCCTTAAGTGTCATTTCTCTCATTTAGTCTATCCAAGTGTTGCAATGCCATGCAACCCAAATGGACCATACTAACCGGGTCAAGTACATTCTAGGAATAGTTATGAACTTAGACACCTAATCCAACAGGGTCAACATGGACAGTTGACCTTAACCATTGACTTTGACTTTGACCAAGGGTTGACCACTTTGACTTTTGGGGGTATTTTAGGAATTTGGAATTCATGGAGGTGGATCATTGGTGGATGTAGTTGATTGAGTTTGGAGTTGTATTTGGGGAGTTTGACATTATCATCCTGAGATACTTGTGAGGTGAGTTGTCCTCATTATACTAACACGGTTGAAGGCACCAATGCCGACCCTTTTTAGATTTGTATCCGGGTTTATTGCATGATGATATGCTTAGTGACATGTTAGGTCAGTATCCTGGTATATAGGATAATTCTTATTAGTGACCGGTTAGGTTGGTATCCTGGTATGTAGGATAATGCTATATTAGTGATATGTTAGATCAGTGTCCTACTTATAGGATGATGCTATGTTAGTGATCTGTTAGATCTGTATGACTATCTGTACATGCTAGCTAGCATATAATATTTATGTGCACATGATTGTTTGACTAGGGTTTGGGTTGAGGCGGTCATGATTTGTGCTTGTGCCAACACACCCAAGGCGGATCGGATAGACTGCAAACCCGGTTAGGGCATACTAGTCAGGTCGATGGCCGGGAGAGAAGTCTGGATAGACTACAGGCCCTAAGAGGCGGTCAAGACATTTCGATGGCTCGGAGAGTGGCCCAGATAGACTGATGGCCTTGTGAGGCGGTCAATTTAGGCTGATGGCTCATTATGCATGTTGCTTGCTATGATATGGTTATATTTGTATGACGTTAGTATTTTGGGGGAACTCACTAACCTTCGGTCTTATAGTTGTTGATTATGTTTCAGTACTTCTAATGATCGCGGGAAGGAGAAGGCATGATCGTGCACCTCCTTATATTTTTATTATTTGATTCTGGGATACTTTGACATGAAACTAGTTTGTAAACAAATTTGTAATAATTTTTGGTTTTGGAATGATTTTAAAAGTTTTAAATTGGCTTGAGTTTTATGGGTGTTACAAGTTGGTATCAGAGCTTTGGTTTGAGTGAATTGGAGGAAACACTCGTGTGTATCCAATCTCAAACTAAGGACAACATTGTAAAATGATTGTTCAAATGGTTTTCAAAATACTAAAGGAGGATGCAAGTGTATGATCAGCTGAAGCCAGTAAGTAGACCCCAAAATACCTTATGGATTATTTGATTTTGTGATATGTTAGAACAGCATGCTAGTACTAGGCTAGGGATCTTCAGGAATTGCATGACAGAATTGCCTGATTATATGATGTCTGATAGCCTAAGGTTTTTCCTTATATGAAATTAACATCATTACTGTAGTTGCTTAGTGTATGCATCACGACTGTGCATAATTAAGATCTTATAGCCTGCGAATGTTTGGTTTGGCCTTATTTCCTGTTCTTGTTTGATAAAGGGCTTAGGTTAGGATCGAGTATTCAAAAGTCTATAGGGTCTAACTTTATGTATGGATAACATACACAAGTGTTGCATGTAACACCTGTTCCAGGTATTATTTAATTTATCTAAAATTTTTAGGGTTTTGTGCATGGACTCGGTGAGTTGGGGAGCTCCAACTTGTTGAGTAGATGTTACTATGAGGACGCAGAACTTCCAACCTACTCGACGAGTCGCAGGACTCGACTCAACGAGTAGGAACTGTAATGAGAAACTCTAATTTTCAGGGGTTTGTACCCTATTTAAAGAACTTGTGGCTCATTTGCAGCTTCTTCTATCGTTCCTACAGCAAGAGAATCCCTAGTTTGAGCCTTGCACCTTCTTAAGTGAGCGAGTGAGAGAGAGATAGAGAGCTTTTGAAAGTGATTTTTGTGTGGTTGTGAAGGATTTTGGAACTTGAAGAAGAAGGAGAAAGGAAAGAAGAGTAAATCCGACATCAACTCTGTATTGGCAACCATCTTGAGGTATAAAGTCACTATCTTGATTTTTAGTTGCTTAGATCCCTTTTCTTTGAATTAAATGGTCACTTTTGGTGCCAAAAAGCATGCCATACTCGGATTTGGACTTATCACAAGGATATGGTTCTAGTTCTAGACATCTCTAGGTCCTGAATGACATAAAGTTGCTCACTTTTATCCAGCCTAGGCCCTTTCCATGCACTAAAACCTTGTTGGAAGCTTAGTTTTGATGTTTTAGCCTTGTGAGGCCTTGCATGCACGTAAAATTTGCAACTTTACGTGGTAACTACACTAAGGGAGGTTGGATCTGATGTTTGGGACCTTGGACCCTACTGGAAAGGACTGAACACAAAAGGACTGAAGGAACTCGTCGAGTCTGTAACGCCCATAGATCAGGGCTAGTCAGTTTAGAGACGATAAGCATCAAAAATGACTTTTTGATGGAAGATTATTTAGAAGGATTAATCTTAACTAAGTTATAGTACATGTTACAAGGATTCTGTACATATAAAGAATGTCGAAATCTGAGTTATAACGAAGAAGTTATGACCTATCGAAGTTCCGCGAAAGAACCGGCATGACACAGCGCGACGTAATTAGTGAATTTACATTATAGCGATATTTAGCCAAAACAATCTAAATGATAATTGAAGATCTCATCGATAGTAGTGCAACGACGGAAAGACAGACGAAAACGGACGTCAGACGAAGGAGTTATGAGTTTATAACGGAGTTTTCCTGTCCCGACCTACTAAAAATAATATAAAAATAACATAATAAAAATAAATTCAAAATTAGCTGACGGAGTCTAAATGAAAGTTATAGATCTTGTTTTTACCTACGCGTCGATATAAAGAACGTCGAAAACGGAGTTCGTATGCGAATGTTATGAATTTCTAAAGTTCGGGGCGCGAAACCCCAAAACTGTCAGATACCACGACGTGGCAAGCAGTGCCACGACATGGCAAGTCTTCTGACACCTCCTGGAGTCCCCCAGATGCAACTTGCAATGACGCATGCAGTGACGATCAAGCCCACGACGTGGAAACAGTGCCCACGATGTGGAAAATGAGATATTTGCCCTATAAATAGAAATCAAGGGCCAGCCGAGTTTGGTTGCTCATTCTCTCATCTCTCACATGTATTGCATCGATTTACATGCAAAGAAATATCCCGAAGCCCCGGTATCAACCCCGAGACCCGAAGCAAGTCCCGAAGCCCGAAGATCCCGAGAAGAAAAAGAGTTTCTAAGCCGAAGCTCTACCCGCGAGAAACCCGGTGTGGGAAGTGATCCCGGTTTCACTGAAAAATACTACTTCTACAAGCCGTAGTGCTATCCGATCATCTTCTGATCAAGTGAGTGTGTGGTCACTTTCTTCTAACATATTTATATTAAGTATTTTCTATGAAATACGTGCTATGTGTATAATATAAAGGTGTTTATACGTGTGGGTGTATAGTCCCTTTCATACACACGATTTTAATACAATTATTGTTTGAATGTATTAAGTATATATTTTGTGTGAGTGTGTGGTCACTTTCTTCTAACACAAAAATATTAAGTATTGGCTATGAAATACGTGTTATGTGTATAATATAAAGTTGTTTATACGTGTGGGTGTATAGTCCCTTTCATAAACACGATTTTAATACAAGATTATTTGAATGTATTAAGTATATGTTTTTTGTGAGTGTGTAGTTACTTTCACCTTACACATAGATATGAAGTATTTGCTATGAAATACGTGTTTTGTGTTTATATATTGTTTGTTTACTTGAGACAGATGCTGAATGATTGTTTTTTACAAGTTTTTAAATGATTAAAATTGTATATGTAATTTATATATACAAATATGTTTGGGTAGATGAAATAGTTGATATAAGACAAAATGGTAAGAAGTTTGGATGACATAGATGTTCCAGCCAACTAGTGGAATAGAGATGGTGACCATAGACTGTTCTAGACAATCCAATGAAAAGTTAACAGGTTTGCAACCTGTAGGTGTTTTGAACTCAATGTGTTCATTAGGTATTTTTGAACTCTATGTGTTCACTAGGTGTTTTGAACTCAATGTGTTCATTAGGTATTTTGAAATATATGTGTTCATTAAGTATTTTAGAACTCAATGTGTTCATTAGGTATTTTGAACTCTATGTGTTCACTTGGTGTTTAAACTCAATGTGTTCATTAGGTATTTTTGAACTCTATGTGTCCACTTGGTGTTTGAACTCAATGTGTTCATTAAGTGTTTTTGAACTAGATGTGTTCACTTGGTGTAGTTGAACTAAGTGTGTTCACTAAGTGTTTTAGAACTAAGTATTCACCAGATGTTTTGAATTAAGTGTTCACTAGGACTGTTAGAAATAAGTGTTCGTTAAGTTCGTTGAACTAAGTGTTTACTGGTTGTAATTTGAGGACCTTGGCAACGATGTGACTTCGTGCCTATACCATAGGTCAATCCTTAGGAATAAAGGATAGATGATTCTTAGGGTAGATCCTTAAGATAAATGGAGGTAATGGGGATGGGTAATTGGGTTGATTGTTTGATGATTGAATATATATATATATATATATATATATATATATATATATATATGATATAAGCCTGACCCACTTAGTTTAATTGTATCACAGGAATCGATACGAAGCTGCTTTGCACTTTGAGATTAAAGGAGATGTAAATCACTAGAGTAAATGATTGTTTGTTCTGTTCATGCTTATGTTTCTGTATCGGAACATGACATCCCGAGGTTTTGTTATTTAATCAAAATACATTCTCTTTGAGAAATGTTCTGATAAGTTTTTATCATATCTTGTTTTGGGAACTGATATGGGCTTATTTAGTCATAGAAATCATTCATTATCTTATTAATTATTGTTGATTTTATATCATTTTATAAACAAAAAATACTTAATTAGCTTAATATTTCAATTTCAGCAATAAAAGACATGCTCGGGTGAGAAAGGAAGAGGATTGAGTGATTAGAAGCTTGGATCTTGGATTTTGAAGAAAGAAGGATGTTGCTGGACAGCTTGACCCCTCATCTGTGTTTTGGCCATATCTCATGCACCGTAACTCCAATTAACGAGATTCTAAATGTTATGAAAACTAGACACAATTTCGGACGACTTTCATGTTTTGAGAAAATGTTGATTCCAAAAGAAACTCGACGGGTTTTTAGCACAAACTCGACGAGTTGGTTAGAATGTTCCAGATTCGAAGATGCCTTGCCGTACACGCTGTATACACAGATTATCGAAAAAAACTCGACGAGTTTTTGGTAAAAACTCGTCTAATTGACGCTGTTTTCAGAATTTATATATAGAAACTCTTCTCATTCGAACCCTAACTTTTTGTGGAGGCTAGCTGCGACTTTTGAAGACCAGAAGGGTTCTTGGAGCTGCTATTTTCGAGATTGCAACACAAGAGACAATTTAGAAGAGAATCAAAGGCAAATAATCATTTTTCTTTTCTTAATCTTTGTTTTGAACCATGTTTGAATCATTAGATTTTGATTTTAGGTTATTACTTGCTTTAGATATGAGCTAAAATCTTTTTACTTCTATTTAGATGAGATAATTTTATGAATATGGTTTGATTGGGTGGTTGAATTGATATTAATTTGGTTATTCATCTTGTTAAGCTTATTAAAGATCCTTATGTATTGATGATAAATGTTTTTAGTTAACAAATAAGTGATTGAGTTGCATGAATATCTTCTTGATTACTTGATTCATATAGTTTTATGAATATAAGATTGTATGCCTAGGAATAGTGAATATGAAACTAGGGTTAACTATAAAATATGTAAATCAATGTGTGAGCATGTGTGATGAACATCTATACATGAGTTGATTGAATTGAACAAATTTGATTAACTATTATTATAAGTCTTGCTTGATACGAACTAAACACTAGGAAACTTGTTAGTTTAATCAACTGGCCATTGTTTGAATTAACTTGTCTACTAAAGGATTGGTAATAATGAACATGAACCCAATCACATTAGGAATCGGTAACCATTGACATATTAATCCATTGCACTTGCCACGAAATCAACCATAGGAATAAGTGAATCGAATCTGAACAGAAGTCTCTTTTATCATTGAATCTAGTTATCCTTTCTTGTTCTTCTTAGTTGTTAATTGTCTTTGTTTGAAAGTTAATTGATTGATTAAGTTTCTAGTCTTGCAAAACTAGAGAAATCCCCTCTTTTATTAATTGTTTTTAATTAGGTAATACTAGTACTTAATTTGATTGTTACTGTTCCCTGTGTTCGATACCCTACTTGCTTAAACTATACTATTAATCGATAGGTTGACTGCCTTTCGTGTGTTTAATTTGTGTTTGAAATAATAGGATTAAAACTAGTGCGTTTTACACACATCAAGTTTTGGCGCCGTTGCCGGGGAACGGTTCTAATAGTTAATTTTATTTGCTAGTGTTATCGATCCTTTGTGTGAGATTTATCTCATATAAAGTTACACGTTTTCTGTTTTAATTTTTATTATAATATTATTATGTATTTTCCAAATCTCGATGCTTTTGATGGTTTTCTTGAGGAAGTAGTACAGGAAATTGAGCAAGAAGATGAAGAATATAACTCAGATGAGGATTTGATGAAATTTGGAAGATGGTTAGATAACATCTTGCCTAATGAAAAAGAGCAATTTGAGTTACAAGAGCTAGAGTTAAAAGATGAAGAATTTAATCCAGAAATAGATTTGGAGGAGCTGGAAAGATTGCTAGCAGAAGGGTCAAATGAAGAACGAGAACAAGCTGAATTGCAGGAACCAAGCTGTGGTTTGACCATTACCACGACATGGCCCCCTATATTTCCAGTTTGTGTTTTGAAGGATGGGGTGACGATTCCAACTTTGGAGAAAGTTCTGAAACGCGATCCATTTCTGATTAGTATCCAACCGGTCCCAACCCTTATCAAGATTCTTGGGTTTTATATATTCAAGCTCGTTTGGCCAATTATAGAAGCAAAGAGCCAAATTTTACAAATTGGTCCACCAAAGAAGATATTCAATGCAACAGATGGATTGGCAGTGACTTTATTGGAAGTTTATTAAGTTGAGAGTCCAGCTAAAGACTCGCACAAAAAGAAGCGCTTGTGGGAGGCAACCCGTCATTAGAAGTTTGCTTTTCTTTTTCTTTTTGAACTTCTAGTTTATTAGGGTAGTGTAGGATTTTAATTTAATGATTGTTTTCCTTTTTATTATTTGGTTCTTGATTTTGATCATTGCAGAAGTTAGGTCGAGAATCGATCAAATTGTTAAAGCGTGAGGAATAAATGTGAAATCGAGTCTAAAACGAGAAGAGTGCGAGAATTGAGTCTAATTAAGAGTCCGGTGAATAAATAGCTGAAAGGATGAGCTTTTACTGAAGAAAAATGAGGGGGAATATTGCTATAATCATTCCCTTAAAATCCAGAAACGAAACTGAAGTTGGAGTATATTTTGTTCACTCAGTGCATAAAACTCGTCGAGTTCCCTATATAAACTCGACGAGTTCTTTTGGAAAAACCCGACTGTGCCAGTTTCAGCGACCCAACTCGACGAGTTGCTCTTTCTCTTACCTTTGAGTTGGTGATTTGATTACATTCTACGAAGGCAATTGGTTGTGCTATCACTGTTTATTTTCCGAGCATTTCCAAGATCTTTTTCCTCTATATTTTGGAGCATAACCATACGAGCTTTGACACCCAAGGCATGGATGAGCTGTTCCCATGTCCAAAGTCAGCTGAAGAAGGAGCTCAAAAGAAGAATATCAACCTCGCAACTACTATCCCAGGGGAGTTTGTTCTAATTTTCTCTACTTTTATGTTCTTTTTCATGCATAACATGCAATGGGGACATTGCATAAATTAAGTGTGGGGTGGGGGGTTGATTACATTAGTTATATTAGAATCCTAGGTTTAATTTTTGAAAATTGCATAAAAATTGCTAGGGTTAATTTAGAAAATTTTGGTAAAGCAATTAGGATTCCATGCTAGTATTGTATTTGATGATTCTATGAGAACCCAAATGTTTAGTTGAGCCAACATATGTTATAGTGCATTTTTGGCCCCCTTTATTATAGTGAAATCATGGGACAAAAACACAAAAACACAACCTCGCTTAGTTTTAGGATCGCAACATGTTTAGCATCGTGTACCAGAAATGTATCCAGGAAAGCTTAAGTAGTCATTGCACACTAGACTAATGCCTTTAACCAATAAAGGATGAAGTTAAATTCCCTTGCTTAAGCATATGTTTTTCTAGGTTTTTAGTTTTGAATGGAAAAAGTGTGTGAAAAAAAAAGAAAAAAAAAAGAAAAAAAAAGAGAAAAAAAAGTTGAAAAAAAAGTGATGAAATGTTTGAATAAAGAATCTACAAAGTTGTGAAGACAAAGAAGAATATCATGAAGAAAAGCTACAAAGTATAAAAGATTCAATCAAAAGTTGTATTTGTCTTTTATTTGTAATTTTCTTTTCTAGGTTATTTTATCGTATGTATGCTTGGGGATTTAACCAAAAATGACTTGAGGTTAAGAAAGTTTTCTGGGGATGGATTCGGAGGGATGCATAAAATGAGCGTTGTTCGAAAGAAGTGGGCGAGTGTTTATGAGGATTGTGAGTATTTAGAATTGAGGGGGGTTCTTAGGAAAATTTTAGACACAAATGCAAGCGTTGTGGTCTTGGCATAATGGCTGGGTTTGATTGGGATTGTCTTATGTGGTATTAGTGTGCTAAAATTCGGTTTTGCTTGGGGGCAAGTAAAAGTCAAGTGTGGGGTATTTTGATATGGGCTTATTTAGTCATAAGAATCATTCATTATCTTATTAATTATTGTTGATTTTATATCATTTTTTGAACAAAAGTTACTTAATTAGCTTAATATTTCAATTTCAGCAATAAAAGACATGCTCGGGTGAGAAAGGAAGAGGATTGAGTGATTGGAAGCTTGGATCTTGGATTTTGAAGAAAGAAGGATGTTGCTGGACAGTTTGACCCCTCATCAGTGTTTTGGACATATCTCATGAGCCGTAACTCCGACTGACGAGATTCAAAATGTTATGAAAACTAGACACAATTTCGGACGACTTTCGTGTTTTGAGAAAATGTTGATTCCAAAATAAACTCGACGAGTTGGTTAGAATGTTCCAGATTCGAAGATGCCTTGCCGTACACGTTGTATACGCAGATTATCGAAAAAACTCGACGAGTTTTTGGTAAAAACTCGTCGAGTTGACACTGTTTTCAGAATTCATATATAGAAACTCTTCTCATTCGAACCCTAACTTTTTGTGGAGGCTAGCTGCGACTTTTGAAGACCAGAAGGGTTCTAGGAGCTGCTATTTTCGAGATTGCAACATAAGAGACAATTTAGAAGAGAATCAAAGGCAAATAATCATTCTTCTTTTCTTAATCTTTGTTTTGAACCATGTTTGAATCATTAGATTTTGATTTTAGGTTATTACTTGCTTTAGATATGAGCTAAAAGCATTTTACTTCTGTTTGGATGAGATAATTTTATGAATATGGTTTGATTGAGTGGTTGAATTAATATTAATTTGGTTATTCATCTTGTTAAGCTTATTAAAGATCCTTATGTATTGATGATAAATGTTTTTAGTTAACAAATAAGTGATTGAGTTGCATGAATATCTTCTTGATTACTTGATTCATATAGTTTTATGAATATAAGATTGTATGCCTAGGAATAGTGAATATGAAACTAGGGTTAACTATAAAATATGTAAATCAATGTGTGAGCATGTGTGATGAACATCTATACATGAGTTGATTGAATTAAACAAATTTGATTAACTATTATTATAAGTCTTGCTTGATACGAACTAAACACTAGGAAACTTGTTAGTTTAATCAACTGGCCATTGTTTGAATTAACTTGTCTACTAAAGGATTGGTAATAATGAACATGAACCCAATCACATTAGGAATCGGTAACCATTGACACATTAATCCATTGCACTTGCCACGAAATCAACCATAGGAATAAGTGAATCGAATCTGAACAAAAGTCTCTTTTATCATTGAATCTAGTTATCCTTTCTTGTTCTTCTTAGTTGTTAATTGTCTTTGTTTGAAAGTTAATTGATTGATTAAGTTTCTAGTCTTGCAAAACTAGAGAAATCCCCTCTTTTATTAATTGTTTTTAATTAGGTAATACTAGTACTTAATTTGATTGTTACTGTTCCCTGTGTTCGATACCCTACTTGCTTAAACTATACTATTAATCGAATGGTTCACTGCCTTTGGTGTGTTTAATTTGTGTTTGAAGTAATAGGATTAAAACCAGTGCATTTTACACACATCAGGAACAAATTCCGCAACCATTTTCTTTAAACGATTACTTTGATTTTAAAACAAAGCATAAACAAATCGGTCTTTTGTGGCCGTGAAATTGGGGATGTCACAGTTGTTATCAGAGCATTAGTTTAAGCGAACTAGGAATTTGTAGGTTTTCTAGACTTAAACTTAGAATGCTAAGCAATGATTGTGAGATGAGTGTCTACCATATTTTAGGCACGAGCACTAGTATATTTTAGGAAAGATGCCTAAAATGCTTGTATGTGCTAAATGCTATATGTTTTCCATATATGAAATTTTTGTTTGGATCTATGGTCTGTTGTCGACCAGATCTGGAAACCTTATGTATTTAGGATTCTAAGCGTATGACTACGATATTAGAACTAGCTTGTAAATGTTTCGTAGTGATAAGGAGATTTATACGTCTATCGTAAATAAAGTTTTCATATCTTAAATTCTTGCCCGGTACACCGAGCGTCTGTTTAGGTGTACAAACCATTATGGTGAAGACTCGTAGAGAATTGAATAAATGGAGGAAACGTAAGGCTTATGATAGAGAATGACACCTATCGGAAGATATCGTAAGAGTGGTGTCTTGCCTTTAGTTTATGTCTAATGAAATAACAGAACATTTAGAGGAGTACGGTACGTCTAAAGTACACCTTCGATTGGCAGAATGATGGAACAATTGGTGTTATTCATGAAGTTGTCCCATCGGATGAACTTTCCACCACCAACCAAGGTGAAGTAGGATTGATGATTGGAGATACGCATGGAAGAAGTCCTAGTAGAGTCTAGGAAATTTTTTATGATTATTTGGACTGTTAAATTGTTTGGTGATTTTAGGACTTGGGGACTGCGAGACAATACTTGGGACGAGCATGAGTAGGTGTGAATAGTAGTAGAGATCTATACTACTGGAAGCACAGGACTCACACTTGGATCAAGGAAAGTCACAAGGTTACCAAGAAGCTTGTAATTGAGTTCGTTTTTATTCAACTATGTCATTACCATTGTTTCGGTAATGACTAAAAAGATGACTGATATCCTGACCCTAGTGGTCATATCAAATTGAGTCCGACTACGATTAGTTTGTTACGTGGTTCAGAGAACCGAGTTCGATGTAGCATTTGACTTAAGTCAGAAGATTGTAATCAATGCGATCGATGGCATCGCGCTCGGTGTTTAGGAAGCTTGTAACTAGAAATGTTGCATGTAAAAATGTGATTATATCACATTAGAATATGAAGGAAGGTATATTCCATTCTGGAATTTGACTCTAAGAGACCCGAGTCTAAGCGTTACATCATACGATGAGAGGTCATTAGAACTTGACCCATCGGTTTGTTACAATAGATAAGGGAAACTACTTATCCTAAGAAGTAGGAGTCCTCAATAAGGATTTATTTTGTAACTCGAAGGTTATGATTGAAAGTCGAACATAGTAGGAAGAGAAGGTGCAACATTAAGCATCACGGTGATTACTTATGATGGAAGGATGACGTATGGAATCATTATACAAGCCCTATTTTCGTTGATGATTCCGGGACGTAATCATCCTAAGGGGGAGATAATTGTAACGCCCGTAGATCAGGGCTAGTCAGTTTAGAGACGATAAGCATCAAAAATCACTTTTGATGGAAGATTATTTAGAAGGATTAATATTAACTAAGTTATATTATATGTTACAAGGATTCCGTACATATAAAGAACGCCGAAATCCGAGTTATAACGAAGAAGTTATGACCCATCGAAGATTAGCGAAAGAACTGGCACGACACAACGCGACGAAAATAGTGAATTTACGTTTGAGCGATATTTAGCCAAAACAAACTAAATGATAATTGAAGATCTCATCGATAGTAGTGCAACGACGGAAAGACAGACGAAAACGGATGTCAGACGAAGGAGTTATGACTTTATAACGGAGTTTTCCTGTCCCGGCCTACTAATTATAATATAAAAATAACATAATAAAAATAAATTCAAAATTAGCAGATAGAGTCTAAATGAAAGTTGTAGATCTTGTTTTTACCTACGCATCAATATAAAGACTGTCGAAAACGGAGTTCGTATGCGAAAGTTAGGATTTTATGAAGTTCGGGGTGCGAAACCCCAAAACTGTCAGATACCACGATGTGGCAAGTCTTCTGACACCTCCTGGAGTCCCCCAAATACAACTTGCGATGACACATGCAGTGACGATCAAGCCCACGACGTGGAAACAGTGCCCACGACATGGAAAATGAGAAATTTGCCCTATAAATAGAAATCAAGGGCCAGCCGTGTTTGGTTGCTCATTCTCTCATCTCTCACCTGTATTGCATCGATTTACGTGCAAGGAAATATCCCGAAGCCCCGGTATCAACCCCGAGACCCGAAGAAAGTCTCGAAGCCCAAAGATCCTGAGAAGAAAAAGAGTTTCCGAGCCGAAGCTCTGCCCGTGAGAAACCCGGTGTGTGAAGTGATCCCGGTTTCACCGAAGAATACTACTACTACAAGCCATAGTGTTGTCCGATCATCTTCTGATCAAGTGACTATGTGTTCACTTTTTTCTAACACATAAATATTAGGTATTTTCTATGAAATACGTGCTACGTGTATAATATAAAGTTGTTTATACTTGTGGGTGTATAGTCCCTTTGATAAACACAATTTTAATACATGTATTGTTTGAATGTATTAAGTATATGTTTTGTGTGAGTGTGTGGTCACTTTCTTCTAATACATAAATATTAAGTATTTTCTATGAAATACGTACTATGTGTATAATATAAAGTTGTTTATACGTTTGGGTGTATAGTCCCTTTCATAAACACGAATTTAATACAAGTATTGTTTGAATGTATTAAGTATATGTTTTGTGTGAGTGTGTAGTTACTTTCACCTTACATATAGATATGAAGTATTTGCTATGAAATACGTGCTTTGTGTTTATATATTGTTTGTTTACTTGAGACAGATGCTGAATGATTGTTTCATACAAGTTTTTAAATGATTAAAACTGTATATGTAATTTATATCTACAAATATGTTGGGTAGAACCTAGGTAGATGAAATAGTTGATATAAGACAAAATGATAAGAAGTTTGAATGATATTGATGTTCTAGTCAACTAGTGGAATAGAGATGGTGACCATAGACTGTTCTAGACAATCCAATGAAAAGTTAACAGGTTTGCAACCTGTAGGTGTTTTGAACTCAATGTGTTCATTAGTTATTTTTTTAACTCTCTGTGTTCACTAGGTGTTTTGAACTCAATGTGTTCATTAGGTATTTTGATCTATATGTGTTCATTAAGTATTTTAGAACTCAATGTGTTCATTAGGTATTTTGAACTCTATGTGTTCACGTGGTGTTTGAACTCAATGTGTTCATTAGGTATTTTTGAACTCTATGTGTTCACTTGGTGTTTGAACTCAATGTGTTCATTAAGTGTTTTTGAACTAGATGTGTTCACTTGGTGTAGTTGAACTAAGTGTGTTCGCTAAGTGTTTTAGAACTAAGTATTCGCTAGATGTTTTGAATTAAGTGTTCATTAGGAGTATTAGAACTAGGTGCTCGTTAAGTTTCTTGAACTAAGTGTTTACCGGTTGTAATTTGAGGACCTTGGCAACGATGTGACTTCGTGCCTATACCTTATGTCAATCCTTAGGAATAAAGGATAAATGATTCTTAGGGTAGATCCTTAAGATAAATGGAGGTAATGGGGATGGGTAATTGGGTTGATTGTCTGATGATTGAATATATATATATATATATATATATATATATATATATATATATATATATATATATATGATATAATATTGGGGGGTTAAAACCGTATATGCTCACCAGGCTCCCAAGCCTGACCCACTATGTTTAATTGTATCACAGGTATCGATACAAAGCTGCTTTGCACTGAGAGATTAAAGGAGATGTAAATCACTAGAGTAAATGAACGTATGTTCTGTTTATGCTTATGTGTCTGTATCGGAACATGACATCCCGAGATTTTATTATTTAATTAAAATACATTGTCTTTGAGAAATGTTTTGATAAGTTTTTATCATATCTTGTTTTGGGAACAAATTCCACAACCGTTTTCTTTAAACGATTACTCTGATTTTAAAACAAAACATAAACAAATCGGTCTTTTCTGGCTGTGAAATTGGGGATGTCATAGTTGGTATCAGAGCATTAGTTTAAGCGAACTAGGAATTTGTAGGATTTCTAGACTTAAACTTAGAATGCTAAGCGATGATTGTGAGATGAGTGTCTTCCATATTTTAGGCTCGAGCACTAGTATATTTTAGGAAAGATGCCTAAAATGCTTTTATGTGCTAAATGCTATATGTTTACCATATAGGAAATTGTTTGTTTGGATCTATGGTTTGTTACCGACCGGATCTGGAAACCTTATGTGTTTAGGATTCTAAGCGTACGACTAGGATATTAGAACTAGCATGTAAATGTTTCGGAGTGATAAGGAGATTTATACATCTAACATAAATAAAGCTTTCTTATCTTAAATTCTTGCCCGATACACCGAGCGTAAGTTTGGGTGTACAGAACATTATGGTGAAGACTCGTAGAGAATTGAGTAAATGGAGGAAATGAAAGGCTTATGATAGTGAATGACACCTATCGGAAGATATCGTAAGAGTGGTGTCTTGCCTTTCGTTTATGTCTAATAAAATAACAGAACGTTTAGAGGAGTACGGTACGTCTAAAGTACACCTTCGATTGGCGTAATGATGGAACAATTGGTATTATTCCTGAAGTTGTCCCATCGGATGAACTTACCACCACCAACCAAGGTGAAGCAAGATTGATGACTGGAGATATGCATGGAAGAAGTCCTAGTATAGTCTAGGAAATTTTGTATGATTATTTGGACACATTCGTATGTGTTAAATTGTTTGGTGATTTTAGGACTTGGGGACTGCGAGACAATACTTGGGATGAGTATGAGTAGGTGTGAATAGTAGTAGAGATCTAAACTACTGGAAGCACATGACCCACACTTGGATCAGGGAAAGTCACAAGGTTACCAAGATGCTTGTAATTGAGTTCGTTTTTTTCAAGTATGTCGTTACCATTGTTTCGGTAATGACTAAAAGGATGACTGATATACTGACCCTAGTGGTCTTATCAAATTGAGTCCGACTACGATTAGTTTGTTACGTGGTTCAGAGAACCGAGTTCGATGTAGCATTTGACTTAAGTCAGAAGATTGAAATCAATGCGACCGATGGCATCGCGCTCGTTGTTAAGGAAGCTTCTAGCTAGAAATGCTGCATGTAAAAATGTGATTATATCACATTAGAATATGATGGAAGGTATATTCCATTCTGGAATTTGACTCTAAGAGACCCGAGTCTAAGCGTTACGTCAAACGATGAGAGGTCATTAGAACATGACCCATCGGTCTGTTACAATAGATAAGGGAAACTACTTTTCCTAAGAAGAAGAAGGAGTCCTCAATAAGGATTTATTTTGTAACTCGAAGGTTATGATTGAATGTCGATCATAGTATGAAGAGCGGGTGCAAGATTAAGCATCACGGTGATTACTTAGGATGGAAGTATGTCGTACGGAATCATTATACAAGCCCTATTTTTGGTTATGATTCTGGGACATAATCATCCTTAGGGGGAGATAATTGTAATGACCGTAGATCAGGGCTAGTCAGTTTAGAGACGATATGCATCAAAAATGAATTTTTGATGGAAGATTATTTAGAAGGATTAATCTTAACTAAGTTATAGTATATGTTCTAAGGATTCCGTACATATAAACAACGCCGAAATCCGAGTTATAACGAAGAAGTTATGACCTATCGAAGTTTCGCGAAAGAACCGGCACGACACAGCGCGACGTAAATAGTGAATTTACGTTAAAGCGATATTTAGCCAAAACAATCTAAATGAGAATTGAATATCTCATCGATAGTAGTGCAACGACGGAAAGACAGACGAAAACGGACGTCAGACGAAGGAGTTATGAGTTTATAACGGAGTTTTCCTGTCCCGGCCTACTAAAAATAATATAAAAATAACATAATAAAAATAAAGTCAAAATTAGCCGACGGAGTCTAAATGAATGTTATAGATCTTGTTTTTACCTACGCGTCGATATAAAGAACGTCGAAAACGGAGTTCATATGCGAAAGTTATGAATTTCTAAAGTTCGGGGCGCGAAACCCCAAAACTGTCAGATACCACGACGTGGCAAGTCTTCTGACACCTCCTGGAGTCCCCCAAACGCAACTTGCGATGACGCATGCAGTGACGATCAAGCCCACGACGTGGAAACAGTGCCCACGATGTGGAAAATGAGAAATTTGCCCTATAAATAGAAATCAAGGGCCAACCGAGTTTGGTTGCTCATTCTCTCATCTTTCACCTGTATTGCATCGATTTACGTGCAAAGAAATATGCTAAAGCCCCGGTATCAACCCTGAGACCCGAAGCAAGTCCTGAAGCCCAAAGATCCCGAGAAGAAAAAGTGTTTCCGAGCCGAAGCTCTGCCCGCGAGAAACCCGGTGTGTGAAGTGATCCCGGTTTCACCGAAGAATACTACTTCTACAAGCCGTAGTGCTGTCCGATCATCTTTTGATCAAGTGAGTGTGCGGTCACTTTCTTCTAACACATAAATATTAAGTATTTGCTATGAAATACGTGCTATGTGTATAATATAAATTTGTTTATACGTGTGGGTGTATAGTCCCTTTCATAAACACGATTTTAATACAAGTATTTTTTGAATGTATTAAGTATATGTTTTGTGTGAATGTGTGGTCACTTTCTTCTATAACATAAATATTAAGTATTTGCTATAAAATATGTGCTATGTGTATAATATAAAGTTGTTTATACGTGTGGGTGTATAGTCCCTTTCATAAACACGATTTTAATACAAGTATTGTTTGAATGTATTAAGTATATGTTTTGTGTGAGTGTGTAGTCACTTTCACCTTACACATAGATATGAAGTATTTGCTATGAAATACGTGCTTTGTGTTTATATATTGTTTGTTTACTTGAGACAGATGCTGAATGATTGTTTCATACAAGTTTTTAAATGATTAAAACTGTATATGTAATTTATATCTACAAATATGTTGGGTAGAACCTGGGTAGATGAAATAGTTGATATAAGACAAAATGTTAAGAAGTTTGGCTGATATTGATGTTCTAGTCAACTAGTGGAATATAGATGGTGACCATAGAGTGTTCTAGACAATCCAATGCAAAGTTAACAAGTTTGCAACCTGTAGGTGTTTTAAACTCAATGTATTCATTAGGTATTTTTGAACTCTGTGTGTTCACTAGGTGTTTTAACTCAATGTGTTCATTAGGTATTATGAACTATAGTTGTTCATTAAGTATTTTACAACTCAATGTGTTCATTAGGTATTTTGAACTCTATGTGTTCACTTGGTGTTTGAACTCAATGTGTTCATTAGGTATTTTTGAACTCTATGTGTTCACTTGGTGTTTGAACTCAATGTGTTCATTAAGTGTTTTTGAACTAGATGTGTTCACTTGGTGTAGTTGAACTAAGTTTGTTTACTAAGTGTTTTAGAACTAAGTATTCACCAGGTGTTGTGAATTAAGTGTTCACTAGGAGTGTTAGAACTAGGTGTTCGTTAAGTTTGTTGAACTAAGTGTTTACCGGTTGTAATTTGAGGACCATGGCAACGATGTGACTTTGTGCCTATACCTTAGGTCAATCCTTAGGAATAAAGGATAGATAATTCTTAGGGTAGATCCTTAAGATAAATGGAGGTAATGGGGATGGGTAATTGGGTTGATTGGTTGATGATTGAATATATATATATATATATATATATATATATATATATATATATATATATATATATATATATATGATATAATATTGGAGGGTTAAAACCGTATATGCTCACCAGGCTCCCAAGCCTGACCCACTCAGTTTAATTGTATCACAGGTATCGATACGAAGCTGCTTTGCACTGAGAGATTAAAGGAGATGTAAATCACTAGAGTAAATGAATGTATGTTCTGTTTATGCTTATGTGTCTGTATCGGAACATGACATCCCGAGATTTTATTATTTAATGAAAATACATTGTGTTTGAGAAATGTTTTGATAAGTTTTTATCATATCTTGGTTTGGGAACAAATTCCACAACCGTTTTCTTTAAACGATTACTCTGATTTTAAAACAAAGCATAAAAAAATCGGTCTTTTTTGGCCGTGAAATTGGGGAGGTCACGGAGTCCCTTAGTCGACTCGATGAGTTGGGTAGGGTTTACTCATTTTCGAGATTCTGAATGAGTGCAGTGATGGTATAGACTATTGGTCTGCATGAACTTTTGGTTTTCTGACATTTGATGAACTCGACGAGTCACTTAGGGGACTCGACGAGTTGACTTGGGATTCAGTGGAATGGACTCGGGAGGAACACAACGAGTTGTTCGATGTACTCGACGAGTTGAGGTCAACATGGACTGTTGACTTTGACTTTGACCAGGTTTGACCAACGTTGATTTTGAGGGATGGTGACAAGTTAATCACATGATGATTATATGTAGTTGAGATGGAGCAGTGCATGGGACTTATCTGATTTATCTTGTCAGTTTAACCTCCGCGAGAGGTAAGTCTTCTCACCATACCGATGGGTCTAAGGCACCAAGGCCGGCCCATTTTATGATATGTGGATTTTCGATTGATTATGTGTTATGTTAGTATCACATCTGCATGGAAGACCCTGAGGGGTACCCATGGCAGTAGATTGAGACCACGAGGGGGTTCCCGTGGGATTTGGTGTAAGACCTTGAAGGGTTTCCATTAGTGGCAGACGCAGAAAATTGTCACAGCAGTGGCACAAATTTTTTTTGTCCGAATATAATAACATAAAAAAAAGTTAAAAGTATTAGTACATCAAATCGATCCATTACATCTTAATATCTAAATTTGACATCTACGGGTACACATTTTTTGAAACCGATCCATTACATCTTCGATCTTCACTTTCATAAGTGCTTCTTTTTCAACATAAGAAATCATGGCATCGTTCAAAAAACCATCACCTATTTTGTTACGCAAATCCGTCTTCAAAAACTTCATCGCTGAAAAACATCTTTCAACTGTTGCGGTTGCAACGGGTAAAACCAAAACCAACTTCAACAACCTATAAACCATAGGATAAGACCGATGTTTCCCCGTTTCCACCATCAAACGAGAAAGGTCGGAAATTCCTTGAAAACTAGTGAACCGGTCATCTTTATGCAAAGCGTGATAATATATTTCAAGTTCACCATCAAGTTGCATCCTCTCCGCATCATCAAAATCTTTTGTGTATAACTCACTCAACTTTAACAATTTTGTTTTGTTAAATTTAACAAATGAATCACAAGGACTCAAAGCCCCCATGTATTCTAGTAATTGGGTGCTAAGTTCACTAAATCGGTCCCCGAATTCTATAATTTGCATATCCATGACGGTGTTGAAAATTTCAACTTCAAAATGAAATTGATTAGTAACTTTAGTCTTACGGCCTCTTGATGTGACATAATTTTCCGTCATCTCCACAATATTAATATCATGTTTTTGACAAAAAGAGAATACCTTCGATAAAAGTTTAGCAAACCCCGTGTCTCTTAAAGACTTCAATGCGTCCATTGTCCCTCTAACCAAAGAAGCCGCTTCTAAAATATCTTGATCCTTTTTTTGAAGATGCTTTGACAATACGTTCGTGAGGTGTAAAATTTCATACATCAAATGTAAGTAAAACACAAAATCTAACGTCTTGAAATATTTTAAGATACCAAATGCTTGATTTTGGTTACTTAAAGTGGATCCTTCCTCTTCGACATAAGCAAGAACATGACGAACCTCCGGAAATAAGTTCATCAAACTTGTGATGGTTTTGAAATGTGAACCCCATCTTGTATCTCCTGCTCGAATAAGAGAGCTCTCTTGGTTTAACCCCCTTCCAATTTCAAGTTCACCATTTCCAATTGACATTTGCACCCTTTCTCTTTGACTTTCCCGTAGCATGTCTTGTCTTTTACATGAACCACCTACCACATTAACCACCAAAGAAAGTTGCTCAAAAAAATCATCAACACCATCATGCTTCTTTGCTACACCCACAATAACTAACTGAAGTTGGTGTGCAAAGCAATGCACATAATGCGCTGAATCATTATCTTGTAAAATCAAAGCTTTTAAACCATTAAATGCACCACGCATATTGCTTGCCCCATCGTAACCTTGTCCTCTTACCTGATAAAAAAAAAGATAATAAACATTAAAGCGAATAATATTCAAATAAAATTCTTAATAAGGAAGAAAAAAATGTTATATTTACCTGAGACATACTCAAATTGTTACGGGTAAAAACGTCATCTATGGCTGCTTTAAGAGTCAAAGAGGATGTATCCTTCACGTGCACCACTCCAATGAATCTTTCCTTCACCACTCCACGGTTGTCGACATACCTCAAAACTATGGTCATTTGTTCTTTTTTTGATACATCACTCGATTCATCAACCAATAAAGAAAACACATCTTTACCAATTTCTTTTCAAATATCTAAAACTATCTCTATTGAAAAGCATTCAACAATTTGCTTTTGAGTCCTCGGGCACGTCACTTGATTATTTTGAGGAGCATTTTCTAATGTAACATTGCGAATGCCTTCATTATGGTCTCTCAAGAAAGATAATAACTCCAAGAAAAGCCCTTTATTAAGAGAGTCACTCGACTCATCATGACCCCGAAATGGTAAACCATTTTTCAATAAAAATTTACAACACCAAATTGAAGCACCTAAACGAAGTTTATAATTACTCTCCTCAATCTTGGTTTGCTTGTTGAAGGCTGCACTAATAGATTGTTTTTCTTTCAATAAAAATTCACAATTTTCTTTTGCTTTGTGATGAAAACTATCAATACCACCAATATGATCTCTCAATGATTGTCTTTTATTCCAACTATCAAAACCTTGTGAAACAAATGCATCTCTCTCATGTTGTTTTCCCACCATGTCTCCACATACATAGCAAAATAAACAAAATGCTTTGTTCTCTTTTATGCTATATTCTAACCAATCAAAGTCATCAAACCACTTAACAACAAAACGTCTTTCTTTTGAACCTATTTTCTTTGAAGGGAAAATATAACCCCTTGGTTGACAAGGTCCTTGAAGCAAATATGCCCTCCTTATTTCATCTCTTTGATTTGGATGGTAAGTTATAATCTTTGGTCTTACACCCGGGTCTTTTGGAAGATCTTTCAATTCAACATTTGTAATTGGAGTAGTTGTAGGTTGTGGATTTACATTAGAAACCGAAGGGAATGATTGATTAGAAGGACATGCTCTTTTAGAGGATGCTTCAAAACTTAAATCATTGGAGCATGGTCTTTTGGAGGATTCTCCAACACTTGATTTATTGATGCTTGTTCTTCCAAAAAAAGTCCCAATTTTATCCTAACAATTCAATATCAAACAAATAAGCCATCCAATATTCCAAGTAATTACAAGTAATTTCAAGGTTAACAAATAACAACTACTAATTTCAAGTAAACAAGTAATTTCAAGGTTAACAACTACTAATTTCACCTAAACAATAAGAAATTTCAACAAAAAAGCAACT
The DNA here is from genome assembly GCF_002870075.4 of Lactuca sativa. Taxonomy (NCBI): domain Eukaryota; kingdom Viridiplantae; phylum Streptophyta; class Magnoliopsida; order Asterales; family Asteraceae; genus Lactuca; species Lactuca sativa. Next base: position 97,316,756 of record NC_056630.2, on the reverse strand, counting down.
AATTTGACTAATTTCATAAACCTAAAATTATCAATACTTACTTGTTTCATTGTATTTGTAGGATTGAAAGGAGTTCCAAGCCAAGCCAAACAAAATTGAATGGTTGAACACTTGAATCGATTGAAAGAAACAAGTGTCCCAATGTACGATTTTTTTTTCTTCGTCGATGGCCTTCACTTCACAGTTCACAGTGCCGTTTTTTTTTTTTGCTTTCTGTAATCTCGTTCGTAGACAAGGGCACAAGGCCAGCACTCCAATTTCTTTTCTTTCAAAAGCTGATGGACACCTAATAGAGATTGGGTATTGGGCTAATTCTATTGGTTAAAAAATTAAATAAGCAATTTGGGCATTTGGGCTACAAACTCAAAATGCATTTGGGCTAATTCTAAATTGAGGTATTGGGCTAATTTTGTTTATTTGTTGGACTAGCATTTTTTATTGTTTTATTTTTTGGGCCTCGATTTCTCAAAAGTATAGTGTCACCCGAACGAATTTGAAGCCGGTGCACCTAATAGAATTTTTTTTTACCCTAACGGACCGAAGCGGAGCAGTTGCCCGGGACCCCCCGGGCACCACACACATCTGCCACTGGTTTCCATGGCATCCCAGCATAGTTGCATGTTTAGTTTGTATGATATTTTCTTGGTAGGGAAGACCATGTGGGGGTTCCAATGGCAGTTAGTGAAGACCATGTAGGGGTTCCCATGGCAGGAAGACCATGTGGGGGTTCCCATGGCATCGAGTTAAGACCACTTGGGGATTCCAGTGGCACTAGGTGTAAGACCCTAGAGGGTTTCCATGGCTTTCTATATGTTTGTATGCATGACTTATGTGGTATATGTAGCTTTTATAGCTAATATGACATGTGTATATGGGGATTATATATGGGGTATGATCTGGGGAACTCACTAAGCATTAGCTTATAGTTTGTGGATTTGTTTCAGGTACATCTGAGCCCAAGGGCAAGGGCAAGGCTTGATGGCATGGCATGCACTCTCTCTTCAGCATTTTTATGTGACACTCTGATGATTTGAAATAATATTGTTATTGTTAAGAATTTTAAAGCAATTGTGTTGAGATTTTATGGTTTATGGAAAGTGTATTTCACTATTTAAAAATGAAAATTTTCTTTTGAAAATTGGGTCGTTACACTGCAGTGTTGGTGGAAGTTTCATGGGTGGGTTGTGTGGGGTCATTCGGCCAGTTATGAGATATTTAGCCTTCCTCTAGGAGTGAGGATTAAGCACGCGCCATGCATATTTATATTGTTAGGGCATTGTGATGATACTTGAGACAAATATGGGTAGGTGTTGAAGGTAGTATGGGTTCGTACTACTATAAGAACATGATCCATATGCGTAGCAAGGAAGTCACAACCCATAGGGCTTTGTTGGGAGTTGGTTCCTGGATTATTATATGGAATGTTTGATATCTTCCTGGTACATTTATAGCATGGTGGTTACTAGACGATTTGTGACTGGATCAGGAGATGGCGTTCAAGAGGGACGAACAGTGCCTGAGGTCATTGGTCAGATGAGGTCGGATGAGTTGGACGCCAGGATTTGAGAAATCTTGCATGATGACGTTGCTACTCTATTACGGGCACAGTTGCCGGAGATGTTTGGGTCTCTTAAGACCGCTATGTTGGAGTACTTTGACGAGCGCTATGCAACTTTTGCTGAGACGGCTGTCGATGCAGCCGTAGCCGCCGCTACTGGTGCGACCAACCGGGCTTTCCAGTACCGAGACTTTGATAACACGAAGCCAACGACTTTTGATGGGGTTCAGGAACCGATTATAGCCATGAGGTGGATGTCAGATGTGGAGGGATGTTTCTTCACATGTTCATGTCCTACTGACCAGAATGTCAAATGTGCCCTAAACCTGCTGAGGTCCGAGGGAAAAGGACTGGTGGAGGTTGATGACAAGGTCGTATACAGATGATCAGAGAGTTACTGTTTCTTGGGAGCAATATGTTCTGCACTCACTATAGTCTGCAGGTTTATGGGGAGCGGTTAGCTCAGTAGTTCTTGGAGTTAAGGCAGGATGTTGAGACGGTGACGGAGATCACCCGTATGTTTACTGAGAGGGCGATGTTTTGCCGAAATTTTGCTTCCGAGCAGGCTCGAATGACACGTTATTTGAGCATGCTCAAGACTGACATTCGTCAATTTGTTGCCACCCAACATTGTGATACACTGTAGGAGTTGCTGTAGGCCGCTAGGCGGTGTGAGCTTGAGATCGAGCTATAATTACGAGAGAAGAGACAGGCCCCAACACAGTCACAGCTAACGCCAAAGCGGTCTAAGACCGCTGATTCTAGGTCGGGAGGCCAGCATGGTCACACTTGTGGCAAGTGCAGGAAGGGTCACTTAGGGGTTTGTAGATCTGATAGTGCGTGTCGTAAATGCGGGAAGGAGGGTCACTTTATGAGGGATTGCCGCCAGCCAGACCCAGTTAAGGATATGAAGATTTTCTACTACTGCCATTAGGTTGGTCACGTGAAGACCAATTGTCCATAACTTGCTGCCAGGCCGGCGCAGGCTCCAGCACCAGCTACGCTGAGGATTACTGAGAGGGGTCAGGGTAGAGCAGAGCCTCCGAAGGCTTGGGGACACACCTTCCGACTTACAGTTGAGGAGGCCAGGACAACACTGAATATGGTTGTTGGTATGTCTGTACCTCTTATCTTACTGTTTATTATTATATTGTGAACTTTCATTTGCCTTGTGCATAAGACGCTAGGACATAGGAGGGTCAGGGGAATTTAGTATCGAAGGGTTGTAGATGGATACGATCCAAGGATGCATTTGAGAATGAGAAGTTAGGATAGAGAATCACCATTCCAAGGTCAGTAGTTGTAATTTGGAGATTTAAAAGTATTTAGCTAGGATTCAGGTTTCTCTTGAAGTTCGGTTGCTCCGTGCTAGGACGATTGTTCTACGTAGGTTATTCATTCCATGGTTAAGTATGGTAATACCTGGTTGGGATGGTTAAGTCGTGTTTTGGTTTCACAACCAGTAGGTATTGATTAGTGTCCCAAGTGGGGGAGAATTGGGAATTCTCAGATGGAGCATCAGCCATGGAGGGTTTTTTCTGTTGCTGTCTGGATAATGGTTTCCAGAGAGGCTGGACGATCAACATAAGGTCTAGGGTCTCCCCAAGTAGACACATGGAGGTGAATTTTTTTGAGTGTATATGTAGGTGTTCAAGGTAGGATTGGGGTTTGGCTCTACTTATGTGTATGGTTAGGTCGGGATTATAGTCTGCGAATTGGAACAAGAGTTCGAACCCCGAGTGGAGGAGAGATGGTTATATATGAACAGGGCACCAGGATGGGTTAAGGGTTTTGCTCAATAGACCTAGGGAGGCCCGAATACACAGAAGGCCAATGGGGCGTATCAGTCAGGCCGAAGGCCCGAAGAATAGTCCAGACAGGCTGAAGGCCTGGAGAGGCGGTCCAGACATGCTGAAGGTTCTGAGAGTGGTCCCAATAGGCTGAAGGCCCGGTGATATGGTCAAGTCATGCTGAAGACTCTGTATATATTTTGTTAGATCTACGTTCTGGTAATGAGCATGATGCTTTGTGATAATAACCTTTGGAATTGTATGTTCCGTGCTTTTGGGTTATCACTTATAGAGTGACCTTAGGGACTGTCGGTGGTCATGTAGGAGAGCCTGGAAACTCTTGAGTAACAACATGTTCCAAAAGGGAATCATGCGTGGTAGAGTTTCAGCATTGCGATGCTTGTTTGGTGATTTGAGAAAGTTTAGAGCTTTTAGGCAACGAAGGAAGGTGGGTACTTTCAGTCCCGAAGGGTTGGGCCACTGGCGAGAAGACGACAATGTCGATAGGTTATCGGAAGCGTTCCAGTCAAAGTCTGTGGGCCTAATGATCGTAAAGATTCATTCCTTTTGCTTGGGGTGCTCTCAGGATTGATGTGTTGATTGGGGCCTGGTGTGTCGTAAATCTGTTGGTTGGATAAAGGAAGCAGTAAGGGCTGAGGGGAGTATCAGTCAAGTATCAGAATGAATCCGGGGAATGTTTACCCCTTATTCATGTATGTTCGCAAGTTGTTGTTAAGGATCACTTGTAATGTGGAAGTTCTTGGTTGATCATCTTCTTTCGTCGCTCCGGAGATTGGTAATGGCATGGTAAAGAGCCAAAGGTTATACTAAGGCTTTGGTGTATCATATGGACTCGGATTGTGAAAGGTTCACTATCAACCTATTTTAGGATCTTTTCTGCATGATTTGTGGTAGTTTCAATCAGAAACTTGGGTGGATTCATGGACGGCCATTTCGGGATGGCTTATAGTGTAAAATTGCATTGGGGATCGCAAGTGTATCCGTGTGAGGCATGCACTCTGGAGGCCAGTGAGGTAAATGGTGGAACCTTTTGGTTCGTGGTGTGAATTGAGAGTTGCAGGCGAAAGGTGTATTGTCATCAACAGGAAGACGAGGGTTGCTGGGTTAGAGCGTCCCTGTCTTTCAGGTTCCGAGAACCGGGTTAGATCTTTTTCCTGATTATCTATGGCAACATATCATGTTGGAAGGGTTGAGGCGGTCCTGGTCTATGCAGTAGGCCAAGATACCTGATGCGGGCCGACTGTAAGTTGTAGGCATGGAGACTCAAAAGGAGCAGTAGGGTTGCGACAGTGGGCCAAGATACCCGGTGCGGCTCGACGGTAAGTCGTAGGCACGAAGGCTAGGAGGAGCAGTAGGGTTGAGGCGGTAGGCCGAAAAACCCTAAGCATTTCAATCTGGTGGTTGACTAGATTCGACATATTAATATTCCAACCTGAGGCTGATCGAGCTAGTCATAGGTGTTTGTGGTTATGCGTTAGCATGTGACTGTTACTGTGTGTAGATTCGGGAGCTGAAGGAGGCGTTATCCTGTCAACACAAAAAGGGTTCTTCTCCCAGTTTGCCTCCCGTTTTCCGTGTTACCCCTGAAAATTCTATCATTGAATGAGTTTCCCTTGAAAGAATATATATTCTCTTCTCCAACAGAGAATTATCGGCAGCCGCGTATGATCCATGATTGTGTTTTAGCAAGGACTCTAGGTTTTCAAGGTGTGATCTGCTTCAGGAAGAAGGGAATTTGGGTGCCCAATATATCAAGCCATTTAAGGTTTGGCCAAGGATGGCAAGGCAGCGTACCAATTGGGTCTCCCTGAGGAGCACAGTCAGAATAATAGCACTTCCCATGTCTTGCAGTTGTGAAAGTGTGTGTCAGGTGAGGATACTGTGACATCATTGGGCGATCTTTAGGATCATGAGCACCTGAACTACGTCAAGAGGTCGGTGGCCATCTTGGAATGAAAGGTAAAGGTTTTGCATAGCAAGGAAATAGCTTAGGTAGAGGTACAGATGGCATGATCGGAGGGGATCTGAGTAGATTTGGGAGCCGGAGACTGAAATGCAAAAGCATTATCTGTATTTGTATACTACAGCAGGCTTCGAGGACGAAGCCTAGTTCAAGTGAGGGAGAATTGTAACATCCCGATTTCCAAGAATGAGATTTTAGGGATTTGCATGCAATTAAGGAAGCCTACTTGACGAGTTGGAGGCCCCAACTCGTTGTATAGAGATTAGCCAGCCCGCGGGAACTTTAGGACCTACTCGACGATTTAGAGGACCCAACTCAATGAGTAGAGGTTGTGTTTGAAAACCCTAATTTATAGGGTTTGTAAACTATTTAAAGGACTTAACCTGCATCCTTTGGCTTCCCTTATAACCTCATTACCCAGATAAGGAAACCCATGTCGTTCTTTACTACTCCTTTGTGTTTGTGAGGTTAAAAGAGTGTTTTTGGTGCATTTGTTGAAGAAGCTTAGAGCGGGAAGGAGCTTGTAAATCCAACATCTACATCGTTTTGGCTTCCATTTGATGGTAAAAGTCTGTTACCTTGATCATTCTAGTGTTAGATCTCCTTATTCAAGGGTTTAAGGCCATTTTTAGCATGTTTGGGGGTCATTTCGGGTATTGGTCATGATGTGAACATGTAAGTTTATATCTGGACTCCTCTAAGTCTTCATGGTCATAAAGTTATTAAATTTATCAAGCTTTGGCCCTTCACCTTTGCTTAAACCTCTTTCTTATCTCGGTTTTGGCATTTAAGGCCTTGCATGCACGTAAAGCTTGCAACTTTACGTGGTGACCATGCCTTAGGAGGCTAGATCTACAACTTAGAGCCTTGGTTTTGCTTAAAAGCGTCCGAATAAGAAAAAGACTGAATGGACTCAACGAGTTGCATGGTCAACTCGACGAGTAGGATGAAATTGGCCGTTTTTTGTTTCTGCATGGACTGAGCGAGTTAGTAAGATGACTCGACGAGTTAGTTATGGTTTTTCCCAACATTTGGACACCACATGGACTTGGCGATTTGTCTGGAAACTCGACGAGTCAACTAGGTTTTTCGTGATTTCTTGATTTTTGAAGGAACTCGACGAGTAAGTGGGCTACACTCGACGAGTTGGATCAACATGTACTGTTGACCTTGACCATTGACTTGACTTTGACCAAGGGTTAACTAGTTTGACTTGTGGGGGTATTTAAGTAATTTGGAATTCATGGAGGTTGATCATTGGTGGCTGTAGGTGATTGACTTTGGAGCTGTATTTAGGGAGTTTGACATTGTCATCCCGAGCTACTTGTGAGATGAGCTGTCCTCACTATGCTAACAGGGTCGAAGGCACCAATGCCGACCCTTTTCGGATTTTTATTTGGGTATATTGCATGATTATATGCTTAGTGGCCTGTTAGGCCAGTATCCTGATATATAGGATAATGCTATGTTAGTGACCGGTTAGGTCGGTATCCTGGTATGTAGGATAATGTTATGTTAGTGATATGTTAGACTGGTATCCCAGTTATAGGATGATGTTATGTTAGTAATATGTTAGATCTGTATGACTATCTGTACATGCTAGCTATCACATGATATTTATTTGCACATGATTGTTTGATTTGGGGTTGGCTTGAGGCGGTTATGCTTTGTGCTTGTGCTAACATACCTAGGCGAACCGGATAGACTGCAGAGCCAGTTAGGGCGTACCGGTCAGGTTGAAGGCCCGACGAGCGGTCCGGATAGGCTGAAGGCCCTAATAGGCGGTCTACACGTGTCGGTGGCTCGGAGAGTGGTCCAGATAGACTGATGGCCCCGCAAGGCGGTCCAATCAGGCTGATGGCTCATTCAGAAAGAATATTATTGTTGAAATTAATACGAATTTAATTAGTTTCCATAAAAAGCAATCATAAGTATGGATATCATTTAATATACATATAAATTTTACTAAATTCTAATCGGTGCGTTCTAGCACATAATGTCACGCCCCGAAAATCAAAGGCGGAAACATTTCCAGGGTTGACTCCAAGTTGTGTATCAAATCTAATGTATATAGTAATCATAGTAAACAGCCATTACATTACATATATATGAAAGTTTACATTTGGTTCAAAAGTAAATTGTACAAAAGTTATACATATATCATATGAACAAAACGGGACGAGTCTTCCACGCACTCCGTCTTCACCAAAAGAGATCGCCGGGTACCAGTCTAACTTGGACCTAAGAATACAAGCAGTTTGAAAATCAGCATAAAGCTGGTGAGTTCATAAGCGGTTTTGTTTTATGAAAATGTATCGGTTTCCTTTAGTTTTCCGAAAAGGTTTGTTATTCAAGAAAATCCCATATTTTCTTATGTAAAGTTAGTTTAGTTATCTTTCGATACTAATCATTTACACGTCATATGTTAACCCCAGGAAGATCCCATATTTTCCTAAACGCAAGATTTACTGAATAAAACAGAGTATAGTTTAATACACAAAACTATATATTGAGGATCATGGGAGTACTATCCCAAATTAGATATGAAATACCATAATATACACGAAATGTAGATAGAAACTAGTTTGAAAACCTTGGGACTAACATCCCGAACTAGTTACAAGATAGTTTGATATACTAGGAAATATAGAGTGAAAACAATGGGAATACTATCCCGAACTAGATATAAGATTGTTTGATAAAACCATGGGATCACTATCCCGAACTAGGTATAAGATAGATAGATAAAGCCATGGGATCACTATCCCGAACTAGATATAGTTTCAAAACCATGGGAATACTATCTCGTACATGATATAGATTGAAATCGTGGGACTATCATCCCGTACTAGATACAAGTTCGATAGACTGAAAACCATGGGACTACCATCCCGAACTAGATACAAAGTAATTTGATAAAACCATGGGATCACTATCCCGAACTAGATATAGATTCTAAAACCGAAGCTGTGAATAAACTTATATTAATACATATTGTGAGTCGGGTAACCATACTGATACGACAACGAGACCTCCTTGACGTTAGTCAGACGTCGGACGATATCCAGAATTTGTCACCCCAGGCGTGCCCACCTAACTGTAGCTAGCAGTTAAGGTGTGGGATTGTCAGTCCCGAATAGATCTATTCACAAATTCCTCGCTCTCCCTCCAGGAGACTCTGGTTACACTTCCGGGGAGGATTTACTGATCATCCATAAAGGGTAGTGACTACTCACAAACTAGTACTAAACTATTCATAGGATTCTCATACGATATCAAACATACAAAGATTATGAAACACGATACAGTGAAAATAGATACATACAAGGAAACTATCTGGCAATACATTCAATTGATACGGAGATAAACTGCATCAGACATAGTTTATCTAATAAATTTATATAGATATCAGTACATGATAAAACGAACACTAAAGAAAATCCCCAAATTATTCCCATAATAATTTGATTAGTTTGGTTATTTTCTTAACTAAAATCCATTTAGTTGTAATTGATAAATCATTCCTTATGCTCAACATAATACATAAGGAGTAAAGGTGTTTATCAGTTTGCCAGATATTATTTGAAACACATCAATGTTATAATTCGAAAACAGTTATAGTTTGCTTGTATTCCCCCCCTGAAAACATTGAAAAACACGGAAAAGGGCGTAGGGGTATGAACTCACCGGACGAGAAAAGTGACGATTCGGATGCTAAGTGTTGGTCCGGGGCTTGCAAACACACGAGGCTCCTAAGTATAATGTAAAGATACACATTTGTATCTAATTAGGACCTAGATTGATTATTTGATGGGGACAATTGCTTCTAGTCGCGAAAACACCCCGATACAAGTGTTTGGAGGGACCCGGGTGGCGTTTAAGGACGTGTAATGGCACTAGGGACTTGGAACTTGAGTTTACTCCCCATGAATAAACTCATACAAGAGTTTTCAGCAAATAACACCCACTTCCCATGATTTTAGGGCCGTAAACTCATGGTGGGGTCAATTATGGGCAAAAATGGCTTAAATCACTTAAGGGAATTTTTCTAGGTTTGGTTCAAAGTCTTGGAATGGATTTTAAACATCAATTTGACTTATTTATGGGAGTTTACGGCCTAGCATGGACTCCTGGCCATAAACTCCTAAATACCCATGAAAATTGTGTTAAATGATGTCAAAACCAATCACATGTGATTGCTAAATTTATTCCTAGACCTTTCATGCATTTCCTTGAAATTTTGGAGGGGTTTTTGGAGTTTACGGCCTATGAGACCCCCCTCATGGCCGTAAACTCTCTTAGAGAGTGATTCCAAATGTTTTAAGGCCAAAAACTTGATTGTAAGGACTTTTAAAATTCATTCCAAGGCTTTAGGGGTGTTATAGGGGTTAAACAACACTTTTGGAGGAGTTTACACCCTAATTTGAAGGGTTTACGGCCCAAGCATGAGGCTTGGCCGTAAACTCTTATTTGTCCTCCAAAATCCAAGATAAAAGTGTTCCAAGGCTAAAGCCAAAATTCTATAATTCATAACTAAGCCTTATAAGTGATTTGGAAGGGTTTAAGGTCATAAAAACCCCCAAATATATGAGTTTACGGCCCAAGCATGAGCCTTGTCCGTAAACTCCTTCAAATCCATCAAAATCCATGTTTAAAATGTTCTAAGTCCATTCCATGAAGTCATTTAGCCATATCTAAAGTCCAATTGTGGTTTAAAAGGGTTTTAGGGCTTAAAACCCCTTAACTATGTGTTTACGGCCTAAGCTTCAACCATGGCCGTAAACTCACATTCGAGGCCTTAAATCATGATTAAATCCCTAATTTGGAAGCCAAATATGCTATACATTAAGGTTAGGAAGGTACCTTAGGGATTTGAGGCCTTAAAATTGAGTTTTGGACCCTTAAACTTTGGAATTAGGAGAGAGGTTAGAGAGAGAGTAGAGAGAGAGAGAAAAAAAAAGCTTCAAATGAAAGGTTTAACATGTTTACATAGTTCCCAAAACTTGGACACGGAGGAATTCTACCCGATACCGGCCTTAAACAAGGCTTTAGGTCGCACCCGATTAAGTTTCCGTCACCCGGCGGGGACGTTTCTAAGCTTTTTGAAATGAACATTTTTGGGCTAGTTTCATGAGTTCCTAAAGGGTTTGGACACTCATTGGATGATAATAAACATATAAATTTATTTAATTAAACCCAAAACGGAAACGAAACGAATTGATTAATGGCGTGTTTTATGGGTAGAACGGGTTTTTGGCGATGATCAACTTCGGGTTGTTACACATAATAGATGTGAGAAACATTTGAACCTACCTCTCTCTCTCTTTCTCTCTCTCTCTCTCTCTCTCTCTCTCTCTCTCTATATATATATATATATATATATATATATATATATATATATATATATATAGGATGCGATCCGTTGAGAACGCATAGTTTCGTGAGAACCTGAGAACTAAAGCTGGAGCATTAAATCAAAATTAACTCATTAAGGGCATGATCGTTATCTTACCGATCTCATTTAATGTTTAATTTTTTTTTTTTGTTATTGGAAATATTAATAAAAAGTTTTTAAAATTAACATAATAAATCAAATTTCAGATTTTTTTAAAAATATAATTTTCGATTTATTTAAATAAAATGGAGATGCTTTAATTTTTTTTTTCAGAAAACTAGAATTTTTAAAATAAATTGATTTTTTTTTTAAAACTGCAATTTTCCAAAAAATCAGCAATTGTTTTTAAAAAAACTGCATTTTTTTTTTAAATATCTTTTAAAAAAACTACAATTTTTTCAAAAAAACTATATTTTTTTAAAAAAACTGTAATTGTTTTAAAAAACTTCAATTTTTAAAAAAAAATGCATTTTTCAAAAAAAAAATACAACTTTTTTAAAAAAACTGCATTTAAAAAAACGACAGTTTTTTCAAAAAAAAAAAACTACAATTTTTTTTGAAAAAAAAAACTTCATTTAAAAAAAACTGCATTTTTTTTAAAGTAAAATTCTTAAGAATTAATAAAATTATATAAAAAAAAACTAGAATATTTAAAAAAAAAAAACAATAACTTTTTTTAACAAAAAAAAAATCAACGCATATATATATCTATATTTCTTCAAATGCATATCTGCATATTTCTTATGCTATAATATATTTCACCTCTTGTATTAATCATAAAAAATCTCATTTTTATTAATCAATCTATAACATAATACTACAAATATTTTATTCGATATAAAATAAAATATAAAAAACAGAAAAACTACAAAGATTCACAATATGATCATTTCTTCATATCAAGATTTCCATATTTTCTTCAATTTTTCACTTTTCACCTTTTTAATATTTTCCACAAATTCTTGAAAATCTTCAAGAAAATTAAAAGAAATTGATTAACGCCAGAACACTCATGTGAATCATATGTGATTCACTTGTGATTTACATGTGGATAATATGTGAATTACGTGTGATTTACATGTGAATCACATGTAAGTCATATGTGAATTACATGTTATTTACATGTGTAATTCTTATGAGATTCACTTGTTATCTACATGTGAATCACATGTAATTCATATGTTAATCACTTGTGATTCATATGTAACTCATATGTGATTCACTTGTGATTTACATGTGAATCACATATAATTCATATGTGAATTACTTGTGAATTACATGTGATTCATATGTAAATTACATATGAATCACATGTAACTCATATGTGATTCACTTGTGAAGCACATGTATTTCATATGTGAATGACATGTAATTCATATATGAATTACTTGTGATTTACTTGTGATTTACTTGTGAATTACATGTGATTCATATGTAAATTACATATGAATCACATGTAACTCATATGTGATTCACTTGTGAATTACATGTAAATCACATTTAATTCATATGTGAATCACTTATGATTTACTTTTGAATTACATGTACTTAATATGTAGATTACATATGAATCACATGTAACTCATATGTGATTCATTTTTTATTTACATGTAAATAACATGTGATTTACATGTGAATCACATGTAATTCATATGACAATAACTTGTGATTACTTGTGAATTACATGTGGTTCATAGTTAAATTACATATGAATCACATGTAACTCATATGTGGTTCACTTGTGATTTACATGTAATTCATGTATGAATCACTTGTGATGTACTTGGTGAATTACATGTGATTCATATGTAAATTACTTATGAAGCACATGTAACTCATATGTGATTCACTTGTGATTTACATGTGAATTTAAGGGTGGTAAATAGGTAAATTAAAGATTGGAAAGTTGTTATGATTGTAATACTACAAATTTAGATATGAAAATTCAAGATTTGAATTGGAATTGAATCGAAATGTGAAATTTTGCTTGGGAGGAATGGAATTCAACACTAAAAATGAAATCTTTATTTATATTTAAATATTTTTTGTTTATTGTAAATGCGTAAACCATTTATTTTAATTTTTATTTATTTCTGTATATGTAATGAGAGCATTTTGGTCTTTAATAAAAAAGAAAAAATTAAAATATTGTGTACCTTTGATGGAAGCAATCATGACCATGAAAGTCTATTCCACATTGGTGGAATCTTTTGAACTGGTTTTCGGAAAGGAATTCCAAGTTCACTAGAAACAAAGAACAAAAAACAAAAAATTGAATTTAGAAATTACTTTTTCTTTGTGTAATTCAAGTACTCAAAATTTGTTATCCTGTGAACAAAAAGAATTCAAGTTAATCATTATACATAAAGATGAACTTATAACAAATACCTGAGAAAAGATCATATGAGATGATAATATGAATATATGATCGTCATCTAACACATATAATATAAAAATATGGAGTTTTATAATGAAAATGAGTGATTCTAAAATGTTGACCTCAAACAACGTGTCTATTCTATATTATGCGGATGAAAAGGGTGATTTACCCTAAAAAATCACAAAGCACCCAAACATAATGAAGAAATTGCCATATATGCCATCTCTAGATCTATAAAAACTCATATCTTAATTTCAACAAAGGTATAAGTCTTTGAATCCATTCTAAATTTCAATGGCAAGGTTACATTTAATTCATATATAGACCTTGCAATCTAACATATTTTATATCAACCTCATATATTATATTCAAAAATAATGTATGTTCCATTAAATTATAGGTCACGATGTAGAGAATTGCCATATGACAATCTTCCAAGTTATTTTACTTATCAGAAAAACAAGAATGAATTAACTAGATGAAATCATGTTTTGTTAAATAAACAAGCATCAATGTTTTCACAAAAAAAAAAAGCAAATTACTATAGCAATAGAATTCAATTCCGATGAAGAATAGTTGAACATGAAATTACAGTGATTATTTGCAATTTATCAATATTCGTTGTCATTTCATTGTATTTTTGAACATTTTAAGCTTATTATAGTGATTATTTGCAAGGTTCATATGTGATGTGGTTTTAGTGTGTAAATATTTACCTGGTGAATTATACTAGATAAGCATGTTGTCAAATGCATATATATTATCTCCATTTCAAAAAGGAAAAGCGTTCATCGTTGTGTTGAAATTCAAGGTATATGTTTTCTTGAATAATATTTACACTTCTTGAAACATCAACTTGAACTAAATGGTCAATCACAAGGTCTACTGGCACCTGGGAAATATGAAGACTTGAAAGAATTAAAATCTGTTTATGCTTTAAAAAATATGTGAAGTGGATAATTAGAATATTACTTACCAATGGGTTGATCTTCTTGGAGTCGCCACTGAGTCTTTTCATAGCATCTCATATACAAGCAAAGCAAGGTCAACTACAGCTAGAACTCTTGTAAATTCCTAAGAAAATATCATGGATTATTATAAATGAACAAAGGAATGCGAAGTTGTATACTTGTATTAAGCCAATATACCTTGATATTAAAGCAAAGCAACTCAATCTGGTTCTAGAATTTCGTCGAGCAACTTGCGTGCACTTCAGAAAACCAGACCCTTTGACTACAAATTGACTATATTTTCACCAGACGAGTCCATGTTAAAGAGAACAACAATATTAATAAGGTCACACATGAAGGAAAAGAGCACTAGAATTTTATATTTTCACGAAAATTTTATTTTTAATAAGAAACCTTCTAAACTCTAAGTAATTTCAATATCACGTACTATATTGAATTCGATAACTAACTTAGTATACGCACAAGCATATAATAAGCATATACATTGTCAACTTCATTTTGGTAATGCAGAAAAGAAAAAGTGAAATCTGATCTAAAAAACCAAAGAAATGTAAAAAATAAATACCTCTGTTTAGGCAACTTCTGGTGGAGGAAAATTGAGACCGAGATCGAGAGTTAGGGATCATCTTCTTCGTTCAGGTCTGTAATCTATAGAGGAGGCCGAGATGAAGTCGGTGATTATAGTGTACTTCGGTGAACGAATTGGTGGAGGATAAAACGATTCAAAATCAAAGCATCTTCATTGGAGTTTTTTGTATGAAGAACGTCAGATCAATGAGTGTGGCAGCGACAATGAAAGCTGGATAGATCCAGATGTAATCTAAAGCAAAGTCACGATAACGCATCTGTATGTGTGTATGTGTGAGAGTGAGTGAGAAAGAGAGAGGGAGAGAGAGAGAGAGAGAGAGAGAGAAAGAGAGGAATTGATATGTGTGTGTTTGGAAGTCAGTTTTTACATTCCTAAATTGCCCTCTGTTTGATTTATTTAACATGACCCTTCTCTTTAGTTTTTAACTTATTTACAAAAATGCCACCTTGCATCTTGACCCTTTTTTTTTATCTAGTGGTCTAAAATTAGTTCTTGGGAAACTATAGGTTCTCAAATGATCCTTCCCCCCCCTCTCTCTCTCTCTCTCTCTCTCTCTCTCTCTATATATATATATATATATATATATATATATATATATATATATATATATATATATATAGGGCTAGGTTGTAATGTGGATGTACAATTATTGTGTTGACGTGTGGACAGTGCGATTCTATGAGAATTACTAAGAGATAAGTTGTTTAGTAATGCGAACAGGTTCAACCTTACAAAAATATCGTTATTTTCATTCATTCTCATTAATTCTTATTAATTTTTGTTCTCACAAATCATTTTTCACTCATTTTCATTCAGACAGAATACGACTCAATAAACATTCTGACAGAATGAGAATAATAATAAAAAGTCTATAATAAACTTATACACGATTTAATTAGTGAGAATGTGTGATAATGACAATAGTTATGTAAGATTGAACATATTCATATAATCAAACAACATATTTTCTTTGTCATTCTCACGTCCGCACAATAGATGTTCATCCTCATTTGAACCAATCTCTCTCTCTCTCTCTCTCTCTGTATATATATATATATATATATATATATAGAGAGAGAGAGAGAGAGAGAAAGAGGTTCAAGTGTTCTAACTAATTACTGTGTGGATATAGGAATGATTGTGGAACAATCAAAATTTAAAAATAAAATAAAATTAATAAGGGCAAATCAGTAATATTACACATTTATATTAACTAATATCCAAAATTACTCATTGACATCCCTTTATTTTAGGATCAATTTTCTATTTACCTATTAAACCCTAAAGCCGACTCCAGCAGTGACATTCATCCGACCGATGCCTCCACTATTGTGTTCCTCGTTTCCATTCTCCTGTGTGTTTTGCTACCAGACCAGTCAAGAGGCGACTGGAAACAACCAATTGCCACCACCGCCTTCGCCTTCTCCTTCTTAAAAAAATTTCGGGCACCAGAGGTTACGCTTCTGCTTATGATGTTGTCCACAACCAATCCAATGGTGGACGAGAGTGCAAACGAGGTTAGATCTTGATTTTTCATTTTCTCTAGCATTTTCGGTTTATCTATTGTTTATCCGTTTCTATATTTCTTTTTCGCATTTGATCGAGTTAGCGTTTATATTAGATTCTTCTATTTTAAGTGAAGGATTACGATTTTGCATCTCTGAAGTTGGAATTTGATTGTTCTTGTTGCGAGCAATTTCAATATTTCATAATATTTGATTCTATAATAATCGATAAAACAGGGGTTCCATTGACGGAGGAAGAACACAAGCTGTTTCTATTTGCTTAATGTGATTTAGCTTTTTTTTTTTTTGGTTTCAATAGTTTTGATTACACGTGTACTATATACAAATTGGTGTGATAGTAGTAGCAAGTGTGCAACAGAACTATTCTACAAAAAACTTTCTGATATGCGAGATTTCATTGGATCTAATATGTATTTGTTTTTCATGTTTTCAGATTTTTCAAGCTTTTCCTAGGGATTTTTCATACTTGAGTTCAACTCCTCCTGCAACTCCAATCATAAGGTTGTTTTTATAAAATGTAATCGTTTAGAATGGATTAGCAATATATTATGTTATAATACGTATAGTTGTATTAAAATGTATAAGCTATTATTATGTAAGAATATGTATGGATATACATTCTGGTGTCCACGAGTAAACAACGATCTGTAAGAATATGTTTTTATTTTATTTTTAACCATTCTCAGATTTATTATGTTAGAATAAATGTATTTTTTAACCATTATTACTTGTATTCTTTCAGAATTAATGTCATTTATGTATGCTCATAGTTGTATTTGTTAAGAATGAATGTAATTAATGATTTTAACCTATTAAAAATCTTTTCATATAAAATTTTTATTCATTAAAAATTATTAATCTTGATAATATATGTTTATAGTATTCTGTCAAAATTTAATGGTTTTTTCAAGATAATGATAAACATATTCTTTCAGAATGTCCGAATTAATATATTTATTATGTAAAAAATTAGATTTTTAAAATTTAGAGAATTAATTAATTCCTAAAATCTGTAATTTTCCTTTTTTAAATTTATGTTAATTGACTAAAATACCCTTATAATGAAAATAAATACGATTTTTAAATTATCTTTGATGTAATAATATGTATTAATCACTTTCTTAAAATAAGTAAAATCAATGGCTCACAATCATTCCTACATCAATACAATAATTAGTTAGAATAGAATAACCTAAGCATATATATATATATATATATATATATATATATATATATATATATATATATATATATATATATATATATATATATCTTTACTATCTTATAAAAGAAATCCCACTATTTCTAAAAATAGATTGAATATAATAATATTATTTTTTTAAGACGTTCAAATCATTAAGCTAATAGTAGAAATAGTCATCAATAAAATAATATAAAATTTTAACCTGTGTTTTGAATCCTTATATTTCTCAACAAATTCTATCTCCTTCCCTGAATTTCGGATAATTCAAAATTTGAAACCATCAGAAAATACATGTTGATTCAAATATCCCTCCTGCAAATGGCTCTTTCTTAATAGGTTTTTATTTTAATCTTTACTTGTAATTGATTTCATAATTTTTAACTTTTTGTATTTTTATCTTATAAATATATTGGGTGAAGGCTTTATTATATCAGGTTTGTTCCTAAAAAGGTTTTTACTATGTTTCTTTAATGTGTTGGATTTGCAGGTTCAAAGAACTCAACCAAGAGGGCCGGTTAGAGCATTGTATTATCATTAGTTTGTATATTTTGGCATCTTACTTTTGCAATAAAGAATGGTTAAACACAAGATTTGACATGATTAAGGTATTTTGTATATTTTTCATCTTGTTTAGTCTAAAAATGAAACTTTTTTCATCATTGGTCCTTATAATATCAAGTTTCATCACATGGACTTCTTGATTACGGTGATTATTGTCCTTATTATAAGGTTCTATATAGATTTTGTTCAATATTTTAAGGTTTCGAGAACCTAAATCAATATGAATCCTTGAATTATATATCATCGTTGAAAATGTTTTAATTTGTGACCAAACTTGGTTTAAAATCACAATGAACAAGTTGACACCTGAGTATTTTAGCCTTCTTAAAGGCCTATTTATCGACTTTTGAATCATAACACCTAATATTCTAAAGGTTTATTTTTATAAACTATTATTTATATATTTTAGCATTTTACTTAGTAGGACATTAAATTAATAAAGGAATTAAGGAAAAAGAAAAAAAAAAGAGGACGATAAACAATACGAGTGGTTTGGGTATGTATAAATGGAAGTAATAACCATTTAGGGGCTGTTTGGCAAAAAAAAGCTTATTGCTTATTAGTTTATTAGCCTATAAGTTAATAAGTAAGTGTAGGGTAACTTATAAAAAAATAACGTATTAGAGGTTCCCCACCGGAATAAGTTATTTTAATCCAAACACTTTTTTAACTTATAGTGATGTGGAACCTAATAAGTTGTTTTAAAAAAAGCTTAGCCAAACACCCCCTTAATATCGTATGGTAATGCTCTTGAAAAATAGATGTCATTTAATATTCATTTCTCGAAGTGAACGCAAAATGGTTTTAACTCTAAAGAGATCAAATTATTCGCTGCCCGCCGCTTTGCGCGGGTAGACGGCTAGTATATATATATATATATATATATATATATATATATATATATATATATATCTATATATATATATATATATATATATATATATATATATATATATATATATATATATATATATATGTTGGTATCCATAGATAAATGTGGTTTGGTTTAAATTTTAAAAATTAATATTTTCTTAATGTCCAAAGTTCATTTAACAATGGTCAAATTTACTCCAAAGTTCATGTGTGGGTTTTGTTGCCACTTAGATTCTCATCATACCGGATAGCCTAAAGATGATGTCATGCTGATAGAAATACTAGTTTATAACCCGTGGGAACCACGGTTATAAAATTAATCAAAGTTTATAGTAAAAACTTTAAATTATTAATTAATTATTTAAATAAATTATTAATTAAGATATTTTTTAGTTATATAAAATTATATTCATTGATTTAAATAAATATATGAAATTATATCACTTTATAATTTGTATTAATTTTATTTTAACTTTTGTTCTAATGTTATTAATTTAATTTGATTAAAGTAGGAAATTTGAAATTTGAAAAGGAGAATCAATAGGTTGCCAAATGGTATGCATTAGTTAGGAGATATATAATAGGGTGACACATGACAAATGAAGAAAAAAATATGCATTAATTATGATACCTAATAAGGTGACACATGTTAAAAAAAAAATAAACTATCTCTACATATCATTAAAAGAGAACCTTAAAATCTAAATTGAAGAAATAAGGACCCTTGATTTTATTTCACTCTTATTTCTCCACCATTGGATCATTTTTGATGACATCATCGTCGAATATACAAGCGCCTCAAGTTGCAAATTACCTCTTACGTTTCATACCCAATTTCATTCCTCACTTTTCTCTGCACACAATCAACCATCGTCAAAGCCTCTTAAAGCATATCTCCTATGTCTCTCCTTTATCTCTTGAGTCTCTGACAGCCGTTTGTTACCATCGCTGTCAGTATGCTGTCAATACGACCTACAAGAAGGTAAGTGATCATCCTTTCTAATCTATGTTTTTGGTTTTCGATCATAGCTACACATCGTGGTTTTGAATTTTTTGGGTGTTTTTTTGTTAGTTGAACAGATGGCAAGAGCATATACATCATATCTTCCGTTTAAAAAATCCAATAGTATATTGACTTCTTGGATGTTTGTTATGGACTATGGAAACTGTCCGAATGTTTTGGATGTTTGATTTTGATATTACCAAGTATTGTTAAACCAAATCGATTGGGAAATGAAATTAATAATTTCATATTGATGTTACTCTCTCTGATGGAACATTGGCCAGAGCTGCAGTACCTAGTGGTGCTTCAATAGGTAGTATACACAAACATACTTTACTACAAATTCTTTTATTACAATCATGGATGTTTTGACTTAAGGCTTATAATTGTTTTATCTTTTCCTATTTTGTATTCACAGGTATATATGAAGCCCTAAAATTAAGAGATTGAGGTTATGACTATCTAGGAAAAGGTGTCTTGAAGGTTGGTAAGCTCTTGTTCCTAAATGCTTGTGTTCTTCATATGATTTTATTCCCTAATAAGTAATAATCCCCACTAAACTAAACTTTACATGTCATTATAGACTGGTCAGGCTATGGAGAATGTGAACTCAATAATCGGACCTGCCTTAATTGGAAAGGTATGTTCTCTTCATCATTTTGTATTAGCCTCTACAGTCATTTAGTATGTGATTCTATGTCAAAAATCAAAATGCACCATATGACCTTTCAGAGCAAACAAAAATTGACAACTTGATGGTTCAAGAACTTGATGGAACTGTAAATGAATGGGGTTGGTGCAAACAAAAGGTATCACAATTCATTATCCAGTTCAGGTGTTAACCAAAAAAAAAAGTTTCAAACTCTTAACATTTTCATCCATGTCTAGGGGTGAGCAAAAACCGCACTGCAACTAAAATTAACCGCAAAAACCGCAACCACTAAACCGCAACCGCAATAAAAACCGATGGTGAGGTTTTCTGTTTTTCAAAAACCGCAAATTTGTAGTGCGGTGCGGTTATTAGTTTTAAAAAACCGCAAAAAAAACCGCACCGCACAACATATATCACATATAACTTTTTTTTATTAATTATTAATATATTAAATATTAAAAATAAGACAAGTTTCATGAATGAAAGATGAATAAAATACTAGAAGGCAAAAGTGTTGGTTTTTTGTTATGTTTAACTTTGAAAAATGGTGAAATTAGACAATTTTAAGAAATTTATTGTTAATTACTATTTCTTTGACATTTTTAAGATATTAATTGTTTGTGGTTTAAGTTAATTGTCTTATACATTATGGTTTTTTTTGTTATTACAAGTAATATTTTTGAACTCTTAAAACCGTTTGAGTTCTAAACTGTGGTTAAAAACCACACAAAATAACCGCAACACAAAAAAACAAAACCGCACCGCAAAAATAACCACCTAACCGCACTGTAAAAATAACCACATCAAGCGGTTTTGAAAATGGATTAACCACATTTGCGGTTAGTGGTGAGGTTTTAGCTAATAACCGCACCGAACCACACCGCGCTCACCCCTACATGTCTTCCAGCTTGGATCCAATGCTATACTAGTAGTCTCACTTGCTGTGTGTAAAGTAAGACCTTCAGTCAAAAAAATCCCTTTCCATAAGGTACAATACACATGATCTCTCTGTCTCTTTGATATGAAGTTGTATAAGTTTTTTGACTTATTTTTGGTCTTAATAAATAACACACACACAACACATTGTAAACCTTGCTAGAAGCTAGAAATAAGACCTTGGTGTTGCCTGTACCAGCATTCAGTGTGATAAATGGAGGTTCACATGCAGGCAACAAGCTTGCAATGCAGGAGTTCATGACTCTCCCTGTTGGAGCTTCTTCTTTCAAGGAAGCCAAGAAAATGGGTGTGGAAGTATAACATAACTTAAAGTTTGTCATAAAAAAGAAATATGGTCAGGATGCCACAAACATTGATGATGAAGGTGGCTTTCCTCCTAACATCGAGGTCAACAATTTTACTTTAATAAATTATATCTATATCTATATACATAAACTTATATGTTGTCATTATTTGTTATACAGGAGAACGAAGAAGGTCTCGAGGTCTTGAATACTGCAATAGCAAAAGCTGGATATACTGGAAAAGTAAACTTTCATATTTTAAAATAAAAAATATGTTGACTGTTGTATTGTTTGATTGTTTCTAAAAAAAAAAAGATTAATTCCAAATTCCAGGTTGTTATTGGAATGGATGTTGCTGCTTATGAGTTTTATGAAGACAAGGGCAATACCTATGATTTGAACTTTAAGGAAGAGGTAAGAGTTAATTATTGGATTAAGTGTTATTATGAAATTAGATAAAAATTAAGGGGTTTGTAATTTTGTATTGTTGTAGAACAACAATTGATCAGAAAAGATATCAGGGGACAGTTTGAAGAACGTGTACAAGTCATTTGTGGGTGACTACCCGATTGTATCAATTGAGGATCTGTTTGACCAAGATGACTGGGAGCATTATGCAAAAATGACATAGAAATTGGTGAATAGGTTCAAATTGTTGGTGATGATCTTCTCGTGACAAATCCAAGCGTGTAGAGAAAGTAATTAGTGAGAAAAGTTGCAATGCCCTTCATCTGAAGGTATTATGTATTAGGTTATCTTCATTTATGCATGCGTATAAATATAATAATAAGGGGAATTAAGATTAATATAAATTGGATTATTTATTTTTGGGATTATTTCTATTATGAGTGTATTTATGCTTTTGTACAGACAAAAGAACTTTTAAGGATCTTTTTTTTTTGTTGTTGGGTGGCAGATTCACAGGAAAATATCTGTAGGTGAGCAGCTTAGTAGTCGAGATCAAAGAGCTTGGGAAAGACGATATTTCTCTTGCTGATCAAATTCGTGAATTCAAGAACAAGAAAGCAGATATTTTGATGCATCATGGAGTATGGTACACCAATGATCAAGAATTATGCCTTGATGCACATGTATTTAGTTGTAATCTTTCTTTAATCTACGTAATAATTGGTTTAATGCTCCGTTTCTCATTTAGATCCAAGAGTTTTTGTGGTGGTTACAAGACCTTTATATGAAAATTTGATGATAGTTCTGGAGGCAAATGATGTTATGTGATTTGAAGGTGAATGATGGTTTCAATCTGATTATTGCAATTTTGATTCATAGATAATCAATTTTTCTTCAATAAAGGGCTAATAACATAAAAATCATTATATTTTGTGGCTTTTTTCCATTTGATCTATGAGTATTCCTCACATACTGTAATGACCCTTGCATAAGTTTATCTATAGGTTTTCGAAGATGTAAATTCGTATTAGAGAAAATCAAAGACAAATTGGAAATACTTGTTGCAGTAACTAATAAACACTTAAATGATAGTCGTCTCAGATTTGGATGATATTTTTGAATGAGCATGTTCGTTATTGCAAACTATTTTTGTAATTATATTTCAAATTTATTGAAATATTATATATGAATTATTTCACCTAGTTTTATTTGTCAAAAACAAATTTAAAAACTATTTGCATAAATAGACATCATTTGCATATGTTAACAAAATAAAATCATGGACTAAGTATTCAAAATCAAATTTTTTTTTATACTGCATATATTCCATCCATAATTATATGCAGACTTTATTTTTTTACCTAATTTAAACCCAAATAATAATCAATTCCTTTATTTAATTATATACAAAATTTATTTTTACCTAATTTAAAACATTTTAATATACATCGTTTGCATATTGTAACAGAATAAAATCATGGACTAAGTATTCAAAATATATTTTTTTATACTGCATATATTCCCTCCAAAATTATATGCAAACTTTATTTTTTACCTAATTTAAACCCAACTAATATTCAATTCCTTTATTTAATTATATACAAAATTTTGTTTTTACCTGATTTAAAACCTTCTGATATACATCGTTTGCATATGGTAACAGAATAAAATCATGGACTATGTATTCAAAATCTATTTTTATAGTGCATTTATTCCATCCATAATTATATGCAACCTTTATTTTTTATTTTTACCTAAAATCATTGAATCTATTTTTGTAATTATATTTCATATTTATTGAAATATTGTATATTTATTAACAAAATTTCTTATTCTACAATCTTTTCAAATTTACAGTTTTTCATATGGTAATTATTATCTTAAATTAGGTATGATTTTATCTATTTTTGTAATTATATTTTACATGTTATATTGAAATTATTTTCAAATTAATATTTTGTAGCGTGCATAGAGGGTAATTTATTTTCTATATTTCTTCATATATTTTTTGCAATCTTAGGTTTGGGTTATATATATATATATATATATATATATATATATATATATATATATATATATATATATATATATATATATTAACTTCAAACAATTATTTTTTTGTCCACAAACAAATAAATGGCTCAAACCACAATTGCTAATTGTATCAACCCTTCGTCCTTGATCATCTGCTCTGAAAATGAAGATTTCCTTCGTAACATTGATTTCCATAATATTGCTGATCTCCAACACATACATCAGGTTTATATACACACATCACTTCCATTTAAAATATATAAATTATGTGAAATTGGTTTTGTATTTTTTATATCTTAATCCTTGATTATTATTAGTTTTTACTAAAATTTATACTTCCATTAACACTTTTTAGGAAAAAACTTTGATTGTTGTCGGTACGATTAAACAAGTATGTGCTGAAGGGGAATGATATTGTTTTACTTATACTAGATGTCAACAGAAAGTCGTAAAACAAATTTTAATTTATGATAATCAGTTTCAAGATAAAGAAGCTTTTTATTGTAACACTTCAAGCTGCATGAACAAAGTCATTTATGGTGTTCCCAGGTTTTGAAACTTATTTTATAAATATTATTATATTGTTCTGTTAAATTATATAAATTTATATTACTAAATCTGTTTACATCAATGCTTTCAGTTTGAAAATCACCATTATAGTTGAAGATATTACCGGTTCGGTGTCACTTACTTTATATGATTTTGATGCAAAGAAGCTTATAAAAAAAAACGCACAAGAGTTGGTTCATCAGGTTTATGAGGTTATACATATTAACTTCATTTACATAAAACAAATTTATTATTTTGTATATGTATTTTTATAAACATTCTTTTTTTTAGGATGGTAATAACGAAATTTATCCATCTATCTGAATGTACTATTGGAAAAAAAAGATGGCATTCAAAATTCAAATTACACATGACAATTTGAAGAACAAAACAGAAGGTTATGCTATCTCAAGGATCACGTCTAACAATACAATCATGATGAATTGGAAAAAATATTGAAAATGGATCGGGTAAAATTCTTTATCGTCAATACTACAAACAATATACTTATTATCATTTTAATTCGTATGTCATGAAAGATTAAATTTTAAGTTTTTCTAATATTATTGTCTCATTATTTCTTTCTTTTACAGTTGTCGTTATTGACTTCTGAACTAATTATTGAAATTCTTTCACGAACATCATTACAAACATTTGCTACTAAACATTGTACAAATATATATTATGGAAATCTAATATACAACAACCATGTTCTTCATAACTACAACCGTAGAAATAATGTGGTTTGTGGAATTATCGTTCAACAAAAAAACCATGGAGAAATATAGAGCGTAAGCTTGTTTCGTCTTCTGTTAGCAACAATCTTGACATTGATTGGCTACCACATACTTGTACTATTTTAGCATCATCATTGTGTGGACTCATTCTTGCCGAATCCTATGATCCAAATGAATACGTTTCAAAGATTTTATTTGTTACCATACCAACGACTACAAATGCCAAATGGATACCTTTTCCGACCTCTGAATACACTGCGGCAAAGTTTGCTTTGGTAGTTATCAGTTCGAACCCGTTACATTTGAAGGTCATTCGATTGTCATACACAAAGCTATCGTAAGAGTTTATATGTAGTATATTTTATGTTATTAATTTACTTTATTATTTAGTTATATGTTATTTTATTTATAGTGATATGCCTAAGGAAAAAGTGGACTACGATTACTACAACATAGAATTGTTTTCATCTACTACATGACAATGGAGGGAGTTTCAAAATATCCAGTTACCATCATCTGTTTATCATGTTTCTGATGAGGCTGTTATATGTGGCGGTGTCGTTTACTTCTTATTATCTAATGATACCATATTGCGATTTGATATTTATTTAGAATAACATATACTCATATTTGCACTTTCTACTAGTAATGACTTCAAACCATATGCATCGAGACTGATCAACTTTCACGGAAAATTGGGATATTTCTCTGTAAGTGGAGATCGTTTGTGGGCTATTTGAGTTTTCATTCACAATCGATGGGTTAAAGTAGATGTTAGTACTTACAATGAAGGTGCACATAAATGGTGGGATTATAGAAACAATACCTTATATTTCTTTAAAGGAAATACAATTGAGTATGTGGTTCCGACACATCCTTCTCAAAAAGTTTTTTCAATCCGTTCTGAATTTAGTATAATGATGATGCCAAGTATATATATATATATATATATATATATATATATATATATATATATATATATATATATATATATATATATATATATATATTAATTTGCATTCAAACATAGTTGTTTTTTGTAATGAACTATTTAAATATTTTATATTACTCTATGATTCATTAGTTTTTTTTAATCTTTTCTATTAATCATAAACTCATGTTTTATTTTCTATGTACAATACAAAATTATAATAATTCAGATAAAATTCAAGTATCTGGTCATTGTTATGTCTTTCCCACACAAAAACATAAACTAATAGTTTTAGATCTCTTCTAATACAATGGTGACTTAGAACCGATTATGGACAAAATTGACCAAGTCTATTATTGTTGAGTTGTTTTAAGTTTAAATAACAAATTATGTTATTGTCACCTTGTTTTAAATTTACATGTAATTTCCTTATATCTTTGCCTTATTATTTTATTTGCAGTAAATGTTTTGGTAATTTTTTTTAATATGTTATTATAATCTAGCTCTTTTATTTAATAGGGATTTGATTAAATTAAGGAACGGTCATTTTGTCGAATTAGTCTAACTTTTGTTTTCTAGTTTTGTACCTGACCCATACCCAGAAGTTCGGAATTTTCAAACGGATCCCCACAGCTCACCTCCTAAGATATCGGCACCTAAAAAAAAGGTTGTTAGTTGTTACGAGTTACAGGGTCGACTATTATTTTTACGTCCATTCACTCTGAAGTGGGAAGCAAACAATTCCTTCGTGCCTGGGGAATTTATCAAAATTGTTTCTAGAGTTTCAGAAATCAGTGAATTCGAATGGTGCTGTTTCGGAATAAGAAGTTACCCGATGGAATTGTCGATGTCTTTGAAAGAATATACGGTAATTATTTACCCTTCTATGGAGTAATTAGTTTGATATGTGTATGTAATTAGGTATGTAATGCGATTACCTTTTTCTGTTAAAAAAAATTCTTACCTTTTTCTTATCTAGTTTTATATGCTACATCATTCTAATTTAGGAGTTTGATGCGTTAGGTAGTTGAATTCCTGGACAAAAAATTGTATGAATATTAATTTATCGTTCAGCTTTACTCTTCAAACTAGTGTCGGACTATGAACTTGTGGTATTATAT
Source organism: Lactuca sativa (assembly GCF_002870075.4). NCBI lineage: Eukaryota > Viridiplantae > Streptophyta > Magnoliopsida > Asterales > Asteraceae > Lactuca > Lactuca sativa. Next base: position 97,289,249 of record NC_056630.2, on the reverse strand, counting down.
TGAAGTGTAATTATTGGACAAATTTGTAACTTAAACTGGTCTGAAATCTTCTCAAGGTCATCATCTCTCCTATTATAAGGTTTTTGTACTTAAACTTATGACATTTTCTAGTAGATATAGAGGCAAGCATCATGTGTATACTACTTAGTGTTTGTAATGTGTCTTAAATTTCTTTGTAAGTTTGAATATATTCAAGATTAGAAGTTGGTTTCTGTTTGATTTGATGACACGCGCGCCCATTTGGTGTATAGTCTTTGACTCCTGTTTCAGAACGGAAACCTGGGAACAAGAAGAATACAAACGCTACATGAGGAGAATCATAACTCAATTAAAAGAAATTAACCCTCAATTTTCACCTATGATTATGAATTTACGAGAAGGAAATACAATAAACAAGATCCACCAAGTTTTAGCAGACGACTATCTTACTATAATGGACTACCCTCGGGACTATGAAGGTTGCCCTGTGCTCACAATAGAAGTGATCCGCCATTTTCTAAAATCAAGTGAAAGCTGGCTCTCATTTAGACAACATAACATTGTGCTAATGCACAGTGAGCTTGGTGGTTGGCCTGTGTTGTCTTTCATGTTGGCTGCTCTTTTACTTGACAGAAAACATTTCACTTCTGAAAGTAGGGCTCTTGAGATGGTTCTCAAACAGGCCCCATCTCAGAAGTTACCCCTGATGACCGGATTGGATCCTACTGCTTCTCAGTTGAGGTACTTACAGTATGTGTCAAAGAGGAATGCTGATGAACAATGGCCTCCACCAGATAAAGCACTTAAATTAGCTTGTGTGATAATCAGAATGATTCCTGATTTTGATGGAAAAGGAGGTTGTTGCCCTGTATTTAGAATTTATGGACGAGATCCGTTGTTACAAATTGATAAAATCTCTAAACTTTTATTCTCAACCCCAAGGAGGAGTAAGAATGTCCGGTCTTACAATCAGGTAGGATATATCACTACAATGTTTCTAGGTTTATGTTTCTTATTCTGATAGATTATAATTTCCATGCATTTCAGGCAGAAAATGAGCTGGTTAAAATTGATATTAATTGCAATATTCAAGGCGACGTTGTGTTGGAGTGCATTAACTTAACTGATGATCTCCTGAAGGAGACCGTTATGTATCGTACCATTTTCAACACAGCATTCATCAAATCGAATACTTTGATAATGAGTCGTGAGGAAGTCGACATATCTTGGGATAAAAAGCATCAATTTCCTAGGGACTTCAAAGCTGAGGTACTTTTCTTCACATTACTCCTAGTCACTGGTCATATTATTTTTTAGTATTAATGTGATCAAAGGGTAACAAACCATCCGAAATCTTTTCAGTAAGTCACTTAAGTTGTGTTTAATAGAGCGCTAAACAACAAAAATAATTTCAATAACCTTTTTTTCTAGCGAATATCCCAAAACAAACCTTTCATATTTCTTTTCATGCATACTTGTGCACTATATATATATATATATATATATATATATATATATATATATATATATATATATATATATATATATATATATATATATATATATATATATATATATATATATATTGTGTGATTTTTGTTGGATGAAGCTTCTTTTCTCGGAAATGGATCCAGAAGCTTCTAAGGTCCCAGTAGATTTTTCTAGTTTTGAAGATGCAGGGATCCCAGCAGACGCATTTGATAAAGTTCAAGATTTGTTTAGCATTTGTCCTCCACAACCTCCTCCTGGTTGTGGAGGAGGAGGACCTCCTCCACCACCACCGCCAACACCTAAACCACCACCAGCACCACATAAATCAGGTTCACCACCACTGTGTCCAGTTAACGGAAACAAAGAAGGCAGTGCAGGTCCACCACCTCCACCACTAGCTTCAAAAGGAGGCGGTGTAACTGCTCCATCTCCACCACCTCCTATAAATAAACCACATGCTCTATCAAGGACAACTGCTGTGAAAATTCAACCTGGAAAAAAGCTGAAGCCTTTACATTGGTCAGAAATAAATAGAGTAGGACAAGGAAGCTTGTTGGCTGAAGCAGAAAAATCTGGTGAAGCTGCAAAGTGGGTCTTTTTTTTTTTTTTTTGACATATCACATTGATCCCCTACTAAGTTTTGCTTCCATGATTTTCTGTTTAGGGAACCAGGGATTGATATGTCAGAACCTGAAACACTCTTCTTAGCATCAAATCCAAATTCTGACAAGGCATTAAAAGCAAAATCCAAAGCAGCTAATGAACCCGAAAAAGTACAACTGGTAATAATTTATTTTCCTTGTGTATTGCATACAAAATATTTAACTGTACTTATGGTTGACTTCACACGTCTTTGTATAGAAGATTTGTTGATATTTCACACTTGTTGCAGATTGAGCATAGGCGAGCATTTTACTGTGAACTAATGCTTTCAAAGGTGAAGACACCATTGCCTGAATTGATGGTAAGCTGCATTTAATCACAAATTAGGTTTTCTGATAATTGTTTTTAATGCTTTAGTTGTGAAACTGAACAGAAACATGTCCTTAAGTTGGATGAATTAGCAATGGATGTTGATCAGGTAGATAAGCTTATAAAGTTCTGTCCTACAAAGGAGGAGATGGAACTACTTAAGGTGTATTTTTATTCTACATTACATTACATACCCATATCTTTTATTCATAGTATAACTTACATTTTATATGCTTAGGGCTATCAAGGAGAATATGAAATGTTGGGCAAATGTGAACTGGTACATATATAGTACCATTTTTCTGGATTTATATCATTATTATTCCAATATAGTCAAGGACCGAAATGTGAAATTGTAATATCTGATTTCTTGTAACAGTTCTTTATAGAGCTAATGAGAATTCCACGTGCAGAAGCTAAGCTCACAGCTTTCTCTTATAAGTTACATTTTAGTACACTGGTCAGCAGATATTATTCTTTGCATTTCCTGCTTTCTTAGATTTAGCGTATTTTAACTTCACTGTTCTTTTGCAAATTTAGGTTACACAACTTAGGGATAAGATAAGCATTGTATATTTATCAGTAGAACAGGCAAGTTATTAGTTATCTTTCACTTTAATTATGCAGTTATTCAGTGACAATAAGATTGTATTAAATTTTACTTTTTTTATATATGTTGATGGTGGTTATATCAGCTTATCAGTTCTATAAAGTTGAGGAGAGTTATGCATACAATTCTTTCTCTTGGAAATGCTTTGAACCAGGGAACTACAAGAGGTGAGTTACTACTATTAGTTTTATTTTGTTTATTTTATTTGGAGTTAAAGAAAATTGTTTTGGTTTTAGGTGCTGCTGTTGGGTTCAGATTGGACAGCCTCTTAAAACTTAATGAAACGTATGCCAGGAACAATAAAATGACTCTCATGCATTATCTTTGTAAGGTAAGACATTTTATTTATTTATTTGTTTGTGTTTCTTTCACTTTGTTTATGGTATCTGCTGTGCTGTATATGTTAGGTCCTTGCAGACAAACTGCCTGAACTGCTAGACTTTTCCAAGGAACTTGGCAGCTTGGAGCCTGCGTCAAAGGTTTTGTGAAATTCATGTACATTTATTTATTTTAATTAAAGTTATGTTAGTTTCTTTTTTGTCGATTAAAATGATATACTTATTTCAGATACAATTAAAAATCTTGGCAGAAGAGATGGCACTGATTAGATATGGACTAGAGAAAGTAGTCCAAGAAAAGAAATTGTGTAAAAGAGATGGACATGTGTCTAAAAAATTTCGGAAGGTAAGCACATAAAGTTAATAAGAACCATAAATGGAACCTGTCAAAGGACTTAGAATTTGAGGGAATCGGAATTGCAAGGATTCACTGTCTTTAATGCATTGGTGGGAAATGGAATGAAATTCAATGATACAAATGATTAATTATATATTGCATTTTTACATAAAATATGGTCTTTTATATAAATCTAATGAGGTTATTTGGTCCTTTAATTAAAAGAATAGAATTGGATCCGACTGAATTGTATTCCATCTATTTGGCAACCAAACATGCCATGCAATTTTCTTATTTTTCCTCTTAATTTATTTTTTTTTATAAATTTTTCTTAATAAATAGTTAGATTTTATATTTATAAAATAAATAAATAAAATATGATCAGATACGTAAATATATTCTCTACAAAATGATACCAATATATATATATATATATATATATATATATATATATATATATATATATATATAGACACACACGTTAGGTGTGAGACCAGTGTACTACACATGTTGATTTATAAAAAAATGTTAAATTGTGAATAATAAGTATTTTTTAAAGTATAATTTCAAAATAAAGAAGAAGATAAGTATTTAGTGCAATTTACTATCAAATTTATTACATTTAATACTTCACATATATAACTATAACTACTATGTGGCTTTATGATTTTAAAAATTGAAAAAAAAAAAAACCATAAATTCACATTTGGATATTATTTATTTCAAAAATACTATAAAATCACAAGTGTCAAATGTCATAAAAGTCTAACATGTCGTAAAATTGATCTTGATATATATATATATATATATATATATATATATATATATATATATATATATATATATATATATATATATATATATATATATATATATATATATATATATATATATATATATATATATATAAAAGTTGGGTTGGATTTAGTTGTGAATGACTGAGACGCAGACTCATTTTAAATTTAACCGTAAATGTTTAATTTTTGTTTTTCGTGTTCAGTCTTTGAAAAAGTTTCTTGCTTCTGCGGAACAAGAGGTGAAGTCCTTGGCCTCACTTTTCTCTGGAGTGGTAGGCATAACAAAATCCAGTGAACATAAAGATTGCTATAAGTATCCTGTATCCCAATTTCTAACACTGCACTCTACACAGAGTAAAAGAGTGGATGGTTTTATTATTTACTTTGGAGAAGACCCTATGAAATGTCCATATGAAAAAGGTAATCAATCATCAAAACAATTTACGTACATGATAAAATATTCATTTGTTACAAATTGATTTCCAGTTTCTAAGTTGTGATATTGTTTTCAGTTGTTGAAACTTTGTTTAAGTTTGTGAGAATGTTTAATCAAGCCCGTGATGAAAACTGCAAGCAAATAGAGGCAGAGAAAAAGGTGGCACAAAAAGCAGCTGAACAAGAAAGATTAAAGGCAGAAGGGAAAAAAAAGTCAAAAGTACAAAATCATTCAAAAATGGAGTCAGAACTAATAAGAAATAAAACTCCTATAGAAAGTGCCGAATACCTTTTTTGCTTTTCCCCTTTCTCTGTAATTAAAAATTGGTGGAAAAATAAAAGCGGCTTACTGGTTGCAACTTCCAGTGCATGTGTTCCAGCCTTTTTTGATGAAAAAAATGGTAATGATCTGGTGTTGATCGAGGAAGAAGAAGGGTTCCAACTGATAGTGCTGGAGGATCACCAGACTGAAGGTTAGTCTTCAGTCTTGATTATCAAACTTTTATCAAGAACATGAGAAGATTTTATTTTGATTTTTTTCCCTTTAGTTTTATGATTAATTTGATGTAATAGCGTTGCAGCTGAGACAGTAAGATGTAGAAAATTTTGTAATAATTTAGTGGGATAGCATCCTAGGTCTCACTGAGTTTGCAGAAAATTATAGTATAGATTACAGTTAAATCTCTTAGATTTTGTAATTCTTTTATGGAACATGAGATTTTGGATGATAAATTACCACCACTGACATTTTCAGAAATTTGAGTTATTTCATTTTGCACGCATTGTGTTATCTATGAATCAGAGGCACATGCGTACCTTTTTTTGGGCACTAGTTTTTACACGTTATGTTAGTTTATACACATGATGTGACATCTGAGGGGCACACACAGCCCATGGGACTATTTACATCTAATACACTTAATTATAGAGTTTTTATGTGATCTATTGCCTCTTGCTTTTAAAATGTGTCTTGGTAGGGAGATGTATCCACAACATTATAAGGAAAGCTTGGCTCCCCACCTAAGCCGATGCGGGAATGCTTTTACACTATCATCCACCCCCATACAGAACCCAACTCGCTAACACACTTAATGATACCAATTTTGTATCATTCTATTCTGGCCTAAAGTAGCAATTTAAAAAAAAAATGTATCATCAATATACATGTTAACCAAGTACATTGTCAAATAGCCGCATTATAAAAAAGAGTGATTGTTGGAAAAGTAATCATTATAAAAAAGGGTGATTTTTGGAAAAGTAATGGAAAGTATAAACTAACATGCTAGTATCAGACATATAGAATTTAACTATGATTTTATTTTTAATGTCTGAGATGCATGTATCAAGACATTGTCCGTTTTAGGCTACTCCCCATGAGTACTTCCTAGGGTTCAATACATCTAGCACTACTCTCACCTCATTATGGGATCGGTTGTCAACATTATGATAGCCAAATTGTGGCAGAGTTTTGACTAAGGCTGTCTTTTTTTTTTTTTTTTTTTTTTTTTTTTTTTCCACCTTGTGGACGCCAATACATTTCTATTTGATAACCGCATCCCCTTATGAGACATCAAAGATCTTGAGGACTTGATGATTGAATATTATTAGCAAGTGTACACATATTTATTACTCTTATTTATATGTATGTAAGTATGTTGAAATACATAATGAAATTCGCCTAATATTATGTCTTTTCTTTTCATTGTATCTTGTTAAAAAGAATGAATTTATATGTTTGAAATGTTAGCCTAATAAGATTTTGGGTTTTATTTTGTATTGGGATTTATGTTGGCCCATTAGCTAGAAAACCCTAATTAGTTAGTCTATATATTATGTCTTTTCTTTTCATTGTATATTGTACTTCTCATTTGATAATAATACGAAACCCTAGCCATCCTATGTCTTGTTAGTTTGCATGGTATTAAAGCTTCAGTTGGTCATCTGTATTTTTTTTGGGACGAGTTGTAGAAGGCCTTGTTTTTGAAAATATTCACAATTTTGTGTATGGTTTTCTTGCTCGTTATTGTATCCCGTTTGATGTAATTTTCTCGTTTCATCGATTTTGAGGTTTTTGTTTCATCTGTTGGTTTTGTTGATTTTTGAGATCTTGATTATTGTTGTTGCTATTCATATTTACTGTTGTTTCTGGTTATTCTTGGTTGACTGATATTGGAACTGTGGCCTCGAGAGATGATTTTCTTCAGTCCATTCGTATCCAACTCGATGGAAAGAACTATGCCTATGGGAATTATGTTATGAAGAATTTCTTGCGAGGCAAGACTATGTGGGGGATTGTTACAGGTGACAAGAAGAAACAAACAAATGAGAAGGCTACGAATTATGCAACCATACTGGATTCACGGGAGACTAATTACTCGAAGATCATTACTTGGATTAATAATTATGTTATATTGTCTATCGGTACTCAGTTGGCGAAGTATGACACAACAAACGAGATCACATACACAGTCTGAGTCTTCACAGCAAAACAGGTCTTCTAGACATTCTCAATCACATCCCTTGTTTTAATATTTTAGGCTACCACAGTATGCCACTGCTGCACCTTCATTTGAGAACGAGACAAATTTTACACCACCATCAGCCTTGGATCCCCAAATTATTGAGCAGTTCAGATAGTTCATTGTTGCCAATCTAACTGCCATGTCAGCTTCCATGTCTCATTCGGGTATGTCTTCATCCAACACTTCAGGTATTCCTTCATCCTTGTGGATATTAGATTCTCGTGCATCTCATCACATGTTACCACATATGTCATATTTTGCTTCGTTATCATCTCGTATACCTATCCCTGTTATGTCTGCTAGTGCTACACCTATGTCAGTAGAGGGTGTTGGTTCTATTGTCAGTCCTTATTGATGGGTTTTGAGCAATACATCAATCCTATGGTGTACATGCAAACCCTAATAGCTTTGGATCTAGTTTGTCTAATGAACATACAATTGATATTCCAAAGCCATGAACCCTACATCCAATAAACTATAACAGAAATTAGGGTTTAGATCTTACTTTTGATTGTTATATAGCAATAACAATCAATCCTTGGCTTTAGAAAACTTAGTGCCTCAAGTGTTGCACCTCTGTTGTGTGTGAAACGAACTAGTTTTAATCCTACTAACTTAGACACAAAATAAACACACGAAAGGCAGTGTACCTATCGATTAGTAATATAGTTCAAGCAAGTAGGGTATCGAACACAGGGAACGGTAAACAATTAAAATAAATGCTAATATTATCTAAATAAAACAAGTAAAAAAAAGAGTTTTCTCTAGTTTTGCAAGACTAGAAACTTAAATACTTTACTAACACGCAAACTAAGCAACTAATAGCTAAGAAAACAAAGATAAACTAAATTAAATGATTAAAAAGGCCTTCTGTTTAGGTTCGAATCATTTGTTCCCATGGATGATTTTATGGTAAATATATCAGATTAATTCTTCATTGGTTACCGACTAAAGTGATTAGATTCACATTCGCTATAGCTAATCCTTAGAAAACATATTAATTCAAGCAATGGCCAGTTGTCTAAATTAATGAATTTCCTAGTTTGTTGATTCGGGTTTAGAAAGACTTGTAATTAGCTAATCAAATTGGTGATTCAATTAACCTCTAGTTGATGGTGTATCACACAAGCTCACACATTAACTTACCTATCTTCAAGTTAATTCTAGTTTCACATTCGTTATTCCTAGACATACAACTATGTGGTCACGTAAATCATATGAAATTAGCAACTAAGAGATGTTCATACAACTTAATTACTGATTTATTAACAGAAGAATAGTTATTGTTAACACATAAGGTTCTTTAACAAGCTTAATAAAACATAATCACCAATAAAAATTAATCCTAATCAAATAATCAATCCATGTTCACAAATTCATCTACCTAAACAGAAGTTATGAGTTTTTAGCTCATGATTACAGCAGAAACAAGCACAAAAACGAAATCAATTGGTAAAAACATAGTTCAAACAAGAGATTAGGTAAGAGTAAACTTTATTTTGACTTGATTCTCCTTAAAATTGAATGTAGGCTTGATTCCCTTGCTTCCCACGCTCCAGCAACACCTTTAGTCAACAATTGGCCTCCAAGGGTTCATCTATATGCTATGATATTGATCTGAAAGTCCCTTTATATAGATTTTCACAAAACAAAGGCTACTCGGCGAGTCCAGTGACCTACTCGGCGAGTCCGTCACTTAAAACCCGTGTACGACAAGTCAGCGCGTCCAGAATCGCGAAAGTTCGATACAACTCGCCGAGTAATCGACCCTACCCGCCGAGTACGTTTCGAATCAGCATTTTCTCAAAACACAAAAGTCATCCGAAATTGTGTCTAATTTTCAGAACATTTTGAATCTCGTCAATCGGAGTTACGGTTCATGAGATATGGCCAAAACACTGACGAGGGGTCAAGCTGTCCAACAACATCCTTCTTTCTTCAAAATCCAAGATCCAAGCCTCCAATCGCTAGTTCCGCTTCCTTTTCCATCTGAGCATGTCTTTGTTACTGAAAATGAAATATTTAAGCTAATTAAGCACCTTTTTTTCATTAAATGAGACAAAAACAACATAAAGTATTAAGATAATGCATGAATTTTATAACTAAATATGCCCATATCAACCTCTAATGGAGTCACAAACACCACTAAGCAACTTGGATGAAGAGGGAGGAGAGAGGAAGCACCAAAAATGGCTGAAACCCCTAAAGGAAGTATTCACCATATTTTTGGGGCCATAAGGGTTCCTTATATATGCTGGCTATTAGGGTTTACAACTAGGAAATCCTAATCTGACTGCTTAAGCCCTAAGCAGCCCATAGACTCCCTCTTTAGAAGCCTTGGACGATTTCTAATGGGTTTCCCCATAGAATAAGTCCACTCTAACTTCTATGGAGTCCATTAGCCCATCTATATAGTTATCTTATAATTACACAATAAGTCCCTTAAGTTTAATTAATCTCTTTTAGCCACAAAATTAATTCTTAATTAATTCTTGACTAATATTAATTAAACAATATGATTTTGTCCTTTAATATATTATTCTCATAATATATTAATAAATCATAATTAAAACTTTCTCTCCTTAATTCATCCTACATATTGCTATGGTGAAGGCAACCCAAAAGGACCAAATAATCGGGTCAAGTACATACCAAAATAGTTATGGACTTAGACACTAATCCAACAGTCTCCCACTTGGATAACTCCAATAACTATTTTGCATAACTTCAGAACCTGATCAGCAATCGTAGCTTTCAAAAGCCGTTGTCAACTCTGATCTTATCAGATAGCGTGTCCTTTAGATAAGGGATTATATATTTCTCCATTCTCAAGATATCATATAGATACAAGACATGAATTTCGATCATTCTCTCTATACTGTTTCTGGACTTCCGATTTATGACGACTGACAACAAACTACAATTGAGCACATCAACTTAGTCCCAACTTGGCCAAGCGCTTAGGGTGTTAACACTAAATCATCGAGGGGCCCACAGATATCGCTTTTATCCCACTTTGGGTAAAAGGAATGGATAAACTTTGACTCAAATGCTTGCTTGCACCTACTAATCGAATCACACACAACAATAAGTTTTATAACACCAAGTTACTGGTGCGTTTACTTATTATCAATGTGCAATCGACCAGCAAATAACAACTAACACGTCTCGGTTTCAAGAATATATAATATTATCGTCTCACAATCACTCGTGATAAAATCCATGAAGTGATTCAAGTAAGTGTGGGTTTGATCCAATACTCTAATCTTATTAAAGCACTCATGAACTCTGCAGCAAACTTGTGCTATGTCTAAACACTTAGACAATCTACAGACAGTTTCATGACTGTCCTCCTTCATACCTACTTCCAACGTATGACCGACTGTGGAGGTTTGAATAACCTAGTTATTCTGGAAGTCAAAACATGCAGAGTGAAACGCAAAAATAATATTAATCCTATATGGCCCCAAAACTTTTGAGCGTAGATAAAACACTTTTATTTAAACACCATATTGATTACTCATTATTCATTGTTTACTGTTTCAAAAAATCAACTTATTACTTGAATTACAACAATAGTTGTCCCATGCTCCGAGCATGCACACTATGTTTCCTATGGTCCATGCTTTGTGAAATAGATCAATTGAAAACTTTTCCAATGATGCTCATTTCACAATTCCTAATCCTCAACAATAGTGTAAGAATACAAGGTTCCTGCCACTACTAGAATATGTTAGATTCTAACATTTTATACAACGATCCTTTCGTAAAGTCATAGCACAAAAGTCACCAAGACTTGGCCAATGAAAATACAAGGTTCTCTATCAGAAATTGTTACAAAACAATTCCATAGACGCGAAGTCTCACATTCAAAGTACATTCATTTGAACATCCTTCTTGCATAAAAGTTTCTAATCTAGACATAGACTCTCAATATCCAACTCCCAATATGGAAACATTTCCATATTTGCCATATGACAACTCATTCTAAATAGAATCTTATTTATTCAAAATAATGTCAACATGGTCCATCCAATACTATACTTTCAGCTACTCACAAGCAACAAATCCTTAGCGAACCTCAAATCGTCCTTTGACAGTTGTTTAATTATTTTAGCCAAAACTGTTTTAGTCCTTTTTCCCTCTTAATGCGCTAAGCATTTGGAAAATTTTAGAATGATCAAACATTATAGCATATGCAATCGATCATATACCCGAAGCGTATGGGACACAATTCATAATGTCTTACATAAAGACATGATACTTTACCATTCTTTTGCTATAATATTTCTAATTGCCATGTTCTCACAATTTTTGATTAGAATTCCACAATCCAAGCCTTTAGATTTGAAATGAAGTATAATATTCTCTCCCTTACTTATAGCAAAACAACTTTTCAACCCCTACAACTCTGCCAAGTGAATCTTTGTTTTCTATAATTAATATTTCTAACTTGCAATACTTGAAATAATAATCATGCTCCTACTAACACAATGATTATTACCATACAAGCATAACACTTATGCTCCCATTAGTTTTGACATATATCTAGAAAACATCTGAACTTTCAGAAAACAATGCTTATTGAATTCCTTAAGTTCATATTTCTAAATACTTGATGCTTTGATAAGCCTTTATCTAAGCTTCTTAAACTCATACACCTTTGTCTTAGAAAGCTCACATGTGTGTCTAAACAACTTTAGAGCTTATGTTACTAAGTCCCAAATGTTCAGACTAATTGCTAAATCTCACAATTCAAACTATGAAGTGGGATGCCGTAATCATAATCAAATTTGAGAATACAATTTTCACAATTGCAATCTTCTTAAAATCTCTCTTAGTGAAAGCATTTCCTTACAATAATTTTCATGAAGGAGGGAAACCTTATAACACTTAGATTTTAAAGTGTATGCGTTCCTATCCATGTGAATTTGTCATAACAACAATCATAAGACAATGTTTGTGACAAATCCAACTCATATGGATTGAACTTGTTCAGTCTTGATTTCTCGCCTTTTGGCAGCATGAATGCCCACCATTGCTTCCAGGTTGTTAAGCAGCTCACCCTTACCTTAACAATGTACTTTGCATTTATGAGGGTGCCTTGCCTTTATGCAATCCAATTGAGAACTCATAGAACTCATATTGCATAGTTGAGTTAATCTGGAATGGCACAGAAACAAAATTATGTCAACACGATAAGTCGCCAACCTTAAGTCGTGTGCTAGTGATTTACTTATCGGTTTATTCTTGAATTGTTCTTGAACTTTTCAAGACAACTGAGACTCCAACTGACGTCTTGACATATATGATTCTCTTTGTTAAGGAACTTTTCTTGACACAACAAGTATTCAAGAGTTAGTGCGTAATCCTATCAAGACTAACACTTCACATAACTGGTCCTAGTTGGTCTTTGTCTTATCTAAGACATCACAACTTACCAATTTCAAATGTAAAAGAATAAGAAAACTTTTCCCAATTGCACATTTGTTGAGTGTTATAAACCTACTAAAGACGTGTCACTCAATTCGCAATCTTGGAGTATGACTCTAAGATTCGATATTGGAACGAAGTATGATTGACTTCTTGATTTAACCATTTCCACAATTCCCGATTCCTCTTCATAGACATAAAAATGTACTAAGACTCACTTAGAGGATCAATTGAGATATTGCTCTTAATCATTAAGACTTATCATAAAACACAATAAAAGGTACTCTCCCTTCTTCTTAGAATGGAGAAACTTTTATCTTTCTGCCTTCTTGATTCTTCTTATTCGTTCTGCCATTAATTTAAACCTTTTTCAATCAACTCAGAATTACACTTAATCTTATAAGTATAATCATATTTACTAAACTTTAGTAAATCATGACGAATATCTTTATCACTCTTATGGTGGACTTGATCAACGCACAACTTAGTGTACTTGATCTCCTAGTCCTTCACTTGACACTTTGTCAAAGAATTAGTCTAATTTCCAAATATGAAGTTTCTCATTCATCACACAACCAAGTTGTATGATTCCATGTTTCTGTCCAATTTAAACTTGGGCGATAAGAAACTCTCCTTATTTGGTAAACTTTTGACATTTCCACAAATAACACAATTAAGAATCAAATCCATTATTGCTAATAGTAGAAACATTCAAAACATCAATTTTTTCATACATGCCATTGCAAGGATAAATTAATAAGACAAAAAGCAAATTTTATTTTATTGCAGAAAAAATTTGTCCTTACAATGCAATTCAACTGAAAAACTATGCTATTACATATTCCTAAGCTTCCTCTCAAAAATCCAATCTTCTAACAATGCGATCGAAATCCATTTTCATCATGATTAGATTCAGCTCACTTCTTCCCTTAAGCTTCCTCTCTTTTCTTGGATCCTACAATACATCAAAATGTAATCTTATCACATCATGCATTAAGAATCTAGAATAGGAACTCAAAAGAGTTAGATAATGGATTTTACTTAAAGTAGAGCCATATGCCTAGACTCTCCCATCTCTTAGATCTCTCAGGTAGTTTGGGCAGCTTTGTCTCCAATGCCCCTTCTCTTGGCAATAAAAGCAAATGGACTCCTTTGGCACAGCACATGGGACAATCTCATACTTAGTCCATTTTGGACTTCCAATGTTGCCAGTGTCCATTGCAGTTTGGGAGTTTGATTCACCAGACAAATTTGCTTGACCAGCACACCAAATCATTGCTGATTCAGCAGCTATAAGCAAATATGTGAGATCAATGAGGGTCACGTCGTGTTCCATCATATAGTACTCTCTTACGAACTCACTATATGATTCAGGAAGTGACTGAAAAACTCAGTCAACAGCCAGCTCACCTGAAATATCGACACCTAACATCCTTAACCTGTCAATGTGTGACTTCATCTCTAAGACGTGTGCACACACAAGTTTCCCATATTCGTGTTTACTTGACAAAAGGACTTGAGTGAGCTTGAATTTTTCAAGCCTTCGAACTTGTGGGTCAGGGAGAATAATTGGAGGAGGTGGAGGAAGTGAAGCATGATCTCTAGGTCCTCGATCATATCGTGGAATATCATCTTCATATGGAAAACTTGTTCCATGGGATTTGGGAAGACCATTGTTAGATTCAGACATCTACAAAACGAGAGAAATTCAAGTCAAGTTGATTAGAATCCTTGATGTAACACCCAAATGAAATATCAAGGCTAGGATCGAATAAGTACGCTACAACCTAGAAGAGGGATGTTGTAATCTAGTTGCAGAATATTTGAAGGTAGGTAAATGACGATTTACTAGTTTCCACCATGAAAAAAAATTTAAGTTTTAAATGAATTGAAACTCCTAGATCTTTTGAGATTCATTGAACTTTTCAATGGCATGTTTAATCTCGATTATGCCCTACTATTTGCGACTGGGATGCCGAGGATCACAAATAAGGTGTGAATAACCATGCGAATCACGTGGTGCACTCAATGCTACTATCACCTAATCAATGTGCCGGTTAGCTACACGCGCTCCATTGATCCATGATAAACATCAAGTCACCCTTCGCTACCAATGCCAAAAACAAATTAGTGTGCCGGTTAACCACACACGCTCCACTAACATCTCGACAAGGGTACAAAGTGTCATTCCATGGATTAGCATACAATTTCACATTTTGCATAACGTAACTATGATTTGGGAATTTGAAAAGACATTTAGTTACTTTGTACTTCATTATACTTATAATGGAAGGTTTCTGTCCTATCCTACCCGTTCGGCTAACGACCCTCCACTAGTCAAGAGTGCGGTAGGTAAGAGTGGATACCCATTAAATCGCTATTTTATAGGCAATTTCCGTAAACACCCCTTATAGACCAACTTCATGAATGAGGCCTACTAACGGTAAGACTAATTCTTTACTTATATATATATATATATATATATATATATATATATATATATATATATATATATATATATATATATAGTATAGGGTGTATTTTACACTTTTAAAATACTAGGTGGTTTTATTAACTTTCTCTTTTAATTAAACTTTTAACTAACTTAACAAAACCATGTGGGTGTAATTTGAAGTTTTCAAAATACTAGGGTATTAGGATTTAAATATTACATAATTAAACTATTAATCAAAAATTTTAAATTCCAAAACTTGAGGGCAAGTTTTGAAACATTTTCAAAACATTAGGGTTTAGAATTTAAATATTTCAAAATTAAACTTTTAATCAAAAAATTTAAATTCCAAAACTTGAGGGAAAGTTTTGAAACTTTTCAAAACATAGGGTTTAACTATTTAAATTTCAAAAACAATACTTTTAAGTTCAAATTTAAACTATAAAACCTAAAGGAAGTAATTTGAAACTATTCAACCTTTGTCAAGAGCATTCTAGATCAACAATTCAAATAAGGCAATTATCTAATTTTGACATAGTCCAATTTCATGCAAGATAATTCACCAAATACTTCAAATAATTAAATTTTATCATATAAGGAAGTAATTATTCAATTAATATGAAAATATCTTTTGTTTTAGCAAGGATATTCACCCAATATCATAAAAATCCGATTTTTATCAATAAAAAATGTTTTGGTAATTATCCCACAACAAAACAGACACAAAATCCCGAAATCTGCTCCATCTGACCATCTGACTCGTCGAGTCTGGCTTGGACTCATCGAGTTCACTATGAACTCGGCAAGTCATCTAGTGACTCGACGAGTCAAGTCGAAAAACCTTTAAAAAATCAATTTTTAGCCAAAATTTGATCAAATAAGCATCAAATTCACTAACAAACAGCCCTAGTCTCTGATACCACTGATGGGTCTTGAGGAATACATCAATCCAATGGTGTACATGCAAACCATAATAGCTTCGGATCTAGTTTGTCTAACGAACATGCAATTGATATTCCAAAGCCATGAACCCTACATCTAATAAACTATAACAAAAATTAGGGTTTAGATCTTACCTTTGATTGTTATATAGCAATAACAATCAATCATTGGCTTTAGAAAGCTTAGTGTCTCAAGTGTTGCACCTCTAATGGAGTCACAAACACCACTAACCAACTTGGATGAAGAGGGAGGAGAGAGGAGGCACCAAAAATGGCTGGAAACGGTAAAGGAAGTATTCACCACGTTTTTGGGGCCATAAGGGTTCCTTATATATGCTGGCTCTTAGGGTTTACAGGTAGGAAACCCTAATCTGACTGCTTAAGCCCTAAGCAGCCCATAGACTTCCTTTTTAGAAGCCTTGGACGATTTCTAATGGGTTTCCCCATAGAATTTGTCCACTCCAACTTCTATGGAGTCCATTAGCCTATCTATATGGTTATCTTATAATTACACAATAAGTCCCTTAAGTTTAATTAATCTCTTTTAGCCACAAAATTAATTCTTAATTAATTCTTGACTAATATTAATTAAACAATATGATTTCTCATTTAATATATTATTCTCATAATATATTAATAAATCATAATTAAACTTTTCTCTCCTTAATTCATCCTACATATTGCTATGGTGAATGCAACCCAAAAGGACCATGCTCATAATCGGGTCAAGTACATACCAAAATAGTTATGGACTTACACACTAATCTAACACTTATATGTCTTTAACAGATGTCTATTATATTCCCATACTTGAGTTGAATCTTGCTTCAGCCAGTCAGTTGTGTAAGTCTGGCTATTAGGTCTTTTATTATGCATCATTATGTTGTGTATAGGACATTCGGTCTCAGAGGGTAATTGGGATAAGTTGTAGACTTGGGTTCTTTATGTTTTGGAGCAGCTACATGTTGTTGATGTTGTTGCATCTAGTGTCGATTTGTCCTCTTTTCATTTAAACCCTTTGTCTTTTGCTTTTTTATCTTTTTTTATCTTTAGCATTCTTGTTTCGGACATGTGTTAGTGTCTCTTTTATACTTTTTGTTTTCACTAGTGTGTTACTTTCTTTGAAAACCGATGATATTTCTGATTGTTCTGGTTGTAAGTTAGGAAAATTTCCAGCTATATGATTTAATAAAAGTGTCACTCGTTCTATTGCTCCCTTTAATATTGTGCATTTTGATATGTGGGGTCTATCTCCGATCACCTGTAAATTGGGAGCTAACTATTATGTTTCATTCATTGATGATTACACTCGTTATACATGAGTTTATTTTATGAAGCACATATATGACTTTTTTCAACATATATAATGACTTTAGAGCTCTTTTTAAGACTCAACATTCTGCTATCATAAAATGTTTTTCGTGTGATTTGGGAGGGGAATTTACCTCCAATGATTTTAAATAGTTATTGGCATCTGATGACACTATACATCTGTCATCTTGTACAGACACCCCTTAACAGAATGGTGTTGCAAAAAGAAAGCATCGACATCTCCTAGAAACTCCAAGATCCTTGCTACTTTCTACTAAAGTTCCCAATGTGTTTTGGGGAGAAGTTGTTCATATTGCCACTTACATTATTAATCTCATTCCTACTCCGCACACCTAGGGGAAGTCTCCTTATGAAATATTCTTTGAGCAACTTCTAGATTATTCTTCGTTACGAGTGTTTCGGGTACCTGTTTTGTCTTGAAACCTCATGCAAAGAGAGATAGGCTCTCTTTAAAATTAGCCCTTTGTGTATTTATGGGATATGATATTGGTCAGAAAAGTTATTGGTGTTATGAACCATCATTTTTAGGAACTGTATGTTTCTTGTAATGTCACATTTTTGGAGCACGTTCCATTCTATAACATTCCTTTTGGTCACATGATGTAACCCGAGTGGATCTTCATACTATTGATTTGTTTAGCATTGACATTCATGATCCACCACCTGCCACTGATCCGCCACCTACGACTGATACACCTTTTGCTGCTGATCCACCACCTGTTGCTGATCCTCTGCCTACAGATCCTCAAGACACCCCCCCCCACCATTGAGGCGTTATCGTAATAAGAATTCTACAAAGCTTCCTGACTTTTTCTATTTCTCAGTTTTCCTCCTTTGTTGCTAATATACATCATATCTCTGACACAACATCCTATTAAGAGGACATTTCTTATCCTCTGTGGTGGGCTGCTATGGCCGAGGAACTTACAACTCCTTATTAAACTCATACATGGGATCTGGTTCCGCTCTCGCCCAGAAAGCACACGATTGGTTGTTGTTGGGTATATAAAATCAAAACAAAGTCGGATGGATCGATTGAGCCTTATAAATCTAGACTTGTTGCAAAAGGTACTCGCAAAAGTAAGGGACGGATTATGAGGGGACTTTTGCTCTTGCTACAAAAATAACGACTGTTCGCACCTTGATTGATGTTTCTTCCATTCGCGAATTGTGTAACGCCCGCGTTTCCAGGCTAGGCATTATCCTTGATGTAATAGTCTAGGTTAACCTATGTAACCCAATTTGAAATAATAAAAAAATGTATTATTTGTGAATTATGTGAATTATGTGTTTATTTTCTTAATTATTATAATTTAATGAATTAAGAATAAAATGAGCGTCAGAATTTAAGTGTAAAATAAACTCGATATCTTTGCATAAGGTTGTAGTGGCCGAAACGAGGTTTCCGTATATATATATATATATATATATATATATATATATATATATATATATATATATATATATATATATATATATATATATATATAACGCCCAAATCTGACTTCGTATGAGGAAGTTATGATTTTCTGAAGTTTCGAATTGGCAGTATGCAGCCTGAATACTCGATTTGAGATCGAGCGGTTTTTAGCCGAAACAATCTAAACGAGAATCGAAGATCTCATTTTTAGTAGTGAAATGATGAAAAGTTAGGCAAGAACGAACGTCGGACGAAGAAGTTATGAATTTATAACGAAGTTTTTCTGTCCGGGCCTACTAAAAATAAAATAATAAAAAATAAAAGTAAAAATTAGCCGATGGAGTCTAAATGAAAGTTGTAGAGTATGGTCTCACCTACGCGTGGATATAAAGAACGTCGAAAACGGAGCTCGTATGCGAAAGTTACGCAATTTAGAAGTTTGACGAGTCAAATTACGCCGAGCGTAATTTGAGTACGCCCAGCGTACTCAGAAGGGTGCAAGTTGTCTGACCAATACTCGAGTGCCACCAAATGACACATGCAGTGACGTTGAAGTATGCCCAGCGTAACCAAGTTACGCCCAACGTAATTGGAAATTACGCCCAGCGTAATCCCAGACCTAGCAGCACATAAATAGAAACCGAGATCAGCCATTTTCTCTTGTTCAAACTCTTTCTTCTCTCTAGTTTTTGCCTCGATTTGCGTGCCAATCATATCCTGAAGCCCGGTATCATTCCCGAGCCCCGAAGCAAGATCCGATCCCGAAGAGCGTTATTCCCGAGCCGAAGCTCTGCCCGCGAGAAGTCCGATTTTTGTGAAGATCTTCCAGATCTATCGAAGTATACTACTTCTGCAAGCCGTAGTTTTGTCCGATCATCTTCTGATCAAGTGAGTGTGTAGTTACTTTCTTTTAACGCATAATTATGAAGTATTTTATATAAAATACGTGTTATGTGTATATTTTGTTGTTATATGTGTGAATGTATATTCACTTTCTTCTATCTCATAGATCTGATTTATTCTCTATGAAATACGTGTTATGTGTGTGTGCCTCATCTGTTATGTGCAATATGTATTGATTGAACATGCTATACTGGTTTTAAACTATGTATATAAAATATATATTTTTATATACTAATATGTTGGGTAGAACATTGGTAGATAGTTGACGTGTGATAAACAGATGAGAGGCCTCGATGTTGTTTTGATTCAGTCATCTAGCGGAATTTAGATGTCGACCACAAACTTTTCAAGACAGTCCTGTGGAACACTAGCAGGCTCGCCACCTGTAGGTGTTAATGAACTTGGGTGTTCATTCGCTATACTCCATCCCCCCCCCCCCCCCATGGTTGCCTTATTTGACATATATTGCCGGGAAACCCCCGAATGCACGTGTTGTCGCCCCGATGAAATATTCTAAGATTAGGTCCCTTGTGTTAGTTGTTTTAGGGACGTAAAGTGAGAATAACAGGAATGGGTAATTGGGTTATTGTTGGTTGGTGGAATTAAATATAATTATTTATTGTGAGTTGAAAACCCTATATGCGCACCAGGCTCCCAAGCCTGACCCACTCAGTTTCTTTGTATTACAGGAAGTGGCGCGAGGGCATAAGATGGATAATCATCAAGTTGTTTTGTTTACAAGTTTGTATATATGTATATATTTGTTGAATGACTTGTAATGTTATCGTTTATGCTTTATGGTCTGTATCGGAACATGACATCCCGATTTTTGATTATGAAATGAAATTATATTTCTTCATGAAATGTTTTGATAAAAATCTATTTCATCATGTTTTGTTTTTGGGAACAAATTCCACATCTCTTTTAAAATCAAAAGGAGTGACTCTGAAAATGTTTCAAAAGCATAAACGAAACCGGTCTTTTCTGGCTGAGATTTTGGGGATGTCACAAATCGAAAATTTATTAGATGTATGTCAAGAATGCGTTCTTGATTGGTGATCTTCATGAGTAAGTATACATGTCTCCTCCCCCTAGTGTTACTCGCCAACCATGTGAAGTTTTTCGACTTTGGAAGGCACTATATGGCGTCAAACAAATGCCTTGGGCTTAGTTCGATAAATTTTCTATGGTGATTACTTTGCTTGGTTTTCAAGCAAGTAACCATGACTCGACTCTATTTGTTCAATGTGCGAGTGCACTTTAGATTATTTTTTTCTTATATGTCGATGACATGATTATTACTAGTGATGATCATGATGGTATAGAGTCTTTAAAACGTTATTATGCTCACCTTTTTGCTATAAAAGAATTGGTTTTGCTACGTTGTTTATTAAGGATTGAAATTGCTTAGTCTCCAAAGGGTTATCTTTTATCTTAAGTGAAGTATATTTCAGATTTGTTTGAATGCACACGACTCACAAATAATCAGACAGTTGATATGCCTATAGAGGGTAATGCAAAGTATTCTCGAACTGATAGTGCCCCTTATCAGATCTAAGCCTTTATAAAACCATTTCAGGGAGTTTGGTTTACCTAGCTGTCACTAGACCAGATATTGCTCATGTAATTTGAGATATCTTCGTGGTACTTAGTTTCGTACCCTTGTGTTTCCATCAACATCTTCTCTTGAGTTGCATGCCTATAGTGATGCTAATTAGGATAATGATAGTTATGATCGTAAGTCTACTATTGGGTATTGTGTTTTCTTGGAGATTCATTGATATCATGGAAGAGTAATAAACAAGATGTTGTCTCTCGATACTCTACAAAATCTGAGTATCGAGCCATGGCTACAGCCACTTATGAGATTGTTTGTTTGAGATGGCTTCTTGCAGATATAGGCATTCACATCTCTCATCCAACCCCTTTGTATTGTGACAACAAAAGTGCGATAATGATATCCAAGAATTTAGTGCTTCATTAGTGCACAAAACAATTTGAGATTGATTGTCATTTCACAAGACATCATCTCCATAAGGGCACTATTTCCCTCCTTATGTTCCTTCTACTATGCAGATTGTCGATATTCTTACGAAGCCTTTGACTGCTTTTCAATTTTATTTTATGTCTGACAAACTCTCAATGCTAAGCTCACTACTTTCTCTTATAAGTTACATTTTAGTACACAGGTCGGTAGATATTATTCTTTGCATTTCTTGCTTTATTACATTTAGCTTATTTTAACTTCACTATTCCTTTGCAAATTTAGGTTACACAACTTAGGGAAAATTTAAGCATTATATATTTATCAGTAGAACAAGCAAGTTATTAGTTATCTGTCACTCTAATTATGCAGTTATTCGGTAATAATAAGATTGGGTTAAATTTTACTTTTTTTATATATGTTGAAGGTGTGGTTATATAAGCTTATTAGTTCTATAAAGTTGAGGAGATTCATACAAACAATTATTTCTCTTGCAAATGATTTAAACCAAGGAACTACAAGAGGTGAGTTATTGCTACTACGTTTATCTTTTTTATATATTATTTGGAGTTAGAGGAAAAAAGTTTTGGTTTTAGGTGTTGCAGTTGGGTTCAGAGTGGACAGCCTCTTAAAACTAAATGAAACGCGTGCCAAGAGAAATAAAATGACTCTCATGCATTATCTTTGTCAGGTAAGATTTCTTATTTATTTGTTTGCATTTCTTTCACTTTGTTTATTTTATCTGTTGTGTTGTATATGTTAGCTCCTTGCAGACAAACTACCTGAACTGCTAGACTTTTCCAAGGAACTTTGCAACTTGGAGCCTGCATCAAAGGTTTTGTGACATTCACGTACATTTATTTATTTTTAATTAAAGTTATGTTAGTTTCTTTTTTTTTCGATTAAAATGATATATTTGTTTTAGATACAATTAAAAATCTTGGCAGAAGAGATGTCAACGATTAGAACAGGACTAGAGAAAGTAGTCGAAGAAAATAATTGTGTAAAAAAGATGGACATGTGTCTAAAAAATTTCGTAAGGTATGCACATAAAGTTAATAAGAGCCATAAATGGAACCTGTCAAAGGATTTAGAATTTAAGGGAATTGGAATCGCAATGACTCGCAGTCTATAATGCGTCGGTAGGAAATGAAATGGAATTCAATGATAAAAATTATTATATTTTGTATTTTTACATAAAATGTAGTTTTTTATATAAATATAATCAGATGTGGTTGGTATGGTAGGTGTGAGACCTGTGTACTACTGTACATGTTGATTTAAAAAAAATGTTTAATTGTATATAATAAGTTTTTTTAAAGTTAAATTTCAAAATAAATAAGGAAGAAAAGTACTTATTGCAATTTACTATCAAATTTGTTATACTTATACTTTACATATATAAGTATAACTGTTATGTGGCTTTTTGATTTTTAAAATTGAAAAAAAAAACCCATAAATTAACATGTGGATATTATTTATTTCAAAAATACTATAAAATAACAAGTGTTAAGACTCATGAAAGATTGATGTGTGGCAAAAAAATTTCAGATTTATTATAGTAGATTTTTTTATATATATAAAAGAGTTGGGTTGGATTTAGAATGAGAGTAGTCCTAGACTGACCGGGATGCAGACTCTTACTGTAACTTTAGCGGTAAGTGTTTTATTTTTTGTTTTTCATGTTCAGTCTATGAAAAGATTTCTTGCTTCTGTGGAACCTGGCGTTACGTCCCTATACTCACTCTACGCTAGTGTGGTAGGTATAATAAAATCCTATAAATATAAATTAAGATTGCTATAACTATCCCAGTTTAACACTGCACTTTACACAGGGTAAAAGTGTGGATGCTTTTATTATTTACTTTGGAGAAGACCCTAGAAAATTTTATATACTTATAAAGCTTGCATTTTTCCTTGATTGTCATGCATTAGAAACCCCCCACAATAATTTGCTAAAACCTCATGCATTTGAAACCCCCAAACCTTTTCACCTTCTTAATAATTAATCACACATAATCAATGGTAATTCGTATGAGATAATAATTTGCTAAAACCTCATGCATTTGTATGGTATTAGAACATGTTTGAGTTTTTGGGTTTTAGACTTTAGTAAATTGGTAATCCGTTTGATACTATGGATTTGAAGCTATCTTATTCGAATTACCCAAAACAAGAGATAAATTAATAATATATGCTCATGCATGTTTTGTACAAGCCCCAATCAAAATACAATATATCATGATCATACAATTAAATGTCTTTTATTCCATTTTTGGCTTTATAACAAAAGTTTGTTTACGTGGCGAAGAAAGAAAACTTGAAGATGAATATTTAGGTTGGATGTTTATATAAGATTTGTTTTAAATATATAATATAGATATAAATACACAAATGTGTGTCAAATACAGCCCATCACAAAGTTAATGTTATAAACTACAATAAAACTCAAGTGCTTTTCCAAATATAATGTTTATACTATAATATAATATATTAGAAGAATACTATATAGTAGACGAATCCCACATGTTGTACAGAAATTTAGTTGCATAGATAATATATTATAATTATATTTCATTTAAAATATGTTAGGGTCATTTGGTTATTACATTGTTGTATTAGGCACTATAGTCACATATATTTTGAATGACTTTTACAAAAATAATGTTTGTAATTTGAATATAACGTAATATCTTATGATGTTTATTGAATGATATTATCTTCTAATTGGAATTAGTTCTAGAATATGATATTTTATATTAACTTAAAATATGTCACTATCTTAAAATAGATTGAGAATGAGATTTTTAATATTTACTTAAAATACAACATAATTTTGTATTCAATAGTAAAACTAACAAAAGTCGTTAAATATGTATTTTTATGAGGTTCAACATAAGTAGACGACCACAAATGAGAATCCATATCTAATCAATCATCAACTAATTACATTAGATACTAATGTGTACATAAAAATTACAGTTAAAATTTTAAACTAATAGTAAAAAAATTGCATTATTTATTATGATAAAAAATCTGTAAATCAAAAAACATACATGTTATTTAATCACATACAAGTTTGTATGGCTTATTCACAATACATTAAACCATATATAACCATATTAAACTACATAATTATCCCACTGCGCAACGCGCGGGCATTCGCCTAGTGCCCATATGAAAAAGGTAATCAATTATCAGAACAATTTACGTTGATGAAAAAATATTCATTTGTAATAAATTGATATCCAGTTTTTAAGATGTGATATTGTTTTCAGTTGTTGAATACTTCAAGCAAATAGAGGTAGAGAAAAAGGTGGCACAAAAAGCAGCTGAACAAGAAAGATTTTAAAGGCAGAAGGGAAAAAAAGTCAAAAGCACAAAATCATTAAAAAATGGAGTCAGAACTAATAAGATATAAAACTCCTATAGAAAGTGCCGAATACTTTTTTGCTTTTTCCTTTTCTCTGTAATTAAAAATTGGTGGAAGCAGCTTACTGGTTGCAGCTTCCGGTGCATGTGTTCCAGCCTTTTTTGATGAAAAAAATGATAATGATCTGGTCTTTATTGAGGAAGAAGAAGGGTTCCGACTGATAGTGCTGGAGGATCACCAGACTAAAGGTTATTCTTGATTATGAACCTTTTATCAAGAACTTGAGAATATTTTATTTCGATTTTTTTTCCATTTAGTTTTATGATGAATTTGATGTAATATATAGCATTGTAGCTGAGACAGTAAGATGTAGAAAATTTTGTATTAATTTAGTGTGATAGCATCCTAGGTCTCACTGAGTTTGCAGAAAATTATAGTATATACTACACTTAAATCTCTTAGATTGTTAATTCTTTTATGGAACATGAGATTTTGGATGATAAACGACCACCACTGACATTTTTAGAAATTTGAGTTATTTCATTTTGCACGCATTGGGTTATCTATGAATCAGAGGCCCATGCATGGGACCATTTACATCTAACAAGCTTAATTATAGAGTTTTTATGTGATTTATTGCCACTTGCTTTTAAAATGTGTCCTATTAAGGAGATGTATCTACAACATTATTAGGAATGCTAGGCACCCCACTGAAGCCTATGTGGGAATGGTTTTACATTATCATCTACCCCCATATGGAACCCAACTCGCTAACACGCTTAATGATATCGATTTTGTCTCATTCTATTCTGGCCTAAAGTAGCATTTAAAAAAAATAGTATCATCAATATACATGTTAACCAAGTATATAGTTGCATTGTAAAAAAGAGTGATTGTTGGAAAAGTAATGAAAAGTATATACTATCATGCTGGTTTCAGATAAGTAAAACTTAACTATGATATAATTTTTAATGTGTCAGATGCATGTATCACGATATTGTCTGTTTTAGGCGACTCCCCATGAGTACTTCCTAGGGTTCAATACATCTAGCACTACTCTCACCTAATGAGCGCGATTAACTGTTGAATTCTTATGGGATCCGTTGTCAACATTATTGTAACAACCCGAAGTTGTTCATCGCCAAAAACCCATTCTACCCGTATAACTCGCCGTATATCGAAACGTTCCGATATCAATTTTGGGTTAAGTTAATCAAACTTATATGTTTAATTGATGCTAATGAGTGTCCAAACCTCTTAGGAACTCATGAATTTAGCCCAAAATGTTTATTTCATAAATTTTAGAAATGTCCTCGCCGGATTACGGAAACTTAATCGGGTGCGACCAAAAGCCCCGTTTAATGCCGGTATCGGGTAGAATTCCACCGTGTCCAAGTTTTGCAACCTATATAAACGTGTTAAACCTTTCATTTGAAGCTTTTTCTCTCTCTCACTACTCTCTCTCTAACCTCTCTCCTAAATCCAAATTTAAGGGTCCAAAACTCAATTTTAAGGCCTCAAATCCCTAAGGTACCTTCCTAACCTTAATGTATAGCATATTTGGCTTCCAAATTCGGGATTTAATCATGATTTAAGGCCTTGAATGTGAGTTTACAACCTTGATTGAAGCTTAGGCCGTAAACACATAGTTAAGGTGTTTTTAAGCTCTAAAACCCTTCCAAACCGCAACTAGACTTTAGATATGGCTAAATGACTTCATGGAATAGACTTAAAACATTTTAGACATGGATTTTGAGGGAATTGAAGGAGTTTACGGCCAAGGCACATGCTTGGGCCGTAAACTCATATATATGGGGTTTTTATGACCTTAAACCCTTCCAAAACACTAATAAGGCTTAGATATGAATTTTAGAATAATTGGTTTTAGCCTTGGGACACCTTAAACATATTATTTGAGGGACAATTGAGAGTTTACGGCCAAGACTTATGCTTGGGCCGTAAACCCTTCATTTTGGGGTGTAAACTCCTTTAAAGGTGTTAGAAAGCCACTTTAACACCCCTAAAGCCTTAGAATAATTTTTAGAAGTGTATACAAACAAGTTTTTGGCCTTAAAACATAATGAATCACACTCTAGGAGAGTTTACGGCCATGAGGGGGGTCTCATGGGCCGTAAACTCCAAAAACACCTCAAAAGTTCCATAAAAATTCATGTAAGGCCTTGGAACAATTTTAGCAATCACATGTGATTTGTTTGGAATCAATAACACAATTATTCATGAGTATATAGGAGTTTACGGCCATGAGTCCCATGCTAGGCCGTAAACTCCCTTAATTATGTTCATTGGTGTTTAAAATTCATTCCAAGCCCTTAAACCAAACCTATAAATTTTCCCCTAAGTGTTTCAAGCCAAGTTGCACCATAAACCACCCCACCATGAGTTTACGGCTGTAAACTCATGGGGAATGGGTGTTCTAGGCCGAAAACTCATATATAAGTTTACTCTTCAAGAGTAAACTCCAATTCCTAGTCATTCAAGTCCTTAAACGCCACCCGGGTCCCTCCAAACACTTGTAATGGAGTGTTTTCGCGACTAGAAGTATTGGTCCCTAACAATTAATTAATCTAAGTCCTAATTAGATACAAATGTGTATCTTTTCATTATACATAGGAACCTCATGCGTTTACAAGTCCCGAACCATCGATTAGCGTCCGAAATCGTCACGTTTCTCGTCCGGTGAGCTCATACCCCTACGTTTTTTCCGTGTTTTTCAATGTTTTCAGGGGGGAATACAAGCAAACTATAACTGTTTTACAAAACATAACATTGATGTGTTTCAAATAACATCTGGCAAATTTATAAACACTTTTACTCCTTATGTATTATGCTGAGCATAAGGGATGATCTATCAACTACAACTAAATGGATTTTAGTTAAGAAAATAACCAAACTAATCAAATTATTATGGGAATAATTTGGGGGTTCTTTAGTTCTCGTTTTATCATGTACTGATATGTGTATAAAGTTATTAGATAAACTATGTCTGATTCAGTTTATCTCTGTATCATTTGAATGTATTGCCAGATAATTTCATTGTATGTATCTATATTCACTGTATTATGTTTCATAGTCTTTTGTATGTTTGATATCGTATGAGAACCCTGTGAATAATTTAGTACTAGTTTGTGAGTTAGTCACTACCCTTTATGGATGATCAGTAAATCCTCCCCGGAAGTGTAACCAGAGTCTCCTGGAGGGAGAGCGAGGAATTTGTGAATAGATCTATTCAGGACTGACAATCCCACACCTTAACTGCTAGCTACAGTTAGGCGGGCACGCCTGGGGTGACAAATTATGGATATCGTCTGACGTCTGACAAGCGTCAATGAGGTCTCGTTGTCGTATCAGCATGGTTACCCGACTCACAATATGTATTAATATAAGTTTATTCACGGCTTTGGTTTTGGATTTGATTTTATATCAATCTTCTATCTTCAGATCTTATATCTAGTTTGGGACGGTAATCCCATGGTTTATAGTCTATAGGGTTCATATCGATTGCAGGATGTTATTCCTATGGTTAGAATCTATATCTAGTTCAGGATAATGATCCCATGGTTTTATCAAACAATCTTATATCTAGTTCGGGATAGTAACCCCATGAATTTATCAAACTATCTTATATCTATTTTGGGATAGTAATCCCATGGTTTTATCAAACTATTTTGTATCTAGTCCGGGATAGTAGTCCCATGGTTTTAGTCTATATTTTTAAGTATATCAAACTATCTTGTATCTAGTTCGGGATGATAGTCCTATGATATTAAATCTATTTGTAGTACGGGATGTTAGTCCCAAGGTTTTCAAATTACTTTCCATCTACAGTTCGTATAGTTAAAGTATTTTATACTTAATTCGAGATAGTAATCTCATGATTCTCAATATATAGTTTTGTGTATTAAACTATACTCTGTAATATTCAATTTGTCTTGTATTTAGGAAAATATGGGATTTTCCTGGGGTAACATATAACACGTAATCGAACTGTAATGAAAGATAACTAAACTGTTTTACATAAGAAAATATGGGATTTTCTTGGATAACAAACCTTTTCAGAAAACTAAAGGAAACTGGTACATTTTCACAAAACAAAACCGCTTATGAACTCACCAGCTTTATGCTGATTTTCAAACCGCTTGTATTCTCAGGTCCATGTTAGACAGCTACCCGACAATATCTTTTGGAGAAGACGGAGTGCTCAGAAGACTCGTCTCAACTTTTGTTCATATGATATATGTATAACACTTGTACAATTTACTTTTGAAACCAATGTAAACTTTCAAATATATGTAATGTAATGGTTTTTTACTGTGATTACTATGTACATTGGATTTGATACTCAACGTGGAGTCAACCCCGGAAATGTTTCCGCCTTTGGTTTTCGGGGTGTGACAATTATGATAGCCAAATTGCGGCAAAGTTTCGACTAAGGTTGTCTTTTTTTTTTCTTTTTTGCCACGTTGTGGATGCCAATACATTTCTATTCGATAACCGCATCCCCTTATGAACATCAACAATCTTAATGGAAACCAATTATAATCGAAATATACATGGGGTTAGGGTTACATACATTTGATTTGTTGTAGTAAATAAATCACTTCAATCCCTTATGTTTGTTGGTCTTGGAAAGCTAGCACCAAAAGGATGCTACCTCTAATAGCTCGCACCTAAGACCATAAACCCTAGATTAACGAGGGGATAGGAGATATTAGGGAAAATTCATTCATATGCTTATAGGTAATGTGGTGAACGAAATTTGCAAGCTAAGGGGTCCTATTCATAGTTTAGGTAATGTAACATTCCTAAAATTCTAAAAAAAAAACTTCAAGTTTTAAAATTTACTTAAAACCATCATTATTTACAAATTGTTTTTAAAATAGGTTCAACATCAGAGAAACCCCAAAATCATGAAATAAAAACATTAGGAGGCGCACGATCACGCCTTCGCCTTCCCGTGATCCTCTGAAGTACCTGAAACATAATCCAAAACCACAAGCCCAAAGCTTAGTGAGTTCCCCCAAAATACCAACACATAGAAAATAGCACAACTATAATAACAACATGTAATGGGTCAACAATTAACAGACTAGATTACCATTAAGCCCACATCATAAGTATGGCTTGCCCCATGGGCCCACAACTTATGTCTGGCTTGCTCACCGAGCCTCTGTACGAGTTTGGCATGCTTTATCTGACCCTCAGCTCGTATTTGTAACGCTCGTTAGCCCTTAGTATGAGTCTGGCATGCCCTATCTTTCCCACATCTCATATTTTCATATCAGGTATGCTCTAGGGTTTGTTGGCTACAGCACGGAGCAGTACAACCTCAACCCAACCCACATCATATGTCGATATATAACAGATAAAATCATATTCAGATAACAGGTAGTATCACAGGTAGTCCTACAGATCTACCAAACTAGCATGCATATTTACTTTGTACTCAACATACAATATCAGGTTATTAAACCAATGGGCCGGCCTTGGTGCCTTAAAAGAGCTCAATTTTGCTGCTTCCTTCATCAATGATTGTTGCATCAGTGCGTTCCATCAAACAATTATCATTACATTTATCTTCATTGGATGATTCTTCATCATCCACCCAATTCTCCACTTCAGCAACCAAGATTTTCACATCAATGTTCTTCCTTTTCAGAAAGGCTAGTAACTTTTTATATGTCACTTTATAATATTCACTAGTGTTCACTCTTTTGGACTTGCATTCCTTAAGAAAGTGATCAACACCTCCATAGTTGAAGCACTATGAACCCTCTTTTGTAGATTTTTTCCCAACGTTATAATCCTTAGATGCTGATGAGTCAAGCTTTGATTTAAACCTTCTAGGTCTAAATGATTTCTTGCCACTGCGACTAACGTAGCATTCGAAAATTATGGCTTCGCCTTCAGATTCATCAAAGAAGTCTATGTCGCTATTTAGAGTTGACTTCTTTGAATAGTGTGCCATATATTTGACCCTTTGAGTGTATCACGTGATTTCCTTGCACAGGATCTTTATTTCTTCATGATTACAAAAACTGCCAAACAATAGAGACAAATCCATGGTTGCAATATTCTCACTATTTTTTAAAACATCAACGTGATGTTCCCAACTATCATTCAGTATGTCAAGAAACTTGAGAATCAAAGAGTTTCTAGTTTTGTGCATACTAAGACGACACATATTATTCAATAAACAGTTTAAATGATTGAAGAATTGACTAAAAGGTTCATTTTTTGTTCAAAGAAATAATCATAACGACTATTTAAGCTGTCTTTCTTGGTAAACTTAAATTTATCATTTCCTTCATATGCAACCCTCAGTTTATTCATTATCTCCTTGGTAGATCTACAGTTTCAAACATAATGATAGATATTGTATGGAAGAGTGTTTCCTATGGTGGCATGAGTTTTGACATCAAGAGCAACAAGATGCTTATCTTCAACATTGAATTCATGAACAAGTTTTTCTATTGGATCACTATTCTTGACATTTTCCTTCATGGTCTGGTACATAGGAATGTGAGGACCATAATTGATAATGCTCAACATGGAACAGTCCTTGGTTTCACGAACCCTCTTGGCTTTTGACTTCCACATACTGAAATTTGTCTCATTGAACTGAGTGATCATGTGACTAGAAGTGGTTTTAGAGAGATTACATGAAGAATAAAAGACGCTATTAATCGAGAACAGTAACATGCTCTGATATCAGTTGTAGGTTCCTGGATCATGATTGATTAATAGAAAAGATAAATAAAAAGAGTCAAAAGATTTTATCACAATGGTTTTTCAGAAAGAAAACGTTATCACAAAGAGAACAAGCACTAAGATTTAGGGTTCGTAAATCAAATAATGTTACGAACCCTAATATATTGTTTTATAGTAAAGCAAGCTTGTGATAATCCCTACAATTCATGGATCCTACCTAATCTATGTGAATGTAAAGAATATCCAATATCCATAAGATAACGGATATGCTACTTGACTACGCGTATAACCATAAATACAATGTAATACATTAACATGCTGGCACGGCTTCATAGAAAAAGTCTTCACATTGGCGTTGGTAAGAGGCTGGAACTTATTAAAGTCGGTGTGTCATGGTTTTGCCTCACCAGATTCTAAGGTTTGACTTTACAATCCTTGTTATGCATGTGTATTTTAGGACACTTAGTGTCATGGTATGCTAGACTGGTAGGGTCTTGCTTGTGGACCGCATATGATTTTATGTATTCTATGGAAGACTAGGATCAGCCCCTGGCATTGACTTATTGTGTATGTTAGGATGGGCTTGTTCCATGAGTTTGGTTTGGGCCCGTTATACTCTATCGGCTAGGCCCATTATATGGGCAGGGCTCGAGACGAGGGCGGGTTCTATTTTGTGGGTGGGTCCCGTTATGTTTATGGGTGGGGGCTATTATACTCTTGGACTGGACCCATTATGTATGATACATGTACATAGATAAGAGATTTGGATGTTCGGCACTACAATCGATGACTTTTATTTTATGCATTATATATATGGTGGAATATATGGTATACCGGGGAACTCACTAAGCTTTATACTATAGTTGTCGATTAAACATCTTGTAGGTCGTTCATGAGAAAAGCTTGGCAAGACTATGCACACGCATTAAATATTTTATTTCCTCATTTTGTAACTCAACTATGATAACATTATGTTTTTTCATAGATGAATGTCACTTAGTGCTTTTAAGTAAAAGGTTTTAATCGGTTAATCTATTTTAAAATGAAAAATCTCTTTGTAATTTTTGGGACGATACAAGTCCCTTTGGGAAAATCAGTATGCTGGTATGGAGATGTGATGTGTGAGGAATGTATTGCATTAGTGGATATTAATGAGTTGGAAGTTATGGTTGTGCGACATAATTTCCTTTCTAGATCGGTTATCAAAGTAGAATATTGATTCTAGAAATTTTTTAACCCTGAGGTTCACAGTAATGCCCTTTATTGATCGGTTGGGATAGACATACACCTAATCTGGGATAAACATCTAGATATGTAAGATGTCATGGTTCGCTTATTGTTATACTTTTAGAACTAGTAACATAGTGACGACTTGTCATGAAGTCAAGATAGAATTAGAAATTCTTTTGAACATGGTTTCAAAATTAGAAGTGTTTTAGGTTGTTTGTTTGTAATATTTTTATGAAACTTATTTCTTCATAGTCGTGGTAATTCTCATCGAAAGGGGTGGAGGTTAGTTGATGTGTATATGGGGGTAGAACATCAATCTTGGGTATGACTACTGAGATTTCATACTGATAGATTAAGATCTTGGGAAGTCTACTGTTAGAATTGATTTGTGTTTGTAGTATTAGGAGTTTCCCCACTCTATGTAGTTTCATCGAAGTTGAGCAAACTGTCGAGTAGGGAAGGTGGTTTTTGCAGTTATGTAATTTTAGGAGACTGACTTGTTTTGATGGAATATGCTAGGTTCTAAGTGGTCTCACAGTTTGTAAAGGCTATATTGACTTTAATAAGTGGTTCAAGGAAGCATATGGATTGAGTACGAAGTTGTTTCCTGAGATGCTAACCGAGATGGATTTCAAAGACAAAATCCAGTTGAGTGGGGGAGAACTATAACATCCCGTTTCAGGATGTTTCTTATTTCGGGATAGTGAACCATGATTTTATCAAGTACAAGTCTCGGACTACATAGGTTAAATTTCAAATGTGTTAATGAATTAAGTTCGGTATGCTTTAAGTCAAAAATAATTCAGTAGAATTGTGAGGCTTGTTAATACCTATGTGTGCATATAATGATCACTAAAAATAGTTTTAGAACGAAGAAGTTATGACTCTTTGAAGCTGGAATGGAATATGGGAAAAATCGTCACCATGAAATGTGTAATACCCGTGTCATCTGAAAGAGTTTTGGCACGCGAGATCGTAGATGCTGCTCTAGAGTCGTTTGCAGGAGATTACTACGATGAAGTTATACCATTGTACGGATGATATAGGGTCGAGTTATGGGATACATTGATATATCTTTTACCTGTTAAATTGTATATATTTACGATATTTCATTATTATTAAGATTTGATAGACCTGAGTGTATTATGGGTGTTCGTGATATGGTGTTGTTATGATCTTGTTGGTAAGATCAGTGAGTGAATCTTACAATTAAAGATTTAGTCGAGACTATGAGGGTTATAAACCCTAATATTTGAGAAATAGTCGGCATGAGAGATTTAGCTAATGGCTTACAAGTTAAGCCTATTATGATTATTTTAGGAGATTTGATTAATTAGGTGACAAGAGGTCCCAGATGGTACCTAGTAGTGAGTAATGACAAGGTTTGAGAAAACTTGTTATTTGATGATTAGGTGCTACCATATGATGAGCTAATAGACAATGAAGGATTGAAATTGGAAACTGGAATAAGTCTGATGAATAACCAAGTGAGTAATACTACTCTAGCATCCATTGATGTGTTATCTATGATATACATTAAATGATTGATGTGATTAATTATTATCGTGTAACCATTGAATATTAGAAAGATTGATTATTCTGAGAGTTTATATCTTATTGAAAGATTGATCTTAATTGAGAGATAACTTATTAATTCAAAGATAATTTATAAATAGATCATTGATGAAACAAATTATGATTTAAATAGATTATAACCAAGAGATAGATCACAATAAAAGGTAGACCATTTCTAAGTAATTGTTGATATTCTATTTATGATATTTGCGATATCTATGATATATGTAAGATACAATATGTGAATTATATATAGATTTAAATAATTGATTTATTCTTGAGAAATTAATCATTACTGTGAATCGTATTATTATAGAGAAATATATTTAAATTAATCGATTAATTACGATCGACAGATAAATCATGATTGAGAGATTAATTCCCATTAAGAGAGATAGATATTGATAGAGAGAGTGATTTATGTTGTGACAGATAGATCTTGCTCGAGACATTTAATATTAACATAAATAGATTATGAGAGAGAGAGAGAGAGAGAGAGAGAGAGAAATCTTGAATAAAAAAACGATCATGATCGAGACAGGTCACGATTGAGAGATTGATTTCGATTGAGACATTAATTATGATAAAGAGAGATCTAGAGAGAGAGAGAGATCCCTACTAAGAGATATACCACAGAGAGAGAGAGAGAGAGAGATACAGAGAGAGAGAGAAAAAAAAGAGATTACTACTAAGAAATTGATTATTATTATTAGAGATGACAGGAGGACATGAGAATACCCGTAATTATAGTAATTTATTTGTTACCTATTTATGATGATTACTTGATTATGATTTATATAATCAGTGTGATTATGTTAATGTAGCTATTGTTCACTAAGTAGTGAGGCTTATGTTGTGATGATTTATTTTGCAAGTATATTATTGTGAGGCCCGACTCGATCTTGCACTTGAGGCAAGTACGATACTTGTGATAACTACTTGTATTTCAGAGTGATAATGTACACCAAAATTGTTGTAATTTCCTTTATGAAAAATCAAATTTTTGGGGAGTACGTGGTATGAAATCATGGGCATTACAACATGGTGAGAAGGTCACCACGACATGGTGAGTGTGCATCCCAATGCCATAAAATTAGGGTTTTGCTCCATATTTAAAGGCATTGTTCTGCGTTTTAGTTAATTTTTCAGCCTCCATCACATCAAGAGCTCCTTGGGAGCAAACACTAACCTCCTTGTCACAACTATGAGCCTCCTCTCTCTTCTATCCTCTATTTTAAGTACTTTTGGGCTTGTTTTTCTCCTTCAAGGTTTTTAAGTGCTCATTTAGAAGCAAGGAAGAAAGAAACTTGTTAGAATCTGGTTGCTAGTAGTCTTCTGGACGTATATAAGTCCTTAAGGTTTTTACTTTAGTTTATTCTTAGTAGATCTAGGTTTTTAGCTAGTTTCTCCATGTTTATGAGGTTTTGAGAGATTCGTTGCAAACTTTATTACTCTATGTAGTCCTTGGGGGTATTATATGTTTCAGGTATAAATTCTTAACTTTGTTTGCTGCCATGCATGGGGTTCTGACCCCATTTTACGTCATTTTGACCTATTATGATGAAGGACATGCATGAACATACAATTATAACTTTTATTAACCATTAGGGTGTCATGTAGCTTGATGGAAAGTATTAGGATTTGTCTTAATGGATTAAGGATTGAATAAGGTTTGGAACCTACCCACCAAACCATAGCGTAGCCAAGGACTAACCATGCCATGGTGGGCAGATTCATCATGATGGTTCGATGGCTCAATCAAGGTCTCACCACAGCACGGTGGACGTTAACTATTTACCGTTGACTTCTGACCAAGTTTGACTTTTTTTCAGTTATTAGTAAAATGGTATCTTATACCGGTTGGTTAACGAAAAAATGGTCTTATGCCCTAAAAAAGGAGGTTTAAAGTGAAAAGTTTGTTAGATTTATACCTTAAATATTAGTTAGGGTCATTATTTGTGTAGTGGTTCAAGATAGTATCGGTACCGCTCAACTCAATGTGTGTGGATTACTTTATCATTCACTTAAGTGATTTTTCACGAACTTATTTATTATGTAGGCTATGTGTTAAATGTATGTTAACTAGAGATCAGCCCTTAGGGAAATCTACTTGAATTATAAGAATGTGGGGCCATGACAGACCTCTTGGAGGGAAGTGGTCAAGACCATGACAGACCTCTCAGAAAGAAGTGGTTGTAGCTTGATGTTATGTGTTATGATGTGAAATTCATATGATATGTATAATGGGCGAGTGTTGTGATTACTCACTAAGCCTTAGGCTTATAATTGCTAGTTTATGTTTTTAGTTGCATTTCATTCAGGTTCGAAGGGCAAGGAGCTGACTTGATTGAGATATTTCAACATTCTCTGGGGCATGGCATTTGTTAGTGATATATATTGTGTTTTCGTTACAAAACAATATTTAGTTTTGCATTTTATGATGGTTGATGATGAGATTATGTTGTTGTTTCATGAATGAAATCCTTTTAGTAATTTCAGACTATGGCCACAACAAAAAAAAGGGATAAGAGGGGGTGACATTGCTTCACCCATTTGGAAGTGGCAAATTTGTTTCTACGTGACCCATTGGTGAGCACTAATGTACAAATGGATTTAAGAATTTCGAGAACTAAGACCTTTATTTACGGCTAAAGTCCATTGGTTTTATAACCGAATCTATAAATTCCCACGAAACCGAATCAAAAGCTTTGTCAAGGTCGATTTTGAAAATCATCATTTTAGGTTGGACTAATTCACCCACCTATAATGTTCACTAATGATAAACAAGCCATCTAGAATGTATTGCCCCTCAATGTAAGCTGGTTGCTCACAACCGACAACACGTGATGATCACTAAGACTACAAGAAGTCTGGGTAATAGCGGCGACGCGTATCGTCGCTAATGGTGGGGGTTGTAAACGCTAATACCTTTATCGGCGACATGTCACTGTAGATGCGTCGCCGGTAATGCTTCGTCGCTAATACACATATAGTCGCCGCTAAAGGTTACTCATCGCCGCTATTGTACTCGTCGCCGCTAATACGCAGCTGTCGCCACAAAAAATGTCGCTACAAAAAATGTTTTGTTTTTTTTTTCTTATTTAACATTAAATTTATAAAAAACAATATAACATTTATAAAATTTGATAACTTTTTATAGAAATATTAATCCATACACAAACAATCCAAAATATTAATTGATACACAACAAAATCCAAAATATTAATCCATACCACCTAATTAAAGTATTCTTCCAAATTACAAAACATTTTCATAAAATCCTAAAGTAACTACTTGTTCTCATCATTTCCTTCATTATTTGGTGGCGGTAATGAGCGAAACCATTTTTCCAATGATACAGAACAGGTCGGGTCCTGTAGTATTGTTTGCAGCATTTTCAACTACAATGAAAACAAAATATATTACCAACATATCATAATAACATTATAATTTCCAAAAATTATACCATTCTACAAAATATCTGATGGGTTTTAGCCATCAGAACATCCTATGTGCTAATGCAACCCTAATGCCTGGATCTAGGTTTCTCTATTGTACATGCTATTCATCCAAGACTTTAAACCCTAGATCTAGTATATGATAATCAATATAACATATGAATAAGGGTTTAGATCATACCTTGATTGTTATGTAGTAATAACAAACTCAAATCCTCCTTGTAATGACTTTAGAAAGCTTAGAGTCACAAATGTCCCTCCTCTAATGGTTCACAAACACCAAGAGCAAGAGGATGAAGAGGAGAAGAGAAGGTGGCTGCCCAAAACGTGTGGAAACCCTAGTGAACAAGTTCACCATGTTTTTGGGGCTTAAGGATTCTTTAAATAGTGAGGCTATTAGGGTTATCTAACAATGAAACCCTAATTTGGATACTTAGGCCCTAAGCAACCCATGAACCCCTTTTTTAATAAGCCTTGGACAATTTCTAATGGGTTTCCCCATAGAATTTGTCCAACCTTATATTATAAGGTAATCCATAACCCAATTGCAATTATCTTATAATTACAATTCCAGTCCCCTAAGTTTAATTAATCTCTTTTAGCACAAACTTAATTCTTATTAATTCTTGACTAATATTAATTAAACAATATGATTTCTCATTTAATATATTATTCTCATAATATATTAATAAATCATATTTAATCATTTCTCTCCATAATTCATCCTATCAAGTTGCTTTGGTGAAGGCAACCCAAAAGGACCATGCACCATCGGGTCAAGTACATACCAAAATAGTTATGGACTTAGACACTAATCCAACAATATCAACATATCAACATATCAAATACAGTTAAACATACATCTACTTTCCATTATATCATTATATTTTTCAACTTAAACTAACAATTACCTGTGATTGTGGTTGTTCTTGTGTCACTGGTTGTTCCTGATCGTACATGGACACAACGGTAGCGGGTTTACGCCCAATGCCTCTGATATGTCCCGTCGAACACCCAATAATCTTTCAAAACAGTTTTTTATATCAGTAGGTGTTAGACCCCTTGCTTCAGAAGTAGCTTGGGTTCGTTGGTTGATCTCCTCGAGTAAAGCAATCTGTATTTTCAAAAAATAATAAAAATCATAAAAATTAGATTACTAAATACCCTTGACGATATAAACACTTATATGAAAAATACAAATTAACCACTTACGTATTGTTGCTCGACTACAGGACTATAAAATACCCTTGGCGATTGGAATTAGCCTTACGAAAAACTTCGATTCGACTGATATCCTATTTAACATTAAAAATTAGATTACTTATACTTCAAATAAATATTAAAAAAATATCATAACTTACTTCTTTGAAACATGCATTGTTGTATGAGCTCGACCCCCTCTGTTTACAACTACTTGTTTTGCACGACATTCTCTGTTTGATGCCGAGCGCCTTAAAAATTTTGGCGTTTGAAAATGTTCGACTGCCTTCGACCAATTTTCATGTGACATACCATTGGGGGTTGTTTAATGTGGCTGCGATATCTGCAGGCCCCCCGATTTCCTTAAAATAAGAATGAGCTTTACTTTTTCGACCTCTGTAAACTTTTGCAAGACTAGAATCAATGCTCCGCAACAATTGAACACGCTCCGGATCCATGTTAACCTTATCCAAATCAAATTTATTCTGCAAAATACAAAAAATTTAGTTAATTAAATAACAATCACAACTAAACTTAAAATTATATCCAAGTTACCTTTAGATGCAGAACTGTTGCGTTCCTTAAGGCGGGGGAAACATTGTCCCAACCAGATACGTTGAAAGGGACGTTGTTCCACAAATACCTCCCAATTTCATGTGTGAACCAATTACCACGCTTCCCGACAGGGGAATATGTGATCTACCTGTCGAAATCCAAATCCACGGGCTTTCCCTTGTTTGCCCGTATCAACTTTCCCAGGTCGATATTTTTTGACATGCCCATTTTTTTTGGAAGCTCGGCTGAAAAAATACAATTAAAAATTTTAGTCATGATAACTTATAATAAAATAATAAAAAATAGTTAATAAATATGTCATAATAAAACTTACCATCTTGTTCGTGCTGACCATGACCAAAGCCTACTGGAGGTGGTGGATCCCCGGCTCCATCACCTCCATGTCCAAGCCCCATAACATCGGCCATCATGGCAAAGAGTATCGTCCAAGTAAACCTCATATGTAGCCTGTAAATTACAAGATGTACAATATAGAAATACAATATGAATAAAAGTTAGTTACCTTGCGAAATTGTAAGATATACAATATAGGCAAACAACATAAATATAAGTTAGACAAACAATATGAATTAAAGGTACATTTCACATAAAATTTCTATTACAAAAAAAAACATTTGATTTTTTTAATAAGAATCTTCATCATATACTTCAATGTCTTCTTCATCAGTATCATAATCAGAATCGTCATCATCAAACTCAGTCTCTTCCTCAGAAACATTATCGATTCTACCCGTTGGCGGAGGTACTTCAGTCTCGTCTTCATCATCATAATCGACATTGTTTTGAGCTACATCAACATTGTTTTGAAAGTATTTTGAGAACGCGATAAAAAGTCTAGCTCCAGATGAAGAGTTGTTTTGAACTATGTCAACATTTTCAGCCTCCACATTGTCGACATCTTGGACAGAGTCACTGTAAGCATTTTGGACATGAGCATTTTCGGATAGTAGATCTCAAATACTTCAATGATTAACATGCTCGACGACACAACGAGGGTTGTTGTTTTGGTTTCTTCGATGATTAACAGGCTCACGGATATAGAACACTTGTTTGGCTTGCAAAGCATATATATATATATATATATATATATATATATATGTGAGTTGATCATCTTGGTATGCTTCTTTTTCTGTGTCGATCCTGATGAAATTATCATCAGGAATATCTCCCGTATCGAACCACTTGCACCGAAATATTACAGTCGAATAATCATATGGATATTTCACTTCCATAATCTCTTTTAACTGGCCATAATATTTCTCTCCATTCTCACCAACTGCTAGAACACCAGAGTTTTGCATTTTGCGTTGTGCATCACGACTAAGTACCATAAACCTAACACCGTTGACTATGCACGCGGTGTAAGTATAAATATCCATTTGTGAACCCATTGAAAAGGCTGACAACTCTTTGTGGAATTCTGGAGAGTTTTCTTTTTCCATCTGAAAAACCTATTAAACATATGTTGATGTGTTATGTATTCTTGATTCGTTATATTTATCAAAGATATTTATTTGTTAATTATTATTACCTTTTCAAGAGACCAATTGAGAAATTCGGTCTTTTCGTCACTTTTAGGATGTTAAGATTTGAATTTTCTGTATCGATGAATATATATATATATATATATATATATATATATATATATATATATATATATATATATATATATAACGAATGGAAAAAAGTAACAATAAATAATGAAAGATAATTAAAATTAAGAACACTTACTCGATGTATTGTCTGAATTCTTGAAAACTATTCAATATAAACCATTATATATGACGTTTCTCTCTTATATCAAGATGTTTGATTTTCGTTGCGCTCATCGGTCGACACTTGGACTCAAACATCCAAAACTTTGTTTTTTTCAATGACAACGTCTTCGTTTCTTTCAAGGCGATTGACATCTCGAAGGTACATCGAACAAAATGACAAAGCTTCTTCGGCAACATAACCTTTAGCTATACAACCTTCTGGCCTCGCCTTATTTCTGACATAGTTTTTTAGTTTTTTCATATACCTTTCGAACGGATACATCCATCTCATACATACCGGGCCTCCGACAATCGCTTCATCAAGTAAATGCAAAACTAAATGAATCATAATGTCGAAAAACGTTGGAGGATAAATCAAATCTAACTTTCACAAGATTCTAATATTGTCTTTCCTCATATCCTCCACCTTTAGTGTTCTGGAGCAAATTTGGTTGAAAAACATACAAAGATCTACAATTGGTGTAAAAGTTTCTTTGTCCAATACCACTCTAACTTCAATCGGTATCAAACGTTGCATAAGACTGTAATAGTAATGAGATTTCAACCCAATAATGTTAGTATCATTATCTACCACTTTCTTACTGATGTTAGATCCAAACCCATCAGGCAATTTAACCTCTCTTATAAATTGACAAAAGATTTTGCAGTCAAGTTTCTTGAATGAGTACCTTGCATGTGGTCTAGTGAACTTGTTACCCTTTTTTTGCAACCATTGATTACACCAGATATTCAGATTTCTCAAGTCCTCACGTGCATTTGATGTGTCTTTACTCTTATTTACTGCACGGTACGAGGGGGTGTCTTCATTGCAAGTCGGGCATGCTCTATACCCTTGTTCGCTCCAGCCCGATGAACTACTACGAGCTGGAAAGTCGTTTATTGTCCATAAAAACATAGCTTTCATCGTGAAGAATGTGTTTGTCACTGCGTCTTTAATACATACGCTTGATTGCCACAAAAACTTAAGCTCTTCCACTAACGGTCTAAGGAAAACATCTATGTCTTTTCCAGGCGCTTTAGGGTCGGGAATCAATAAGGCCAACATGAATGATGACTCTTTCATACAAAGTCATGGTGGCAGATTGTATGTGGTGAGTACAACCGGCCGCGTACTATGCGGATTACACATGTTACCAAATGGATTAAAGCCATCAGCTGCCAGCCCTAGACGTACGTTGCGAGGTTCACTCGAGAAGTTAGGGTAATCTACATCAAATTTTTGCCAAGACTCTCCATCAATGGGATGACGCATCATACCATCTTTTGATCCCCCTAAACTATGCCATATCATATTTTTGGAAGTGTACCATGAATAATACAAACGGCGTAGTCTAGGGGCCACTGGAAAGTACCGTAACACCTTATGAGCCACTTTCTTACCTTTGGTGTTTTTATCAATCCACCGACTCTCTTTACAAACGGGACAAACTTGCAATGACTTGTGTTCCTTCCAGAAGAGAAAACAATCATTTTTGCACACATGTATTGAATCGTACCCCAAA
The DNA here is from genome assembly GCF_002870075.4 of Lactuca sativa. NCBI lineage: Eukaryota > Viridiplantae > Streptophyta > Magnoliopsida > Asterales > Asteraceae > Lactuca > Lactuca sativa. Next base: position 97,245,882 of record NC_056630.2, on the reverse strand, counting down.
CCTAACTTCTTCAGTTTCTTTTTTGCTAAATAATATGAACGGGGGACCTTGTTGTTTGGTGGAAATGTTGAATGCAACAACTCAAGGAGTTGATCAAATGAACTATCAGTCCATTTGTTGTTGACCTTGATATGCATCAACTTTGCTAAAAACTCAAGGAAAGAAAACGTACAACCAGGATATAACTTGGTTTCGAATGCGTCTAACAACTCTTCAAAATCATCATCGACACCGCTACCCCCTGTATTCGAGGTTCCTTCATCGAGGTTTGTATCATTTTCTCTCGACTCCCACATAACATCGTCAATAACATCAGCCATCTCGTTACTTGGCGATACGACATCTACAACTGCAAGGATTAAAGGTTCACCGTGTTATATCCACATTTTGTATGATTTACTGAAACCATATATATACGAACATGACGTCTCATTGCTTTCGGATCCATGAAGTAACGATTATCACATTTCTCACACGGATATCTGGTTTCACCTTTACAATCTAGGTGTAGCATGGATCTCTCGACAAAAGTGTCGAGTCCTAGCTGGAACTCAGGAGATTGACGATGTGGATTAGTAGTCCAGCTTTTATCAATATACATGACACAACTGAAACATAATTTATTGTTTAAGGTTTACTCTACGGGAAACAAAAATCAAGTAGAGTATTGATAAAGTTGATGATTCAAAAAGTATCCCAACACGGGAACACCAACATTAAGTCACTAAAAGTATGTTGCTATTAAGTTGGTTTTATAATTGATTTAATTTGATTTTATAAAGGTAACTTAATTTGATTCTAAAGGTAAATTAATTTGATTTTCTAAATAATTTAATATTTTCTTTTTTGTTATTAGTTTAATTTTTTAAACTAATTTTATTTTATTTTAACATTAATATTAACTTGATTTTAAAAATAATTTAATTTTATTTTACAATTAATTTATTATTTTTTATTGATTTTTTTAAAATTAATTTAATTTTGTTCTATAATTAAATTAAAATTACTAGAAGTACGTTGCTATTAATAACCTAATTAAAACTAAAGTTGTAATGACCAACATTAAGTCACTAAAAGTATGTTGCTATTAAGTTGGTTTTATAATTGATTTAATTTGATTTTATAATGGTAACTTAATTTGATTCTAAAGGTAAATTAATTTGATTTTCTAATTAATTTAATATTTTCTTTTTTGTTATTAGCTTAATTTATTAAACTAATTTTATTTTATTTTAATATTAACATTAACTTGATTTTAAAACTACTTTAAGTTGATTTTACAATTAATTTATTATTTTTTATTGTTTTTTTAAATTAATTTAACTTTATTCTATAATTAAATTAAAATTACTTTAAGTTGACGCGGATCGCTATAGGTGAGTATTAGCTGCGACATTATTAGCGGGGACTCCGGGAAATAGCGGCGACATGTAACGCGTCAATTACATGTCGCTGCTAAATAAAGGTGTCGACGGTAATGCCAACATTTCTTGTAGTGTAAGCAATAAACAGAAGCTTCGAGATAATTTTAGCAAGGCATTCAATGGTACTCGTGGGACGATAATGTTTCAATGTAGTCGGGTCTATAATTTTCAGAATAAGTGAAATAAAAGAAGCGTTACATCCACGATTTATATTTCCCGAACCACCAAAATGTTTAATAGCCTTATGAATTTCCGATTGAATGTTATTCCATAACTTCATTAAAAACTTGAAAGCCATCGGACTGATAGCTTTGTCGTTAGAACAACTCCTAACACATGCTTGATTTCCAAGATAGAAAATGGTACATCAAGAAACTCGCTATCTCCACTAACCATTTTTATTATTAATATTATTATTATTATTATTATTATTATTATTATTATATTATTATTATTTTGGAAAATTGCTGCTGAATTTTGGTCTAAGACCTTGTGCTCCAGAAATTTGCCCAAAAACTTTATTTTTAGAGTAAATTACATGAATGATCCCTATGCTTTGGGGTAATTTGCACGTTTGGTCCCTAACTTATTTTTTTAACTCGGAAGGTCCCTACTATTTGTTTTTGTTACTTACTTGGTCCATACTATTTGTTTTTATTACACGATTGGTCCCGGTTTTACCTAAAAGTATTATTATTTAAGTAGGGGGAAATGATAAGGTAGGTAAGATAAGATGAAAAAGGTGGAATTGGAGGTGTGTTTATTTAAATAAATAAATAAAGCAAGGAAAAAATAGTCTTTTTAGGTAAGACAGGGATCAAGTACGTAACAAAAACAAACAGTAGGGACCTTCCGAGTTAAAAAAATAAGTTAGGGACCAAATGTGCAAATTACCTTAAACCATAGGGACCATTCGTGTAATTTACTCTTATTTTTATAGACTGCTGCCTTTCCCAAGTACGGTTGATAGACAAGACATACGACTTTTTTTTTAGTTACCATTAATAATCCTTTCGTTTTTATTTTAAGCCACGATTTTTGTTTTAAATCTAATTTCTTACGGTAATTCAAATCAATAAAATCTTTCTTCAAGGTGATCCGATTTTGTTGCTTATTCCGGTGATGAAAGAGCACGAAAGTCGGCTAAGCTTTCCAAATCTCCAATTTTCTTTTGTTAACTCATTTACATTTACTTCCTTGTGCTTTCCTTCTCCATAACATCCGATCTCCATCTTTGATTGCATTTTTCACATCTTTGAGCATTCTGAGTAATATCATATCCGGAGGGCCATCAAATTAAAGGAATTAGTATCCCAAGTATTAATCACGACATCATGTATGCCACCAATCAACAACCAGGAACTATAAAACTTAAACGGTGAGGTCCGAAGTCTTTATGGTTCTTTTAGTTTTCATATTTCTTTTTATTTGACATATTGACATCGATTTCCTACTAAGTTTCTTTCTTAATTTTTCTCATTAGGGCACCAGAGAGTGATGCGTCGGAACTTAAAACACTCTTTTCAGCAACAAATCCACATTCTGAAAAGCCCTCAAAACCAAAATCTAAAGCAGCTAATAAACCCCAAAAAGTACTACTGGTAATAATTTATTTTCCTTCTTTATTGCATACGAAATCTTTAACTGCATGTACTTATGGTTGACTTCACACACATCTTTGTATGGAACATTAGTTGTTATTTCACACATTTGCAGATTGAGCATAGGCGGGCATTCAACTGTGAAATCATTCTTTCAAAGGTGAAGACACCATTGCCTGGATTGATGGTAAGCACAAAATATGATGCATTTCTTTCAAAAATAATTTTTATAATAAATAATTTTAATGCTTTAGTTGTGAAACTTAACAGGAACATGTCCTTAATTTGGATGAATTAGCAATGGATGCTGATCAGGTGGATAACCTTATAAAGTTCTGTCCTACAAAGGAGGAGATGGAACTACTTAAGGTGTATTTACGATCTACATTACATTGTATACCCACATCTTTTATTTATAATATAACTTATATTTTATATGCTTAGGGCTATAAAGGAGAACCTGAGGCGTTGGGCAAATGTGAACAGGTACATAGTACCTTTTTTTCTTGATTTATATCATTAGTATGTCAATAATTTGGGGACCAAAATATAAAATTTTAATATCTGATTTCTTGTAACAGTTCTTCTTAGAGTTAATGAAAGTTCCACGTTGGGAATCTAAACTCAGAGTTTTCTTTTATAAGTTAAAGTTTACTACACTGGTCAGGAGATATATATTATTCTATGCGTTTCCTGCTTTCTTATATTTACTGTATTTTATCTTAACACTTCTCTTTGCAAAGTTAGGTTGCAGATCAGATGAAAAACCTAAATGATTTATATTTATCAGTAGAACAGGCAAGTTATTTGTTATCTGTTACTTTAATTATTCAGTTACTCAGAGACAAAAGGATTGGATTGAATTTTACCTTTTTATGTATATACGTTATATGATCAGCTTATGAGTTCTGTAAAGCTGAGAAGAGTCTTGCAGAAAGTTCTTTCTCTTAGAAATGCTTTGAACCTGGGAACTACGAGAGGTGAGTTACTACTATTAGTTTTATTTTGTTTATTTTATTTGGAGTTACAGAAAATTGTTTTTGTTTTAGGCGCTGCTGTTGGGTTCAGATTGGACAGCCTCTTAATACTTAATGAAACATGTGGCAGTAGCAATAAAATGACTCTTATGCATTATCTTTGTAAGGTAAGACTTTTTATTCATTTGTTTGTATTTCTTTAACTTTGTTTGTGTTACATATCTTTGCTATATATGTTAGGTGCTTGCAGACAAACTGCCTGAACTCCTAGACTTTTCCAAGGATCTTGGCAGCTTGGAGCCCGCATCAAAGGTTTTGTGACATTCACATTTATTTATTTTAGTTAAAATTATGTTAGTTTCTTTTATGTTGATTAATATGTTATATTTATTTCAGATACAGATAAAAAACTTGGCAGAAAATATGCAATTGATTACAAAAGGATTTGAGAGAGTAATCCAAGAAAAGAAATTGTGTAAAAATGATGGACATGGGTCTAAAAAATTTCGGAAGGTATGCATGCACATAAAGTTGATAAGAGCCATATATGGAACCTGTCAAAGGAATTAGAATTTGAGGGAATTGGAATTGCAAGGAATTGCAGTCTATATATGCATTGGTAGGAAATGTTATGAAATTCAATGATAAAAATGATTATCTTTTACGTTTTTACTTAAAATATAGTTTTTTATATAGATATATAATGAGGTTACTTGGCACTGAATGGAATACCGAATTGTATGCCATTTATTTGGCAACCAAACATGTCATGCAATTTTCTTATTTTTCCTTTTGGTTTATTTCGTTTATTAGTTTTTTCTAATAAATAATTTGGTTTTATATTTAAAAAATAAATAAATAAAATATGCTCAGATACGTATATATATTTTCTACAAAATGATAATGTTGATGGAGTATGTTTAAAATAAAATTAAAAAAAAAAATTGGGTTGGATTTGGTTGTGAAAGAGAGCAGTCTTAGATAGAACGGGGACTCTAACACTCACTTTAACTTATCGGTAATACTGTTTTTTTTTTCCATCTTCAGTCTCTGAAAACATTTCTTGCTTCTGCGGAACCTGACATGAAGTCCATGGCCTCACTCTTCTCTCAAGTGGTAGGTAAAAGGTTCTTGTAAATATAGAGATTGCTATTAGCTATAAGTATCCCAGTTTCTAACACTGCACTCTACACAGGGTAAAAGATTGGATGGTTTAATTATTTACTTTGGAGAAGACCCTATGAAATGTCCATATGAAAAAGGTAATCAATCATCAGAACAATTTACGTACATGATAAAATATTCATTTGTTACAAATTGATTTCCAGTTTCTAAGTTGTGATATTGTTTTCAGTTGTTGAAACTTTGTTTAAGTTTGTGAGAATGTTTAATCAAGCCCGTGATGAAAACTGCAAGCAAATAGAGGCGGAGAAAAAGGCAGCACAAAAAGCAGCCGAACAAGAAAGATTAAAGGCAGAAGAAAACGAAAAGTCAAAAGTACAAAATCATTCAAAAATGGAGTCCGAACTAATAAGAAATAAAACTCCTATAGAAAGTGCTGAATACTGTTTTTTATTTTTCCCTTTCTATATAATTAAAAAATGGTGGAAAAATAGAAGCGGCGTTCTGGTTGCAGCAGCCAGTGCATGTGTTCCAGCCTTCTTTGATGAAAAAAAGGGTAATGATCTGGTGTTGATTGATGAAGAAGAAGGGTTCCCATGGTGAATTTCTGCAATGTAGAGTTTTTTGCTGCAACTGATAGTTCTATAGTTCCGGAGGATCACCAGAAGGTTAGTCTTCTTTATCAAACTTTTATCAATAACTTGAGAAGATTTTTCTTCCATTTAATTTTATGATGAATTTGATGTATTAGTGTTGCAGTTGAGACAGTAAGATGTAGAAAATTTTGTAATAATTTAGTGTGATAGCGTCCTAGGTCTCACTGATTTTGCAGACAATTAAAGTTAAATTCTCTTAGATTTTGTAGTTCTTTTATGGAACATGAGACTTCGGATGATAAATGACCACACATTATTACATATTTGAGTTATTTCAAGTTAGATGCATTGACTTATATATAAGATTTTGTAGTTCTTCAGGACCAACATATATGAGTTATTTCAAGTTAGATGCAGTGACTTATATATATTAGATTTTGTAGTTCTTCAGGACCAGGTAACACGCTTAAATTATAGAGTCTTTATGTGATCTATTGCCCCTTCCTTTTAAAATGTGTCTTGGTAGGGGATGTATCGACAATATTATAAGGAATGCTTGGTTTTCCACTTTAGCCGATGTGGGAATGGTTTTACACTCTCATTCACCCCCATATGGAACCCAACATTCTGGCTAGCCCTCTTAATGATACCAAGTTTGTAACATTCTATTATGGCCTAAAGTAGCATGTTTCAAAAAGCTTTTATATCATCTTTGTAAATGTTAACCAAGTACAAACTATCATGCTAGTATTAGACAAATAGAACTTCACTTTGATATATTTTTTAATGTTTCATATGCATGTATTAAAATATTGTCCGATTTAAGCTACTCGCCATGAATACTTCATAGGGTTCAATGCATGTAGCACTACTCTCACTACTCTCGCCTCATGAGCATGATTAATTGTTGAATTTGTATGGGATCCGTTGTCATCATTATGATGGCCAAATTCTGACAATGCTTTGACTGAGGCTGTCATTTTTTTTCTTTTTTGTCAAGTTGTGGATGCCAATACATTTTTATGTGATAACCCCATCCCTTATGTAACATCAAAGATCTTGAGGACTTGATGATTGAATATTATTAGTAAGTGGACACATATTGGTTACTCTTATAAATATGTATGTAAGTATGCTGAAGTACATGATGAAAATTACGTTAGTTATAAGTTGTATGCTAAAAAATGTGAAATGTTTTGTATTTTGGTTTTGAAAGTGCAAAGGTTTCTTATCCTCTAATTGTTAGACTTCTAATATTATAAATTCCGTAACTTCGATGAGTTTAGCAAATACTCTAAGTTGAGAGACCATTTGGATATAAGTGGGATAATAGTGAATGTCTTAAGCCTTTAAGGTTCAGTCTCTCATTTCACGGGAGAAGAAGAAAAGAAGTTAGTTTCTATTTTTTTTTTTGGAAACTATAAATGAATTAAGAGGAAGTCTACTCGCAATATTTAAACAAGAACCTCGAGTTCGAGCTTCTTTACTTTACAAACCCAGCCCCCACGGGAATTTCTAGGGAACAATTCCTCTCGTGTGGCACGACAAGAGGTAGTTTAAAGGAATTGAACTCCCAACCTCACGTCCCACATGGGTATAAAACCCGGTGCATCAACCCAGCTAAGTTGGACATCACTTGATTTTGATGTACTATGATTGTTTCACTAATACAAAATTGGGCTATGTTCATGCGAAAAACATGTCATTATAGACATATTATGTTGTGTTTTTTTTTTTCATTCAATGTGTATGGAAATGTCATGTCATTGATGATAAGTTACGATGTCATTTATTTATGGTGAGAATAACCCATGAAAACTCATAATCACAGGAAAAATCTATCATTATATGGCAGGGAGTGTTTGAACATGTATTTATCTTATTTTGATAATCATCATTAATAATACACTTATACTGATGGGTTTTTTTCTTATAGGGTGATAGATGTTTACTTAATGTCACCGCTTATAAATATTAACACGACCATTGTTGACTTTTAGAGATACAAATTTAATTAAGTATCAACATAAGTTATCTTTACTGTAACGCCCGTGTTTCGAGACTAAGCATTGATGCGATGACATGATAGTCTAGGTCAACCGTTGTAACCTATTTTAAAGTAATAAAGACGAATTACTTGAATATTATGTGAATTATGTGCTTTTATGTGATTATATATTTGTTTATAAAGATATAATAAAAAATAAGCATAAAAAATAAAACGTTAGGTAACTCAATGTCTATGAAGAAAGTTGTAGTGATCATGACAAGGATTTCGGACATATGAAGAACGCTGAAACCCGAATTATAATGAATAAGTTATGACATGTCGAAGTTTCGCGATAGAACCGGCACGACGCTGTGATACGTAAATAGTGAATTTGCAATATAGGACTTTTTACCCTTGGCGATCTAAACGTAAGTTGTAGTGTTCGTCAAACCAAGAACGTGCATCAAAAGAACGCCCAAATCTGACTTCGTATAAGGAAGTTATGATTTTTCTAAGTTTCGACTTAGCAGTATGCAACTCGGAGTTCGAATATTAGATCGAACGATTTCTGGCCAACACAATCTAAAAGAGAATCGAAGGTCTCGTTAATAGTTGTTCAATGGTAAAAAGACAGACGAAAACGAACGTCGGATGAAGGAATTATGAATTTTTAACGTAATTTTCCTGTCCCGGCCTGTTAAAAATATAACTTTAAAAATAGTATCAAAATTAGCCGACAGGGTCTAAACGAAAGTTATAGAGTACGGAGCTCGTATGCAAAAGTTATGAATTTTAGAACTCGGGATGACAATTTGCGAGACTGACCGAGGGGGGTACGTCCAGCGTATCCTCGGACGCCAAGCGTTTTGGAGTATGCCCTGCGTACGAGAAGCAAACGCCCCGTGGTTTGACATTTTCTGCGATTCCGAAGCGGCCACGAACCTCCATCCGAATTACAACACGTGTCTCTACTCCCCGCGTACCTGCAAGTCCTCGCGCCTATATAAAGGTGTGAGGTGCAGCACCATTTCTCACACTTTTTCAACTCTCTTTCACTCTCTACTCTCTCTTTAGCCTTCCAAAACACCCCTGAATCCTAGGAAACCTCCCTAGCAATAGAAGAAAGCCCCGGAGCGCCCGAAGGCTCCGAGAAAAAGAGGTTTTCGGTTTGAAACTCTGCCCCCACAGAGCCCGATTTTCAAGCAAACCTCTCGGTTTTGTGAAAAAAGATTATTTTATAACGAGCAGCGCTATCCGAATCACCTCCTTATCAGGTGAGTGTATACTCACTTTCATCTTACACATAGATATGAAGTATTTTATATAAATTACGTGATATGTGTGTGTATATATATATATATATATATATATATATATATATATATATATATATATATATTACCTGTTTACTTGATATCTATGCTAGATGAAAGATCTGAACCTCTTTCTTTTCAGATCTGACCTTTTTCCTTCTGATCTAAACTTTTTCTTTTAGATCTAAACTTTTCTTCAAAGTCTGAACTTTTTCTTTCAGATCTAGACTTTCCCACTTCAGATCTGAACTTTTCCAATCTAAACCTTATACATGAATAATTTATACTTGAGATCTATGCTGTATGAAAGATTTAAACTTTGTTTTCATATCTGAGCTGTATATGTATTTTATATCTACAAATATGTTGGGTAAAACATGGGTAGATGAAATAGTTGGTGTGTGATGAAATAAAATGATGAGAGGCCTCAGTGTTGACAAAGATCCAATCATCTAACGGAGTATAGATGACGACCACAGACTTTTTTAAGAAGTCCAGTGTAATGCTAGCAGGCTCACAACCTGTAGGTGTTTGTGAACGATGTGTTCACCTGTGTACTCCATCCCCCCATGGTTGCCTTACGGACCCTTATGGATGAGGAATCCCCTTAGTGTGTACTCAAGGATTTGTCCGTGTTAATAAACAAATGGTCCGCGTGTGGCCCCTAAAATCGACCATGTCATTCTTCAAAAGTGGGGGGTCTCAGAACATTTTGCACGGACCGCATGGGGTCATAGGGGAAAATAAGCATTGATGACTATGATATTGCGTTTAATGAGAAAATGAAGCTATTTCCTTACTTAGTGCCGACTGAACTCGCCAAGATAGAGAAATTTGCTAACAGATTTCCATCAGACTTTGGCCGAACAGTCAAAATGGCAAGCACGTTGAAGGCAGCCGTTAGAGCAGCCAAGAATGTTGAAACCCAGTTAAAAGAAAGGGGTTTGGAAAGAACTGAGGTGGGTGAGAAGAGAAAGTTCGATGGATCTTCGAGATCCAGCAATAAAAGTAAATCCTCGAAGTGTGGTTCAAGAGGAGGAGGAGGTGAAGCGAAATGGTGCGAAAAGTGCAAAAAGAAGCACCATGGGAAATGTAACGGGGAGGTCGCTTGTTTTAAGTGTGGAAAGCATGGGCACTATGCCAATGAGTGCCCATTCAACAAGAAATTTGTTACGGGTGTAATGAGGAAGGGCACGTCTCGAGGGACTGCCCGAAGAAGAAGGAGGCAACAAGGCTTAATGTCCCACTGAAGCTAAACGCCAGAGCTTTCCAGATGACACTCGAAGCCGTGAAGGATGCAGCGGACGTCACTTTAGGTACCTTTCTTGTAAATGGATTGCCTGCCAATATATTGTTTGATTCCAGAGCAAATTACTCATTTATATCACATAAATTTGGTGAAAGACTAGCATTGCGTATAGAAAAACTTGATAATGCTCTAGTTGTAGAAGTTGCCAAAGACAAATTCATACTTGTTAGCGATTGCATTAAGAATATAGTCTTCAACGTGAACGGAAACGAATTCCACAAGGAGCTATTACCTATTGAGCTGAATGGTTTCGACATCGTACTGGGAATGGATTGACTTGGTGACAATGATGCAGAGATATTGTGCAAGAAGAAGATAGTAAGGGTAAACCCGCCTGGAAAAGAGTCATGTATGGTGTATGGGGACAAACACAGAGTGAATTATGGAATCATTTCCCTAATGAAATCCATAAAATGTTTGTCCCAAGGATGCACATCATACTTGGCATTTGTGATCGATGCTAAGAAGGAGAAAAAGGAAATGCAAGGTATACCAGTGGTGTGGGAGTATCTGGAACTCTTTCCCGAAGATCTTCCTGGATTACTTCCTGATAGACAAGTCGAGTTTCGAATAGACTTGTTACCAGGAACGACACCAATAGCAAAAACACCATACTGATTAGCACCAACGGAGATGAAGGAGCTTATGACGCAAGTTCAGGAGTTGTTGGATAACGGTTTCATTAGACCAAGTTCATCACCCTGGGGAGCTCCAGTGTTATTCGTAAAGAAGAAAGATGGAAGCATGAACAAGTACCCATTGCCACATATTGATGACATGTTCGGTCAGCTGCAAGGTTCGATCTATTTCTCCTAGATCGATCTTAGGTTATGATATCATTAGCTGAAGGTGAGAGAGCATGATATTGAGAAAACCGCATTTCGAACGAGGTACGAACACTATGAGTTCTTGGTTACTCACCAATGCTCCTGCAGCATTCATGGATTTGATGAACATGGTTTGTAAACCATTCCTCGATAAATCTGTAATAGTGTTCATAGATAACATTCTAGTTTACTCAAAGAGCCACCAGGAGCATGGCAAGCACCTGCGAGAAGTGTTAGAAGTTCTGAAGAAGGAAAAGTTGTACACAAATTTCTCCGACTGCGATTTTTGGATTCGAGAAGTCCAAATCTTGGGTCATGTGGTTAACCAAGAAGGGATCATGGTTAATCCAGCAAAGAATGAAGTTGTAATGAAATGGGAGCGACCAAAGAGTCCTACGGAGATCCGAAGCTTTCTGGGATTAGCCGGATATTAACGAAGGTTTATCCAAGGCTTTTCTTCGATAGCTGCTCCACTGACAGCCTTGACCCATAAGGAGCTACATATACTTGGAGTGATAATGCATATTCACAGTTTAATAAATATATTAATTCACTAATACACAGTTTCATATTTTCATGCATACATTCATTCATATTTTAGGTCAAATTTTATATAAAATATACAACTTAATACAACCCATTTACAGTTTAATACATAAAATTCACAACTTCATACAATCCATTTTACAATAATTCAAAAATCCAAAAAAGATAAACTCAAACTCTACCATCACCACGGACTACAATACGACATCACCAGCTACACTTGGCGCCATCGCAATCATCATTCATTCTAAATCAAATATGCATATAAAATCGTTAATTAGTAGCTTAAGATACTATATTCACAATTTAATAAACCAATTAATTCACTTATTATGAGTTTACTGCAAAATAATTATAAAACTAATACATTCTTACATATTTATACAACACAAAAAATAAATATATTCACAAGAAAACTAAAACAAAAAATCCACACGTAAATGATTTATATTTTAACATAAAATTCATTAAAAATTCACAGCATAATACAGTGAATTAACAGTTTAAACAAACAATTCACAACTTAATGCAGTTAATTCACATTTTTAAACACAAAATAACAATTTAATACACAAAATGCACAACTTAATATAGTTAATTCATAGTTAAAAGAAATCACAGATAATGCAGTTAATTCATACTTTAAAGCATAAAAATCATAGTTTAATACATAAAATTCACAACTTATTACAATAAATTCATAATTTAATACACAAAAGTATAAATTCACAACCATATTATCAATTTAAAACTCTTAATACAATCGATTCACAGCTTAATACAAAAAATTCATAGCTTAATATTGTAACGACCGTAAAATTCCAACCAATTTAAATTTTTCAAAAACAACCTGATTCCATTAAAGTTATTACAAAAAGGTTTTCAATACAATTTATTTAAAGTATTCCCAGAATCACATCACGACCAAAAGCATGAGGAGCGGTACGATCGCGCCTTTGCCTTGCCATGGTCTCCTGAAGAACTTGAAAAACATAAAACCACAACTGTAAGTCCGAAAGCTTAGTGAGCTATCCCCAAAATACCAACCACATATACCATACACGCTTAACATTCCATATCATATCCGATCACAAAACAGCCATGCACTTCGGGTCTACTGTGTGACTGGTCCGCCGCACCGGCCAACAGTCCACCTAGTCCACCCTCCGAGTCTAGCCATATACATCGAGTCTGCAGTGTGATTGGTCCGCCCGCACCGGGCCTTCAATCCACCTGGTCCACTCTCTGAGTCTACAGTATGACTGGTCCGCCCGCACCGGGCCTTCAGTCAGCCTGGTCCACTCTCCGAGCCTCGGCACGTCTGGTCCGCCCTCTTGGGGCCTACAGCCTATCCGGACCGCTCGCTGGGCCTTCGGGACAACCGGTCCGCCCTGGGTATCTTGGCCTACAGCACAAAGCAGGACCCGCCTCAACCCAACTCCAATCCAAACAACCATGTGCACATAAGCATACAATCATATAACAATTCACAGTCAACAAACCGATCAAACAGATCACATAACATATCATCATTATGCTAGCCAGGATACCGACCTAACAGGTCACTAGCATAGCATCACCTTACATCTCAGGATACCGATCTCAACCAGGTCTCTAACATATACCATCCTAGCTACCAGGATGCAGCATATCAAAGCAATAACATACAACAAATACCCGGATCTCAATCCGATAAAGGGACGGCCTTGGTGCCTTAGACCCTGTTGATATAGTGAGGATAACTCACCTAGAAACTGCCGACTGAACAGAAAACCCAAGCTGCTCCGATCCCTGATAAGGTCTCCACCACTGGACAACCACCAAGGCACTGAACTCAAAACAATATTCAACAATTACCAAAATGCCCCTAGAAACCAACTGGTCAACCCTTGGTCAAAGTCAAAGTCAACCCCTGACTGACTCTACTCGACGAGTCAACTCGGTGACTCGCCGAGTCCCCATGCTCAGCATTTCCTTCAATCTGCGACCCAAATCTCCGAGTCACCCTGAGACTCGCCGAGTTCAACAACTCTGAGTCCACTCACACACAACTCACCGAGTCATCCCTTGACTCACCGATTCTCGGCTCAACCAGAAAAGGTTGGGACTCTTCGACAAGACTCGCCGAGTCTAAGAACAGACTCGTCGTGTCTAAGGCTATCTTCAACCTACTCGTCGAGATGTTCTTCCAACTTGTCGAGTTCCAGGCCATCTTCATCCAACTCGCTGAGTTGTTCTTCCAACTCGTCGAGTTCCAGCCTATCTTCAAGCAACTCGCCGAGTCCATCCATGTGACTCGCCGAGTCCCACCGGGTCTGAATCCATACAGAGGCTTTCCAAGCCATGTAGATGATCCAAACCATAGATCTACCTTTCCTAAGGCCATCCATCACGTAAAGTGGCAAACTTTACGTGAATCCAAGGAGATCTAGGAATTTTCACTCTAGGGTTTGGGTTTGGGACAAGATAGCTCCTTCAATCACTCATCAACAGGGACTTTATGACATACAAGACCAACCCAAGCTTAGATCTGAGGTAGCATCCTCAGATCCAAGCTTCTATCTCAAATTAGATGTCATATCAACCACCACACATGAACCCATGAAGAAAATAGCTTAAGGAGATGGTTCCTTACCCTTAGAATGAGCCCAACCAACTGTAGATTCCTGATTCCCCCAAGCTTCCTGATACAAGCCTCCAATCTTCAAGCTTAAAGCACCAAATATCCTTCTCCAACTCTAATTCACTCAACAATGGGGTCTCCTCACGAATTTAGGGCTTCTGGAACTCAAGGAATGATAAGGAGGCTGGGGAGAAGATATGATGTTCTTTATATAGGGCTAAACCTCCGAATTTAGGGTTTTCTCCACTCAGCGCCTACTCGCCGAGTCCATCCTCTGACTCGCCGAGTCGGCTACTTAACACGCGACCAAGGTCGCGACCCTACTCGCCGAGTCCCCCCCATGGACTCGCCGAGTTCCCCTTCCCAATTTACTCTTTTAGCCCTTCAACTTTACTCTTGATATTCCGGGATGTTACAATTCTCCCCCACTTAAATTAGGCTTCGTCCTCGAAGCCTGCAACAACTCAACTCTTAGAAATATTCCCGCAATGCGCCACCTGGCATTAACCCAACCAGATTCCTCGAAACACAACCATAGAACCAGAAACTCAGTTTCTCCTTCCTTACGGTGTCCTAACCACCGTCTCAAGCCGGCCACCGGTTTTACCCACTGATAACCCCACTTAACAACTGAGTACTACTCATGAAGCAACACTGCTCCAAATCGCAACCATCACTCAACCTATATGAGCTAGAAAATAACCATGCACCATCGGATTCCCGATCCGAGTCCAACTCTAACCATTCTGCTGACAGAAAGACACATTCTTCAGAGCAACTCCCATGAGTTCTCCTCTTGCAATCACATACACATGCTGAACTAGCTCTAGCACCCTCGGGTTGGGAAAACCCGTTACACTGATGACATTTCCAAACATCCCCCAGGATGAACCACTACTATATACACAATTACCTGATCAGAATCACACTGAGAGCCCAAGACTCCCTCCCTGCATCCCTTCCGAGCCTCTTGGCTCTACACCCGCAGAATTCCTTCCGCGACCTCAGTAGACATCCCAAACCGGATGTGATTCCATTCCACTGCCGCAAACACGCTGCTTAATGACCATACTTGGATCACTCTAATCATAACTCTGCTCTGCCGCTTTCACTTCCGTGAATTTGCACTCCCTCTCGGAGTTACACTCCTCTCTCTTTCCTTACCAAGGAAAACCACTTGGCTGCCTTGATACTACCACAAGTGCCACGGCGCTCGCCCAATGCTACACCACTCCTTCATAGCGTATCCGCTATCCATCCAAAACACATGCTCTGACTCTGCTCGCAAGGACTCTCGAGTCCATGCACCATCTCCACTAATCAAGATCAATACTCGGGGCCAGACCTTCTAATGCTAACACATCGCAAGATACTCAATCCATTTCCTCGAACCGATCTATCAATACCTGCAGAGTCTTCAGCATGACTAGACCGCCTTAACAGGCCTTCAGCCAATCTGGACCATTCTCAGAACCTTCAGCCAATCTGGACCGCCCTCCAGTGCCTTCAGTCTGGCTGAACCGTTCTCCGAGCCTTCGGCCTGACTGGTACGTCTACCGGCCTTCAGTCTATCCGGAAACGCTCAACTAACATTCATCATTCCGAGCTATCTCTCCGGGAAACCCTCCCATGCATACTGTTCTAGCCCTCTAGGGGTTCCGAACTCTATCTCCATCACACATAATCGATCCCGGCCTAATCCCAGGCCTTTCACAATCAAATGCACTAGGTCTGTATCCCGCCCCGCATGCCCGACACTTACTCCTACCAGCCTACACTCTGGACTGATAGAACACTGTTGAATCCCAAACAGCTAAGCAACCTCACATGCTCATCGATCTTCCGGAGAATTTTCCAATTCTCCCCCACTTATAGCACTGATTATCAACCACCGGTCGTTATCACCGACCACCCAAAACAACCCTGCACAAAACCATCACTGACACGCGGACTGATTCCCACTAGCACTAACAACCTTCACCAAAAATCACATTTCCACACTGATCATCCCGCTCGAAAGAAACTCAATCTGCAGCTAACCACTCCTCAGAAAACAGATGCTACCCGACATTCAGACCAACGCCAGATTTCCACTAATAACCCTCATGAATGATAACCATACTACAACTCTCAAGAACAATGAATACCACACCGAAAACCACACAAAGATACTAGCACATAAACAATACTCCACAATAATCACAAGATAACAAGACATCAATAAAGAAACATACCCGCAGCTGCATCCGGCACTGCTCTGACCTCCTCTACTGTAAGCTAAAAAGCACGACCCTGAGCCCTTGGGGGCTCCGCTCCACCCTGACCTCCCCCCGTGATCCTCAAAGTGGCCGGTGCTGGAGCCTGCACCGGTCCTGCAGCAATCTGCAGATAATTGACCCTCAAGTGTCCAACCTGATGACAATGATAACAAATCCTCAAATCCCGAACCGGCGCTGACTGCCGACAATCCCTCGCATAGTGCCCCTCCTTTCCGCACTTGCGGCATGCACCACTGGACCTACAAACTCCGGTGTGACTCCTCCCACACTTCCCACAAGTGTGGCTACTCAGATCCCCCCTCTAGAATCAACGGTCTTGGACCGTTTTGGCGCTGACTGCAGCTGCACCGGAGCCTGCCTCAACTCACGCATCTGCACCTCAATCTCTAACTCGCGCAGCCTGGCGGCCTCCTGCAACTCCAACAAAGTCTCGCACCTCTGCGTAGACACAAACTGTCTGATATCCCTCTTGAGCATGCTCAGATATCGGGACATCTGAGCCTGCTCCGAAGCGAACTCAGGGCAAAACATCGCCCTCTCAGTGAACATCCTAGTGATCTCAGTCACCGACTCCGAATCCTGCTTCAACTCAAGGAACTCCTGAGCCAATCTCTCCCTCTCAACTCGCGGAACATAACGAGTGTTGAACATCTCTCTGAACTGATCCCATGAAACCGCAGCCCTCTGTGCATCGAATATGACCCCGTGGTCAATCTCCACCAATCCTTCGCCCCGAGCCTCAACAGGTTCAGAGCACACCTCACCTGTAACAGCCCGGAATCTCAGGTATTGTTAAATTATGTTTTGGGGTGATTTAAGAGGGGACTCAGCGAGTTGGAGCCTAGACTCGCCGAGTAGGATCGCAGACTTGGTCACGGGTTCGCGACTGGACTCGACGAGTCCAGATATGGACTCGGCGAGTCTACGCTGTTTAGCGAAAACCCTAACCGTTCAGGTTTGGGACGTATAAAAGGGACTTATTGGCCGTCATTGTTCATTTTAGCCTTCTGAGAAGAACCCTAAATCGATTGTGTGCATCTGGAGCAAGGATTATAGGCCATTGTTGATTATAGAAGAGTTGTTGTGCAAGGAAGAGAAGGGATTGGCTAAAGGAACAGCAAGGGAGTCACATTCTGAGGATTGGGGACACAGAGAATACATCATCCAGGTAAGAATTCGAGTATACTCTGCTATGTTGATGTGATTATGGAATTAGGGTTTATGGAACCCTTTTGTGAATAGATTGAATGTTACCCTAGTCCCCTAATCGATTGTAACCCTGTATTGGGACCTTTGGAGGTCCAGAATGTCCCATGTCTGTGCATTTCGGGAATTGATGAAGGTTTTGGATTGGAATCCTTATGCCTTAGGTCAAAATGTAAATTATGAATCATATGGTGTATCATGAGCATTGAAATGAGGACTTTACGTGATGGATCAGCCTAGGAAGGCCAGACCTAGGAATGGTCGAGGCATTTCTGACCTTAGGATGCAGTTTGAGCGGTTGCATGGCATGGACTCGCCGAGTTCGATGAACAGACTCGGCGAGTAGCTTGAAGATTAACTGGGATTCGTCGAGTTGTTCTTCAGACTCGGCGAGTTGAGTCGGGGTGGCCCCGCGATTCTTCCAGGAGTAACTCGTCGGGTCAAGGAGGATACTCGACGAGTAGATAGGGAATCTCAGAGAGTTGGAGGACGTCTAGACTCGCCGAGTCGCCATGGCACTCGCCGAGTCCGATCGAGTTGACCGTTGACCGTTGACCGTTGACCAGAGTTGACCTAAGTCTGACTTCTTAGGGATAGTCACACTTAGAAGATATAAGTGTTAATGAGAGATATGTGATGTTATAGGGAGGTTGTAGCTCGTCGGATTATGCACGAGTGATTTCAGGATTTGCTAGCTTTCAGCATTCACGAGGTGAGTCTTCTCACTATACTGTACCCGGAAGGGTTCGACTGTGTGACCGGAAGGTCAGATATGATATGTGATATGTATGCTATATGTGGTAAGCTGTTTGTTATATGTGCTATGTATGTTATGGGCCGGAAGGCGATTATATTATGGGCCGGAAGGCAATATGTTGTGTGATGGACCGGAAGGTCGGCGTGGGTAGGACCAGAAGGTTTACCCAGCAGGGACGGAAGTCCCCTGAGACACAAGGACCGATAGGTCAGGGCCTGGAAAGGCGTATGTGCGTAAGTTGTATATTGGGGAACTCACTAAGCATTTATGCTTACAGTTGTTATGTATGTGTTTCAGGTACTAGCGAGGACCGTGGGAAGGCGCCGACATAATCGATACACACTGAAGGATGTTTTTATGATCTTGGGATTTAGACAATTTGTATTTGACATGACACTTAAATTATTTATGCCTTGTTTTGAATGGAAATACTTTATTTTTTAAAATGAAAAATTTGTTTGAAAATTTGCGTTGTTACAATTGGTATCAGAGCCTTGGTTTGAGGGATTCGGGTGCACCTTCGGGCGTAACTGAACTCAAACCGAGGATTTGAGGAAAACTTTTACAAATAAAGGCATAAACTTTTATGAATGATTTTGTGGTGAACAAGAAAGAAGCAGTGTGTACGATCAGTCAGCACCCGAACGGTAAAGATCCCCAAAATACCTTACAATATTATGTTCTGAGATGAGTTATGATATGAATTGTTATGCATGCTAGAAGACTAGGTATTCATGATAGGACTAGAGTGGCCTGATTTGTGATGCCTTAGTCTAGGGGGGTTGCCGATATGAGATGCTTGATAGCGTGCAGGTAGATAGTGCATATCAGAAGTAGAGTACTCACTATCCGGGGTTTGGGGAGGAAGATTTGGGATGAATACTGATGCGGTGTGGTCGGTAGTATTGGGCCCGTACTACCGAAGACACCGGATCAGTGGGAGACCCAAGTAAGAATCCCTGGATATCGGAGACTGAGTAGGGTTGCGTTATCGAGTGTGATTATACTCGATGGAGTCTCTGATAGTTTTATGTTGTATTTCAGAGACATCATGGTTAGACCACGCCACGGAGCGAGTTCGAGCGATGTGAGTGACGAGGAGATTCGTCAGATGATTCACGAGGAGGTAGCTGCGGCGATCCGGGCCGAGATCCCGGAGATGTTTGGGTCTATTAAGACCACCCTGATGGAGACGTTTGATGAGCGGTACGCCGCATTGACTGAGGCTGTAACCGCTGCAGCTACCGCAGCTGTGGCCGCTGCTAGGCCACAGGGGGGTGACTCGTTGCTGTTCCGAGAGTTCAGCAACACGAAGCCACCAGAGTTCGATGGGACGCAAGATCCGATTGCTGCGATGAGGTGGATCGCGGATATAGAGGGGTGCTTCTACACTTGTTCATGCCCGGAGCACCTGAGGGTACGGTTCGCTTTGAACCAGCTCCGTCTGGGAGCGAAGGACTGGTGGAAGTTCGTGACGGCGAACTTCACTTTGGCAGAGATTACAGCAGTGACATGGGAGGGGTTTACTGCTATGTTCAGGGACGAGTACGTTCCCCCGGTGGAGAGGGAACGATTGGTTCAGGAGTTCTTAACCCTCAAGCAGGGTACTGATTCGGTTGCGGCGATCACGCGGAAGTTTCATGAGAGGGCGATGTTCTGCCCCGAGCTGGTGTCCACTGATCAGGCTCGGATGAGCCGGAACTTGGGAGTGTTGAGGAGGGATATCCGGGAGTTTGTGTCAAACTCCACCTACCATACTTTTGCTGAGCTTCAGGCGAATGCCAGGAAGCGTGAGATCGAGTTGGAGACCCAGGTCAGGGAGGAGGCCGAGTCTCAGCGGGTGGACCGGCGACCGGCTCAGTCCTAGCCGGCAGCCAAGCGGATAAAGTCCGCCGATTCGAGGACAGGAGGTTCGAAGGGCCGCACTTGCGGAAAGTGCGGCAAGGGTCATGATGGGGCATGTTGATCTGGTGCTTGCTACAAGTGTGGCAAGAAGGGGCACATTGCTAGGGAGTGCCCCAAGGGGTTTACTGTTTGCTTTCATTGCAACCAGACAGGCCATAGGAAGGCCGAGTGCCCTCAGCTTCTCCAGGGATCTGCACCTGCTGCCAGAGCTACTGCGACTCAACCAGTGAAGGCCGAGGCCCCGAGGGCTCGGGGAAGGGCCTTTCAGCTGACTGCGGAGGAGGTCCGCGCTGCGCCCGATGTTGTGGCAGGTATGCTGTAATTCATGTATATTATTTTTAATGTCGAGACGTTATGCTTATGTTATTATATGCGTAGGTACTTTCCTTGTGAACTCTGTGCCTGCCTTAGTGTTATTTGACTCGGGTGCGAGTAGATCCTTTGTATCTTTAGCCTTTAGTCAGCATATCAGCGTTAGTCGTGAGTCGTTGAGTCGGCCTCTGAGAGTTTCTATAGCTGACGAGAGAGTGATTTGTGCCACGGAGGTTCTCCGGGGATGCGTGTTAGAGATTTTCGGGGTCGAATTCCCGATTGACCTGATTCTTATTGTGATGGGTGATGTCTGTGTCATCGTGGGCATGGACTGGTTGAGCCGATTCGGCGTTGTCATCGACTGTGAGCGTCAGCTGGTGACTATACGAGACCATAGTGGGGGAGTTCTTTCGGTGTACGGCGAGGGTACCCGTTCGGGATCAGCTTTTTGTTCGGCCGCTAGGGCGAGGCAGTGTCTACAGCATGGCTGTAAGGGTTTTGTGGCGTATGTGATGGATACGTGGGAGGTTTCCGAGAGACCGAAGTCAGTTGAGGAGGTCCCTGTGGTGCGTGAGTTTCCAGATGTTTTCCCCGAGGAGCTGCCGGGAGTACCTCCTGTGAGGCAAGTAGAGTTTGGTATCGATCTGGTTCCGGGGGCCGCGCCTATTGCTAAGGTGCCTTATCGTCTTGCACCTCCAGAGATGCAAGAGTTGTCCTCGCAACTCCAGGAGTTGCTGGGGAATGGATTCATTCGGCCGAGCAGCTCGCCGTGGGGAGCACCTATTCTGTTCGTCAAGAAGAAGGATGGTTCACACCGGATGTGCATTGATTACCAGGAGTTGAACAAGTTGACGGTCAAGAACCGTTACCCATTACCAAGGATCGATGACTTATTCGATCAGTTGCAGGGAGCATCTTGGTTCTCCAAGATCGATCTGAGGTCAGGGTACCATCAGGTGAGAGTGCGGGATGAGGACGTCCAGAAGACAGCGTTTAGGACGCGATATGGGCATTATGAGTTTGTGGTGATGCCTTTCAGGCTCACCAATGCCCCGGCTGTGTTCATGGATCTCATGAACAGGGTATGCAGGCCGATGTTGGATCGGTCAGTGATTGTATTTATCGACGACATTCTAGTGTATTCGAGATCTAGAGAGCAGCATGAGAAGCATTTGAGGGAGGTCCTTGAGGTATTGAGGTCGGAGAAGCTTTATGCAAAGTTCTCCAAATGTGACTTCTGGTTGCGGGAGGTCCAATTTCTAGGACATGTTGTTAATCAGGAAGGGATATTGGTCGATCCGGCCAAGGTTGAGGCGGTGATGAGTTGGGAGGTGCCGAAGTCACCCTCTGAGATCAGGAGCTTCCTTGGGTTGGCAGGGTATTATCGGAGATTCATTAAGGATTTCTCCAAGATCGCAGTGCCGCTCACCAGATTGACCCGGAAGGGTGTTGCATTCTCATGGGGGCCCGAGCAGCAGACCTCCTTTGAGACACTTCGCCAGAGGTTGTGCGAAGCCCCGGTATTAGCTCTCCCGGAAGGGATGGAAGATTTTGTAGTATATTGCGACGCATCGATTTCGGGACTGGGTGCAGTGTTGATGCAGAGGGGTCATGTGATAGCATATGCGTCGAGGCAGCTGAAGCCTCATGAGGCGAGATATCCCACGCATGATTTAGAGTTGGGGGCAGTAGTGTTCGCTCTCAAGATTTGGCGTCACTACCTGTATGGGGTTCGATGTACGATATACACGGACCATAAGAGCTTGAAGTATTTGATGGATCAGCCCAACCTAAATATGCGTCAGAGGAGGTGGTTGGATGTGGTCAAGGATTATGATTTTGAGATCCTGTACCACCCAGGCAAGGCTAATGTGGTAGCCGATGCATTGAGCCGCAGGGCGGAGAGCACTCCATTGTGAGATGTATGTTTGAGATTGACTGTGATGACTCCAGTATTGGATGCTATTCGTGGGGCACAGGCCGAGGCTGTGCGACCAGAGATGCAGAAGAAAGAGCGGGTTGTGGGGTTAATTTCAGAGTTCGTTAAGGATGGACGAGGGCTTATGACGTTTCAGGGTCGGATTTGGGTACCGTTCGTGGGCGGTACGCGTATTACTTTGATGGAAGAGGCTCATAGATCGAAATTCTCGATCCATCCCGGTGCTACGAAGATGTATTTGGATTTGAGGAAAGAGTATTGGTGACCCTGTATGAAGAGGGACGTTGCATGGTTCGTTGAGAGGTGTTTGACCTGCCGTAGGGTTAAGGCCGAGCACCAGAGACCGCATGGCAAGTTACAGCCATTGGAGATCCCCGAGTGGAAGTGGGAACAGATCACTATGGATTTCATCACCAAATTGCCGAGGACTGCCAGGGGAGTTGATGCAATTTGGGTGATTGTGGATAGGTTGACGAAGAGTGCACACTTCCTTGCCATCAGCGAGAGTTCTTTAGCGGAGAAGTTGGCGGAGATATATGTGAGAGAAGTGGTATCTCGGCATGGGGTGCCGATCTCGATTGTTTCAGACCGTGATGTGCGCTTCACTTCCAGGTTCTAGAAGAAATTCCATGAGGAGCTGGGTACTAAATTGCATTTTAGTACCGCATACCGTCCCCAGACAGACGGTCAGAGCGAGCGGACGATTCAGACGCTGGAGGACATGCTTCGAGCATGTGTGTTAGACTTCAGGGGTAGCTGGGATGCGTATTTACCCTTGGCAGAGTTTTCCTACAACAACAGCCATCATTCGAGCATTGGTATGCCACCTTTTGAGCTGTTGTATGGTAGGAGATGTCGGACCCCCATTTGCTGGGGAGAGGTGGGGCAGAGGGTGATGTGCAGCACAGAGATCGTGCTTCAGACGACAGAGCAGATTCAGCAAGTTAGACAGAGGTTATTGACCGCCCAGAGCCGACAGAAGAGTTATGCAGACAGGCGCCGATCCGAGCTTGAGTTTCAAGTCGGCGACTTCGTTCTCCTGAAGGTCTCTCCTTGGAAAGGAGTGATTCGATTCAGGAAGAGGGGCAAGTTGGGGCCCCGGTATATTGGGCCATTTCGTGTGATTGCAAGGATAAGCCGGGTAGCCTATCGTTTGGAGTTGCCAGCAGAGTTGGGGCAGATCCACGACACCTTCCATGTGTCGCAATTGAGGAAGTGCATAGCCGATGAGTCGGCAGTGGTTCCATTAGAGGACATTCAGGTGGATGCGAGCCTGAATTATGCCGAGAGACCAGTGGCCATCAGGGATCGGAAGATCAAGGTTCTGAGGAACAAGGAAGTACCTCTGGTGTTGGTTCAGTGGCAACACCGTAAGGGATCGGAAATGACTTGGGAGCCGGAACGTGAGATGCGGGAGCAGCATCCGGAACTATTTTCAGAGTGAGACTTCGAGGGCGAAGTCTAATCCTAGTGGGGGAGAGTTGTAACAGCCCGGAATCTCAGGTATTGTTAAATTATGTTTTGGGGTGATTTAAGAGGGGACTCGGCGAGTTGGAGCCTAGACTCGCCGAGTAGGATCGCAGACTTGGTCACGGGTTCGCAACTGGACTCGACGAGTCCAGATATGGACTCGGCGAGTCTACGCTGTTTAGCGAAAACCTTAACCGTTCAGGTTTGGGACGTATAAAAGGGACTTATTGGCCGTCATTGTTCATTTTAGCCTTCTGAGAAGAACCCTAAATCGATTGTGTGCATCTGGAGCAAGGATTATAGGCCATTGTTGATTATAGAAGAGTTGTTGTGCAAGGAAGAGAAGGGATTGGCTAAAGGAACAGCAAGGGAGTCACATTCTGAGGATTGGGGACACAGAGAATACATCATCCAGGTAAGAATTCGAGTATACTCTGCTATGTTGATGTGATTATGGAATTAGGGTTTATGGAACCCTTTTGTGAATAGATTGAATGTTACCCTAGTCCCCTAATCGATTGTAACCCTGTATTGGGACCTTTGGAGGTCCAGAATGTCCCATGTCTGTGCATTTCGGGAATTGATGAAGGTTTTGGATTGGAATCCTTATGCCTTAGGTCAAAATGTAAATTATGAATCATATGGTGTATCATGAGCATTGAAATGAGGACTTTACGTGATGGATCAGCCTAGGAAGGCCAGACCTAGGAATGGTCGAGGCATTTCTGACCTTAGGATGCAGTTTGAGCGGTTGCATGGCATGGACTCGCCGAGTTCGATGAACAGACTCGGCGAGTAGCTTGAAGATTAACTGGGATTCGTCGAGTTGTTCTTCAGACTCGGCGAGTTGAGTCGGGGTGGCCCCGCGATTCTTCCAGGAGTAACTCGTCGGGTCAAGGAGGATACTCGACGAGTAGATAGGGAATCTCAGAGAGTTGGAGGACGTCTAGACTCGCCGAGTCCGGTCGAGTTGACCGTTGACCGTTGACGATTGACCAGAGTTGACCTAAGTTTGACTTCTTAGGGATAGTCACACTTAGAAGATATAAGTGTTAATGAGAGATATGTGATGTTATAGGGAGGTTGTAGCTCGTCGGATTATGCACGAGTGATTTTAGGATTTGCTAGCTTTCAGCATTCACGAGGTGAGTCTTCTCACTATACTGTACCCGGAAGGGTTTGACTGTGTGACCGGAAGGTCAGATATGATATGTGATATGTATGCTATATGTGGTAAGCTGTTTGTTATATGTGCTATGTATGTTATGGGCCGGAAGGCGATTATATTATGGGCCGGAAGGCCATATGTTATGGGCCGGAAGGCAATATGTTGTGTGATGGACCGGAAGGTCGGCGTGGGTAGGACCGGAAGGTTTACCCAGCAGGGACGGAAGTCCCCTGAGACACATGGACCGATAGGTCAGGGCCTGGAAAGGCGTATGTGCGTAAGTTGTATATTGGGGAACTCACTAAGCATTTATGCTTACAGTTGTTATGTATGTGTTTCAGGTACTAGCGAGGACCGTGGGAAGGCGCCGGCATGATCGATACACACTGAAGGATGTTTTTATGATCTTGGGATTTAGACAATTTGTATTTGACATGACACTTAAATTATTTATGCCTTGTTTTGAATGGAAATACTTTATTTTTTAAAATGAAAATTTTGTTTGAAAATTTGCGTTGTTACATCACCCTCTGATCAGTAGGGCATGAACACGTGAAGAAACACCCTTCCACGTCCGATAACCACCTCATAGCAATAATCGGGTCCTGAACTCCATCAAAGGTGGGAGGCTTCGTATTATCGAAGTCCCGATACTGAAAACCCCGACCAGCTCCTCCTCCTGCCGCTGCTACATCCGCTGTAGCCGTCGCGACAGCCGTCTCTGTGAGGGCTGCATAGCGCTCATCAAAATACTCAACCATGGCGGTCTTGATCGACCCAAATAGTTCCGACAACTCAGCCCGGAACAACGCAGCAATCTCATCACGCAGGATCTTACGAATCCTCGCATCCAACTCGCACGTGTTCATCTGACCAATAACCTCGGGCGGTACAGACCTGCCCAGAACTCCCTCTCCTGCTCCCGATCCTGACCCGAATCCACTCCCAACATGCCTCGGAATCTCCGTACTGAAAAACACCACAAAATCTCAGACTCTTCCCACTATCCCGGGAACCAACTCTCTCAACCCAACCCTAGAGGTCATGGTTTCCCTGATACGCGTATGGGTCCTGTGCTTTCAGTAGTACGGGCCTATACGACCTTCCACACCTACCCATATTTGTATGAAGTACTACCACTACACCCTAGTGAAAACATGCATAACAAACGCTCAACCCTCACTACTAGAGTAACACTGGAAATCTCCTACAAGGAAACCCTAGGCTACAGGCATCACAAATCAGGCAGCATTATCATGAAATCCTGAAAATCCCTAGCCTAGCACTAGCATGCTGTTCTATCAAGCTCAAAAACAAATATCATGTATGGTATTTTGGGGTTACTTACTGGCTCCGGCTGATCGTACCTCCGCGTCCTCCTTTACTCATTTTGAAAACCATTTTTAATTCTCTTTTGAAAACTCTCCTCAATTTGAGACTGGAGTCACACGAGTGTTCCTCCAATTCACTCAAACCAAGGCTCTGATACCAACTTGTAACGACCGAAAAATTCCAACCAATTTAAATTTTTCAAAAACAACCCGATTCCATTAAAGTTATTACAAAAAGGTTTTCAATACAATTTATTTAAAGTATTCCCAGAATCACATCACGACCAAAAGCATGAGGAGCGGTACGATCGCGCCTTTGCCTTGCCATGGTCTCCTGAAGAACTTGAAAAACATAAAACCACAACTGTAAGTCCGAAAGCTTAGTGAGCTATCCCCAAAATACCAACCACATATACCATACACGCTTAACATTCCATATCATATCTGATCACAAAACAGCCATGCACTTCGGGTCTACTGTGTGACTGGTCCGCCGCACCGGCCAACAGTCCACCTGGTCCACCCTCCGAGTCTAGCCATATACATCGAGTTTGCAGTGTGATTGGTCCGCCCGCACCGGGCTTCAATCCACCTGGTCCACTCTCTGAGTCTACAGTATGACTGGTCCGCCCGCACCGGGCCTTCAGTCAGCCTGGTCCACTCTCCGAGCCTCGGCACGTCTGGTCCGCCCTCTTGGGGCCTACAGCCTATTTGGACCGCTCGCTGGGCCTTCGGGACAACCGGTCCGCCCTGGGTATCTTGGCCTACAGCACAAAGCAGGACCCGCCTCAACCCAACTCCAATCCAAACAACCATGTGCACATAAGCATACAATCATATAACAATTCACAGTCAACAAACCGATCAAACAGATCACATAACATATCATCATTATGCTAGCCAGGATACCGACCTAACAGGTCACTAGCATAGCATCACCCTACATCTCAGGATACCGATCTCTACCAGGTCTCTAACATATACCATCCTAGCTACCAGGATGCAGCATATCAAAGCAATAACATACAACAAATACCCGGATCTCAATCCGATAAAGGGACGGCCTTGGTGCCGTAGACCCTGTTGATATAGTGAGGATAACTCACCTCGAAACTGCCGACTGAACAGATAACCCAAGCTGCTCCGATCACTGATAAGGTCTCCACCACTGGACAACCACCAAGGCACTGAACTCAAAACAATATTCAACAATTACCAAAATGCCCCTGGAAACCAACTGGTCAACCCTTGGTCAAAGTCAAAGTCAACCCCTGACTGACTCTACTCGCCGAGTCAACTCGGTGACTCGCCGAGTCCCCATGCTCAGAATTTCCTTCAATCCGCGACCCAAATCGCCGAGTCACCCCGAGACTCGCCGAGTTCAACAACTCTGAGTCCACTCACACACAACTCACCGAATCATCCCTTGACTCACCGATTCTCGGCTCAACCAGAAAAGGTTGGGACTCTTCGACAAGACTCGCCGAGTCTAAGAACAGACTCGTCGTGTCTAAGGCTATCTTCAACCTACTCGCCGAGTTGTTCTTCCAACTTGTCGAGTTCCAGGCCATCTTCATCCAACTCGCCGAGTTGTTCTTCCAACTCGTCGAGTTCCAGCCTATCTTCAAGCAACTCGCCGAGTCCATCCATGTGACTCGCCGAGTCCCACCGGGTCTGAATCCATACAGAGGCTTTCCAAGCCATGTAGATGATCCAAACCATAGATCTACCTTTCCTAAGGCCATCCATCACGTAAATTGGCAAACTTTACGTGAATCCAAGGAGATCTAGGAATTTTCACTCTAGGGTTTGGGTTTGGGACAAGATAGCTCCTTCAATCACTCATCAACAGGGACTTTATGACATACAAGACCAACCCAAGCTTAGATCTGAGGTAGCATCCTCAGATCCAAGCTTCTATCTCAAATTAGATGTCATATCAACCACCACACATGAACCCATGAAGAAAATAGCTTAAGGAGATGGTTCCTTACCCTTAGAATGAGCCCAACCAACTGTAGATTCCTGATTCCCCCAAGCTTCCTGATACAAGCCTCCAATCTTCAAGCTTAAAGCACCAAATATCCTTCTCCAAGCTCTAATTCACTCAACAATGGGGTCTCCTCACTAATTTAGGGCTTCTGGAACTCAAGGAATGATAAGGAGGCTGGGGAGACGATATGATTTTCTTTATATAGGGATAAACCTCTGAATTTAGGGTTTTCTCCACTCAGCGCCTACTCGCCGAGTCCATCCTCTGACTCGCCGAGTCGGCTACTTAACACACGACCAAAGTCGCGACCCTACTCGCCGAGTCCCCCCCATGGACTCACCGAGTTCCCCTTCCCAATTTACTCTTTTAGCCCTTCAACTTTACTCTTGCTATTCTGGGATGTTACAAATATAGTCAGTTCACAGTTTAATACACAAATTCACAACTTAGTATAATAAATTTGCAGTTTAATACACAAAAATTATACATTCATAACTATATTCTCTACTTAAACTCACATTTCAAGACTTTAATTCACAGTTTAATAAAGAAGTTTATGACACTCATTTACAATGTTCACAACTCAAAGACACTTTTCAAATTTTATAATTTTCATTCACACAAATGATCAAACACCTTGTGTGCATCAAAAAAACCATTAACAATATTTTTACAACTCATATTATTAATAAATACAAAAAAAATCAAAGTAGGATTTAGGTTATTCGTATATTAATACATAAATTTATACACTTATACATAAATTAATGTACAAAATACATTATTCACAGTACAAAATACATCATTCAGGCAAATCATCAAACACATTGTGTGCATCATGAAATGACTTTTGATTTTGATTTTTACTAAGCCTTTAACACATAATAGGTAGCAAAGATGGAGTAAGATGTAAAACACAATAAATAAACATGAAAATAATTGTACAAAGGTTAAAAAAACACTCATATGAGTCTCATCATAATGTACTTGCTGTGGAGAAGATGATGAGTGACACATTATGGCACATCGGTTGTAACAACACCACCAAATCTCATCGATCTAGCTTTGCCACTTGAAGGATCTCATAGATCTGGTCTCGTCGGTTGTTGGTGCTCGTGTATCTGGCCTCGTCAGTCGTCAGTGACATTGTAGTTGTCGTTTCTGGTGGCAATTAGTGGTAGAACTTACAGATCTGGAGGAGGAAGACGCTACTGGTGGTTCTATAGTGGTTTAATGGTGGTGGATCTCTTAGATATGGAGCGGAAATCGCACATCTAGATGCCAGCATGGCTTGGATTCCACCAAAACTCCTTTGTCTGAACATTAGATTTCCTCGGAAATCCTTTCATATCTCGAGATCTCATCGGAACTCCTTCCACATCACGAGATCTAGCTGAAAAAGTTGTAGACATGAAGGAGGAAATGTAGATCTAGCATAAAAAAATCATATATCTACCGAATCTCATAGTTCTGCAGAACAGAGTGTGTGGAAGCGGTGACAATGGATGTTTAGACATGAAGGGGTAGTGATAACGTGACATCGATGGTAGGAGGAAGATATTCTGATCAGAATATGAGAAAACACACCATATCGGAGATGCTAGCGGTGGTGGATATGTCGTTACTGGTGGTGGTGGTAGTGAAGTCGTCGTCACTGGTTGTGGCGGTGGTGCAACAAGCGATGCCAATGATGGTGTTCATCAGATTGGTGGTTGAAGGATATAAATGAAGTTTTTTGCTTTAAATGTTGAAAGGGAAGAAATTGAAGTTACTAGATCTTAGACCCATCAGGTAATTGTTTGTTTATGAATTTAGACTAGAATTTTATGTAATTTACAATAATGCCATTCTTTTTTTTACACAAGTGATAGACATAAATGCCCTTTAAAACATTTGTAAGCATGTATGTGAGATATGACTAATATACACTTTAATTGTAAGCTATATGACTAATATACACTTTAATTATAAGCTAAAAATGATAGTTCTTATGGTTCTTAATCTTTTTTGGTTCTCATTTGATCTCCCTCTCTTTCTCTCTCTCTCTCTCTCTCTATCTATCTATCTATCTATCTATCTATCTATCTAGTGGGTTATACATGGAGCGAATAGACAATGATCCATACCCAACCCATTTAAGAAAAGGGTAAACAGATATGGGTCACAAACGGAACGAATCGAAAAATAAGATCCAAACACATAAAATTCTTATACTTTTATACCAAGCTATGGCACTTCTAAAAAGTATTTACCAAAATAGAGTTGTTTACAACTTAATTACCATAAGATTGTAAACTTCTTTTTGTTAGGTTTTATTAGTTCTTTTAAAATAATTAGTTATTGTCAACTTTCCACCCCTTCCATCATTGTTTCCGGCAAACACAAACTTTTTTCGAGCCACCATCTTTTCTTTGGCTACAAAACGAAAATGAAAACTACAAAGAAAAATATTAATTAAACAACATTACATAAATGAAAATTAAATGAAGTTATGTTGATGAAATGCACTTAAAAGCTTCAATGATCATCACTAGGAATACTTGGGTGTTTTTCGAATTTAACTATTAATTTCTCACACTTTTTAAGAAATTGTGAGTGGATATAACCTCTCTACACATGTAATGCAGAACCCATGAAAAAAGTGGCCTAGTAACGTAAGTAGAACATATAATTCTTGAACTTGTAATTGAATTGCAACGATTACTCTCAAATTAAGATTGAAGTTTTGAGAGTGGAAACAGAAAAAGAGGTGACTCGCAGACAGGGGTGGCTCAACCAGTTTCAGGGCTCTAAGTGAAGCAAAAATTTGGGGCCCTTTAGCATTTACTATAATTAATGTTATAAACCCTCCTACTTTATCCAGGTTTGAAATCGGCAATAATAAACTAAAAAGTTTAAAAATGTCGTAGTTAATTTCTTTATGTATATGTTCTTTTTGAATATATTTAAGAAATAAAGTTAACCCTAACATCACTATGTATTACAATTATGCCAAATGGTTAAAGAAGATGGGGGGAGATGGGGAAACATTTATGCATTTAGCTTTCAAAGTTGAGAAGATATGTTAAGTCTTTCAAATAAATCCAATAACTGTCTTTTTCCGTTGTCAAAATAAGGGCAATAATCCAAACATTTTAGAAAATATAACTCAAAATTTTGATACACAATTCATAATACAAAAAATATGATAAAAAATTTAACCCTAATCGAGAAAGAATAATCAGTCAAGACTATTCTACTTTCTACATCAAAGTTTAAACATATTCAACTTAATGATTAATCAAAATAACAAAATTATCATAGACTATTAGATTATCACAATTCAGAAGACACAAATTCACAATCATAGATAATCAACATTAAAAAATGAAAAATTATCCATTATGAAGAAATAGAGAATTAGAGGAAGAACCGAAGAAGAACATACCTTTTAACTTTATAGAATTCAGCCTTTCAGATCATCAAAGCCAGGAAGAAAGAACCAAGAATCAGACGTAGACTAGTAGTGATAATGGTTTCTGTTGCGGTTGAAGAATGAAATAATAGGACAAAGATGAAGAAGAACAATCGTTGAGTCCCTGAGTCACATTCTATTTCAGCGTCCGAGAATGGTTTTTGCGTGCCTACATTCTGTCGAGAATCGAACCGTCAATCCCTAAGCAAGGGCTTAGTTTAAAACTATGTAAGTTCGGGCCTACTCGTAGATTACAATAGAGGTTGTTGGCATGAATCAAGGAAGCAAGTAATTAACTCATCTTTTATTATACTATCAACTAGCTTCTTCCATCTTATAGTAACAATTTGAAAGTTCCCAGACTTGACACCATATTCTAACAAGTTAAGAATTGAAGAACCTGTCTACAAGCTCTAAGATTAATAATGGTACAAACACCAGATTTTCAGAAACAATCGACCATGGAAACGGAAAGACATGGCCAACGACACAAAAAAACAAGATCTTGGCTTTGACGAAGATGAGGCAGAGGCAAGAGAAGGAGGCGACATATGAGTCAATGCGGGAGGTGGGTGGCAACAACGAGCATTAGGCAAGTAGTGAAACAGATGAGGAAAACCGGGAAAGGAATACTGAGACTTTAATTTTTTATATAAAAAATACAATTATTTGGTTAAATAGATTTGAAAGTATAAGTATATGGTAAATACTTTTCTAAAAGATAATATTTTGTGTAAAAACTTCAATTCTTATAGGTTTGAAGTGAATCATGTGAGAACTTGCATGCAAGCCATTGATGTAGAGTTATTTATTTATTTAGTAGTTGTGAGACTCATGTATTACATGGGTTAATATATATATATATATATATATATATATATATATATATATATATATATATATATGTATATAAATGTCTAAATATTTAAGAACTTTGGATTTTTAAGAAAATAAGAAAAATAATGAATTATTAAAATTGTTTTTTTATCTTTTAAATTTAAATAAATAAACAAATTAATTAATGAGCTTTAATTTATAAATTTTGAAATAAGAATATAAGTCTATTAATAAAATTGATATTTATTTATTACTAAATTTATTGTAATTATAACATTAAAGTATTATGTGAAATTTATCAAAATAAAAAAACCTATAAAATGCCATGTAGAAAAAAAATTAATTCGAAATAACCACAAAATCAAATTTGGCAGATTAAATGAAACGGTGACACGTAGCAAAAAAAAAAAAAAAAAAAAAAAAAAACCATTATTTATATTATTTATTAGAGTAGATTTTTGCAAATAATAATGCTTTTTTCCCCTTTTTTTCAAGCCGCGATTTTCGTTTTAAATCTAATTTCTTACGGTAATTCAAAAACAATGAAATCTATCTTCAAGGTGATCCGATTTTCTCTTTCCGGTGGTGAAAGAGCACGAAACTCGGCTAAGCTTTCCAAATCTTCATTTTTTTTGTGAACTCATTTGTTTCCTTGTTTTCGTTCTCCATAACATCCAATCTCCATCTTTTGATTGCATTTTTCACGTCTTTGAGCTTTTTGAGAAAGGTCATATCTGGAAAACCATCAAATTAAAGGAATTATTATCCCAAGTATTAATCACGATATCGTGTATGCCATCAATCAACAACCAGGAACTATAAAACGTGAAAGGTGGAGATCCGTAGTCTTTATGGTTCTTTTAATTTTCATATTTCTTTTTATTTGACATATTGACATCGATCTCCTTTCTTAATTTTCTCAATAGCGCACCAGAGATTGATATGGCGGAACTTGAAACACCCTTCTCAGCATCAAATCCAAATTCTGAAAAGCCCTCAAAAGCAAAATCTAAAGCAACTAATGAACCCGTAAAAATACAACTGGTATTAATTTATTTTCCTTCTTGATTGCATGCAAAATCTTTAACTGTACTTCACACATCTTTGTATGGAAGATTAGTTGATATTTCACGCTTTTTGCAGATTGAGCATAGGCGGGCATATAACTGTGAAACCATGCTTTCAAAGGTGAAGATACCATTGCCTGAATTGATGGTAAGCTAAAAACATTACGCATTTAATAAAAAATTAGGTTTTCTGATAAATGTTTTTGATGATTTTCGTTTTAAAACTGAACAGTGTTATGTCCTTGATTTTAACGATTCAGCAATGGATGTTGATAAGGTGGATAATATTCTAAAGTTCTTCCCTACAAAGGAGGAGATTGAACTAATTAAGGTGTATTTATATAAAGGGGAAAGGGAAAATTTGGGCAAATGTGAACAGGTATATAGTACTCATTCTCTGGATTTATATCATTAGCATGTTAATGAACTCATCGACCAAAATTTAAAAAATAAAAATTCTGATTTTTTGTAACAGTTCTTTATAGAGCTAATGAGAATTCCACGTTCAGAAGCTAAGCTCTCAGCTTTCTCTTATAAGTTACATTTTAATACACTGGTCGGTAGATATTATTCTTTTCATTTCCTGCGTTCTTATATTTACCTTATTTTAACATTACTGTTCTTTTTGCAAATTTAGGTTTCAGAACTTAACGATAGCCTAAACGTTGTATATTTATCAGCAGAACAGGCAAGTTATTAGTTATCTGTCAATTTAATTATGCAGTTATTCAGTAACAATAATATTGGATTAAATTTTACTTTTATATGTATGTTGATGGTGGTTATATTAGATTAGGAGTTCTATAAAGCTAAAGAGAGTCATGCAGACGATTCTTTCTCTTGGAAATGCTTTGAATCAAGGAACTACAAGAGGTGAGTTACTGATGTTTGTTTTTTTGTTTTTTTGGTTTTTTTTTTTTTGTTTTTTTTTGAAGTTACAGAAATTAGAACAAGTTGGTTTTGGTTTTAGGTGCTGCTGTTGGGTTCAGATTGGACAGCCTCTTGAAACTTAATGAAACGCGTGGCAGGAACAATAACATGACTCTCATGCATTATCTTTGTAAGGTAAGACATTTTATTTATTTATTTGTTTGTGTTTCTTTCACTTTGTTTATGATATCTTGTTGGATATGTTTAGGTGCTTGCAGACAAACTGCCTGAAGTCCTAGACTTTTCCATGGAAATTGGCAGCTTGGAACCTGCATCAAAGGTGATTTTTGTGGCATTCACATTTTTTTAATTAAAGTTATGTTAGTTTTGTTTTTGTTGATTAAAATGGTATATCTATTCCAGATACAGCTAAAAAACTTGGCAGAAGAGATGCTAGCGATTACAAAAGGACTAGAGAAAGCAGTCCAAGAAAAGAAATTGTGTAAAAAAGATGGACATATGTCTAAAAGATTTAGAAAGGTATGCACATAAAGTTGATAAGAGCCATAAATGTAACCTGTCAACGGAATTGGAATCTGAGGGAATTGGAATCCTAAGGAATTGCGGTTTATCATGCATTTGGTTGGCAGGAAATGGAATGAAATTAAATACTAATTATAAATATTGAATATTAACTTCCATTTCCCTGAGGGTGCTCCCTCTTTCTGAAAAAAATATTAACTTCCACCATGGTTTTAAGTTGATCCATTTGTTATTGGACTAGTTTGTAACCATGACTTGAACTTTATGTTTAAGTGACTGCTTTGTTTTTCTTTTCCTTGTTCAGACTCTGAAAAAGTTTCTTGCTTCTGCGAAACCTGAAGTAATGGCCCTGACTTCAATTTACTCTATGGTGGTATGTATCAAAAAGTCCTGTAGATTGCTATATGTTTCCCAATTTTTAAAACTGCACTTTTTATAGTGTAAAACTGTGGATGCGTTAATTATTTACTTTGGAGAAGACCCTACTCGTTGCCCATACGAAAAAGGTAATCAATCATCGAACAACCACTTTCATGAAAATATCTTCATGTTATCACTAATTGATCTCCAACTTCTACTTTTATGATAATGTTTACAGTTGTTGAAACTTTGCTTTTGTTTGTGAGAATGTTTAATCAAGCCCATGAAGAAAACTGCAAGCAAATAGAGGCGGAGTCTATATGGTTCTTTAATATATATTCCTATTTCTCTTCATTTGATATATTGACATCGATCTCCTACTAAGTTTTTCTTTCATAATTTTCTCATTAGGGCACCAGAGATCGATATGTCGGAACTTGAAACGCTGTTTTTGGAATCAAATCCAAATTCTGACAAGGCCTCAAAAGGAAAATCTAAAGCAGCTAATAAACCCAAAAAAGTACAACTGGTAATAAATTATTTTCCTTCTTGATTGTGTGCAAAATCTTTCACTGTACTTGTGGTTGACTTCACTCATCTTTGTCTGGAACATTCGTTGATATTTCACACTTGTTGCAGATTTCGCATACCCGGGCATATGACTGTGAAATCATGCTTTCAAAGGTGAAGACACCATTGCCTGAATTGATGGTAAGCTCAAAACATTTGAAACAAAGAGAATTTGAAAATTAAACTAAAAACTGCCACTATATTACATTCAGGGCTACAATTTATAGACAAGAATAAACATTGAAAGAACTCCTAATCTAGGCAAGCTAGCTATACAAATATTCACATTAAAAATAAAGATTCCCTTTGATAGATTTTTTGGGATCAATCATGATTCTGATTTGACTTTCCATTCCAACACTCCCCTCAAGTTGGTGAATGTATATCCCACATTCCCAACTTGGAAACATTGCATTTGAAATCTGTTTTCAGCAATGCTTTAGTGAACATGTCAGCTTCCTGCTGCTTTGCTGGTACATAGTTGAGACTGATGGTACCATTCTCTACTTCAGTCTTGATGAAATTTCTGTCTATTCGAACATGCTTCATTCTGTCGTGTTGAATAGGATTATGGACAATTGCAATTGTGGGTTTACTATCACTATTCAACTTCATTAGACCATCAACATCTATTTTAAGATCTTCCAGCAGCCTTTTAATCCAGATTAGCTCACAAATCCCTTGAGATATTGCCCTATACTTTGCTTCAGCACTGCTTCTAGCTACCACAGTTTGTTTCATACTTCTCCAAGTTACTATGTTTACCCATACTTTGGCATCAGTTGAGCCTCCCCAATCTGCATCAGCAAACCCTTCAATGTTTCGTTGTTCATTTTTCTTAAAAAAATATTCCCTTCAGGTGTGCCTTTCAAATACCGTAGAATTTGTTGAACAACTTCATAGGTAAATTAACTTACCTACAAGGCGTTGGTACTGCTCTCGATCAACTGGAGGGTCATTATTGCTGATTTTAGATGTCCAGTTTTGCTCTTGAGGAGTACTTGCTGGTTTACATCCAAGTTTTCCTGTTTCTTTCAAAAGGTCGAGAACATATCTTCGTTGGGACACAGATATTCCTTGCTTGCTTCGAGCAACTTGCATTCAAGAAAATATTGTAACTTTCCAAGGTCCTTAACCTTAAACAAGGATTGTAACCTTCTTTTCAAGTTCTCAATCCCGTGAATATCATCCCCAGTGATGATCACATTGTCTACATACACAAGTAATATCGACTTCTTACCATCACTAGACTGTTGGAATGGAAATTAAGGGATCCCAATGGATTTCTTCACTAAGGTTTGCCCCCCCAAGAGATGTAGTGGGATAAAAACTTTGTGTTTCACAAAATGTGACATCACAAGTTACAAACATCCTTTTTAAAGATGGACAATAACACTTATATCCTTTTTTAGTTGACGAGTATCCCAAAAAAATGCATTTGATAGCTTTAGGATCTAATTTCCCTCGAGATGGACTTGTATTGTAAACAAAGGTTTTACACCCAAAGACACATGGCAAAAGAGAGTTTAGAACTCTCAGTTTAGGGAAACATTTTTGAAGACTTTGTATTGGGGTTGAGAAATCAAGAACTTTTGAAGGGAGCCTATTAATTAAATAGGCAGCAGTAAGCACAGCTTCACCCCAGAAAGAGTGAGGGACATAACAGTTTATCATGATAGCCCTAGACACTTCAAGAAGATGACGGTTTTTTCTCTCAGCCACTCCATTTTGTTGTGGAGTTTTTGTACAATAAGATGGGTGGAGAATGCCATGTTCAGTTAGATAAGCTTTGAGATCATTAGCAAAAGACTCTTCGCTATTGCCAGATCGAAGGGCATGGATTCTGGATTGGAACACATTTTCTACATGCTTGTGGAATTTTTTAAAAATTTCACCACAATCAGATTTGTTTATTAATACATACACCCAACAAGCATGTGTATGGCCATCGATGAATGTGATGAACCATCGGGATCCATTTATGTTAAGAGTATGGGATGGGCCCCACATATCACTATAAACAATACTGAATAGTTGGGATGGTTGATATGCATGGCTTGGGTATGTATTTCTGGTTTGTTTAGCAAAGAACACAACTTTCACATTGAAACCCAGAACAATCTTTATTGATGAATAGTTTTGGATTCAAACGACGCAAGTAATCAAAACTAGGATAACCTAAACGTTGATGCCATAACAAAACATTAGACTTAGAAGTAACAGAAAGAGAAAGGTGTTTAGGGTAATGTGACATGAATGAAGAGCCTGTGAAGTAGTAGAGATTGTTGTATTCTTTAGCTATGCCAATCATCTTCCCCGAAGAATGCTCCTGAAATTAACAATGTGTAGGAAAACAAGTTACTATACAGTTCTGATCTTTAAGAAGTTTAATGACTGACATTAAATTAAACCGGAGGTTTGGCACATATAAAACTGAATTTAGTTTTACATCATCATAGATAGCACTACCTATTCCGGTAACACGAGAGACTTTTCCATCAGCAACTGTTACAGTAATGTAATTGGTGCTTGGTTTAAAGTCTTTTAGTAAATTTTTACTCCCAGTCATATGATCAGAAGCACCAGTATCAACAATCCATGCTTCAAAGGATCCATTTTTTAGTAGAAAAGAAGGTATTTGTTTACCTTGTTGTGCCCCATTACCTAATGGAGTGGAGGATGAACTAGTGGATTGTAAGAGTGACCTGAGTACTTCCAATTGATCTGCTGTAAAAGGGTTGGGAGAAGAATTATTTTCTTATGAAGTCTTTGCAACATGTGCAGATGCGGTTTTGGATTGTACCCTTCGAGGAGTCCAGTTTGCGGGCTTTCTGTGAAGGCCCCAACATTGGTCCTTTGTATGATACAACTTCTTTTAGTGTTCACACCAGACTTTGGCGTTTGAAGACTTAGAATTCTTTTGTCCTTCTGATATGTAGGCAGCAAGGGCAGAACCTTCAATATCGATACTTGTTGGGGGTATGTAGCATCACCTTCTTGCAAATTTCTTCTCGTCGAACTTCTGCAAATACTTCTCAAAGAGAGGGAAGTGGTTTGGTGCCAAGGATTCTGCCCCTAACCTCGTCTAGTTTTTTGTTGAGATCTTGAAGGAAATCAAAGATTCTATCTTTTTCAAGCATTTTTGCATGAAGAGCATCGTCTTGAGGACATGACCAGTTTATGTTGTAAAACACATCTATCTCCTGCCACAATTCTGTTAGAACATTGTAGTATTTAGTAACCGATCGTCCTCCTTGGTTGGTATTCCGAAGAGCTGAACGAATCTCAAAACACTGTGAGGTGTTTTCAAGATCGGAATACATTTCTTGGACAACTATCCAGATTTAATGAGCTGTGTTATAATAGAGATAGGTTCTTCCAATATTCGGGTTCATAGAATTAACCAACCACGCCATGACAATGGAGTTTTCTGCCTCCCATACTTTGTAGTGAGCAGCATCCTTTTGGTCCGGGGCTTTAGTTTCATTGGTATGGTACCCGGTCTTCCCTTTCCCTCTGATGACAAGAAGAACCGATTGAAACCATTAACGGAAATTCAATCCATTAAGTTTATGTTGGGTAATTTGAAGAGAGAGATTGATATCAGATGGTGGAAAAAGAGATGAATTTGGGTTTGAAGACGGATGGGTGGTAGATGATTAAACATAGCCCGTCATTATGGTGGGAAAAGAAAAATCAAGAATAAGATGATCACAAATGGTTATTTGGCATCAACAACTTTAGCCGGCAGAGGTTGCATAGCTCTTATACCATGAAACAAAGAGAATTTGAAAATTAAACTAAAAACTGCCACTATATTACATTCAAGGCTACAATTTATAGACAAGAATAAACATGGAAAGAACTCCTAATCTAGGCAAGCTAGCTATACAAATATTCACATTAAAAATAAAGATTCCTTTTGACAGATTTTTAGGGATCAATCATGATTCTGATTTGACTTTCCATTCCAACAACATTATGTATTAATTCTTAACTTAGGTTTTCTGATAAACATTTTTATTGCTTTAGTTTTGAAACGTAACAGGAACATGTCCTTAATTTGGATGAATTACCAATGGATGTTGATCAGGTGGATAGACTTATAAAGTTCTGTCCTACAAAGAAGGAGATGGAACTACTTAAGGTGTATTTATAATTTACATTTTACATTAACTTATATATCCACATTTTTTGTCATAATATAACTAACATTTTGTAATTTGTATGCTTAGGGCTATAAAGGAGAAATGGAAAAATTGGGCAAATGTGAACTGGTATAAAATACCCATTTTCTAGATTCATATCATTAGCATGTTAATGAACTTGGGACGGAGATCTAAAAAATTAATTTCTGAGTTTTTGTAACAGTTCTTTATAGAGCTAATGAGAGTTCCACGTGCAGAAGCTAAGCTCACAGTTTTCTCTTATAAGTTACAGTATAGTACACTGGTCAGGAGATATTATTCTTTGCATTTCCTGCTTTCTTACTTTTAGCGTATTTTAACTTCACTTTTTTTTTTTTTTTTTTTTTTTTTTCAAATTTAGGTTACAGAACTTAGAGAAAAGCTAAACGTTTTGTATTTATCAGTAGAACAGGCAAGTTTTTAGTTATCTGTCACTTTAATAAAGCAGTTCTTCAGTGACAATATAATTTGATTAAATTTTACTTATTTTCATGTATGTTGCTGGTGGTTATATCAGATAAGGAGTTCTGTAAAGTTAAAGAGAGTCATGCAGACAATTCTTTCTCTTGGAAATGCTTTGAATGAGGGAACTAAAATAGGTGAGTTACTACTGTTCCTTCTTTTTGGAGTTACAAAAATTAGAATAACATGGTTTTGGTTTTAGGTTTTGCCGTTGGGTTCAGATTGCATACTCTCCTAAAACTTAACGAAACACATGTGAGGAGCAATAAAATGACTCCCCTGCACTATCTTTGTAAAGTAAGATTTTTATTTATTTATTTTGTGTGTGTTTCTTTCACTTTGTTTATGGTAACTGTTGTGTGGGATATGTTAGGTGATTGCAGACAAACTGCCTGAAGTCCTAGACTTTTCCAAGGAACTTGGCAGTTTAGAACCTGCAACAAAGGTGATATATCCCTGTGGGATTTACGTTTTTCCTTAAATGAAAGTTATGTTAGTTTCGTTTTTGCTGATTAAAATGATATATGTATTCCAGATACAGCTAAAAATCATGGCAGAAGAGATGATGGCGATTACAAAAGGACTAGACCAAGTAGTCCGAGAAAAGAAATTGTGTAAAAAAGATGGACAAGTGTCTAACCGTTTTTGGAAGGTATCCACATAAAGTTGATAAGAGCCATTAATGTAACCTTTCAACCGAATTGGAATCCCAAGGGATTGCGGTTTATCATGCGTTTAGTTGGCAGGAAAAAAATTAAATTAAATAATAAATATCGAATACCTTTTTTCATTTTCACTTATATATATATATATATATATATATATATATATATATATATATATATATATATATATATTATGTGGGTATTTTGGTCCTTCAGGTGACTGTTTTATTTTTCCGTGTTCAGATTCTGAAAGAGTTTCTTGCTTTTGCGGAACCTGAAGTAAGGTCCCTGGCTTCACTTTACTCTCGGATGGTATGTATCAAAAAATTCCATTAAATACAAATATGGCCATATGTTTCTCAGTTCTTAAAATTGCACTTTTTAATAGGGTAAAAGTGAGTATTCATTAATTATTTACTTTGGAGAAGACCCTAAAAAATGCCTATATGAAAATGGTAATCAAACTTCAGAACAACTTATGTTCATGATAATATCTTCACGTGATCACTCATTGATCTCCAACTTCTACTTTTATTATAATGTTTACAGTTGTTGAAACTTTGCTGAAGTTTGTGAGAATGTTTGATTTAGCCCATCAAGAAAACTGCAAGCAAATAAAGGCGGAGTCTATATGGTTCTTTAATATACCTACATCTGTTTATTTGATATATTGACATCCATCTCCTACTAAGTTTTTCTTTCTTCATTTCCTCATTAGGGCACCAGAGATTGATATGTCGAAACTTGAAACACTCTTTTCAGCATCAAATCCAAATTCTGACAAGGCCTCAAAAGGAAAATTTAAAGCAGCTAAGAAAACCAAAAAAGTACAACTGGTAATAATTTATTCTCCTTCTTGATTGTGTGCAAAATCTTCAAGTGTACTTGTGGTTGACTTCACACATCTTTGTATGTAGCATATGTTGATATTTCACGCTTGTTCCAGATTTCGCATAGCAGGGCATATACCTGTGAAATCATGCTTTCAAAGGTGAAGACACCATTCCCTGAATTGATGGTAAGCTCAAAACATTATGTATTTACTCGAAAATTAGATTTTGTGATATATATTTTTAATGCTCTAGTTTTGAAAGTTAACAGGAACAAGTCCTTAATTTGGATGAATTAGCAATGGATGTTGATCAGGTGGATAGCCTTATAAAGTTATGTCCTACAAAGGAGGAAATGGAACTACTTAAGGTGTATTAACAATTAATATTTTACATTATATTTTATATCCATATTTATTTTGTAAAATAACTAATATTTTCTATGCTTAGGGCTATAAAGGAGAAAGGGAAAAATTGGGCAAATGTGAACAGGTATATAGTACTCATTTTCTGGATTTATATCATTAGTATGTTAATGAACTCGGGGACCGAAATTTAAAAACTTAAATTTCTGATTTCTTGTAACAGTTCTTTATAGAGCTAATGAGAATTCCACGTGCAGAAGCTAAGCTCACAGTTTTCTCTTATAAGTTACAGTTTAGTAAATTGGTAAGGAGATATTATTCTTTGCATTTCCTGCTTTCTCATATTTACTGTATTTTAACTTTACTGTTCCTTTTTGCAAATTTAGGTTTCAGATCTTAGGAATTGTGTAAACGTTGTATATTTATCAGTAGAACAGGCAAGTTGTTAGTCATCTGTCACTTTAATTATGCACTTGTTTAGTGACAATAAGATCAGATTAAATTTTACTTCTTTTATATATGTTGATGGTGGTTATATCAGCTTATTAGTTCTGTAAAGTTGAGGAGAGTCATGCAGACAATTCTTTCTCTTGGAAATGCTTTGAACCAGGGAACTACAAGAGGTGAGTTACTGCTACTACTTTTTTTTTTATTATTATTATTTGGAGTTACAGAAAATTGTTTTGGTTTTAGGAGCTGCTGTTAAGTTCAGACTGGATAGCTTCCTAAAACTC
Organism: Lactuca sativa; assembly: GCF_002870075.4. Classification (NCBI taxonomy): domain Eukaryota; kingdom Viridiplantae; phylum Streptophyta; class Magnoliopsida; order Asterales; family Asteraceae; genus Lactuca; species Lactuca sativa. Next base: position 97,202,250 of record NC_056630.2, on the reverse strand, counting down.
AACACAACGTGTGCCTGGAGTAATAAAACAACTCTCATGCATTATCTTTGTAAGGTAAGATTTTTTTATTTATTTGTTTGTGTTTCTTTCATTTTGTTTATGGTATCTGTGTTGGATATATATGTTTAGGTGCTTGCAGACAAACTGCCTGAAGTCCTAGACTTTTCCAAGGAACTTGGCAGTTTGGAACCTGCATCAAAGGTGATCCTTCTGGGATTTACATTTTTCCTTAAATTGAAGTTATGTTAGTTTTGTTTTTGCTGATTAAAATGATATATCTATTCCAGATACAGTTAAAAATCATGGCAGAAGAGATGCAGGCGATTACAAAAGGACTAGACAAAGTAGTCCAAGAAAAGAAATTGTGTAAAAAGGATGGACATGTGTCTAATCGTTTTCGGCAGGTATGCACATAAAGTTGATAAGAGCCATAAATGGAATATGTGGAAGGAATTGGAATTTGAGGGGATTGTGATCCCAAGGAATTGCAGTTTTTCATGCAATTTGTTGGCAGGAAATAGAATGGAATTCAATATTAAATATTGAATATCTATTTCATTTATAACCTTTATATATGATGATGATGATGAGGATATTTTGGTCCTTCAATAAGAAAAAATAATGGAATGGAATTGTATTCCATCTATTTGGCAACCAAACACGTAATGGAATGGAATCTCAAATCATACATCTGAACTTCCAACCAAACTTGCTTTTCTTATATCATGGGCTACCATTAACTTCCACTGATAATAATTCTCCTTAGGGTGCTCCCTCTTTCTCAAAAAAAATAAAAAACCATTAACTTCCACCATGGTTATAAGTTAATCCACAGGTTATTGGACTTTTTGTACCTGTGACTTTAACTTCACGTTTAAGTGACTGTTAACTATTTTATTTTTGTTTTCCATGTTCAGTCTCTTCAACAGTTTCTTGCTTTTGCGGAACCTGATGTAAAGTCCCTGGTCACACTTTACTCTGGGGTGGTATGTATCTCAAATTCCTGTAAATACAAAGATTGCTATACATTTCCCCAATTTTTAAAACTTTATTTTTTATAGCATAAAACTGTGGATACATTAATTATTTACTTTGGAGAAGATCCTGTTCGTTGCCCATATGAAAAAGGTAATCAATCATCAAAACGACCTACTTTCGTGATATTATCTTCACGTGATCACTAGTTGATCTCCAACTTCTGTTTTATGATAATGTTTACAGTTGTTACAACTTTGCTTTTGTTTGTGAGAAATTTTAATCAAGCCCGTGAGGACAACTGCAAGCAAATAGAGGCGGAGAAAAAGGCGGCACAGGAAGTTCTAAGTGCAGAATCACATCAAAATTGAGTCGGAACTGATAAGAAATAAAACTCCCAATAGAAAGTGGTTTTGAAGAAGAAGGGTTTTCATGGTGAATTTCTGCAATGTAAAGTCGTATAATTAATACCACAGTTTTTTCTGCAACTGATAGCCCTGCCCCTGCAGGAGCATCACCAGACTGAAGGTTAGTTTTGATTATCGAAATTTTATCAAGAACTTGATAAGATTTTATGTCAATTTGTTTTTCCATTTTATGATGAATTTGATGTATCCGCACCAAAGAGAAATGGGTGTGAGTAAATTTTTGCGGTTCGCAGCTTTTAAATATTTAGGAAACTTAATTAGTGTTGCAGCTGAAATGGTAGGATGTAGAAAATTTGGTAATGTTTTAATGTGATTGCATTCTAGCTCTCACCGATTGTGTAGAAAATTTGAGTTAAAGCTATTAGATTTTCTAGTTCTTTAAGGTGGAGTTTGGTGGTTGTACAGTACTGGGCAAAAATATACATAAGGTGTTTGGCATTAAAGTTGCACCTTAATATATATATATATATATATATATATATATATATATATATATATATATATATATATATATATATATATATATATATATATATAGGGCTAGGCTAGGTTATAACGTGGATGGTAAGTATTATGTGGATGTAAGAATGAATGTGGACCAAAATTTTAAAATACATATTCTAATAAAATACATATTCTGATTGAATGAACATTTTGAAAAATAACAAATTTTTGAATCATGAGTTGAAGAATAATAATATTCATTCTGACAAACAACAATATACATTCTTTAATGACTTATAACAAACATGAAAAATATAAATACATTCTAAAAGAATAATACCAAATTTCATTCATTCTCTAAGTAATGTCAACCATTCATATGAAAAAGATATATGCAATTTTTGAAAGTACAAAAACTGATATAAAATTTAAGAATGCATGCTACCAGATTTCTTCTTAAAGAAGGAATGGTGTTGTTTTTGTAAGGTGGACCCTTTTATTCTGAAAGAATATTGTTGTTTATGTAAGGTGGACCCTTCTATTCTGAAAGAATAATGTTGCTTTTGTAAAATAAACCTTGATATTATGAAAGAATGATGTTGCTTTTGTAAGGTGGACCAATTCTCTTTACAAGAGCCTACAACAACAATGCAGAATAAGCTTTTGCAATTATTTAAAGATATTACAATCAAACTGCATCCAAAATTTCATTTTTCTAAAGATATTACAATGTCATCTGAATATAATGGGACCTTATCACAATGCTTTTGCAACTTAGTGATTGTAACAGGGGACAATATTTGGACTAATGCTTGCATAATTTAATGTAAGTAGGACCCAAAGTGGTTACTATTTCCTTCAACTCGATTGCCCAAACAACTTTATTCTGGTCTAAATAACAAAAATACAACACACTAGTAAGAATAAAGGGAGCAATAAGAATCACAAATCAGATTACCACTACTAGTGAAGTGGTAAGACCATATCTTCTTTAAGAATGCAAAACAAAATGGGTTTACAGTAACTATCAATCTTTTAGAAGTTATATGGTTTTTGGGATTTCACAAAGATCAAAATCACAAAACAGATGAGCAAACAACATGAAATATATACTTACCTCTTTAACCTTCTTATTTATCACGTCCCAAGCAAGACATGAAATAAATCATCCTGAAACAAATCGCAATTGAATGATACCTGTCACAATGTTCATGGCCTTTTACCCCAATATGTTGAGATGCTAGAAGGATCATATACCATTGACAATAATTCACTACTTTCATCATTTTGAAAAAAAAAAAGTATACAAAAACCAAGAAATTTCAATTTAAGAACATATGTAAATACCAATTAACAGTGAGATAACACAGAACCTCTTTGATTTATTGAATTCTCAAGAATTTGGAAATATTTAGGGTTTGTAAAACCTCAGCAAACAACAGCTTTGATGTGGTATAGGGTTTGTTACATAAGTGGTGGTGGTGTACGACGGCTGTGGAGGTTTAGGGTTGTCCAACATTAGTGGTATTGGCGTACAACGGCAACAACGGACCCATTAATCTCGTCTTTGTTGCTAGCAACTCGCCGGAAAGGAAACCTGGCAACCATTGTTGCTAACCGGTTCTTCCTTGGTGTTACTAACATATTTCATCGCTGATTAGAATTAAACTCAGAGAAGCTCTCATTGGGAAGGCGATGATAAATTAAGGTCGTCTGATAGGGCAGAAGGTCGATAGAAGCGGGAGGGATACGACTCTTGGTCTAATAAGGTTTTAAATAAAGTAATTGCCTAAATTAAAGGGTGGATGATTTAATTAATTATTTATTAAAATTAAATAATACTTGGCCATATTAATCCCTACATCCACACAATATGTGTTCATATATATATATATATATATATATATATATATATATATATATATATATATATATATATATATATACACACACACTAAGTGTAAGACCCGTGTAATACACGGGTTTATTAAAAATAAAAATTTAATATCAATATTTAAACATTAAATTTAATATCAATATCAATTTTAGAGTTCTCATTAATTATGACATTTATTACATTATAAATATATCAATTCTTTTTCAAGGAAGCATTTATTTCTCTTAATATTATAACCGAAATAAGTTATGATATCTGAACAAATCAAAAAATTACATGTGGAAATAAATAAATTCTAAAAATCTATTAAAATGCCATGTGTCCAAATCAATGACGACATGACATGTGGCAGAAAATGAGTTTTATTTATTAGGGTATATATATATATATATATATATATATATATATATATATATATATATATATATATATATATATATATATATATATATATATATTTATCATGGTTGCAGAAATCGGGATTAACCGACGATTAATCGTGGATTAATCGCTTGGCGTTCTCCAACCGTCGAGGATTAGGGCATTAATCAGAAATTTAGGATTAATCGGCCTTGGCGGGATTAATCGGTCAACAAAAGTCAAAAAATCGAAAAAAAGTAAAAAAAAAAATGTAACAAAAAAGTGAAAAAAAATGTCAAAAAAATACAAAAAACCAACTTTCTTTTTTTTACTCCAAAATTTTCAAATTTTCAAATATTATACCAAAATGTTTATATTTTCGTATTTCTAAATTTCCAAATTACAATTTTTCTTATTTTCTAATTTTTGAAGTACTTGTTTTTCTTAAGATATATTAATATTTAATTAATTTTAATATTTTATTAATAATCTATGGTCCCCGATTAATCCTCGATTAATCCCCGCCAAGACCGATTAATCCCTTAATACCAGTCGATCGTTGAGCTACCGTCAAACGATTTTTACAACCTTGATATATATATATATATATATATATATATATATATATATATATATATATATATATATATATATATATATATATATATATATATATATATATATATAGAGAGAGAGAGAGAGAGAGAGAGAGAGAGAGAGAGTTGAGATCGGTTGAGAACTCAAGGTTTCCCGAAAACCAGAGAACTAAAAGTGGAACGTTGGATCAAAAGTAATTCGTTAAAAACATGATCGTCATCTTACCAATCTTATTTAATGTTTAATTTTTTTTTTGTGTTATTTAATATATTAATATAAATGTCTAAAAATTAACAAAATAACTCAAAATTTCGGATTTAATTTTTAAAAAAAAAAATTTGATTTTTTAAAAAAAAATGGAGATTTTTTAATTTCTTTCAAAAAAACAATAACTTTTCAAAAAAAATGAAAAAAATATTTATTTAAAAACCGCATTTTTTTTCAAAAAAAAAAAAAAAAAACTGCATTTTTTCTAGAATAAAAACTGCATTTAAAAAAAAAACAAAACAAAACAAAAAAAACAAAACAAAAAAATACTGTGATTTTTATAAAAAAGTGCAATTTTTTTTTCAAAACTACATTTTTTTAGCTAAAAAAATCAACGTTTTAGGTGTTTATATGCATATTTTTTCAAATGCATATATGCATATTTTTTCAAATGCATATATGTATATTTCTTATACTATAATATTCGTAAATAAATTATAAAAAATCTCATTTTTATTAATCAATCTACAGGAAAAAAAAATTGATTAATGCGAGAACACGCACATGTATATATCATGTAAGATTCACATGTGATTATATAATGTGATATTCACATGTGATAGTATTTTTTAAGATTTAAATGTGAAATTCACAAGAAAATTTAAAAAATAATTAACGAAGAACACTTACACGAAATGCATGTGTGCATATAGACGTAATTCATATGTGATTCACTTGTGATTTACATGTGAATCCCATGTAATTCACTTGTGATTTACATGTGAATCACATGTAATTCACTTGTGATTTACATGTGAATCACATGTAAGTGATATGTGATCACTTGTGATTTACATGTGAATTACATGTGATAAATATGTGAATTACATATAATTCATATGTGATTTACTTGTGAATCACATGTAATTCATAGGTAATTCACTTGTAATTTACATGTAAATCACAAATTAATCATATGTGAATTACATGTGAATCACATGTACTCATATGTGAATTACATGTTATTTACATGTGAATCACATGTAATTCATATGTGATTCACTTGTGATTTACACGTGAATCACATGTAATTTACATTTACATGTGAATCATATGTGAATTACATGTGATTAAAATGTGAATCACATGTTAATCATATGTGAATTACATGTGAATCACATGTAATTACATCACATATAAATTATATGTGAATCACTTGTGATTTACATGTGAATCATGTAAATTACATGTGATTTACATGTGAATCACATGTAATTCATATGTAAAGTTTGCAACCAAAATACTTCAATAAAATTATATTTTCATTTATATATTATACTAATGGATTAGTTTATTGGTCACCGAATCAGAAATCAAAGATGGAACAGAAAATATCCCAAAGATTAATTAAAATATACCTCTTTCCTCAATGTAAAATGACCAAAATCCAAACGAAAATGACTGTTATACTTTGATGAGAATTTTAATCTTATAGGAATTCTAAGCATCAAGGTCAATATTAAGAGCAAATCTGCAAATGCAAGAAGAAATACAGGAAATTAGCAACCTTTTTTTTGTAATAGTTTTATCAAAGAGCAAGATATTAGTTTCTCATATATATAGTTGAATTTAGTAAAATTCATCCAACTATTCCTGCAAAGAAGTTGTTGTTTCATAAGCAACTTTAGGGCTAACAAAATTGTTCCGATTCATAAATTCCAAAAAATGGAAGAAATTACATTCATTCAATAATCGTCCATTCATGTGCACAAGCTAAAGTAAATATATTAAAAAGCACAACAGTAATTGTCCTTAGACCTTACCTTAGAATGTTGAATAAGATCCTCCTCTATATGTGATTCTTGTGCTTGTGTTTCTGCATCAAATCTCGTTCCTTTTCTTTTCTGTTGCCTCTCTTTTCAAGTTATATTAAAAAAATGAGATAAAAACTATATTCAACTCAATGACAATTTATACAGATAGCCGAGGACTATTCACACTGTGAATTCCTAATTCGTCTAGCTGGATAAAGCCCAAGTAAGTTGGTGTATTATATATTTCCATTTTAATAGTTACCAATGTACAAAATATATTTCATTTATAAATTGTCTTCTGTAGTGCCTGCTTTTAGGGATGTGATTGATGTACCTTTGGTTGTAAGAAGAATATGCACCTGCTCGATGATTCTCCTCTTGTTATGACCTGCAGTGAGATCATCGAGATTGACGATTTTCTTAATATTGGCTTGCATATCACGAATGAGCTTGAACTGAACATCGGATTGAAGAAGAGCGCGCGAGATTGACGATCTTCATGAATGGCTAGTACAGAGATGCACATCATACTCTTCATTGATTTAATTTGGATCTGGAAAGGTATTTTATTACCTTCTTCATTTCATCAATGGCGGAACATATATCCAGACGATTTTAGGGTTACGATTTTATATATGAACTGAACTAATATGATGTAGTGGTGATCAGAAGGATTATTCATCGTGGAACTGATGGTGATTAAGGTTAATCTTGGATCTTTAGTGTTGCGAGAGTGTGGATCGGAAATTGTTGTTGATCGGCGATGGAGGTAGAAATGGTCGATTAAGGTAGGATGGAGGAGGGAGGCGATCGATGGAGAACGAAGAGATGTGCAGAAGACGATAGAGAGAGAGAGAGAGAGAGAGAGAGATTTAATCGGGGGCATTAAAAGTATTATTTTATTCCTAAAATGCCCCCGATTCATTTTAAAATCATACCCTCATGTCTAATTTTGTCTATGTATTTACAAAAATGCCACAATGCATCTTGGCCATCCTTGTTTTTGATCCAACACTCCACTTTTAGTTATCGGGATCTCGGGAAACTATTGGTTCTAAAATGATCTTATCTCTCTCTCTCTCTCTCTCTCTCTATATATATATATATATATATATATATATATATATATATATATATATATATATATATATATATAGGAGAGTGTTCAATCGAGAACACTTCTTATTGTGAGAACATTTGAGAACAAATTTTGACTAAACAATTTTTTTTAATTAAAATCGTCATACAATATATAAACCAAGAAATAAGTAAAAAAAAAAAAAAAAAAAAAAACCACTAACCAACACCACTCACCACCCAAACAATACCATCCACCACCACCACCCGTCACCGCCACCCACCTCCACCACCCCCACCAACCACCCAACATCATCACCACCATCCGTCATTGCCAACCACGACTGGTATCTACCACCATCACCATCACTACCCATCACCACCACCCGCCACCACCACTCACCACAACAACCACCCACCCATCACCACCATCCACCTTAACCACCCATCCACCACTATGACCACCACCTGCCGCTACCACCACCCGCCACCCGCCACCATCAGCCCTACCTACCATCCACCAAAACCACCACCCATCACTACCACCTAGCCACTACCCACCATTAGGGATGAGATTTAGAACCGAAAAACCGGATTGGAACCGGAGCCATTAGAACCGAAATATATAGAACCAGTTCCGGGTTTAAAAGTTGGCTTTATCCAGGTTTGGGTCCATTGGGTCTGGGTAAACCGTGTCTAAAAACCGGAACCAGTGTTAGGAACTAGAACCACTTTTAGGGCCGGAACTGGTTTTTGTGAAACGTTTAAAAGATGCATATCTCATTCGTTTTAACTCCGATTGACATGTGATTTATTCCAACATGTAGTTTAGAGTTTGTACATGATTTTAGACTATAAATTTTCATTTTTAGTTTTATATTCATTGATATACTGTCCGCCAAAGTCGATATATCAAAGCTGAAAGTTTTTAGTTTTTTAGTTTTTTTGTATTCTGTGAAACTTTTAAAACATGCATATCTAATTCGTTTGAAGTCGGATTGACATGTAGTTTTTTCTAATTTGTAGTTTAGAGTTTCTACATGAGTTTAGACTATAATTTTGTCATTTTTGGATTAATATTCATTGATTTACAGTACCCCGAAGTCGGGATATCAAAACTGAAAATTTTCAACTTTTCAGCTATTTGTTTTTGTACTTTATATTCTGTGAAAATGTTAACACATGCATATATCATTCGTTTAAAGTCGGATTGACATGCGGTTTTTCTAGAGTGTAGTTTACAGTTTGTACATGATTTTAGATTATAATTTGTCAATTTTGGTTTCATATTCAATGAGTTATAGTCCTGCAAAGTCGGGATATCAATACAAAAAATTTCAAAGTTCAACCCAATAAGTAGTAAGTAATTACCAAAAAATTCTGATTTTTCGGGGTTTTTGGGTTCTAAACCCACTTTATCCGGTTCCAACCTACCCAATTTGATGTTTCCGGGTTTTCTGGTTCTAGACCCACTTTACTCGGTACCGTACCCAGAACCGAACTGGAACCGGTTCCTATATACGGGTCTGGTTTTCGGTTCCACAAAATCCCGTTAACCGATTCTGGTTTTTTCAGGTCCAGGTCCATCCGATCCGAGTTTGGACCCACTTTCATCCCTGCCCACCATTATGACCACCATCCGTCACTACCACCAACTACCGCCCACTACCCATCACCACTACTCGCCACCACCACCCATCACTACCACCCACCATCATCATCCACCACCACCACCATCCATCACCACCGACCACCACCACCACCACGATCACCCCCACCCACCAAAACCACCTCCTACCACCATCACCATAACCTACCCACCTCCACTACTCATCATTACCACCTACCTATTACCCACCATTATGACCACCACCTGTCTCTACCACCAACCACCACCCATCACTAATACTCAGCACCACCACCACCCATCACCACCACCCGCCTCAACCACTTGCCTCCACCACTCGCCACCACTACCCGCCTCCACAACCTATCACCACCACCCGCCTCCATCACCTAACACCCCACCACCACCCATCACCACCGACCACCACTACCCATCACCACCGACCACCACCACCCATCACCACCATCCACAACCATCACCTCTACCCACCACCGACCACCACCCATCACCACAACCCCCCTTCACCATCCATCACAACCACCCGCCACCACTAACCCACCCATCACCCATCAAAACCACCATACACCATCACACCCCCACCACTAACCACCACCCACCCACCCACCACCACCTATCACCATCACCCATCTCCACCACCTACCACCACCAAACATCACTATACACCACCACCACCTGTGATTATGTGTATATAATCACATGTGATTATATGTATTTAATCACATGATTTATATGGACAATATTCTTTTTTGTACATATTATTTTTTCTCCATATAAATCATATCTGATTAGATACACATAATCTCATGTAATTAAATACCCAAGAACAACAACTGAATCATCTACACGAAAATGAATATTTTCCACATAAATTCTATGTGATTAGATACATATAATCACATGTGATTATATGCATTTAATCACATATGATATATGTGGAAAATATTTATATTTGTGTTCTCAATTCAATAATTGTTGTCGTGTATAGAATCATATGTAATTATATGTATCTAATCACATATGATTTATATAAACATCATTATTTTTTATCCATATAAATCATATGTGATTAGATACATATAATCACATGTGATTATATGTATTTAATCACATATGATTGCAGTAGAAAAATAACAATTACTAAATCCAGAATGTGCTAATGAATCTTATCCACATAAATATATGATTATATACATATAATCACATATGATTATATGTATTTAATCAGATATGATTTATGTAGACAATATTTATTTTTGTGGTTTCAATTGAATAATGGCTTTTGTGTATTTAACCACATGTGATTATATGTATATAATCACATATGAATTGAGGTGGACAAGATTCATTTTTGTCTTCTCCATTTAATAGTTATGCTCATGTACTTAATCACATGCGATTATACATATAATCACATGTGGTAAAATTAATGAAAGCAACTATTAAATCGACAAAGCGAAAATGAATTGTGTCCAAATAAATCATATGTGATTCGATTATTATAATCACATGTGATTATATGTATTTAGTCACATATGATTAATTTGGATAAAGATTTGTTTTCATGTTCTTGGTTCAATATTTGTTATCATGTGTATAATCACATGTGATTGTATGTATCTAATCACATATGATTTATATAGACAAGATTCATGTTTTTCCAAATAAAATCATATGTAATTAGAAACATATAATCACATCTGATTAAATGTATTTAATCACATATGATTAAAATGGAAAACAACAATTATTGAATCGAGAACGCGAAAATAGATCTTAGCCACATAAATTATATGTGATTATATACATATAATCACATGTTATTATATGTATCCAATCGCATATAATTTATGTGGAGAATAGTCATTTTTGTGTTCTTGATTCAATAGTTGTTCTTGTGTATTTAATCACATGTGATTATACATATCTAATCACATACGATTTATGTGAATAAGATTCAAATTCGCATTCTCAATACAATAGTTATTATCATGTATTTAATCTTATGTCATTTTATGTATTTAATCACATACAAGGTTCTAAATGGCGTGAGGCATGGCGTGGCGGCAAGGCCAAGCCTCAAGCTTAACGAGCCATGGCGAGCCACGACGTTTTCCATTTACCACATAAATTTATATTAAATATAACTACTTTTTAGAAGTGTTAAATCAACAACTAATAACAAAAAGTTAACAAAAACCACAATACTTGTATCTCCGGTTTAAAAAGACATAACAAAGAGAAAAAAACTGTGTCTCAAACGAAAAAACACGCGCCATAACACGCCATAACGCGCCATGGCGCGCCATATCACGCCTTGCCACGCGTTATGCCTAATAGCAACGTTATGAAGCTTTTCGTAACGGCAAAGCCACGCCTCACGCCATGGCGTGCCTTGGCGCGCGCCATGGCGCGCCTTTTAGAACACTAATCACATACGATTAATATGGACAAAGAAAAAATATTGAATCGAAAACAAAAAAATGAGTCTCGTGCATATAAGTCATATGTGATTATCTATATAATCACATGTGATTTAATACAAGAGAAAAATTAATGAATCGAGAACGCAGAAATGAATCTTGTCTTCTTGTCTCACTAGAAAACAAACGAAATTATTCCTTTCGTTGTTCACTCTACCAGATTAGGGTATCCGTGAACAATAACATAAAACTTATGTAACTCACCTCCTTAAACAGTGTAACTCACCTCCTTAAACATGAAAATCAGCTAGCGTGAGCAAGATGGATCCTTTCCTTTCTGAGAACCTACACAACAATTATAACATTACTGTATTACTCTTATAAAACTTATGTATATAATTTCTTATTTTCTCTTTGATTGTAGTGCTCTTTTTGGGAACTGTTTTCTTACATTTCAACCCATACACACACACACACACACACACACATATATATATATATATATATATATATATATATATATATATATATATATATATATATATATAAGGCTAAGTAGAACATTCTAAAGCTATAAAATCTTATTTATGTCACCCATCCTTGGTTTGCTCTTGGCTGCGCATGCTTAACTGTAGAGTTCTTACGGATCTTCTGTGCTCACGGCTTTAAAATGCATTGTGCAAGGAAGGTATCCACATTCCTTTTAAGGAAATGCTTCATTCTCCTTCCAAGCCGATGCGGGATCAGGTGTAACACACCTTCACCCTCATTGAAGGTTCGACGTCCCTGTCAAACGCATCGATCCGTACCCCAACTCTGATACCAACTTGTATCATCCCAAAAATCATAGTAAATTTTTTTCAAGACCAATTTCATAAACCACAAGTCATACAAAAAATACCTCCAGAACATAGTCATAAAATTAGAGTATTTCTCTCAACATAAACCCCCGGATGATGTATACAATCACGTCTTCGCCTTTCCTCGATCATCTGATGTACCTGAAGCTGTGAAATCAAATTGTAACCCAAAGCTTAGGGAGTTTCCCCTAATATACCCTATATAACAAAGCATATACAAACATGCATGTTGGGTCCACAGTCTCCCGACTGGATTATACCTAGCCCATAGTCTCCCGACTGAATTTCCTCTCTGACCCATAGTCTTTCAACTGGATTGCCCCTCCGGCCCACATTCTTCTGACTAGATTGTACCTGGTTTGTTGGCTTATAGCACAAAGCAGTACCACCTAACCCACCCGCACTATGTCAACATATGTAATAGATAAACATATAACAAACAACTACATGTAATCATAAAGATCTACCAATCTAACAGATCACTACACCATATCATCATCCTATATATCAGGATACATAACACAACTTAGTGGGTTGACATTAGTGCCTTCAACCCATGATTACAGTGAGGAAAAACTCACCTCAAAGTCTAGAAGGTAGCTTAACTGATCACTACTCCAAATAACGACTCTACATGTCACATATACAACAAATAGGGATCCAGCCTCAGTCAAACTTAGTCAAAGTCAATGATCAATAGTTAAAAATTAAAAGTCAACATTCATCGAGTTGCCACATCAAGGCCATCCTTGGCCACATCGTGGTAGCATAACAACATAACAGATGGGTTCTTGGCCAGTAGTCACGTTGTGGCAACATAAGGCCACATCGTGAGGATTGGTCTGGATAACTTAACCTATTAAGCCATTTTCCTACAACTCCAAGAGATCCAAAGCTCATAAGTGGTCCTTCCTACTTTATCCATTAAGACACCTAAATAAGTCAAGATCCCAAACCTTAAATCCTTAAAGGTAACCAAAGGCATGAAGGCACCCATTAAGCTGCTAATCCCTAAAGTTACTCTTCTAAAGTTTGCAGAAGGATTTCCTACACATAGTGGACCATAAAAATCATAGCTTTATGGACATGTGCCTTTCCATTTTAGGTCAATACATGGAAATTAGGAAGTCATAGCTTAAGCATGGGACCAAAACTCCATAGATCCTCAAATTTGGAACCTATGACACTAAGATGACCACATGGACCCATAAAGTTGTCAACCTTATGAGATCCAACCTTCCAAATTCCCACAACATGAAGATTAAGGTACAAAAGGGGTAAATCTAGAGACAAGTAGCATAAAAAATTGGATCTTAGGGACTTACAAGAGTCCAGAAAACGTACATAGGGTGGATGGGGAGACTTGCTTGCTAAAACGAAGCTCAAGGGCATATTCTTCTTCTTTAAAAAACCACTAAAAACTATAAAAACTCAAAGGTTGGCATTGGAGGCTAGGGTTTGCTCTTGGAGGCTAAGGGAGAGTGTTTGAGGCTGAGGGTGGGCAACCCTAGCCATCACATCCCAAAAATAGGGGCACAAACACCGGGTTAGGGTTTGTCATTAAACAACAGCCAGGCCATGGCGAACAAATGCCACGTGGTGGAAATAACTTAGTCTACACGTAATAACTACCCATGGCCACGTCGAGGGGCTCCATCACCACATTGTGGCCACCGGGAATTCAAAATTTTAAAATATAATACATTAAAAGAGACATACCTGAAACTTGGTGTTACAACAAAACCCCACTTGAATCAAACTCTAGAAGCTCTTGAGGTCAAAATCAACATCAGTGGAGATGGTGAGAAGCTCAATCACATTTTTCTCCTTACAAGGGAATGGATGCATCATATTTCTCCAAAGTTTACCATTTGGTTCCTCAAGTTTGCTAGTTTTGGGCAAAACCTACCAGTCCCCAATGCTTTTGATTTTAATTTGAGTTTTGACATAACAAGTCCTTCTCCATTCATTATGTGAATTTTGTAGTCCCTTCCATTAATTGAGTCAGCCCTTCGGTCAACTAACATTTCCAATTTGACAGTTTCAGCCCTATAACTTTTAAAATGTTATTATTTTCACTCCTAAATTTCTAAACTTCATACCAACTAATGATATGACTATTTGTGACATCCCTAATTTTATGGCCAATTAAAAAATTTTATTTATGCTTATTTAAAATAGGGTATTATTTTATAAGTGTGAAATTTGTCTGATAACATTATTAATGTGAGATAATACCAATATTAAAGCATTTCATAAGAATAGTTTTTTTATTAATACTTTAAAACTTTGAATGTCATAACTATTGAATTAGGTATCTAAGCACATAACTATAATTGGTATGTACTTGATCTGATAGTAGCATGGTCCTTTTGGGTTGCCTTCACCATAGCAACTTGACAGGATGACTTTTGGAGAGAAAGGTTATTTAATGGTTTATTATTATTTAAAAGAATAATATATTAATTAGAAATCGTATTTTATTAGTATTTAATTAGAAATTAATTTGGTATTAATTTTGGGATTAAAGGAACTGATTAAAAGTACGGGGACTGCTATTGCAAATCAATGATAGTTGCAGTATTGAGCTGATGGACTCCCTTTTAAAGGGTTGGACGAAATCTATAGGAGGCCCTATAGAATTCGTCCAAGGCCTTCTAGAAGGAGGGTTCATGGCCTGCATGGAGCCTAAGAAAGGATTAGGTTTTCCACTTGAAAACCCTAGCAACCACAACTATTTAAAGACCCCTTGACCTCCCAATTTTGGCCATTGCTTCCAAGAGAAACCCCAGCTGAAATTTTGCCCTCTCTCTCTCTCTCTCACTCATCCTTTGTTTTTGGTGTCCGTGACTCCATTAGAGGTTCAACACTTGGGGCACTCAAGCTTTCAAGAGTCAAGATCATCCGTAGATTACTTGTTATTACAAGATAACAAGAAAGGTAACATCCAAACCCTAGTTTCATAGTGTTTTCTGAAAATGTATACTAGTATTAGGGTTATTGCTTTGGAAGATCTATTTGTATGTATAACTAGAGAAAAACTTAGATCCAAAGCAATTAGGGTTGCATGAACACATAGGAATGTTGTTATGTTCAAAACCCAACAATGGTATCAGAGCCTAGGATGTTTTTATGTTATATTTGATTCAATAGTGATCTGTCCAAATCAAAAAATCAAGCAGAATTGCAATCTGCCTGATGAACTCGACGAGTTGGATGAACTCGATGAGTTCATGCCCTGACTCAACGAGTTGACTCGTCTGTTGGCTGACTTTCCGAATTTTTGATCTATATTTTATTAGAATAATTACCATAACTCGTTTTTATCTCCATAAATTGATTTTATTGAATGATAATTTGAATTCCATATCAAAATAGATGGATTTGGTCAAATTTTAATATAATGTCTAATTATATGATTGATTAATTATTTAAAATTTGAACTAGTAATTTGGAAAAGTTTCTAATTGCACCCTTTAAGCTTTGAATTTTAAAATTTAATTAAAAGGTTAATTTTGAAATATTAAATTCTAAAACCCTAGTATTTTAAAAGTATAAATTACAGCCTTATACTATTATAATATTAAAAGTTTACTATATATATATATATATATATATAAGATATGTCAGTCTTACCGTTAGTAGGCCTCATTCACGAAGCTGTCTTACAGCTAGTAGGCCTCATTCACGAAGCTAGTCTATAAGGGATGTTTAAGGAAGCGGCCTATACAATGACCGTTATTGGGTATCCACTCTTACCTACCGCACTCTTGACTAGTGCGGGGTCGTTATCCAAATGGGTAGGATAGGACATTAATTCTGTCATTAATAAGTATAATGATAAATATAAAGTAACTAAATGTTTTTATAAATTCTGAATCTTAGTTACTTTAGGAAAATGTGAATTTGATGCTAATCCATGAAATTGCACATTGCATTTTGTCAAGTCGTTAGTGGAGCATGTGTGGTTAACCGATACACCAACTTGGACTAGGAAAGTGTGGCACTGGGTAGCTCGTAAATTATCATTGATCAATGGAGTGTGTGGTGTGAACCAACACATTGATTAGGTGGTAAAATACAACGAGAGTACCAAGCTAATTTGCATGGTTATTCACACATTGTTTGTGATCCTCGGTATCCTAGTCATAAACTTGAAGGGCATAATCGAGATTAAATGTGCCATTGAAAAGTTCAATGAATCTCAAAAGATCTAGGAATTTCATTTAATAAAACCTAATTTACTTAAATTTTGTTTCCGTGGTGGAATTGGTAAATCGTCATTTACCTACCTTCAAATAATTTACAATTGGATTACGACATCCCTCTTCCAAATTGTGAATTATTGTGTTGTGTCCTACTCTTGATATATCATTTGGGTGTTATATTGAGGATTTCCTATCTAATAATACTTGTCCTTCTTCTTTTGCAGATGTATTCTTCAAACAACGTTTCTGGCTCCTCAAACAAGAAATCCTCCAACACTTTCTCGCTCTTGAGCATCTGCACAAAGGTGACATTCGATGGGTCCAATTTCAATTATTGGATTTGCAACATTCCTCAATAAGTGTAACACCCCGACTCCCAGGTATAAAAATTAAAGCTTATATTCGCATTCTTAGACCTACTCAACGAGTTAGATGCCCCAACTCGTCGTGTAGAAGCGGATCAGGCCGCGTGATTGATGAGGTATACTCGGCGAGTTGGAGGACCCCAACTCGATGAGTAGGAGCTGAATGGGAAAACCCTAATTTTTAGGGTTTGCAACCTATTTGAAGGACTTAATCTGCATCCTTTGGCCTCCCTTATCACCTCATTACCCAGAGAAGGAAATCCTAGCCGAACTTTACTACCCCTTATGTTTGTGAGGCTAAGAGAGTGTTTATGATGCATTTGTTGAAGAAGTTTGAAGGTTGAGAAGCTTGGAAGGGGAAGGAGCTTGTAGATCCAGCATCTACATCGTTTTGGTTTCCATTTAAAGGTAACAAGCTGTTACCTTGATCATTCTAGTGTTAGATCTCCTTATTCATGGGTTTAAGGCCATTTTTGGCATATTTATGGGTCATTTCGGGTATTAGGCATGATCTGAAGTTGTAACTTCAGATCTGGACTCCTCTAAGTCCTCGTAGTCATAAAGTTATTGAATTTATCAAGGTTTGGCCCTTCTCTTTGGCTTAAACCTCTCCCTTAGATTGGTTTTAGCATTTAAGACCTTGCATGCACGTAAAGTTTGCAACTTTACATGGAAACCATGCCCTAGGAGGCTAGATCTACAATTTGGAGCCTTGGTCTTAGTTAAAAGCGTCTGAATAAGAAAAATACTGAAGAGACTCGATGAGTTGCATGGTCAACTCGACGAGTCGGATGAAGATTGCCTGTTTTAATTTTGCATGGACTCGACGAGTCAGTAAGATGACTTGACGAGTTGGTTAGGGTTTTCCCGACGTGTTGGACACTACATGGACTTGACGAGTTGTCTGGAAACTCAGCGAGTCGACTACGGGAATTCGTGATTTTCTGAGTTCTGAAGAGACTCAGCGAGTCTATTGCACTCATCGAGTTAGGTCAACATGGACTATTGACCTTGATCGTTAACTTTGACACTGACAAAGGGTTGAACAGTTTGACTTCTGGGGGGTATTTTAGTAATTTGGGAATTTATGAAAATTTATCATTGGTGGATGTAGGTGATTGAGTTTGGAGCTGTATTTGAGGAGTTTGACATTTATCATCCCGAGCTACTTGTGAGGTGAGTTGTCCTCAATATACTAACATGGTAGAATGCACCAATGTTGGCCCTTTTCAGATTTGTATCTGGGTTTATTGCATGATGATATGTTTAGTGACCTACTAGGTCAGTATCCCAGTATATAGGCCGGTATCCTGGTATATAGGATGATACTATGTTAGTGACTGGTTAGGTCGGTATCCTCGTTATAGGATGATACTATGTTAGTGATCTGTTAGATATGTATGACTATCTGTACATGCTAACTAGCGTATGATATTTATTTGCACATGATTTTTTGATTGGGGGTTGGGTTGAGGCGGTCATGCTTTGTGCTTGTGCCAAAATACCCAGGGCGGACCGGATAGACTACAGACCCGGTTAGGATGTACTAGTCAGGCCGAAGGCCCGACGAGTGGTCCGGATAGGCTGAAGGCCCTGAGAGGCGGTCCAGACATGTCGATGGATCGAAGAGCGGTCCAGGTAGACTGATGGCCTTGCGAAGCGGTCTAGTCAGGCCGATGGCTCATTATGCATGTTGTATGTTTATATAATATTGATATGGTTTGTATGGAGTTGGTATTTTAGGGGAACTCACTAAGCTTCGGGCTTACAGTTGTTGATTATGTTTCAGGTACTTCTGATGATCGTGGGAAGTCGAAGGCGTGATCGTGCACTATGTTTTTATGATTTGATTTTGGGGTACTCTGACATGAAACCATTTTGAAAACAAATTTGTAATAATTATTGGTTTTTGAATGATTAAAACAGTTTTAAATTGGCATGATTTTTATGGGTATTACAAGTTGGTATCAGAGCCTTGGTTTGAGTGAATTGAAGGAAACACTCGTGTGTCTCCAGTCTCAAACTAAGGAAAAGATTTTAAAATGATATTTCAAATGGTTTTCAAAATACTACAGGAGGATGCAAGTGTATGATCAGCTGGAGCCAGTAAGTAGACCCCAAAATACCTTACAGATTATTTGATGTTGTGATATGATACAATAGCATGCAAGTACTAGGCTAGAGATCTTCAGGAATTGCATGATAGAATTGTCTGATTATATGATGCCTAATAGCCTAGGGTTTTTCCTTATATGAAATTGACATCATTATTGTAGTTGCTTAGTGTATGCATCACGACCGTACATAATTAAGATCTTATAGCCTGAGAATGTTTGGTTTGGCCTTATTTCCTGTTCTTGTTTGATAAAGGGTTTAGGGTAGGATCAGGTATTTGAAAGTCTATAGGGTCCAACATTATGTATGGCTAGCATACACAAGTATTGCAGGGTTGATGGAAGTTTCATGGGTGGGTTGTGCGGGGTCAATAGGCCAGTTATGAGATATTTAGCCTTCCTCTAAGAGTGAGGATTGAGTACGCACCATGCTTACATATATTTTTAGGGCATTGTGATGATATTTGAAACAAATATGGGTAGGTTTGGAAGGTAGTATGGGCCCGTACTACTGATTGCACAGGACCCATACGCGTAGCAAGGAAGTCACATCCTGTAGGGCTTTGTTGGGAGTTGGTTCCTGGATTATTATTTCGAATGTCTGATATCTTCTTGGCATATTTTTAGCATGGTGGTTACTAGATGATTTGTGACTGGATCTAGATCAGGATTAGGAGATGGCGGTTAGGAGGGACCGACAGTGTTTGAGGTCATTGGTCAGATGAGGTCGGATGAGCTGGACGCCAAGATTCAAGAGATCCCGCATGATGAGGTTGCTAATCTGTTCCTGGCATAGTTTTTGGAGATGTTTGGGTCTATTAAGATCGCCATGGTTGAGTACTTTGATGATCGCTATGCAGCCATTGCTGAGACGGCTGCCACAGCAGCTTCTACAACTGTAACGGCGACCGGGGGGGGGGGGGATCCAGTCAGGCTTTTCAGTACCAGGACTTTGATAACATGAAGCGCCTGAATTTTGAAGGGATTCAAGACCTGATTATAGCCATGAGGTGGCTATCCGATATGGAGGGATGTTTCTTCACATACTTATGTCCTGCTGACTAAAAGGTCAGATGTGCCCTGAACTTGCTGAGGCCCGGGGGAATGGAATGGTGGAGGTTGATGACAGGTCCTACACTGATGATCAGAGAGATGTAGTTACTAGGGGAAGTTTAGGGATATCTTCCATGCAAGCTACATTCCATGGGTTGAGCGCGAGCGAATGACACAGGAGTTTCTGGATTTGAGGTAGGGTGTGGAGATGGTGACAAAGATCACCCGTATGTTCACTGAGATGGTGATGTTTTGCTCGAAGTTTGCTTTTGAGTAGGCTCAAATGACACGTTATCTGAGCATGCTCAAGGCCGGTATCCATCAGTTTGTTGCTACCCAACGCTGTGATACACTACTGGAGTTACAGGAGGCCGCTAAGCGGCGTGAGCTTGAGATCGAGTTACAGTTACGGGAGCAGAGGCAGGCCCCAATGCAGTCACAGCCGATGCCAAAGCGATCTAAGACCGCTGATTCTAGGTCGGGAGGACATCAGGGTCGAACTTGTGTCAAGTGTGGGAAGGGTCACTCGAGGGTTTGTAGGTCTTGTAATACATGTCACAAATGCGGCAAGGAGGGGCACTTTGTTAGGGATTGCGCCAGCCATCCCCAGTTCAGGATATGAGGATTTGCTACCACTACCATCAAGTTGGTCACGTGAAAACCAACTGTCCACAGCTAGCTGCCAGGCCGACGTAGGCTCCAGCACTGGCTACACTCAGGATTACTGACAGGGGTCAGGGTAGAGTAGAGCCTCTGAAGGCTCATGGACAATCCTTCCAGCTTATAGCCGAGGAGGCCAGGACTCCACCGGATGTGGTTTCTGGTATGTTTCTACCCTATATCTTATTGATTATATTTATTTTATACTTATATGTTGTGTAACGCCCGTAGATCAGGGCTAGTCAATTTAGAGACGATAGGCGTCAAAAACGAATTTTTGATGAAAGATTATTTAGAATGAATAATCTTAACTAAGTTATAGTATATGTTACAAGGTTTCTGTGCATATAAAGAACGCCGAAATCCAAGTTATAACGAAGAAATTATGGCATGTCGAAGTTTCGCGACAGAACCGGCACGACGTTGAATGAAGTAAAAAGTGAATTTACGTTAGAGTGATATTTAGCCTTAGCGATCTAAATGAAAGTCGTAGAGTTCGTTAAACCATGAGCGTGCATAAAAAGAACGCCCAAATCTGACTTCGTATGAAGAAGTTATGATTTTTCGAAGTTTCGACTTAGCGGTATGCAGCCCGAATACTCGATTCGAGACCGAGCGGTTTTTAGCCGAAACGATCTAAATGAGAATCGAAGATCTCATTAATTTTAGTAAAACGATAAAAAGATAGGCGAAAACGGACGTCGGATGAAGAAGTTATGATTTTATAACGGAGTTTTCTTGTCCCGGCCTACTAAAAATAAATAATAAAAATAAAGTCAAAATTAGCCGACGGAGTCTAAACTAAAGTTGTAGAACGTAGTCTCACCTACGCGGGGATATAAAGAACGTCGAAAATGGAGTTCGTATGAGGAAGATATGAATTTTTGAAGTTTATTAAATATTTTCGATATTTAATTTAAATATAAATTCGATATTATCCGGAAGGGGGGGGGGGGAGTCAGCGTTCTTATCCCCATTACGCCCAGCGTAATTTAGAATTACGCCCAACGTAATTCGGGTTTCTAGCCCCCTATAAAAGGAAGTCGAGGGAAGTCGAGTTCTATTGCTCCATTCTTCCTTCCTCTCGCGTTTTTACCTCGTTTTGCGTGCAACTTATACCCCGAAGCCCCAGTATCATTCCCAAGCCCCGAAGCAAGTCCTGAGGCCCCGAAGATCCCGAGAAGTGCAATTCCCAAGCCGAAGCTCTGCCCGCGAGGAGTCCGGTTTTTGTGAAGATCTTCCAGATCTGCCGAAGAATACTCCTTCTACAAGCCGTAGTGCTGTCCGATCATCTTCTAATCAAGTGAGTGTGTAGTTACTTTCTTCTAAACACATAAATATTAAGTATTTGCTATGAAATATGTGCTATGTGTATAATATAAAGATGTTTATATGTGTGAGTGTGTGGTCACTTTCTTCTAACACACAAATATTAAGTATTTGTTATGAAATACGTGCTATGTGTTTATATATTATTTGTTTATTTGAGATATTGGTGGAATGGATGAACTATATAGGTTTTAATGAGTTAAACTGTATATGTAATTTATATCTACAAATATGTTGGGTAGGACATGGGTAGATGAGATCCGTGAGTATGGATCAGATCAAGAGGTTAGTTTTAGATCTGTTACTATGGATTAGACCAAGAATGTAGTTTTAGATCCGTGAGTATGGATCAGGTAAAGAGATAAACTTGCTATTAGTCCGGGAGTATGGATTAAGACTAAGTTAATTGTCCCTAGTCCGGGAGTATGGATTGGGCACAGTTATAGATCCGGGAGTATGGATCATATATGGATTAAGATTAAGTTAATTGTCCCTAGTCCGGGAGTACGGATTTGGCACAGTTATAGATCCGGGAGTATGGATCAAATCAGGATTAAGGTATAGTTAATTGCCCCTATTCCGGGAGTATGGAATGGGTACAATTATTGATCCGGGAGTATGGATCAGATCAGGAGGTTAGTTTTAGATCCGTGAGTATGGATCAGGTAGTTTTAGATCCGTGAGTATGGATCAGGGGAAAAGGTTAGTTTTAGATCCGTGAGTATGGATCAGGTTAAAAGGTTAGTTTTAGATCCGTGAGTATGGATCGGGTGAAGAGGATAGTTTTAGATCCATGAATAGGGATCAGGTAAAGAGGTAAATTTTAGATACGAGAGTTTAGATCGTGTCGTTGTGAGGATCGATGGGGTGGGATAAGAGTTGCCTTTATATAGTGAAATTGTACAAGTTTGAATGGTCTATATTTATAAATATATGATATAATATTGTGGGATGAAAACCCTATATGCTCACCAGGCTCCCAAGCCTGACCCACTCAGTTTTCTCTGTATCACAGGTATCAATACGGAGACATATTTCACAGAGAGATTTAAAGGAGATATAAATCATTAGTGTAATTGAATGTAAGTTCTGTTTATGCTTATATGTCTGTATCGGAACATGACATCCCGAGGTTTTATTATTAAATGAAAATACATTCTCTTTGAGAAATGTTTTGATAAGTTATTATCATATCTTGTTTTGGGAACAAATTCCGCAACCGTTTACTTTAAAAGATTACTCTGATTTTATAAAACAAAGCATAAACAAATTGGTCTTTTCTAGCCGTGAAAATGGGGATGTCACATGTTGTACCTATGATTAGTTACGTTCTTAGTGAACTCCTTACCTGCTTTGGTATTATTTGACTCGGTGGTGAGTCTGTCTTTTGTCTCTCAATCATTTAGTAGGGAGTTTGGTTTGCCAGTAGGAGAGGTAGAGTGTCCGTTGTGAGTCTCTATCGCCAACGAACACGGGATTTCTGCTTCTTCAGTCTATTGGGGTTGCCTGTTGGAGATCATCGGAGTATCTTTCCTGATAGTGTTTGTCACACCCCCAAACCAGAACGGCGGAAACGTTTGGGGGCGGAGGACGTCATATTCAGTATCATAACAGTTTATAAAAGGGAAAGTACACACCACCATACATAAAGGTTTTAAAAATGTTTACATCGTTGTATTCATTACATGTTCAAAAGATAAATGCATAAACATCTTTCAAAAGAAGTAAATAATGCCAGCGCGTTATTCACCAAAAGTTGATTTCCAAACCTGCTTAACGATTCCCTGAGAATACAAGTTATTTCAAAGAAAAAGTGTCAACAATTAAGTTGGTGAGTTCATAAGTGATTTAGAAACATTAAATGTCATTCCAAAAACGAGTGTATATTTTCCAAGAAAATCCCATATTTCCTTATAAAAGTGTGAAATGCATGAGAATGTTGGTATTGAAAAACATAGATAGTTGAAACAAGATAATCCCTTATTTTCCTAATAGTTGTTTGTTTAATGTTCAAGGCTAACATTTTGAAGCAATCCACATGCTTTAGAAAAGTTTTAAACATAGATTTATATAATAAACCTATTAGAAGATTTCAGTTTGTTAGATAATGAATAACCGTAGTAGCTACTTATTCATTATTCAAAGGTACTATAATAGTTGTATATCCGATGAGTTTTATAACCATACTAAACATAATATGCCTGTAGCGACGTTCTTCAGGAGTCGTAGCGTTATGACAAACTGTCACCCCAAAAGACGGACTGTAGCTAACAGCCAGGGTGCGGGATCATGACTTCCCGTATAGATCTATACACATTTGACACGTTCTCCGAACGGGAGACTCTGGTTATAGACAGGACTTGTAGCGATACCTTTTATCTAAAAGGCAGTGTTTGAAGATATACACGTCTCATGGATTCTCAACTAAGTCTGTATTAAAATGATAGTTTTGTATGCAAAGTTTATCCTTTTTCACAATGTTTGACCAACATAAATCTCAAGTTTTTAGAATATATGAAACGGTTTAACAACGAAAGATGCTTTGGTGTTACTAAATACTTTGTATAAATCTATTGCATGCAAAGTATAACAAGAGTTTTCGCATAATAGAACTAAATCACAAGTGATTCATTTGATAGAAACGAGTAAAGGAGATTTTTATGAAATACACGATAATAACGGTATGTTTACTTGTATTCCTCCCCTAAAAGAGTATAAAAACGTTTAAAATGTATTTAAAGAGTGTTCGAAGGGGGATATGAACTCACTTGATAGTTTGAAGATAGCGAGATGGAAAACCGGACAGAGTTTCGCCTCGGGAAACAGACTTTTCTCGGGACTCTCGGGAATCTCGGGAGTAAAATCGACCCTCGGGACTTGAGCAAAAATGACCAGGGCTTCGGGTTTGAATGGCACGGAAATCGAGGCAAGATCATGAGAGAAAGGAGAGAATTGAGCATTTTTTCGGAAAGCCTCGCATTCTATTTATAGGGGGGTCTGAGAAGCCTCGTACGCGGGGTGTACGCTCGTACGCAGCGCGTATGCGTACGTCATGCATTACCGAAGCCTCGACTGCCTCGGCTTATGATTGGACGGCGGGTCGGACGGGTCGGTCGGACGGGCGGGTCGGACGGGTCGGTAGCCTCGCATAGGGCGACGTGGACGATCCGAGGCCAAGGCCCTCGGGTACGCAGGGCGTACAGGGGTACGCGGCGCGTACCTCGGATGAGGACGCTGACTCCTCTTCGGATAATACTCGATTTTTGAATTAAATAAATATATAATTTATTTAATAAACTTCAAAAATTCATATCTTCTTCATACGAACTCCGTTTTTGATGGGCTTTATATCCACACGTAGGTGAGACTACGCTCTACAACTTTCGTTTAGACTCCGTTGGCAAATTACGAAATTATTTTTATTATTTATTTTATAACTCATCGTGTTTAAGGAATTTCTTTAAAAATTCATAACTTCTTTATCTGACGTCGGTTTTTGCCAGACTTTTTACCGCTGAAATACCATTGTCGAGACCTTTGATTCTCGTTTAGGTCATTCCGGTCAAAAGTCGTTCGATCTCCGATTCGAGTTTTTAGCTGTCTGCTGCTAAGCCGAACTTGGAAAAATCTTAATTTCAATATACGAAGCCGGATTTGAGCATTCTCTTTAAGTATGTTCCCGGTTTAATGATATTACACATAATAGGAATTTAATAGATACTTTTTGGGGCATTTTATTCCCAAAGTAAATTTTATTACCCCAATATGGTTACAATACTTGACTTTTTAGGTCAATACAAAGAGTTGAAATATCGGGTTGTTACATTATCCCCCCGTTAGAGGGAATTTCGTCCCAAAATTTTAATACAAAATAGAAGTCTTAGGGACTGAGGAAGAGGTGCGGATACTTCTGTTGCATTTTGTCTTCCCGTTCCCATGTGAATTCGGGTCCTCTCTTAGCATTCCATCGAACTTTTACTATTGGAATGCGACTCTGCTTAGTTCGTTTAACTTCCCTATGCATGATCTCGACGGGTTCTTCCACAAAGTTAAGATTTTCGTTTAGCTCGATTTCATCGAGTGGAATTACAAGTGTTTCGTCGGACAAACGCTTTTTCAGGTTCGATACGTGGAATACTGGATGTACTTTGTTAAGCTCGATTGGAAGTTGGAGTTTGTAGGCCACTGGACCAACTCTCGAAATGATTTCGAAGGGTCCAATGTACCGAGGATTTAGCTTTCCACGCTTCCCAAAGCGTATCATGCCCTTCCAGGGTGAGACCTTCAGTATTACCCGGTCGCCAATCTGGAATTCCAAGGGTTTACGTCTCCTGTCGGCATAGCTCTTTTGCCTATCTCTTGAGGACTTCAGTCGTTCTCGTATTTGCACGATCTTTTTAGTCGTTTCTATGATGATCTCTGGACCAGTGAGGGTGCTATTAGGGACTAGACCTTTTGCCAATTGTGTGTCGCCCACCTCCGTCCAGCACAGGGGTGATCTGCACTTACGGCCGTAAAGGGCTTCGAATGGAGCGGTCTTGATACTAGTATGGTAACTATTGTTATAAGTGAACTCGACCAAAGGCAAGTGAACATCCCATTCCTTGCCAAAGTCGATTACACATGCTCGCAACATGTCTTCCAAGGTTTGGATCGTCCTCTCACTCTGTCCGTCAGTTTGGGGGTGGTATGCCGTACTCATATCCAACCTTGTCCCCATGGATTTCTGCAGTGATTGCCAGAATCTGGAAGTGAATCTGCTATCTCTATCTGAGATGATGGACATCGGTACGCCATGAAGTCGTACGATCTCCCGGATGTAGGTTCTTGATAGTTTTTCCATCCTATCAGTTTCCTTGATCGGTAAGAAATGGGCTGACTTGGTTAATCTGTCGACGATTACCCAAATAGTATCTTGGCCACTCTGAGTTTTGGGCAGTTTGGTTATGAAGTCCATGGAAATCTGCTCCCATTTCCACTCAGGTATTTCAGGTTATTGGAGTAGACCTGAGGGTTTCTGGTGTTCTATTTTTATCTTGGCGCAAGTTAAACACTTGCTCACATAAGTAGCAATCTCCGCTTTCATGTTTGGCCACCAGTAGAGTTGCTTGAGATCTAGATACATCTTGTCTGACCCTGGGTGTACGGAGTATGGGGTCCTGTGTGCCTCACTCATAACTACCTCTCTGAATCCACCAAACTTGGGTGTCCAGATCCGGTTCATGAGGTAGCGTGCTCCGTCACTCTTGATTTCTAAGTTCTTGTCCATTTCCCTAAGGGCCTCACCTGCCACGTTTTCAGGTTTCAAGGCCTCTATTTGTGCTTCCTTGACTTGCGTTGACAGGTGCGAATGGATCGACATAGCTAATGACTTCACTCTTCGGCCAGAGTACTCCTTTCGACTAAGGGCATCGGCTACGACGTTTGCCTTTCCCGGATGATAGCGAATCTCACATTCGTAGTCGTTGAGCAATTCGACCCAACGTCGTTGTCTCATGTTTAATTCTTTCTGGTCGAAGATGTGTTGGAGGCTCTTGTGGTCTGTAAAGACAGTGCACTTGATACCGTAAAGATAGTGCCTCCAGATTTTAAGAGCGAAGACCACTGCTCCAAGTTCTAAGTCATGAGTGGTGTAATTGACCTCATGCATTTTCAGTTGTCGTGAGGCATATGCAATCACCTTTCCCCTCTGCATTAGCACACAGCCCAGCCCTTGCTTCGAAGCGTCGCAATACACCACAAAGTCTTCGGTCCCTTTCGGAAGAGAAAGGATGGGTGCACTGCAAAGGGCTTGTTTCAAAGTCTGAAATGCAGCATCTTGCTTTTCTCCCCAGTTGTAGGTCACACCTTTCTGGGTTAAAGCAGTAAGAGGCTTTGCGATGCTGGAGAAATTCTGTATGAACCTTCGGTAATAACCGGCAAGACCTAGAAACTGGCGAATCTCAGTTGGTGTGGTTGGTGCAGACCAGTTTTCGATAGCCTTGATCTTTGAGGGGTCCACGTGGATTCCTTCCTTGCTGACCACGTGACCGAGGAAGTCCACCTTTCTAATCCAAAACTCACATTTTGAGAATTTTGCATAAAGTCTCTCAGTTCGCAACGTCTCTAAGACTTGTCTCAGGTGTTGACTATGTTCCTCTTTATTCTTTGAATAAATGAGTATATCGTCTATGAATACTATCACAAATTTGTCTAAGAATGGACGACATACCCGATTCATTAGATCCATGAATACGGCCAGGGCATTAGTTAGTCTGAACGACATCACTACGAACTCATAATGTCCGTATCTCGTTTGGAAGGCCGTCTTGGGAACATCACTCTCTAGGACACGCAGCTAGTGATACCCCGACCTTAGATCGATCTTGGAGAAGTAGTTGGCTCCTTGGAGTTGATCGAATAAGTCGTCAATTCGGGGGTAGGGGGTATCGGTTCTTGATGGTAAGTTTGTTGAGTTCTCGGTAGTCGATGCACATCCTGAACGATCCATCTTTCTTTTTCACGAACAATACGGGTGCTCCCCATGGCGAGAAGCTCGGCCTGATGAATCCTTTTCCAAGTAGTTCATTCAGTTGGCTGGATAGCTCCTGCATCTCTGCCGGGGCTAACCGATAGGGTGCTTTGGCTACCGGGGTAGCTCCGGGGATTAGATCGATTCTGAACTCGACTTGTCTTGCGGGTGGTATTCCTGGAAGGTCCTCGGGAAACACGTCGGGAAAATCGCATACGTCAGGCACATCCTTGATGTCCCGGACTTCGCGTTTCACGTCTACAACATGCGCTAAAAATGCATGACACTCCTTGCATAGGTACTTCTGAGCTTGGATACTTGAGATGATACTAAGAGTGGTACTAGGTTTGTCGCCCAAGACAAGGAAGGTTTCGCCGGTTGGCAGATTAAGGCGAACGACCTTATCGTAACATAGAATGTCCGCACGATGTGTACTCAGCCGATCCATGCCAATGATGACATCGAAATTCTTAATCGAGAATGGCATGAGGTTGATTTGAAAGAGATTATCGTTTAGAGTTAGGGTGCAGTTTAAATATATCTCCTTAGTGCCTTCGGTTTTCCCGTTGGCCATTTCTACTATGAACGGTTCACTTAATGATTGTGGTATTGGTTTTAGCATGCTTTTAAAGTCGTGACTCACAAAACTCCTTTCCGCTCCATTATCAAACAAAATGCATGCATACGAGTTATCGAGAAGAAATGTACCCGTAACAACAGTGGGGTCCGCAATGGCTTCATCTTGTCCCATTGCGAAAACTCGGCCTCTTCCGCCGGTATTCCTGTTGTTTGTCTTCGGGTAGTCCTTGCGGTAGTACCCTGTGTCTCCGCACTCAAAGCAAGTGCGGCTTACTCCGGTATTAGCAGTGGGGGCGGATTGTTGGGTTGGCTCCTTGCAATAGCGGGCTGTATGACCCTTCTTATTGCACCTGGTGCATTGAAGGTCACGGCAGAGACCGTGGTGGTGGAAGTTGCACTGGTTACATTTCGGTAGTTTTCCATTGTATGAACTTGTGGGGGCAGAGTTGGTAGGTACAGTAATATCGTGGGTCGCTATCACTTGTTGTTTCTTGGGGTTCTCCTGGAGGGTTTGTCCCCTCCTCTTATTCCAAGGCTTACTCTGGCCCTGAGCCTCCCTAGGTGGATTTGCGGCTGCTGTAATGGTACTCTATTTCACTCCGTGGTCGATGAGTCGTTGCGCCAGATGTTTAGCGCTGTTGTAGGTGATAGGGTTGGAAGCTAGGACATGCCCTTGAATCTGGGGTGACAACCCGCAAATGTACCTTTCGACCTTCTTTGATTTTGGGTTGACCATGGTAGGGCACAAAGCAGCGAGATCGTTGAACCTAGCTGTGTAGGCGACCAGATCAGACCCAACCATTTTCAAATTCCAGAGGTCCTGCTCAAGCTTTTGCACTTCACCCCTTGGGCAGTATTCTTCCAGTAGTAGTACCTTCAGTTCTTCCCAACTCATGGCGTTAGCGACAGTGAGCGTCACTGAGTTCACATGGCTTTTCCACCAAGTCAGGGCTCGATCTATGAAGGTGCAAGCAGCGAACTTAACCTTGCTTGTTTCTTGGCACGAGCAGATCTCGAAGACCGTTTCGATCTTTTCGAACCATTGCATTAGTGCGATGACTCCTCCACTGCCATTAAAAGTCTTTGGCTTCGAGTTGGAGAACTCCTTGTAAGTACACTCCCTTACATGGCCCTGGCCGGTGCCACGATTGGGATGATTCGTGCTGCTTCCTGTACCTCCATTTGCATTGGAGTTTATTTGAGAGAGGGCTGCTGCTACTACTGCTGTGATAGCAGCCTGGACCATTGCTGGATCATAAGTTAGTGGTGGAGGTGGTGGTGGGGTTGCGTTGGTACGTGCTGATCTACGAGGAGGCATTGCGCTGCCAAAAGAAAAAAATGAGATATTATAAGTTTCGGTGGTTGCGAGTTTGAATGATATTGAGTTAACTATTTTAAATAGATTAAGAATTTGGTTTGGCCAACACTTGGTTTTGATCTTGATTCGTTAATAATGTTTGAATGGATGTACTTCTGAATTGTACGGACTACACATAATTAAAACAAGAAAGAGATATGCCCTATATATATTAAACATATAGTTGTGTTACATCAGAGTTTAGACAAAACTTTTTGACCTTTCTAAAGGTCTCCGATTATAGAAAGTTTTAAAGAAAAAATAATATTCTTATCCGAAGTCCTAATTTATAACAAAATTTGAAATCCTGGCAGGCACTATTTGCGATGTAGGTTGCGCTTGGAGCTTGACTTCGCATCTGATTGCTTCGATTCCACTAGGCGCCAATCAAAAGCGGCTTGTTGCTCCCTTAATTCGGCTAGGGCTGCAATCATCTGTGCCTGAAATGCCTCAGACTGGACTTGAGCATTATCTTGTATCTTGTCCAGCCTACGGATGTCAAAAGTGTGAACCTGCACTTCCACGTTGACATCCCGGAGTCGGCTTGCTTGAACTCCGGACTGATAGGACTGATTGGCTAACTTACCCACCATTACCGGGAGTGCTCGATCAGCCGAACCTCCACCGCGGACATCATAGAAGTCCCGACACATGCTGTAGGGAGGGCGTATGCCTTGTTGTTGGCTCCAATGATGGAGATGACTTCCCCAGACGGGAGTGGGTCCTTGGAAGTTCCTCACATGGACAGGAGGTTGAATGGGTGGTGGATCGATCACTTCCGGATCTGAGTCAGTACCGGAGTCATCACCCAATTCTATGGGTTCCTCGTCCTCTTCGGGATGATCTTCGATCCATCCTTCGTTGCCTTGGTTGGGAAAGTAGGGGTCATTGGGGTGGTAAAATCCAGCCATTTGACTGTACGAGAAATAGGGTTATAAGAATTGAATAAAGTCGAAACATGCAAAACATGTAAGTTAAATTAGTTTAGATAGCAAATATTCCTATAGTATTTAGATTCTTGTGTTTGATTCTAGTAACGGTTTGGTAAGTTTTAAAATTTGTTGTCCACTGCAGACACTCCTCGGCACACGTTAGTCGGCTCTCGGAAAAATATAGTTGATCAGGCTATATCCTTCCCAGTTCCGATTACGTGTCCCAAGGCGTACCTGTACTGCACAACTTATTTATAATACTTCTAAAATGGTACGATGTGAAACTGTTATTAGTATGAAATGAATGCATGCTTACTTTACAAAAACTAAATAAATTTAATTTCAAAAGTATGACTTTTCTCAAAGTGTTTTTGCCCAGATGAGTTTATAGTTGCATACCAAAAAATGGTTTTGATATACTTAATTCACTATAAACGGTACTCTGATACCAATCTGTCACACCCCCAAACCAGAACGGCGGAAACGTTCGGGGGCGGAGGACGTCATATTCAGTATCATAACAGTTTATAGAAAGGAAAGTACACACCACCATATATAAAGGTTTTAAAAATGTTTACATCGTTGTATTCATTACATGTTCAAAATATAAATGCATAAACATCTTTCAAAAGAAGTAACTAATGCCAGCGCGTTATTTACCAAAAGTTGATTTCCAAACCTGCTTAACGATTCCCTGAGAATACAAGTTATTTCAAAGAAAAAGTGTCAACAATTAAGTTGGTGAGTTCATAAGTGATTTAGAAACATTAAATGTCATTCCAAAAACGAGTGTATATTTTCCAAGAAAATCCCATATTTCCTTATAAAAGTGTGAAATGCATGAGAATGTTGGTATTGAAAAACGTAGATAGTTGAAACAAGATAATCCCTTATTTTCCTAATAGTTGTTTGTTTAATGTTCAAGGCTAACATTTTGAAGCAATCCACATGCTTTAGAAAAGTTTTAAACATAGATTTATATAATAAACCTATTAGAAGATTTCAGTTTGTTAGATAATGAATAACCGTAGTAGCTACTTATTCATTATTCAAAGGTACTATAATAGTTGTATATCCGATGAGTTTTATAACCATACTAAACATAATATGCCTGTAGCGACGTTCTTCAGGAGTCGTAGCGTTATGACAAACTGTCACCCCAAAAGACGGACTGTAGCTAACAGCCAGGGTGCGGGATCATGACTTCCCGTATAGATCTATACACATTTGACACGTTCTCCGAACGGGAGACTCTGGTTATAGACAGGACTTGTAGCGATACCTTTTATCTAAAAGGCAGTGTTTGAAGATATACACGTCTCATGGATTCTCAACTAAGTCTGTATTAAAATGATAGTTTTGTATGCAAAGTTTATCCTTTTTCACAATGTTTGACCAACATAAATCTCAAGTTTTTAGAATATATGAAACGGTTTAACAACGAAAGATGCTTTGGTGTTACTAAATACTTTGTATAAATCTATTGCATGCAAAGTATAACAAGAGTTTTCGCATAATAGAACTAAATCACAAGTGATTCATTTGATAGAAACGAGTAAAGGAGATTTTTATGAAATACACGATAATAACGGTATGTTTACTTGTATTCCTCCCCTAAAAGAGTATAAAAACGTTTAAAATGTATTTAAAGAGTGTTCGAAGGGGGATATGAACTCACTTGATAGTTTGAAGATAGCGAGATGGAAAACCGGACAGAGTTTCGCCTCGGGAAACAGACTTTTCTCGGGACTCTCGGGAATCTCGGGAGTAAAATCGACCCTCGGGACTTGAGCAAAAATGACCAGGGCTTCGGGTTTGAATGGCACGGAAATCGAGGCAAGATCATGAGAGAAAGGAGAGAATTGAGCATTTTTTCGGAAAGCCTCGCATTCTATTTATAGGGGGGTCTGAGAAGCCTCGTACGCGGGGTGTACGCTCGTACGCAGCGCGTATGCGTACGTCATGCATTACCGAAGCCTCGACTGCCTCGGCTTATGATTGGACGGCGGGTCGGACGGGTCGGTCGGACGGGCGGGTCGGACGGGTCGGTAGCCTCGCATAGGGCGACGTGGACGATCCGAGGCCAAGGCCCTCGGGTACGCAGGGCGTACAGGGGTACGCGGCGCGTACCTCGGATGAGGACGCTGACTCCTCTTCGGATAATACTCGATTTTTGAATTAAATAAATATATAATTTATTTAATAAACTTCAAAAATTCATATCTTCTTCATACGAACTCCGTTTTTGATGGGCTTTATATCCACACGTAGGTGAGACTACGCTCTACAACTTTCGTTTAGACTCCGTTGGCAAATTACGAAATTATTTTTATTATTTATTTTATAACTCATCGTGTTTAAGGAATTTCTTTAAAAATTCATAACTTCTTTATCTGACGTCGGTTTTTGCCAGACTTTTTACCGCTGAAATACCATTGTCGAGACCTTTGATTCTCGTTTAGGTCATTCCGGTCAAAAGTCGTTCGATCTCCGATTCGAGTTTTTAGCTGTCTGCTGCTAAGCCGAACTTGGAAAAATCTTAATTTCAATATACGAAGCCGGATTTGAGCATTCTCTTTAAGTATGTTCCCGGTTTAATGATATTACACATAATAGGAATTTAATAGATACTTTTTGGGGCATTTTATTCCCAAAGTAAATTTTATTACCCCAATATGGTTACAATACTTGACTTTTTAGGTCAATACAAAGAGTTGAAATATCGGGTTGTTACATTATCCCCCCGTTAGAGGGAATTTCGTCCCAAAATTTTAATACAAAATAGAAGTCTTAGGGACTGAGGAAGAGGTGCGGATACTTCTGTTGCATTTTGTCTTCCCGTTCCCATGTGAATTCGGGTCCTCTCTTAGCATTCCATCGAACTTTTACTATTGGAATGCGACTCTGCTTAGTTCGTTTAACTTCCCTATGCATGATCTCGACGGGTTCTTCCACAAAGTTAAGATTTTCGTTTAGCTCGATTTCATCGAGTGGAATTACAAGTGTTTCGTCGGACAAACGCTTTTTCAGGTTCGATACGTGGAATACTGGATGTACTTTGTTAAGCTCGATTGGAAGTTGGAGTTTGTAGGCCACTGGACCAACTCTCGAAATGATTTCGAAGGGTCCAATGTACCGAGGATTTAGCTTTCCACGCTTCCCAAAGCGTATCATGCCCTTCCAGGGTGAGACCTTCAGTATTACCCGGTCGCCAATCTGGAATTCCAAGGGTTTACGTCTCCTGTCGGCATAGCTCTTTTGCCTATCTCTTGAGGACTTCAGTCGTTCTCGTATTTGCACGATCTTTTTAGTCGTTTCTATGATGATCTCTGGACCAGTGAGGGTGCTATTAGGGACTAGACCTTTTGCCAATTGTGTGTCGCCCACCTCCGTCCAGCACAGGGGTGATCTGCACTTACGGCCGTAAAGGGCTTCGAATGGAGCGGTCTTGATACTAGTATGGTAACTATTGTTATAAGTGAACTCGACCAAAGGCAAGTGAACATCCCATTCCTTGCCAAAGTCGATTACACATGCTCGCAACATGTCTTCCAAGGTTTGGATCGTCCTCTCACTCTGTCCGTCAGTTTGGGGGTGGTATGCCGTACTCATATCCAACCTTGTCCCCATGGATTTCTGCAGTGATTGCCAGAATCTGGAAGTGAATCTGCTATCTCTATCTGAGATGATGGACATCGGTACGCCATGAAGTCGTACGATCTCCCGGATGTAGGTTCTTGATAGTTTTTCCATCCTATCAGTTTCCTTGATCGGTAAGAAATGGGCTGACTTGGTTAATCTGTCGACGATTACCCAAATAGTATCTTGGCCACTCTGAGTTTTGGGCAGTTTGGTTATGAAGTCCATGGAAATCTGCTCCCATTTCCACTCAGGTATTTCAGGTTATTGGAGTAGACCTGAGGGTTTCTGGTGTTCTATTTTTATCTTGGCGCAAGTTAAACACTTGCTCACATAAGTAGCAATCTCCGCTTTCATGTTTGGCCACCAGTAGAGTTGCTTGAGATCTAGATACATCTTGTCTGACCCTGGGTGTACGGAGTATGGGGTCCTGTGTGCCTCACTCATAACTACCTCTCTGAATCCACCAAACTTGGGTGTCCAGATCCGGTTCATGAGGTAGCGTGCTCCGTCACTCTTGATTTCTAAGTTCTTGTCCATTTCCCTAAGGGCCTCACCTGCCACGTTTTCAGGTTTCAAGGCCTCTATTTGTGCTTCCTTGACTTGCGTTGACAGGTGCGAATGGATCGACATAGCTAATGACTTCACTCTTCGGCCAGAGTACTCCTTTCGACTAAGGGCATCGGCTACGACGTTTGCCTTTCCCGGATGATAGCGAATCTCACATTCGTAGTCGTTGAGCAATTCGACCCAACGTCGTTGTCTCATGTTTAATTCTTTCTGGTCGAAGATGTGTTGGAGGCTCTTGTGGTCTGTAAAGACAGTGCACTTGATACCGTAAAGATAGTGCCTCCAGATTTTAAGAGCGAAGACCACTGCTCCAAGTTCTAAGTCATGAGTGGTGTAATTGACCTCATGCATTTTCAGTTGTCGTGAGGCATATGCAATCACCTTTCCCCTCTGCATTAGCACACAGCCCAGCCCTTGCTTCGAAGCGTCGCAATACACCACAAAGTCTTCGGTCCCTTTCGGAAGAGAAAGGATGGGTGCACTGCAAAGGGCTTGTTTCAAAGTCTGAAATGCAGCATCTTGCTTTTCTCCCCAGTTGTAGGTCACACCTTTCTGGGTTAAAGCAGTAAGAGGCTTTGCGATGCTGGAGAAATTCTGTATGAACCTTCGGTAATAACCGGCAAGACCTAGAAACTGGCGAATCTCAGTTGGTGTGGTTGGTGCAGACCAGTTTTCGATAGCCTTGATCTTTGAGGGGTCCACGTGGATTCCTTCCTTGCTGACCACGTGACCGAGGAAGTCCACCTTTCTAATCCAAAACTCACATTTTGAGAATTTTGCATAAAGTCTCTCAGTTCGCAACGTCTCTAAGACTTGTCTCAGGTGTTGACTATGTTCCTCTTTATTCTTTGAATAAATGAGTATATCGTCTATGAATACTATCACAAATTTGTCTAAGAATGGACGACATACCCGATTCATTAGATCCATGAATACGGCCAGGGCATTAGTTAGTCTGAACGACATCACTACGAACTCATAATGTCCGTATCTCGTTTGGAAGGCCGTCTTGGGAACATCACTCTCTAGGACACGCAGCTAGTGATACCCCGACCTTAGATCGATCTTGGAGAAGTAGTTGGCTCCTTGGAGTTGATCGAATAAGTCGTCAATTCGGGGGTAGGGGGTATCGGTTCTTGATGGTAAGTTTGTTGAGTTCTCGGTAGTCGATGCACATCCTGAACGATCCATCTTTCTTTTTCACGAACAATACGGGTGCTCCCCATGGCGAGAAGCTCGGCCTGATGAATCCTTTTCCAAGTAGTTCATTCAGTTGGCTGGATAGCTCCTGCATCTCTGCCGGGGCTAACCGATAGGGTGCTTTGGCTACCGGGGTAGCTCCGGGGATTAGATCGATTCTGAACTCGACTTGTCTTGCGGGTGGTATTCCTGGAAGGTCCTCGGGAAACACGTCGGGAAAATCGCATATGTCAGGCACATCCTTGATGTCCCGGACTTCGCGTTTCA
Organism: Lactuca sativa; assembly: GCF_002870075.4. Lineage (NCBI taxonomy): Eukaryota > Viridiplantae > Streptophyta > Magnoliopsida > Asterales > Asteraceae > Lactuca > Lactuca sativa. The sequence continues at coordinate 97,164,739 of NC_056630.2, read as the reverse complement.
CGTCTACAACATGCGCTAAAAATGCATGACACTCCTTGCATAGGTACTTCTGAGCTTGGATACTTGAGATGATACTAAGAGTGGTACTAGGTTTGTCGCCCAAGACAAGGAAGGTTTCGCCGGTTGGCAGATTAAGGCGAACGACCTTATCGTAACATAGAATGTCCGCACGATGTGTACTCAGCCGATCCATGCCAATGATGACATCGAAATTCTTAATCGAGAATGGCATGAGGTTGATTTGAAAGAGATTATCGTTTAGAGTTAGGGTGCAGTTTAAATATATCTCCTTAGTGCCTTCGGTTTTCCCGTTGGCCATTTCTACTATGAACGGTTCACTTAATGATTGTGGTATTGGTTTTAGCATGCTTTTAAAGTCGTGACTCACAAAACTCCTTTCCGCTCCATTATCAAACAAAATGCATGCATACGAGTTATCGAGAAGAAATGTACCCGTAACAACAGTGGGGTCCGCAATGGCTTCATCTTGTCCCATTGCGAAAACTCGGCCTCTTCCGCCGGTATTCCTGTTGTTTGTCTTCGGGCAGTCCTTGCGGTAGTACCCTGTGTCTCCGCACTCAAAGCAAGTGCGGCTTACTCCGGTATTAGCAGTGGGGGCGGATTGTTGGGTTGGCTCCTTGCAATAGCGGGCTGTATGACCCTTCTTATTGCACCTGGTGCATTGAAGGTCACGGCAGAGACCGTGGTGGTGGAAGTTGCACTGGTTACATTTCGGTAGTTTTCCATTGTATGAACTTGTGGGGGCAGAGTTGGTAGGTACAGTAATATCGTGGGTCGCTATCACTTGTTGTTTCTTGGGGTTCTCCTGGAGGGTTTGTCCCCTCCTCTTATTCCAAGGCTTACTCTGGCCCTGAGCCTCCCTAGGTGGATTTGCGGCTGCTGTAATGGTACTCTATTTCACTCCGTGGTCGATGAGTCGTTGCGCCAGATGTTTAGCGCTGTTGTAGGTGATAGGGTTGGAAGCTAGGACATGCCCTTGAATCTGGGGTGACAACCCGCAAATGTACCTTTCGACCTTCTTTGATTTTGGGTTGACCATGGTAGGGCACAAAGCAGCGAGATCGTTGAACCTAGCTGTGTAGGCGACCAGATCAGACCCAACCATTTTCAAATTCCAGAGGTCCTGCTCAAGCTTTTGCACTTCACCCCTTGGGCAGTATTCTTCCAGTAGTAGTACCTTCAGTTCTTCCCAACTCATGGCGTTAGCGACAGTGAGCGTCACTGAGTTCACATGGCTTTTCCACCAAGTCAGGGCTCGATCTATGAAGGTGCAAGCAGCGAACTTAACCTTGCTTGTTTCTTGGCACGAGCAGATCTCGAAGACCGTTTCGATCTTTTCGAACCATTGCATTAGTGCGATGACTCCTCCACTGCCATTAAAAGTCTTTGGCTTCGAGTTGGAGAACTCCTTGTAAGTACACTCCCTTACATGGCCCTGGCCGGTGCCACGATTGGGATGATTCGTGCTGCTTCCTGTACCTCCATTTGCATTGGAGTTTATTTGAGAGAGGGCTGCTGCTACTACTGCTGTGATAGCAGCCTGGACCATTGCTGGATCATAAGTTAGTGGTGGAGGTGGTGGTGGGGTTGCGTTGGTACGTGCTGATCTACGAGGAGGCATTGCGCTGCCAAAAGAAAAAAATGAGATATTATAAGTTTCGGTGGTTGCGAGTTTGAATGATATTGAGTTAACTATTTTAAATAGATTAAGAATTTGGTTTGGCCAACACTTGGTTTTGATCTTGATTCGTTAATAATGTTTGAATGGATGTACTTCTGAATTGTACGGACTACACATAATTAAAACAAGAAAGAGATATGCCCTATATATATTAAACATATAGTTGTGTTACATCAGAGTTTAGACAAAACTTTTTGACCTTTCTAAAGGTCTCCGATTATAGAAAGTTTTAAAGAAAAAATAATATTCTTATCCGAAGTCCTAATTTATAACAAAATTTGAAATCCTGGAAGGCACTATTTGCGATGTAGGTTGCGCTTGGAGCTTGACTTCGCATCTGATTGCTTCGATTCCACTAGGCGCCAATCAAAAGCGGCTTGTTGCTCCCTTAATTCGGCTAGGGCTGCAATCATCTGTGCCTGAAATGCCTCAGACTGGACTTGAGCATTATCTTGTATCTTGTCCAGCCTACGGATGTCAAAAGTGTGAACCTGCACTTCCACGTTGACATCCCGGAGTCGGCTTGCTTGAACTCCGGACTGATAGGACTGATTGGCTAACTTACCCACCATTACCGGGAGTGCTCGATCAGCCGAACCTCCACCGCGGACATCATAGAAGTCCCGACACATGCTGTAGGGAGGGCGTATGCCTTGTTGTTGGCTCCAATGATGGAGATGACTTCCCCAGACGGGAGTGGGTCCTTGGAAGTTCCTCACATGGACAGGAGGTTGAATGGGTGGTGGATCGATCACTTCCGGATCTGAGTCAGTACCGGAGTCATCACCCAATTCTATGGGTTCCTCGTCCTCTTCGGGATGATCTTCGATCCATCCTTCGTTGCCTTGGTTGGGAAAGTAGGGGTCATTGGGGTGGTAAAATCCAGCCATTTGACTGTACGAGAAATAGGGTTATAAGAATTGAATAAAGTCGAAACATGCAAAACATGTAAGTTAAATTAGTTTAGATAGCAAATATTCCTATAGTATTTAGATTCTTGTGTTTGATTCTAGTAACGGTTTGGTAAGTTTTAAAATTTGTTGTCCACTGCAGACACTCCTCGGCACACGTTAGTCGGCTCTCGGAAAAATATAGTTGATCAGGCTATATCCTTCCCAGTTCCGATTACGTGTCCCAAGGCGTACCTGTACTGCACAACTTATTTATAATACTTCTAAAATGGTACGATGTGAAACTGTTATTAGTATGAAATGAATGCATGCTTACTTTACAAAAACTAAATAAATTTAATTTCAAAAGTATGACTTTTCTCAAAGTGTTTTTGCCCAGATGAGTTTATAGTTGCATACCAAAAAATGGTTTTGATATACTTAATTCACTATAAACGGTACTCTGATACCAATCTGTCACACCCCCAAACCAGAACGGCGGAAACGTTCGGGGGCGGAGGACGTCATATTCAGTATCATAACAGTTTATAGAAAGGAAAGTACACACCACCATATATAAAGGTTTTAAAAATGTTTACATCGTTGTATTCATTACATGTTCAAAATATAAATGCATAAACATCTTTCAAAAGAAGTAACTAATGCCAGCGCGTTATTTACCAAAAGTTGATTTCCAAACCTGCTTAACGATTCCCTGAGAATACAAGTTATTTCAAAGAAAAAGTGTCAACAATTAAGTTGGTGAGTTCATAAGTGATTTAGAAACATTAAATGTCATTCCAAAAACGAGTGTATATTTTCCAAGAAAATCCCATATTTCCTTATAAAAGTGTGAAATGCATGAGAATGTTGGTATTGAAAAACGTAGATAGTTGAAACAAGATAATCCCTTATTTTCCTAATAGTTGTTTGTTTAATGTTCAAGGCTAACATTTTGAAGCAATCCACATGCTTTAGAAAAGTTTTAAACATAGATTTATATAATAAACCTATTAGAAGATTTCAGTTTGTTAGATAATGAATAACCGTAGTAGCTACTTATTCATTATTCAAAGGTACTATAATAGTTGTATATCCGATGAGTTTTATAACCATACTAAACATAATATGCCTGTAGCGACGTTCTTCAGGAGTCGTAGCGTTATGACAAACTGTCACCCCAAAAGACGGACTGTAGCTAACAGCCAGGGTGCGGGATCATGACTTCCCGTATAGATCTATACACATTTGACACGTTCTCCGAACGGGAGACTCTGGTTATAGACAGGACTTGTAGCGATACCTTTTATCTAAAAGGCAGTGTTTGAAGATATACACGTCTCATGGATTCTCAACTAAGTCTGTATTAAAATGATAGTTTTGTATGCAAAGTTTATCCTTTTTCACAATGTTTGACCAACATAAATCTCAAGTTTTTAGAATATATGAAACGGTTTAACAACGAAAGATGCTTTGGTGTTACTAAATACTTTGTATAAATCTATTGCATGCAAAGTATAACAAGAGTTTTCGCATAATAGAACTAAATCACAAGTGATTCATTTGATAGAAACGAGTAAAGGAGATTTTTATGAAATACACGATAATAACGGTATGTTTACTTGTATTCCTCCCCTAAAAGAGTATAAAAACGTTTAAAATGTATTTAAAGAGTGTTCGAAGGGGGATATGAACTCACTTGATAGTTTGAAGATAGCGAGATGGAAAACCGGACAGAGTTTCGCCTCGGGAAACAGACTTTTCTCGGGACTCTCGGGAATCTCGGGAGTAAAATCGACCCTCGGGACTTGAGCAAAAATGACCAGGGCTTCGGGTTTGAATGGCACGGAAATCGAGGCAAGATCGTGAGAGAAAGGAGAGAATTGAGCATTTTTTCGGAAAGCCTCGCATTCTATTTATAGGGGGTCTGAGAAGCCTCGTACGCGGGGCGTACGCTCGTACGCAGCGCGTACGCGTACGTCATGCATTACCGAAGCCTCGACTGCCTCGGCTTCGGATGGGACGGCGGGTCGGACGGGTCGGTCGGACGGGCGGGTCGGACGGGTCGGTAGCCTCGCATAGGGCGACGTGGACGATCCGAGGCCAAGGCCCTCGGGTACGCAGGGCGTACAGGGGTACGCGGCGCGTACCTCGGATGAGGACGCTGACTCCTCTTCGGATAATACTCGATTTTTGAATTAAATAAATATATAATTTATTTAATAAACTTCAAAAATTCATATCTTCTTCATACGAACTCCGTTTTCGATGGGCTTTATATCCACGCGTAGGTGAGACTACGCTCTACAACTTTCGTTTAGACTCCGTTGGCAAATTCCGAAATTAGTTTTATGATTTATTTTATAACTCATCGTGTTTAAGGAATTTCTTTAAAAATTCATAACTTCTTTATCTGACGTCGGTTTTTGCCAGACTTTTTACCGCTGAAATACCATTGTCGAGACCTTCGATTCTCGTTTAGGTCATTCCGGTCAAAAGTCGTTCGATCTCCGATTCGAGTTTTTAGCTGTCTGCTGCTAAGCCGAACTTGGAAAAATCTTAATTTCAATATACGAAGCCGGATTTGAGCATTCTCTTTAAGTATGTTCCCGGTTTAATGATATTACACATATTAGGAATTTAAATAGATACTTTTTGGGGCATTTTATTCCCAAAGTAAATTTTATTACCCCAAGATGGTTACAATACTTGACTTTTTAGGTCAATACAAAGAGTTGAAATATCGGGTTGTTACAGTGTTGATTCTGATTCCCATAGGGGATGTATGTGTGATTGTAGGTATGGATTGGCTTAGTCGCTTCGATGTCATGATCGACTGCGAGGGTCAGCGGGTGGTAGTCCGAACCCCTAGTAGGGGAGAACTGATTATCTACGGCGAGGGCACCAGATTGGGATCAAAGTTTTGTTCAGCTGCCAAGGCTTGGCAGTACATTCAGCACGGATGTGCAGGTTATTTAGTGTATGTGATGGATATGCGGGTCAGGGATCAGACCACGGTTTCAGAGGTTGCAGTAGTCAAGGAGTTCCCTGACATGTTTCCATAGGAGTTAATGAAGTGCTTTCGGAGAGGCAGACCGAGTTTAGGATCGACCTAGTGCTAGACGCGGCCACTATCGCCAAGGCATCATACCGATTGGCACCACCAGATATACAGGAGCTGTTATCACAGCTGCAAGAACTGTTGGGCAAGCAGTTCATTAGTCCGAGCAGTTCTCCATAGGGAGCGTCGATTCTCTTCGTCAGGAAGAAGGATGGTTCACACTGGATGTGCATTGACTACCGAGAGTTGAAAAAGTTGACGGTGAACAACCATTATCCACTCCCGAGGATAGATGATCTTTTCGATCAGTTCCAGAGAGCATCTTGGTTCTCCAAGATAGACTTGAGGTCCGGGTACCACCGGGTCAGGGTTAGGAAGGTGGACGTGGAGAAGACCACGGTTCAGACTCGTTATGAACATTACGAGTTCGTGGTGATGTCGTTTGGGATCACCAACACACCAGCAATATTTATGGACCTGATGAATCGGGTCTGAATACCGATGCTGGATCGCTCGGTCATTGTGTTCATAGATGATATCTTGGTGTACTCCAAGACCAGGGAGCAGCACGAGGAGCATCTTTAGGAGCTAGTGGGAGTCTTGAGGCGAGATGGGTTGTATGCCAAGTTCTTGAAGTGTGAGTTTTAGTTACGAGAGTTTCAATTCCTTGGACATCTCATTAACCCGGAGGGAATTTTGGTCGATCTGGCCACGATCAAGGCGGTTATGTAGTGGGAGGTTCCGAAATCTCCCTCGAATATTAGGAACTTCTTGGGATTCGCTAGGTACTACCAGAGATTCATATAGGATTTCTCCAAGATTGCAGTACCCCTCACTCGTCTGACGAGGAAGGGGGTGGATTTCCGGTGGGGCGCTGAGCAGCTGAGGGCATTTGAGACCCTCCAACAACGACTTTGCGAGGTTCTAGTCTTGACTATCCCGGGGGGAGTTGAGGATTTTGTAGTGTTCTGTAATGCATCCATCACGGGACTTGGAGCGGTCCTCATGCAAAGAAGACGGGTGATAGCCTACGCATCACGACAGTTGAAGCCGCACAAGAAGAGATACCATACTCATGATCTGGAGTTGGGGAGCAGTGGTGTTCGCTCTCAAGATTTGGAGACATTACCTCTATGCGGTCCGATATACCATATACACGAACCACAAGAGTCTAAGACACATCATGGATTAGCCGAACCTGAACATGAGGCAGTGCAGGTAGCTAGACGTAGTAAAGGATTATGACTGTGAGATCCTTTACCATCTAGGTAAAGCGAACGTGGTTGTGGACGCTCTGAGCCGCAAGTCAGTTGGATCTTCTACTCCAGCGACATGTGTGAGGATATCAATGGATTCTCCACTTGTGAGCTTGATCAGGGAAGCTCAGGCTGAGGGTATGCGACAGGAGAATTGGAAGACTGAGAAGATTAAGGGTGAGAACACCCAGTTTGTGCAGGATAGTCGGGGGTTATTGACCCGTTGTGGTTGGGTCTGGGTTCCGATGTCTAGTGGGGTCAGACAGATTGTTCTGGAGGAGGCTCATAAGTCTTGCTTCTCTATTCACCCAGGGGCCACCAAGATGTACGGGGATTTGCGATTAAGTTACTGGTGGCCATACATGAAGATGGAGATTGCATGGTATGCTGAGAGGTGCTTGACTTGCCGGATGGTCAAGGTTGAGCATCAGAGGCCGCATGGTCAACTGCAGCCTCTAGAGATGTTTACATGTGTCAGCCAGAAGGTTTTGTGGACACTAAATGCCCCAATAGATTGTGCAAACTTGAGAAATCCATTTAGTGATTGAAGCAAGTGTCTCACATATGGAATCTTTGCTTTTATGAGAAAGTCAAAGAGTTTGGTTTCTCTAGACATGAGGATGAGTCTTGTGTGTATGTCAAAGCTAGTGGGAGTATAGTTAGCTTTCTAGCTTTGTATGTCGATGAAATATTGCTCATAGGAAAAGACATTCCAACCTTGCAGGAAGTTAAGTCCTGGCTTGGAAAGTGTTTTGTTATGAAGGATCTAGGGGAAGCTGCTTACATTATGGGGATAAGGATCTTGATAAATAGGAGTAAAAGTCTAACAGGACTTAGTCAAAGTACCTACTTGGATAAGGTGTTAAAACATTTTAGCATGGAGAATTCCAAGAAAGGGGAGTTACCAATCCAGAGAAATATCAAGTTGAGTGAGACTCAGGGTCTGAGTACCGATGACGAGATAGCGGAAATGAGTCGAGTGCCATATGCTTACGCCGTTGGATCGATCATGTACGCTATGACATGTACTCGCCCTGATATGGCTTTTGCGCTGATCATGGTCATTCGATATCAAGGGAACCCGGGTAGAGCTCACTGGACAGTAGTCAAGAACATTCTTAAGTATCTGCAAAGGACTAAGGACTGGGTCCTTGTACTTGGTAGAAGTGGAGACTTCGGAGTGACAGGATATAGTAATGCTAGCTTTCAGACCGACTGAGACAACTTCCATTCTCAGTCAGGCTGGGTGTTTACCCTTAATGAAGGAGCAGTGACTTGGAAAATTTCCAAGCAAGAGATCGTAGCTGATTCAACGTGCGAATCAGAGTACATAGTTGCAAGCGAAGCATCAAAGGAGGCTATATGGTTGAAGAACTTCATTGGAGACCTTGGAGTCGTGCCAGCCATAAAGGAGCCTATGGAGATTTTTTGTGATAACGAAGGAGCGGTTTCCTTAACCAAGGAACCAAGGGATCATGGCGGATCCTGACATATCGACAGAAAATATCATTTCATCAGACATCATATAGAAGAAGGACTCCTCTTGGTCAAGAGGGTATCATTAGAAGAGAATCCAACAGATCCCCTCACAAAGGGTCTGTGTGACATCCCCATTTTCACGGCCAGAAAAGACCGATTTTGTTTCTGCTTTATAAAAATCAGAGTATCTATTTTAATAAAAATGTTGTGGAATTTTTTTCTAGAAAAACATGATAAATATGTTATCAAAGCATTTCCGAAGAAATGTATTATATTCATTTTAAAACATTGGGATGCCATCGTCAATACAGAAACATAAGCATAAACAGAACTTACATTCATTATCCCTAGAGATTTATATCTCCTTAATCTCTCAGTGTAATGTAACTTCATATCGATATCGACACCTGTGATACAAATGAACTAAGTGGGTCAGGTTGGGAAACCTAGTGAGTACATAGGGTTTTCAACCCGCATTAATATAATTATTATGTTTCATCATCAAACAATTATCCCAATTACCCATACCCAATATCTTCTTTATTATTAAAGTTCTACCCTAAGAATTATTTATCCTATATTCCTTCAAACTGAAGTCCATTGCTTCCAAGGTTTATACGACAGACACTAAGTCCATAGCTGCCAATGCTCATTCGTAAAGCACTAATTCCATAGCTGCTAAAGTTCATTCATTGGGTACTAAATGTATAGCTACCAGTATTTATCTAATAGGTACTAAGTCCATAGCTACCAATGTTTATCTAACAGGTACTAAGTCCATAGATACCAACATTTATCCAATAGGCACTAAATCCATAGTTGTCGATGTTATTTATTAGGCACTAAGTCTATAGCTGCCAATGTTCACTCATATCATCTTTCATCTTTCATCATTCATCTACCCATGTTTTACTCAATATATCTGTAGATATAATATACATATACAATTTAAATCGTTTAAAACTTGTATAAAATCGTTCATCCAGCATAGATAGCAAGTATACAGATAATATGCACACATAGCACGTAGTTTATATAAAATACTCCATATCTATGTGTAAGATGAAATTAACTATGCACTCACTCGTTAAGGCGGTGATTCCGAACACAGACAACGTTTCGCTTTTATTAATTTATTTATTTCGACGAAACCTAGTATCATTACCACTAGAGTTTAGTCTAATATTCACCGAGACTAATTAATAGTCTAGCTATTATTACTATTATATAAGCGTTAAACAATACTCTTCACCCACTAAGTACAGACAGGGGCCAGACATAAAACACTGGAGGGCAGGACCATTTTGGCATATAGCACTTCTGAAATCTAACAACCCTATGTGGCCATTTAAACCGGATTCCCCGTATCGCAAGTGGTTTAAAAGATATTATAACGACACTTATATAACCCATAATAATAGCTCAAATAATTATTATAAGGTCCTAATAACGTTACTATATTTAAATAAAAGCTATATTTAAAATAGGGTAGGCGTATCTTACCTACGAGGGGGTTTGGCTAGAAGTCGGGCTCTGCAGTGGCAGAACTTCTGAGTTGAAATCTCTTCTTCTTGGAGCCATCGAGCACTCTGGGGCTTTCTTCTAGCGCTAGGGGAGTTCCCTAGGGCTTGGGGTTGGGAGGTTTAGAGAGAGTGTAGAGAGAAGAAAGAATGGTAAATATGTGAAGAAATGAGGGTGGAAGGAGTTGTATTTATAGGGTGAAATATGGCTGAACTTGGTGCCACATGTCACCATCTGGTGGCAAGTCTTCGGGAGAAAGCAATTGGCAAGATTGTGTTACGTCACCTATTTTCGCACAGCACACTTCCGACTTCTAAAATTCGTAACTTTTGCAAAAGATCTCCTTTTTTGATGTTATTTATATCCACGTGTAGGTATTGACAAGATCTACAACTCTCATTTTGACTTCGTCGGCTAATTCTCGACTGATCTTAAATTTAACAGCAGGAGGAGATTATATTGTTAAATGACCGCGTAAAATTCATAACTTCTTCATACGGACTCCGTTTTAATCTATTTTTTTATCGTTGGGCTCCTATTAATGAGATCTTAAATTCTCATTTAGGTTGCATTGGCCAAAAACCGCTCGATCTAAAATTCGAGTTTCGGGTCGTGCACTGTTATGCCAAATCTTAGAAAAATCATAACTTCCTCATACGAAGTCAGTTTTGGGTGTTCTTTTTATGCACGCTCTCAGTTTAACGTATACTACGATTTTTGTTTAGATTGATAAGGCTAAAAAGTCTTATATCTTAAATTCCCTATTTACGTCACACAACGTCGTGCCGGTTTTGTCGCGAAACTTCGACGGGCCATAACTTCTTCGTCATAACTCGGATTTCGGCATTCTTTATATGTACGGAATCCTTGTAACATATGCTACAACTTTTATTAAGAATATTCCTTCTAAATAATCTTCTATCAAAAATTCATTTTCGACACTTATTGTCTCTAAATTGACTAGCCCGAATCTGCAGGTGTTACAGTCTGAGCAGGATTAACCATGTTCAGCATGCGAGGAGCATTAGTCTGAAGGACGATATTAGTTTTAGTGATTAGATAGATAGTTAGAAACTTGTTACAATATAAATGTAATTGACATTTTATGATTAACAAATGGAAGATTTATTTATAAGTAAAGTTTACTACCTTTTGTCAATTGTTTTTTTTCACCTTTGCATGTTTTACTTCCTGAATTATTGGATTGTTCAAATTATCCACAATCGTTCATACTTTGGAAGTAAGTTATGAAGGTTGTCATGAATTGGCTTGTAGATTGTCTAAGTGCTTAGACATAGCAAAGGTTTGCTGCAACGTTCATGAGTACTCCTGAAATTGGAATTGATTATTGGATTAAACCCATGCTCATTTGAATCACTTCATGGAATTTATCATGAGTGATTGTGAGATGATAATATCGTATAATCTTTAAACCAAGATATATGAGTTGTTGTTAATGAGTTGGTTATGCATTGATAATGCATAAACGCATCAGTAACTTGGTGTTATAAAACGTATTGTTGTGTACGATTTGATGAGTAAATAGTAAAAGCATATAAGTTAGATTTTATTTGTTCCTTTTATCTTTAGGGGTAAAAGCGATATCTTGGGCCCCTCGATGATTTTGTGTTGACTTATGTGCCGGGCCCGGTCAGAACTTAATTAATGTGTTCAATTGAGTTCTATTTCAGACAAATCGGAAATTGGGAAACAACTGTTGGAAAATGAGAATGATTATGTTCCATGTCTTTGTCCACATGATATCTTGTAGAACGGAGGATTATATTATCCCTTATCTAAAGGACGCGCCATTGAATAGGTCAGAGTTCGACAACAACTTTTGAAAGCTACGATTGCGAATCAGATTCTTAAGTCATACTTGCAATTATAGTTATTAGACTTATCCAAGTGGAAGACTGTTGGATTAGGTGTCTAAGCCCATAACTATAATTAGTATGTAGTTGATCTGATAGTAGGATGGTCATTTTGGGTTGCCTTCACTATACCAGCTTAACAAAGTGACTTTTGGAGAGAGAGGTTATTTAATGATTTATTAATATATTATAAGAATAATATATTAATTAGAAATCATATTATTTAATTGTTATTTAATCAAAAATTAATTTGGTATTAATTTTGGGATTAAAGGACCCGATTAAAAGTACGGGGACTGATATTGCAAATCAATGATAGTTGCAGTATTGGGCTGATGGACTCCCTTAGAAAGGGTTGGAGGGAATCTATAGGAGGCGCTATAGAATTCGTCCAAGGCCTTCTAGAAGGAGGGTTCATGGGCTGCTTGGAGCCTAAGCAAGGATTCTTGTGTACAATTTGATGAGTAAATAGTAAAAGCATATAAGTCAAGGTTTATCTGTTCCTTTTATCTCTAGGGGTAAAAGCGATATCTTGGGCCCCTCGATGATTTTGTGTACGATTTGATGAGTAAATAGTAAAATCATATAAGTCAAAGTTTATTTGTTCTTTATATCTCTAGGGGTAAAAGCGATATCTTGGGCCCCTCGATGATTTTGTGTTGACTTATGTCTCGGGCCCGATCAGGATTGAATTGATGTGTTCAATTAAGTTCTATGTCAAACAAATCAGAAATCGGGAAATAAACTGTTGGACAACAAGAATGATTATGTTCCATGTTTTTGTCCACACGATATCTTGCAGAACGGAGGATTACATTATCCCTTATCTAAAGGACGCATCATTGACTAGGTCAGAGTTCGACAACAACTTTTGAAAACTACGATTGCTAATCAGATTATGAAGTCATACTTGAAGTTATAGTTATTAGACTTATCCAAGTGGGAGACTGTTGGATTAGGTGTCTAAGCCCATAAATATAATTGGTATGTACTTGATCTGATAGTAGCATGGACCTTTTGGGTTGCCTTCACCATAGCAGCTGAACAAGATGACTTTTGGAGAGAGAGGTTATTTAATGATTTATTAATATATTATAAGAATAATATATTAATTAGAAATCATTTTATTTAATTGATATTTAATCAAAAATTAATTTGGTATTAATTTTAGGAATAAAGGACCCGATTAACAGTACAGGGACTGATATTGCATATCAATGATAGTTGCCTTATTGGGCTGATGGGCTCCCTTTGAAAGGGTTGGACGAAATCTATAGGAGGCCCTATAGAATTTGTACAAGGCCTTCTAGAAGGAGGATTCATGGGCTGCTTGGAGCCTAAGCAAGGATTAGGGTGCAACACTTGGGACACTGAAGTTTTCAAGAGTCAAGATCATTCGTGGATTACTTGTTATTACAAGATAACAAGAAATGTAACATTCTAACCCTAGTTTCATAGTGTTTTCAGAAATTGTATGCTAGTATTAGGGTTATTTCTTTGGAAGATCTATTTATATGTATAACCAGAGAAAAACTTAGATCCAAAGCATTTAGGGTTGCATGAGCACATAGGAATGTTGTTATGTTCAAAACCCAACAATAACTTATACATAAAACATAAGCATAAACTTGTCTTTACATGCCTTACAACATTTTATTATACTAATGTCCTAATCTCCTCGAATCTTTCATTAGATTCAAACATCACTATCCATAAATCTTTGTATCGTTTCTTATGATGTAAAGAAATTGTGTGGGTCACGCTTGGTAACCTGTTGAGAACATAGTCTTTTCAACCCACAATATATAATTAGAATTTTTTAAATATATACCTTACATCAAACAATTATCCTGATTACCCATTTCTGTTATTCTCTCTCCCTTATCATAAACTAGTGATCTCGAGGGACCTATCATAAAGGATCCTTGTAAGCATACAAGTAGACAATACTACTTCGGGGATTCTATAGCAAGATACATTAAAAAGGAAACCATGAGGGGGATAGAGTACCCCGAATGAACATTCTTTTGTTTTCCCTAAAAACCATGATCATTAACACATGTAGGTGGTAAGCCTGCTAGTGTTCCACAGGAGCATCTAGAATGGTCTGTGGTCGTCATATATACCCTATTACATGACTAATCCCAAGTAGTACAATAGTATAATACATGATCTCTCATCATTACTTTATTTTCCATAACCCTTCACTCCCCAATTAAATATGATAAATAAATATACAAGTAAAATCGTATCATATTATTGCATCTAACACAAATATCAAGAACATAGATAATAAGCATATATAACATTTAATTATCTGAATACTTTGTATATATATGTAAGATGAAAGTAACTATGCACTTAATTGTTAAAAGTGGATGACTTATGATTATGGTAGCGCTTCGCCTAACACCTTAGCTTTTCCTTTCAAAAGATCCAGATATGAATATCACTAAGTCTTAGTCTTATATCTTGTGACTATAATAGCGATAGTCTAGATTCATCAATTATCTTAATGTCTACATCAAAATCTATCAAATAAGCAATGACTATGTAAGATCCTATCGGAGGTAAGATCCATTTGGTATATATAGTATACTGTTAAGAAAATCCATCTTAAACACCTCACTAAATCTTCCCTTGACATCACTCATATATGTAGATCAATTAGTATTTTGACATTGAATCTATAATAAATATTATTTATAGCTTCATAATAACGACTATGAGTATAAGTATAAGTTACACTTAAAGCATTATAAGTGTAACTTAATTTACATAATTTTCTAAAAAAACGGAAAGTTCACAGGTAGAAATTCGACCTGAGAGCTTCTATTTCTTGGACTCCCCAATGACTTAGAGCCCCGCTAAAAACCCCTAGATACTAGAGAAATTTCGAACCAAAGAGTTGAGATTTCAAAGAATTGATCTGAATGTGTGAGGTAAAGTGAGGAGCATTGGCTTTTATTTATAGAATAATTTTGGGTGAGGCGCGCTGCACCCAGACAAGAGGCATGTCGCACTCTGGTTTGGGCGGCACGATCTTCCTCCCAAAACGTGGTACATGGCACAATTCAAGTGGAGTTGTATCGCGATGTCGGGAAAATTTTCTTGATTTTAATAATCATCTCTGTCTCATATGTACTTTGGTTTTTAGAGGTTTGTTATATACACGTGTAGCTATCGATGATTACTACGACTTTCATTTAGATTCCATCGATTATTTCTCTATAATTTGAAAATTTATAGTCATTTAAGATTACACTACAAAAGACCGTACAAAAATTATAAAAACTTCATAAGAATTTCATTCTCGACTGTCTTTATATCGCTCACGTGTAGCTATCGCTCATACGAAGTCAGAATTGGATGTTCCTCATATGCATGGTTTTTCTTTTATGGTTACTACAACTTTCTTTTAGATTACTTAGCCTAATAAGAAACCTATCTCTAATTCATTATTTACGACTTTCATTTAGACCTTGTTGTATAGGGCCAAACACAAAACTTCGAAGAATCATAACTTCTTCATATGAACTCAGATTTAAGCATTCCTTATATCCCCAAGATTGTCATTACAACTACTACATAATTGGTTAAGATTATTAATCATAAATAATCTTCTAACTAAAATATTATTTATGTATCATAATGTGTACAATGAATAACTATCCTATTTGAGGATTTTAATTATAAATAATTATGATATTTTATATTTTAAATGCCTAGCCCGAGCTTACAGGCGTTACACTATTCCTTGATGATTTAACTATATAAATAATTTTGCACTTAAATGCTTGAAAATTTAATAATATAGTCTTAAATTTCAGGATGTTAGGATCATTTATCCCTTAAAAGAATTTTGTCCTTAGAATCACATTGTGAGCCATATCATTAGAATCTCATCATTTACTTTTAAATTTCCTCGATGGGCACATCACCTTGGTCATTAATAATACATCATTAGAGGTTAATAACCCTCTTTTACACTTTTATCCATTTGTCCGCTTTTGAACTTTTCACAAAATAACCGGTAGGATCGAAACTTGGCTCTGATAAAAAAAATTCAAACTTTTTTAAAATGATTTGGCTAAAAAAATCATTATGGGTGTTAAGCCACATTTAACAAAAACAGGTCCCACAAAAATAGTTACAATGGTTTTACCATTAATCATCATACAACCATAGCAAGAAAATATGGATTACATCGATACTATTATTATGGAACTCAACAAGTTCCATTCCATCTATCATGACACATCATCTAACTTATATTCAATCAGCACTCTATCCTTGCGTATAACCTGAGATATATGGCATAAAAGTGATACATAAGACAATAATGCTTCATGAGCTATGCGGGTTTGTGACCCAAAACATTTCAAAGAATTTACATGAAAAATCATTTCGTTCATAACATAATATAGCTTTAGACCATAAAACCATTTCATGCATTTTCGAGGAAAACACTTTTCAAACACATCATAAATATCATTTCACATCTTATCATTTCATTTCCAAATACATCTTTCCACATTCCATTCTCTTTTATCATTAACACTAACTATGTTATTAAATCGTTCATTTTTATACTTAGGCTACCCCCAAGTCTAGAACAAAGTTGAAAGGAAAAATCAATCCACCAAGGCATCATGCTAATTAGGACATCTACTTCGTGAAGGGGGAGATACCACCCTAGTAGATTCCTCTAGATCCTGTTTTGGGGACATCATGGCTCAAGCAATATATATTCTTCTCATTAATTTCCAATTATTGTCATTAGTTTCCATTTCCTATCATTAGTTTCCATTCTTTACACATTTAATACGATAGTATCAAAATACTCATTTCAAAAGTAAAACATCATTACTTAAACCATTTCAAACAAATTATCAAAACATTCGTTCTTTCAAAACATTCTTTTCAAAAGTATTTAACATATTCATTTCAAAATGTTTCATGTATCAACCACATAGGGTATGCTGAAGAGTTCAAAGCCAAAAACTTCAAGAAATTTGTAGTTCCTGGTCTATGGACAGTTCTCATGCACCTCATCCTTCGAGGTATATCTAGGAAACATAGAGGTACAGACACAATGAACAAATACTTGATCTATGTTGTCTACAGTATCTAATCTGGAAAATCAAATGTTGTCGACTTGACCGAAGTCTTCTGGCAAGACTTTTAGAAATTTGATGTGAAGAGAAAGCCTCTAGAGATATCGAGTCCGAGCTTCTGGGGTCTTACCATCCAACAACTCTATAGAGAGAGGCGTGAACAAATCCCAGTCAATACAATTATGAAAGAGGTATTTCTATCTTTCAAATCTATTAGAACTTATCGCCTTTAGAACCAGGCATCCTTCGGACCTATTCGTAGATTGCCTAAAAATATGTTGGCCACCCTACCATTCGAGTCCCCTCACTTGAAACATCATTTGGAGACTTCGATTGTGTATAGCCCTACACAGTCTATCCCTGTCAGCATTGAGCCCACCTCAGATGTGGCCAAGCCAGCCTCTATTAGCGGAAAGAAAAAGAAGGTTGCTAAAATAAAGACCTCTCCCTCAAAACCAAAAGCCAAAAGGAGAGCCAAAGTTGATACTTCCACTCAAAATGAAACGATCAAAGACATTCCAACTGACTTTGGTCATCCTCAGACCCCACCTGCCCACTCTTCCGAAGTACCCTTCGGAGTTTCAAAACCTTAAGCACACACTCACGCGGAGTCTCCTTATAATCCACCCTCATCTTCCCATCAAGGTGATGCCGGTGTTGAATAATGTTCCTTGCACCCTCCTGGAACACACCCACGAGTCACTTCGTATATCCCTCCTTCTTCTACACAAGCACGATTTGAGGTCCCTACCTTGGATCCTAAGCATTCTGAAGTTGGAGTAGTCCTTCCTACCTCGGATGCCACAACTGATTTGATACCTGGAAAAGCTAAACGATGACTGGGTACTAATGATCCGTATTTTCTATACTTTATTAGTAGGGCTCATACCAGGCACCCAGAGCTCACTCGATCACAGGTCGAAGCTACTCTCATTTCCATGAGGAACAGAGCCATTCAAAGCAACTTTCCATTTGTTGCTCCATCAGATGAAGTCACTGACCAAGAATTTGCTTCAACAGAAACTCTTCCCACCACGATGCAATACATCCAGATCCTGATGAGGAACACTCATCAGAATTTATGTTTAATGACGATAGTGTCTCCATTGCTGCTCCTCTTGTTCTTTCATCTTTTCACATTTTCCAGAAACCATCTTCATCTAGGCCAACTTATGACTTCGGTATTTCATCCTCTTCATCTGAACCAGTTGATGAAGAAATTCAAATCGATGATCAAGCTCACAAAATTCATGGAGGTGAAACAGATTCAAATCCTCCCAAGGATGATCAAACCACCGACAATCCTAGTCGTTCTGAACCTCCGGTCAATCAAACAAATGATAAAGCCAAGTCTGAGAGTTCCACCTCGGACACGAGATCATCAGCAGAAAACTATGTTGATCCCTTAGACTTGTTGGAACTTCGAGACAATGTCTCTGCTGCAGTCTCCAAAGTTGAATCATTGGACAAGTTATTTTTCCAACTTGACTCCAAAGTGTCTAGTCTTGACACTAATTTGGATGCAATTCTCCTCTCACTCTTGGAAGTCAAGAAACCAGGGCCCTCAGATGAAGAAAGGTCTCAACAGTTGGATTAACTCATCTCCCTCAGACTCAAGCACACCATTAAGGAGGTTGAAGAAAAATACAATTGAAGTCTTGATCACTATCTCGACACCATCACCACCATGCTGAAAGCTCACGATGATATGATCAGTGCCACTAATGAACTGATCAAAAAAACACATGTACGCCATGAAAAGCAGATTCATAGAATGGAGAAGGTGATAAATAAGAAAGATGAGATGAATTTTATCATGCAGCAAATACTCATCAAACTCCTCTGACCCTGCTGGAATATTGTGGATGTTCCGAACAATAAGTTCGATGAAATGTTGTCCATCCTTGCCACTTTATTTGACCACCTCAAAGCTCAGGCTCTGACTGATGAAGCCTATGATGCCCTTACCCTACAGATGAACTCCATCTTTCAGAAGGTGTTTGTTCGTCTCTCGAAGTTTCAGCATTCAACGTTTCTTGCCTCGGTTGCCAGGCCATCCAATTCAAGAGGAGGAGAACGCACAAGTAGAAGAGATCACTCTATCTCTTAGAAGCTCGCCTCAAAGTTCAAACTATGAGATCAGTTTGATGATGATTCTTTTCAAATCATTCCTACACGTACTCCATCTGATGATGATGATGAAGAAGAAGATGACAAGTGCATCACCAATGCTGTGATAGGAATTCAAGATCCAAGGAAGTTTCCAAGCAAAATTCTTTCTGAGGAAGAGCAAAGGATATGGTGTGCTGTCTCATGGCCATCATCCCTAGCTGACGTACTACAGAGAAGACGTGAAATAGCTAAGGCAAAGAACAAGATGGTTCTCCACTTCGAAAACCTGACAACATTCCCTGAAGAGCCCCTGATTCCTCCTCCTCCAGAGTTCACCATCGATGAAAACATGAAACATGTCATCTCGATTCTCAACAAGCAACAAGACAAAGGAGAAAAGCCAATCTCGGAATTTCAAAGCTCCGAGAGGTCCACCAAAAAGTCTGAAGGTTGGCCCCAAGCTCAAATAGATCAGGCTCTAGAAGATAGCATCCGAATTCAAGCTCTCAAAGACAACCCCAAATCGACGCTAGGGCTTCCCCACTCTGTAGATAAGGAATCATTCATGACTTGGACATAGTGCTATTCATGTATAATGATCTACCAACTCAGGATTCAGACCAACTCAAGCTTCCCATCTCTCCATATGACAAGTTCTACATCAAATTTGCTCATTTCCTCCTAGAAGATGATCCTCAAATGATCATCAAAACTGAAAGAGAAGGTTTGAGGACTTTCTACTCCTTGAACGCACGTCCCCCAAAACAAGTGTGCTCTCAGAAGAGAATAACCAAGATTGATGGGTTCGGAAGGAAGGTGTTGAAAAAGTTTGATTTGAAGTATCTTTTGCATCGCTTCTATGTATATTGAAACAAGACAACACAACTCACAATCACATACGCTGACTTTCCCTCGATCAATCTGAACGACATCCTGACCATTGCAACCCATTTTTGAACGCGTCAAACAATCAAATGAACATTTTTGTACTGAATTACTTGAAGGATTATGTTGCTGAGTTTTGCAGATGCGACTTCGAATTGGCTCACTTGTTTGGAACTGAAAAGTTCTTGGAAAAAATTGAATCCAAGCTGCCAAAAGCTAAAATATTGGCAGAATGACCAATTGATGAACCTGTGTTGGGGTATGTTTACTTACCAAAGAAGACAAACCAGGACTTCTTCCGAGTCCTTGAAAAGCATCTCGTCCCCTCTAAAGTTCATCAAAAATACAGCTAATTCAGATGCCCCCGAGCATGTGAAGTCCAAGTTTATATGTCAACTCCAATGGTATCTTGAAGTCTGAGATTGGCTGTACAAAGGTCATGTGTTTATCCAAGAGGAAGAAAACTAAGCTAACTAGACCGCTAAGTTCACTTAGGGAAAGATTATTGGAACCTGAAAAGTGAACCTCTAGCAATCACAAATATTGAAGATCTGAAATCAGCATTTTACGAAGTAGAGATGGAGTCCGAAGTGAAGACTATTATGAGATGGTGCAAAGATCCGAGATAGACAGTTTGTTTAAACATTTATTGTTTCTTGTCCTTTCAGTGATGTAACGTTTCATAGGACTTAGCTTTTTGTATCTTTTAGATAATCATTTTTCAGTAGTTGATTATTAACCAGACCTAGGAATGTTTCACAAGTTTGTACGGTGTACCTCCTTAGCCTATTTAAGGAGTGTTTTAAATGACAAGAAAAACACATTATTTCTCTAAAGATATCACATATTCTTCTTAACTATCTTTCACTTTTCTCTCAAGTCAAGATCTTTCATAACATTCCTCTTGTTCATTTATTGTCTTTACATTGATTATGCTCATAATTTCTTCATTTAATACTTGAGTACTTTGTTGAATCTTTACTTCAAGTCTCAAATAGTATTACCATACTTGACTGGAACATCTAATTAAAAGCAGACATTTATCTTAAAGATTATCTCAAGGTTTGAGTTTTCAAACCTTGTCCTTGCACATCATTTCTAGTACTCACATTTACATTATTAGGTACTTTTTAATATTCTTTAATAATTTTTTAATAATTATGAATGATTTGAAATTAACTAAAAGTAATTGATATGGGTCTTGAAGAGGAAGTAACTTAAAATAGAGAGAAACTAACATTGGAGATAAGAATCTCAATTATTCATCAAAAGAAGTCTGCCTCGTCCAACCAAGAAACAAAACAAATAAAAGGTATTAAATCACTAAATAAGGAAAACAGATCAAATCATAATACATCCAAGATTGCTGATTATACCATTACTACATTAAAGAAAAAGAAATCTAATATTTGAAATAACTCATGCATTTGACATGGGTTCAAGGGTGATCAACCAGGTCGCCGAGTGGGTCGTCATAAAGTTGGCTCGGGACGTCGACTATGAGTTCTTGATCTGTATCATCCTCCCCCGCTTGAAAAGGACTCGACTGCGAGTCTACAACATCGCCATCAACCGGAACATAAGGCGTTAAATCAACAACATTAAAAGTAGCTGATACATTGTAGTCTCCCGATATATCAATTTTATAAGCATTATCATTCATATGTTTTAGAATTTTAAATGGCCCATCCACACGAGGCTAAAATTTGCCAAAACAAGTCCCAAGAAAACACCCATTCCGTAAATGTATCCACAGAAGATCACCTTCTTTAAAGACAACTCTTTTATATTGTTGGTTCGCTAGTTGCTGATAAAATAGATACAAGACCTCCATAACTCTTTTACCCCTATTATATTTGTTTTTCCCGTGTTTCTCCTTCGGCATTATAATGCTCAATTCCTAGGCATGGTGAGAGATCGATAGGGGTAAAAGGATTTCGGCCATAAACAACAAAGAAAGGACTCTTACCCATAGACCCATGGTTCGACCGGTTGTAGGCGAATTCTGCTTAAGGTAGCACCAAATCCCACTGTTTAGGGTTGTCACCAGTAAGACTACGAAGGATATTACCCAAAGTGCGGTTAGTAACTTCAGTTTGAACCTTCCGTTTGGTGATAGTGTAAATTACCAAATTGTAGCTAAGAACATAAACACTTCACATCTCTGGCTGATGTAATGCTTTTAGGAATACCATGTAAACGTACAAACTTGCTAAAATAAATACGAGCGACTTGGCTCACATAATACATTTTGGCGCAAGGCACAAAGTGAGCCCTTTTGGAGAATTGATTGACGACCAACATAATATAGTCTTTCTTACATTGTGTAAGGGGAAGGCCCAAGACAAAATAAAGTCTGGCATCTTCCCATTAACCATCTGGTACTGAAAGAGGAGTGTAAAGACCCGCATTTGTATGATTCATATTGGCAACATGACATACTCGACATTGTTCTAAAATCCGGGAAACATCCATCACCAAATGAAGCCAATAGAAATGGTCCCATATAAGACCCACTGTTTATCCATTCCAAAATGTCCCCCTAAACCCCCTTGATGATATTTTAAGATGATGGCGTCACGGAGTGAACAATGTGGTACACATAGCCGATTGTTTTTAAACAAAAGCCCATCCTGTTTTGAAAAGTCGTGATAGGGATGTTTTGGATAGCCCTTCCAGACGGTTGTAAAATCACGGTCATCTTGATATAAGTGTCGAAATAAGTCAAACCCTTGTACTTGGAGCTGAATAGATGTTAAAAGAGAATGACGACGGCTTGAAGCATCTGCGACCATATTGGAGGAATCCGCTTTGTAGCGGATAACAAAAGAATAATCTTGAAGGAACTCAATCCATTTAGCATGTCGTGGGTTGAGTTTATCTTGACCCTGAATATGTCATAATGCTTGATGATCAGAAAAAAGAATAAACTCACCAAGTAACAAGTAATGTTCCCAATATTCGAGAATTCTAATAATAGCATAGAATTCATTATTGTGCGTGATATATCATTGCCTCATGTCATTGAGTTTCTCACTAAGGAAAGCAATAGGGCGATCCCTTTAGATTAGAAATATACTGATGCCCACAACCGATGCATCGCACTCAACTTGAAACATATCATTAAAATTTGGAAGTGCCAATACAAGGGTACTCATGACATGGTGCTTAAGGTCTTCAAAGGCCTTATTTGTAGTTTTTGTCCACAAAAAATTACCACCTTTCACGCATTCGGTGATGGATGCAACAATATTTCTAAAATTACAGATGAAATGTCGGTAAAAAGATGCTAAGCCATGAAAGCTATGAATATCATGTAATGACTTTAGAGTAGGCCACATAATAATAGCGTGAACTTTAGTCTCATCCATCTGGATCCCATAGCCAGAAATCAAATACCCAAGGAACACAACTTTAAAAGTGAGAAAATGACACTTCATATGGTTGGTGAATAACTTTTGATCGCGAAGGATTACGAAAACATCACGAAGGTAGGCTAAATGTTATTGGATGTTTTGACTATCAAAATATTGTCAAAGTAGACGACCATGAATCTGGAAATAAAAGCTTGAACATCATGGTTCATAATTCGCACAAAAGTTGTCAGAGCATTGGATAGACTGAACGCATGACCATCCATTCGTATAAGCCATCCCGCGTCTTAAAAGTGGTTTTCCACTCATCACTTCATCATAATCAAATCTGATGGTATCCACTTCTAAGATCAATTTTTGAGAAACTTTTAGCCCCTTGTTACCGATCTAACAGGTTCTCGAACCATTTAATATGGAACCAATACTTAATGGTGATCTTATTAACAGCTCGGCTATCGATACACATACGATAAGAATCCCCCATTTTTTGGAACAAGCAGCGCCGCACACGGCACATGGACTCATGCTTTCTCGAATTAGGCATTTTTCAAGGAGTTTAGTTATTTGTCCATGGAGCTCCTGATGTTCTTTGGGGTTCATCCGGTAAGGGGGTTTGTTTGGAATACTTGCACCAAGTAAAAAATCTATACAGTGTTGAATGTTACACATAAGAGGAAGTTCTGCCGGAATATCATCATGAAAAAACATCAATGAATTATGCTATTAATGGTTCAATTTGTGGGTGCATCTGAGCATTATTGTGGTTCGCTTCTGTCACTACTAGAGTAAGTAAAAAAGGTGTTGCAATGTTTCTAGAATACTCCAAAAAATCTGATTTAGGAAGAATGAGAGCTTGTGTAGCAGAATCTCTAATATCAAGAGGAGCAAGGATAATGTGGAGACCATATTTCTTGAAGCTATAAGTGTTGTGAAAGCCATTGTGTTTTACATGACGGTCGTATTGCCACGGACGCCCCAACAATAGGTGACATGTGTACATAGAAATAACCTCACACCACACTTCATTTGTATATTTATTTTCAATTGAAAATTATACCAAACAACGTTTAGTCATACGAAAATGGTTTCCCTTTTTAAGCCAGGTTAACTGGTAAGGTGTGGGGTGGTCTTCAACCTGTAACCCAAGCTTGTCAACCACATTTTCACAACTACCCCCGTCAATAATAAACTTACACCCCTTACCTTTTGTCGTACATTTAGTGCAGAAAATATTATAGTGTAACCAAAGAGTGTCATCGGCAGTTTTATCAATGGTGGTGGAGAGGACTCGTTGCACTACTAATGCTTCACCTCGGTTTAAGGAAAAAAACTTGATGATCATGATGTGCAACATCATCTCATCCATCTATATCATAATCACAGGTTATATCATCAAGGAAAGTAACAAGTTCTTTGTTTGGAAATTCGCGGGCATAATGACCCAAGCCTTGACATTTACAACAACATCGTGTACCCGTCTGGTTCGCATCTCCCATAGAGGTACCCTCTGATTGCTGGATAGGAACAACCCCCGTTCGCGTCCTAGATGTGATGGAAGATCCCATAGGTGGTTGGGTACGAGTAGAAGGAATAACACATGTATTACCCTTGAGTTGTTTTTCCACCTTAAGTGCAAGACAAAAGACGTCGTCGAGGGTCTAAAACTATTGTAACTAAATGATATCGGCAACGTCGGGATGCAGTGCTCCCAAGAATCTGGCAATCTGTAACACTCTAAATTTTCAAAAAAAAAAATCATTTTTAAATCCACACAAAACACAATTTGACATTTCTCAAACCCAATTTGTAATTTGTTTCAAACACAAGAAATAAAATTATTTGTCAAATATCCCAGAATCCTCAAAACACAAATCAACTAGCTAGTGTGTACAATCATGTCGATGCCTTCACACGATCCTGAGATGTACATGAAACACATTTCACACAACACTGTAAGCACAAAGCTTAGTGAGTTCCCCAAAATACCACACACAAATAATTAGCCTCTCATGGCTATATCTCAATAAGGACCCTCCGATCATGTGTTTCAATGCGGACCCTCCGATCTCACAGCTCGTGATGGACCCTCCAATCCTGTATCTTGGTGAGGACCCTTCGGTGTCACAGCTCGGTTTGGACCCTCTGATCCTAACTCAACAAGGCACAAAATAATGTACAAAATAAATCACAAAGACAGAATGCATAACATATCACATAACTCAGTATAAGCATATAAGACCCTTCGGCCAATAACTCAGGCAAGGCCTTCCAGTCACATAGTATTACTACTCAGGTAAGTATAGTCAGAAGACTCACCTCGTCGGTAAAGTAAGTATGTCTCGTACTCAACGGTTGGTCTAGACTCCGCCTACATATATCATAATCATCTCTAATTAACAATTTATAACAACTTTAAAGATGTTAAGCTAACCCCCTTTACTAATTCTCGAAAAGGGTAAAATACCATTTTACCCCTCTCATGGCTATATCTCAAGAAGGACCATTCAGTTATCTATCTCAGTGAGGACCCTCCAGTCTCATAGCTCGGGTTGGACCCTCCAGTCATGTATCTTAGTGAGAACCCTCCGGACTCACAGCTCGGTTTGGACCCTCTGGTTCTAACTCAATAAGGCACAGAATAATGTACATCATAAATCACAAAGATAAAATGCATAACATATCACATAACTCAGTATAAGCACATAAGACCCTCCGGTTAATAACTCAGGCAAGACCCTCTGGTCGCACAATATTACCACTCAGGTAAGAATAGTGAGAAGACTCACCTCGTCGGTAGAGCAAGTATGTCTCGTACTCAACGGTCGATCTAGACTCCGCCTACATATATCATAATCATCTCTAATTAACAATTTATAACAACTCTAAAGATGTTAAGCTAACCCCTTTACTAATTCTCTAAAAGGGTAAAAGACCATTTTACCCCTCCATGGCCTCCAAAGTCCACAACTGACCAAACCGTATAAGTCAACGGAAGTCAACGCTCAAGTCAATAGTCCATGTTGACCCAACTCGTCGAGTGCATCTATGCGACTGATTGAGTTTCTCCTGTTCTTAGAAAAATCGGGAAAATCCAACTCAACTCACCGATTTGTCTCACCAACTCGTCGAGTTTGCACCGCGTCCAGGATAATATGTAACCTCTAACCAACTCATCGAGTTCCATATCATAGAAGAAATCGGGTCCTGGGTCCCGTCAAACTCTGGTGGCTTCATGTTGTTGAACTCTCGAAACAACAGCGAGTCACCCCTTGTGGCCTCATAGCTTCCAGGGGCTGTGGTGGCTGCGAAAGCAGCAGCCTCTATGACGACAGCATATCACTCATGAAAAGTCTCAATCAGTGTGGTCTTAATAGACCCGAACATCTATGGAATGGCCTCCCTGATAGGTGCGGCCACCTCCTCGGCAATGATCCTGCGGATCTCCTCTTCACTAGTACCACCACCCCCGGGGTTGTTGCGGGTAATCACCATGGCCTCTCTGAAACACAAACACATAAACATCAGGGACTGGCTAAATCGCACACTAAATTACCCACCCCTACATGCTCCTTAGTATCCTAAGGTTCTTACTTGGGTAGCATACAGATCCGGTGCTTTCAATAGTAGGGGCCTAATACTACCTTCCACACCAACCTATAGTCGCCCCAATTCCTCCTCCTAGTAACCTAATTCACAAGTACTCAATCCCTCATAGATATCAAACTACTCTCTCAATAGATTCTTCAAATGCACATCTAGATATCTCTCATAGGTTACTCATTGACTAAAAACTCTCTCTAAAATATTCTATAACATCTATAAAAATCATGCCAAATTTAAACTTTTTAAAACATTTTCAAAAACCAAGATTATTACAAAACATGTTTCCTAAATAGTATAATGTCAGAGTATCTATGACATCCCCATTTTCACGGCCAGAAAGGACCGATTTTGTTTATGCTTTATAAAAACCAGAGTTCTTCTTTTAATAAAAATGTTGCGGAATTTGTTCCCAGAAAAACACTATAAATACATTATTAAAATATTTTCGAAGAAAACGTATTTTATTCATTTTAAAACGTTTGGGATGTCATCGTTAATACAGAAACATAAGCATAAACAGAACTTACATTTATTTATACTAGTGATCTACATCTATTTAAATCTCTCAGTGTAATGTGACTTCATATCAACAACTGTGATATAAATAAACTGAGTGGGCCAGGTTGGGAAACCTGGTGAGTACATAGGGTTTTCAACCCACAATAATATAATTATTATGTTTAAACAATCAAACAATCAACCCAATTACCCATCCCCATTATCTTCTTTACTCTTAAGGATTTAACCTAAGCGTCATCTATCCTGCATTCGTTTATTCCGAAGTCCCTTACTTCTAGGGTTATAGGACTGGCACTAAATCCATAGCTGCCAATGTTCGTTCGTAAAGCACTAATTCCATAGCTGTTATATCCTACTCATCGGGTACTAAATACATAGCTACCAGTGTTTAATAGGTACTAAGTCCATAGCTACTAATTCCTAACAGGTACTAAGTCCATAGCTACCAACATCTAACTAATAGGTACTAAGTCCATAGCTACCAATTCCTAACAGGTACTAAATCCATAGCTACCAGTTTGTCACACCCCCAAACCAAGGATGGCGGAAACGTCTGAGGGTGGAGGACTTCATGTAGAGTATCACAACAACGAGTATAATAGTGCTCAAAGTAAATACAACCATCATAAATATAATTGAAAAAGTTACACCAAAGTATATGTTTACATGATTCGAGTCAATTACATTATGATACAAAATGAACTGTTTGACGATTTATCGTCCCATCCTCAAAACGTTGTTGATTTCCTGTTTCACTGAATTCCTGAGAATACAAGTAGTTTTGAAAAGTGTCAACACAAATGTTGGTGAGTTCATAAGCTTTTGACAATAAGAGTTTGAAAATCGATCTTTGTAAAGAGATGTATGTTACCAAGAAAAATCCAATATTTTCCTTATAAAAGTTATGTGGTCCTAAATACCAGGACCGAAAATGAACAAGTATTTGTCATACTTAAGGATATAAATGTGGTTTTAAATTGGCGTAAAACCCTTTCTGATTTGAGAAAAATCCCGAAATGAATGATGTGTAGTCTTAAATACCAAGACCGAAAATGTACCATAAAATCTGTAATTATTGATATAAAAAGTGATTTTAAATCGACATAAAACCCCTTTTGATTTATGAAAATCCCTGTAAAATTTATGGTGTTAAATCCCTATGTGAGCCGCTATAATCATACTAATGACTGAATAAACCTGCCACGACGTTTCTCAGGCATCGCGAAACTGAAATGACATTTGTCACCACAGACCTGCCGGTCTAGCTGTTGTATGCAACTCAGGTGTGGGGTGTCTAACCCAATATAGATCTATACACAACTATCACGTTCTCCCTCCAGGAGACTCTTATTATAACTACCAGGAAATTAGATTCCGCACTCGGACGTACGGAAGAGATTGTCTCACAATTTAGGTTAACATGTTTACGTGTGGTGTGCATGAGTGTAAAACCTTTTTCTGTGGGAATAAAACCTTCCGAAATGTGTTTGTTGTGTTAATGGAAACATAAACCATACCTATTATAGTTTATCCCAAAACGTTTGTAATGTATAAGAACTCTTTTATGAAAACGCATTTGTGTTATGAATCCATAAACTATGCTTATTATAGCTTAATATACGTGTTCTAAATGAATGAATAATCTTATCATGAATGACTAAGTTTCAGTTTATGATGATAAACTAACAAGGAAACACATTCAATATTTAGAACTTATTGTTATACACTTTGCTCAACATAATACAAAATGTTATGGAATTTATATGCTGTTAACTAAATTTAACCTTTCTGCATTGTTTTAGAAAACTCATAGAAAAATCATACGAAGTCGAAAACTAAATCCGTAAATTCTGAGAGTTCCCAAAATGTGTCTAGTGTACTCATAATTTTTATCATGATTTTTAATGACCTCCAACTTGGGTGAAAAAGTCCATAATCACAGACTGCTCCGGATTGGTGTTTGAAATGATAGGCAGTTTTGTAAAAATCACCATAAATTGTAGAAAAATCGTATGGAGATGTGCAACTAGTAATTTTAAAGCTAAGAACTGGAACTACTTTCACCTAAAACAGTTTTGAAAACAAAAATGTTTAAGCTATCCAAAACAGTCTGTGAATGGAGTTGAACTTTTCTGATGAAGGTTATGTTCTTGGTGTTTTAACTTGTATTCCCCCCCTAAAAACTTGAGAAAACATGAAAATGTAGGGGTATGAACTCACCTTGAGTAGTTTCAGTAGATGAGTGTTGAAGAAGAGAAGTGTCCAACTCAAGAACACTTGAAGACTCACTTGAAGATTCGAAGATCTAACAAGAATGTGATGATGTTTGTGTAAGCAATCTATGATTTTGAGTAGAAGGATGTTTAATAATCATAAGAAAGATGATGATACTTACTAAATTAAGGATAAAAGCTTTGGATTATGCCTTGAAGTTCTCAAAATTGAGAGAGAAAGATGAGAGAGTTTGGAGTGTGATTCTTGGTGGGAAAATGAGAGAATGAATGAAGTGTGAGGAGAGAGGAGGGTTTTCTTACCCTCGACCAAGTGTGTGGCTGAAAAAATGGTGGGAAAAGTACCATGAAATGACTAGGTATGGGCTGATGGTGAATAGTGACATGGAGTGGGTATGGGAGTGGTTGCTTGTGTCATAGAATAAAGGAAAGTCAACACTCCACCTCTTGTACTTCACCCATTCTTCTTGGATAAGGTTTTATCCTTAAAAACATGATAAATCATTAATTATGGGTCCTTATATATTAAAATAAAGTTTTGGGTGAAAATCCCGCGTTAAAACAATTAAAAACAAAGCTAAAATGAAGTCGTGGTCGAAAACTGGGAAGAAAAGTCATTACAGCGAGGCTTCTCGGAAGGGTGCAGAAGGTTCGGTCCCTTCTGATGCTGGGTTCGAAGCGAGGCAAGACAGAAGGAAGCGAAAGGGGAGGCTCGGTCCGAAGTCATCAGGAGCGAAATAGACCGAGGCTCGGGTTCGGGTCTTGTGCGAGGTTCGGGCCCGAGAGGACCCTTCGGGTTCGGTTCAGCAGCCTTCGGGTTCGGCTCTTCTAGCTTCGGTTCTTAGCAGGTACGGTCCCTATAGGGACCTTTGGTTCTAAGAGGACTTTCGGCCCTAAGAGGGGTTTCGGCTCCTTAAGAGGGATTTCGGGTCCTTAAGCCTATTTTACTCATTTTTACCCCGTTTCAAGCAGTTTTTGACCCGGTTAAGGGTCAGAATGACCCGAATGACTTCAAAAAGTTACGGGAACTTTTGAGAGAGATTTGGGAGAGATTTCACATTCTTGGAGAGATCTCTCATACAAAGAGAGATTTGGGAGAGATGTCACATTCTTTGAGAGATTTCTCATACAAAGAGAGATTTGGGAGAGATTTCACATTCTTGGAGAGACTTCTCATACAAAGAGATATTTGGGAGAGATTTCACATTCTTGGAGAGATTTGGGAGAGATTTCACATTCTTGGAGAGATTTCTCATACAAAGAGAGATTTGGGAGAGATTTCACATTCTTGGAGAGATTTCTCATACAAAGAGAGATTTGGGAGAGATTTCATATTCTTGGAGACATTTCTCATACAAAGAGAGATTTGGGAAAGATTTCACATTCTTGGAGAGATTTGGGAGAGATTTCACATTCTTGGAGAGATTTCTCATACAAAGAGAGATAGAGTGAAAACAATTGAGAGAGGTTTCGTGTGTGACATTTGTGAGTGTCCGGCTTCGCAAAGCAAGGTCCGTAAACCCTGTTAAGGCTTGTTTAAGGATCTTACACACTCCCGATGAGTATGCAACATTGTTTTATCGGTTTGGCTCGCCACGTACGACAGTTTTAGGTTTAGGAGATCTAGATGTACGCACTTTTCGATTTATGATCTCTTATTAGAATAACGAGTTGTTTAGAAATTACATAACGTAAACTCTAGTGCCCACGGGCAAATTGAGTCGAACGGTTTGACTTGATGACTTCAGTTGACTTTGACTTGACCGGAAATTGACGGTTGTCACATCATCCCCCCGTTAGAGGGAATTTCGTCCCAAAATTTGAATTTAGGCAAGGAGTAGGCATGAACAATCGAGCCATGAAGTGGGGATACTTCCTAATCGACTGATTTCTCGCGCTCCCAAGTGACTCCAGGTCTTTGCTTAGTATTCCAGCGAACTTTCACTAAAGGGAAGTCGCGTTGCTGCATTCGCTTGACCTCTCGGTCCATGGTCAATACGATTCTTTCACGAAGGTGAGGCTCTTGTGGAACTCGATCTCGTTGATGGGGGTTACAAGAGTCTCATCGGATAAATACTTTTGCAAGTTCGGGACGTGTCGGGTAGAATGTACTTTACTAAGCTCGCGGGAGTAGATTGAAGTAGCGAGTTACAGGGCTGATTCTGACAAGAATCTCGAAAGGCATAATTATCTAGGGTTTTGGCTTTCCACGCTTTCCGAAGCGTACTAAGCCTTCCCAGAGTAAGGCTTCCAGAGGAATTTGGTCTCTTATTCTGGAGTTCTAAAGGTTTCTCCCTCTTGCTTCTCTTCCCAGTCAAGGGTTGCTGCCTTTAGGGTCAAAGTCGTAAGGGGGTTCCGTAATTTACGAGAAGTTCCAAAGGAACTAAGACGGTAGGTCAGCGAGGCCCGAAATTTTAGCGTATTCCTGCTGACGCCTTTGGTGCTGACTGTTTCTCAACGGTTTTTGATCAATTGAAAGGGTCCTTAAGAATTTCCACATTGATAATGATGTGTCTTAGGAATTCGACTTCTCAATTCCAAAACTCATATCTAGAGAACTTCGGGTAAGGCTTTTCTGATCGTATTGCTTCCGCGGTTTGTTGTAGTTGCTCTCCTTGGTTTCCTTCTTACTACGAGGGTAGATAAGCAAGTCATTTACAATAACAATGACAAACTGATCCTAGTAAGAATGACATATCCTATTTATTACGTTCATGAATACTGCGAGTGGGTTGGTCCTATCTGAGGGGTATCACTACAGACTTGCAGCGTCCGCATCGAATTTGGAGGATTGTCCTCGGACATCCTTTTCCAATACTCGCGAATGGTGATATTCAGATCTCAAGTTCAATTCCTGAAGGGTACCTCGTTCCTTACGGTTGGTCGGCCTATTCGTCTATGTGAGGCAGATAGTAAAGGTTTCTACTGGAGATATTGTCGGGGCCTCTGAAGTCGATGGAACTACGAGCAATTTGCCTTTCTATTTGAAGAATAAGACTGGAGCTTTCCAGGGTGAGAAGCTTGGTTCTTCAATTTCATTGTTGAGTAGTTCGACAGGTTTGACCTGACAGTTCTTGTAGCTCGGTAGGAAACATGTGGGTTTGGTTTTCGCGACTAGAACTTTTCGGATGGTAGGTCATTCACTCGCCCTCCTGGGCAACCTTGGCCCGAAGTTCATGGCAGGACTCGTACCTGGTCCATCTATCATTAACTTGTGCATATAGGTCGTATGTGCTTAAGTTTGGCAAGACATTTGGATGGGTGACTCTGCCCCAAATCCACAACCAGACATGGAACAGGAATTAGGGTGGAAGCACACATCCAATGTCCGTAGAATCTTAATTATAGATTATCCTCGCGTATACACGTAGTAGTGGTAGACTAACCGTATCCGTCCCAAGCTTCTGTGCTTGAACCTTGTCTGCTACATGCGTGACATTCCCGAAGGTCTCCTGTAAATACTTGTGATAAGGTTTCAGGAAGTATAACACTCCTCTGGTGCGTGTTTTGGAGTTCCACAGCGAGAGATGACCCGGAGGTCTGTGCTGGATGTTTATGAGAGACGAAGGTTTCGATATTCGGGGGGGTTAGGTGAAGGGTCCTTTGTAGACGTTAAATCGGGAAGATCAGGACTATACTAATTGAAACTGAATGGTGACAACCGAATCTTTTTAGATAACATGATTTAAGCTGTATTCATAAGAAGAGATCACTGGAGCGATAGAGTATCTTGTGTTTCTTTTCAGGGAGTTCCGTTTTGTTTGATGTTATTATTACTATAGATGATTCATACCACAGTGTCTAGCACTGGTAGTGGGTGTGTTTCCATAGCCAGTAATGATACTTGATATCATGATCCCTGACAGGTCTCCCTACGATCGAACGGTATATGAACATTATATGTAAGTTGATGTTGGTGAAATCGTCGAGTGGGTGGCCCCACTAAATTCCTACTACTAGACATGGAATAGGAGTCAGGATGGAATTATTTGTTTCAAGACTTCAGTATTTGATTATAATTAACCCCGATGTATGTACAAAGTCATCA
This sequence comes from Lactuca sativa, assembly GCF_002870075.4. Classification (NCBI taxonomy): domain Eukaryota; kingdom Viridiplantae; phylum Streptophyta; class Magnoliopsida; order Asterales; family Asteraceae; genus Lactuca; species Lactuca sativa. Next base: position 97,131,067 of record NC_056630.2, on the reverse strand, counting down.
CATCTTACAGATAACGATCCTAAGGTCATATATGAATGTCTTTGGTTTGATTTGAACAAGAGAGTATTTTAACTACTTTTTAGAAAGACGGTGACTTTAGCAAGCACACCAAATTCATTACAAACATATGGTACTCAAACGTTTTTGTCGTTGGAAACATTACAAAAGTCCTAATATGGTTCCTTGCTGCTCCTGCTGGTGTGTTCATCACACTCCTCCTGCTCCTCCATCATTCTTCCCGGTTGGACACTCTCTCTTGAAGTGTCCTGTTTCACCGAATAAGTAGCATACTGTGTCTACCTTGGTGCTGGTGATTGAAGGGAGATGTTGGGTCGGGGCCTTACAGAAACGGACGGTATGTCCTTTCTTGTTGCAGTTTTTACAGTGCATCTCCCAGCAAGCCCCATTGTGATGGAAGCCACATTGGTTACACTTTGGGAGTGATACCTTATATGGTCTGGCCGGTGTTTGGATGGCAGACCCCGTGGCTAGTGTTGCGGCGTTCGTCGTGACTGCTGTTGTAATGGCAGGTACAACTACGGATTGCTTTCTTCCAGCGAGTTTTTGAGGTAGGTTATACTTCTTTTCGTCCCAGAACTTTTGCTTCTTGTTCGTAGGTTTGTGGCCTGAGGTATTTTCGCTGGCAGACACCCGTTGGTGTTCCTGATTGTTACCACAATTTATATTGTCAGTACCGCTTCCATTTCTGCAGGCGTTGTTAGCATTGAATTGCGCCATGACGGCTATCACGGCTGCCGTGACTGCACCCTGAAAAGTAGTAGAGTCTATCTGTAGAGTTGGCTCCTTGCTAGTTCGTTAGTTGCCTCTTGGTGAAGACATAGCTCTGTTTCACGATGAAAAACGACTTTGTTAGTGGAAATGATTATCTTAAGTGCATCCTTACGATTTATATTTACGCATATTCCTAGTGTTTCCGCTAACATTCCTGAGATGGAGTTATGGCAGTGGGTAGGAGTAGGTTTCATACGGGCGTTAAGCTTTACTCATCTTAGAATCATGTTTGTCCGAACACACTTGGCAGAGGAGTTTTGATGGGACCCGGTGTATTAGTTCCTGAACGATCCACCCCATAGGTCTACGGAGAAAGCATCCCCTCAATCATAAGGGTTAAGGGGTGAAACGGTAACGAGTCTTTAAAATGGCTATATGTCGCGAGTTTTCTAACTAAGTTTATCGATCTTAGTTCAATTTATAACGTATTTCAGTTGTTAAGGGTGTTTTGAAAACAGTTCATAACGAGAGTCTTTATATGGTAAACTCATGTATTTCAATAGTTCTGAATCTAAGTGAAACCTTATACTTGACCCAAGCTAGGTCCTTATTATGACCAATTGAAGTATGCTTAGTTATATAACTAAATAGACCTTCAAGTCTGTTAGGTATATCCTAAGCCCATCTTGTTAATATGATTCTAGTAATTTTGGTTTCAGCGAAATTTTTTGACCTAGATGTAGGTTTACCTCACATCCGTGCATGGAAAAGTTTTGATAGCAACTAGATTTCTCATTTAGTATGACCGCTTAAAACACAGTGTCGTGCTTACGACTAGAATAGAGTAGCACCAATGCATACTCACGAACCTGATTTACAAGGTCTTATGAGCGGTATGAACTCTACTTACGACGATCCGTCCCTTGCGATGCCTGAGGCAAAGTCGATGCACCTTGCAACTCTGTCAATCGATGCTTGGCTGCAATCCTTCTCTCTTTGAATGTCGTGTGTCTACCCCATTACTCTTTTTCCTCTGCCTGAATGGTGATAAGGTCCTAAACAGAGAGTTTTTCTCCGAAATAGTAGTCTCTTTCCGAGTCTCGGGTACGTGAGACAGTAGGGCCTGTAGTAGCGCGTAGTTTCCGAACTCGGGTTGTAGTCTACCTGCTTTAATCCCCGATGTTTGCGATCTGTCGGGTCTTCGCCGGGAGGGCTCTGTCAGTCAGTCCCCCGTGGTTGAGGTCATAGCACCCTCGTTGATCTCCACATGGTGGTTGTTGTCATTGCTGTCGATATTCAACCCTCGATCACGATTGCCCAACGGGGCACAGGTTCGATGTAGTCGAAACGGTTCGCGGAAACCCTTGCTATGCATGGAGGATTGATTACCTCCGGTTCCGCTTCTGATTCTCCTCATAACCATTCACCATTTCTCGGGTTCGGATTGGGAAAGTAGGGGTCGTCCGGTAAGTAGGATCTTACTATGTTGTACGTGCGAGAATAGGAGTGGAAGAGATAATTACTAGGTGTCTAACTCTATAATTAATTACTTATAGGGGTGATCCTTATTAGTTACTTCTATAATGACATAGTGCATACTAATTACATATAACAAGATATAATAGACCTTCGAATAAGTGATCCTACCCTAGATCCACATCCAAACAAGGAAAAGGAAGTAAGGCAGTGACCACAAATTCTAAGTCTATGATTTCTAAGTTATATAATACCTTAGGGTATCCACTTAGGGACTATAGACCTATTATTAAGGATCTATTTGGTTTTCATATAAGTTATGATATTACAAAATACTCCTATAGTATTTTAAGCTCATGTTCTGTTCTAATGTTCTCATTGTGGTGGTGTTGGTAAGTTTTTAGACTTATTGCAATTTCACAACCATTCTTGGGCATGTGCTAATCACTCCTCGGACCAGCATAGTTGATCAGGCTATGCCACTCCCAAGACTGACCATACATCCCCAAGCTTACCTGTGATATCCAACAATCATTACTTTTTTTTGTTCTAGAATGATGCTGACCTTAGTATGTATGCATGCATGTATACTATTAATAAGAAATTATTTATTTCGAAAAGTATAATTGTTTTGAAAACTTTAAATCAGAGACTTTAGTCCCATTGCATTTATAGTTTGTATATCTTATGTGGTTCGATATACTGAGTTAACTATAAACAATGCTCTGATACCAATCTGTCACACCCCCAAACCAAGGATGGCGGAAACGTCCGAGGGTGGAGGACTTCATGTAGAGTATCACAACAACGAGTATAATAGTGCTCAAAGTAAATACAATCATCATAAACATAATTGAAAAAGTTACACCAAAGTATATGTTTACATGATTCAAGTCAATTACATTATGATACAAAATGAACTGTTTGACGATTTATCGTCCCATCCTCAAAACGTTGTTGATTTCCTGTTTCACTGAATTCCTAAGAATACAAGTAGTTTTGAAAAGTGTCAACACAAATGTTGGTGAGTTCATAAGCTTTTGACAGTAAGAGTTTGAAAATCAATCTTTGTAAAGAGATGTATGTTACCAAGAAAAATCCAATATTTTCCTTATAAAAGTTATGTGGTCCTAAATACCAGGACCGAAAATGAACAAGTATTTGTCATACTTAAGGATATAAATGTGGTTTTAAATTGGCGTAAAACCCTTTCTGATTTGAGAAAAATCCCGAAATGAATGATGTGTAGTCTTAAATACCAAGACTGAAAATATACCATAAAATCTGTAATTTTTGATATAAAAAGTGATTTTAAATCGACATAAAACCCCTTTTGATTTATGAAAATCCCTATAAACTTTATGTTGTTAAATCCCTATGTGAGCCGCTATAATCATACTAATGACTGAATAAACCTGCCACGACGTTTCTCAGGCATCGCAAAACTGAAATGACACTTGTCACCACATACCTACCGGTCTAGCTGTTGCATGCAGCTCAGGTGTGGGGTGTCTAACCCAATATAGATCTACACACAACTATCACGTTCTCCCTCCAGGAGACTTTGATTATAACTACCAGGAATTTAGATTCCGCACTCGGACGTACGGAAGAGATTGTCTCACAATTTAGGTTAACAAGTTTACATGTGGTGTGCATGAGTGTAAAACCTTTTTCTGTGGGAATGAAACCTTCCGAAATGTGTTTGTTGTGTTAATGGAAACATAAACCATACCTATTATAGTTTATCCCAAAACGTTTGTAATGTATAAGAACTCTTTTATGAAAACGCATTTGTGTTATGAATCCATAAACTATGCTTATTATAGCTTAGTATACGTGTTCTAAATGAATGAATAATCTTATCATGAATGACTAAGTTTTAGTTTATGATGATAAACTAACAAGGAAACACATTCAATATTTAGAACTTATTGTTATACACTTTGCTCAACATAATACAAAGTGTTATGAAATTTATATGATGTTAACTAAATTTAACCTTTCAGCGCTGTTTAAGAAAAGTCATAGAAAAATCATACGAAGTCGAAAACTAAATCCGTAAATTCTGAGAGTTCCAAAAATGTTTCTAGTTTACTCATAATTTTTATCATGATTTTTAATGACCTCCAACTTGGGTGAAAAAGTCCATAATCACAGACTGGTCCGGATTGGTGTTTGAAATGATAGGCAGTTTTGTAAAAATCACCATAAATTGTAGAAAAATCGAATGGAGATGTGCAAGTAGTAATTTTAAAGCTAAGAACTGGAACTACTTGTACCTAAAACAGTTTTGAAAACAAAAATGTTTAAGCTGTCCAAAACAGTCTGTGAATGGAGTTGAACTTTTCTGATGAAGGCTGTTAGAAAAGTTTAGTTATGTTCTTGGTGTATTAACTTGTATTCCCCCCCCCCCTAAAAACTTGAGAAAACATGAAAATGTAGGGGTATGAACTCACCTTGAGTAGTTTCAGTAGATGAGTGTTGAAGAAGAGAAGTGTCCAACTCAAGAACACTTGAAAAATCACTTGAAGATTCGAAGATCTAACAAGAATGTGATGATGTTTGTGTAAGCAATCTATGATTTTGAGTAGGAGGATGTGTAATAATCATAAGAAAGATGATGATACTTACTAAATGAAGGAGAAAAGCCTTGGAGTATGCCTTGAAGTTCTTGAAATTGAGAGAGAAAGATGAGAGAGTTTGGAGTGTGATTCTTGGTGGGAAAATGAGAGAATGAATGAAGTGTGAGGAGAGAGGAGGGTTTCTTACCCTCGACCAAGTGTGTGGCTGAAAAAATAGTGGGAAAAGTACCATGAAATGACTAGGTATGGGCTGATGGTGAATAGTGACATGGAGTGGGTATGGGAGTGGTTGCTTGTGTCATAGAATAAAGGAAAGTCAACACTCCACCTCTTGTACTTCACCCATTCTTCTTGGATAAGGTTTTATCCTTAAAAACGTGATAAATCATTATTTATGGGTCCTTATATATTAAAATAAAGTTTTGGGTGAAAATCCCGCGTTAAAACAATTAAAAACAAAGCTAAAATGAAGTCGTGGTCGAAAACTGGGAAGAAAAGTCATTACAGCGAGGCTTCTCGGAAGGGGGCCGAAGGTTCGGTCCCTTCTAATGTTGGGTCCGAAGCGAGGCGAGACAGAAGGAAGCGAAAGGGGAGGCTCGGTCCGAAGTCATCAGGAGCGAAATAGACCGAGGCTCGGGTTCGGGTCTTGTGCGAGGTTCGGGCCCGAGAGGACCCTTCGGGTTCGGTTCAGCAGCCTTCGGGTTCGGCTCTTCCAGCTTCGGTTCTTAGCAGGTACGGTCCCTATAGGGACCTTCGGTTCTAAGAGGACTTTCGGCCCTAAGAGGGGTTTCGGCTCCTTAAGAGGGATTTCGGGTCCTTAAGCCTATTTTACTCATTTTTACCCCGTTTCAAGCCGTTTTTGACCCGGTTAAGGGTCAGAATGACCCAAATGACTTCAAAAAGTTACGGGAACTTTTGAGAGAGATTTGGGAGAGATTTCACATTCTTGAAGAGATTTCACATTCTTGGAGAGATTTCTCATACAAAGAGAGATTTGGAAGAGATTTCACATTCTTGGAGAGATTTCACATTCTTGGAGAGATTTCTCATACAAAGAGAGATTTGGGAGAGATTTCACATTCTTGGAGAGATTTCTCATACAAAGAGAGATTTGGGAGAGATTTCACATTCTTGGAGAGATTTCTCATACAAAGAGAGATTTGGGAGATATTTCACATTCTTGGAGAGATTTATCATACAAAGAGAGATTTAGGAGAGATTTAACATTCTTGGAGAGATTTGGGAGAGATTTCACATTCTTGGAGAGATTTCTCATACAAAGAGAGTTTTGGGAGAGATTTCACATACTTAGAGAGATTTGGGAGAGATTTGACATACGTGGGGAGATTTAGGAGAGATTCTCGATAAAGAGAAATAGAGTGAAAACGATTGATAGAGGTTTCGTATGTGACATTTGTGAGTGTTCGGCTTCGCAAAGCAAGGTCCGTAAACCCTGTTAAGGCTTGTTTAAGGATCTTATACAGTCCCGATGAGTATGCAACATTGTTTTATCGGTTTGGCTCGCCACGTACCACAGTTTTAGGTTTAGGAGATCTAGATGTACGCACTTTTCGATTTATGATCTCTCATTAGAATAACGAGTTGTTTAGAAATTACATAACGTAAACTCTAGTGCCCATGGGGAAATTGAGTCGAAGGGTTTGACTTGATGACTTCAGTTGACTTTGACTTGACCGGAAATTGACGGTTGTCACACAGTTCCGAACAGGTACTAAATCCATAGCTACCAACGTCTAACTAATAGGTACTTAGTCCATAGCTACCAATTCCTAATAGGTACTAAATCCATAGCTACCAACGTCTAACAGGTACTAAGTCGATAGCTACCGGTGTTCGTCCCATAGGCACTAAGTCTATAGCTGCCAAAGTATACTCTCATCATCTTATATCTCTCATCATTCATCTACCCATGTCATACCCAACATATTCGTATATATAAGATCCGATGAAACTATAGCATAACAAATCATTTATCACATAAAAGCAATTTAGGCATCATTCCTAAAATAAGCTAGTGCTCACACCTCACAATCATCGCTTAGCATTCTAAGTTTAAGTCTAGAAATAAATCCATATTCCTAGTTCGCTTAAACTAATACTCTGATACCAACTGTGACATCCCCATTTTCATGGCCAGAAAGGACCGATTTTGTTTATGCTTTATAAAAATTAGATTTCTTCTTTTAATAAAAATGTTGCGGAATTTGTTCCCAGAAAAACACGATAAATATGTTATTAAAATATTTTCGAAGAAATGTATTTTATTCACTTTAAAACGTTTGGGATGTCATCGTTAATACAGAAACATAAGCATAAATAGAACTTACATTTATTTACACTAGTGATCTACATCTCTTTAAATCTCTCAGTGTAATGTGACTTCATATCAACACTTGTGATATAAATAAACTGAGTGGGTCAGGTTGGGAAACCTGGTGAGTACATAGGGTTTTCAACCCACAATAATATAATTATTATGTTTAAACAATCAAACAATCAACCCAATTACCCATCCCCATTATCTTCTTTACTCTTAAGGATTTAACCTAAGAGTCATCTATCCTGCATTCGTTTATTCCGAAGTCCCTTACTTCCAGGGTTATAGGACTGGCACTAAATCCATAGCAGCCAACGTTCGTTCGTAAAGCACTAATTCCATATCTGCTATATCATACTCATCGGGTACTAAATCCATAGCTACCAGTGTTTAATAGGTACTAAGTCCATAGCTACCAATTCCTAACAGGTACTAAGTCCATAGCTACCAGCGTCTAACTAATAGATACTAAGTCTATAGCTACCAATTCCTAACAGGTACTAAATCCATAACTACCAGTTCCTAATAGGTACTAAATCCATAGCTACCAGCGTCTAACTAATAGGTACTGAGTCCATAGCTACCAATTCCTAATAGGTACTAAATCCATAGCTACCAACGTCTAACAGGTACTAAGTCCATAGCTAGCGGTGTTCGTCCCATAGGCACTAAGTCTATAGCTACCAAAGTATACTCTCATTATCTTATATCTCTCATCATTCATCTACCCATGTCATACCCAACATATTCGTATATATAAAATACGTATACAATTTAAATCCTTTAAAACATGTATAAAACGTTCATCCAGCATAGACAGCAAGTATTCAGATAATATGCACACATAGCACGTAGTTTATATAAAATACTTCATATCTATGTGTAAGATGAAAGGGACTATGCACTCACCTGAAAGGTGGTGACTCAGCGCTCGAGCAGCGCTTCGATACTCTCAAAACAACTTTCCTTCGATAAAACCTAGTACCAATACCACTAGGGTTTAGTCTAACGATAACCGCGACAAATTAATAGTCTGACTATTATTATTATTATATAAGCGTTAAATAACACTCAATATAACTCATAATAATAGCCCAAATAATTATTTTAAGGACCTAATAACATTCCTATAATTTTTTGAAAGCTATATTAAAAATTGCATAAGCGTAGCACACTTACAGCGAATTCTATCGAAAACCGGAACTTAATTGGAGCAGCGTTTCGAAACCGAAAGGCTCTTTTTCTCGGGACTCCGGGAGCCTCGGAGCTTCCTTAGGGTGCTAGGGGATCACCTAGGCTTAGGGGAGGGTTAAAACCCTTAGAGAGAGAAAGAATTTTAGAGAGAGAAAGAATTTTAGAGAGAGAAAGAAATTGGTGTGTTTTGCTCGGCAACCCTCGCAGCCTATTTATAGGCGCAAGCCTTTAGAGGTACACTGGGCATACAGCAGCATTACGCTGCGTGTAGTTTCGGATAAGACTAAGGCATGGCAAGCTTCGGATGGTGAGATGTGGAGGCTTGTGGACCGAGGAAGAGTTCTTCTACGTGGGGCGTTCCGAACCTCGTACGCGGGGCGTCTGATGCTAACGCTGGGTGTATGCGAGGGGTTGCGTGTCATGCATCCGAGGCGAGGCCTTCTTCAGTGATGAACGGTCTAGATCGTGCCACGCCATCTCATCTAGCAACAGCATCGCAAATTTAAGTTTAATCTTTAAAAATTCATAACTTTCGCATACGAGCTCCGTTTTCGACGTTCTTTATATACACGCGAAGGCGGGAACGTACTCTACAACTTTCGTTTAGACTTCGTCAGCTAATTTTGAAGCGATTTTAAATCTTATATTATTAACAGGTCGGGACATGATTGGTCCGTTAAATCCTCATAACTTCTTCATCCGACGTCCGTTTTTGCCCATCTTTTTCTCGTTATGCTACTCTTAACGAGATCTTCGATTCCCGTTTAGTTCGTGTAGGCCAAAAACCGCTCGATCTAATATTCGAATTTCGGGTTGTACACTGCTAGTCCGAAACTTCGAAAAATCATAACTTCTTCATACGAAGTCAGATTTGGGCGTTCTTTTTATCGATGTTCTTAGTTTAAATTATTCTACGACTTTCGTTTAGATCGCTAAGGCTAAGTCTCGTTGTATCGTAAATTCACTATTTACGCTTCCCGGTGCCGTGCCGGTTCCGTCGCAAAACTTCAACGGGTCATAACTTCTTTGTTATAACTTGGATTTCGGCGTTCTTTATATGTACGGAAACCTTGTGACATATTCTACAACTTGGTTAAGATTATTTACTCTAAATAATATTTTCTCGAAAAGTCGTTTTCGACCCCTATTGCCTCTAATTTGACTAGCCCGGATTTGCGGGCGTTAGAATTATCTCCCCCTTAGGATGATTACGTCCCGGAATCATCAACGAAACAGGGTCGTATAATGACTCCATACGTCATCTCTTTATCCTAGGTAATAATTATAACTTCTGAATTCCTTCAAGTCTATCTCTTAAACTCATTGACTATAAGAGTACTCGATCGTTCACCTGCTCTCTACCTCAAGCTAAACTCCCAATTATGACCTTCAAGTCACAATCTCGATCCTTACTGGATACGAACTTGAGATGAGTTCTTTTATTACTACTATGGATCGATGTGTCATATTCTAATGACCTATCATCGTATGTTGCAACGCTTAGACTCAGGTCTTTTAGAGTTAAATTCTAAAACAGACTATGCCTTCCTTCATGTTCTAATGTGATATAATCACACTTTACCATTAGGCATTTCTAGCTACCAACTTCTTTAACAACAAGCGCGATTCTTCTATTGACCGTTTTGATTTCAATCGTTTGGTCTAAGTCGGACGCTACATTAGACTTGGTTCTCTGAACCACATAACCTACTCCTCGTAGTCAGACTCAATGTGATATGACCACTAGGGTCGGGATAACAACAATCTTCTTAGTCATTATCGAAACAATGGTAACAACGTACTTGAATAAAATGAAATCAATTAATAGCTTCTTGGTAACCTTGTGACTTTCCCTGATCCAAGTGTGAGTCCTGTGCTTCCGGTAGTATATGCCTCTACTACCATTCACACCTACTCATACTCGTCCCAAGTATTGTCCTGTAGTTTCCCAAGTCACCATGCAGCAAATCACACAACAATTTAACACACCAGATAACAAAACGAAGATTTTATTAGTTCTTGAAACTATTACATAGGTGTTCAAGTTCACCATAGACTATGCCTCTAATAGGCTACATCATAAAATACTATGGCTACTACATAACTTGATCTTCCGATATGAAGTCCTCATCCTTGATTCCTCGCACGGTTTTCTGCTTCGTCGAGGATCATGTGAAATGCCCTTGGCCTTGGTGGCATTTCTGGTCTTGCTGCTTTATTTTTCCTTGGGCAGTCTCTGGACATGTGCCTCTTGCCTCCACATCCGTAGCATACTTTATCATTATGTGTGCAGTCATTGGAATAGTAACCAGTCCTCCCACACTTGTAACAAGTCACTTCTTCGTTGCACTTCCCACCATGCTTCTTCTTGCATTTATCACACCATCTCACTTCACCTCCATCTCCTCCTCCAAGCTTTGAGAATTTGCTTTCCTTGTTGGACCTCGAAGATCCTTCAAACTTCCGCTTCTCTCCTGCCTTATCTTTTTCTAGACCCTTTTCTCTTATCTGGGCCTCTACGTTCTTAGCTGCCCTAACAGCTGTTTTCAAGGTAGTTGTCATTTTGACCATTGGGCCAAAGTCAGTGGGCAGTCCGTTAGCAAACCTATCAATCTTGGAGAGTTCAGTAGGCACGAAGTAGGGGAATAGCTTCATCCTCTCGGTGAATGCGGTGGCATACTCATCAACACTCATCTTCCCTTTCTTCAGGTTCTGAAACTCGTTGTTTAGGTCCATCAGATCTATCTCCGAGCAATACTGCATTTTCAACTATTCCAAGAACTCTTCCCATGACATCCTTAAGGCTTCTCCTCGTGGCATCGTATCTGCCAATAGCTTCCACCAGCTCAAGACTCCAGTTTTTAGTTGTCTTACGGAGAAGACGGTCTTCTGTTTCTCGCTGCAGTCACAGCTTTCAAACACCATCTCCATCTCGGAGATCCAGTCCATAATCTCGATAGGCTTTGGGCTTCCTGAGAGACTTGGTGGTTTCGCACCCAAGAAATTTTTGTACATCCGCCCATCCTTGTTGTTTCTCCCTTCTGGGCCATCCCTTTGCTCACCTTGAGTCCCTGCTTGACTCACTTGGCGGCTGTAGTTCCCTTCCTCCGATTGCTCGGGAATCAGCTCGGGTTGCTCAGTGGGCATAGTAGGTTCGTCCCTATTTGACATCCTCCTCATTTCTTCCCTTTGTTCAGCTAGCATAGCCCGAATCATGGCTTGAACTCCAGCCATGGTGACTGGCTCAGGTGTAACTTCTTCTACAACAGGTATTTGCTGAACCACTGGGGGTTGGTTCTTATTCTCATTTGCATTCACGTTTCCGCTACGGGTCCTTGCCATCTTGATCTATACACCGAATAAGGTGAATCTAGACCTTTACTTAGGATTGATGTTTAAATCATCCTTATTACTCGGAAACGTTTACATGCTAGTTCTAATATCATAGTCGTACGTTTAGAATCCTAAACACATAAGGTTTCCAGATCCGGTCGGCAACAGACCATAGATCCGATGAAACTATAGCATAACAAATCATTTATCACATAAAAGCAATTTAGGCATCATTCCTAAAATAAGCTAGTGCTCACACCTCACAATCATCGCTTAGCATTCTAAGTTTAAGTCTAGAAATAAATCCATATTCCTAGTTCGCTTAAACTAATACTCTGATACCAACTGTGACATCCCCATTTTCATGGCCAGAAAGGACCGATTTTGTTTATGCTTTATAAAAATTAGATTTCTTCTTTTAATAAAAATGTTGCGGAATTTGTTCCCAGAAAAACACGATAAATACGTTATTAAAATATTTTCGAAGAAATGTATTTTATTCATTTTAAAACGTTTGGGATGTCATCGTTAATACAGAAACATAAGCATAAATTGAACTTACATTTATTTACACTAGTGATCTACATCTCTTTAAATCTCTCATTGTAATGTGACTTCATATCAACACTTGTGATATAAATAAACTGAGTGGGTCAGGTTGGGAAACCTGGTGAGTACATAGGGTTTTCAACCCACAATAATATAATTATTATGTTTAAACAATCAAACAACCAACCCAATTACCCATCCCCATTATCTTCTTTACTCTTAAGGATTTAACCTAAGAGTCATCTATCCTGCATTCGTTTATTCCGAAGTCCCTTACTTCCAGGGTTATAGGACTGGCACTAAATCCATAGCAGCCAACGTTCGTTCGTAAAGCACTAATTCCATATCTGCTATATCATACTCATCGGGTACTAAATCCATAGCTACCAGTGTTTAATAGGTACTAAGTCCATAGCTACCAATTCCTAACAGGTACTAAGTCCATAGCTACCAGCGTCTAACTAATAGGTACTAAGTCTATAGCTACCAATTCCTAACAGGTACTAAATCCATAACTACCAGTTCCTAATAGGTACTAAATCCATAGCTACCAGCGTCTAACTAATAGGTACTGAGTCCATAGCTACCAATTCCTAATAGGTACTAAATCCATAGCTACCAACGTCTAACAGGTACTAAGTCCATAGCTAGCGGTGCTCGTCCCATAGGCACTAAGTCTATAGCTACCAAAGTATACTCTCATTATCTTATATCTCTCATCATTCATCTACCCATGTCATACCCAACATATTCGTATATATAAAATACGTATATAATTTAAATCCTTTAAAACATGTATAAAACGTTCATCCAGCATAGACAGCAAGTATTCAGATAATATGCACACATAGCACGTAGTTTATATAAAATACTTCATATCTATGTGTAAGATGAAAGGGACTATGCACTCACCTGAAAGGTGGTGACTCAACACTCGAGCAGCGCTTTGATACTCTCAAAACAACTATTATTATTATTATATAAGTGTTAAATAACACTCAATATAACTCATAATAATAGCCCAAATAATTATTTTAAGGACCTAATAACATTCCTATAATTATTTGAAAGCTATATTAAAAATTGCATAAGCGTAGCACACTTACAGCGAATTCTATCGAAAACCGGAACTTAATTGGAGCAGTGTTTCGAAACCGAAAGGCTTTTTTTCTGGGGACTCCGGGAGCCTCGGGGCTTCCTTAGGGTGCTAGGGGATCATCTAGGCTTAGGAGAGGGTTAAAACCCTTAGAGAGAGAAAGAATTTTAGAGAGAGAAAGAAATTAGTGTGTTTTGCTCGGCAACCCTCGCAACCTATTTATAGGCGTGAGCCTTCGGAGGTACGATGGGTGTACAGTAGCATTACGCTGCGCGTAGCTTCGGATAAGACTAAGGCATGGCAAGCTTTGGATGGTGAGACGTGGAGGCTTGTAGACCGAGGAAGAGTTCTTCTATGCGGGGCGTTCCGAACCTCGTACGTGGGGTGTCTAATGCTAACGCTGGGCGTATGCGAGGGGTTGCGTGCCATGCATCCGAGGCGAGGCCTTCTTCAGCGATGAACGGTCTAGATCGTGCCACGTCATCTCATCTAGCAACAGCTTCGCAAATTCAAGTTTAATCTTTAAAAATTCGTAACTTTTCCATATGAGCTCTGTTTTCGACGTTCTTTATATCCACACGAAGGCGGGAACGTACTCTACAACTTTCATTTAGATTTTGTCGGCTAATTTTGACTCGATTTTAAATTTTATATTATTAACAGGTCGGGACAGGATTGGTCCGTTAAATCCTCATAACTTCTTCATCCGACATCCGTTTTCACCCATCTTTTTCTCTTTACGCTACTCTTAACGAGATCTTCGATTCCCATTTAGGTCGTGTAGGCCAAAAACCGCTCGATCTAATATTCAAATTTCGGGCTGTACACTGCTAGTCCGAAACTTCGAAAAATCATAACTTCTTCATACGAAGTCAGATTTGGGCGTTCTTTTTATCGATGTTCTTAGTTTAACGTATTCTACGACTTTCATTTAGATCGCTAAGGCTAAGTCTCGTTGTATCGTAAATTCACTATTTACGCTTCCCGGTGCCGTGCCGGTTCCGTCGCGAAACTTCGACGAGTCGTAACTTCTTCATTATAACTCGGATTTCGGTGTTCTTTATATGTATGGAAACCTTGTGACATATTCTCCAACTTGGTTAAGATTATTTATTCTAAATAATGTTTTCTCGAAAAGTCATTTTCAACCCCTATTGCCTCTAATTTGACTAGCCCGGATTTGCGGGCGTTACAGTATCCCTGAATCAAATCATAAAAACATGAAATATGAGGAGTTGTACAATCACGCCTTCACCTTCTCACAATCATCAGAAGTACCTGAAACAATAATCGATAAATGTAAGCTTGAAGGCTTAGTGAGTTACCCCCAAAATACCAATTACATACTTATATAACCATATCATATAAATATATAAGCAAACATATTTCATAATGAGCCATCAGTCTGACTAGACTGACTCCCGGTCCTCAGTCTATCTTGACTGCTCTCCGAACCCTCAGAACGTCCGGACCGCCCTCCTCAGGGCCTTCAGCCTATCCGGACCGCTCACTGGGCCTTCGGTCTGACTAGATTTGCCTGACTCGGGGCTACAGTCTACCCGGTCCCCCTATGGTGTCTTGGCATACTGCACACAACAGGACATGCCTCAACCCTTTCCCCAAACCAACAAACATGTGCACATACATATAAAAAAGTAAACATTCAGATCTAACAGATCACTAATCATGGCAACCATCCTATAACCAGGATACCGATCTAACCGATCACTAACATAGATACCCATCCTATAACCAGGATATTGATCTAACCGATCTCTAGCATAGAAAACATCCTAACTACCGGATGTAAATCAATAAACATATCATGCAATAAACCTGGATGCAAATCCGATAAGGGCAAGCATTGGTGCCTTAGACCCTGTTGATATAGTGAGGAGAACTCACCTTGTAAGTAGTGCTGAAGTGAACTGAAAGTCTCCGATCGTTGTCTCACCGAAAATCACAAACTATCCAAATAATACACTATGTCAATACATGGAATATCAATCTTGACTAAAGGTCCACAAAATCCATTTTGTCCTTTATCTTTATTGGGCCAAGGCCCAATTGCCAAATCCTTGATTTTAAAAGCCCATATATCCAAAGCCCATTAATGGCCCAAATTTCCCAATTTGGGACTAACTTCCTAATTGGGCCTTATTATAGGATCCCTTATCAAAACTGGCCCAACCTCAATTATTCAGAGGGCCCAACAAGGCCCAAGTCCAATTAGTCCAAAAGCGGCCCAATCCTGAAGCCCAATTCGTCAAAAGACTAAAAGAGGACGTACGCAGGGCGTACTCCTTTGGTACGTTGGGCGTACTCTTCCTGAAGTTGACCACCATCAGAGTGGTTGACTCAGTACATTGGGCGTACAGGAATTATGCGGGGCGTGCGTGGGGTTTTTCCAAAACCCTAATAAGTGCTTAATGACTTAAGAACTTAAGTCCAAACTCCAGATCCATCCACCAAAAGTGCCTTATAACCATAAAGTCTTGAACATAAAGACTTTGGACGTCCAAAAAGTTCCTAATACATGGTCTTAATCCATTAATACCTTCCTACTTCATGTATCAGACACATTTAGCTATTGGGACATCATTTTTATCACTTAGGACCTCTTCAAGGGTCTGATACGATAACTTATCTCGTCCAAATCATATCATGCACCAACTTGGAACTTTTGGGACAAGACATGGTTCCATAAAGCTAGCATAGCAAGATCTATATCATACAAGCATAAAGTTTGAAACTTTTTACATTCTAGAGCTTCTAGAGCATAAGGAAACTTCAGATCTACAAGCTTATCCTCCTTCTCTAACTTCTTGATGCAGCTCCTTCTTCTCCAACTACTCAGAACACACTCAATAAGCTCACACACTCAAGGAAAGGTTTATGGTTTGGTTAAAACATATCAAAACTGTGGAGGCTGAGGTAAGAGAGGGTTATGAGCTCATAAGATTGATTATATAACACTCAAACTCTAAATATTAGGCGCGCCTTAGTACGTCTGGTGTACTCTTATGTACGCTCAACTTACTCCTTCCTGATCCAAGGTTGCAACCTTGGCCCTAAGATTTGTCCTGGCTCGACACTTCCAACCTCAAGTACTACAAATGACAAAATAAGGATAGCAGAGAGGATTCGAAAATACCTGCAAAATCTCGGGATGTTACAACTCTCCCCCACTTGACCTAGACTTCGTCCTTGAAGTCTGCTTGGGCGATCATACCAGCACTAATGCACCAGATCCCATCAGAACTCCGCAGTTAAGCATGCTTGGGCGAGAGCAATCTAGGGATGGGTGACCCTCTGGGAAGTTTTTGCGTTGAGACCCCAAAGCGGACAGTATTGTGATACATTCCATAGGGGGATGTTACAAATGGTATCAGAGCTGGGGCACGCGTCGATGTGTTCGACGGGGACGTCGAACCCTATAATGGGGGTGAAGGTGGGTTGCACCGGATCCTGCATCGGCTTGGAAGGAGAATGAAGCATTTCCTTTAAAAGGGATGTGGATACCTTCCTTGACACAACACGTTTTAAATTCGTAAGGGCAGCAGATCCCATAAGAACTTTGCAGTTAAGCGTGCTCAGGCGGGTGTAGTACCGGAATGGGTGACCCCCTAGGAAGTCCTCGTACCTAGTGGCCCAAAGCGGACAATATTGTGATACGTGCCAAAGGGGGATGTTACATATTCCTACCATGTACCTCTACTCAGCATACACATAGAGCATAACAGACAATGTCAATCAATAGCATCCCCCTAGGCTAAGGCATCATGAATCAGGAAACTCTAAATCTAAATTTCTGAAATACCTAGCCTATCATCTAGCATGTAGTTCTAATATCTCATAAGTATCTTCTCATAATATAACCAAGTAAGGATATTTTGGGAAATCACCATTCGGGCTTTGGTTGATTGTACACACTGCTTCATCTCGTTTCCTCATAAAATCTTTTGCTTGTTTAGAAAATCATTTCTTTTTAGAAAATTTTCTCAAATACTCAATTTGAATCCACACATACTCGATGATAGCTTATTTTATTTCCTTATTTTTATTAGTTTATTTTAGATTTTTAGCTCTTTTTATTAGTATTGCATTGTATATTCTTTATTTTCTTTATCATGGATCGTATCGGGGACTTGTTATGTTTCATGAGGAATTTCGCAGGGTTTTGGAGCTTTTTGTGATTGTGGATTAGAGTGAAGACGGCTTAGTGGGCTCCTGAGGCATTGTTGGGCTTGGCGGAATCAAAGACGAAGAATTGGGCTTTTAAAGTTGATGGCTTGGATTATTTGGGCTTGTGAAGATGGATCATAAATTTCTAATTTTGGGTTTGGAGCATCCATTTAGTAGCTAAATGATGATTGGTGGATTCAAATTACATGGACAAGGGGGGACCAAAGGAATCTTTGGTAGTGGAATGGTGGACCAATGACAACACAGCAGCATTTGCGCGGGTGGAATTTTCGTCGCGCGGGTACCTGCGCAACTACCCAGTTTGGGTATTTTGGTCATTTGGCACACCATAACCTTGGGGGATCAGATCTAGAGGCACATTGATGATTTTCACCATTGGAGACCTGGAAGAGGCGATTTTGGGAGCTAGAAACCATTGCCTTTCATCTTTCCAAATCTTAGGTAGTTTCTTTATGCAGTTAGATTATTGTTCTTGTTACTTTGTTGCCATGAGTGGCTAATACTCTTATTTGGTTGACTTTGGCTGAAAACCAATGAATGTTTGTGGGTTTTGAAGGATTTATGTTTATTATCAATTTATTCCATGTTTATGATTCTAGTTTTCAATTCTTATGCTTATTTGATGCTTTGATCATGAGCTTAGTAATTGAATGAGAAATTGTTGATTTGTTTCTTTGATTTTGCATTGGATCATTGAATTTATCTAGAAAAAAACCTTTATGATGGTAGAAATCATCTCTAGCTTATGAATCATAACTCCTTTATGGATGTGTAAGCATTTGACATCCTCTAGGAATTGGGGATTCCTTCATTCTTAAGGCTAATTGATTTCTTGGGATCAATTGCTTCAATTGAACCTTGATCTTAATTAAGAAGGTGTGTTGTGGGCTTCCCCAACCTCCATACTACTTATGAGGAATCTTGGCATCTCATGCTTCATGATTGCTATAACCAATTTGGGATGAAGGATAAACTTTGTATGTAACAGCCCGGAATTCCAGGTATCTTTATTGATTTGATTATTTTGTGTTTTAAGAGGGGACTCGGCGAGTTGTAGCTCAGACTCGCCGAGTAGGGTCGCGATTCTGGACACGGGATTCGTTTGGACTCGGCGAGTCCAGGATATGGACTCGGCGAGTCTGCGCTGTTTAATGAAACCCTAATTTCCCGGTCCTAAGCCCTATTTAAAGGACCTTATGGCCCTCATTTGCGGCCACCTTGAACCCTAAGAGCCCCCATACGACTGCGAGCCCTTGTGAGTGTATTTGGAGGCCATTTGTTCACCATTTTGTGTGATATTGCAAGAAAGGAGGGAGAGGATCAAACTTGAGGAGTTGGGGAACTTGGATCTGTTGCTAATTCATCAAGGGAGTCTTCTTGAGGTAACTTTCAGAGCCAAACTTCGTGTTTTGTGTTGATGTGTCAAATCTAGGGTTTCTTCTTGCATTTCTTGGCTTAAATTGGAAGTATGAAAGGTTCCATGGAGATATGGAACCTAGATCTGGGCCTTAGCAGGTCCAGGAGACCCCATATGACTAGCTTTATGTCCATCCTTTCTAGTTAGAAGCTAAGGTGGTCATATTAGAGGTTGTTTCCCCAAAATAAGCCTTGTACGCATTGCATGGCAACCAAGACTGAGACTTTACGTGACAAATAAGCTTGGGAAGGCCATATCTATGAATGGATGGAACGGATCTGACCGCAAAAGCCAGTTTTAGCTGGTGCATGGCATGGACTCGCCGAGTCTGATGAACAGACTCGACGAGTCGCTTGAAGATTGTCCTTGAGGACACCCAGTGTGTAGTCCTGACCGAGTTATGGTTGACTCAGTGAGTCAGGACGAGTTAGAGAGGGTCGACAGGTGGACTGAGTCGAGCTGGGACTTGCCGAGTTGTTCTTGAGACTCGGCGAGTTGAGTCGGGGTGGCCCCGCGACTCTCCCAGGTGGAACTCGTCGAGTCAGGGGAAGTACTCGACGAGTAAGAAGGGAATCCTATGGAGTTGGCGGATGCGTCTAGACTCGCCGAGTTGCCCTTGTGCACTCGCCAAGTCCGGTCAAGTTGACCGTTGACCAGAGTTGACCTATGTTTGACTTCTTAGGGATAGTCAAACTTAGAAGATAAAAGTGTTAATAAGAGATGTATGATGTTATAGGGAGATTGTAGCTCGGCGGATCGAGCACGAGTGACTTCGGGATTTGCTAGCTTTCGATATTTACGAGGTGAGTCTTCTCACTATACTGTACCCGGAAGGGTTTGACTGTGTGACCGGAAGGTCGGATATGATATGTGATATATGTGCTATATGTGATAAGTTAATTGTTATACGTGCTATGTATGTTATGTGGGCCGGAAGGCGTGTAATGTGGACCGTAAGGTTGGCGTGGGTAGGACCGGAAGGTTTACCCAGCCGGGACGGAAGTCCCCTGAGACACATGGACCGGAAGGTCAGGGCCTGGAAAGGCGTATGTGCGTAAGTTGTATTTTGGGGAACTCACTAAGCAATTATGCTTACAGTTGTTGTGTATGTGTTTCAGGTACTAGCGAGGACCGTGGGAAGGCGTCGGCGTGATCTGTACACACTGATAGATGTTTTGTGATCTTGGGATTCGTATGATTTGTATTCTGTTATGACACATGGAATGTTTATGCCTTGTTTGAATGAAAATACTTTATTTTGAAATGAAAAATTTGTTTGAAAAATTACGTTGTTACAAATTGGTATCAGAGCCTTGGTTTGAGGGATTCGGGTGCACCTTCGGGCGTAACTGAACTCAAACCGACGATTTGAGGAAAACTTTTTAAATAAAGGCATAAACTTTTATAAATGATTTTGTGGTAAGCAAGAATGAAGCAGTGTGTACGATCAGTCAGCGCCCGAACGGTAAAGATCCCCAAAATACCTTACAATGTTATGTTAAAAGATAAGATATGATATGAGTTGGTATGCATGCTAGAAGACTAGGTATTCATGATAGGACTAGAGTGGCCTGATTTGTGATGCCTTAGTCTAGGAAGTTTGCCGATATGAGATGCTTTGATAGTGTGCGGGTAGATAGTGCATAACAAAAGTAGAGTACTCACTATCCGGGGTTTGGGGAGGAAGACTTGGGATGAACGCTGATGCGGTGTGGTCGGTAGTATTGGGCCCGTACTACCGAAGACACCGGGTCAGGGGGAAACCCAAGTAAAAAAAAATCCCTAGATATCGGAGACTGAGTAGGGTTGCGTTATCGAGTGCGATTATACTCGATGAAGTCTCTGATAGTTTTATGTTGTATTTCAGAGACATCATGGTTGGACCACGCCACAGACCGAGTACGAGCAGTGTGAGTGACGAGGAGATTCGTCAGATGATTCATGAGGAGGTGGCTGCAGCGATCCGGGCTGAGATTCCGGAGATGTTTGGGTCTATTAAGACCACCTTGATGGAGACTTTTGATGAGCGGTACGCCGCATTGACTGAGGCTGCAGCCGCTCCAGCTATCGCAGCTGTGGCCGCTGCCAGGCCGCAAGGGGGTGACTCGTTGCTGTTTCGGGAGTTCAGCAACACGAAGCCACCTGAGTTTGATGGGACGCAGGATCCGATTGCTGCGATGAGGTGGATCGCTGATATTGAGGGGTGCTTCTACACTTGTTCATGTCCGGAGCATCTGAGGGTACGGTTCACTTTGAACCAGCTCCGTCTGGGAGCAAAGCATTGGTGGAAGTTCGTGACGGCGAACTTCACTTTGGCAGAGATTTCAGCAGTGACATGGGAGAGGTTTACCTCTATGTTCAGAGACGAGTACGTTCCCCCGGTGGAGAGGGAACGATTGGTTCAGGAATTCTTGACCCTCAAGCAGGGTACTGATTCGGTTACGGTGATCACGCGGAAGTTTCATGAGAGGGCGATGTTCTGCCCCGAGCTGGTGTCCACAGAGCAGGCTCGGATGAGCCGATACTTGGGTGTTTTGAGGAGGGATATCCGGGAGTTTGTGTCAAACTCCACCTATCATACCTTTGCTGAGCTTCAGGTGAATGCCAGGAAGTGCGAGATCGAGTTGGAGACCCAGGCCAAGGAGGAGGCCGAGTCTCAGCGGGTGGACCGGCGGCCGGCTCAGTCTCAGCCGGCAGCCAAGCGGACTAAGTCCGCCGATTCGAGGACGGGAGGTCCGAAGGGCCGCACTTGCGGAAAGTGCAGCAAGGGTCATGAGGGGACATGTCGATCTGGTGCTTGCTACAAGTGTGGCAAGGAGGGGCACATCGCCAGGGATTGCCCCAAAGGGTTTATGGTTTGCTTTCATTGCAACCAGACCGGCCATCGGAAGGCCGAGTGCCCTCAGCTTCTTCAGGGATCTGCACCTGCTGCCAGGGTTTCTGAGACTCGACCGGTGAAGGTCGAGGCCCCGAGGGCTCGTGGGAGAGCCTTTCAGCTGACTGCGGAGGAGGTCCGCGCTGCGCCCGATGTTGTGGCAGGTATGCTTTATTTCATGTATTTATTTTGATGTTGAGATGTTATGCTTATGTTATGTTATGCGTAGGTACTTTCCTTGTGAACTCTGTGCCTGCTTTAGTGCTATTTGACTCGGGTGCGAGTCGGTCTTTTGTATCTTTGGCCTTTAGTCAGCATATCAGCGTTAGTCGTGAGCCGTTGAGTCGGCCTCTGAGAGTTTCTATAGCTGACGAGAGGGTGATTTGTGCCACGGAGGTTCTCCGGGGATGTGTGTTAGAGATTTTCGGGGTCGAGTTTCCGATTGATCTGATTCCTATTGCGATGGGTGATGTCTGTGTCATTGTGGGCATGGACTGGTTGAGCCGATTCGGCGCCGTCATCGACTGTGAGCGTCAGCTGGTGACTATACGAGACCCTAGTGGGGGAGTTCTTTCGGTGTACGGCGAGGGTACCCGTTCAGGATCAGCTTTTTGTTCGGCCGCTAGGGCGAGGCAGTGTTTACAGCAGGGCTGTAAGGGTTTTGTGGCGTATGTGATGGATACGCGGGAGGCTTCCGAGGGACCGAGATCAGTTGAGGAGGTTCCAGTGGTGCGTGAGTTTCTAGATGTTTTTCCCAAGGAGCTGCTGGGAGTACCTCCTGTGAGGCAAGTGGAGTTTGGTATTGATCTGGTTCCGGGGGCCGCACCTATTGCTAAGGTGCCTTATCGTCTTGCACCTCCAGAGATGCAAGAGTTGTCCTCGCAGCTTCAAGAGTTGTTGGGGAAGGGATTCATTCGGCCGAGTAGCTCGCCGTGGGGAGCACCTATTCTGTTCGTCAAGAAGAAGGATGGTTCACACCGGATGTGCATTGATTACCGGGAGTTGAACAAGTTGACGGTCAAGAACCGTTACCCGTTACCGAGGATCGACGATTTATTCGATCAGTTGCAGGGAGCATCTTGGTTTTCCAAGATCGACCTGAGGTCGGGGTACCATCAGGTGAGGGTACGGGATAAGGACGTCCAGAAGACAGCGTTTAGGACGCAATATGGGCATTATGAGTTTGTGGTGATGCCTTTTGGGCTCACCAATGCCCCGGCTATGTTCATGGATCTCATGAACAGGGTATGCAGGCCGATGCTGGATCGGTCGGTGATTGTATTCATCGATGATATTCTGGTGTATTCGAGATCTAGAGAGCAGCATGAGGAGCATTTGAGGGAGGTCCTTGGGGTGTTGAGATCGGAGAAGCTTTATGCAAAGTTATCCAAGTGTGATTTCTGGTTGCGGGAGGTCTAGTTCCTAGGACACCTCGTTAACCAGGAAGGGATTCTGGTCGATCCGGCCAAGGTTGAGGCGGTGATGAGTTGGGAAGTGCCGAAGTCACCATCTGAGATCAGGAGTTTCCTCGGGTTGGCAGGGTATTATCGGAGATTTATCAAGGATTTCTCCAAGATCGCAGTGCCGCTCACCAGATTGACCCGGAAGGGTGTTGCATTCTCATGGGGTCCCGAGCAGCAGACCTCCTTTGAGACACTTCGCCAAAGGTTGTGCGAAGCCCCGGTATTAGCTCTCCCGGAAGGGATGGAGGATTTTGTAGTATATTGTGATGCATCGATTTTGGGGCTGGGTGCAGTTTTGATGCAGAGGGGTCATGTGATAGCATATGCATCGAGGCAGCTGAAGCCTCACGAGACGAGATATCCCACGCATGATTTAGAGTTGGGGGCAGTAGTGTTCGCTCTCAAGATTTGGCGTCACTACTTGTATGGGGTTCGATGTACGATATACACGGACCATAAGAGTTTGAAGTACTTGATGGATCAGCCCAACCTAAATATGCGTCAGAGGAGGTGGTTGGATGTGGTCAAGGATTATGATTGTGAGATCCTGTACCACCCAGGCAAGGCTAATGTGGTAGCCGATGCGTTGAGCCGCAGGGCGGAGAGCACTCCACTGCGAGAAGTATGTTTGAGATTGACCGTGATAGCTCCAGTATTGGATGCTATTCGTGGGGCGCAGGCCGAGGTTGTGCGACCGGAGATGCAGAAGAGAGACCGGGTTGTTGGTTTGGTTTCAGAGTTCGTTACGGATGGACGAGGGCTTATGACATTTCAGGGTCGGATTTGGGTACCGTTCGTGGGTGGTACGCGTATTACTTTGATGGAAGAGGCTCATCGGTCGAAGTTCTCGATCCATCCGGGGGCTACGAAGATGTATTTGGATTTAAGGAAAGAGTATTGGTGGCCCTGTATGAAGAGGGACGTCGCATGGTTCGTTGAGAGGTGTTTGACCTGCCGCAGGGTTAAGGCCGAGCACCAGAGACCGCATGGCAAGTTGCAGCCATTGGAGGTTCCCGAATGGAAGTGGGAACAGATCACTATGGATTTCATCACCAAATTGTCGAGGACTACCAGAGGAGTTGATGCAATTTGGGTGATTGTGGATAGGTTGACGAAGAGCGCTCACTTCCTTGCTATCAGTGAGAGTTCTTCAGCGCAGAAGTTGGCGGAGATATATGTGAGGGAAGTGGTATCTCGGCATGGGGTGCCGATCTCGATTGTTTCAGACCGTGATGTGCGCTTCACTTCCAGATTCTGGAAGAAATTCCATGAGGAGCTGGGTACTAAATTGCATTTTAGTACCGCATATCATCCCCAGACAGACGGCCAGAGCGAGCGGACGATTCAGACGCTGGAAGACATGCTTCGAGCGTGTGTGTTAGATTTCGGGGGTAGCTGGGATGCGTATTTACCCTTGGCAGAGTTTTCCTACAACAACAGCCATCATTCGAGCATTGGTATGCCACCCTTTGAGCTGTTGTATGGTAGGAGGTGTCGGACCCCCATTTGTTGGGGAGAGGTTGGGCAGAGAGTGATGGGCAGTACAGAGATCGTGCTTCAGACGACAGAGCAGATTTAGCAGGTCAGACAGAGGTTATTGACCGCCTAGAGCCAACAGAAGAGTTATGCAGACAGACGCCGGTCCGAGCTTGAGTTTCAGGTCCGGCGACTTCGTTCTCCTGAAAGTTTCTCCTTGGAAGGGAGTGATTCGATTCAGGAAGAGGGGCAAGTTGGGGCCTCGGTATATTGGGCCATTTCGTGTGATTGCAAGGGTAGGCCGGGTAGCCTATCGTTTGGAGTTGCCAGCCGAGTTGGGGCAGATCCACGACACTTTTCACGTGTCGCAGTTGAGGAAGTGTTTAGCCGATGAGTCGGCAGTGGTTCCATTAGAGGATATTCATGTGGATGCGAGTCTGAATTATGCTGAGAGGCCTGTGGCCATCAGAGATCGTAAGATCAAGGTTCTGAGGAACAAGGAGGTACCTCTAGTGTTGATTCAGTGGCAATACCGGAAGGGATCGGAGATGACCTGGGAGTCGGAGCGCGAGATGCGGGAGCAGCATCCGGAGCTATTTTCAGAGCGAGACTTCGAGGGCGAAGTCTAGTTCTAGTGGGGGAGAATTGTAACAGCCCGGAATTCCAGGTATCTTTATTGATTTGATTATTTTGTGTTTTAAGAGAGGACTCGGCGAGTTGGAGCTCAGACTCGCCGAGTAGGGTTGCGATTTTGGACACGGGATTCGTTTGGACTCGGCGAGTCCAGGATATGGACTCGGCGAGTCTACGCTGTTTAATGAAACCCTAATTTCCCGGTCCTAAGCCCTATTTAAAGGACCTTATGGCCCTCATTTGCGGCCACCTTGAACCCTAAGAGCCCCCATACGACTGCGAGCCCTTGTGAGTGTATTTGGAGGCCATTTGTTCACCATTTTGTGTGATATTGCAAGAAAGGAGGGAGAGGATCAAACTTGAGGAGTTGGGGAACTTGGATCTGTTGCTAATTCATCAAGGGAGTCTTCTTGAGGTAACTTTCAGAGCCAAACTTCGTGTTTTGTGTTGATGTGTCAAATCTAGGGTTTCTTCTTGCATTTCTTGGCTTAAATTGGAAGTATGAAAGGTTCCATGGAGATATGGAACCTAGATCTGGGCCTTAGCAGGTCCAGGAGACCCCATATGACTAGCTTTATGTCCATCCTTTCTAGTTAGAAGCTAAGGTGGTCATATTAGAGGTTGTTTCCCCAAAATAAGCCTTATACGCATTGCATGGCAACCAAGACTGAGACTTTACGTGACAAATAAGCTTGGGAAGGCCATATCTATGAATGGATGGAACGGATCTGACCGCAAAAGCCAGTTTTAGCTGGTGCATGGCATGGACTCGCCGAGTCTGATGAACAGACTCGACGAGTCGCTTGAAGATTGTCCTTGAGGACACCCAGTGTGTAGTCCTGACCGAGTTATGGTTGACTCAGTGAGTCAGGACGAGTTAGAGAGGGTCGACAAGTGGACTGAGTCGAGCTGGGACTCACCGAGTTGTTCTTGAGACTCGGCGAGTTGAGTCGGGGTGGCCCCGCGACTCTCCCAGGTGGAACTCGTCGAGTCAGGGGAAGTACTCGACGAGTAAGAAGGGAATCCTATGGAGTTGGCGGATGCGTCTAGACTCGCCGATTTGCCCTTGTGCACTCGCCGAGTCCGGTCAAGTTGATCGTGGACCGTTGATCGTTGACCAGAGTTGACCTATGTTTGACTTCTTAGGGATAGTCAAACTTAGAAGATAAAAGTGTTAATAAGAGATGTATGATGTTATAGGGAGATTGTAGCTCGGCGGATCGAGCACGAGTGACTTCGGGATTTGCTAGCTTTCGATATTTACGAGGTGAGTCTTCTCACTATACTGTACCCGGAAGGGTTTGACTGTGTGACCGGAAGGTCGGATATGATATGTGATATATGTGCTATATGTGATAAGTTAATTGTTATACGTGCTATGTATGTTATGTGGGCCGGAAGACATTATGTTATGGGCCGAAAGGCGTGTAATGTGGACCGTAAGGTTGGCGTGGGTAGGACCGGAAGGTTTACCCAGCCGGGACGGAAGTCCCCTGAGACACATGGACTGGAAGGTCAGGGCCTGGAAAGGCGTATGTGCGTAAGTTGTATTTTTGGGAACTCACTAAGCAATTATGCTTACAGTTGTTGTGTATGCGTTTCAGGTACTAGCGAGGACCGTGGGAAGGCGCCGGCGTGATCTGTACACACTGATAGATGTTTTGTGATCTTGGGATTCGTATGATTTGTATTATGTTATGACACATGGAATGTTTATGCCTTGTTTGAATGAAAATACTTTATTTTGAAATGAAAAATTTGTTTGAAAAATTACGTTGTTACATTGTATTAGATCCTAATGATAAACACATAAATGTTCATTATGTTGAATTGCCATAGTTAACCAATTATTCCTAACCTTTGAGCATCTCATCAACTTTCTTAATTGCAAGATTTTTAATTATTCAAGTTTTTTTAGTTTTCAAGGAATCAAACCCCCCTCCCCTCTTTTTTTAGTCTTGTAGTTAATTAGTTTAATTACACTAGTTCTTTCGGATTGCATTGGTGATTGAATACAACCATTTCCCCGAGGATCGATACCCCTTTTTACCATTATATTACGTTTTATTTGCAAATAAAGGGTGTAATTTGCTTGGTGGACTTGACATCCCACGCACTCGAGGGTACATCTGAATACCTCAAACCAAAGCTTTGATACCAACTTGTAACACTCTAAATTTTCAATAAAATTTTCATTTTTAAATCCACACAAAACACAGTTTAACATTTCTCAAACCCAATTTGTAATTTGTTTCAAACACAAGACATAAAATTGTTTGTCAAATATCCCAAAATCCTCAAAACACAAATCTACTAGCTGGTGTGTACAATCATGTCGACGCCTTCCCGTGATCCTGAGATGTACCTGAAACACATTTCACACAACACTGTAAACACAAAGCTTAGTGAGTTCCCCAAAATACCACACACAAATAATTAGCCTCTCATGGCTATATCTCAATAAGGACCCTCCAATCATGTGTTTCAATGAGGACCCTTCGGTCTCACAGCTCGGGTTGGACCCTCCAATCTTGTATCTTGGTGAGGACCCTCCGGTGACACAGCTCAATTTGCACCCTCTGATCCTAACTCAATAAGGCACAGAATAATGTACAACATAAATCATAAAGACAGAATGCATATCGTATCACATAACTCAGTATAAGCACATAAGACCCTCCGGTCAATAACTTAGGCAAGACCTTCCAGTCGCATAGTATTACCACTCAGGTAAGTATAGTCAGAAAACTCACCTCGTCGGTAAAGCAAGTATGTCTCGTACTCAACACTCAGTCTAGACTCCGCCTATATATATCATAATCATCTCTAATTAACAATTTATAACAACAACTCTAAAGATGTTAAGCTAACCCTCTTTACTAATTCTCGAAAAGGGTAAAAGACCATTTTACCCCTCCATGGACTCCAAAGTCCACAACTTGACCAAACCCTAAAATTCAATGGAAGTCAACGCTCAAGTCAACAGTCCATGTTGACCCAACTTGTCGAGTTTCTCCTGTTCTCAGAAAAATCGGGAAAATCCAACTCAAATCACCGAGTTGTCTCACCAACTCGTCGAGTTTACACCACGTCCACGATAATAGGGGAAACCCTAACCAAATCGTCGAGTTAGCTAACCAACTCGTCCAGTTTCTTCAGCCCAATCATTCATTCAGACGCTTTTTAGCGAGAGTAAAGCCCCAAACTCTAAATCTAGCCTTCTAAGGCTGAAATACCACGTAAAGCTGCATTGCATATAGGGCTAAGTTTGCCAAACCAAAGCTCAACAAAAGGTTTAAGGCATGGAAGTTGGCCAAAGCTTGATAAAGCCTGAATCTTCAGACCTAAAGGGCCTAATAATGTCCAGATCTGAAGTCTTAGCTTCATTGTAAGATCAAAACCATTAATGACTCAAGAAAAGCTAAAAATGTCCATAAACTCCCTAATGGAGAGATCTAGCAAACAAGCGATCAAGGTAATGGCTTTTTACCTCAAAATGGTCGTAAACATTGAATGGATGCCAGATCCAAAGACTCTTTCTCGTTCCAAGCCTTTTACTCCTCAAGTTCCTTCAAAGAATGCACCCAAACACACACTCTTAGCCTCAATCTCTCTCACAGTGGAAGATAACTCAATTAGGGTTTCTCTCAGGGTGATAAGGTGATGAGGGAGGCGGGGTAAAGGACTTCAGATCCTTTAAATAGGGTGCAAACACTGAAAAATAAGGTTTTCACGCTCAGCTCCTACTTGTCGAGTTGGGTCCTCCAACTGGATGAGTTGACTCTAAAATCCATACGGCTATCTCAATCTCTACCCGACGAGTTGGGGCCTCCAATTCGTCGAGTTTCCCTATCAAAATGAATATAAAACAATTTAAATTTGTACCTGGGAGTCGGGATGTTACACGATCACCTGTTCTTCATCTTCATCGGCTCTACAATGTATTTGTAACCGATCAAAATCAACGATAAATTGTTCCACTGAAGAGTTGTTTTGAGTTTAATTATGATATTTAAAAGATGCATCTTATCTGTAATTAATGGGTATGAACTTTGCATGTAGAAGCTTCTTCATCTTGTTCGATGTTTCAACCCACGATTTACCCTATTGAAGTCGCTTTTGATTTACGTGATCCCACCACAAAGATGCGTATTTACGCGATTTAATGGCAACAACTTTAATTTTGAGATAATCAGGGATATCTTGGAGTTCAAACACACATTCCATAGTACTCAACCAATCGATGAAACCTTCTGGTTGTGCTTTTCCTTCAAATTCTAGAATCTCAACTCGTACCCCCCAGGAACGTATGATATCGATGTGACTCTATGTTTAGAGTTGAGGTGGTGAATGACAGCCAAAAGGATTCTCCTCCCTGTCATGACCATCGTCCCAAACGATGGATTCTAACTCAATTTCCTTGTTGCGGTCATCTTGTTGAAATTCTAGTTCTCGAATCCATTGTTGTAGTCGTTCGATTTCTTCAATATCGCATGGGTCACGGTTGACAACGGTCGCATTAGGCGCACCACCCTGACGTGTGACGTTACATGTAGGTCAACCTCTGCCAACCATGATCGTCATTCCTGAATCTGATACCACTTGATAAGGATTTTGAAAAGGAAGGAACTCAACAATAAAGAGAAAATAATACTGGAGATAAGAATCTCAATTATTCATCAAAAAAAGTCTGTCTCGTCCAACTAGGAAACAAAACAAATAAAATGACTTAAATCACTAAAAAAGGAAAATAGATTAAATTATAATCCATCCAAGATTGTGATTGTACCATTACTAAATTAAAGCAAAATAAATCTCTTGTTTGAAATAACTCATGCATTTGACATGGGTTCAAGGGTGATCAGCCGATCAACCAGGTCGTCGAGTGAGTCTTCGTGAAGCGGGCTTGGGATATCGGCCATGAGGTCTTGATCTACATCAATAACAATATTTGATAGTAACATAAAAATAAAAAATTTATAATATTAGAACATAAAACATTGGTTGATAATTTAGAAAATCATGATTGAAATTAGTATTTGTCAAATAAATATATATGAAATAAATTATCTATTATAGTTAAAAGTAAAATATCGATAAATGTATAAAATTTTATTAATAAATATAATTAAATAAGTAAATTGAAAACTAATTATTCATAATAATGAATAAAAGTATTATTAAATCAAAAAGTATATTTACTTTAATAAATACGGTGACATGAGTAAAATTTATTGAATAATATTGCTTAAAATAATTGTAATCGTATATATCTACTCTAATAAATAAATGTTTTTTTTTTGTCACACCCCCATTCAATTGTCAAATGTCATTTTATGGTTATTTTTAGTTAATTTTTTTCCACATTTCATTTTATAAGTGTCTCCGTTTTAATAAATTTCACATAATAGTTTAATGTAATAATTACAATAAATGTAGTAATAAATGAATATCAATTTCATTAATGGACTTGTTATTTCAAAATTTCTAAATTAAAGTCTATTAGTTTATTTTGTTTATTTATTTAAATTTAAAAGATAAAAAAGTCAATTTTAATAATTTATTATTTTTTTATTTTTTTTATAAATCTAAAGTTCTTAAATATTTAGACATTTATATTTAATTTTTTTAATTAACTCATGTAATATATGAATATTACACCTAGTGAACTTAATATAAAAGTTACTACTTTACTTTAATAGTTAATAACAATGAATGATATAATTTCTATGAATAACATATTTGTTAAAATTACAAATATATAATTTTGATTTATACAACCTATGAAATTCAAACTTGAAATAATTTTCGTTAAATTGTAAATTTCCAAATGCCTATGGTGCTAACTAAAAAAAGATAAAACATAAAACAATAAAAGATTTTGACTACTTCACTAATTTAATACCTAATGAAGAAATGAGATGGTATCCTAAAGTTTTAACGAATAAATTCCACGTGCTCTTTAATCTCTAAACTAATTTAATACATAATGAAGAAATAACATGGTATTCTAAAGTTTTAACAAATAAATTCCACATGCTCCCTGATCTCTATCTCTAAACTAATTTAATACATAATGAAGAAATAGCATGGTATTTTAAAGTTTTAACGAATAAATTTCACATGCTCCCTAATCTCTAAACTAATTTAATACATAATGAAGAAATAGCATGGTATTCTAAAGTTTTCGCAAATAAATTCCCCGTGCTTCCTAATCTCTAAACTAATTTAATACATAATAAAAATAAAATAACATGGTATTCTAAAGTTTTAACCAATGAATTCCAAATGTTCCCTAATCTCTAAACTTAATCATATACCCCACAATCAAATGATACTATAGATTTACTCCAAAATTACACCTTTAAGGCATTGGAAAAGTATCCCACCACCATACAAAAGCTCAAAAGGCCCCTCTAAATAATAAACAAATAGGACTTGAGAGCCCATGTGATGCTACTGATCCTTTCTAATACCAGTTAACACTGCTTTGATGACTTGTACTATCTTAACAAAATGTTGTACGATCCTTAATGAAGTTCACAGTTAGAGCTTTAAAGAAGCTAAACCCCTCTCCTTGTCCCCTGCTATTCACGTCATTCGCTTTATTTTATTTTCTTTTTCTCTTTCACTCGCACATAAAAAGGGATCCCAATGCTTCATCATCATATTAGAGCAACGTTCACCAAACCAACTGCCATTTCTTCATCTCAAAGCCTCCAACAGCAAAATAATATTTCAGTTTGATAGAGGAAGAAAGTATGGATTCGGATAGAAAAAGGGTGTCAACGAGTTCATCAAAAAATGGGGTGGTGATGGGTTCTGTTTGGGATAGCAGAATGAAAGGTAGCTTCAAAGTCTTCAATGGTGATGACAAGAAGCAAGAAATTGAAAAACCCACAGAGAAAATCAACCCAACTGAGACTACTGGTGAGATTGTTAAAACGGAGAAGGTGGCTTTGAGATCCAAACAGAGCTCTAATGGTGTCGGTGGCGGTGGAAAGAGGAAAACATGGAAATCTGATTGTAATTCTGAAGGAACTGAGAAAATTCCAGTTCAGATCCCCAAGGCTAGATCTGAAAACAAGAAAATATTGGGTGAATTGAGTGTTTCGGTGGATGGAAATGGAATCAAGAAAAGCCCAGTTCAGATGAAGAAGGGAAGACTGGAATGGAGTAAGGAACAGAGTGCTTCCATTGATGGAATTGAGAGAAGCCCAAATCATAGAAGCATAACGACTCGATCTATATCAAGAAAAGGGAGTACGAGTAGCGATTTAAGTAATGAAGTTGAGAAAGTGAAACCATTGTTAAGAAAAGGAAACAGAATCAGAGATGAATCCAACAATGGAGTTGAAGAAATTAAAGGGGAAAGCAGAGATGATAATGAGATAACGAAAAATAGATCTGAGTCTAGTCAAAGCTTAGACGAATTAGATGTTGTTTGTGAGGAGAAATTAATGACAGATGATTCGGGTAAAGTCAAATATCCTCCGATCTTAGACGCTCAAGATTACGAAGAAGATGAAGAAGCAATAATGGAAGAAAAAGAAGAAATTAATGAAGAAAGGGCCATTGTTGTTGTTAAAGAAATGGAACCCATTTCCACAATCAATAAGAACAAATCCCCAGATGTTGTAATTGAAGAAAAGAAAATTCATTACAGAAATGAAAAATCAAAACCCATTTCAAGAACTATTAGAAAACAACCTCCTCCTTCTGTTGTAAATCATCCAAGAATCATCTCAAAACAAAGCAAGTATATATATATTTTTTTCTTTTAATCTTTTTTCTAGAGTCATCAAACTAACTTCAATTTTCTTCTTCAATTTTGCAGATGAATTCCCATCACAAAGAGTGCCCAAATCCCACAGCAGATTGCAAACTTTCAGTTAGTATTTTCAAATTTCATCGCTAAGCCAATCATCACATCACATTTCTAATTCAACTTTCCATGGCTTCAAATTTGTTATCAGTTGATTTAATCATGTGGAACGACGTATCAAAATCAGCATTAATTTTTGGTTTCGGGACATTTTCAATTCTTTCTTCATCATACACCAAAGACCTCAATATCAGGTCAGCAACTTAATCATGTATAAATTCATCAAACATTTCATCAACAATCCTCTATATCTCTGTTTCTGTTTTTTTCAGCTTGATTTCTGTAATTTCTTATCTGGGTCTCATCTATCTTGCTGCAATCTTCATCTTCAGATCATTTATTTTGAGGTAATTATAAATTATTTAACATACATTCAATTCACATGACGCCGTTTTTCAAGATTTTCGTGAATTTGATGTGTTTTTATTAAACAGGGGTGTTGTAGAAGCAGATAAAAATACAGATGAGGAAGAATGTGTCGTTGGTGAAGAAGAAGCAATTTGGGCATTAAAATTATTCCTGCCTTATATCAATGAATTTCTGTTGAAAGTCAAAGCTTTGTTTTCAGGTGATCCTTCTACTACAATGAAGGTAAATTATATATATTTATTTTTAATTATTATTATTATTTCACTGATTTTGATGTAAATTTTCATACGTATCTGCAAGATCCGTGAGAATATTTGATAAATTTTCGGTGTCATCTGACAGATGGCAGTGCTGCTATTTGTTTTGGCAAGATGTGGGAGCTCCATAACCATTTGGAAAATGGCCAAATTGGGTCAGTTTTGTGAATTCCTACATTCAAAAATGATGAAATCGATCATAAAAATAAGATTTTGAGTATTCATAATCAAGATTCTGCCATTAATGATGACGAAAGCAAGAACCTTTCCCTTCCGTTCAACCAAATTTCTTGTATCCTGATGGAATTCTTACTGATTTTGTGATTTTTGTGCAGCTTTTTTTGGGGTTTTCACTGTGCCTAAGATCTGCTCCTCGTATTCTTCTCAATTAACTGCATTTGGTAAAGTATTCACATGCATTTGCAATTATTTTAACAATTATTACAGTCCTTGAGCGGTGTACTTGCTCATGTAAGAAATCTCGACACGCGTTCATGGGTTGCCTCATACAAATAATCGACTGTAAAGTTAATTCCCAGATCGGGTCCACCTTGTGGCTGGATTTACGTACTTGTGTTTGCAATAATTAACGTGGGTCCACGATCTAGTAAAATTGCACATCATCTATTCGATGAAATGCCTCAACGGCTCTTTTCATGTTTTAAGGTTTTAATTTCCGAGATAGAATTTCCAATCATAAGATTTGCCTTCTTTTTTAAAAATGGGCTATATGATGATCTACAGTTCAATAACTCTATAGTTTTCTAAGACTTTATTAGCTAGTAAAGATTCTTTTTTTTTTTTTTTTTTTTTTTTTTAAATTGATAGATTTATGCATTAAATGTTTACAAATGAAGGTACATTTTGGGTGAGGCGCTTCAAGGATGCTTGGGAAACATGCTCTCAAAAGAAAGCGGTTGCTTTTGGTGTTTTCACCCTCATTTGGAATATCTCCTCGATTGTTGCTCGTATTTGGGCAAGTAAGACATTTTTTTTTTTTTTTTTATTTTTTTTTTTCATTCCGATAATGAAATAAAGTCACATTTTGGTAACAATTGGAAACATGGTTATTATATACAGTGTTCATGTTGTTGGTGGCATTCAAATACTATCAACAATCGATGATGAAAGATGAAGTTATTGAGGAAGAAGAACCAATAACAAGAGGAAATCAGAGTTCTTGGCAAGAACAGAGACACGTGTCAGTTGGAAGCTCAAAACTAAGGAAAAGTTCTTGATCTTATAGTGTGTGAAAGAGGGAGATTGGTAAAGAAAGGAGTTGTATGTAAAATAAAGAAATAGAAAATGGTGTTGAAATGTTTTGGTGAGAATTTAATATAGAGGAATAAAAGAAGGATGAAATTCATTACTTTGAGTGTTTCACTAGGGTTTCATACTTGGTTGAACCAGTACTTAAGATAAGTAGGTCGCAAAATCATTAATACAAAATATTCTATGTCAATATTGTATTTAGTAATCTTGATGCCCAAATTACAAAGAAAATAGCCATAAAAGAAGACAGGATATTAAAAGCAGCCAAAGAATAATCTCAAGAATTAATTTTTTATTTTTATAAAATTTAAACTGTATGGTTTATGGATTTATAAGAAATTTAGAGAAATAAAAATGTAAATTCACGTAAAAATCATGTTTGGTTGACATAATCAAAATAAATAGAATTCGTTAAAATCCAATAATTTTTTTTAATGAATTGGTCATTTTTTTAGCTAGGAGCAAAAAATTTAGATTTAATTCTTTATGATTTGTCAAAAAGACAAAAATGGCATCCCTTCTATTTATTTTGTTCATGATTTATCAAAATAAAACAAATCACCATCATCTTTCCGCAACCCCTACCCACCAACACACACCCAATCCACCATACGTGCATGTCCAACTTAAAACATAATTGCAAAAATGGTCTCTGTGGTATGTATTTTTTTGAGGTTTTAGTCCAAACCTTGATTTTTTTTTTGTTTCGTAGTCACTTTGAGCTAAGTTTTGTTGTGTTTTTTTGTCCGTTTGAATAGTGAAATGTCTGTAATACCCTTGGGGTATTTTTTTTTCATTTATTCTTAAATCTAATACTAATTTATTTATTTTAATAATTAAAATAAGAAGGCGCCCACCACTTTCTCTCCCCCCCTCTCTCTCTCTCTCTCTCTCTCTCTCTCTCTCTCTCGTATTGAGCTAGAACCAGATGAGAATATCGTTCTCTACATTTATCTTCTTCAACACACACAAGGATGAACACACACACAAAATCCATGTTGAAAAACTCAAACCCATAAATTGTTTGATGAAAAACTCAGGAAATTGATCCAGATTTAGAACCAAAAATCGACACATTTGTAGAAATATTTCCAGATATAGATATTGATAAAGAAGAACCTAGAAATCAGTTGTGAAAAACACAAAATAAAGAACACACACATACGAATCTCGATCCAGATGTAAGTTCTTCAACGAAAATCTTGTAATGATGGGAGAAGAAAGGAACGATTTCTAAAAAATGATGGGAGGTAAGTTTCATAAAATCGAGTTCAAGGTTTTTTTTCAAGGTCGGGGTTTTCTAGATCTCTAATCCATGCCGTCGCTGCTCATGGCCACCGTGAATGTGCCTCCGCCCAGTGACCTTCATCAGGTGCCAATGTATATGATTTCATAGATCTGCCTTCTTGAACAATCGATCATGACCGTCATCTACCTCCTTCAACTTCTAGTGTTTCACAAGCTCTGGTGGTTTATCAGGTGGATGGGGAGCGACGAAGATAAATGTGTACGACGGGTGGGGATATGGTAGGTTGTTTGAAGATGAAGTTTTATGGGTTTAATTTTGGTTTTTATGTTTCAGCCATAGATATCTTTGCTCTAGGTGTTTGTTAATTTTGTATCAGTTTTAAGCCTAACCTCATTGTAGAGATCTTCACCTGAAAAAATGGTGGAGATGGGTGTGAAGATGATGAACCGGGTGTTGTGAAAATGACGATGGCTAAAAGTGTTTTTGACTTTTGTAAAACCATATCAATTACTTTTTTTTTTGTAAATCTTGATTTGTGTGTAGCACCGGAGGTGGGTGAGTTCACCGGAGAATTATTTTCTTTTTCCTTTATATTAAAATGAAAAAAACATAAAAAAAATATATCAGAAAAGACATTTTAGTCTTTCAGTTTTCCGAGGGACCAAAATATCAAGCAAACGTGATCAAAAGGACCACAAAGCCAAAAAAAAATCAGGGTTTGGATTAAAACCTCAAAAAAAAAACATACCACATGGACCATTTTTGGGATTTTGACAACTTAAAACTCAAACCCAAACTCAAAACTCAAACTCCAAACCGACACCCACAACCATAAACGTAATGTGGGCCTTAGACCTAGCCCCAAAAAAAGATATTTATTAATTGTGTATGTGAAGTGCAATAATATATTTTCGTTTTGTATTATAAATGAATTTTCTAATTAAATGAAAATTTTATTATTTTTCTTAGAAATAATAAAAATTAGCTATAAAAATAATAAAAAATATATTTTGGTCATACTTTCCAATTCTTTTGAAAAATCTACAAACCAAACAAAAAATATATTTCATTTCATGTCAACAAACACATAATAAATTTCAATTTATTCAAATTCCTTCGAAATTTAATTCATTTGATAGATTTCATTCCTTCTAAAAACATTCTACGAACCAAATGCTCTGTAATTTTGAAAAATAATAATCATAAACATCTAATTTATAGTCATAGGAAGACGAAGACCTTGCACAACAAGGAATTAGATCTCGTGAAGGTGCAATGGCAGCACCAAAAAGGTTCTGAGTGGACTTGGAATCTGAGGTCGAGATGAGGGAGTACTACCCCAAGTTGTTTGTAGTAGAGGACTTCGAGGATAAAGTCTAACTAAAATGGGGGAGAGTTGTAATATCCGGATCCCGAGGTATATATATATATATATATATATATATATATATATATATATATATATATATATATATAT
This sequence comes from Lactuca sativa, assembly GCF_002870075.4. NCBI lineage: Eukaryota > Viridiplantae > Streptophyta > Magnoliopsida > Asterales > Asteraceae > Lactuca > Lactuca sativa. The sequence goes on along the minus strand of NC_056630.2, from coordinate 97,093,185 downwards.
GGAATCTGGGTTGCCACGACATGGTGATGACATCAACACGGCATGGCCATTGGATTAATGATCAGGGGTTTTAATTGGGTGCCATGTCATGGCGACCATTTTGGGCCAAACCCTAATCTTTGTACTTTAAGCCCTACTTAAAGGAAGTTAAGTCTAGGGTTTCCTCTACCCTCAGCCTCTATCGCCCTCAAACGACCCATTGCAAACCCTAACCCTCTAGAAGCTTTTGTGCTCACTTTTGCAAGTTCTTAGTGGCTTTAAAGGAAGAAGAATGTTGTTAGTGAATTGATTCAGCAAACAAACCTCCCATTTACTTGTGTGGATCTTCTGGATCCTTTATAAGTCCTAAGGTTTCCACATTTTTTTGTATTTTTTCATAGATCTAGGTTTTATGGCATATTATTGTCCCTTTGAGGTGGTTAGAGTGGATTGAAGAGATAAAGTTTGCAACTTTATGGGTTTTTCTATAGCATTATATCTCATAGATCTAGGAAATGGTAGTGATATGTGTTGGATTAGTGCCTAAGTCCATAACTATATTTGGTATGTACTTGACCCGATTGTGCATGGTCCTTTTGGGTTGCCTTCACCAAAGCAACTTGATTAGAGGAATAATATAGAAAAAGGTGATTATGCTTTATTAATATGTTATAAGAATAATATATTAAAAGAGAAATCATATTTGTTTAATTAACATTGGTCAATAATTAATTAAAAATTAATTTTGTGATCAAAAGAAGTTAATTAAACTTAAGGGGCTGAACTGTAATTACGTGATAGTTGCAAAGTTGGGCAAGGAAACCATAATAAGATAAGGTGGACGAATTCTAAGGATAAGGCCTTAGGAATTCGTCCAAGGGGGCCTTCTAGAGTTATCCTTGGGCTGCTTGGTGGCTAAGTAACCAGATAAAGATAATTACTGAAACCCTAATTTCCACACCTATATAAAGGCCCCTAAGGCTAAGGATTTCGGCCAACCTTGAACCCTAGAAGTCCTAGTAGCCGAAATTATTTTCTCCCCTTTCTCTCTTGTTCCCTCCAATTACTATTGGTGTTTGTGACAAATTAGAGGCACAACATTTGAGGTGCTAAAGTTCTCAAGGCTTCAAGATCTTAATTCAACAACAAGGTAAACATCTAGATCTGTTTTGTTATGTTAATTTAGATTATATACACTAGATCTAGGGTTTGAAAGTCTTGGATGAATGCATGTACAATTAGAGAACCCTAGATCCAAGCATTAGGGTTTGCATGAGCACATAGGATGTTCTTTTGGCCCAAACCTATCAATAAGGAGTTTGTACTTGAAGTTAGGTTTTTATTTCATCTTTGACCTAAATATGGGAAGGACATGCATGGCATATGCATGTCCATAAAGTTTACATTTTAAGGGTTTAAAAGGACCCCAAAAGTGTTTCTGAAAGCTTTTGTTAGAAGATTTCATGGATTAAGTGCTGATTGGTCTAGTCCCATGCATTAAGTTGCCTTTTTGGACTTTAAAATTTAGATCTAGACTTAAAGGGATGTCTTAAGGGATAAAGTTCGAAACCTTATCCATAAAGAACTTGGAAAGGATCACATCTGAGCTTTGGAGCTCTTGAAATCGGAATAAAATGATTTCAGCTCGTTTGAGTTGTTCAGACCAGTCCTTACGGCGTGGCCTTAGGTTGCCACGGCGTGGCGACTAGGGAGTCATCATTTGTTTTGTCTCTTTGTGCCCACGGCATGGCCAAGGAAGGCCATGGTGTGGAGGATGGGTGTTGGTAATTTTGACCTTATTTTTTACCATTGACTTTGAGGGTTGATTTTTATATCGTTGACTTTTATTCAAATTTGTAGTTTTAGAAAGTTGGCCTAAGTATTTATCTTGTATGGAAATATAGGTGGTGCTTAGCACCTGTCTCCTGTTTATGAGTCGTTAACGTTTTACTTCACTAATGAGGTGAGTCTTCTTGTTGTACTTCTAGGTCGAAGACACCAATACCGGCCTACTGGATTGTGTTATGTAGGATGCTAGTTGCCTTTGTGACTCTTACATGTATGTGTTGATTATACCAAAGGGTCTGGCCCATGCTTATATGTTTGGATTGAAATAAACCCTAGGGATGGCCCGAGGGTTGGGCCCATTATTGCATGTATATTTAGGTTGAAATATATCGTAGGGGTGGGCCCTAGGGTTGGGCCTATTACTATATGATGGGTTGGAATATACCCCAAGTTGGTCCCAACTGTATGTATGGTATGGTTTTTGGGGAACTCACTAAGCTTTGTGCTTACAGTTTTATGTTTATAATTTCAGGTACTTTCGGTACGAAAGGGAAGGACCTGACGTGATCACACAACATCCCCCTTTTGTTTTGGCATTGATTCCTATTTTACTCTGATGATTGTGATAGATTGTTTTCTGATGGATTTTGTGACACTGATTGTATGGATTGATGATTTTTAAATTGAAAATATTTACCTCTATTTGTGGGATGTTACAAGTTGGTATCAGAGCCTTGGTTTGAGTGATTCAGACACACTTTTGGTTGTGTCGGAACTCAAATTGAGGAATTGATAATATTTTCAAAAGAAAAATGAATTTTCTAAAAAGATTTTTCCAAAGGAAAAGGGATGTGATGCGTGCAATCAACCGAGCTCAAGTAAGTGGCTCCCAAGATACCCATACCCATGTGTTATGATTAGTATGTCTGATATGTGAATTGCATGCTAGAGTAGGGCTAAGGATGATGGGTTTTAGTATACTACAACATCCTATAGTGCACATACAACCGTAAATGCTTTGGATCTATGTTTTCTCTAATTATACATGCAATATTGTTTCCAAAGTATTAAGCCTACAACTAGCATGGTAATGAGATAATCAACATCAAATACTAGTTAGGAGTTTACCTATTTATGTAGCTTGTAGAAATTGTTGTATATGGACTTTAAGAACTTAGTGCCCCAAATGTTGCACCTGAAACAATTCACAACGCACCTAGGACAAAAGAGAACTTAAGATAGGAAATGCTAGCACCCAAAATCGACTCTATGATCTCCAAGATCACTTGTGCAACTTGTTCAACCATTACTATATGTTGGGTTGGAATATACCCCAAGTTGGGCCCAATTGTATGTATGGTATTTGGTTTTTGGGGAACTCACTAAGCTTTGTGCTTACGGTTTTATGTTTATAGTTTCAGGTACTTTTGGTACGAAAGGGAAGGACCTGACGTAATCACACAACATCCCCCTTTTGTTTCGACATTGATTCCTATTTTACTCTGATGATTGTGATACACTGTTTTGTGATATATTTTGTGACACCGATTGTATGGATTGATGATTTTTAAATTGAAAATATTTACCTCTATTTGTGGGATGTTACAAGTTAGTATCAGAGCTTTGGTTTGAGGGGTTCAGACACACTTTTGGTTGTGTTGGAACTCAAATTGAGGAATTGATAATATTATCAAAAGAAAAATGATATTTCTAAAAATATGTTTACAAAGGAAAAGGGATGTGAAAGCTCATGTAAGTGGCTCTTAAGATACCCATACCCATGTGTTATGATTAGTATGTCTGATATGTGAATTGCATGCTAGAGTAGGGCTAAGGATGATGGGTTTTAGTATACTACAACATCCTATAGTGCACATACAACCGTAAATGCTTTGGATCTATGTTTTCTCTAATTATACATGCAATATTGTTTCCAAAGCATTAAGCCTACAACTAGCATGGTAATGAGATAATCAACATCAAATACTAGTTAGGAGTTTACCTATTTATATAGCTTGTAGAGCTTGTTGTATTCGGCCTTTAAGAACTTAGTGCCCCCAAATGTTGCACCTGAAACGGTTCACAACACACCTAGGAAAAAAGAGAACTTAAGATAGGAAATACTAGCACCCAAAATCGACTCTATGATCTCCAAGATCACTTGTGCAAAACTTGTGCAACTTGTTCAACCATTTTAGGCTAAGGGGTTACATATTTATAGTGTAGGAATCCAAGAGTCATGTGTAATCCTACACTTGGGCTTGTAATGGATTAACACCTTATGAAACTTACATAAGCTTAACTCGCCACTAATAATCCACCATGGATTATTAGCCCAACTTATATGTATCATTGATTTACACAATCAACCCCTGTATATTTAATTAGTCTCTTTTGATCACCGAATTAATTCCAAATTAATTCTTGATCACTACTAATTAAATCTTATGCTTTCATATTAATATATTAGGACTTATAATATATTAATAAATCATAAATAACCTCTTACTCAAGTATCCATCTTATCAAATTGTCCTGGTGATATGCAACCCGAATGGACCACGCTACTCTTGGGTCAAGTACATACCAATTATACTTATGGGCTTAGACACCTAATCCAACAAAGGATAACTTCAGGAATTATATGTTAGAATTGCCTTATTTATGTGATACCTTATAGCCTATGAGGATTGGATGCTATTTTTTACTATGGATTGATATCAACTCACTTAATTGCTAAGTGTATGCTTTAAAAACTGTATACACAAAGGTTCATCTAGCCCTAGAATGATTGGTTTAGCCATATTTCTTATTCCTTGTGTGGTTGTGTACTTAGGGTAGAATCATTATTTGACAGTCTATGTAATCCCATTTTGTGTACAATTTGCATGCATAAGGCAACAAACAGTGTTGGTGGAGAATTAGTGAATCATCATTCATTTACCTTCAAATTATTTGCATGTTAAATTACGATATCCCTCTTCTAATTTGTAAATAATGTTGTTGGATCCTAGCCCTAATTTCTCATTTGGGTGTTTAATTAGGGATTCATTTCTAATGAAACATTGTTCTTTTTCTTTTTCAGATTTCGAACAACAACAATGCTTCCGGCTCGAATTCCTCCAGCTCGTTCTCACTCATGAACTTGTGTGGGAGAGTGATCTTTGACGGGTCCAATTTCAATGATTGGATCCGCAACATTCGAATGGTCACTCGTTACAAGGACAAAGAGTATGTCCTTGATGAGAAGCTGAAGGAGATCAACCTCAACACTGCTACTGCTGAAGAGATCGCCGCCTTTGAGGCCCATGAGCATGATGCTACGAAAGTCCATTGCATCATGTTGGCGACCATGACTGCAAAACTACAGAATTCCTATGAGGACATTTATCCCTATGAAATGAATCAAGACTTGTTGGACCGGTACCACCAAAGTGCGAGGCAAGAAAGGTACGAGATCATCACTTCGATGATCACTACCCGAATGGGTAATGAAGATTCCCTTACCGCTTATCTGCAAAAGATGCTGAGATATGTTGATCACCTGCTAAAGTTAAATGTTAACTTTGATGAAGAGTTGGAAATTGACATCATCCTTGTCACACCCCGAAAACCGAAGGCGGAAACATTTCCGGGGTTGACTCCACGTTGAGTATCAAATCCAATGTACATAGTAAGTAAAGTAAACAACCATTACATTACATATAATAAAGTTTACATTTGTTTGAAAGTGAAGTTGTACAGGTGTGATACATAGTATATATGAACAAAATTAAGACGAGTCTTCAACGCACTCCGTCTTTGCAAAAAGGAATCATCAGGTACCTGTCTAACGCTGACCTGAGAACACAAGCGGCTTAAAAATTAGCATAACGCTGGTGAGTTCATAAGTGGTTTTTGTTTTGTGAAAAACGTTCAAGTTTCCTTTCTGATTCTGAAAATGTTACACACACCAAGAAAATCCCATATTTTCTTAAAAGGCTGGTTAATGGTTCTCAAGATGTAAAGTAAAGTTGTACACTGAAAACACGTTTACTCTCGTGAAATGTACAGTTAGGCTATCTGGTTTGTTATACTATTCTGGTTATGTACAAATGTATTCTCAGGAAAGTCCCATACTTTCCTAAATTGTTGGTTACCAATTGTACAAGATGTATTCTGAAAAACATGTTTACCCTTTTGAGATGTAAAGTTAGCCGGTTTGTTACCCTTTTCTAGTTCTGTACAATGTTCCCCAGGAAAGTCCCATACTTTCCTGACTGTTGGTAACTAATGTGAAAGATGTATACTGAAACCTGGTTATCTTGTGAAATGTATTACGTTTTTCATTATTACTATTAAGTAAATCTCTGTTATCCTAATTGCTAGTTCCATAACCATACGATAGACTAGATATGGCAATAATAGTCCACATCACCTTATGACTTTCGTCACCCTTGAACCATTTCGGTTCGGCTGTAGCTAGCAGCCAGGTGTGGGGTAGTCAGACCCATATAGATCTATACACTCAAGTCACGCTCTCTAATCCCATAGATTCTGGTTATGGGTGCAGTCCTCCACTCGTGTATCTCTGTGGAGTGTTCACCGAGGACGTGTCTCCAATCATACAGGACTAACAAATTTACTAGTAATAATATGATAATCCTCCACTCGCGTATCTCTGTGGAGTGTTACCGAGGACAAAACAGTGTACATGTTTTATGTTTCAAAAGTTCTAATGTCATGCTTTTAACTGATAAAATGTGGAAACCATTTCTGAAATATATAAAACATAATAGTTTATAAACCCATTTCACAAATAATATGTTTACGTGATCTGCATGTTCAAATGGTTATCAGTTGTAACAATCATTGTTAAAAGCATATAAAATGTGAAACACACACATGAAAACAAGTTTTAGAGTACAAGTAATCCCTTGTACATTGCTTGTGTTTCCCCCCTGAAAACAGTGAAAAAGGGTAGGGGTATGAGCTCACCGCTTAATGTAGAGTTCGAGTGTCAACGGATGCCCTGAACTCCTATGGCCCGTATTTTTCATGAGAAGACACATAAATGAGTTAGACATAAGGTGTTTCATGACTAAACATGTTGGGAAAACATCCTTAGGGCTTGGAATTACTAAGAATAAGTGTTCTATGATCCAAACTTAATGATTTATGCAAGTTTAGGGCCAAATATGGGTATTAGAGTGGGTGTATGGTCTTGAAAATGAGTGTGCGGCTGGGGAGTGCGGCCAGGAGTGTGTGTGAGGCAGCACAAAAGAGCGTGCGGCCGTACAAAGGGTGTGTGCGGCCGTACACAGGAGTGTGCGGCCGTACACTCCTCATTTGAGTCCATATGTTGATTTTCAAAGTGTATGCTCTTCATACTTGGGAGATTTGAATGTGTGTTGCCCCCTTATGAAGGTGTGCGGCCGTACACCTTCATGGGATGATGAATATGATGAACATAATGAGTTTTAAGCTTGGGATTCAAGTGTTTACCACTATACTTAGCTTGAAGATGGAGTAGATCACGATTATGAAGCCTTCCAAGTGTTCTTGGTTGATGATTTTGAGAGAGAAAGTAGAGAGAGGGAAGAGAACATCTAAATGAATGAATGAAGGGGATATCCATCCATAAATTGAATTGGGTGTGAGGTTGAGGGTGTTTGCGGTTGGGTGTGTGGCCGTACACATAGGTGTGTGGCCGCACACACCTTATTTAGTGAGCTTGGCCCGATATTGTGATACTAAACACTGTCCAACCCTTCCTAAGACTCATATCTAGATTATACTAAGTCTAGAGCACCCATATGAAACCACAAGATTTAATAAAAGATAATGAACTCAAGTTTTAGTGCTAGATCAATTACATGGGTTAGAAGTTTCGGGTTGTCATATTATCCCCCTGTTAGAGGGAATTTCGTCCCGAAATGCAAAATTAAGATACAAATCATGGACTTGGAAAGAGGTGCGGATACTTCTGACTCATTGAGTCTTCACGCTCCCAAGTGAATTCCGGTCCTCGCTTGGCATTCCAGCGAACCTTCACTATCGGGATGCGACTTTGTTTTGTACGTTTGACTTCTCGATCCATGATTTCGATCGGTTCCTCCACGAAGTTGAGGTTTTCATTGATATCGATCTCGTCAAGAGGTATCGCAAGGGTTTTGTCTGATAAACACTTCTTAAGATTAGAGACGTGAAAGACGGGATGAATGCTACTGAGCTCATGGGGTAAACGAAGTATATAGGCTACCGGACCGATCCTGGCGAGGATCTCGAAGGGTCCAATGTAACTAGGATTAAGTTTCCCACGTTTTCCAAAGCGTACCATGCCTTTCCAGGGCGAGACCTTCAACAGGACACGGTCTCCAACCTGGAATTCCAGAGGTTTCCGGCGGTTATCAGCGTAACTCTTTTGGCGATCTCGTGAAGCTTTCAATCGTTCTCGGATTTGGATGATCTTCTCAGTGGTTTCGCGGATGATTTCAGGACCAGTGAGAGCACTGTCAGGGACTCAACTCTTGGCTAGCTGTGTGTCCCCCAACTCAGCCCAGCACAGAGGGGATCTGCACTTGCGACCATAGAGGGCTTTAAACAGAGCAGCCTTGATGCTGGTGTGGTAACTATTCTTGCACGAGAATTCGATCAAAGGTAGATGTGTGTCCCACGACTTTCCAAAATCAATGACACATGCCCTAAGCATGTCCTCCAGGGTTTGGATTGTTCTCTCACTTTGTCCATCGGTCTGAGGGTGATAAGTTGTACTCATGTTTAGTTTGGTTCCAAGAGCCTTCTGGAGTGACTGCCAAAATCTAGAAGTAAACCTGCTATCTCGATCAGAGATAATGGATGCAGGTACACCGTGCAGTTGGACTACCTCTTGGATGTAAATTCTCGCGAGTCTTTCCATCTTAAATGATTCTTTGATTGGGATGAAATGGGCGGACTTTGTCAAATGATCGACAATTACCCAAATGGTGTTGTACCCACTCGGAAACTTGGGTAACTTGGTGATGAAATCCATAGTAATCATCTCCCATTTCCATTCGGGTATCTCGGGCTGCTGGAGCAGACCCGAGGGTTTCTGGTATTCGACTTTCACCTTGGTGAAAGTCAGGCACTTGCCCACCAATGTAGCTATCTCAGCTTTCATGTTTGGCCACCAGTATTGTTTCTTGAGATCCAGGTACATCTTGTCCGAACCCGGGTGAACAGAGTATCTGGTCTTGTGCGCTTCCTCCATGACAATCTCCCTAAATCCTCCGGACTTTGGAATCCAGGTTCGATCCATGAAGCAGTAGACTCCGTCACCTCTGATCTCAAGTTTCTTTTCCATTCCTCTCAAGGCTTCGTTTGACATGTTCTCGGGTTTGAGGGCTTCTAACTGGGCTTCTCGGATTTGCATGGATAAGTTGGAATGGATGGTCATCGTCAGGGTCTTCACCTTTCAGTTTGAACTCTCCTTTCGGCTAAGGGCATCTGCTACTACATTGGCCTTGCCGGGATGGTAACGGATTTCACACTCATAATCACTGAGTAGTTCTACCCATCGCCGTTGCCTCATGTTCAAGTCTTTCTGATCAAAGATGTGTTGCAGGCTCTTATGGTCAGTGAAGATCGTACACTTGGTTCCGTAGAGATAATGTCTCCAAATCTTCAGAGCAAAGACTACGGCTCCTAATTCCAAGTCATGTGTTGTATAGTTGACCTCGTGTGCTTTCAGCTGTCTAGAAGCATAAGCAATTACCTTTCCTCTTTGCATAAGTACATAGCCTAAGCGTTGATTAGACGCATCGCAGTAGACAACGAAGTCCTCTGTCCCTTCGGGTAGGGACAGAACAGGCGCGCTGCACAAGGCTTTCTTCAGCGTCTGGAATGCAGTTTCTTGCTTATCACTCCAACAAAAGGGTACACCTTTCTGTGTTAGAGTGGTTAAGGGTTTGGCGATTCTGGAAAAGTTCTGGATAAATCTCCGATAATAGCCGGCGAGACCCAAGAATTGTCGGATTTCTGTGGGTGTCTTCGGTGCTGACCAATTCTCTATCGCTTTAATCTTGGAAGGATCTACATGAATACCCTCCTTGCTTACCACGTGACCAAGGAAAGTTACCTTCCGAATCTAGAATTCACACTTGGAAAATTTTGCGTACAACTTCTCGGATCTAAGGGTTTCCAACACTAGCCTCAAGTGCTGTTTGTGATCTTCTTCGCTTCTGGAGTTGACAAGTATGTCATCAATGAATACAATGACAAACTTATCCAGATAAGGATGACACACCCGGTTCATCAGGTTCATGAACACTGCCGGTGCGTTGGTTAGACCGAAGGGCATCACTACGAATTCGTAGTGTCCATACCGAGTTCTGAAAGCTGTTTTGGAAACATCACTCTCATGAACTCGTAGCTGATGGTACCCTGACCGAAGGTCTATCTTGGAGAAGTAACTGGCTCCCTTGAGTTGATCAAAGAGACATCTATTCGCGGAAGAGGATATCGGTTTTTGACGGTCAACTTGTTCAGCTCACGGTAGTCGATACACATCTGAAAGGATCCATCTTTCTTCTTAACGAACAATACCGGAGCTCCCCAGGGCGAGGAACTCGGTCTAATGAATCCTTTACTGAGCAACTCATTGAGTTGGTTGGATAACTCCTGCATTTCTGTTGGAGCTAAGCGATACAGAGATTTTGCCACAGGGGTAGCTCCAGGAATTAGGTCAATACGGAACTCGACCTGACGCTTGGGAGGAATTCCTGGAAGCTCTTCGGGAAATACATCAGGAAAGTTACAGACTTCGGGGATGCTCGCGAGGTCTTTAACTTCCTATTTCTCGTTGACTACATGGGCTAAGAATGCAATGCACTCCTTTCGTAGGAGCTTTTGAGCTTTGATGCAGGAAATGATACGAAGATTGGAACTGAGTTTATCGCCATAGATTACGAGAGTTTGATCCGAAGGAAGGTTGAGACGGATGGCTTTTTCGAAACAGAGGATATCAGCATGATTGGGACTCAACCAATCCATGCCAATGATGACATCAAAGCTCTTTATGGAAACTGGCATCAAATCAATGGGAAATGAATGGTCATTTAGGGTAAGAGTACAACCTATGAACACCTCGCTGGCGCTTTCTTTCTCACCGTTAGCCATCTCAACGGTAAGCATTTCAGTTAAAGGTTGGGGATTATGTTTTAGGTTATGTTTGAATGAATGACTAACAAAGCTTCTTTCAGCACCCGAATCAAAAAGAATACTAGCATATGAGTTATCGAGAAGGAACGTACCCGAGACTACAGTGGGATCGGCGACTGCTTCCTCCCGTCCTATGGCTAGGACTCTCCCGGTATTATCAACTGTTGATTTCTTGGGGCAATTCCTTTTAAAGTGTCCAACCTCTCCACAGTTATAGCAGGCTTGACCAACGCCTGCTCCAGATGATTGATTGGCCGATTGGGTCGGAGCTTTGCAGAATCGGACCGTGTGCCCCTTCTTACCACAATTGGTACAAGATAGTTCTCGGCAGGGGCCGGGGTTGTGGTGATATTTGCACTTGTCAGATAGAGGGAGATTACCAGCATATCTGCTAGTAGGAGTTGGAGTTGTGGATCCCACAACAGAAGCAGCAGCAACGGGGGTAGTAGCAGCATGGACTGCTACAGTTTGCTGTCTCTTGGAGGATCCTTGGGAAGATTGATCCTTCTTCTTCTTCCAGAACTTTCTTTTCTCACCACTCCTCTTGGTCGGTTCAGGAGCGGTGGTGGTTTCCTCGATGTCATCACTGTGATCAATTAGGGTTTGGGCTAAACTCTTGGCACTATCATAGGTATCCGGACGTGCAGCTAAGACGTTTCCCTTAGTTGGTTGGGTCAGCCCCCAGATGAACTTTTCTATCTTTTTACTTTCAGGAGTGACCAATCCCGGGCAAAGAAGTGCGAGGTCATCGAATCGAGAAGTGTATACAACAATATCGGAACCCTTCATCTTCAGGTTCCAGAGATCATGCTTTAGTTTCTGCATTTCACCACGGGGACAGTATTCGGCTATCAAGTGTTCTTTCATGGCTTCCCAGCCCATCGCGTTGGCTACGGGTAGGGTCAGAGATTTGACTCGGCCATTCCACCAAGTCAAGGCTTTATCAATGAAGGTACAGGCTGCGAACTTGACCTTATCAGATTCCGCACAGGCACAAATTTCAAAGATGGATTCGATTTTCTCGAACCATCGGGATAAGGAAATGACACCTCCAGTGCCATCGAAAGATGTTAGTTTTGCATTCATGAAATCCTTATAGGAACCCTCCTTTTGGTGTCCCTGATTGCTTTCTTGATCCTGAGATTGAGTACCGCCTCCCGAACCACCGGAACCGCCGGTGGTCAATTGAGACATAGCAGCTGCCACCGTGGCGGTAACAGCTGCCTGAAATACCACGGGGTCAAATTCAGGAGGAGGAGGTGGCGAAGGGTTGTTTGTCTTTGATTTGGGTCTCTTTCTTGGAGGCATCTTGATCTAATAAGATCAAGAAAGAGAGGATGATAAGTCCTCTGAATCGAATCGCGAGATATGACAGATATATATTCCAAATAAGCGATAAAGCAGGAAAGAGTTATCAAAGCAGGTAAACTATCGCTAACGGAATGATCAAGGATCTATACGTGAACGAGGATTTCTACAAAGGATTGGCTCGAGAAATACTCCCATAGTATTTCATGATTCGCTACGAAACTGGCTCAATGTTTGTGGTATTAGGGTAAGTTTTAGGCATGCCGCATACCACAGTCACTCCAAAGCACATGTTGGCCGTGTCTCGAATGAATATAGTTGGCCACGCTATATTGATCCTAGACACGACTACATAACTGCCCAGGTTTAACTGCAGTACACAACACCCATTTACTTATGTTTTGTTCTACTTGTAGTTACAGGTCTCGACGGTTCAGTATACTTGTATACTTTTGAAAATACTTATAGTTTGAAGATACTTTTAATTTTAGAGCACTTAGGCCCTTTAGTGTTTATAGTTTTATACCATGTAAGGTTTGGTATACATTATTCACCATAAACAAGGGCTCTGATACCAATCTGTCACACCCCGAAAACCGAAGGCGGAAACATTTCCGGGGTTGACTCCACGTTGAGTATCAAATCCAATGTACATAGTAAGTAAAGTAAACAACCATTACATTACATATAATAAAGTTTACATTTGTTTGAAAGTGAAGTTGTACAGGTGTGATACATAGTATATATGAACAAAATTAAGACGAGTCTTCAACGCACTCCGTCTTTGCAAAAAGGAATCATCGGGTACCTGTCTAACGCTGACCTGAGAACACAAGCGGTTTAAAAATCAGCGTAACGCTGGTGAGTTCATAAGTGGTTTTTGTTTTGTGAAAAACGTTCAAGTTTCCTTTCTGATTCTAAAAATGTTACACACACCAAGAAAATCCCATATTTTCTTAAAAGGCTGGTTAATGGTTCTCAAGATGTAAAGTAAAGTTGTACACTGAAAACACGTTTACTCTTGTGAAATGTACAGTTAGGCTATCTGGTTTGTTATACTATTCTGGTTATGTACAAATGTATTCTCAGGAAAGTCCCATACTTTCCTAAATTGTTGGTTACCAATTGTAAAAGATGTATTCTGAAAAACATGTTTACCCTTCTGAGATGTAAAGTTAGCCGGTTTGTTACCCTTTTCTAGTTCTATACAATGTTCCCCAGGAAAGTCCCATACTTTCCTGACTGTTGGTTACCAATGTGAAAGATGTATACTGAAACCTGGTTATCTTGTGAAATGTATTACGTTTTTCATTATTACTATTAAGTAAATCTCTGTTATCCTAATTGCTAGTTCCATAACCATACGATAGACTAGATATGGCAATAATAGTCCACATCACCTTATGACTTTCGTCACCCTTGAACCATTTCGGTTCGGCTGTAGCTAGCAGCCAGGTGTGGGGTAGTCAGCCCCATATAGATCTATACACTCAAGTCACGCTCTCTAATCCCAGAGATTCTGGTTACGGGTGCAGTCCTCCACTCGTGTATCTCTGTGGAGTGTTCACCGAGGACGTGTCTCCAATCATACAGGACTAACAAATTTACTATTAATAGTATGATAATCCTCCACTCGCGTATCTCTGTGGAGTGTTACCGAGGACAAAACAGTGTACATGTTTTATGTTTCAAAAGTTCTAATGTCATGCTTTTAACTGATAAAATGTGGAAACCATTTGTGAAATATATAAAACATAACAGTTTATAAACCCATTTCACAAATAATATGTTTACGTGATCTGCATGTTCAAATGGTTATCAGTTGTAACAATCATTGTTAAAAGCATATAAAATGTGAAACACACACATGAAAACAAGTTTTAGAGTACAAGTAATCCCTTGTACTTTGCTTGTGTTTCCCCCTGAAAACAGTGAAAAAGGGTAGGGGTATGAGCTCACCGCTTAATGTAGAGTTCGAGTGTCAACGGATGCCCTGAACTCCTATGGCCCCTATTTTTCATGAGAAGACACATAAATGAGTTAGACATAAGGTGTTTCATGACTAAACATGTTGGGAAAACATCCTTAGGGCTTGGAATTACTAAGAATAAGTGTTCTATGATCCAAACTTAATGATTTATGCAAGTTTAGGGCCAAATATGGGTATTAGAGTGGGTGTATGGTCTTGAAAATGAGTGTGCGGCTAGGGAGTGCGGCCAGGAGTGTGTGTGAGGCAGCACAAAAGAGCGTGCGGCCGTACAAAGGGTGTGTGCGGCCGTACACAGGAGTGTGCGGCCGTACACTCCTCATTTGAGTCCATATGTTGATTTTCAAAGTGTATGCTCTTCATACTTGGGAGATTTGAATGTGTGTTGCCCCCTTATGAAGGTGTGCGGCCGTACACCTTCATGGGATGATGAATATGATGAACATAATGAGTTTTAAGCTTGGGATTCAAGTGTTTACCACTATACTTAGCTTGAAGATGGAGTAGATCACGATTATGAAGCCTTCCAAGTGTTCTTGGTTAATGATTTTGAGAGAGAAAGTAGAGAGAGGGAAGAGAACATCTAAATGAATGAATGAAGGGGATATCCATCCATAAATTGAATTGGGTGTGAGGTTGAGGGTGTTTGCGGTTGGGTGTGTGGCCGTACACATAGGTGTGTGGCCGCACACACCTTATATTAGTGAGCTTGGCCCGATATTGTGATACTAAACACTCTCCAACCCTTCCTAAGACTCATATCTAGATTATACTAAGTCTAGAGCACCCATATGAAACCACAAGATTTAATAAAAGATAATGAACTCAAGTTTTAGTGCTAGATTAATTACATGGGTTAGAAGTTTCGGGTTGTCACAATCCTTCACTCCTTACCTCCCTGCTACATCCAGTTCCGCATGACCAACCACATGAATAAGGAAGATGTCATTTTGAGAAAGCTTCAAGGCTTGCAAAGGACTTCTAAGAGAAATCTCAAAGATAAGCCTGTTGCATCAGCTCCAACTCCTGTTGCTGCCCCTCTTTCGGCTATTAGGCAAGCGAAGGGTAAAAAGAGGAAGGCTCCCTCAAAGAGCCACCACAAGGGAAAGTCCCAAGATGGTACCTCTTCTAGTGGAACCAAGGCTGGTTCTGCTAAACCCAACTGTAACCCAAAAGAGGCAGAGTGCCATCACTACCACAAGATAGGGCATTGGAAGAGAAGCTGCCTAGAATATCTGCAAGCTATCAAGGATGGGAAGATCAAGCCGTCCTTCACAGGTATTTACACTATTAAATCTAATGATTCATCACATGCTATTTCTTGAGTTCTTGATACATGATGTGGTTTTCACATATGTTCTGATTTGCAGGGACTAAGAAGAATAAAGGATGTGGAGCATAGGAAGATAAATCTACTCATGGGAAACAAAAGATCGTCGTCTGTCACCAAGATTGAAGTATATTCCCTAATGCTTAGTAAAGGATTTGGTTTAGATTTAAACAATTGTTGCTATTCGCCAAATATGGCAAGAAACATCATTTCATTTCATGGTTTATATAGACAAGTATTTAGATATTCATTTGATAATGAAAAGGGTTCTATTTATGCTTATCTTAATAGTGTTTTATATTTTGAAGCATTTCCGTGTAATGGAATATATGAAACTTTGATGGTTGTAGATAACTTAGGAAATGATGTATTGTGTGTTGATTCTTCAAATAGTATGGATAAAGCATGCTTGTGGCGTTTTCGTCTTGGAAATGTCAACAAGAAACATATAGCCCAACTCCAAAAGGATGGAGTGTTGGAGTCATCCGACCTTAGGGACAATGACGTGTGCGAGTCTTGTTTACTTGGAAAGATGACTAAGTCACCCTTTACTGGCACTTGAGAAAGGTGTGAGGGTTTATTGGATCTCATATACACCGAAGTGTGTGGGCCCTTTATATCCACCATAAAGGATGCGAGACGCTTCTATGTGACTTTTACCGATGATTATAGCAAATATGGGTATATCTACTTGATCAAGCACAAGTCGAAAACCTTTGAAAAGTTCAAAGTGTTTAAACAAGAAGTGGAGAATCAGTTGGGCAGGAAAATCAAGATGCTTCGATCTGATCGAGGAGGAGAGTACCTAAGTCTTGAATTCCATGACTACGTCAAGGAATGGGGGATCGTTTCGCAATTGACGCCATCTAGGACACCGCAATTGAACGAGGTGGCTGAGAGGCATAATCGAACCTTGCTAGACATGGTTCGTTACATGATGAGTCGTGCTTCACTACCTATCTCATTCAAGGGGTATGCCTTAGAGACTGTCGCCCATATCCTTAACTTAGTCCCTACGAAAAAGGTTGTCAAAACACCTCACGAGATGTGGACAAGAAAAGCTCCCTCATTGTCACATATCAAGGTTTGGGGTTGCGAGGATTTTGTAAGACGATAGACTCACGACAAACTCGAACCTCGTAGTGAACGGTGTATTTTCGTTGGCTACCCGCAGAAGTCCTTTGGATATCTCTTCTATAGTCCGAGTGACAACGTTGTTTTTGTTGCGAGGAGAGGGGTTTATCGAGAGCAAGAACTCATAAGCCAAGGGGATAGTGGGAGGCAAATTGATCTTGAAGAGATTCAAGAGTCGAGCGATGAAGGAACCTCTAACGCTGACACTCAACCCGAGGAGGAAAATCCGATTGAACTGATTGACGAGTCCTTACCTCTTAGACGTTCCGAAAGAGTTAGGTTTCAACCCCAGTTATATGGTTTTCATATTACTATAGAAGGGGATACGTATATTATTGATAGTACACTAATAAATTTGGATGAACCTAACAGCTATAAGGAAGCCATGGCAGGCCCAGAGTCTGCAAAATGGAAAGAGGCGATGGACAACGAGATTCAGTCTATGTATGACAACCAAGTTTGGAATTTGGTTGACAATGTACCAGGTCGTAAGACGGACGGGTGCAAATGGATCTTCAAGAAGAAGACCGACATGGACGGGAATGTGCACACTTATAAGGCGTGATTGGTTGTGAAGGGTTTCACTCAAAATCCCGGAGTTGACTATGATGAAGCCTTCTCACCAGTTGTGAAGATAAAGTCTATTAGGGTGATGCTAGCCATTGCCGCATTTCATGATTATGAAATATGGAAAATGGATGTCAAAACCGCTTTCCTTAATGGGAAGTTTGCTGAGGATGTTTACATGGCTCAGCTAGAGGGTTTTGTCAATGCGAAGCATCCCAATAGAGTGTGTAAGCTTGAGAAGTCCATTTATGGACTTAAGGAAGCGTCTCGCAAATGGAATCCTTTTTTCGATGAGAAAGTCAAAGATTTTGGTTTTCTACGCAGCGAGGATGAATCATGTGTATATGTCAAAACCAGTGGAAGTATATTAAGCTTCCTCGTATTGTATGTCGATGACATACTACTTATAGGAAATGACATCCCGACACTGCAGGAAGTTAAGTCCTTGCTTGGGAAGTGCTTCGCTATGAAGGACCTCGGAGAGGCTGCCTATATTATGGGTATAAGGATAGTTAGAAACAGAAGTAAGAGACTAATAGGAGTTAGTCAGAACACTTACATGGACAAGGTACTAAAACATTTTAGTATGGAGAATTCAAAGAAGGGAGAGTTACCAATCCAAACTAATGCCAAATTGAGTAAGACTCAAAGTCCGAGTACCGAAGTCAAGATAGCAGAAATGAGCCGAGTACCATACGCTTCCACAATTGGCTCGATTATCTACGCTATGACTTGTACTCGCCCTGATGTGGCCTTCTCTTTGAACATTGTCAGCAGATATCAAGGCAACCCTAGCAAAGCGCATTAGACCGCAATCAAGAATATTCTTAAGTACCTTTGAAGAACCAAGGAATGGTTTCTAGTCCTCGGTGGGAGTGATGACTTAAAGGTGAGAGGGTATAGTGACGCCAGTTTTCAGACCGACAATGACAACTACCGTTCGCAGTCAGGCTGGGTCTTTACCCCAAATAGAGGAGCAGTGACTTGGAAAAGTTCCAAGCAGGAGATCGTAGTTGATTCAACATCTGAATGAGAGTACATTGTAGCGAGCGCAGCGTCAAAGGAGGCAATATGGTTGAAGAACTTCATTGGAGACCTTGGAGTTGTGTCGGCTATACAGGAGCCTATGGAAATTTTTTGTGATAATGAAGGTGATGTTGCCTTGAATAAGGGACCGAGGGATCATGGTAGATCTCGACATATCGATAGAAAATATCACTTTATTCGACATCGGGTAGAAGAAGGACTCCTCGTAGTGAAGAGGGTATTGTTAGAAGATAACCCAAAAAATCCTCTTACGAAGGGACCGAGCAGGGTTAAGCACTTGCAGCACGGTAGGATCATCAGGCTGAAGGACGATATTAGTTTAGATTAGATAGTTTAGAAACGTGTAATAGATAAATTGTAATTAACATTTGTTGATTAAATAATAGAGTATTATTTATTAGTAATTTTACTGTCTTATGCTAATTGTTTACCTATTGTTTCATTTTGGATGTTTTGACTTCCTGAATAATAAGACTATTCAAACGGTCCACAGTCGTTCATATGTTGGAAGTAGGTGTGAATGTAGACTGTCATGAATTGGTGTGTAGACTATGTAAAGTGTGTTAGACATAGAAAAAGTTTGCTACAACATTCATGAGTGCTTATGAACTTGATTTGAGCATTGGAATAAACCCACACTTGCTAGAATCACTTCATGGAATTTATCACGAGGGATCGCAATACGATAATATCATATGGTCTTAAAACCTAGATATATGGTTTATTGTTTGATAATTGGTTGTGCATTGATAGTGCATAAACGCATCAGTAACTTGATGTTATTAAACGCATTGTTGTGTTGATTTGATTGGTGAATAGTAAATGCATACAAGTCGAAGTTTATCTATTCCTTTTATCCTAGGAGGGTAAAAGCGATATTAGGGCCCCTCGATGATTTGATTTGACTTATGTTTCAGGCCCGGTCATGACTGAATTGATGTTTTCAATTAAGTTCTATGTCAAATGAATCTGAGATCGAGAAACAAACTGCTGGACAATAATTATGACTATGTTCCATGTAATTGTCTGCATGAAATCTAGAATAGATGATTATATGATCTCTTATCTTTAGGACAAGTTATTGATAAGATCAAGAGTTTTGAGAACTATGATTGCTAATCAGATCCAAAAGTTGTATTTGCATTTATAGTTATAGACTTATCCAAGTGGGAGACTGATGGATTAGTGTCTAAGTCCATAACTATATTTGGTATGTACTTGACCTGATTGTGCATGGTCCTTTTGGGTTACCTTCACCAAAGAAACTTGACTGGAGGAATAATATAGAAAGGTGATTATGGTTTATTAATATGTTATAAGAATTATATATTAAAATAGAAATCATATTTGTTTAATTAACATTGGTCAATAATTAACTAAGAATTAGTTTTATGATCAAAAGAAGTTAATTAAACTTAAGGGGCTGAACTGTAATTATGTGATAGTTGCAAAGTTGGGCAAGGAAACCCTAATAAGATAGGGTGGACAAATTCTAAGGATAAGGCCTTAGGAATTCGTCCAAGGGGGCCTTCTAGAGTTATCCTTGGGCTACTTGGTGGCTAAGTAACCAGATAAGGATAATTACTGAAATCCTAATTTCCACACCTATATAAAGGCCCATAAGGCTAGGGATTTCGGCTAAACTTGAACCCTAGAAGTCCTAGTAGCCAAAATTCTCCTCTCCCCTTTCTCTCTTATTCCCTCCAATTGCTATTGGTGTTTGTGACAAATTAGAGGCACAACATTTGAGGTGCTAAAGTTCTCAAGGCTTCAAGATCTTCAATCAAAAACAAGGTAAACATCTAAATCTATTTTGTTATGTTAATTTCGAATATATACACTAGATCTAGGGTTTGAAAGTCTTGGATGAATGCATGTACAATTAGAGAACCCTAGATCCAAGCATTAGGGTTTGCATGAGTACATAGGATGTTCTTTTGGCTCAAACTCATCAATAAGGAGTCTGTACTTGAAGTTAGGTTTTTATTTCATCTTTGACCTAAATATGGGAAGGACATGCATGACATATGCATGTCCATAAAGTTTACATTTTTAGGGTTGAAAAGGACCCCAAAAGTGTTTCTGAAAGTTTTTGTTAGAAGATTTCATGGAATAAGTCTTGATTGGTCTAGTCCCATGCATTAAGTTGCCTTTTTGGACTTTAGAACTTAGATCTAGACTTAAAGGGATGTCTTAATGGATAAAGTTGGAAACCTTATCCATAAAGAACATGGAAAGGATCACATCTGAGCTTTGGAGCTCTTGAAATCCGAATAAAATGATTTCAGCTCGTTTGAGTTGTTCAGACCAGTCCCTATGGTGTGGCCTTAGGTTGCCACAGCATGATGACTAGGGAGTCATCTTTTGTTTTGTCTCTTTGTGCCCGCAGTGTGGCTAAGGAAGGCCATGGTGTGGAGGACGAGTGTTGGTAATTTTGACCTTATTTTTACCATTGAATTTGAGGGTTGATTTTTAACTCGTTGACTTTTAGTCAAATTTGTAGTTTTAGAAAGTTGGCCTAAGTATTTATCTTGTATGGCAATATAGGTGGTGCTTAGCACCTGTCTCCTGTTTGTGAGTCATTGACTTTTTACTTCACTAATAACGTGAGTCTTCTTGTAGTACTTGTAGGTCGAAGACACCAATACCGGCCTACTGGATTGTGTTATGTAGGATGCTAGCAGCCTTTGTGACTCTTATATGTATGGGTTGAATTATACCTTAGGGTCGGACCCATGCTTATATGTGTGGATTGAAATAAACCCTAGGGATGGCCCGAGGGTTGGTCCCATTATTTCATGTATGCTTAGGTTGAAATATACGGTAGGGGTGGGCCTTAGGGTTAGGCCTATTACTATATGTTGGGTTGGAATATTCCCCAAGTTGCGCCCAATTGTATGTATATTTGGTTTTTGGGGAACTCACTAAGCTTTGTGCTTATAGTTTTATGTTTATAATTTCAGGTACTTTCGGTACGAAAGGGAAGGACCCGACGTGATCACACAACATCCCGCTTTTGTTTCAGCGTGATACACTGTTTTGTGATGGATTTCATGACACTGATTGTATGGATTGATGATTTTTAAATTGAAAATTTTTACCTCTATTTGTGGGATGTTACTGTTGGGTTATGAGCATTCTAACACTCCTAAGTGTACATGCAACCCTAAATACCTTGGATCTATGTTTTCTCTATTATACATGCAAATAAGAACTTCCAAGGTATTATCCTAATCTAGCATATAAAACAATGAATATAATAAGATAGAATACATACCTCTTTCATGTAGAAAGTCTTCATGAAGCTTGAGTGCCTAGTGCCCCAAGTGTGACACCTCAAATGGAATCACAATCATCAAAACACTTAGAATAACTTGAGAGAATTCTTACAACTCATGAAATCGGCTAGCCCTCTCTAGAATAATACTAGTCCCCGATTTTGCCAAGAATAATATCTTTATATAGTGTTACAATTAGGGTAAACTCTTAATTGTCATGGCTTTCCATTTCCTTGGATCCATGGGTACAAATACACCATGGAGCATCCATGGACCATCCTATGGGTTTTAGCCCAACTTGATTATCCATGGAGCATTAGCCCACTATACAAGTATGGATGATTTACACAATCAACCCATATATTTAATTAGTCTTCTTTTGATCACTTAATTAATCCTAGATTAATTCTTGATCAATACTAATTAAATAATCTTATTATTCTTATTATTAATATACTAGAACTTATAATATATTAATAACCATAAGTGTCTTATTTCTCTCATTATAGTCTATCCAAGTGCATGATGGTATGCAACCCAAATGGACCATGCCGGGTCGGGTCAAGTCTTACCAATTATAGTTATGGACTTAGACATTAATCCAACAGTCTCCCACTTGGATAAGTCTAAAACTATTATTGCGTATGACTTCAGGAACCAACCGGCAATCGTAGCTCTCAAAAGCTTCTGTCGAACTCTGACCTTGTAGATGAACTCTGACCTTTGTCAGTGACTTGTCCATTAGATAAGGGATCATATATTCCTCCATTCTAGATATCATATGGACTGAGACATGGATTATAATCATTCTCTCTGTCCATTTGTTGTTTCCCGATTTTCGATTTATGACGACTGACTAATTGAACAAATCAGATCAGTCCTGGCCCGACCGAGCACTTCCATTTGTCATCATCAAATCATCGAGGGGCCCACAGATATCGCTTTTATCCCGAAGGTAAAAGGAACGGATAAACTTCGACTCATATGGCTTGTTCTACTACTTGTTGAATCATACACAAAAGCACGTTTTATAGCACCGAGTTACCAAATGCGGTTTCGTGCAATCAATGTACTATCAACTCATAGTAACAACTCATATCTCTAGGTTTGAATAATATAAGATATTATCGTCTCATGATCACTCGTGATAAAATCCATGAAGTGATTCCAATGAGCGCGGGTTGAATCCAATACTCAGAACTTATGAGCACTCATGAGTGTTGTAGCCTTGTCCAACACCTTAGACCTCTACAAGCCAACCCATGACAGTCTTAATTCATATCTACTTCCAACATATGACCAACTGTGGATAGTTTGAATAACTTAGTCATTCCAGAAGAATAACCCAGTTTATTCGGGAAGTCAAAACATGCAAAGTGAAACACAATAATAATCGAATCCAATATGGTCTCAGAACTTATGAATATAAATAAAACACCTTTTATTTATCACCATATGATTACACATTATTCATTGTATACTGTTTCAGCTATCAACTTTATTCTTGAATTTAACACAATAGTTGTCCCATGCTCCAAGCATGTACACTATGTTTTCTAAACACTAGTCATGCCATACACCAAGTATGCATACTATGTTTGTCTATGATCTTTACTTTGTGAACTAGATCCATTGAACATAACTTCAATGATTCTCTTTTCACACTCCCAAATCCTTACTGCAAATGCAAGAATTCCAAATTCATGCCATTTACTGAAATCTGTTAGATTCTAAACTTATATGCATTGATCTTCTTGTAATGATTATGTACAAAATCAGAAAGACTTGACAACAATCATTACAGAGCATTCCAAAGGAGATCAACTCCTTAGAAACATCCTTCTTGCATTAAGTTTCCTTAATCTTACACAGATTGAAAATTCTAACTTTGAAACATTTCCAGATTCCATTTTGACTATCACTTATGAACAAGAGTTGCCTCCTTACAGATTATGTCAATATGGTCCTTCCAGAATTATCACTATACTTCCAATTGTCCTTGAGTAACCAATCTTTGGTAAACCTTAGATTGTCCTCGACAATTGTTTAATCCTTTTAGTCATATCCAGTTCTAAACCTTTTCACTTCTTAATGCCCCAGGCATTTGGAAAATTTTAGAACGGATGAATATAGCACATGTAATCGATCCTATATCCGAAGCATATGGGACACGATTCATGATGTCTCACATAAAGACTAAACCAATCTTTTGCTATAATATGTCCATTTCAATTTGCCAAGTTCTTATAATTCAGATTATGAAAAGGGATGCCGTAATCATAATCGAATTTTAGAACGCAAATAATGGACCCATATACAGAATTTCCTTATGTTGAGCCATTCCAACATGAAATTCATATATATCCTTGACTAAATGATTAAAACCTCACGATCTAAGCTTATAGATTTGAGATGAAGTATAATTTCCTCTCCCTTAATTATAGCAAAACAACTCTTTCCCAATTGAAACTTTTTGTTTTCTATAATTAACATTGCTAGCTTGCAATACTTTTGAGAATGCAAATATCACAATTGCTATCTAGCTAAAATCTACTTAGTGAAAGTGTTTCCTCACCATTATTTTCATGAATCGGAGAGAAACCTTATGACACTTAGATTTAATGGTGTATGTGTTCTTATCCATGTGTATTGTCAAAACCATAATCACAAGACAAAGATAATGACTAATCCAAACTCATATGGACCGAACTCAATCTTAACTTCTTGCCACCTGGCAGCTCAAGGGCCTGCCATTGCTTCCAAGTAGTTGTGCAACCAATTGAGAACTCTAAGAACTCATATGCAAAGCCAACTTTAACTGGAATGGGCACAGATATGTCAACACGATAGGTTATAAACCTCAAGTCGTGTGCTAGTGAAGAACTTCAGGTTCTATTCTTGATTAGTTCTTGAGACTTTCATGACCTTTAAGACTCCCACTGTCCTCTTGACCTATAAGACTTCCTTGTCAAACATCCAAGAGACAGTGCGGATTCTAATCAAGACAAACACTTCACACAATTGGCCTAAGTTGGTCTTTGTTTTATCCAAAACATCACAACTTACCAATTTCAAATGTACAAGAGTAGAAAACTTTTACTCTTACATTTGACAAGTGTTTTAAACCTTCTTTAAGACATGTCACTCAAGTTACAATCTTGGAGTATGACTCTAAGACTTGTATTGGAACGAAGTATGACTCATCTTCTTGATTTAACCATTTCAACAATTCAAGATCCCTCTTCTTAGTCATAAGAATGCACTAAGACTTCCTTAGAGAACTAATTGTGCTATGGTTTCTTAATCATTAAGATGATCACAAAATTGATACTAAAGTACTCTCCCATCTTTTCAGATTTGAGAAACTTTTATCCTTCTGCCTAATTTGATTCTTCTTAACGATCTTTAGTGGTGGACTTAATCAGTGCACAAGAATGTGTACTCGATCCCTAAGTCCTTTACTTGACTCACACATCCATGTGAACAAGTAATTAGTCTTAATTTTCCAAAACTTGAAAGTTCTCATTCATCATGCTATACAACTTGCATGATTCCAAGTTCCGGTCCAATTGAAACTTGGGTGATGAGAATCTTTCCTTATTTGGTAAATTTAGACATTACCACAAATGAAAGAATCAATTTCATACTTCCACTCTTGCTACTAATGGAATCTTATAAGCAACAAAAATTTCCACAGATGCCATTGTAAGGATATTTTAAAATAAATAAAATCAAAAATTTCCTTTTATTTTAAAACTTTGCGGAAAAACTATCCTTACAATCCATATGAAAACTTGTTGTTATCTATTCCTAAGCAATATCTCATAACTCCTAAGAAGTAGCTCAAGAATCCGATTTTTCAAACTATGCGATAGAAATCCATCTATGCGATCAGATTCAGCATATTCTTCCTTTAAGTTTCTTCACTTTCCTTTGATTCTTAAACCATCACCATGCGACCCGGTCACATCATGTATCAAGAATCTCAGAATAGAAACTTAACAGAGTTAGATAGTGGATTTTACCTGAAGTAGAGTCAAACTTATTGACTTTAACATCCTTAGGTAAATTTGGCAGCTTCGCAACCAATGCCCTTTCTTTGGCAATACAAACATATGGACCCTTTGATAATGGTACACAGGACTATCACAGACTTAGCTTTTCTCTTTACCATTTGGTCAACCGAGTTGACTATAGCCGATCCCTTTCCATTGGGAAGAGAATGCTTTCCGAGATTTCCTGTGTCACTATTGTCAATGTCCATCAAGTTTTAAGAAAGTTGATCTTAGATAAGATCATTAAGGGTCTTGTCATAGTCTATTTCATAGGTGTCCCAAAGGAACTCACTATGTGACTTAGAAAGTGATTGAACCACCAACTTTCTCAAGAATTTGACACCCAACTCTCCCGGCTTGTCAATATGTGACTACATCTCCAAGATGTGATCACACCTAGACCCTGCATTGCCAATAGGACTTGAGTGACCTTAAACTTTTCAAGAACTTGTGGGTTGGGGAGAATAATTAATAATTGGAGGAGGTGAAAGAAGTATGATTTCCAAAGGACATCATCTTCATTTAGGAAACCTTGCTTCAAGAGATTTGGGAAGATCATAAATGTCTAAACCAGACATCTTTTGGGAGATATTCAAGATAGTTGATTTAAAGTCCTTAATATGACACCCAATATGAAATATTAAGGCTAGGACCCAACAAACTATTTTATAACTTAGAAGAGGTATGCCGTAATCCAAGCTATAAAATATTTGAAGGTAGGTGAATGACGATTCACCAATTTCCACCAAGATAAACGAAATGAATTATTAGGTTTTAATTGGTTTTGAAACTCCTAGATCTTTGAGATTCATTGAACTTTTCAAAGGCATGTTTCAATCTCGAGTGTGCCCTTCAGGTTTTGTGACTGGGATGCCGAGGATCACAAAACAAGGTGTGAAGTAACCATGCAAATCACTTGGTACCCTTAATAAATTACCCCTCAATCGATGTGCCGGTTACCCACACACGCTCCATCGATACTATGATAAATATTAAGTCACCCTTTACCTACTTTGTTAAGTCCAAGTTAGTGTGCCGGTTAACCACACACGCTCCACTAACGACTTAGACAAAGTGTAAAGTGTAATTTCATGGATTAGCACCTTATTCACATTTTTCCTAAGTAACTAAGATTGGGTATTATTAAGAGTTTAGTTACTTAGTATTTTCATTAATACTTTTAATGAAGGAGAATTATAGTCTTGTCAAACCCGTTCGGCTAACGACCCTCCACTAGTCAAGCAAGCGGTGGGTGAGAGTGGACACCCATTAAGTTGCCATTTTATAGGCAACAACCTTATACCCACCTTATAGACCGGCTTCATGAATGAGGCGTACTAGCGGTAAGACTGACTTTACTCTTATACATATATATATTATTAACTTATAATATTATAAAGTATAAGGGTTGAATTTTAACTTTTAAAATTCTAAGGGCTAACTTGGAATTAAAGTATTCATACTTGAAAACTTTTCAAATTCCAAAACTTGAGGGCAAGTTTTGAAACTATTCAAAACTAATTAATTCCATAACTTATGTGTTTAAAGTAGTTTTAATCCAAAAACTCTTCAAGTTCCATAACTTGAGGACAAGTTATGGAAGACTTTAAACTAATAAAAGAATTAACTTTTCTTTATTTTATAACTTATGGAATTAATTAAGGTTACACTTTTTTTTTTTTTTTTTTATTTTATTAAATGAAGAGACTCTTGGTCCTCCATAACTTGAGGACAAGTTATGGAGTCATAAAACCATTTAATTAGAACTAGACTCTTCATTTTGTAACCTTTGCCAATTTTTATGAGTTTTATGATTCTTAAATGTGACTTTTCATATAACTTGAGGACAAGTTACAAAACACATTTTTGAATCAATTCTTAGATTAATTTGGATTAAAACCAACTATCACATAATTTTATTCATTAATCTAAATTCACTCATAAAATAAGGTAACACAAAAAAACTTTTGGTGATCCATAACTTATTCTTAAGTTATGGAATCCTTTAAAACATTAACACCAAATTTTTTGTAACTCCATAAAACTTTGAATCAATTTTTTTTAAAAACCTTTTCATATCCATAACTTATGGAGGTTTCAAAAAATAAAACTCTTTAGATCAAACTTTTAAAACTAATAAAATAATCATATTATTTTATCTTTTATTAAATTTGACCTAATTCAACTCATAAAGCAAATTATTCAAATTTTACAAATAATTAGTTTTTCACAAGAACAAGTAATTATCTTAAAATTTGACAAACTTCATGGTTTTTTTTTTTCTTTTTTTTTTTCAACTTTGAAAATAAAATATTTGCATCAATATAACAGAAAACAACCCGTGGCTCTGATACCACTGTTGGGTTATGAGCATTCTAACACTCCTAAGTGTACATGCAACCCTAAATACCTTGGATCTATGTTTTCTCTATTATACATGCAAATAAGAACTTCCAAGGTATTATCCTAATCTAGCATATAAAACAATGAATATAATAAGATAGAATACATACCTCTTTCATGTAGAAAGTCTTCATGAAGCTTGAGTGCCTAGTGCCCCAAGTGTGACACCTCAAATGGAATCACAATCATCAAAACACTTAGAATAACTTGAGAGAATTCTTACAACTCATGAAATCGGCTAGCCCTCTCTAGAATAATACTAGTCCCCGATTTTGCCAAGAATAATATCTTTATATAGTGTTACAATTAGGGTAAACTCTTAATTGTCATGGCTTTCCATTTCCTTGGATCCATGGGTACAAATACACCATGGAGCATCCATGGACCATCCTATGGGTTTTAGCCCAACTTGATTATCCATGGAGCATTAGCCCACTATACAAGTATGGATGATTTACACAATCAACCCATATATTTAATTAGTCTTCTTTTGATCACTTAATTAATCCTAGATTAATTCTTGATCAATACTAATTAAATAATCTTATTATTCTTATTATTAATATACTAGAACTTATAATATATTAATAACCATAAGTGTCTTATTTCTCTCATTATAGTCTATCCAAGTGCATGATGGTATGCAACCCAAATGGACCATGCTGGGTCGGGTCAAGTCTTACCAATTATAGTTATGGACTTAGACATTAATCCAACAGTTACAAGTTGGTATCAGATCCTTGGCTTGAGGGATTCAGACACACTTTTGGGTGTGTCGAAACTCAAATTGAGGACTTGATAATCTTTTCAAAAGAAAAATGAATTTTCTAAAAAGATTTTCACAAAGGAAAAGGGATGTGATGCGTTCAATCAACCGAGCTCAAGTAAGTGGCTCCCAAGATACCCATACCCATGTGTTATGATTAGTATGTCTGATATGTGAATTGCATGCGAGAGTAGGGCTAAGGATGATGAGTTTTAGTATACTACAACATCCTATAGTGCACATACAACCGTAAATGCTTTGGATCTATGTTTTCCCTAATTATACATGTAATCTTGTTTCCAAATCATTAAGCCTACAACTTGCATGGAAATGAGATAATCAACATAAAATACTAGTTAAGAGTTTACCTATTTATATAGCTTGTAGAAGTTGTTGTATTTGGCCTTTAAGAACTTAGTGCCCCAAATGTTGCACCTCAAACAGTTCATAACACACCTAGGACAAAAGAGAACTTTAGAGAGGAAATACTAGCGTCCAAAATCGGCTCTATGATCTCTAAGATCACTTGTGCAAAACTTGTGCAACTTGTTCAACCATTTTAGGCTAAGGGGTTACATATTTATACTGTAGGAATCCAAGAGTCATGTGTAACCCTAATTCCTACACTTGGGCTTGTAATGGATTAACACCATATGGAACTTACATAAGCTTAGCTCACCACTAATAATCCACCATGGATTATGTAACGCCCGTAGATCCGGGCTAGTCAAATTAGAGGCAATAGGGGTCGAAAATGACTCTTCGACAAAAGATTATTTAGAATAAATAATCTTAACCAAGTTGTAGAGTATGTCACAAGGTTTCCGTACATATAAAGAACGCCGAAATCCGAGTTATAACGAAGAAGTTATGGCCTGTCGAAGTTTCGCGACAGAACCGACACGATACCGGAAAGCGTA
This sequence comes from Lactuca sativa, assembly GCF_002870075.4. Classification (NCBI taxonomy): domain Eukaryota; kingdom Viridiplantae; phylum Streptophyta; class Magnoliopsida; order Asterales; family Asteraceae; genus Lactuca; species Lactuca sativa. The sequence continues at coordinate 97,063,443 of NC_056630.2, read as the reverse complement.
AATAGTGAATTTACGATAGAGCGAGATTTAGCCTTAGCGATCTAAACGGAAGTCGTAGAATATGTTAAACTAAGAACGTCGATAAAAAATAACGCCCAAATCTGACTTCGTATGAAGAAGTTATGATTTTTCGAAGTTTCGGACTAGCAGTGTACAACCCGAAATTCGAATATTTGATCGAGCGGTTTTTAGCCGACATGACCTAAACGAGAATCGAAGATCTCATTGAGAGTAGCGTAACGAGAAAAAGATGGGCAAAAACAGATGTCGGATGAAGAAGTTATGAGGATTTAACGGACCAATCGTGTCCCGGCCCGTTAATAATATAAAATTTAAAATCGAGCCAAAATTAGCCGATGAAGTCTAAACGAAAGTTGTAGAGTACGTTCCCACCTTCGCGTGAATATAAAGAACGTGGAAAACGGAGGTCGTACGCAAAAGTTACGAATTTTTAAAGTTGGAAAGTAAACTTGCAAAACTAATGCATGAAAGGATGACGTGGCCGAACTCCCAGCCGTCGAATGAAATCGCTTCGGATGGTGACACCTGGTGTGAGGGTTACGCCCAGCGTAGCGAGGATACGCCTAGCGTCCGGAGAATGCCTCGCATCCGAGGCCAAGTACGCCCCGCGTACTTCGGTTCTTATCCGTCCGATGGAGTGTAAGACAGCTGGTCCGAGGCTGGCAATCTTATCCGAGGAGTACGCCCAGCATACCCTCGGTACGCCCAGCGTAATGTCCGAAGCCTGACCCTATAAATTGAGGTGCGAGGCTGCCATTTCTCTTCACCCCAAAACCTCTTCTTTCTCTCACTACTTTCTCTCTCTAGCACCTCTAAACATCCCTAAACCCTAGATAAAACCCCTAGCACCCTAGGGAAGCCCCGAGGCTCCCAGAGTCCCGAGAAAAAGGAGTTTTTCGGTTTCGAAACACTGCTCCAATTAAGTCCCGGTTTTCAATAAAATTCGCTGTAAGTGTGCTACGCTTACGCAATTTTTAATATAGCTTTCATATAGTTATAGGAATGTTATTAGGTCCTTAAAATAATTATTTGGGCTATTAAAATGAGTTATATCGAGTATTATTAACACTTAATAATACTCGGACTAATGAATTTGTCGCGGTTATCGTTAGACTAAACCCTAGTGGTATCGATACTAGGTTTTATCGAAGAAATATCGTTTTGAGAGTATCGAAGCGCTGTCCGAGTGCTGAGTCACCACCTAATCAAGTGAGTGCATAGTCCCTTTCATCTTACACATAGATATGAAGTATTTTAATATAAATTACGTGCTATGTGTGCATATTGTTTGAATACTTGTTGTCTATGTTGGATGAATGATTTATACATGTTTTAAATGATTTAAACTATATATTTATTTTATATCTACAAATATGTTGGGATAAAACATGGGTAGATGAAATAATTGGTGAGTGATGAAATAAAATAATAAGAGATAGGTGATGATAGGAAGGTGATGATAATTAGGTGAGGATAGATAGGTGATTATGAATCGGTAATGTAGGATACTACAACCTTGTCTGACAATTTGGAGATGTAGTCATCTACCAGACTATAAATGGTGACCACTGACTATTATAGACAACCCCGTGGAAATACCAGCAGGCTAGTAACCTGTAGGTGATGAATTACGAGTTCAGGCAATGTTGTAACTACGTATTTATGCGATGATAGTCTAACCCTTATTATGAAGTACGAGTCCAGGCGATGTTGTGGCTACGTATTCATGCGATGATAGACTAACCCTTATCATGATTTACAAGTCCAGGCGATGTTGTGGCTACGTAATCATGCGATGATACCCCAACTCTTGCTAGACAGATATTGAGGGAGTAATCCCCGGATTAGTATTGTCTATGCAATGTAGGCGATTATCCTTAGGTAAAGTTCGTAGGAACAATCATATAAGGAAATACGAGGTAAGGAGATGAGAAGTAAATATGATATAGGAGATGACCCTTGAGATAATATCTTTAGGGAAGACTAAAAGAAGATAATGGGGATGGGTAATTGGGTTGATTGTTTGATTGTTTAAACATAATAACTATATTATTGTGGGTTGAAAACCCTATGTAATCACCAGGTTTCCCAACCTGACCCACTCAGTTTATTTACATAACAGGTGACGATATGAAGTGACATTACACTGAGAGATTTAAAGAGATGTAGATCACTAGTGTAAATAATTGTAAGTTCTGTTTATGCTTATGTTTCTGTATTAACAATGACATCCCAAACGTTTTAAAATGAAATAAATACATTTCTTCGAAAATATTTTAATAACGTATTTATCGTGTTTTTCTGGGAACAAATTCCGCAACATTTTTATGAAAAGAAGTACTCTGATTTTTATAAAGAATAAACAAAATCGGTCTTTTCTGGCAGTGAAAATGGGGATGTCACAGATTATTAGCCCAACTTATATGTATCATTGATTTACACAATCAGCCCCTATATATTTAATTAGTCTCTTTTGATCGCCCAATTATTTCCAAATTAGTTCTTGATCGCTACTAATTAAATGATAGGCTTTCATATTAATATATTAGAACTTATAATATATTAGTAAATCATAAATAACCTCTTACTCAAGTATCCATCCTATCAAATTGTCCTGGTGATATGCAACCCGAATGGACCATTCTTCTCCCGGGTCAAGTACGTACCAATTATAGTTATGGGCTTATACACCTAATCCAACAAAGGATACCTTTAGGAACCGTATGTTAGAATTGCCTTATTTCCGTGATGCCTTATAGCCTAGGAGGATTGGATGCTATGTGTTACTAGTGGAACCAAGGTTGGTTCTGCTAAACCCAACTGTAACCCAAAAGAGGCAGAGTGCCATCACTGCCACAAGATAGGGCATTGGAAGAGAAGCAGCCTAGAATATCTGCAAGCTATCAAGGATGGGAAGATGAAACCATCCTTCGCAGGTATTTACACTATTAAATCTGATGATTCATCGCGTGCTATTTCTTGGGTTCTTGATACATGATGTGGTTTTCACATATGTTCTGATTTGCAAGGACTATGAAGAAATAAGGACGTGGAGCATGGGAAGATAAATTTAATCATGGGAAACAGAAGACCATCGCCTGTCACTAAGATTGAAGTATATTCCCTAATGCTTAGTAATGGATTTGGTTTAGATTTAAACAATTGTTGCTATTCGCCAGATATGGTAAGAAACATTATTTCATTTCATGGTTTATATAGACAAGGATTTAGATATTCATATGGTAATGAAAAGGGTTCTATTTATGCTTATCTTAATAGTGTCTTATATTTTGAAGCATTGCCTTGTAATGGAATAAATGGAAATACGATGGTTGTAGATAACTTAGGAAATGATGTATTGTGTGTTGATTCTTCCAATACTATGGATAAAGCATACTTGTGGCATTGTCATCTTGGACATGTCTACAAGAAACGCATAACCCAACTCCAAAAGGATAGAGTGTTGGAGTCATTCGACCTTAGACACCTAATCCAACAAAGGATTCCTTTAGGAATCGTATGTTAGAATTGCCTTATTTCTGTGATGCCTTATAGCCTAGGAGGATTGGATGCTATGTGTGTCGGATTAGGTGTCTAAGCCCATAACTATAATTGGTATGTACTTGAATTGATAGCAGCACAGTCCTTTTGGGTTGCCCTCTAACCTAGCAACCGGACAAGGAAATTATGAAAGGAGAGATATTAATTTATTATAAGATTAATAAATTAATATAAATGAATTTATTAATATGTTAAAAGATTAATATATTAATAAGAAATCATTTTGTTTAATTAATTGTTAGCCAGAAATTAATTAGAAATAATTTTGGGGTTAAAAGAATTAATTATAAAGTGCAGGGACTAGTTTGCAATTATCTAATAGTTGAGTGGAAGGCTCCAGAACCTCCTTGGAAGGAGGTGGACGAAATCTATAGGGGAAACCCTAAGGATTTCGTCCAAGGGGGCTTGGATAAGGCCTTTGGCTTTGCTTAGGCCCTAAGCAAGGAGCATTAGGGTTTTTCCTAAACCCTAGATCCCTCAACTATATAAGGAGCCTCCTGGTTCACATTTTGGTGACTCTTTCTTTGGAAGAAACCCTTAGGGCCAAAAATTGCATACTCCCTCTCTCTCCTTCTACTTTCCTTCTTGCTAGTTTGGGTGTGATTCCATTAGAGGCATTACACTTGTGGTGCTAAACTTCCAAGAAGATCAAGATCAAGATCAAGGGAATTATCAATTGTTTACTATAACAATTGAAAGGTATGTAATTACTAAACCCTAGTTTGTTAATTTTGAAATTAGCCTCTCTCCTCTAGGGTTCTTATTTTGCAATTCAAAGTTGTATGTTCAATAGCTAAAACATAGATCCAAAGTAGGTTGCATGTGAACTTAGGAATTGTATTCTAGTTTATTTGTTTTACCTAAAACCCATCAGTGGTATCAGAGCCATTGTTGTTTTAAATTGAATTGCTATAATAGTTGAATTGCAAATTAGGGTTTATAGCCATTAAACCCTAAAGGCCAAAATTTTCGATTTTAGGGTTTTGGTGCAAAGGGTTTTCGAAAACCCTAGCCTCCATGAGCCCTAGTCGAAATTATGGTTAGGGTTTCCAAAACCCTAGCCTCCCCCCCCCCCCTTGTAATTTCGAAATATGCTCCCCCTTTTAAGGTTTCTTTGTTTTGGATAATAGTTGCCTTATTGGATAATTGAGATAAATAAGGAAATTATCCTATCCCCATATTTTCGAAATCTAGAAGGGATATGGATTAGGATTAAATTAAGTGTTTGATTTGATTAGATAATCCTTACTAGATTTAATTAATTAATTAAAAGTTAATTAATAGACAAATATTAAATCTAGTTATTTGGTTGAGAAAATTAAGGAAATTATCCTATCCCCATATTTTTGAAATCTAGAAGGGATATGGATTAGGATTAAGTTAATTGTTTAATTTAATTAGATAATCCTTAAAAGATTTAATAAATTAATTAAAAGTTAATTAATAGATAAATATTAAATCTAATTAATTGGTTTACTTAAATTTAAAATTTAATAGTTTAAATTTTGAAAAATTTATATAAACCCTTGGAGTTTTAAAATGTTTTAAAACACACCTTATATGTATATTATAATTAAAAGTTAAATATTATATATGTATAAGAATATGGTCAGTCAAATCGCTAGTATGCCTCATTCACGAAGCTAATCTATAAGGGGGGTATAAGGAAACTGCCTATAAAATGGTAGTTGAATGGGTGTCCACTCTCACCCACCGCTTCCTTGATTAATGGAGGGTCGTTAGCAGAACGGATTTGATAGGACAACTACATCTCATTAAAAGTATAATGTTATTAAAGAAAGTACTAGAACATTATTTTATAAAATCCCAACTCTAGTTACTTTAGAAAAAATGTGAAAAGTATGCTAATCCATGAAATTGCACATAATGCTTTATTGGTCGTTAGTGGAGCGTGTGTGGTTAACCGGCACACAAAAAGGTACTAATAAAGAGTAGTAATGGGTATCTCATAACTGTCATTTTGATGGAGTGTGTGTGGTTTACCGGCACATCAATAGTTAATGATAAAGACAATGAGGTTACCAAGCACATTTGCATGGTTATTCACATCTTGTTTGTGATCCTCGACATCCCAGTCACAAATAGAAGAGCATAATCCGAGATTAAAACATGCCATTGAATAGTTTCAATGTATCTCAAAGAATCTAGGAGTTTCCAATACATTTAAAACTTAACCTTCTTTTTCGTTTTTCATGGTGGAAATTGGTAAATCGTCATTTACCTACCTTCAAATATTCTGCAAATTGGATTACCGCATCCCTCGTCCAATTTGTGGAATGTTGTGTTGGATCATAGCCTCGATGTTTCTTTTGGGTGTTACATCAAGGATTCTTATCAACTAACTTGAATTTTCTCCCAATTTTGTAGATGTTTGAATCTAACCATGGTCTTCCCGAATCTAAAGGAAAAAGTATTCCTGCTCAAGGTTTGTTCCACTATGAAGGTGAAAGATCAATCCCTACCATGTGGACTAACTTGATTCCACTTCCTCCACCTCCTACCGTTGTTCTCCCAAACCCACAAGTTCGAAGGCTTGAAAAGTTCAAGCTCACTCAAGCCCTTTTGGCAAGTAAACACGAAGATGGGAAACCTGTGTGTGCACACGTCTTAGAGATGAAGTCACACATTGATAGGTTAAGCATGTTTGGTGTCGAGATTTCAAGTGAGTTGGCTGTTGACTGGGTTCTTCAGTCACTTCTTGAATCATATAGTGAGTTCGTTAGAGAGTACTATATGATGGATCACGACATGACCCTCATTGATCTCACCTATTTGCTTATAGCTGTTGAATCGGTAATGATTTGGCATGCTGATCAACGAAATTTGTATGGTGAATCAAACTCCCAAACTTCAAGGGACATTGAAAATGATGACATTAGAGATCCAGAAAAGGTAAACTCTGAGATTGTTCCTTGTGTCATTCCAAAAGAGTCCATTTGCTTTTATTTCCAAGAGAAGGGGCATTGGAGACGAAGCTGCCCTATCTACCTGAGAGATCTAAGAGATGGGAGAGTCTAGTGTTATGACTCCTCCTTGGGTATAAAATCCACTATCTAACTCCATCAAGTTCCTATTCATTGATTCTTAATACATAATGTGATAAGATTACATTTGAATGTTTTGCAGGATCAGAAAAGAGAGGAAGCTTGATGGAAAAGCAAGATGAGTCTGATCACGAAGAAATGGATCACTGTCGCATGGATTCGAAGATCAGATTTTGAGCTTAGAAAGTTATGATAGATTTGTTAGGAATAAATACATAGTTTTTCAGTTGATTTTGCATTGTAAGGACAAGTTTTCTGCTGCTTTTATGAATAAAATAAAATTTTTGGTTTGAATAATTTTATATATCCTTGCAATGAAGTCGTTATGAAAAATTGATGTATTGTTATCAATAATGGATTTGATTCTTAATTATGTCATTTGTGGAAATGTCGAGAATTTGCCAAATGAGGAAAGATTCTCATCGCCCAAGCTTCAATTGGACAGAAACTTGGAGTCATGCAACTTGATTGCGTGATGAATGAGAAACTTCATATTTGGAAATTAGACTAATTCTTTGACAAAGTGTCAAGAGAAGGACTAGGAGATCAAGTACACTAGGTTGTACATTGATCAAGTCCACCACGAGAGTGATAAAGATATTCGTCATGATTTACTAAAGTTTAGTGAATATGGTTATGCTTATAAGATTAAATATAATTCTGAGTTGATTGAAAGAATTTCAATCAATGGCAGAACGAATAAGAAGAATCAAGTAGGCAGAAAGATAAAAGTATCTCTATTCTAAGAAGAAGGGAGAGTATTGTGTTTTATGATAAGTCTTAATGATTAGGAACCATATCTCAATTGATCCTCTAAGTAAGTCTTAGTACATTTGCATGTCTAAGAAGAGGAATCGAGAATTGTGGAAATGGTTTAAAATCAAGAAGTCAATCATACTTCGTTCCAACATCAAGTCTTAGAGTTATACTCCAAGATTGTGAATTGAGTGACAAGTCTCAAGAAGGTTTATAACACTCATCAAATGTGGAATTTGGAAAAGTTTTCTTATTCTTGCACATTTAAAATTTGTAAGTTGTGATGTCTTGGATAAGACAAAGACCAACTAGGACAAATTTTGTGAAGTGTTTTGTCTTGATAAGAACCACACTAACTCTTGAATATTTGTTTTGTTGAGGAAAGTTTCCTGACAAGAGAATCGTATATGTCAAGAGGTCAGTGGGAGTTTTAATGATCTTGAAAAAGGTTTCAACAACTAATCAAGAATAAACCTTATCGATCATCACTAGCACACGGCTTGAGGTTTATAGCCTATCGTGGATGACATACTCCTTTTCTATGCCATTCCAATTGAATTAATTATGCAAGTGAGTTCTATGAGTTCTCATGTGAATTCATAAAGACATAGCACCTTGATCAATGGAAAGTACATTGATAAGTAAGGATGAGTTGATAAACCACTTGGAAGACATGGTGGGCACTCGTGTTACCATGAGGCAAGAAATCGAGATTGAGAAAGTTCAGTCCATATGAGTTTGGATTTGTCACAAACTTTGGTTTTGACAAATTCACATGGATAGGAACTTATACACCACAAAATCTAAGTGTCATAAGATTACCTCCTTCATGAAAATGACTGTGAGGAAATGCTTTCACTAAGAGAGATTTTAAGAAGATAGCAATTGTGGAAATTGTATTCTCAAATTCGATTATGGTTACGGCATCCCTTTCCATAGTTCGAATTATGAGATTTGACAATTAGTCTGAACATTTGGGACTTAGTGACATAAGTTCTGAATTTGTCTAGACACACATATGAGCTTTCTAAGGCAAAGGTGTATGATTTTAAGAAGCTTTGATAAAGGCTTATCAAAGCATTAGGTATTAGAAATATGAACTTAAGGAATTCAATAAGCATTGTTCTGTGGAAGTTTAATTGTTTTCTGAATACATGTCAAAGCTAGTGGGAGCATAAATGTTATGCTGGTAAGAAAATAATCATCATGTTAGTGGGAGCATGATCATTATGGTAAAGTATTGCGAGTTAGCAATATTAATTATAGAAAACAAAGATTCACTTTGCAAAGTTGTAATGTTTGAAAAGTTGTTTTGCTATAATTAAGGGAGATAATATTATACTTCATTTCAAAATTCTAAAGCTTAGATCGAGAAATGTTAATAAATTTAGTCAAGGATATATAGTGCATTCTCAAATTCGATTATGATCACGGCATCCCTCTTCATAGATCGAATTGTGGGAACAGGACACATAAAATATTATGGCAGAAGCATGATAAAGTATCACTTCTTTATGTGAGACATTATGCATCATGTCCAATACGCTTCGGGTATAGGATCGATTGCATATGTTGTAATATTTTACCATTCTAAAATTTTCCAAATGCCTAGGGCATTAAGAGGGAAAAAGGAACTAGAATCGGTTTTGACTAAAATAATTAAACAACTATCAAAGGAAAATCTGAGGTTCACTGAGGATTTGTCGTTTGTGAGTAGTTAGAAGTATAGTACTGAATGGGCTATATTGACATTATTATGAATAGATAAGATTCTATTAAGAATAAGCTGTCATATGGCAAATATGGAAATGTCTCCATATTGGGAGTTGGATGTTGAGAGTCTGTGTCTAGATTAGAAACTTTTATGCAAGAAGGATGTTCAAAGGAATGTACTTTGAATGTGAGACTTCATGTCTATGGAATTATCTTGTAACAATTTTCGATAGAGTACTTTGTAATTTCATTGGCCAAAGTCTTGGTGACTTTTGTGCTATGACTTTGCGAAAGGATCGTTGCATAAAATGTTAGAATCTAGCATATTCTAGTAGTTGCAAGAACCTTGTGTTCTAACACTAATAATAGGGATTGGGAATTGTGAAATGAGCATCATTGGAAAGGTTTTTCAATTGATTTATTTCACAAAGTATGGACCATAGGAAACCAAAGTGTGCATGCTTGGAGCATGGGACAATTGTGGTTATAATTCAAGTAATAAGTTGATTTTCTGAAACTATAAGCAATGAATAATGAGTAATCAATATGGTGTTTAAATAAAAGTGTTTTTATTTACGCTCAAAAGCTTTGGGGCCATATAGGATTAATATTATTATTGCGTTTCACTTTGCATGTTTTGACTTCCCGAATAATAAGATTATTCAAACTCCACAGTCGCTCGTACTTTTGGAAGTAAGTAGTGAATCAAGACTGTCATGAACTGGATTGTAGATTATCTAAGGATAGACATGGCAATAGATTTGCTGCAACGTTCATGAGTACTCAGAAATTGAGATTTGTGTATTGGATAAACCCACGCTCAGAGTATTATTTCATGGAATTCATCACGAGTAATACTGAGACGATAATATCTATTATCTTGAAATAGAGATATATGAGTTGTAATTTGCAAGTCGGCTATACATTGGTGATATGAAAACGCATCAGTAACTTGGTGTTATAAAACATATTGTCATGTATGGTTTGATGAGTAAAAGATACAAGCATATGAGTCAATGTTTATTCGTTCCTTTTGCCCTAACGGGAAAATCGATATCTGTAGGCCCCTCGATGATTTGCTATTGACTTATGCGCTGGGCCCAGCCAGGACTGCATTGATGTGTTCGATTAGAAGTCCTATATCATCACAAATCAGAAATCGGGAAACATAGATTATGGACAAAGAGATTGATTGTATTCCATGTATTATGTCTGGGGATATCTTGCAGAAAGAAGGATTATATGATCACTTATCTTAGGACTCGTAACTGACTGTGTCAGAGTTCGGCAACAGCTTTTTGGAAGCTACAATTTGCTGGTCAAATTTAGAAGGCATACTAGCAATTATAGTTACAGACTTATCCAAGTGGGAGACTATTGGATTAGGTGTCTAAGCCCATAACTATAATTGGTATGTACTTGAATTGATAGCAGCACAGTCCTTTTGGGTTGCCCTCAAACCTAGCAACCGGACAAGGAAATTATGAAATGAGAGATATTAATTTATTATAAGATTAATAAATTAATATAAATGAATTTATCAATATGTTAAAAGATTAATATATTAATAAGAAATCATTTTGTTTAATTAATTGTTAGCCAGAAATTAATTAGAATTAATTTTGGGGTTAAAAGAATTAATTATAAAGTGCAGGGACTAGTTTGCAATTATCTAATAGTTGAGTGGAAGGCTCCAAAACCTCCTTGGAAGGAGGTGGACGAAATCTATAGGGGAAACCCTAAGGATTTCGTCCAAGGGGTTTGGATAAGGCCTTTGGCTTTGCTTAGGCCCTAAGCAAGGAGCATTAGGGTTTTTCCTAAACCCTAGATCCCTCAACTATATAAGGAGCCTCCTAGTTCACATTTTGGTGACTCTTTCTTTGGAAGAAACCCTTAGGGCCGAAAATTGCATACTCCCTCTCTCTCCTTCTACTTTCCTTCTTGCTAGTTTGGGTGTGATTCCATTTGAGGCATTACACTTGTGGTGCTAAGCTTCCAAGAAGATCAAGATCAAGATCAAGGGAATTATCAATTGTTTACTATAACAATTGAAAGGTATGTAATTACTAAACCCTAGTTTGTTAATTTTGAAATTAGCCTCTCTCCTCTAGGGTTCTTATTTTGCAATTCAAAGTTGTATGTTCAATAGCTAAACCATAGATCCAAAGTAGGTTGCATGTGAACTTAGGAATTGTATTCTAGTTTATTTGTTTTACCTAAAACCCATCAATGTGTTACTAGGGATTGATATCAGCTCAGTTAAATGCTAAGTGTATGCTTTAAAAATTGTATACACAGAGGTTCATCTAGCCCTAGAATGACTGGTTTAGCCTTATTTCCTGTTCCTTGTGTGGCTATGTACTTAGGGTAGAATCATTATTGAACAGTCAATGTAATCCTATTTTGTGTACAATTTACATGCATAAGGCAACAAGCAGTGTTGGTGGAGAATTAGTGAATCTTCATTCATTTACCTTCAAATTATTTGCATGTTAGATTACGACATCCCTCTTCTAATTTTTAAATAATGTTGTTGGATCCTGCCCTAATTTCTCATTTGGGTGTTTAATTAGGGATTCATTTCTAATCAAAATTTATTCTTTTTCTTTTTCAGATGTCGAACAACAACAATGCTTACAGCTCGTTCTCACTCGTGAACTTGTGTGGGAGAGTGATCTATGATGGGTCCAATTTCAATGATTAGATCCGCAACATCCAAATGGTCACTCGTTACGAGGACAAATAGTATGTCCTTGATAAAAAGCTGAAGGAGATCAACCTCAACATTGCTACTGTCGAAGAGATCGCCGCCTTTGAGGCCCATGAGCGTGATGCTACGAAAGTCCATTGCATCATGCTGGCGACCATGACTGCAAAACTCCAGAATTCCTATGAGGACATGTATCCCTATGAAATGCATCAACACTTGCTGGACCGGTACCACCAAAGTGCGAGGCAAGAAAGGTACAAGATCATCACTTCGATGATTACTACCCAAATTGGTAATGAAGATTCCCTTACCGCTTGTCTGCATAAGATGCAGAGATATGTTGATCACCTGCTAAAGTTAAATGTTAACTTTGATGAAGAGCTGGCAATCGACATCATCCTTTACTCCTTGCCTCCCTGCTACATCCACTTCCGCATGACCAACCATATGAATATGGAAGATGTCACTTTGAGAAAACTTCAAGGCTTGCTAAGGACTGCTAAGAGCAATCTCAAAGATAAGTCCGTTGCATCAACTCCAACTCCCGCTGCTGCCTCTGTTTTGGTTATTAGCCAAGGGAAGGGTAAGAAGAGGAAGGCTCCCTCAAAGAGCCACCACAAGGGAAAGTCACAAGATGGTACCTCTTCTAGTGGAACCAAGGCTGGTTCTGCTAAACCCAACTCTAACTCAAAAGAGGCAGAGTGCCATCACTGCCACAAGATAGGGCATTGGAAGAAAAGCTGCCTAGAATATCTGCAAGCTATCAAGGATGGGAAGATCAAGTCGTCCTTCGCAGGTATTTACACTATTAAATCTAATGATTCATCGCATGCTATTTCTTGGGTTCTTGATACAGGATGTGGTTTTCACATATGTTCTTATTTGCAGGGACTAAGAAGAAATAAGGATGTGGAGCGTGGGAAGATAAATCTTATCATGGGAAACAAAAGACCGTCGTCTGTCACCAAGATTGAAGTATACTCCATAGTTCTTAGTAATGGATTTGGTTTAGATTTAAACAATTGTTTCTATTCGCCAGATATGGCAAGAAACATCATTTCATTTCATGGTTTATATAGACAAGTGTTTAGATATTCATTTGATAATGAAGAGGGTTCCCTTTATGCTTATCTTATTAGTGTTTTATATTTTGAAGCATTGCCGTGTAATGGAACATATGAAACTGTGATGGTTGTAGATAACTTAGGAAATGATTTATTGTGTGTTGATTCTTCAAATAGTATGGATAAATCATGCTTGTGGCGTTGTCGTCTTGGAAATGTCAACAAGAAACACATAGCCCAACTCCAAAAGGATGGAGTGTTGGAGTCATTCGACCTTAGGGACAATGACGTGTGCGAGTCTTGTTTACTTGGAAAGATGACTAAGTCACCCTTTACTGGCACTTGAGAAAGGTGTGAGGGTTTATTGGATCTCATATACACCGAAGTGTGTGGACCCTTTAGATCCACCATAAAGGATGCGAGACGCTTCTATGTGACTTTTACCAATGATTATAACAGATATGGGTATATCTACTTGATCAAGCACAAGTCAGAAACCGTTGAAAAGTTCAAAGTGTTTAAACAAGAAGTGGAGAATCAGTTGGGACAGAAAATCAAGATGCTTCGATCCGATCGAGGAGGAGAGTACCTAAGTCTTGAATTCCACGACTACCTCAAGGAATGTGGGATCATTTCGCAATTGACGCCATCTAGGACACCGCAATTGAATGGTGTGGCTGAGAGGCGTAATCGAACCTTGCTAGACATGGTTCGTTACATGATGAGTCGTGCTTCACTACCTATCTCATTCTAGGGGTATGCCTTAGAGACTGTCGCCCATATCCTTAACTTAGTCCTTATGAAAAAGGTTGCCAAAACGCCTCACGAGATGTGGACTGGGAAAGCTTCCTCGTTGTCACATATCAAGGTTTGGGGTTGCAATGATTTTGTAAGACGAGAGACTCACGACAAGCTCGAACCTCGTAGTGAACGGTGTATTTTCATCAGCTACCCGCAAAAGTCCTTTGGATATCTCTTCTATAGTCCGAGTGACAACGTTGTTTTTGTTGCGAGGAGTGGGTTTTTCCTAGAGAGAGAACTTATAAGCCAAGGGGATAGTGGGAGGCAAATCGATCTTGAAGAGATTCAAGAGTCGAGCGATGAAGGAACCTCAAACACTGGCACTCAGCCCAAGGGGGAAACTCTGGTTGAACTGATTGACGAATTCTTGCCTCTTAGACATTTCGAAAGAGTTAGGTTTCAACCCCAGTTATATTGTTTATGTAGCCCTAGATTGACGAGTACGTACATCTTATACATTCTGAAAGAGTTAGCTCAGTTAATTGCTAAGTGTATGCTTTAAAAATTGTATACATAGAGGTTCATGTAGCCCTAGAATGACTGGTTTATCCTTATTTCCTGTTCCTTGTGTGGTTGTGTACTTAGGGTAAAATCATTATTCCACATTCAATGTAATCCCATTTTGTGTACAATTTTCATGCATAAGTCAACAAACAGTGTTGGTTGAGATTCTTAGGCGATCGAGTTGAGAATTCCTATGAGAGCTTGAGAAATGCCATAGTGTGATATGTATGATGTCTAGCATAGGGATTGTGTATATGGTTTTAGTAGGGTAACTTAGTGGATTCAGGATGGTTCTTGAGGAAAGTATAAATAGGTGTAGAAGGTAGTATTGGGCCTATATTACTGAAAGTACATGATCTGTACTCAAACCAAGGACGGTCTCGAAAATTTTAAGGGTCATGTAGAGTGGAAGTTACCTTGAATTTATGATAATTGTTTATATGTTTGTATTTTAGTTGAGTATGGTGACCACTTGAGAAGGAGCTTTTGGATCAGGTTCAAGTTCTGGCGTCAAACCGATAGATGAGCAGTTACGTGAGCTTATCACATTAGAGATTACTCGCAGTATCATGGAGGCCATCCCTATGATTTTCGGTACCATCAAGGAGGGTATTTCGAAGCTTTTAGATGAGCAACTCGGTTCCTTTCGGGCTGAGATCGTCTGCCTCCCTCCAGGAGTTCAAGGGCTATAGAAATCCAGAGTTCTTTGGGGATAAGGACCATATTGCTAGCTGCCAATGGATAGTTGGCATGGAGAATGCTCAACGAACAAGCTTCTGCCCTAAAGGGGTGAAGGTGGGATTTTCCTCCTGCCTTCTGAAAGACTGAGCCCGTGATTGGTGGGAGGAGGTCAGTCGTGCATTGGGATCTACAGTTGTAGCATCCATAAATTGGGAGGAGATTGTTACGAGATTTCATGAGGAGTTTGCACCGACGATTGAGGTACATGAGCTAGCGAAGGAGTTTCAGGACCTTTTCCAAACTACTGGGATCGTAGCGGAGATCACCGCCAAGTTCCATGAGAGGGAGATGTTGCTTCCGTTGAATGCTACAGATGAGGAGATGAATAAGACAAGATACCATGATATGTTGAAGGACGATATTATAGAGTTTTAGAGATTTTCGAGGTACAAGACCTTAAAGGACATGATTGCGAGTGCCCGGTAATGGGAGATTGAGTTGGAGCTTCGAACGAAAGGCAAATCGAAGTAGGTACAGTCAGCAGTGGGCCAAGCTAAGAGGCCTAATACTTTTGATTTACAAACTAGAGGCCAGTAGGGTCAGAGTTGTTACATCAAGTGTGGCAAGCCGCATAGTGGGGCATGTCAGCGACGGGTTTGATTGTTTTAGATGTGGACAGACGGGTCATATGAGTATGGAATGCCCCCGGCACTAAGTGGCCATACCGTGGCAACCATTTTGGGCCAAACCCTAAGTGGCCATACCATGGTGACCATTTTGGGCCAAACCCTAATCTCCATAGTTTAAGCCCAATTTAAAGAAAGTTATGGCTAGGGTTTCCTCCACCCTCAACCTCCATCACCCTCAAACGAATCCATAGCAAACCCTAACCCTCTTGGAAGCTTTTGTGCTCACTTTTGCAAGTTCTTGGTGGCTATGAAGGAAGAAGAAAAAGAGTTAGCGCATTGATTTAGCAAGCAAACCTACCCTTTACTTGTGTGTATCTTCTGGACCCTTTGTAAATCCTAAAGTTTCCACCTTTTCTTGTATTTCTTCATAGATCTAGGTTTTATGACATATTATTGTCCCTTGAAGTTGGTTGGAGTGGATCGAAGAGACAAAGTTTTCAACTTTATGGTTTCTCTATGTTCCATGAGCATTGTATCTCATATATCAAGGAAATGGTAGTGAAATGAAGTCCTTGTTTGAAGTTAGGATTTTATTTCATCTTTAACCTAAATATGTGAACGGGGTATGAATGTCCATAAATTTTACATTTTTAGGTTCAAAAGGACCCCTAAAGTGTTTCTAGAAGTTTTAGTTTGAAGATTTCATGGATTAAGTGCTTATTGGTTTAGTCTCATGCATTAAGTTTCCTTTTTGGACTTTAGAATTTCGATCAAGACATAAAGGGATGTCTTAAGGGATAAAGTTGGAAACTTTATCCATTAAGACATTGGAAAGGATCAAATCTGAGGTTTAGTGCTCTTAAAATAAGAAGAAAATGATTTAAGCTCGTTTGAGCTATTCAATCCAGTCCCCATGGCGTGGCCTTAGGCTGCCACGGTGTGGCGGCTGGGGAGTCATCATATGTTTTGTCTCTTTGTACCTACAACTTGGCCAAGGAAGACCATGGCATGGAGGACTGATATTGGTAATTTTTCTGTAGTTTCAACCGTTGACTTTGAGGGTTGACTTTTGACTTGTTGACTTTTAGTCAAATCTACTTTTAGAAAGTTGTCCTATGTATTTATCTTGTGGGGCGATATAGCTGACGCTTAGCACCTGTCTCCTATTTTGCGAGTCATTGACTTTTGAATAAATTAGTGAGGCGAGTCTTCTTGCTGTACTTGTGGGTCGAAGATACCAATGTCGGCCCACTAGATTGTGTTATGTAGGATGCTTGCTATCTTTGTAACTCTTGCATGTACGGGTTGAAATATACCCCAGGGTTGGGCCTATGAATGTATGTTTGGGTTGAAATAAACCCTTGTGCTGGGCCCATTACTGCATATATGATTGTGTTGAAATATCCCCCAAGATTGGGCCCATTAAAACATTTGTTGGGTTGGAATATACCCTAGGGATGGGCCCAACTGTATGTATGATTTGTATTTTTTAGAGAACTCTCTAAGCTTTGTGCTTACAAATTTATGTTTATGGTTTCAAGTACTTCTAGTACGAAAGGGAAGGTCCAAACATGATCGCACACAATCCCCCATTTGTTTCTGCATTGATTCCCATTTTACTTTGATGATTGTGATACACTGGTTTGTGATGGATTTTGTGACACCGATTGTATGGATTGATAATTTTTACATTGAAAAATTTCCCTCTGTTTTTTAGATGTTACATGTGTCTTATTGGTATGCCGACTTAAGTGATCAATCTGCATGTTGGAAGGTTTCTTAGCTTCGTTCCGCTGTCAACTTCAGGATCCACAACATTACCCCCCCTAGAAAGGTACTTGCTTATGTACAAATCTTCTTTTCCTTCTTCCATAGTCTGCTATCTTTTTCTCAACGAATGAATTTAAAAAAAAAAGACACTAGCAAGGAAATAGGTGGGAAAAAAACCAATTACATCAAAGTATGCAAAATAGGTTTTGAAGCAATAAATTACAGTCTATATCAAATTTATGCTTCATGCACCACCTAATACCGAGAAAAAGACAATGTCATCAGAAAGCGTATCATTTCTATGCCTAACACGATCAAAACGTACCTGTACCTAAAATTCCAAAGAAGCCACAATGTCATCTTGATAATCGCATCCAGAACATTCTTGCAAGCTTTTGAAAAAGGAGTCGAATTTAGCTGCCCCTGAATGTCGTCTACCAAAAGCAAAGGCGGGATATCAAAATTCCACAACTGTCTAATCTTACCCATCACCGCTTTCACAACTTCACAACCCAGTAAAACATGGCTTACATCTTCCACAACAACACCATAAATCGATCACAACACACTTGGAACATGAATATCGCGACTAGTGAGATTATCATTTGTGTGGAGGCAATTCAATAACACCCTCTAAAAAATATTCACTTTAATAGGGATTAAAGTGTTCCACTTTTTTTGTAACCCGCTATGAGGTAAAATAGCATCATCAATGAATATAATAAATATACCTGTATCTTTTATCGTAAACTCCGACCCACAAGCCAAATTCCAAGACCACTTATCATACATTTCAGAGAGCACAACAGAGATCAGTATCTCCAATAAACCTAAGAATTGGCCTTGTTTAGACCCTCCCCTTAGATCAGGCCTCCAACTCCATCTCCATTCTTGACTTTCTTTTCTCCTATCAATCGAATAGTCATGGTCGTTATCTTCAAAGGCAAACATGGGGAAAGCCAAGTGTAACTCCATATTTTTTTATCCACTTGTCCTTCCAAAACAAAATATTGCTACTATTTCCCACTACATTTTTCAAATTGGATAAATGAATAATGTATTTTCATGAATCTTTAAAGTTTCTAAACAATACCCAACCGAACACGTTTAACAATGTTAAATGCATTTTATGCACCTTTTTTTCATGTTTAATTCTTTCATTTCATTGCATTCTACTCCTTAATTCTTGTATATAGCTAATAGTCGGGGCACTTGCATGTTTTATTCAAAATGTATGGTACTTCACCATCTTGGAATTATGTTGCATACATTACGGAGCTTGGAGCATGGATCATGAAGAGAAGATGAGTTGGAGGAGTCACTGAAGAGCTCTTGAAGACATAACCCAAATCGTTGCACATCATCATATCAAAGTATTCTGTTTAAAATGTGGTATATGTTACATCGACACGGGTGATGTTTGTCATTCTAATCATATATTTGAGAAACACAACTTGGTTTGAAGATAAAATGAAGGCGGAAAGAAGATCAATGGCTAATTGAAGTGTCAGCCAAAAACTATGGTCCGCTGCAAAAACTCATGGCCATGAGTTCTGAAACTCATGAGCATGAGTTCATAAGGGAGGGTCTAGTAGAAATTAATAGAGCAATTTTGATGTCTAGACCATACGTTTCAACTGAGAGAGGTTACCAATTGTGCTAAAATAGAGTAATTTGGCTCATTATTCACATAGACGATTTTTGGAGAAACTATGGGCGATTTCGGGCGAATTTTGGAGGTTTTTGAAGATCCTAAATAATTGCAAACACTACTAATTTCAATTTGTAAGAATTAAAAACTTTTAATTTCATCTCTTTGTTTTATTTGTTTTTATCCATCTGTGACTAAAAACCCTAGTTTCTAGTTCTTGTTCAAAACTTGTTGGTCGTTTGATTTGATACATATGGATTGATGTTTTGTTTATGATTCTGTTCTAGTGAGTATGTTTTTGTTTTAAACTAGAATCCTTGAATTTGATTTATGTTTGATTGACCACTTATATAAATTGGTTTATCATGTAGTTCATTAGCTTTTAGTGCACTTAATAGTTCTATAAAGTTAATGTAAGGTAACAGGCAATATGATTTCTTATTGTAGAACAAATATCACAGGTTTTCACACTTCCAATCATATGAGAATAAATGAATATTGTTGGGAAGCTAGTACAAAACTTAATGTGGGTTCTCAATAAAATCTAAGAACATGTTTAGGTTGAATTAGTGGAGCTTGGTTTAATCAAAGAGTATGTTATGATTAGATAGTTTAGCAAGTGATAGGTATTAGAGCGTGTTAGTATCTTTCAATATCAACATAGAATAGTAATTATGAATTGAATCAAGGCAGAATCAAGTTAAATGACAATATTGAGAATTGGAACAGGAACCGTTTAATTCATTGTTTACAAATCTATTTCATTTTTTGCATGTGTTAAAAGTAGATTGTTATTTACATTATTTAACACTTTGCATACCCCCCCCCCCCTTTATGACCAAGGTACCTTACCTAAAGAAGTATAAAGTATTGTCTCGTGTCTTTATGGTTCAACCCTCCTTGTCTTATACTACTTTTTAGTACATTATAGTAGTGTATTTAGAATCTACTATACCCCTTTGATTTTTTGGGTTTGAAACCCTAACAAAAAACAAGTCGAGTCCCTTCTCAAACCCAACCAAGTGGCTATGGATAGATGTAAAGCCTGTAGATTCGGGCTAGTCAATTTAGAGACAATAAGTGTCAAAAATGACTTCTTGATAGAAGATTATTTAGAATAAATAATCTTAACCAAGTTATAGTATATGTCACACGGGTTCCGTGCATATAAACAATGCTAAAATCCGAGTTACAACGAAGAAGTTATGACCCGTCGAAGTTTTATGGCAAAACCGGCACGACATCGGGAATCTAAAAAGTGACTTTTTGAAAAATTACTTTTTAGCCTAAGATATCTAAACGAAAGTCATAGTATCGTTAAACCGAGAATGTACATAAAAAGAACGTCCAAATCTGACTTTGTAAAAGGAAGTTATGATTTTTCTAAGATTTCGCATAGCAGTACAAAGCCCATAAATTGAATTCTAGATCAATCGATTTTTCGTCGACACGACCTAAATGAGAATTGAATATCTCATCAATAGGAGCTCAACGATATAAAGACAGTCGGAAACGGACGTCGATTTTTAACGAATTTTAACTGTCTAAGTCTGTTAAAATATAACTTTACAAATAAAATCAAAATTAGCCGACGGAGTCTAAACGAAAGTTGTAGATCCCGTCAATACCTAAGCGTTGATATAAAGAACGTCAAAAACGGAGCTCGTATGAAAGTTACGAATTTTAGAAGAAAATTAGTTTTTGGAGTAACCAGCGAGCAACACGTGGCGCGATCTGAGCCACTTCTTCCTCCCCATGCCTTGCCACCAGATGGTGACACATGGCATGGGAACACTCAGCGTTTAGCAAGGGAACGCCCCGCGTTTGCACCGAACTCAACCTATAAATAGAGGTGCAAATCACTTCATTTCTCACACCATTCTCACCACTTCTCTCCCAAACACCCCCAAACCCTCAAGACTTTTCCCTAGCACTTCCCAAGTGTTAGAAGCGAGTCCCGGAGTGCCAGAAGGCTTCGATAAAAAGAGCTTTTCGCCTCGGAAGTTCTGCCCTCACAGAGCTCGGTTCCTAGCCAAACCTCCTAGTAATTGAGTTATGCTTACCATACTTCTAGTATAACTTATGTTTAAGTTCAATATTGTTATTAGGAACTTATAAACAATAAATATATTATAGAATATAATATACAAAGTGTTATTATAATATCTTTTAACTACTTGCGGTATGGGGAATCTGGTTTGAAGGGCCGCATAGGGTTATTGGATTTCAAAGTGCTATAATGCCAAAATGGTCTTGTCCTCCGGTGTTTCATATCTGGCCCCTATCTATACATAGTGGTTGAAAATTATTGTTTAACACTAATAAAAAAGTATCGCTCGTAAATAGTCGCAATAAATATTAGACTAAAATCTAGCGATAATGATACGAGGTTTCGTCGAAGGAAAATCGAATTGTTAGAAGCGAAGCGCTGCTCGAGTTTGGAATCATCACTTTAACAAGTGAGTGCATAGTTACTTTCATCTTACAAATATATATGAAGTATTTAATATAAATTGCGTGCTATGTGTGTATATTATCAGTGTTCTTGATATCTATGTTGGATGAACAAAGTATACATGTTTTATTTGATTTAAACTGTATATGTATTTTATACCTATAAAAATATTAGGTAAAGATGGGTAGATGAATGATGAGAGATGAAAGATGATATATATGAACAATGGCAGCTATGGACTTAGTGTCTGATAGATAAACCCTGACAACTATGGACTTAGTGCCAAATAGATAAACCCCAACAGTTATGGACTTAGTGCCTTACAAATGAACACTAGCAGCTATGAACTTAGTGCCTTACAATAAACGTTGGCAACTATGGATTTAGTGCCCTATAAATGGATATTGACAACTATGGACTTAGGGCATAACAGATAACATCAGCCGCTATGGACTTAGTGCTTGTTGGATGAACCCTGGCAACGGTGGACTTTGTGCCTAATCCTCAGGTCAGTCCTTATGAATGAATGAATGATGAATAGACGATTCTTAGTGTAGACCCTTAAGAATGAAGAAGATAATGGGGATGGGAAGTTGGGTTAATTGTTTTACGATTAAACATAATAATTATATTATTGTGGTTTGAAAACCCTATGTACTCACTAGGGATGAAAGTGGGTCCAAACCCGGACCGGATGGACCCGGACCCGGAAAACCCGGAACCGGTTAATAGGATTTTGTAGAACCAGAAACTGGACCAGTATATAGGAACCGATTCTGGTTCGGTTCCGAGTATGGTTTCGGGTAAAGTGGGTCTAGAACCGGAAAACCCAGAAACATCAAAGTGGGTAGGTTGGAACCGGATAAAGTGGGTTTAGAACCGGAAAAACCAAAATTTTTTGTTAATTACTTCCTACTTAGTGGGTTGAACTTTGAACATTTTCATATTGATATCTTGACTTTAGGGCACTGTAACTCATTGAATATGAAACCAAAATTAATAAGATTTAGTCTAAAATCAGGTACAAACTCTAAAATACCCTTTGGAAAAAACCACATGTCAATCCAACTTTAAACAAATGAGATATGCATGTGTTAACATTTTCACATAATACTAAGTACAAAAACAAACAGCTGAAAATTTGAAAATTTTCAGTTTTGATATTCCGACTTTGAAGGACTGTAAATCATTGAATTTTAAACCAAAAATGACAAAATTATAGTCTAAACTCATGTACAAACTGTAAACTACAAGTTGGAAAAAACCACAAGTCAATCCAACTTCAAACAAATTAGATATGCATGTTTTAAAACTTTCACAGGATACAAAAAAACTAAAAAACTAAAAACTTACAGCTTTGATATCTCTACTTTGGGGGACTGTAAGTCAATGAATATAAAACTAAAAATGGCAAATTTATAGTCTAAAATCATGTACAAACTCTAAACTACATGTTGTAAGAAACCGCATGTCAATCGGAGTTGAAACGAATGAGATATGCATCTTTTAAACGTTTTACAAAAACTGGTTCTGGCCTTAAAAGTGGTTCCGTGTCCAAACACCGGTTCCGATTTTTAGACCCAATTTACCCGGACCCGATGGACCCAAACCCGGATTACCCGGAACCCAGATAAAGCCAATTTTTAAACTCATATTTGGAACCGGTTCTATATATTCCAGTTCTAATGGTTCCGATTTCGGTCCGATTCCGATTCCGATCCGGTTTTCCGGTTCTAAATCTCATCCCTAATACTCACCAGGTTTCCCTACCTAATCCACTTAGTTTATTTGTATCACAGATGTCGATACGATGCTACATTATACTGAGAGATTAAAGAAGATGTAGATCACTAGTGTAAATGAATGTAAGGTCTGTTTATGCGTATGTTTTTGTATTGACGATGACATCCCAAAGTTTTAATATAAACAAAATACATTTCTTCATAAATGCTTTGTTAACATATTTATCATGTTTTACTGGAAACAAATTCCACAATATTATTGTTTAAAATGAATACTCTGATTTTTAAATAAGCATAAATAAAATTTTTAAAATGACTGTGAATTTCGGGATGTCAAGATAGATTTCAAAGCTCTAACCCATAAATCCTCTAGGGTATTTTCAAAACACCAACACCACTTCAAAAACAAAGAGTCGTTGAAAGCAACAAGATTACTAGTACGAAGGCCACCAAACTATTTTTCAACCAACACAAAAGGACAACTAACCCACGAAATCCTTTTCTCGTCCACCTTAGCACCGAAAAAAAAACGAAGCCCTCGCCGATTCCAGTACCAAGGCCAAAATTGGTATAACAAACAACACTTTCACCTTCCAACCATGTGCCTTAACTTCAATTTATCCAATATTTAATCCCAACTCAAATCCTCACGATAGTCAGACCAACCGGAACCCCTAGATACTTAAATGGAAAAAAACCAGCCTCACATCCAGCCACCAAAGAAAAATTTTGAACTTCAATATCCATTACTTAAACTCCATATAAATTTTACGTTATTAGTTATCTTTTCCCTATACCAATTATTAGGTCATACAATGCAGTCTTTGCACTTTGATCTGTTAAATCTTATCTCGATTACTGAAATATGTGCATATGCATAATGGACTAACATTACTGTAACCATGAGTTGAACCTAGTTGGTTGTATATTTAGGAAAATTAATGAAAGGTTTAATCGTTCCTAGGAATTCTATGAAGCCATATAAGTGTTATGAGGAAGTAGTGCTCAAAACACTACAAATATTATGGAAAAAATAATACCAAACCAAGCCCATGACTGGCGTTTTCCAAGAAAATTCTAAAAGGAATGTTGTGTTAATGATTTTTTTTGTTTCCACAAACGATTCTACTGGATGGGGTATTGGTTTTAGTTGTATTTTACTTCAATGGCCATTATCACAATCATTATGACCATATTAAAACCTAATAGTTATATTACATTCCATGGAGACCATATTAGCATAAACCAATCTGTGATTTTAGTGAAAATCAAGTTTGGAGCTCTCAATCAGATTACACATAATGGAGATCATGTTAGATGTTTTAGGTATCAAAGTGTGAAAAATATTATTATTGGATTTAACAAATGTGGTAATATGGATTTTTGTTTAGAAAAAAAAAAATTAGAAACGATGAAATTATAAAAGACAAGCCATTGCCAAAGCCCAAAGAGCAATAGGTAGGGCAAACAAAAACAACTTACGAAATGCTAAAAGGAAAACAACACCAACAAGACTAATTACAACCTCCATAATTCCCTTAATTTTAACCAAATTGGACACAATAGTGATGATGTAATATGTCATCTTGGAAGGAGATGTGTAGATGTTGTTGAAGGTAATGTCGTTCCCAACCTTCCAAACACTCCAAAGAAACCTTTATAACCTTAGTCACCGAATCAAAGATTTGTACAAGAAGTCCGAACCTCCTAAAAATCCAACCGAGAGTCTCATGACAAATATTACACTTAATCAAAAGACGATCCGTAGACTCCTCACCATTAGAGTAAATGTAACAATATGTAGATGACGTTGTAACCCCTCTCCGAGATAACGCAATCACCAAAGGAATATGATCCATAGACATACTCCATATAAAACTATTAACTTTAAGGGGCACCAACTTTAACCAAACAGTAGGATTGATCATGCCAACAGTAAGCTGGGAGTCTAAATGCACCTAAGATCATGGACATAAAAATTACCATCTGCTGACGATCTAGAGCTCTAGGTGTCCGACCTATCAGTCAAATCAAAATCATTGAGTAGCTAGATTAGCTGGTCCAAATCGTCCATCTCCAAGGGATTACTCAACATCTTCTTCCTGAAAGATCTTTATGCTCAAGGATTATTATGAAATGATATTTTCTAATAACATATGATCTTATAGGGTCACACCATATAACAAGTAAACACTAGTTGATTTATTTATTAATTAATATGATTATTAATAAACTAAATCATCACTTGTATTTAATTAGGGAATATTTTTTTTTATGAAAATTATAATTATAATGACTGTAACTAGTTATATTTGACTCATATTGTATGATTAAAAGGTTATGCATATTATATTGGACCTATATTAGACCATTAATATAAGTTGTGTACAAGTTGTATAAGAGATGATGTGGCATCCACTCATTCTCTTTCTTCTCCTTTAGAACCATCCATAAGGACATCAAAATTGGGTTACTTCTTTGACTTTTAATTACTTAAACTTCATGTATTGCATGCAAGACTTGTATTCATTTAATAAAAGCACAGGCTTTCATATGTGAGTGTAAGTATATAAGGAAGAGATATAAAATAAACAACTAGTTTTCTTCCTTCGTTTTGAGTGAATAAGTCGAGGGCACTTTCTCCATTCTGTTGCAAAGTTTTTTTGCTAGTTTTGGTGCTTGAGCTTGTTCTCCTTTGAAGGATTATTTTATATAATTCTTTAAGGATTAAGTTCAACTCCATACAAGTGAAGGACTAGCATCCATTTGTGGCATTCATGACTTGTTGGATGGTGTGACATCCTGGAATTTAGGGCTAATATTATAGACGACCAAGTCACCGCGAATCTCGTGAAAATATGACTAATTGAGTTTTATTGCGTCTTAAGTAAAAAAAATAACTTCATTTAAACTACTATAAGATGTCAAATGATACCTTGTTTCCAAATATGTAAACTTTCAAGAGAATCAAACCCCTCAAACTGCAACACCGATTAATGCGTCTGAAAACCCGAAATTTTGTATTAAGCAGTTTGGAGCAAAGCAAACATTAAAATATTATAGTACATGTTCCTCTGTTTCTAAAAATATAAGGAACGTACAAAACGGAGTTCGTATGCAAAAGATACGACAATTTTAAGAAAACAGACAGTAAAATACTGTTTTTCTTTAATCTCGTAAAACCGAATTGATCCGTTGAGGTACTTATGTATTGCCAACGGGAAGTCCGAGAACGTTTTGGAATCGGACTATAGTCTATTATTTAATTTCACACTTGAAATATTTTTAACAAAAATATTTACAAAAGTCACGAAAACGGACACTACGAGCCGTTTAGACGCAAAACTTCAAACGCAATTTCTCAGAGTTCTATAACTCCGAAAATTAATCCATTCTGGTTTCTAAAATCCTTGAATTACCCTCTTTCATAAGAATTTTTCAAAAATGCATTCCGATGTCGGGATCTCGATTCATCAATTTTTGAGTGTTTTGGATAAGTTAAGGGATTAAACTACTTTGTGGGACCAACATGCCTTGGACAAGAATATATGACCAGCTCTTAGACTTCTTGTTTCTTCCCTTTGTTGCAAACCCATGTGACCATGCCCCTCATTTCTTCCTTCTTCCACCTTTGAGTGCACACATGCACATAATAGTAGAAAAACACTTGATTAGTCATGGCTTCTCTCTAAAGTCACTAGCACTCTCTTCTACTATAAATATAGAGCTTAGGGAGTCATCTAACACTCGGAACTTTAGCCAACATCTCCTCTCTCTAGTTCTGGAGCACCTTCTCTCTAAACTCTCTGTTTTACACTCTCTTGGTTTCAAACACCCACATACCACCACAAACCGCCACTCCACCACCCAAAACACACGCAACACCACCCTTATAACTTCCCTTGACCACCACTAACAATGAAACCGCTCCTCTCTTTGAAATCCAACTCAAAATAGGAAGAAGAAGGCAAGGAACCCCCTTTAAAAACACCTTCTGCCGGAGAATTTAGATCCTTCCTGCCACCACCATTCGCCGCCCTGTTTGGCTGTAGGTATATCCCTCCACTTCCTTCACAATTTTCATTTTTGAATCATGCCATTTCATCAAGTATTAATGTTATAAAGATCAAATGAATATAGGTGTACGCATTGTTTTGTAGTCGTGAAGACCAAATCAGGAGGTTCTAAACCTCCTGATCGAAATGTGAATTCAAACTTCCATTTAAGATATACACTTTTAGTCCTTCTTCCATTCCAAAACAATTCCTAGCCCCTCCTTGGAAAAGTTGTTACAAATCAAGTCCTTTTCACCAAATTTACAATTAAATTATCCGAAACTCACCCCCTCCTAGAAATCCTTTTAAATCAAGTCCCAAACTTAAACTTTAATTTTATTTGTTTATATTTAACCCCTCTCTTGGGATTTATTTGGCAAATAATTCCAAAGATCTAATCTTATAAATTAAATGAATCATTTTTAATCCCTATTTGGAAATTAATAACAATATTAGTCCATCTAATTTAGCTAAATTGATAATGGACCCTATATTTTGGTTAAGTTACCAAACAAACCTTCACATATTAATTGATGTTAATATTTCTAGGAAACTAAATAAATCTCAACGGTTCGTTATCAAAGCGGCACATCTCGGCTTTTCTTGCATCACATACTCACCAATCATGCATTAAGGTGAGCTTGAAGTACCTTATGGATCAACCCAACCTAAATATGAGATAGAGGAGGTGGTTAAATGTAGTGAAAGACTATGACTGTGAGATTTTATATCACCCTGGCAAGGCTAATGTGGTAGTCGTGCCCTAAATCGTAGAGCAGTGAGTTCTCCAATCTGAGACGTGTGCATGAGGATGACGGTGATGACTCCAGTCTTAGATACCATCCGAGAGGCCCAGGTGGTGGCCGTAAGAACAGAGAACCGTAAGAGAGAGCGGGTGATTGGGCAGATTTATGAGTTTGAGACGGATAGTTGGGGGCTTATGACCTTCCGTAGGCGGATATGGGTGCCATATACGGGTGACGCTTGACGTATTTTGAAGGAGGAGGCCCATAGATCAAGATTCTCGATCCATTTGTGGGCCACCAAAATGTATTTTCACTTAAAAAGGGATTATTGGTGGCCCTGTATGAAAAGAGATGTGGCATGGGTAGTCGAGAGATGCTTGACCTATCGTCAAGTCAAGGCGGAGCACCAACATCCTTATAGCCAGTTGCAGCCTTTAGAGATTCCCCTGTAAAAGTGGGAACAAATTTCTATGGATTTTATCACCAAATTACTGAGGACCGCGCGAGTTGTCGATGCGATATGGGTGATTGTAGATCGGTTGACGAAGAGTGCTCACTTTCTGGCTATAAGTTAGAGCTCTTCTACAGAGAAATTGGTCGACATCTACATTCGAGAGGTGGTGGCACGACATGGGGTGCCAACATCGAGAGTGTTAGATCGAGATGTGCGTTTCAATTCTTTGTTCTGGAAGAAATTTCAAGAGGAATTGGGTACCCGGTTGCATTTTAGTACTGCATACCACCCACAGACAGACGGGATGAGCGAGCAGATGATCCAAATGCTCGAGGACATGCTACGCGTATGTGTTATGGACTTCGGTGGAAGTTTGGACACTTATCTTCCCTTGGCTGAGTTTTCATACAACAACAACCATCACTCCAGTATCAGTATGCCTCCCTTTGAGTTTTTATACGGGAGGAGGTGTTCGACTCCCATTTGTTGGGGAGAGGTCGGGTAGAGAGTGATGGGGAGCACTGAGAAAGTGCTCAAGTTGATAGAGCAAATCCAGCAGGTCAAACAAAGGTTACTGACGACCCAAAGTCGTCAGAAGAGTTACACGGACCGACGACGTACAAAATTAGAGTTCTAGGTTGGAGATTTTGTCCTCCTGAAGGTATCTCCATGGAAAGGAGTGATTCAATTCAGGAAGCAGGGGAAGTTGGGCCCTAGATACATCGGTGCATTCAGAGTGATCACCCGAGTGGGTAAGGTAGCTTATCGGTTAGAGCTGCCTGCAGAGTTGATTTAGATCCATAGCACCTTCCATGTGCCCTTGTTGAGGAAGTATGTATCCAATGAGACGGCAGCGGTTTCATTAGAGGACATTCGGGTCGATGATCGCCTGAACTATATTGAGAAGCTGGTGGCGATTTTGGATAGGAAGGTGAAGGTTGTGAGGAATAAAGAGGTGACATTAGTTCAGGTTCAGTGGCAACATCGGAAGGGATACGATTAGACTTGGGATTCGGCGTCTGAGATGCGGGAGTAGTACACAAAGTTGTTTCTGGAGGATGACTTCGAGGGCGAAGTCTGATTCATGTAGGGGAGAATTGTAACATCTCGGCTCCCAAGTATAATATTTAATTAAGATGTATTCATTATGTGAGGGCGACTCGATGAGTTGGAAGCCCCAACTTGCCGAGTAGAATTGGAGACACCCACGTGATTTTAGAGTCTACTTCACGAGTTGGTGGACCCCAATTCGACGAGTATGAGCTGAGTATGAAAACCCTAATTTTCAGGGTTTGTGTCCTATTTAAAAGACCTTAAGCCTTCATTTCCGCCTCCCTTATCACTTTAACACCCTGAGAGAAACCCTAAACGAGCTAGTATCATCTGTGTGTGTGAGAGAGAAAAAAACTAAAAGTGTGTGATTTGGTGCATTGCTAGAAGAAGATGGGAGAGCAAAAGACATGGAACGAGAAGAAGGCCTTGGATCTAGTGTTCCTTCAGCACTAGCTGCTAACTGGAGGTAAAAAGCTATCACCTTGATCATTGTTTGGTTAGATCTCTTCTTTAGGATGTTTGTGGCCATTTCCATCTTCCTTTTTAGCCTTTGAGTCATTTGAGCATGACATGAAGTTGAAACTTCAAATTTGGACTGTATGAGATCCCTTGAGCATAAAGATCCAAGCTTTACCAAGCTATTGGCCATGTTCCAAACAATAAACCTTCTATAGAGTTTTGTTTTGGCATTTTAAGCCCTAGGTGACATGCATGGACGTAAACATTGCAGCTTTACATGGTATTTTAGCCTTAGGAGGCTAGATCTAGAGTTTGGGACTTTAGTTCTGTTAGAATCGTCTGAATGAGAAATGGACTAGAGGGACTCGACAAGTCCATGAGACAACTCGACAATTCGGTTATGGTTTTCCCTGATAGTCTGGACACATGTAAACTCGACGAGTTAATGAGACAACTCGGCGAGTTGAGTTGGAGTTTTCCCAATTTTTTGAGAACAGGAGGGACTCGATGAGTAGCATAGATACACTCGAAGAGTTGGGTCAATATGGACTGTTGACTCAAGTGTTGACTTTTATGGACTAGTAAAGACATGAATTATGGAGACTATGGAGGGGTAAAATGGACTTTCACCCTTTCCGAAAGTTAGAAAAGGAGTAGCCTAACATTTTAGGGTTGTTATTATTGAGTGTTAACTAGAGATGATTATGATATGTAGGTAGAGTCTAGACCGATCAACAAGTGCGAGACCTACTTGCTTACTTACGAGGTGATTCTTCTCAGTAGACTTGCCTGAGTGGTAATATTGTGTGACCGGAGGGTCTTATATGCTTATACTGAGTTATGTGATATCATGCATTTGTCTTTATGATTTATGTTTTATATTATTCTATGCTTTATCGGTTAGGACCGGCGGGTCCAACCTGAGTTATGAGACTGGAGGGTCCTTATCAAGATATAGACAAGAGAGGCTAATTATTTGCATGTGATATTTTGGGGAACTCACTGAGCTTCATTCTTACCATGTTTTGTGATATGTGTTTTAGGTACTTCTCAGGATAGTGGGAAAGCGCCAACTTGATTGTACACACCAATTCGAGATAATGATTTTTAGGATTCTGGGATTTTATTCAACATTTTTTGACTTATGTTTTGACAACTTATACATTTTATGGTTTTCAGAAATGTGATATTGAGTTTATGTGATTTTAAAATTGGAAAATTTTATTTGAAAATTTACAGCATTACAAGTTGGTATCAGAGCCTTGGTTAGAGGGATTCAGATGTACTCTCGGGTATGTCTGAACTTAAACTGAAGATTTTAGAAAAAATTTCTAAAAGACATGACTTTTCTAAAATGAGTAAGAGCATTTAAGAGAAAACGAGATGGAGCAGTGTGTACCATCTGCAAAAGCCCGAACGGTGATTTCCCAAAATACTATTACTTGTTTATATTATGAAGTACTTATGAGATATTAGAGTTGCATGCTAGAGGATAGGCTAGGTATTTCAGAAATTAGGGCTAGAGTTGTCTGATTCATGATGCCTTAGCCTAGGGAATGTTATTGATTGATACTATCTGCTATTTTCTCTATGTATGTACTGAATAGGAGTATCTAGCAGGGATCTTTTAGAGAGAGTCTTGAGGCGAGGAGTAATCTAAGAGAGATACTTAGATGAGCATTTGAGGAGTCTACTGAGAGAGTAGTTTGATATCCAAGAGGGATAGAGTACTTGTGAATTAGGATCCTAGGAGGAGGACTTGGGGCGAGTACTGGTTGGTGTGGAAGGTAGTAGTGAGCTCGTACTATTGAAAGCGTTGGATCTGTATGTGACCCAAGTAAGAATCTTAGGATGCTAATGAGCATGTAGGGGGTGGGTAACCGAGTGTGGATGTGTAAGCTAGTCTTTGATGATTTTTTGTTTGCGTTTCAGACACACTATGGTGATTACCTGCAACAACCCCGGGGGAAGTGGTACTAGTTACGAGGAGATCCATAGGATTATTATGGATGAGGTGGCCTTAGTTATTAGAGAGGGCATACCAGATATGTTCGGGTCTATTAAGAACACACTGATTGATACTTTTGATGAGCGATACGCTGTTGTCGCAGAGGTTGTTGCTGCTGTGGCCACCGCAGCCCTAGCTGTTGCGAGGCCTCAAGGGAGTGATTCGTTGTTGCTTCGGGAGTTCAGCAACACGAAGCCACCGGAGTTTGACGGGTCCCAGGTACCGATTGCTTCTATGAGATGGATTTATGATATTAAGGGATGTTTCTATAGTTGTTCTTGCCCTGAGGACCTGAACGTCCGATTTGTGCTGAACGAGCTTCGCTTGGGACCGAATGACTGGTGGAGGTTTGTAACAACCGCTTATTCTCTTGCAGACCATGCAGCAGTGACTTAAATGAGGTTCACACAACTATTCCGAGATGTGTACTTTTCCCAGGTGGAGAGGGAGCGGTTGGCTCAGGAGTTTCTATCTCTCAAGCAAAAGACAAAAACCGTGAAAGATATTATGAGGATGTTTCATGAGAGGGTGATGTTTGCCCCGAGCACATGTCTATGGATCTGGCACGTGTGAGCCGGTACTTGAGCATATTGAGGCGATATATTCGGGAGTTCATGTCAAACTCATGATATCATACATTGGCTGAGCTACAGACCAATTACAAGAGGAGGGAGATTGAGCTGGAGTTTTAGGCTAGAGAGGAGGGGGCGTCTCAGGATAGAGACATGAGACTAGTATAGTCACATCCATCGACCAAGCGGGCTAAGCCCACTGATTTGAGAGTTGGAGGCCAGAAGGGCCGCACTTGTGGCAAGTGCGGAAAGAGTCATGAGGGATCTTGCCAAGCAGGGATTTGCTATAAATATGGCAAGGAGGGGTATATAGCGAAGGACTACCCTAAGGGATTTACGGTTTGCTTTCATTGCAACCAGACCAACCATCGAAAGGTTGAGTGCCCTCAGCTCACACAGGGATCAACCCAAGCTTTTGCTCCTACTACTTTGCACATTACTGATGGTCGTTCGGTGAAGGCCGAGGCTCCGAGAGCTCGTGGGAAAGCATTACAGCTGACTGTGGAGGAGGTCCGCGGCACGCCTAATGCTTTTGCTGGTACGTATCTCCTTAATTGTGTTATTTTGAGATTTTGTATGCTTATACTATGTTGCTTATAGGTACTTTTCTTGTGAGTTATGTGCCTGATTTGGTGTTATTTGACTCGGGTGCAAATCGATCTTTTGTGTCTTTATCCTTTAGTCATCACATTAGTGTTAGATGTGAGGCATTGTATCGACCACTGAGGGTTTCTATAGACGAAGAACATGTGGTTTTTTCCACTAATGTATTATGGGGGTGTGTATTAGAGATTTTCGGTGTTGAGTTCCTGATAGATCTGGTGCCAATAGCAATGGGTGATGTATGTGTCATAGTTGGCATGGATTGGTTAAGCCAGTTTAGAGCTGTGATTGATTGTGAGTGTCAGATGGTGACCATACAAGACCCTAGCGGGGGAGTACTTACTGTGTATGACGAGGGGACCAGATCTAGATCAACTTTCTGTTCTGCCGCCAGGGCGAGGCAGACTTTACTGAGAAATACATGGCCTTGTTAGCATATGTGATTGATACGAGAGTTGCCACTAAGAGGCTGAGTTCTATCTCCAATGTTCCGGTAGTGTGTGAGTTCCTAATTGTTTTCCCCGAGGAATTGTTGGGTGTGCCTTCAGATAGGAAGGTGGAGTTCCAAATCGATTTGATTCTGGGTGCGGCGCCTATTGCCAAGGCACCTTATCGCCTTGCGCCACCCGAGATGCAAGAGTTATCCTTGCAGCTCTATGAGCTGCTGGAGAAGGGTTTTATTAGACCGAGTAGCTCACTGTGCTGATCATCGATCCTTTTTGTCAAGAAAAAGGATGGTTCACACCGGATGTGCATCGACTACCGGGAGTTGAACAGGCTGACGGTTAATAACCGTTATCCACTACCGTGGATCGACGATTTATTTGATCAGTTGCAGGGGGCGTCTTGGTTTTCCAAGATTGATTTGAGATCTGGGTATCATTAGATGAGATTTTGCGAGGAGGATATCCAGAAGACGGCCTTTAGGTCTCGTTATGGGCACTATGAGTTTGTGGTGATGCCTTTTGGACTCACTAATGCACCGGCAGTGTTCATGGACCTCATGAACCGGGTGTGCAGACCCATGTTGGACATGTTGATGATCGTGTTCATCGATGACATTTTTGTGTACTCGATGTCTAGGGAATAGCAAGAAGAGCATCTTCGGGAGATTCTTGGAGTATTGAGGATGGAGAGGCTTTATGCCAAATTCTCCAAGAGTGAATTTTGGTTGCGAGAGGTCCAGTTTGTTGGGACACCTCGTTAACTAGAATGGGATTTCGGTCGACCAGGCAAAGATTGAGGCAGTCATGCGATGGGAGGTGCCGAGATCCCTATCCGAGATTAGGAGTTTTATGGGCCTGGCAGACTACTACTGGAGGTTTATCAGAGACTTCTCCAAAATTGCAGTTCCTCTCATCAGATTGACCAGGAAGGGTGTTACTTTTGTTTGGGGGCCTGAGCAACAGGCTTCATTCAAGACTCTTTGCCAGAAATTGTGCGAACCTCTAGTGTTATCCCTTCCTGAGGGAGTGGAGGACTTCGTAGTCTACTATGATGCATCTATACCAGGGATGGGTGATGTGTTGATGCAAAGGGAACATGTGATAGCATATGCATCGAGGCAGCTGAAGCCTCATGAGACGAGGTATCCCACCCATGATTTGGAGCTGGGGCGGTGGTGTTCACCCTCAAGACCTGACGCCATTATCTTTATGGTGTCCGGTGTACCATATACACGGACCATAAGAGCCTTAAGTACCTTATGGATCATCCCAACCTGAATATGAGAAAAAGAAGGTGGTTAGATGTAGTGAAAGACTATGACTGTGAGATTTTGTATCACCCTGGAAAGGCTAATATGGTACCCAATGCCCTGAGTCGTAGAGCATTGAGTGCTCTAATCCGAGACATGTGCATGAGGATGAAGGTGATGACTCCAGTCTTAGATAACATCTGATAGGCCCAGGTGGTGGCCGTGAGACCAGAGAACCATAATAGAATGCAAGCGATCGAGCAAATTTTTGAGTATGAGACGGATAGTTGGGGGCTTATGACCTTTCATGGGCAGATATGGGTGCCATATACGGGTGGAGTTCGACATATTTTGATGCAGGAGACCCATAGATCAAGATTGTCGATCCATCCGAGGGCCACCAAGATGTATTTGGACATAAAAGGGATTATTGGTGGCCCTGTATGAAGATAGATGTGGCATGGGTATTCGAGAGATTCTTGACTTGTCGCCAAGTCAAGGCGGAGAACCAACGTCCTCATGGCCAGTTGCAGCCTTTAGAGATTCCCCTGTGGAAGTGGAAACAGATTTTCATGGATTTTATCACGAAATTACTGAGGACCGTGCGAGGTGTCGATGTGATATGGGTGATTGTAAATCGGTTGACGAAGAGTGCTCACTTTCTGGCTATAAGTGATAGCTCTTCTGTGGAGAAATTAGTCGAGATCTACATTCGAGCGGTGGTGGCACGACATTGGGTGCCAACATCAATATTGTCAGATCGAGATGTGGATTTCACTGCTACGCGCATGTGTTATGGACTTCGGTGGAATTTGGGACACTTATCTTCCCTTGGCTGAGTTTTCATACAACAGCCGTCACTCCAGTATTGGTATGCCTCCCTTTGAGCTTTTATACGGGAGGAGGTGTCGAACTCCCATTTATTGGGGAGAGGTAGGGTAGAGAGTGATGGGGAGCACTGAGATAGTGTTCAAGATCACAGAGAAAATCCAGCAGGTCAGATAGAGGTTACTGATGGCCCAAAGTCGTCAGAAGAGTTACGCAGACCGGCAACATTCAGAATTAGAGTTCCTGGTTGTAGATTTTTTCCTCCTGAAGGTATCTCCATGGAAAGGAGTGATCCGATTTAGGAAGCGGGGCAAGCTGGGCCCTAGATACATCGATCCATTCAGAGTGATCGCCCAAGTGGGTAACGCAGCTTATTGGTTAGAGCTGCCTACGGAGTTGAGTCAGATCCATAGCACCTTCCATGTGTCCCAAGTGAGGAAGTGTGTAGCCGACGAGATGGCAGTGGTTCCGTTAGAGGACGTTCAGGTCGATGATCGCCTGAACTACATTGAGAAGTTGTTGTCAATTTTGGATAAGAAGGTGAAGGTTTGGGGGAATAAAGAGGTGACATTGGTTTAGGTTTAGTGCCAACATCAGAAGGGATCCGAGTGGACTTGGGAGCCAGCATCTGAGATGCGGGAGCAGTACCCAGAGTTGTTTCCAGAGGATGACTTCGAGGGAAAATTCTGATTCTAGTGCAGGAGAATTGTAACATCCCGACTCCCAGGTATAATATTTAATTAAGATGTACTCATTTTGTGAGGGCAACTCGATGAGTTGGAAGCCCCAACTCGCCGAGTAGAATGGAAGACACCCACATGTTTTTTAGAGTCTACTCGACTAGTTGTTGGACCCCAATTCGACGAGTAGAAGCTGAGTATGAAAAGCCTAATTTTCATGGTTTGTGTCCTATTTAAAGGACCTTAAGCCTTCATTTCCGCCTCCCATATTTCTTTAACACACTGAGAAAAACCCGAAAGGAGCTGGTATCATCTGTGAAAGAGAGAGAGAGAGAGAGAGAGAGAGAGAGAGAGACTAAATGTGTGTGATTTGGTGCATTCTTGGAAGGAGGTAGGAGAGTAAAAGATTTGGAACGAGAAGACGTCCTTGGATCCAGTGTTCCATCAATACTAGCTGCAAACTAGAGGTAAAAAGCTATCACCTTGATCATTGTTTGGTTAGATCTCTTCTTTAGGAAGTTTGGGGCCATTTCCATCTTCCTTTTGAGCCTTTGAGTCATTTGAGCATGACATGAAGTTGAACTTCAGATCTAGACTGTATGAGGTCCCTTGAGCATAAAGATCCAAGTTTTATCAAGCTATTGGACAAGTTCCAAACATTAAACCTTCTATAGAGTTTTGTTTTGGCATTTTGAGCCCTAGCTGCCATGCATGGACGTAAAGCTTGCAACTTTACGTGGTATTTCGGCCTTGGGAGGCTAGATCTAGAGTTTGGGACTTTAGTTCTGTTTAGAATCGTCTGAATGATAAATGGACTAGGGGGACTCGACGAGTCGGTTAGGGTTTTCCCCGATAGTTTGGACATGTGCAAACTCGACGAGTTGATGAGACAACTTGTCGAGTTGAGTTGTAGTTTTCCCGATTTCTGAGAACAAGAGCGACTCGACGAGTCGCATAGATGCACTCAACAAGTTGGGTCAATATGGACTGTTGACTCAAGTGTTGACTTTTGTTGACTTTTAGGGTTTAGTCAAGACATGAATTATGGAAACCATGGAGGTTTAAAATGGTCTTTCACCCTTTTTGGAAGTTAGAAAAGGGGTAGCCTAACATTTTAGGGTTGTTATTATTAAGAGTAAATTACACAAATGGTCCCTATGGTTTAGGGTAATTTGTGTGCTTGGTCCCTAACTTTTTTTTTTAAATTCGGAAAGTCCCTACTATTTGTTTTTATTATGTGCATGGTTCTTTACTGTTTGTTTTAGTTACGTACTTGGTACCTGTCCTACCTAAAATGATTATTATTTAAATAGGTAAAAATAGTAGGGTAGCTAAGGTAAAGTGAGGGGGTGGGGTTGGAGGTGTGTTTATTTAAATAAATTAAAAAATCAAGGGCAAAATAGTATTTTTAGGTAAGACAAGGACCAAGCGTGTAACAAAAACTAATAGTATGGACCTTCCGAGTTAAAAAATATGTTAGGGACAAAACATGCAAATTACCTTAAACCATAGAGACCATTCGTGTAATTTAGTCTATTATTAAGTGTTAATTATAGATGTTTATGATATATAGACGGAGTCTAGACCAATCATCGACTGCAAGACCTACTTGCTTACTTACGAGGTGAGTCTTCTCACTATACTTGCCTCAGTGGTAATACTGTGTGACCGGAGGGTCTTATATGCTTATACTGAGTTATGTGATATCATACATTTGTCTTTGTGATTTATGTTGTATATTATTGTGTGCTTTATCGGTTAGGAAAAGAGGGTCCAACCCGAGTTATGAGACCTAAGGGTCCTCATCGGAACACATGGACCTAAGGGTCGTTATCGAGATATAGCTATGAGAGGCTAATTATTTGCATGTGGTATTTTAGGGAACTCACTAAGATTCGTGCTTACCATGTTGTGTGATATGTGTTTAAAGTACTTCTCAGGATCGTGTGAAGGCGCCGACTTGATTGTACACACCGGTTAGATATTATGATTTTGAGGATTCTGGGATTTTATTAAACATTTGTTGACTTGTGTTTTGACAACTTATACATTTTGTGGTTTTGGGAAATGTGATAGTTAAGTTTATGTGATTTTAAAAATGGAAAATTTATTTGAAAATTTACAGCGTTACAATTTACAATGAGATTAGTAATGGTTTCATGCACTTTAAAACATCATCTTGGGCATTCAAGGAGTTGGGAAAAAGTTTTGTGGACTTTGGAATGTTTAAGTGCAAAATAAACTACTTTACCCTTTGTTTTAAATACTCGAGAATCATTATGTTCTTGATGTGTTCAGTGAGAACTTAATTGATTTAAGTGAAGTGTTTTAAGATGATAAAACACCTCCTAACCATGTGAGAACTCATAAAAGTGATTTCGAATGATGATGTATGAGAATATTGATCATTAACAGCTTCATTGCTAACTATGATGCTTGGATGTCATTTCATGCTTTCTTATAGCTTTGGTGACATCTAAAGGTATTTATTATTAATTTATCATGAGGATAGGGCTTAATTTATTATTTGAGAAGTTGATAAGCTTTATTTACAAAGCTTGGTGGCCATTTGAGGTCTATGAACAAGTTACAAAGCTTTTCGCAAAATTCTGCTCAAAATGGCGACCTGCAGTTTTGAGATGGGGCGAGTCAAAATGACATGGGGCATGTCATTAATGACACGGAGCATGTCACACGTTCTATTTAGTGTATTGTTTTCGTGGAAAATCTAGTAAACGGCCCTCGAATGCGCTCAAACTCTATATATAAGCTAATAGAAAGTAAATAAGCTTATAGGGAATATCTAAATATTAAAATCTATGAGGGGTATTTTGGTCACTTTTAATGACTTAAGTTCATCCATGTTATATAGGAGGTGATTAAGAGTGTTGCTCTAAGGAAACTAGCTAAAAGAGGTGTAACATCCCGTTTAAAGTAGAATAATTAAAATAAAAAAAACTTGGAACCCTGAGAAGTAATTTTAATTATTATTTTAGATTATTATAGCCCAAAATCAAATAATATTTAGCGAGGTGTTGGTTTCGAGGAGTTAATTAGCACAATTTAGAAGTTGCAGATCAAAATGTAATTTTCGGATTAGTTTGTAAAGAATTTTGAAGGTTGAGGGTTGTTTAGTAAATTATGGGCTTATTATGAGAAGATTTTTGGAAACTGGGGGCTGAATGCTAAATATTGGATCCAAGTTGAAAGGATTTTATGGAGTCAGGGGCTAAATGGTAATTTTGGGACTCAATATGAAAGGAACAGGAGAAGGAGGGACCGATTTTGTCAATATGGATGATAGTTTGAATGGAGCGGGTATATAACTGTTCCATTGCCTCTAAACCCTAACCCTAGACATGTTAATCGGCCGCCACTCTCGCTTGAACCTCCCTCCAACCGTCACCACCCCTTATTCCTCCGATCTCCAGTGGCGCTACCCCCTTCTATCGAGTCGCAAACCATCGTTGCTGGAGTCATCGAGCACCCCCACCATAGTCCATGTCGGCTGTGACATCGTGAATGGCCAAAGAAAACCCCACCAAGAACGAAGGAGACACTGTTACCTCACTCTTTTCAGTAATGACACTGCCCCTTACCTATTCATCTCACTCTTCTGTTTCCTTACACCACCATTAACTGCCATTACCCATTTTCGTTGAAGACCAAGTTGTTGCCGGGAACGCCCTTCTGCCATCGTGAAATGGTGGCTGAGTTTGTGGACTCATGAAGTTATTGCATGTGTGTTGCTGTAACTGGGTGAAAGCGCGGCCATGTGCGTTTTCTGATGAGAGCAAGTTGTGAAGCACCACCATGGCGGCCAACCATGGTGGTTGTCGCCGTCAACACCGTTTCTGCCACCACTGAACTCCGCTAGGTGGTTGGCCGGGTCCTTTTGCAAAAAAGACATGTGTGTGCATTTTTTTATTATAGTGAAGTGGTGTTTAGGTGTTTATTTGGCAAAAAAAGTCACCACCACCACCGTGAGGTGGTGGCTGCCATCATCTACCACCGCAGGCCACCACAAGGGTGGTTGTGTGTGTTTATCTATTAGTTTGTGTGTTTATTTTTGGGTTAAAGCATTGTAAATTGTAATTAGTGAATCGTGTAATAAAGAAAACCCATAACCACCACCGTGAGGTGGTGGCTGCCGCCTCCTGCCGCCATGTTGGGTGGCGGTGTGTTTGTTTGTGTTTGGATTTGCTTGGGATGCTTGGAAATTTTCTAGCCAAAAATCATAACCACCACCACGAGGTGGTGGCCACCGCTATTAGCCGCCACTAACCACCACTAACCGAGGTGGTAGTGGGTGGTGCCTGACTTGTTTAACCATAATGGGTTAGTATTGGGTTAGAAACCCTAATTAGGTTTGGAAAACCCTAATTTCATGAAACCCGAATTTTGGGAATTTATCAGGACCTACACTTGAATTAATTACTAAACTGAAAATGGTAATTAATAATCATTTGCAAATTAATCTAAGGCAATATTGGACTTAATGGATTAAGTCCTTAATGGGTTAAGTAGGGACACTTAACCCTAATCGTCATTTCATGTGAAAACCGTAATTTCACTTGGGCCTTGAGTTGGGCCTTCCTATTGGGCTTTGGCGATTGGACTATTGATGGGCTATCCAAGAACAAGTAAATAGACCAAAATAATTGGATAAGCTTTAGGATAAGGTCCATGTGAAGGATTTGGGTACAATTTGGAATATTAGGCCATAGGTGGGCCATAACTGGGCCTTGATGATTATATGATATTGGGCCATGGGAATACCAAGAGTTTGGACTAGAATAAATGGATGGGCCTTAAGAAAAGTGTTGGGTCAAAAATATGGTTTATACTTTACTTTTCTAGGAAAATGTATTTTTGTGTTTTGCACCGTAAACGGCTTGGTGTTTATGGTCGTATACGTGTTTACGGTTGTGTTTACGGTCGTGAACAGGTTTAGGGCTGTAAACCCATTCACAACCCAT
Organism: Lactuca sativa; assembly: GCF_002870075.4. Taxonomy (NCBI): domain Eukaryota; kingdom Viridiplantae; phylum Streptophyta; class Magnoliopsida; order Asterales; family Asteraceae; genus Lactuca; species Lactuca sativa. Next base: position 97,022,187 of record NC_056630.2, on the reverse strand, counting down.
TTCTACTATATATACAGTGAGGAGTGTATAATTGTAACGAAGACTATAAGAGCTTAAGTGTGTGCATTTGAAGGTGTTCTAGAGAGAGAGAAAAGAAAGTGTGTGTTAGTGTGTGTGAATCTTGTATCCGGATCTTCATTCATATCATACAAGATTCATCTTCTTCTTCTTCTCCTTCTCTTCTATTTGATCTAACATCATCTATTTGATTGGGATTCCACACCATCAAACGGATCTGATTAATACACAAGCATTTTGGGGACTTACAATTGGTATCAAAGCTTGGACTGTATCAGTCAATTTTGTCAGATCTGGAGCTTATTTGATCTTATTTTTGAAGGATTCTTGCGTTTTTGGATATATCTCTGAAAATTAGGGGGGGGGGGGGGGTTGTTCTTCGTGTTTTTTATAAAAACAGGTTTTTGATCGAGTTTTGGAGCAAAAAGGGGTGAAAAACGCTGTTTTTCACGAAATCTGCGAAGAGTTTACGGCCGGAAACAGTTTATGGCCGGCGGTGTGCGGCCGGTAGTTTGCGGTCCTCAGCATGTGTGGCTCAACAACGGTCGGCTTGGTGGACGGCTCAGCTTCGATTCATTCTAGTCCACAACGCGCTTCATTAAAAAAATAAGAAACGTATTTGGGGGGTGCCGGGGATCGAAACCGGGTCTCCCTTTGTCACAACTAGAAATTTTATGCCTTGTAACTACAACACTTAAGTAAAATTATGAATCAAAAACTTAAGAACATGTATGATGCTTACTTTATGACAACAAAATTTCAATCAAATACACCATGCAAGCATTTCATGTAGTCAATAGGCAATTGGAAACCCTAGAAGTTCTTATTTAAGTCCACTTTTGGACTAGGACTTCCTTATTGGGCCCAATGGACCAATAAGCTTCCAATTTGACCATCTTGGGTTTAGAACTCTTAAATGGGCTCTAATTGGACCCATTTTCATTTAATTCAATATTTTGGGCCATATTGGGCCTAGAATGAAATAGATTAATTATATGAACCCTTTTGGGCCATATTTAACCTAATGTAGCCCTAATAGGTCATAAGAATCATATTTATGGTTATTTGGACCAAACACCACTTAACATAACCATGAAAAAAGGCTTAAGCTTACAAGGCCCAAATTCTTTTCTCTTCCTCTCAAATTCTCAGCCCAAGCCCATGTAAAAAGGGAGAGTTGACTTTCATGGCCACCTCATTTTTACATTATGGTTTTCCATGCATCTTATCTCATACTTCCATGCACACATCACTTCAAGAACTCTCTCTTTCCCTCTCTCTTGCTCTCGGCCGATTCCAAACACACACACACACAATTCTCCCACAAATCTCTCAAGGAAACTCCCTCCACTCTTCATCAAGATCTCGAATTTTAGAAGGTTTTTCAAGAAGATATTTCCACAAATTCTTCATCTAAGGTAAGATTATGCTTGGATCTATGATCTAGATTCTTTGTTTTATCAAAAATCTCTTTCTAATGCATGCAAAAATCATGATCACTCTCTTAGAAACTCCCTAAGTTCAAAATCAACAAGGGAAGACTTGTTAGAGCCGAAAACAACATCAAACTTCTTCCAATCTTCTCCAAAACCGAAACCCAACTCAAGGTGAGCTTCATACCCCCTATTTTTCGGTTTTTATAAGTTTTGTGGGGGGGGGGGGTGGAGAATACAAGAAAATGTGTAGATCTATGAGTATATGTATGCTTGGTGTGATTTCTATGTTTATATATATGTTCTTATGTGATTGTGGTGTTGGATCTAGTCAAAAAGACCTTAAAACCGAGATCTACATTAAGTTGTATGAAATGAGTATAAACTATATTATTTCACACAAAACATTTCTAGAAAAATAACCAAGTTGGTTAATATGAACATCTATGGGCTTAAAACCCATTTTTGGGCTCAAAATGCTAAAAATATAAAACTAAAGGGCCCAAAATGACAAAATACAAATTCTGAAGGTTAAGATGCGTCAAAACAGTTTCAAAAATGTATTTTCTGAAAATTTACCCTTTTGAAGGATTAAAATGTGGATTTTTAAACATAATGGGCGAAAAATGAACTTTTCGGCCCAATATAGCCCAAATTGCGAGATTTTTAATTTAGAAGGGCTGAAACTGCACTTTTCTGTAAAACAGGGGACTACTAGTGTACCAAGTCCATTTCAAGGGTTAAAAATACATTTCAAATTTAAAAGGGACCAAAGATGCAAAAAAATTCCATTTTGGGTCAAAATTGTAAAAATTGCGAAAATAGAGGTTTCAACCGAGAAAACTTCATTCTGAGGGACTAAAACTGTTTTTCAAGAAAATTTAGGCTGAAAAATACCTTTTCAACAAGTTTTGATACTAAAGTGTCAAGAAAAATGGTTTAAGGACTAAAATGGAAATTCTTTTATATAAAGGGTTAAAAGTGTAAATTTATCTAAGAAGGGGCTTCAAAAAGAAAAATTATAATGTTTTAAACAATAAATCCTTTAAGATAAAATACGAGTACCACGACTACCGGCGAAACATAATATACCTACAACACCAAAATCGTTACCAAACGAATTGATTCGGTCTCGAATCAATAACGAATCAAAAATCAATACTCAACGATACTTCAATATACACACGGAAATTACGGGAAGTCAATACACACGTGGGAATTCACCAGACGTCGATACACCATCTTTGGGCCCAAAAGTTTCAAATCGTGCTTGTTGGGCCTAGCTATCCCATTGACATGATCTTTAGGCCCGAAGGAAACGCGCTTACATGTTGTTGGGTCTTACACGACCTAGTACCGTGTAAAAGGACTTTCAATAGCTTTTGTGCTGTTGGGCCCCAAGGGTCCTTTGGCTCTACTATTAAAGTCGAGAAGTCAAATGCGAGCCGGGCCAAGGGCCTTTTGCATTCACGATAGCCTTTAACGACTCATGGAATTAACGGGGGCTTCGCACCCTCTTTTCTTCCTAAGTTGTGGGGCTATGGGAAGTCAGGGTGGTTGGATTAGGTGAGTAGTACAGACGACGCCTAAGGGTTCGTTTGTATAGTCGTAAGCTCGCCATTTTTCATTAATGCTTGATTACAACAACTCACCACCCTTAATTAATCCAATGTCACCTGGAATTATCGAATACACACGTCGCTACGGTATAACCAAAGATAAAACACGTAATTTAAAGTTTTAGGAAAACATCGGGTTTTCCTAGGGATTTCAACACTTACACCTACGAGATGCATACCAAGTATAACAATTTTTCACACTTATAGAAACAAACAAGCTTACTTACGGATCCTCACACTTTTTCCTACTTACAATAATCTTTTCAGAAAATATCGGATTTTCTGGTGGTTTTTCAAATAGTACAAAACACTGTGTTTCAAACATTACTTATGAACTCACCAACATTTATATGTTGAAGTTTTTCAAAATACTTGTATTCTCAGGTAACAGGTAAATCGAAGGAAAAATGTACTCAGTGATGTCTTGTTGTTTGTTTAACTAGTATCGAACAATTTACTTTTTGGGAATGTAATGTTTTGAAACAATGTACTAAATGTAAACACTACCAGTTGTAATATTTCAATGCATGGTGATGAATGATGTTATGTTTCATGTATATTCACTGTGATGGTATTCAATTGAGTCACAACAGCCCTCGGACGTTTCCGCCATCTAGTTTGGGGGTGTGACAGGTTGGTATCAGAGCTCTGTTTATAGTGAACTAGCGTATCTAGCCACACATTGATATGCAACTATAAACCAAGAGAGGGACTAACACAACTCTGAACAAAACAAGTAAAACATAACAATAAAACATCCTTGCTTGTACTAGGAACAAGAACCTAACACCGAAACAAACAAGATAACGCTAGTATCCCGGTTAATCCAGGACTGTTCTTAGTTGTATCAAGGAACGGATGTAGCCTGATCAACTACATTCTTACCAAGGTATCACTACCACACGTCCTGAGGAGATCGTGATAGCTAGAGAACCTAAAAACATACCCCTTTATCACCAAAAAGAGAGAACGTTTGTTTAGTCTATATCATAGTTGTAGAGTCATAGGAGTAACGATAGTTTATACCTTCCCCCAGTCTTCATAGAGGGAGAGTAGCCGGGTATCCAGTTTCATCAAGTCCTAGTGGCTCACGGGATGCTTGAGAATGAACCAGAAGGGAATCCAGAGGAAGCACACGACGTCGGACTTGACGAATACATAGACACCGACTACGAGTTCGGGGAGACCGACGATCACATTGAGGAAGGACAAGACCCGGACAAAGATCATGCCACGTCGTTTGTGGTCGAGGCACAACCAGAACACCCCGCCCCACCAATGAACCCACCAAGGGAGAACCGCTCTCCCGAAGCTGAGATCGCCGCCCTGCGGCAACAGTTGTACGCCATGGAGGCACGTGCAGTGTGAGCTGAGCACGAGAGGGATGAGGTTTTTGGAGACATGACGGAGATGGCTCAGTTACTGGCTCAACATTTCGGCATATGACCCCGCCACTATGTAGGACGCACCACAGAGTGTTGGGGATAGACTTATCTTACCAGGTCATTAGGAACTATGCTATGTACCCCGACTCTATGTTTAAGTGACTACACTACTCATAGAGTCGTTATGCTGTCGAACTAGTGTCACTCATGTATGCTCTTACGAGCAAAATTTTCATGTATCAAATGCGGATAATATTAGTAAACTTTTACGTGTTTTGTTATGATATTACAAATTGCTATGTGTTGCGAATCTACGATTGTATGCTAAATGATAAAAGTACTTAAGTTCGTGCCATACACCTAGTCAGTAGGATCACAACCTCACAGAAACCACAAACACTCAACATCTTTCCGTTTCATGACAGAAAGATGCCTCACCGACCTACTCGCGGAAACCCTGGACCAAACCCACCCGAAGTTGACTCAGCCGCATTCCAGGCAACGGTCTCTGCTGCGGTCACTGCAGTGATGGCACAAATTCATCAAGGGAACAACGGAGGAGTCAACGGGCAAGGGGCCGGGATTTCAAACAATGGAATGAATCAAGGAGCCACCAAAACATGTACCTACAAGGACTTCACGAACGCCAAACCACGAACCTTTAACGGCACCGGAGGAGTGATCACTCTAAAACGATGGATCGAGAAGGTGGAATCAGTATTTGAGATATGCGACTGTCCGGAGGAAATGAAGGTGAAGTTTGCAGCATGCACTTTCGTTGATCAAGTGCTCACTTGGTGGAACGGACACGTGGAAGCCATGACACTCCCTGTAGTCAACTCTATGCCGTAGTCAGAAATGAAAGAAATGTTGATGGTTGAATACTACCCACGAGGTGAGATTCAGAAAATGGAGCAAGAGCTGTGGAACCTCACTGTGCGGAATGCGGATATCGATGCCTACATATCAAGATTTAGTGAACTATCTCTGTTATGCCCGGGTATGATCACCTCGGAAGGAAAGAATATCAAGCGATTCATTTGGGGACTAACCTCTCCGATCCAGGGAAACGTGATAGCTGCAAATCCCGAAACCTTCGACAATGCTAAAGGATTGGCGAAGAAACTGTATGACCACAACAACAAGAAGGGTGAGAAGCCAGCGGAGACTGAGGCCAAAAAGGAAGGTGATGACAAGAAAGGGAAGAACAACAAAAGGAAGGGGCGTCAAGGCTCCAAGACTTCTAAGAAGCAGCAGACAGTGGCAGTTAATGCTGCCACCACGCAAGTCCCAGCTACACCACATGCTCCAGCCTCAGCTGCTCCAAATGCTCCTAGGCCTTATTCCGGTAATCTTCCCAAGTGCAACAAGTGCGGTTTCTATCATAATGGAGAATGCAAGGAGTTGCAGTGCACCAGTTGAATCGGAAGGGACACACGGCGAGGTACTGCAGGACTTACCCTCCTCAAAATCAACAACAGGGAAGCAACAACAACAACAACTGCAACAACAACAACATCAATGTTGGGGGCAACAACGCCGGTCCTAGCCACACCTGCTATGGGTGCGGAAGGACTGGGCATTTTCGTCACGATTGCCCTAACAACAACAATCCCGGAAATGGAGGAACGAGAAGGGTGCTGGCCATGGGTCAGGGGGAAGCAATTCAGGATCCCGCAGTTGTTACCGGTACGTTTCCCCTAAACCACACTTATGCATGCATCCTATTTGATACCGAAGCGGAGCGAAGTTTTGTGAGCAATAAGTTTAAACACTATCTAGAACAACGACCCCAGAATCTCAATGAAACCTTTACGGTGGAAATGGCCAATGGGAAAACAGAATCCACGGGGGAAATCTACATCGGATATACCCTAACCCTGAACCAACACGTCTTTCGAATAGACTTAATGTTTGTGTCCATTAGGAGTTTCGATGTGATTATTGGCATGGACTGGTTAAGCCTCTACCATGCTGAAATCATGTGTCATGAGAACGTTGTTCGTCTTCGCCTTCCCAATCACGAAACCCTAGTTATTTACGGAGACAAACCTAGCACGAACCTTCGCCTCATCTCGTGCATCCAGGCTCAAAAACATCTACAAAAGAAATATTTGACATTTCTGGGTCACATAGTGGATAAAACCAAGGAAGAGACTAACCTTCAAAATATTCCAGTAGCACGTGAATTTCCAAACGTATTTCCTGAAGATCTTCCGGGAGTACCCCAGAGAGGCAAGTTGAATTCCGAATTGACCTCGTTCCAGAAGCAACTCCTCTCGCTAAATCGCCCTACCGGCTAGCTCCTGCTGAAATGCAGGAATTGTCCAGCCAACTCAGCAAACTCCTGGGTAAGGGATTCATCCGACCTAGTTACTCGCCATGGGGAGCTCCGGTCCTGTTTGTCAAAAAGAAGGACGGATCTTTTAGGATGTGCATCGATTACAGAGAGTTAAATAAACTCACTGTCAAAAATCGTTATCCACTCCCACGAATCGACGATCTATTTGACCAGCTCCAAGGAGCTAGTTACTTCTCTAAGATAGATCTACGGTCCGGATACCATCAACTCAAAGTACGGGAAGAGGATATTCCAAAAACCGCTTTCCGAACTCGTTACGGACATTATGAATTTGTCGTGATGCCCTTTGGTCTAACAAATGCCCCTGCCGCATTTATGGATCTGATGAACCGAATCTGTCGACCATTCCTCGACAACTTTGTCATCGTTTTCATTGATGACATTCTAGTCTATTCCCGAGGCAAGGAAGAACATGGCCAACATCTCCGACAAATTCTAGAAACTCTGCTATCAGAAAAGCTGTACGTAAAACTCTCCAAGTGTGAGTTCTGGCTCCGTAGTGTGAACTTCCTGGGTCATGTTGTTAGTCAAGAAGGAATTCATGTGGATCCTTCCAAGGTCAAATCCGTCGAAGGATGGGCCGTCCCGACAACACCCACGGAAATTCGTCAATTCTTAGGTCTAGCCGGCTACTATAGGAGGTTCATTCAAAACTTCTCTAAGATCTCCAAGCCACTTACCTCACTTACACAAAAGGGTGTACCATTCAAATGGACGGATAGACAAGAGGTTGCATTCCGAACCCTGAAGCAAGCCCTCTGTAGTGCCCCGGTGCTATCTCTACCAGAGGGAACGGAAGATTTCATGGTCTACTGCGACGCGTCAAATCAAGGTTTAGGTTGCGTTCTCATGCAGCGTGGAAGAGTGATAGCTTACGCATCCTGCCAACTGAAGACACACGAAGTAAATTATACAACCCATGATCTAGAATTAGGAGCCGTGGTCTTTTCTCTGAAGATTTGGAGGCATTACCTTTATGGTACAAAGTGCACCATCTTCACGGACCACAAAAGTCTCCAGCATATCTTGAATCAAAAAGAGCTGAATATGAGACAACGAAGATGGGTCGAATTATTAAACGATTATGAGTGTGAAATCAAGTACCACCCGGAAGGCCAACATGGTAGCTGACGCATTGAGCCGGAAGGATTACTCTAATCGTCATGCGAAAACACTCTCAGTAACCATCCAATCCCACCTAACCACTCAGATTGTGGTAGCCCAGTCAGAGGCCATGAAGTCGGAAAACAGAGCAAGCGAAGCATTACGCGGAATGGAGAAGAATCTAGAGGTAAAAGTGAACGGAGTATACTACTTCATGAACTGTATTTGGGTCCCTAAACTCGGAGGATTTAGGGAGGTAGTCATGAAGGAAGCCCACAAGACGCGATACTCCATCCATCCCGGTTCGGACAAGATGTATTTGGATATTAAACAACACTATTGGTGGCCTAACATGAAGGCAGAAATTGCCACCTATGTTGGTAAGTGCCTTACTTGTGCCAAGGTAAAGGTGGAGTACCAGAAGCCCTCAGGATTATTACAGCAACCGGTGATCCCTGAATGGAAATGGGAAGGGATTTCTATGGATTTTGTGACCAAGCTACCCAAGACACCGGATGGACTAGACACCATATGTGTAATAGTCGACCGACTGAGGAAATCTGCTCATTTCCTGCGAATAAAAGAATCCTACAAGATGGAGAGACTGACGCGTTTATACATTCGAGAAATCGTGAGACTCCACGGAGTACCAGTGTCTATTATCTAAGATGGAGACAGTAGATTCACTTCACATTTTTGGCAATCACTCCAGAAAGCACTTGGAACCCATCTCGACATGAGCACCGCTTACCACCCACAAACAGACGGTCAAAGCGAACGAACCATTCAAACGCTCGAAGACATGCTTAGTGCATGTGTGATAGACTTTGGGAAGTCTTGGGATACCCACTTACCTTTAGTCGAATTCTCGTATAACAATAGTTACCATTCGAGCATCAAGGTCGCTCCTTTTGAAGAACTATACGGGCGTAAGTGTAGATCACCGTTATGTTGGGCTGAGGTGGGCGACACCTAGCTAACAAAAGCACTCACATCGGACAAGGCGCTGACGGGACCGGAGATCATTCGTGAAACCACGGAAAAGATCGTTCAAATCAGAGCTCGATTACAAGCATCGCGCGACCGACAAAAGAGCTATGCCGATAAACGGTGAAAGCCCTTAGAATTTCAGGTCGGGGATCGAGTACTGTTAAAAGTCTCACCTTGGAAAGGAGTCATTCGTTTCGGGAAACGGGGAAAACTGAACCCACGATACATTGGACCTTTCGAGATCATCGCCCGAATAGGTCCAGTGGCGTATAAACTGCAACTACCCACAAAGCTAAACAGTATACACCCCGTGTTCCATGTCTCTAATCTAAAGAAGTGTCTATCAGATGAAACACTCGTCAATCCCCTTGACGAGATTGAAATCAACGAGAATCTCCTGTTCGTTGAAGAACTGGTGGAAATCATGGACAGGGAGGTGAAGCGTACTAAGCAAAGTCGCATCCCGATCGTGAAAGTACGGTGGAACGTGAAGCGTGGGCCAGAATTCATGTGGGAATGCGAAGATCAAATGAAGCAAAAGTACCCTCACCTATTCTAACATTCTCAACTCTAGCTTTCAAATAGAATTTCGGGATGAAATTCCCTCTAACGGGGGGATGATGTCACAACTAGAAATTTTATGCCTTGTAACTACAACACTTAAGTAAAATTATGAATCAAAAACTTCAGAACATGTATGATGCTTACTTTATGACAACAAAATTTCAATCAAATACACCATGCAAGCATTTCAAGTACTCAATAGGCAATTGGAAACCCTAGAAGTTCTTGTTTAAGTCCACTTTAGGACTAGGACTTCCTTATTGGGCCCAATGGACCAATAAGCTTCCAATTTGACCATATTGGGTTTAGAACTCTTACATGGGCTCTAATTGGACCCATTTTCATTTAATTCAATATTTTGGGCCATATTGGGCCTAGAATGAAATAGATTAATTATATGAACCCTTTTGGGCCATATTTAACCTAATGTAGCCCTAATAGGTCATAAGAATCATATTTATGGTTATTTGGACCAAACACCACTTAACATAACCATGAAAAAAGGCTTAAGCATACAAGGCCCAAATTCTTTTCTCTTCCTCTCAAATTCTCAGCCCAAGCCCATATAAAAAGGGAGAGTTGACTTTCATGGCCACCTCATTTTTACATTATGGTTTTCCATGCAACTTATCTCATACTTCCATGCACACATCACTTCAAGATCTCTCTCTTTCCCTCTCTCTTGCTCTCGGCCGATTCCAAACACACACACACACACACATAATTCTCCCACAAATCTCTCAAGGAAACTCCCTCCACTCTTCATCAAGATCTCGAATTTTAGAAGGTTTTTCAAGAAGATATTTCCACAAATTCTTCATCTAAGGTAAGATTATGCTTGGATCTATGATCTAGATTTTTTTGTTTTATCAAAAATCTCTTTCTAATCCATGCAAAAATCATGATCACTCTCTTAGAAACTCCCAAAGTTCGAAATCAACAAGGGAAGACTTGTTAGAGCCGAAAACAACATCAAACTTCTTCCAATCTTCTCCAAAACCGAAACCCAACTCAAGGTGAGCTTCATACCCCCTATTTTTCAGTTTTTATAAGTTTTGTGGGGGGAGAATACAAGCAAATGTGTAGATCTATGAGTATATGTATGCTTGGTGTGATTTCTATGTTTATATATGTTCTTATGTGACTGTGGTGCTGGATCTAGTCAAAAGGACCTTAAAACCGAGATCTACATTAAGTTGTATGAAATGAGTATAAACTATATTATTTCACACAAAACATTTCTAGAAAAATAACCAAGTTGGTTAATATGAACATCTATGGGCTTAAAACCCATTTTTGGGCTCAAAATGCTAAAAATATAAAACTAAAGGGCCCAAAATGACAAAATACAAATTCTGAAGGTTGAGATGCGTCAAAACAGTTTCAAAAATGTATTTTCTGAAAATTTACCCTTTTGAAGGATTAAAATGTGGATTTTTAAACATAATTGGCGAAAAATGAACTTTTCGGCCCAATATAGCCCAAATTGCGAGATTTTTAATTTAGAAGGGCTGAAACTGCACTTTTCTGTAAAACAGGGGACTACTAGTGTACCAAGTCCATTTCAAGGGTTAAAAATACATTTCAAATTTAAAAGGGACCAAAGATGCAAAAAATTTCCATTTCGGGTCAAAATTGTAAAAATTGCAAAAATAGAGGTTTCAACCGAGAAAACTTCATTCTGAGGGACTAAAACTGTTTTTCAAGAAAATTTAAGCTGAAAAATACCTTTTCAACAAGTTTTGATACTAAAGTGTCAAGAAAAATGGTTTAAGGACTAAAATGGAAATTCTTTTATATAAAGGGTTAAAAGTGTAAATTTATCTAAGAAGGGGCTTCAAAAAGAAAAATTTTAATGTTTTAAACAATAAATCCTTTAAGATAAAATACGAGTACCAAGACTACCGGCGAAACATAATACACCTACAACACCAAAATCATTACCAAACGAATTGATTCGGTCTCGAATCAATAACGAATCAAAAATCAATACTCAACGATACTTCAATATACACGCGGAAATTATGGGAAGTCAATACACATGTGGGAATTCACCAGATGTCGATACACCATCTTTGGGCCCAAAAGTTTCAAATCGTGCTTGTTGGGCCTAGCTATCCCATTGACATGATCTTTAGGCCCGAAGGAAACGCGCTTACATGTTGTTGGGTCTTACACGACCTAGTACCATGTAAAAGGACTTTCAATAGCTTTTGTGCTGTTGGGCCCCAAGGGTCCTTTGGCTCTACTATTAAAGTCGAGAAGTCAAATGCGAGCCGGGCCAAGGGCCTTTTGCATTCACGATAGCCTTTAACGACTCATGGAATTAACGGGGGCTTCGCACCCTCTTTTCTTCCTAAGTTGTGGGGCTATGGGAAGTCAGGGTGGTTGGATTAGGTGAGTAGTACAGACGACGCCTAAGGGTTCGTTTGTATAGTCGTAAGCTAGCCATTTTTCATTAATGCTTGATTACAACAACTCACCACCCTTAATTAATCCAATGTCACCTGGAATTATCGAATACACACGTCGCTACGGTATAACCAAAGATAAAACACGTAATTTAAAGTATTAGGAAAACATCAGGTTTTCCTAGGGATTTCAACACTTACACTTACGAGATGCATACCAAGTATAACAATTTTTCACACTTATAGAAACAAACAAGCTTACTTACGGATCCTCACACTTTTTCCTACTTACAATAATCTTTTCAGAAAATATTGGATTTTCTGGTGGTTTTTCAAATAATACAAAACACTGTGTTTCAGACATTACTTATGAACTCACCAAAATTTATATGTTGACGTTTTTCGAAATACTTGTATTCTCAGGTAACAGGTAAATCGAAGGAAAAATGTACTCAGTGATGTCTTGTTGTTTGTTTAACTAGTATCGAACAATTTACTTTTTGGGAATGTAATGTTTTGAAACAATGTACTAAATGTAAACACTACCAGTTGTAATATTTCAATGCATGGTGATGAATGATGTTATGTTTCGTGTATATTCACTGTGATGGTATTCAATTGAGTCACAACAGCCCTCGGACGTTTCCGCCGTCTGGTTCGGGGGTGTGACACCCTTGAACTCATCAAGGCGCCTTACCAATTGAACCAACCATCCACTTGTTTCATTCCTTCGAAATCTAATTCAAAAGGCGTCTTTTTTCCATCCAAGTTTCGCAATTTTAACAAATTCAGCCCAAAAATTCAATTTATTTTATTTTAAAATTCCATTTTCAACCAAAAATTTTAGTTTTTAAATTTTGACTTTTATTTTTGACTTTTTACTTAAATTTTTGACTTTGACTTTTAAAGTTTGACCTTTGACTTTAAACTTTCATTTCTCGTTTAACTTTTAAATTTTCAAATTTAGCTTTTCGGTTTGACTTTTAAGGATTTTGGCTTCTAGTTGTGTTTTTAATGGCTTTTGAGGTCAACAAGGGAAATGAAGACATGAAAGATAATCGTCAGGATATGTTAAGACAAAATTTCAACATGTTTAATAATATCCCTGGAGAAACCCTAGAGACTCAGCTGCAGCGATTCACCACTCTCACTACTGAGATGAATATATCTGGGGTCATCTTGACCAAATCGAAGATAAACGAAAAGCTACTGAATTCACTTCCGAAATCGTGAGATATGAACGTGGTTGTCATCAAGAAGACAAAAGATCTCAATCATCTTAGTCTTGCTGCTGTAATTGAAGAACTTGATGCTTTGAAGTGTGAAAAAAACAATGAGTTCTGCAAACATCCCGGTCAATGAAGTTTCATGCTCTCAATCATGTGAAGCTACGATTAAACTTCTTCTTGAACAAATTGATTTATTAAAAAGAGAAGTTGAGGACCTGAGATATGAAGGATATCAACTCAGGAAAGGATAGAAACCCCTGAAGGCTGAATTAGAAGTAAAAACCAAAGACTTCAGGAATCTTCAAGAAGATTATAGTAATAAATATGAAAATTATGACTATATTAAGAAATAACTTTCTGAATTAACTGCTGAGCTTAACACATTAAAAAGCAAATTTGAAACTGCAGATTTTGATTTTAAAAAATTTGATGTGTCAAGCGAAGTAGTTTCAAACATGATAGACCATTGTCTGCAATTTAAAAATAACCAACAAAAAGGTCTAGGGTATGATAGTGTTCCTCCACCTTTTTCAATCATAACTACACATCTATCCCTATGGCACAGGAAGAAATTGACAAGGAGGCACATCTTTAATATGGCAAACCAGCTGGATGTGTGTCAGGAGGTATTCAGGTTGAAGATTCTAATGTTTCTATTTCCTATGCAGGTAAAGTAGCGGAAGATGAGAACAAGGAGAAAACTACTAAACAAACCAATATCCCTTTGAACTCTAAATCTAATGCTTCAAACTCAGTTGCTTCTGATCAACCTGCTGTTGAGAAATACAGGCTACCAATTCCAGTGAAACAGAGTGCCTGTTGTAATTGTGCTTGTGGGAACAATAAGAAACAAGGCAAGGATACGCCACCAGGGGCAGGAAGAAACAACTTCACAGTGAAGAAAAAGACTTGTTTTCACTATGGAACACCTGGACACATTGCCATAAATTGACATAATCGCGCATGCGTTCCCTACTATGCACAAGGGTGGAAGAACGCGCCAAGAGGGAGATACTCTAAAAGAAACCCCTCAAGGTTACATTCAGATAATGGTGACTGGAATGCGTAGAAGGCCAAGAATCAAACCCACAAGGCCAAGAATCCGAATCCCAAGGGCAAGAAGGGAATGTCGGCCAAGAATCCAAATCCAAGAGATGCTCCCGTGAAGCCAAAATCAAAGTTATCTCAACGGCCGACAATAAGATCAAAAGCAAGTACTGAGCCACCCATTAGATCGAAAAAGAAATGGGTTAAACCCAACTACAAATGGGTTCCAAAGGCACACTCTCCCAAATCTCCTAATGCTTCTAATATTTCTACAAATTTTTATTATGATAAGCAGGATATGTCATGGGAGAGAGTATCGTGCAAGGATGACACAGGTCAACCTAGTTTCAAAATGAACTGGTTCTAAAGACCAACTGATCCCGCTCTGTGTCGGAGTAGCTATGGGGGCATATCATCAGAATTCAGTTTGTTGGTAGTGGCTATTCGAGGCACATGATAGGGAACATCTCTCAACTGTAAAACATTCAGACCTTTGTTTGAGAGTATGTGTCCTTTGTGGGAAGGGAAGAAAGGAAGGGATCACATGGGGTTAGTGCTTAACCACATGAAGAATGTTCGGATCTGCTTTGAGATTATGCGTGCTATTATCAGACCTTTTGGATGCAAATTCAATCGGTGACTTACGGTTTGAGTTTTTCTTTTCTATACTCCTGAGTTTATCTTAATCTGATTCATTTTTAAGATAATTTTTTATTTTCCTATAGTTTTTCGTTAGTATTGTTTGGGAAGTGATATTAAGATAAAGTGATAACGGACAGTCTAAACCAGTGTAAGGGACTGAATCTGAATTGTCTAGATTATGTGTTCAATGTGCTCGTTGGCACGAAGGATTTCAAAGTGTGGATTTAGATAGGATCATTTGGACTGACAATACGATGCTCGGGTAGATTGAGCAGTGAGATAAACACGGGATCCTATAGGATACACTAAATTAATATGTATCTAGAACAGTGGTTCAACTTTTCCTTGATGTACGGACTTATGTCCTTAAATCTGCTTCTGATAGGGCGACTGGGGGGTTCTGATAAAGTAGGTTTGTAGGAAATTATTTTCTTGCTTTCTATCTGTCAGTCATATGTTGCTTCCTCTGCGTGATTGGAAGAGATCCGATCTGGAATGCAACATATGCAACTCTATTTCTACACACCTCTTTATCTATGAAAGTCTTTCTATCTTTTAGCCATATGTTGTCCCCTCTGCGTGATCAAAAGATCCGACCTGGACACAGCATATGTTGTCCCCTCTTCGTGATTGAAATAGATCCGACACGGGACACAACATATACATCTATCTCTAAATCTGTCTTCCTCCTTAATAATTGTTTACTCACCAAAAGTAAGGAGTCCTTAGGAAGTTCTTGATAACCAGGGTATATCGGGAAGTGGGGAACGCATTCTAGTGCAACTAAAATTGAACCATTTAGAGGTTAGATCTCGCTGCTTAATTTAAGTGGGCAACAATACCTGTGGTCGTCGTCAGCTAAATGGTTTATGTAGAAAAGTTTGTCGACATCCTTCGTGTTTAAGTCGACCAAAATACTGGCAATTGACCAGATCTATTCATGAAAGTGAAGGTACTGATAAACAAGTTCAGGCTGTCTCATAACTTTGATCCCAAATATTTTTCTTTTTGTTAAATTTGTTCATAGTTTTTCTCTATGCACAAATTTAGGGGGATAATTTAAAAAAAATCAAAAATCAAACAAAAATCAGAACAAAATCCAAAAATATTTTTATCTGTTTTATTTCTTGTTCAGAAAAATCAAAAATCCAAAAATATTTTTGTTTCTGTTTTAATTTGTGTGCTAAATTTTCTTTTAGTTTTGTTTTGTCTTGAAAAGTGATTTCAGGTGTAGATGAAACTCGTGGAGTTTGTGTCGAAGATTTCTAAGCCAAGGCTTCATCTGTAAGCATCAAAGAATTTTTCATTCGAAGGAGCAAGAAATGAAGATTATTCTTTCAAATTCAATCTTTCAACCCCCAGAAGCAAGGTGAAGCTGCACTTGAAGATTATGTGACGGATTGCATTGAAGCCTCCTCAATCAATCTGCTGCTATCTATGAACCTGCTGAAGTGATCCAGAAGATTATTTCTCTCTGAAGATTCTCAAGCTGAAAGCACAAATTTTCAAGAATCTCTACAAGAAGCCTCCTCACCCAATGTGTGTTAAATGTCAAATTCTGAAGAAATGCCCAACAACTCAAGATGAGGTCATTTATTGAAGATTCATCAAGTTCATCTTGAAGCTGTGAAGTTATCGAAGATAAACGCTGGAGTCAATCTCCAACTGAAGATTAACAAGAAAAGTCAGCTACTTTTTAGGGGGAGCTTGTTGGGTCAATTTAGAAAAGAAATTTATAAACCAAGGGGAGATTGTTGGGTCAAAAATATGGTTTATACTTTACTTTTCTAGGAAAATGAATTTTTGTGTTTTGGACAGTAAACAGCTTCGTGTTTATGGCCGTATACGTGTTTACGGTTGTGTTTACGGCCGTGAACAGGTTTAGGGTCGTAAACCCATTCACGGCCCATGTCAACTATATATAGGGTGAGGAGTGCATAATTGTAAAGAATGCTATAAGAGCTTAAGTGTGTGCATTTGAAGGTGTTCTAGAGAGAGAGAAGAGAGTGTGTGTTAGTGTATGTGAATCTTGTATCCGGATCTTCATTCATATCAATACATACAAGATTCACCATCTTCTTCTTCTCCTTCTCTTCTATTTGATCTAACATCATCTGTTTGATTGGGATTCTGCACCATCAAATGGATCTGATTGATACACAAGCATTTTGGGGACATACAGAAAGACCATTTAAAGGTCTGGGCCTAATTTGGAAAATTGGGCCATATGTTGGGCTTTGACCCATTACTTGACTTTTGGGCCTTGAAGTGTGAGTTGGGCCTTAGGCTTGAATCAAGCTAGGTTGGGGGTAAAGTAGCCTTTTACCCCAATCATGGACTTATGCTTATGTATTGGAACCCAATTATTAATTGGGTGTTGTTTTGATGATTGGCAGCTTAGGAATCTGTCAACCAGCAAATGGAGTTATCCACGGGACTTCAGTAGTGTGAGGTGAGTTATCCTCACTATACTAAGGGGTCGAAGGCACCAATGTCGGCCCATTGGATTTGATATCCCAGTACTTGATGATGTGTTGAGTATGAGATAGTTATACTGATGGGATTTAGGTAAAACAAATAAACTAGAAAACAATTCCTAAGTTCACATGCAACCTACTTTGGATTTATGTTTTATCTATTGAACATACAACTTTGAATTGCAAAACAAGAACCCTAGAGGAGAGAGGCTATAATCGAAATTTACAAAGTAGGGTTTAGTAATTACATACCTTTCTATTGTTATAGTAAACAATTGATAATTCCCTTGATCTTGATCTTGATCTTCTTGGAAGCTTAGCACCACAAGTGTAATGCCTCTAATGGAATCACACCCAAACTAGCAAAAAGGAAAGTAGAGGAGAGAGGGGAGAGGGAGTATGCAAAATTTCGGCCCTTCGGGTTTCTTCAAAAGAAAAGAGTGACCAAAACATGAACCAGGAGGCTCCTTATATAGCTAAGGGATCTAGGGTTTAGGGGAAACCCTAGTTATCCTTTGCTTAGGGCCTAAGCAAACCCAAGGGCCTTATCCAAGCCCCTATGGACGAAATTATTAGGGTTTCCCCTAAAGATTTCGTCCACCCTTATCCAAGGGGGTTCTAGAGCCTTCCACTCAACTATTAGATAATTGCAAACTAGTCCATGCACCTTATAATTAATTCTTTTAACCCCAAAATTAATTCTAATTAATTTCTGGCTAACAATTAAATAAACAAAATGATTTCTTATTAATATATTAATCTTTTAACATATTAATAAATTCATTTATATTAATTTATTAATATTATAATAAATTAATATCTCTCCTTTCATAATTTCCTTGTCCGGTTGCTAGGTTTGAGGGCAACCCAAAAGGACTGTGCTGCTATCAATTCAAGTACATACCAATTATAGTTATGGGCTTAGACACCTAATCCAACAGTCTCCCACTTGGATAAGTTTGTAACTATAATTGCTAGTATGCCTTCTAAATTTGACCAGCAAATTGTAGCTTCCAAAAAGCTGCTGCCGAACTCTGACCCAGTCAGTTACATGTCCTAAGATAAGTGATCATATAATCCTTCGTTCTGCTAGATATCCCTAGACAAAAGACATGGAATGCAATCAACCTCTTTGTCCAGAATCTATGTTTCCCGATTCCTGATTTGTGATGATGTAGGACTTCTAATTGAACACATCAATTTAGTCCTGGCTGGGCCCAGCACAAAAGTCAACACCAAATCATCGAGGGGCCCACAGATATCGCTTTTCCCGTTAGGGCAAAAGGAACGAATAAACATTGACTCATATGTTTGTATCTTTTACTCATCAAACCATACATGATAATACGTTTTATAACACCAAGTTACTGATGCGTTTTCGTATCACCAATGAATAGTCGACTTGCAAATCACAACTCATATATCTCTGTTTTAAGATAATAAGATATTATCGTCTCAGTATTACTCGTGATGAATTCCATGAAGTAATACTCTGAGCGAGGGTTTATCCAATACTCAAATCTCAATTTCTGAGTACTCATGAACGTTGCAGCAAATACATTGCCATGTCTATCCTTAGACAATCTACAATCCAGTTCATGACAGTCTTGATTCACTACTTACTTCCAAAAGTACGAGCGACTGTGGAGTTTGAATTATCTTATTATTCAGGAAGTAAAAATGCAAAAAATGAAACACAATAATAAACAATTGACAAAAGGTAGAACCCAAACTTATAAATAATACTTTTTATTTAATCACCAAAAGTCAATTACATTTACTTTGTTACAAGTTTCAGAAAACTAATCTAACTACTAAAACTAATATCATCTTTCAGTCCTATGCTCCGAGCATGCTGAATATGTTTAGCCCTACTCAGACCCTTTGTAAGGGGATCTGCTGGGTTATCTTCAGATGACACCCTCTTCACTATAAGATGGCCTTCTTCTACTCTGTGTCTGATGAAATGGTACTTTCTGTCGATATTTCTGGTTTTACCATGATCTCTCGGTTCCTTTGTCAAGGCAACCGCCCCTTAATTATCGCAGAACAGTTCCATAGGCTCCTGGATGGTTGGAACAACTCCCAGATCCCCGATGAAGTTCCTCAACCAAGCTGCTTCTTTCGATGCTTCACTTGCTACTATGTACTCTGATTCACAAGTAGAATAAGCCACCGTATCTTGCTTGGAACTCTTCCAAGTAACTGCTCCTCCATTTAATAAGAATACCCAGCCTGACTGAGAACGGAAGTTATCTCTATCCGTCTGAAAGCTGGTATCACTGTAACCATCTACTCTCAAAGTATCATTGCCACCAAGTACAAGGACCCAGTCCTTCGTTCTTCGCAAATACTTGAGTATATTCTTCACGGCTATCCAATGAGCTCTACCTGGGTTTCCCTGATAGCGACTGACCATGCTCAAAGCAAATGCCACATCAGGGCGAGTACATGTCATAGCGTACATGATCGATTCGACAGCGGAAGCATATGGTACACGACTCATGTCATCTATTTCCTCATCTGTACTCGGGCATTGAGTCTTACTCAATTTGGTATTGCTTTGGATAGGTAGCTCTCCCTTCTTGGAATTTTCCATACTAAACCTCTTTAGTACCTTATCCAAGTATGTGCTCTGACTAAGTCCAATTAGACTCTTATTTCTATCTCTCAATATTCTAATCCCAAGAATATAGGCGGCTTCTCCTAGGTCTTTCATGGCAAAACACTTTCCAAGCCAAGACTTAACTTCATTCAAGGTTGGAACGTCGTTACCAATGAGTAATATGTCATCGACATATAACACAAGAAAAGTTACTATACTCCCACTAGCCTTGATATACACACAAAACATTCTCGTGGAAGCAAAGATTCCAGCTGCAAGATGATTGTTTCAATCCATAAATGGATTTCTCAAGCATGAATACTCTATTGGGAAACTTTGCATCAACAAAACCCTCTGGCTGACTTATGTAAACATCCTCAGCCAACTTCCCGTTAAGGAAGGCAGTCTTGACATCCATCTGCCAGATTTCATAGTCATGAAAGGCAGCTATGGCGAGCAATATCCTAATAGATTTAATCTTAGCCACCGGCGAAAAAGTCTCATCATAGTCAACCCTGGGGTTTGAGTGAAACCTTTTGCAACCAGTCGAGCCTTGAATGTATGCACATTCCTATCCATGTCTGTCTTCTTCTTGTTGGATATAGTGTCTAAGTCCATAACTATATTTGGTATATACTTGACCCGACCCGGCATGGTCCATTTGGATTGCACTTCACCCGAACAATTTATGGATAATATTTGAGAATGGTACAAGTTATGATTTATTAATATATTATAAGTTCTAATATATTAATATAAGATCATATTATTTAATTAGTAGTGATCTATAATTAATCTAGGATTAATTTAGTGATCAAAGATATTACTAATTAAATATGGGCTTCTATATTTATATAGTGTGGGCTTATGCTTATTTGGAATGGGCTAGGCTTGGATGGAGAAGTCCATGGATACTCCATGGAGCTTTAACCCATGGATCTCATGGAAATGAAGAGACATGGGTATTAGGGTTTACATGGATGTAACCCTAATCCACCACACTATATAAAGGAGGCTTTGGCTCTTGAAATCATACTAGTTGACACATGTTGAGGTGAGGGCCGATTTCAAGAGAAGTGTGACTATTCTCTCAAAGTTCCAAGTTTGTGGTGATTTTTGACTTTCATTTGAGGCATCCACATTATTGGTGCTAGGCTCTAAAACTCCAAGGAATCAACTACAACTACAAGGTAAGTGTTTCTACTAGATTTATTTGATTCAAGTTCCCCATGCCATGCTAGGTAGGATATAAGCCTTGGAAAAATAATTATTTGCATGTATCTTAGACAAACATAGATCCAAGGTTTATTAGGGTTGCATGTACACTTAGGAAGTGTTAGAATGCTCAAAACCCATCACTTCTTGAAGATCCATTTGCACCCAGCTGTCTTCCGACCTGGTGCACTATCAACCAAATTCCAAACTTGGTTGTCATACATGGACTTAATCTCGCTGTCCATTGCCTCTTTCCACTTGGAAGCCTCTGGGCCTGCCATTGCTTCCTTATAAGTGACTGGTTCATCTAAGTTTACCAGTGTTCTGTCACTTATGAATGTGTCACCATCTGAAGTAATATGAAAACCATACAACTCAGGTGGCACACTCACCCTAGTGGATCTTCGAAGAGGTAGTGATTTATCAACCGGTTCAACATGAACTGTTTCCTCTGTTTGAGTGCTAGTGTCATATAAGGTTCCTTCATTGGTTGACTCTTGAATCTCTTCAAGGTCAATGGTACTCCCACCGTCCTATTTGAATATGAGCTCTCTTTCCAGAAAGACTCCTCTTCGAGCTACAAACACCACGTGTTCACTAGGTCTGTAGAACAAATATCCAAAAGACTGCTTTGGGTAACCAATGAAAACACATTTCTCACTTCTAGCTGCTAGCTTGTCGTGAGTCTCTCGTCTTACGAAAGCTTCACAACCCCAGACTTTAATATGTGCTAACGAGGGAACTTTCCCTGTCCACATTTCATGAAGTGTTTTGGCAACCTTCTTTGTAGGGACAAGATTGAGGATGTGGGCGGCTGTCTCTAAGGCATACCCCCAGAAGTGAATAGGAAGCGAGGCACGACTCATCATAGAACGAACCATGTCTAACAAGGTTCGATTACGCCTCTCAGCTACACCATTTAACTGTGGTGTCCTAGGAGGAGTCAATTGTGAGACTATCCCACATTCTTTCAGATAGTCGTTGAACTCGGTACTAAGATACTCCCTGCCTCTATCGGATCTAAGTATCTTGATCTTTCTGTCCAATTGATTTTCGACTTCATGCTCAAACTCTTTGAACTTTTCAAAGGTTTCTGACTTATGTTTGATCAAGTAGATGTAACCATATCTGCTATAATCGTCAGTGAAAGTCACATAGAATATTAGCATCCCTTGTGGTTGATCTGAAGGGCCCACACACATCTGTGTGTATGAGATCCAACAGACCTTCACCTCTTTCACAAGACCCTGTGAATGGTGATTTTGTCATCTTTCCCAAAAGACAAGATTCACACATATCATCTGATTTTAGGTCAAATGATTCCAACACTCCATCCTTTTGGAGTTGGGCTATGCATTTCTTGTTAATGTGTCCTAGACGACAATGCCACAAGCATGCCTTGTCTAAACTATTAGACAAGTCAACATTAAGTACACTATTTCCTAAGCTATCAACACAAGTCACTGTTTCATACACACCATCACAAGGTAAAGCTTCAAACACAAAAGCACCATTCTTATAAACAGAAATTGAACCATTCAAATAATTAAAAGAATATTTAAAACCTTGTCTGAACAATGCATGAAATGAAATAATGTTTCTCGTCATCTCAGACGAATAGCAACAATTTATTAAATCTAATCTAACATCATTACTAAGCAAAAGTTGATAAACTCCGATCTTGGTAACTGGTGAAGACTTTCTGTTCCCCATGATCAAGTCTATTCTCCCATGCTCTATCTCCTCACTTTCCCTTAGCCCCTGCAAATCACAACAGATATGAAATCCACATCCTGTATCAAGGACCCATGAACGAGAAGATAATGAGTTATTAGCATAAATAGTGTAAATACCTGCCGAGGATGGCTTTACTTTGCCATCCTTGATATCTTGCAGATATTGTGGGCAAGATCTCTTCCAATACCTCTTTTGATTGCAGTAAAAGCAAACGGCCTCTTTTGGATCAGAAACATGGGGAGTGGAACCATTGGGCTTAGCCTTCGGGCCATTACTAGATGACACAGCTTGAGCCTTGCTCTTCCAGTTTTGCTTGGGAGGACCTTTCCTCTTCTTCCTCTTTCCCTATCCAATGGCCAAGACAGGGGCACTTGCAGGTGTGGAGGGTATACTTTTACCCTTCATCCCTGCCTCAGTTGTCTGCAACAAGTTGTGCAATTGGGCCAAAGTATGCTCAGTGTTGTTCAAATGGTAAGTTAAGATAAACTGACCATAACAATCAGGCAACGAGTTCAAGACCATGTCAATGGCTAATTCCTCATTGAAGTGAATGTTGAGCTTGACCAAACGCTCTATGTAGCGTTGCATTCTTTGCACATGAGATACAACTGATTCCCCTCTTTCATCTTGCAAGCCATGAGTGACTTTACTACCTCAAACTTTTCTTGACAAGCTCGCCTATGGTACTTTTCCATAAGGTCCTTGTTCATCTCAAAAGGCCAGTAGTCCTCATAGTACCTCTGCAATTCTGGGGACATGGTTGCAACCATGATGCATGCCACTTTGGTAGCATCATCATAGTGTTTCTTGTAGGCAGCATACTCTTCAGGAGTGGCTTTTGACTCATCAAATTCTTTGAGCTCTTTTTCAAGGACATACTCTTTGTCCTCGAATCTAAGTGCCAACTTGATGTTACGCATCCAATCATTATAGTTGGAGCCATCCATAACGACTTTGGAGCAGATGTTTAGTAGAGAGAAGTTGTGGCTGGAGGATGATGAAGCAGAAGTGTTTCCAGGAGTAGACATCTGAAAAGAAAGATAGTTTTAGTTAGATTCCAAGACACCTCAATATAATAACCCAAAGATATAATATCAAGGTTAGGACCCAACTATGACAATTTACAACTTAGAAATGGGATGCCGAGATCCAAGTTCAAATCTCATAAAGGTAGGTGAATGACGATTCACCAATTCCACCATTAGACAAAATAAACGAAGTGAAATTCCTAATTCTTTTGAGATACATTAAAACTATTTAATGGCATGTTTTAATCTCGGATTATGCTCTACTATTTGTGACTGAGATACCGAGGATCACAAACTAGATGTGAATAACCATGCAAATGTGCTTGGTAACCTTATTGTCTTTATCATTAACTATTGATGTGCCGGTAAACCACACACGCTCCATCAAAATGATAATTATAAGATACCCATTACTACTCTTTATTAGTGCCTTTTAGTGTGCCGGTTAACCACACACGCTCCACTAACTACCAATAAAGCATAATGTGCAATTTCATGGATTAGTGTACTTTTCACATTTTTCCTAAAGTAACTAGAGTTGAGATTTTGAAAAATAGTGTTCTAGTACTTTCTTTAATAGCATTATACTTTTAATGGGAAGTAGTTGTCCTATCAAATCCGTTCTGCTAACGACCCTCCACTAATCAAGGAAGCGGTGGGTGAGAGTGGACACCCATTCAACTACCATTTTATAGGCAGTTTCCTTATACCCCCCTTATAGACTAGCTTCGTGAATGAGGCATACTAGCGATTTGCCTGACCATATTATTATACATATATAATATTTAACTTTTAATTATAATATATATATATATATATATATATATATATATATATATATATATATATATATATATATATATATATATATATATATAAGGTGTGTTTTAAAAACATTTTAAAACTCCAAGGGTTTATATAAATTTTTTCGAAATTTAAACTATTAAATTTTAAATATAAATAAACCAATTAATTTGATTTAATATTTATCTATTAATTAACTTTTAATTAATTTATTAAATCTTGTAAGGATTGTCTAATTAAATTAAACAATTAATTTAATCCTAATCCATATCCCTTCTAGATTTCGAAAATATGAGGATAGGATAATCTCCTTATTTTTCTCAATTATCCAATAAGGAAACTATTATCCAAAATAAAGAAACCCTAATCTTAATAGCATATTTCGAAATTTTCAAGGGAGGAGGCTAGGGTTTTCAAAACCCTAACCCTAATTTCGATTAGGGTTCTTTGGAGGCTAGGGTTTTCAAAAACCCTTTGATCCACAACCCTAAAAAATCGAAAAAATGGCCTTTAGGGTTTAATAGCTATA
Organism: Lactuca sativa; assembly: GCF_002870075.4. Classification (NCBI taxonomy): domain Eukaryota; kingdom Viridiplantae; phylum Streptophyta; class Magnoliopsida; order Asterales; family Asteraceae; genus Lactuca; species Lactuca sativa. The sequence goes on along the minus strand of NC_056630.2, from coordinate 96,996,988 downwards.
AACCCTAATTTGCAATTCAACAATTATAACAATTCAATTTAAAACAAAGAATGTCTCTGATACCACTGATGGGATTTAGGTAAAACAAATAAACTAGAAAACAATTCCTAAGTTTACATGCAACCTACTTTGGATCTATGTTTTATCTATTGAACATACAACTTTGAATTGCAAAACAAGAACCCTAGAGGAGAGAGAGAGACTATAATCGAAATTTACAAACTAGGGTTTAGTAATTACATACCTTTCTATTGTTATAGTAAACAATTGATAATTCCCTTCATCTTGATCTTGATCTTATTGGAAGCTTAGCACCACAAGTGTAATGTCTCTAATGGAATCACACCCAAACTAGCAAGAAGGAAAGTAAAGGAGAGAGGGGAGAGGGAGTATGCAAAATTTCGGCCCTTAGGGTTTCTTCAAAAGAAAAGAGTGACCAAAACATGAAACATGAGGCTCCTTATATAGCTGAGGGATCTAGGGTTTAGGGGAAACCCTAGTTATCCTCTGCTTAGGGCCTAAGCAAACCCAAGGGCCTTATCCAAGCCCCTATGGACGAAATTATTAGGGTTTCCCCTAAAGATTTTGTCCACCCTTATCCAAGGGGGTTCTAGAGCCTTCCACTCAACTATTAGATAATTGCAAACTAGTCCATGCACCTTATAATTAATTCTTTTAACCCCAAAATTAATTCTAATTAATTTCTGGCTAACAATTAAATAAACAAAATGATTTCTTATTAATATATTAATCTTTTAACATATTAATAAATTCATTTATATTAATTTATTAATCTTATAATAAATTAATATCTCTCCTTTCATAATTTTCTTGTCTGGTTGCTAGGTTTGAGGGCAACCCAAAAGGACTGGGCTGCTATCAATTCAAGTACATACCAATTATAGTTATGGGCTTAGACACCTAATCCAACATATACATGCTAGTTGCTATTCCAGTTTGGTAGATCTGTAGGGCTACCTATGTTACTGTTTGATTATCTGTATGTGCAATTAGTTGTATATGTAGACATGTTGTGTGGGTAGGGTTGAGGTTGCACTGCTTCGTGCGGTGACCAAGAAACCCTGGAGTATGCCAGATATGAGCTAAGGGTTGGGAAGGCATACCAGACTCATATTGAGGAATCATTAGCATACCAGATACAAGCTAAGGACCAAGTGGTATGCCAGACTCGTACTGAGGGCTTGAGGGTATTGGAGCATTCCAGTTGCGAGCTGATGGCCAGGGGAGCATGCCAGAATCGCACTGAGGGCTGATCAGTTATATTTCAGTCTTAGGATTGAAGGGGCAAGCCAGTTATAAGTTGTGGGCTCGAAAGCAAACCAAACTTATGTTGTGGGCTCGGAGGCAAGCCAGGTGTGACCTGTGGGCCCGAAAGGCAAGCCAAAATCACACTATAGGTCCAGGTGGTAATCCGGTCTGTAGAGCCATGGACCCATTACATGATGTTATTATATGTATTATTTGTTATGTATCGGTATTTTGGGGGAACTCACTAAGTTTCGGGCTTACAGTTTTAGTTTTGGTGTCAGGTACTTCGGATGATCGCGGGAAAGCAAAGGCGTGATCGTACAGCTCCTAACATTTTATGACTATGTTTCTAGGATACTCTGATATAGAACTATTTTGAAAACAAATTTGTAATAACTGTTGGTTTTTAAATGTTTTTTAAAAGTTTAAATTTGGCTTGATTTTTATGGATGTTACAAGAGGACTAGCTAATCTACATTGGAGAACTAGGTGAGTACGTGTTCGTATTTTTCCCACTTTGGGCTACATAGAAAAATAATTTTATAATAATGAAAATTAATGTTTGATATATGAAATATCTTGAAAAGAAAGTGTTAAATGTTTTTGGAAAAAAATGTTTTGAAAGAAAACCTTGACGACAAGAATGTTTTTAAAAGCAAATAACGTTTTGGAAGAACGAATATTTTGATAACGTGGTGAAATGTTTTGAAATATAGATGATTTAATTATGGAAGTGAGTAGTTTGATACTCACATATGAAATGTGTAATACATGAAAAGTAAGGACAAGAAATGGAAAATTAATGAAAAGAAATGGAAATTAATGAAAAGAATTGGAAAGTAATGGAATGAATATATTGCTCGAGCCATGATGTCTTCGTTATGGGATCTAGAGGAATCTACTGGGGTGGAGCCTTCCCCTTCACGTAGTAGATGTCCTAGTTAGCACGATGCCTCGGTGGACTGATTTGTTTTTTCCACCTTGGTCTAGACTTGGGGATACCCTAAGTATAAAAATGGAAATGGTTTAATACCGGAATTAGCCCCTAGTGATAAAAGATAATGAAATGCGGAAATATGTTTTTTTAAATGAAATGAATAGAAATGAAATGATAAGATATGAAATGATATTTATGACATGTATGAGAAGAGTTTTACTTGAATGTTGGAAATGGTTTTATAGTTAAAAACTATGTTATGTTACGAATGAATGATTTTCATGTAAACTATGATAAATGTTTTGGGTCACAAACCCTCGTAGCTCACGAGACATTTTTGTCTTACGCATCTTTTTTTAAATGTCATGTATCTCAGGTTACCCTTAAAGAGAGAGGATGATAGATGGAAGTTAGAAGGCAAGTGATAGAGAATGGAGGGGAACATGTTAAGTTCCTTATTATTGATGTAATTCTTATTGGCTTTTTACGGTTGAGTTGATGCTTAATGGTAACATCCAATTTTTGTAAATTTTTTTTGTGGGACCAGTTTTTATTAAATACGGGTTAATAACCTAATATATTTTTTAAACAATAGCATTTAAAAGTTTGAAAATTTTTGGGTGTTACAGTTTGGTATCAGAGCCATAGTTTAAGTGAATTAGGATTGGATCACTCCACTCCTAGGCTTAGACTTTGTTTATGGAAAGTGTAATAAGACATAGGATTGTTATGCCTTAAGTTAGTTACATCTGTTTACAACAAGTAGTAGTAAAGAAATTGACATGTTAGATGTTTATGAAGCTTTTGATAAGTTAGATGAACTTGTAGAATTCTATATTTAGTTCCTTTAAAGTGATTAATGAATAATCTAGACCAATGTATGTTGACTTTGACCAAGGTTTCCCCTTGAAGGGTTATGGAGTATGGAATGGATTCAAAAGGGTAGTCCCATGTAAGGGTTAGACCGAATTTGGAAAATTGGTCCATTAATGGACTTTCATGGACTTACAGTTTGGGCATTGATGGGTTGAGGGTGAAACGGTCATTTCACCCCAAGAAGGATTATGGATCATGGTTTGAGATCCAATTGCTAATTAGATGAAATTTTAGGTATTGATAGCTGGAGGAGTTGCCAGGACAGCAGCTAAGGAACTCTTGCAGTGGACTTTAGTAGTATGAGGTGAGTTACCTTCCAGTAAATGTGGTTCTAAGGCACCAATGTCGGCCCACTAGTAAAAGTTATAATAGAGATGATTGTCTTTGTGATAATTATCTGGTATGTCACTACCTGTTATGCTTTATGTGCTAGTATGTTATGATGTTATGTGATAGTGGTGGGAGGGGTATGATAGACCCCAGTACCGGTCGATAGGGCCGAAGGGGAATGCCGACACCCGGATAAGCTAGGCAGTATATGATTTATATGTTTATGCACTAGGATGCTATGTGGTAAATTTGGGGTGAAATAGTCCCCGGTACCGGTCGAAAGGACCAAAGGGGTAGGCCAGCACCTTGATATGCTAGGAAAGGTATCGGTCGAAAGGACTGAAGGGGTAGGCCGGCACCTTGATATGCTAGGCAGTTACCGGTTGAAAGAGAAGGAAGGGGTAGGCCAACACCGTGATATGCTAGGCCGTTACCGATTGAAAGAGACCGAAGGGGTAGTCTAGTACCCGGATCTGTTAGACAGTATGTATGTTATATGGTATGTGGTATGATGGGGGAACTCACTAAGCTTCCTGCTTACGGTTTTCAGTTTTGGTTTCAGGTACTTCATTTTCAAAGGAAAGAAGCCAGCGATCATAGCGTATCACACTATGTTTTCCGCACATGAGATCTTTGGGATTATACTCAGATATTGTTTCATTATGACATGTTTTGAATATTGATATACTGGTTTTAATATGGGATGACACTGTGGATGCTTTTATACTTTTGGTTTTATAATAACTTAACTAAAAATGAAATTTTTGTCTTAAATTTTGGGGTATTACAGATGTAATTAGACCAAGTTGTATATACAACTTGGTTAATTACTTCTCGTAATTACCAATAATTAAAGAATCTGAAAGGAGGAGGCCCAAAATCCACGTAATCAGTTTGAATAATGATGGGGGAGTGATCAGAGTACTCCTAGGGGAGAACGATAACCAAAGAAGCAGGAAATGAAGACATAAAATTGAGGCACACCAACACGCAATCTAATTTTTTAAGGTTAAACCCATCATCAAAAAAATAGGTGAAACGACATCCCCCCATATTGAGATCCAAGAGACCAGCATCCTGTGTAAACTTGTTGAACTCAAATGCAATATATGGAAAAAAAAGGTGGAATTAAAATACTCATTAGGTTTCATGACTGCAGTAAAAATCCCTGAAAACAATCGAGTTACCAGGTTTGGAGGAAAAAAAGTTCAATAAGTTACCCCATAATACTATCTTCTCTGAAGGGGCTTGGGGGGATAAACGTTGACAAGGATAGTCTCACGAATGATCCCATTCCAATATCCCACAACTACTAATAAGTAATGGGATTTAATTGAGATGATCTTTTGAAATAAGAATTTGCCGCAACTACAAAGCAAACCTCCTGATCTTCCGGTAGCTTCCATAAAATTAAACTCGAAATCCACATTCCTTCAACACCGACTAATATCAGCCTTAGATACTACAGTAAGTTGAGTATCCTGAAAACTACAAAACGTCAAATTATGCTCTTTCTTCAACCTGTTCACCCAATCAATCTTGTGAGAATCACCTATGTTCTTGATATATAGTGACAGTAAATTCATTGGATAACCGTTGCACCCCATCCACACAGTATACCTTCCCAATAGCTTTATTACCCTTCTCAATTTGAAAGCCGATCTTGTTGCCGACATCAACCGTGTGTGCAACTTCGGAGGAGTAAGAAGAGGAGACAATCTTCTCACCATCCACATCGTGAGGGGAATGGTATGGGGCTCACTTATTTAGGTCAATGGCGAGCGTGTTCGAGGTTGCAAGTTCATTGATAGAGCCACAATCCGATAGGGTTTGGAAACAATGAATTTGCTCAGAATCAACTTGGCTAGACACTAAGAAGAGCAAAACAACAAAGACAATTATAAACAATTAAAAAGAGGAGAAGCCCCTAGCAACCTAACTACATTTACAAAACTACTTATGTATTTGCACCACCAAAAAAACATAAGAAGTAGTATTATCTGATATTTTAAGGTTCTAAAAAGTTTGTAATGCCATGTCATGGATCTAGAGTTTATACTTGATGCCACGCTTTTACAAAATACCATCTTAAGTTATATATGTATATAAAAATAAATAATAGTAGAATATATATATATATATATATATATATATATATATATATATATATATATATATATATATATTAGGTGTAAACCCATGTATTATACAATTTGATTAAAAAAAATATTAAAATGTAAATAATAAGCATTTTTTAAAATAAAATTTTGAAATAAGGAATGAAATTTTAAAATAAGAAACCTATTAATTGCAATTCAGTATAATATTTATTACACTTGATAGTTTATATATATAAGTATAAGTATTATGTGGCTTTTTAATTTTAAAAATTAAAAAAAAAACCATAAATTGACATGTGGATATTATTTAATTAAAAAATATCATAAAATGACAAGTGTCAAAACTTATTAGAAATTTACATGTTGCAAAATTATCTTCATTTATTATAGCAGATAATCATTAATTATATAGAACATTTTCGACTTAAGTCACGTCTTACAAACAATGTGGCTTGTCACGACTCGTAAAAGCTTGAGGTTTGATATTGTTATCAAAGTCACACCTAACTTTATATAGAAGTTTGACCGTTTTAGCTCGAGATAAGCAGGTTTAATTTAACTCCTTATCATTTGCCTTCATGATGCACCAGATAGATTTTTTAGTTGTGAATTACATTAAACTACCCCTTAATTTAGATCGTCTTTTTATCTTTTTTTTTTCTAGTGTTCTAAAAGGTGCGTCATGGCACGCGCCAATGTGTGCCATGGCATGAGGCGCAACTTTGCCATATGAAAAGCCTCAGTTAGGCATGCCATGGCGCGTTATGACGTGTTACGACGTGTGATAGCTTATTTTATTAGTTTATTTTTAGATTTTTAGATCTTTTTATCATTAATGCATTGTAATTTATTTATTTTTCTTTAGTATGGATCATACCGGGTGCTTGTTATGTTGCATGAGATATTTTGTAGGTTTTTCGGTGCTTGTTGCGGTTGTGGGTTGATTAGAGACAGGCTTAGTGGGCTCCCGAGGCATTATTGGGCTTGGCGGAATCAAAGAGGAAGAATTGGGCTTTGAAAGTTATTGGCTTGGATTATTTGGGCTTGTGAAGATGGATCATAAAATTCAAATTTTGGGCTTGGAGCATCCATTTGGTGGCTAAATGATGATTGGTGCATTTCAAATTACATGGACAAGGAGGGGGACCAAAGGAATCTTTGGTAGTGGAAGGGTGGAGTGGCTTCGTGGACCAATAGCATTACAGCAACATTTGCGCAGGTGGAATTTTCGTCGTGTGGGTACCCGCGCAACTGCCCAGTTTGGGCATTTTGGTCATTTGGCACACCATAACCCTTGGGGATCAGATCTAGAGGCTCATTCACGATTTTTCCACCATTGGTGACCTGCAAGAGGCGATTTTGGGAGCTAGAAACCATTTCCTTTCATCTTTCCAAATCTTAGGTGGTTTGTTTATGCAATTAGATTATTTTTCTTGTTACTTTGTTGCCATGAGTGGCTAATACTCTTATTTGGTTGACTTTGGCTGAAAACCAATGAATGTTTGTGGGTTTTGAAGGATTTATGTTGATTATCAATTTATTCCATGTTTATGATTCTAGTTTACTATTCTTATGCTTATTTGATGCTTTGATCATGAGCTTAGTATTTGATTGAGCAATGGTTGATTTGTTTCATTGATTTTGCATTGGATCATTGAATTTATCTAGAACAAAGACTTTATGATGGTAGAAATCATCTCTAGCTTATGAATCATATCTCCTTTATGGATGTGTAAGCATTTGACATCCTCTAGGAATTGGGGATTCCTTCATTCTTAAGGCTAGTTGATTTCATGGGATTAATTGCTTCAATTAACCCTTGATCTTAATTAAGAAGGTGTGTTGTGGGCTTCCCCAACCTCCATACTACCGATGAGGAATCTTGGCATATCATGTTTCATGATTGCTATAACCAATTTGGGATGAAGGATAAGCTTTGTATTAGATCCTAATGATAAACACACAAATGTTCATTGTGTTGAATTGCCTTAGTTAACCAATTATTCCCAACCTTTGAGCATCTCATCAACTTGCTTAATTGCAAGGTTTTTAGTTATTCAAATATTTTAGTTTTCAAGTAATCAAAAAAACCCCCCTTTTAGTTTAATTGTAGTTAATTAGTTTAATTTCACTAGTTCTATTGAATTGCATTGGTGATTGAATACAACCATTTCCCCGAGGTTCGATACCCCTTTTACCATTATATTACATTTATTTAGCAATTAAAGGGTGTAATTTGCTTGGTGGGCTTGACATCCCATCAAGTTTTGGCGCCGTTGTTGGGGAAATTGGTTATTGTTATTTGATTGTTTATGCCTAGGTCTACAAGAACCGGTGAACTACTCTACAATCCGGAAATTGAAAGAGAAGCAAAAAGGTTGAAAAAGTTAGCCAAACAAGCAAAGCAACAACAACTAGTTCAAGCTTCTTCCTCTTCTCCACTAATCAACATAGAAGATCAAGTTCATACTTCAAGTGATACCGACACCGAGCCGAATTCTCCAATTGTTGGTTATTCCTTTGAAGACATTCCGTTTGAAAACCACATAGCCATGAATCACACTCCACCTCACAATTCCAACCCAAACCCAATCAATCAATATTCCAATACCCCACCCCATCAACCAAGACAACAACCACAAGAACCTCTCATTGATATGCCACCTTGGAATCAAGCCCCTCCTCAAGACCAACCCAATTATCAACCACCACTACAACTACAAAACCAACACTTCCACCAAAACAATCAACCTCAAAACAATGATTTTCAAGTTGAAAAAGTACATTACCCAAATCAACCCAATTACCAACACCCTCCAATGTACCAAAACCCAATGTACCCACAACAACAACCTCCTTACAACCAATACCCTAACTACCAACCTTATCCACCACCAATCTACAATCCCCAACAATACCCATATCCACCTTACCAACAACATCCCAATTACTTGCAACAAAATCCTAACAACCCCAATCCACCCAATCCCCCTCAAGAGTTGACACTTATACAAATGATGGAAACGGATGTTACTCATACACCTCTTGCTATTGTTTATCCCGCAAACCGCTGAGGAATTGAATTACAGTCAAGTTTCATACATCAACTTACCAAGTTCCATGGTTTGGATAGAGAAGATCCTCAAAGGCATTTGAAGTCCTTTCACATGATATGTGTTAGCATGTTTCCCGACAATGTGACATTGGATGATTTCAAGTTAACCGCATTCCCGCTCACCTTGGAAGATAAAGCTAGAGAGTGGTTATTCAACTTACCATCGGGATCTATTCACACATGGGAAGAGTTACTCAAGTCCTTTAATAGCAAATTCTATCCCACCTCCCGCATTTCAAGTCAAAGAAGTGACATTTTGGGGATTCGTCCAGGGGAAAATGAAACATTTCATGATTTTTGGGAGCGCTTCAACAATTTGTGTACAAGTTGTCCTCAACACAATATACCCAAACAACTACTTCTTCAACAATTTTATGAGGGTATGAATGAAAAAGATCGGAGGATGATTGATGCTTCAAGTAGTGGTGACATCTTCAACAAAACCCCTCACGAGATCCGATTACTTTTTGGTGCCATTTCTCAAAATCAAAGGAATTTTGGGACTCGAAATGACATGAAGAGAAATTCTACACAAGTGGTTGGTGAAGTTAGCAACACTCAACATTTGGAATCAAAGCTCTTGGACTTGACTAATGTGTTAAGTCAAATGGTGGTGGGAAGTGGTCAATAATTGATGGTATGTGGTATTTGTGCAATGACGGGCCATTATACGGATAAGTGTCCCACACTTGGAAGTGAACCGGAAGATGTGAATGCAATGGGCGGATATCAAGGTCAACCAAGACCCACGAGATTTCAAAACAATTTCAACCCAAATTGGAGGAATAACCAAAACAACCCTTATCCACCAAAGCAAAATCCACCAAATCTTTTGATGAGACCCCAACATCCACAATACCAATCCCAAAAACCTCCATATCCACAAAATTCTTATAACCCTCCAAATTACAAACACCCTCCACAACAAGGTCAATCAAGTGGTAACCATCAAATGAGCCTTCAAGAACTTGTCACTTCTCTTACTCAAAGCCAAACCCAATTTCAACAAGAAACCAAGAATACTTTCTCCAACATTCAAGCACAAATTGGATACTTGGCAACCGCTCTCAACAAGATAGAACAAAGGGATAAACTTCCATCACAAACCGAGAAGAATCCCAATGTGAGTGCCATCACCTTTCGAAGTGGGAAAACACTTGGAGAAAGTCAACCTAAAAGAGTTTCAAGAGAAGCAGAAGATGAAGTGATCATTGTGGAACCTCCAAAAGTTTTGGTTCCTCCAAAGGAACTGGTTGTGCCAAACGTTGATCAACCCGACTCTTCCAACAAACCCATCAAATCATTGGTCATACCACCAACTTTTCCATCCCGGTTGGCTTCCTCAAAGAAACAAGAAGAAGAGAAAGAGTTTCTTGAGACTTTCCACAAGGTTGAACTCAACATTTCACTATTGGATTCCATTAAGCAAATCCCACGTTATGCCAAATTTCTTAAGGATTTGTGCACCAACAAGAGAAAATTCAAGACAAATGAGAAGATTCAAGTAAATGCAAATGTATCTGCGGTCATCCAAAAGAAGCTTCCACCCAAATGCAAAGACCAGGGAATGTTTGCTATACCTTGTACCATTGGTGATTTACAAGTTGAAAGTGCCATGCTAGATCTTGGAGCCTCAATCAATGTCATGTCATACTCGGTTTTTCAACCTCTCAATGTTGGACCTTTAGAAGAAACCGGAGTCATCATTCAATTAGCGGACATGTCAAGTGTATTTCCAAGAGGCATGTTGGAGGATGTACTCGTTCAAGTTAATCAACTAGTATTTCCTGTGGATTTCTATGTCATTGACCTTGAAGATAAGACTCCTTCCAAGTCATCTATGATTCTCCTTGGAAGACCTTTCATGAATACCACTCACACGATTATTGATGTCCACAATGGGAAGATCACCATGGAGTTTGATGGAGAGACCATTCACTTCAATATCTTTGAAGCAATGAGACATCCTAGCAACATATCTCCATTGTATCGAGTTGATGTGATTGAGCCAATCACCCAACAATTATTCGAGTTATCAAATGGGGATCTTTTGAAGATGGTGCTTAACATGAGTCTTGAAGGTGAAAGTTTGAAGAATACCTTGGATTTGTATACATTGGATTCCGAAGTTGAAGATATTGTGAAGTCTTTAGAAATTACTAATTCCACAAAGAAGGATGTTTCTCAAGTTTCCTTATCTCATTCTCCAATCAAGATGCCACTTTCCATAATCCAACCACCCACACTTGAATTGAAAGTCTTACCTAGCCATTTGAAATATGTTTATCTGGGTCAAGATGAAACTTTACCGATGATTATCTCTTCTCAATTGAAAGACTTTGAAGAAAACCGATTGATTGAAGTCTTGAAAGAGCATAAAGAAGCCATGGGGTGGACCATAGCGGACATCAAGTGGATAAGTCCTAATGTATGCACTCACAAGATACTCATGGAAGATGATTGCAAGCCTAGGAGGGAAGCCCAAAGACGATTAAACCCTCCCATGATGGAAGTTGTCAAGAAGGAGATAATCAAGCTACTTGATGCGGATATGATTTATCCAATTTCCAACTCCAAATGGGTTAGTCCGGTGCAAGTGGTTCCCAAGAAAACGGGAATCACGGTTGTTGACAATAACAAAGGTGTAATGGTACCCACTCGAGTTCAAAATGGATGGAGGGTGTGCATTGATTATAGAAAGTTAAATTCAAGCACGCGTAAAGATCACTTCCCTCTTCCTTTCATTGATCAAATGCTCGAACGATTGGCGGGCAAATCGCATTATTGTTGCCTTGATGGATACTCGGGTTTTCACCAAATACCCGTTGCCCCCGAAGATCAAGACAAAACGACTCTTACATGCCCCTTTGGCACATTTGCTTACAAGCGGATGCCATTTGGATTATGCAATGCCCCCGCCACATTCCAAAGATGCATGGTGAGTATCTTCTCCGAGTATGTCGAAAATATAATCGAAGTGTTTATGGATGATTTCACCGTGTATGGCAATTCGTTTGATGAATGTTTGGTTAACCTTAAGAAGATTTTGAAAGGATGCATAAAGAAAAAGTTGGTGTTAAACTTTGAGAAATGTCACTTCATGGTTAATCAAGGAATCATTTTGGGACACATCGTCTCCAAAAAGGGCATTGAAGTTGATAAAGCCAAAATTGATGTCATCCAAACCCTTCCTTACCCAACGTGTGTTAGATAAGTGAGATCTTTCTTGGGTCATGTGGGATTCTATAGAATATTCATCAAAGATTTCTCCAAGATCACACGACCAATGTGCCTTCTTCTTCAAAAAGATATCGATTTTGACTTCAATGTTGCATGCCAAGAAGCCTTTGACAAACTTAAAGACTTGCTCACTTCCACACCAATAATCCAACCTCCAAATTGGGAGCTTCCATTTGAAATAATCTGTGATGCAAGCAATTTTGCTGTTGGAGCGGTCTTAGGTCAAAAAGAGGGCAAAGCATCACATGTCATCTACTATGCCTCCAAAACCTTGGATAATGCTCAAGCCAACTATTCCACCACCGAGAAGGAACTTCTGGTCATTGTATTCGCCTTGGAAAAATTCCAGCAATACCTTCTTGGGACAAAAGTAATTGTATATTCTGACCATGCCGCATTATAGTATCTCATGGCCAAGAAAGATGCCAAACCACGGATGATTCGTTGGATTCTTCTTTTACAAGAATTCGATCTTGAGATAAAGGATAAAAGTGGTGCCGAAAACCTAGTTGTGGATCACTTAAGTCGGTTGAATATTGGTGATTCTTCTTCTCCTATCCTAGATGAATTCCCGGATGAACACCTCTTTTATATGTCAAATTCCATTCCATGGTACGTGGATATTGTGAATTACTTGGTTACTAAAGAAATTCCACATGCATTTACCAAGCACCAAAAGGCCAAGTTGAAGAGTGATTCCAAATACTACGTATGGGACGACCCTTATCTTTGGAAACATTGTCCGGATCAACTAACACGGAGGTGTGTTCATCAAAATCAGGTCGAGTCAATTTTGAAGTTTTGCCATGAATATGCATGCGGAGGACATTTTGGTCAAAACAAAACCATGCGAAAGGTGCTTGAATGCGGACTCTCTTGGCCAACAATGTCAAGAGATACCTATCTATTTTGCAAGAGTTGTGATAGATGTCAAAGAACGGGTACCATATCCATGAGGCATGAGATGATTTAAAGCCCTATCCTTATTTGTGAAATCTTTGATGTGTGGGGAATCGACTTCATGGGCCCCTTCCCCCGTTTCTTTTGGTTATACTTATATACTCTTGGCGGTTAATTACGTTTCAAAGTGGGTTGAAGCAAAGGCTACACGTCATGATGATTCCAAAACTGTAATTTACTTCTTGAAGTCAAACATTTTCGCAAGATATGGTGTACCGAGAGCCTTGGTGAGTGATAGGGGCACTCATTTTTGCAATAAAATGATGGAAGCAATGACAAAGAGATATGGTGTCACACACCGGATATCAACCGCTTATCATCCATAAACAAATGGCCAAGCCGAAGTGTCAAATAGAGAAGTCAAACAAATTCTTGAAAATACCGTCAACACTACCCAAAAAGATTGGAGCTTGAAGTTAGAAGATGCTTTATGGGCGTATCGGACCGCCTACAAAACTCCAATTGGTATGTCTCCATTCCGCCTTGTCTATGGAAAATCTTGTCATTTACCGGTGGAATTGGAACACAAGGCATATTGGGCGGTTAAAAAGTGCAATTTCAATATTGAAGAAAGTGGAAAGCACCGAAAAATGCAACTTCAAGAAATCGAGGAGTTGAGAAACGAGTCTTACGAAAACGCAAGCATCTACAAAGATAAGACAAAAGCGTTTCATGAAAAGCACATCACTCGAAAGCACTTTATTCCGGGCCAAAAGTTTCTTCTTTATCATTCACGCTTAAAGCTATTCCCGGGAAAGTTGCGATCTCGATGGCACGGACCTTTTATTGTTATAAAAGTGTTTGATCATGGTGCAGTTGAAATTAAGAGTTTGGAAACAAATCAAATATTCAAAGTGAATGGACACCGCTTGAAACCATTTTATGAAGGCTTTGATACGGGAGAATTCGACAACATAACATTGGAAATCCCAAATTACAAAAGTTGATGGACGCGGGACTATGTCTTGGCAAAGACGTTAAATAAATGCAATGTAAATAAATAATGTCCATTTGAAGTTTTGGGTGTTTCTACACTTGAAGTTGTCATAAAAAATAAGCATATAGAAGCATTCCATTGATTTTGGTGAAGTTTGAAAAATTCCAAAAATTTGACTTTTGCGCGGGTACTCGCACAGCCGTTGCGCGACCGACCCCAGCCACGCAGGTCCCGAGTTCCAAAATTGCGCCAACATGGGGTGCTCTCTGATTGTTGCGCGCGGCCGGTACCCACCCTCGCAGATTTTTGCGCGGCCAAGAACAAAAATCATATTTTTTTTGTGCAGCCACCTAATTGAACCCAAATTGCCCATCCCACCCGGATAGCCGCCCCAAGCCCGCTCCATGCCCAATAACCCGACCCATTTATCACCCAACCTTATACCCCCCTCACCCGTCAGACCCCTTTCCACTCCTTTTGCCTCCCATCAACAAACAACCATCGATTCCGCCTCCACCATCGACTCCACCGTCCGCCGCCAACGCCAGTCGACAACGCCTCCGCCCAGCTTGTTCCACTGATCAGAGTTTCCGCTCCAGCGCCGTCGGCGACCCCATCCGCATCCAATTTTCGTCGCCGGAAAAGCGAAGCCTCGCTACTGTCACCTCTCCGCTACTCCCTTCGTCGGCGCTCCACCACCACCACCTTCCCCACTTAATTCCGACTAAACCCCACCCTTTTAACTCCGAAACCATCGCCGGCCGCCACCATTCTCAACCTCGCTAGAAAACCGAACAACCGTCGATCCCGTCACAACCTCCCATCCAATTCCAAAAATTCTTGGGGCATTATTAACCAAACACTCCACCACACACTGATCTACTCTTAATTTGGGAAAATCTTATCGCCGAAAAACCAAGCTCCGCCACCGGCCGCCGTCTGCCGTTGCCGCCGGCCGCCACCACCAATTTTGACCAAAAATTTCAAAATTTTTGCTTCTCACCGGAGATTCAAAAGACTTAATTTGTGGGCCAAAATTCAAGCTTGGGGTGCGGATTTTTGCGGATTTCTTTCGAACTTCAACACACGAAGTTGGTAATTCCTTTTAATTTATTGCATTCAATTTCTAATTTTACTAGACTTGTGCTATGCATTAGGTTAAATAGAATTAGTCTTAGCTTGCCTTGAATTAATTGAATTGAATTGCATTGTGCCAAATTGCCAATTTGGAATATTTCCCGGTTTTAATTATTTGATTTGATTGGATTGGTGTGAGGCGAGTGTGAGGGATAACTTTGCCCAAGTTTTTGTCTTTGCTAGGTTTATTCACAAGTACAATGGCACGGGACAAGACCATTCACGCATCTCATGGATCTTCTCGTGAAGCTCAATCCTCGGGGCCATCCAAGAAAATGTCCACCGACCATGTTGATCGTGATGGGAACCTTACCCTCACGAGTGCCCAAAGCCGAGAGTTCAAATCCAACCTTCAAAAGCGTGCAATCCACGCCACAAAATTTTACCACCACGATTCTATGGATCACCTCGGCCTTGACAACCACTTGCGACAACTATTTTTCAACATTGGTTGGCACGAGTTTCTCGATCTCTCTGCACGTACCTACAAGCAGCCCACAATCGAATTCCTCTCCACCTATGCCCGCAATGACACGATGAGGGTACTCACTTTCAAACTCCAGGGTCGGCAGCACCGACTCAAGTACAAAAAACTCAACAAGATCATGGGCACATATGACATCAACAACTCCGACATTTACAGCTACCAATGGACTCAATTCAAAAGCTTGCCCAAAGTAGACTTTTAGAACCAAATCACGAGCCTGCCCAAGTTCAATCCCAGTTGCCAAAAAGACCCCTTTTTCATCCATCCTTGCTGGAGAATTGCCCACCGGATCCTATCCACTTCTATCTTTGCTCGTCACGAGCCGGGGCAAATCAACACCGTTGAGTTGTATTTTCTCTATTGCATGTCGAGCCACCGTTGGTCTTTACCCGATTTCGCCACCATCTTTTTAGACAAATGTGACAGCCTCAGGACGAAGACCACTGGTGACATTTGTATTAGAGGTCTCATTACCCTCATTAGTTTGGGTATGGGCTTTCAATTTCCAGAATCTGAATATGTACCAGTGGATGATCCACCTATTTACCTTCTCGATTGCATTACTCTTGTGTCGATGGAATTACTTCTACCTCATCCTAATCTTCTTGGACATTTCTCTTGGCTAAACCATGTCAAGGACCCAATTTACATCTTACCCAATCCAAGTATCTCCACCTTCACCACCGATGACCCCGAAACATGGTTTTTGCCTCAAGACTTGCCAGATGATGATGACGCAGCCGCGGATGATGACATGCAGGTGGACCCTGACAATGCTGATAGCCCATTCGAGGCTGAAGACCATTATGATCTCCCAATCCGCCAGTTGCCTCCACTTCATCTAGGTCAAGCCTCCGGGTCACACTTTCAGCCCTCGAGAGAACACTCCTAGCCACAGCATGACTACCACTCATACCAGCAACCCAATGAGCCCGACCCTGCACACGAATTTCCTCTCGATATTTACAGCCAGCTTGCTTCCTTGCGCCTCCAGGGCAATAGAAACACCGCAGCCATCCATCGCATAGAGGAACGACAAGCACGCACCCACACTTACATGGAGGACCTATGGTATCATTTTTGGCCCGAGGGTGGTTATCCTCCTCGCGGGCCTCCTCCACCTTGATCCCGGTATGATCCTTCCTTACTCTCATCCTAAGCATTGAGGACAATGCTTAATTTTAAGCTTGGGGTGAGGTAATCTAATCTTTTATTTTTATTGCATTTAGGTTGTATATAGTTGCATTTAGAGTTAGTCGTTTAGGGCATTCATAAAAATTGCATAAAAAATTCAAAAAAAAAATATTGCATATTTTGTTTCTCTCTTTTCTAATTTTCATAATTTTCATACTTTTTAGATGCATTCTAGGTTAGGTTCATGCATTTTTGTTCTCTCTTGTCTTCTCATCCCTACAGGTACCATAGCGCCGAGTCATAAGTATTGAATCATAGATTGGTCCCGGGTCTTGATATGGAATTCCTTGTATTTGATGAATCGGACACATTTTGAGCCACACAGACCACTTTGAGACCGCTTGTGTGGGGGTCAGATGCAGGTAGCTTGATTAGGTCTAGGTGCAGAGGGATGTGGTTGGTCATGCCAATGTGTGCAGCAAAGACTAGCCCGATAAGGTATTTTGAAGACATTGAAGATATTGAAGACTCGCATCTTGGTTTTGGAGGGAGTACCCCTTAGTACTCCCGAGTCTCGTCCAAGCCTTGCTTAGTTAGATTCTCACCGCCTTTTTAGGATAGGTTATCATTTTTCTAAGGGTCTAGAGTAGATAGTTAGTTAGATTTTGTTTATCACACCTTGCATTGAGGTGCTTGATGAACTTTGAAGTGGGTCCCCCAATTCACATCTTTTGGGACCAAGTCTTTTCGGTAACACCCATTTTTGAGTCATTCCCCACCCTTTTTAGTTGATCTTGGCACATTGTCAATGATCATTAGGTGTTCATATTAGCCTCTATCTATCACTCAATTTTAACTATTGGAATCCTATGTTACTTGGTGAAATTCCTTAGACCTTCCAAGAAGCAACACAAAGAATGAAGAAATTTGAAAAAGTGAAGACAATAAGAGTCTCTAAAAGATGATTCACGAAAAGCAACAAAAACAAAGAAGAAAAATGAAGAAAAAGAGCAACACAAAAAGAAGAACAAGGTTCCAAGTTCAATATTTATGTTATATATCTAGTTTGCAAAAAAAAATGTCAAGCAGCGAATGTGATTGAAGACCCAATAACAGAAGTTCAAGATTGAAGATTTAGGTTGTTAGGTTTAGATTTAGGTTAAGTAGAGTTTTTATTAGTTTATTTTATTTTTTTGATTTTTGGTGAGAAAAGGCCCCGACGATGAGACGGTAGACTGTAAAGGACAGTACAAGGGAGAAGCCTCTGAAACCAGATGTTTGCCCGGAGGCCGTGCTGCAAAACCCTATTTCGTTATTATACACTTTGGCCTGACAAATGTAGGAATCATAGTGTGTGAAGAGGCGCCTTTCCTTCGTGCACTATGGTCTACATTGGTGATTTAAAGTGACCCCACTGGGCGCATCTCTGTTTCCTTTGTCTTGCACACCGCGACCGCATCCAGCCGTGATCTATTCGCCCATCAAGTGGTTAAGAATGTGGTTTATGGCTCTAAAGCGGGGAACATTTTGAAGATACGTAGGGTCCATTGAAGGACTAATTCTGACCATGTTGACTGATGTTGACCAAGTTCTATGGTATCTTTCTTTTTCCTTTTTAGATAGTTCATCCCGAGCTCATTTTTAGTCTTGTTCTAACTTAAGGACAAGTTAGGTTTAAGCTTGGGGTGATTTGATAGCTTATTTTATTTCCTTATTTTATTAGTTTATTTTTAGATTTTTAGATCTTTTTATCATTAATGCATTGTAATTTATTTATTTTTCTTTAGTATGGATCATACCGGGTGCTTGTTATGTTGCATGAGATATTTTGTTGGTTTTTCGGTGCTTGTTGCGGTTGCGGGTTGATTGGAGACGGGCTTAGTGGGCTCCCGAGGCATTATTAGGCTTGGCGGAATCAAAGAGGAAGAATTGGGCTTTGAAAGTTATTGGCTTGGATTATTTGGGCTTGTGAAGATGGATCATAAAATTCAAATTTTGGCTTGGAGCATCCATTTGGTGGCTAAATGATGATTGGTGCATTTCAAATTACATGGACAAGGAGGGGGACCAAAGGAATCTTTGGTAGTGGAAGGGTGGAGTGGCTTGGTGGACCAATAGCATTACAGCAACATTTGCGCGGGTAGAATTTTCGTCGCGCGAGTACCCGCGCAACTACCCAGTTTGGGCATTTTGGTCATTTGGCACACCATAACCCTTGGGGATCAGATCTAGAGGCTCATTCACGATTTTTCCACCACTGGAGACCTGCAAGAGGCGATTTTGGGAGCTAGAAACCATTTCCTTTCATCTTTCCAAATCTTAGGTAGTTTCTTTATGCAATTAGATTATTTTTCTTGTTACTTTGTTGCCATGAGTGGCTAATACTCTTATTTGGTTGACTTTGGCTGAAAACCAATGAATGTTTGTGGGTTTTGAAGGATTTATGTTGATTATCAATTTATTCCATGTTTATGATTCTAGTTTACTATTCTTATGCTTATTTGATGCTTTGATCATGAGCTTAGTATTTGATTAAGCAATGGTTGATTTGTTTCATTGATTTTGCATTGGATCATTGAATTTATCTAGAACAAAGACTTTATGATGGTAGAAATCATCTTTAGCTTATGAATCGTATCTCCTTTATGGATGTGTAAGCATTTGACATCCTCTAGGAATTGGGGATTCCTTCATTCCTAAGGCTAATTGATTTCATGGGATTAATTGCTTCAATTGACCCCTGATCTTAATTAAGAAAGTGTGTTGTGGGCTTCCCCAACCTCCATACTACCTATGAGAAATCTTGGCATATCATGCTTCATGATTGCTATAACCAATTTGGGATGAAGGATAAGCTTTGTATTAGATCCTAATGATAAACACACAAATGTTCATTGTGTTGAATTGCCTTAGTTAACCAATTATTCCCAACCTTTGAGCATCTCATCAACTTGCTTAATTGCAAGGTTTTTAGTTATTCAAATATTTTAGTTTTCAAGTAATAAAAAAAAACCTTTTAGTTTAATTGTAGTTAATTAGTTTAATTTCACTAGTTCTATTGAATTGCATTGGTGATTGAATACAACCATTTCCCCGATAATCGATACCCCTTTTTACCATTATATTACGTTTATTTAGCAATCAAAGGGTGTAATTTGCTTGGTGGGCTTAACATCCCATCAGCGCGTGTTTTTTTGTTTGAGACACGTTTTTTTCCCTTTTCTATGTATTTTCTAATCGGACATACAAGTATTGTGTTTTTTGTTAATTTTTTGTTATTAGTTGTTGATATAACATTTCTGAAAACTAGTTATATTTGATATAAATTTATATTTATGTGATAATCTAATTATAAATTAATATAAAATCGCCTTCTTACATCACACATTGAAAAACATCATGACTTGTCATGATTTGTTAAGTTTGAGGCTTGGCCTTGCGGTCAATGTCACGCCTCACGCCTTTTTGAAACTTGTTTTTATCAATATAGAGAAAAAAAAAATCTAAAAATGAAGACAAGTTGTTCTTACAACGAAAATCAGGAAAGCGGAATATTAGGTGCTAGTTTGCTTCAAGGGAAAAACAAAGCTAAACGCAATAGCTCAATAATATTAGTTATAAAACATGACATTTTCTTTCTATAGTTCACTGGACATCAAATGAATTTCGAAAAGCTAATTTACCATTAGAGCTTTTTTTGGGTCTCTATGGGTCCTTTTGTTTATTTTTGCTCAGGACCTAAATCATGTTTGGACCTGAAGTATATTTGTTATTGTTAAATATGCATATTAGGTCATGATTTATGCATGCATTATCTATCGTATCCATTGGGTAAGGATTGGGCTTAAATAACTGGGTCCAACATTGTTTCTTCTGAAGTATGGGTGTTATCTATAAAGATCCATGTAGACTTGACCCAGTCACCAGTTATTGGGAATCCGTGGTTCTGTTGAAATTATCTTCAAATTAAGATTTGGGGAAACTTGGCTTACGTTTATAAAGACCTGATGTGATAATAGTTAAAAATCACGGATTTAACAAACAGAAACACATTAAATAAAATTATTAAAAATTTATATATATGAACAGTAGAGTCACGAAACAGAAAATGTACTTGTTTTTTATTTACAGAGAACTGAAACATGAAAATATATGTAGATTGGGGTATGCATGTTGCAATATAGTATTATAAAACAAAAAATTGCTCAAAGTTTGTCTAGAAGATATAACAAACAATCAAGATCTAATGTTAATTACGACCAATCTCTTTGTGTTTCCTCCATGATGGGAAAGTTCTAAAAAAAAATTGTGATTTTTATAGAATTTTTCTCTAATTCCACAAACTCTGTCAAAATGTTATTTATAGGCTTAATGGTGGGACAATTTTAATTTATTGTCGATAACCAAATTGGAATTCGGAATATACTTTATATCATATTTTGCTCACACAAGTCTTTTCATTCTCTCTATATTACAAAAATTCAACACTTATTTCAACTAAAAAATGAAGCAAAACCCAAACACCATTCCATCAAACACAAACCCACAACAAAACACAACATCTCCGATTGGGTTCATGCAATATGAGAATTACATAAACCTACAAAATTTTCAAACCTAACCACAAATATCATTCCAAGGAAGGTATTTTAATCTCACCTCACCTCACCTCAAATGCAATTTCCTTCTTCACCCTACATTTAGCAAAATCTTTTTGGACAAAACTAAAATTTATTACAAAACATTTTCAATACTTTTTCTTCGATGCCTCAAACAACCATCCAACCACCACCTACATAACCACCACCAACACAACCATAGGTAGAAACGGAAGTAGGAGTTAGTATGAGAGAGAAAGGAAAAATGTTGTCATGGAAAATAAAGAACTTCTACAATGGTGGACACTGGAAGAGGAGTACACTTTGGCGGTAACATGATGTAGGACTTCAAAAAAGGAACATAAAGGAAATGATATGAGAAAAGTTGTTTTTTGAGAAGCGGTTCTTAAAAGATTTCACGCTATTTTAAAGAAAAATTCATATCGCAATATTGATATGCTTAGTAGCAAGTGGACTCAAATGAATCAAAGTTGCACCAGATTCAATGGTATCTACAACGAACTTGAGTCGGAAAAAGCAAAGTAGTACTAACAATTTCGATTTGTTTAAAGTTGCGAAAGAGCAATATCACATCGAAATGGTTCATGTTTTCGAGTTTAAAAAATGATGGAGGATGTTGAGGTACGTAAAAATCCAACATTGTCGGAGGTTCAATCGAAGAGGTCTCGAATTTCGAGTTCATTCGGCGTTTCCAACGCACGGACTAACATCCACCTCAATGCTGACACCGATGAGATTTTGGATGACATCGAAGAGATCTCCCCTCCACGACGACTGGTAGGACGCAACAAAGCGAAGCTCACTAAACGACATGGAAAAAAGAGCACAACATATGGCGGAAATCGAAGCGAAGTTCGACGCACACAATTTACTTGGAAAAGAACGAATGGATTTACAACGTGAGCACTTGAATTTCCTTCATAGACAAGCACGAGAAGAGAAGGAGCGACGCAAGCGAGCGAGAAGACATGTCAAACCAGTTGACAATTTGTAGGTACAACGAAGAGGGTTTGTCGCTCCAAGATATGAAAGTGTTTCTAATGATGAAGGAAATGATTTTGGGTAGTTATTTGGACAATTAGGACTATCTTTTATGTTTTTAGTTTTATCATATTTTTTTTTTCTTGTAATGATTTTTTAAGTTTTTTAATTTTTTGTTTAATTTAAAAGTTAGTTTTTATTTAAATAACATGTTTTATTAAATTATATCCGTTTTTATCATTATTAACAAATAAATCGAAAAAATAAAAATAAATTATGACATGTAAATTAATGGTTGTTATAGTATGGTGACCATTTCTATAGTAGTTTTATAATACAATGAGTGATACCGCATCTAAGATGACACCAAAGTGATATGATAACATGTTTCTTATATTTAATATTCTCATTGTTGTGTTCTTAAAAGCTAGGATGAAGATTATGTGTTTAATTTTTTTTTGTTATATAAACAATATATGTATGTTAAGCATGAAGATGTTAAATATAAGTAAATAAAAGCTTGGTCATTTTTATTACTTTATATATGTATTGTTTATTGATGAGAAAATGTTGATTTTTTTTTTAAGTTTATAGATAAATCATTTATTTTTAAATTTTAACCATATTAGTTTGTTGGGATATATACAGTAAAATCCCAATATTTTCATCAATTTGACAAGAAAGTCCTAAACTTTATTTTTTTGACAGTAAAGTCCAAATTACCGGCAGTTTTTGACACTTTTACCCTTTTTTCCCGGTTAGCCGGTAATTAGGACTTTTTTGTCAACAAAATAAAGTTTAGGACTTTCTTGTCAAATCGTTAATTAGGACTTTACTGTCAAAAAAATAAAGTTTAGGACTTTTTTGTCAAATCGTTGAAAATATTGGGACTTTAGTGTATATATAATTTTTTTGGTTAGAAATTTAATGATATGATACTCTTTAAGCATAAGAGTTATTGAAACCTTCTCTAATCAGCTAGATCCTATTGAAATCCTTTACGTTTGCTTATTGATAAATCGTTTTTTTAATCTCAACAAACAGACATTGAAAAAAATTGAGATAATCAAGAAAGAAAAAAAGAACCAGGGTTGTGTTGGCTTTTTGCAGTCTCAAAAATGGAGAAATTAGAAACCTAAAAAAACGAAATTGCCCTGGCTTTATACAAACACAAACAACACATGTCTAGTCAAAAGGATGTGAATGTGGAGAAAGGAAAGAATGACAATTTCGTTTTTTTTTTTTTTTTTGGTTTCTTATTTCTCCATTTTTGGAGTTGCAAAAAGTCAACACTACCCTAGAAGAACCAAAACGTTAAGGATTTCAATACGATCTAGCAGATTAGTGAAGATTTCAATAACCCTTATGCTTAAAGAGTATCATACCATTAAATTTCTAACCAAAAAAAGTTATATATACACTAAAGTCCCAATATTTTCAACGATTTGACAAAAAAGTCCTAAACTTTATTTTTTTGACAGTAAAGTCCTAATTGACGATTTGACAAGAAAGTCTTAAACTTTATTTTTTTGACAAAAAAATTCTAATTACCGGATAACTGGGAAAAAAGGGTAAAAGTGTCAAAAACTGCCGGTAATTTGGACTTTACTGTCAAAAAAATAAAGTTTAGGATTTTCTTGTCAAATCGATGAAAATATTGGGACTTTACTGTATATATCCCTAGTTTGTTTTTTAATATATTAAATTTTTTAGAACGACTAACATATTTACTCATATCTTACTCTTAAATCTACATATATTTTGTCTATCACGAGACCTTAACATTTGACCACTTGAGGAGTGTACATTTACAATATATTTGATATTGTTAGGTTACAAGAGTCTTGGTATAAAAATTCATTATTATTATACTTTTAACATTTAACTCTTTAATTTTTAACATAATTCATTTAGTATATTGTTTTAGATAGGCTGATGTATTTGAAACATAGTCAGTTTAATGTCACCACTCTTGAAATATCAATATAATACACTTAATTTATTAATACAAATGTAATGACATATATAGAGACCAAAAGTTTATGCGCCAACGATATGACAAGTTGATAAAAAAGATATTTCAGTCAAAGGTTAAGAATTTAAACACCGCTTGTAACTAGATGTGTTATATCTAAAGATTTCTAAATACTATTTTTTTTAATAAGTAGTTGATTTTTTAAATATAATATTAAATGTAAATAATAAATTGTCATGTCCTATTAACTAAACAATCCAAAATAAACAATTTTTTATAATTATAAAAACTTTTTTAAAAAATGCTTGAAATAACTAAAAATAACAATAGTTAACGGCGACCGTACATTAAAAACTATATTATCAACGTAAAAATAAAAACAACATTTCATATTCTAAATTATCATAAAGATAGGAATTCAAAAGTTGAAAAGAATTATTTTAAAATTAATTAATTATAATAATAGTTAAAAATATTAAATCAAATATTTTATTTTATTTTAGGGAAATCTTCAGAAAAATCTCAATATTTTAGAAATTTTTTTAATATAGTCATAAATTTATTTATTTTAATGGAAAAGTTCCGACTATTGAACTTTTTGAATAGAAAAGCCCAAGAAACCGGCTAACTTATTCACTTTAGCCATTTTTGACCGGTTAAGTAGGTCGTGAGACTAAATCGTTAATTTTTTCAAAATAATGAGATTTTTTCTATAAATTTCGTCAAAATTTGTATATAATGTATAAACATATTTTGTATGTATTTGTATCTTTTTTTTTTTTATGTATTTATGTATATTTTAAGTTTTTGTATGTATATGTTTATGTATTTTTAGGTACATATAAACATATTTTTATGTGTTATTTTATATGTATTACGTATTTATATTTACTTTTACGTATTTATGTATTTTTTTATGTTTTTTTATATAGATGTTGATGGTTTTTTTTTAAGTATTTTAAATGTATAAATGTATTTTTTTTACGTATTTATACGTATGTTTAAGTATTTTACATATTTTTTAATGTATTACGTATTTATATATTTTTTTTATGTATTTATGTATATTTTAAAGTTTTTTTTTATATCAATGTTTATATATTTCAAATGTACAAATTTATTATTTTTACTTATGTATTTTTTTTACTTCAAGTCGTGTTCACTATTTCATCCAATTTTCACAGCTTCTTTGAGTATATCTAGATGATTTTGCTACATACCCACATGTTTTAAGCTTTTCATATTCGCTTATCTTGAAATTAAACATCAGCCGAAAAAAAAATAATAACTTATGCACATACGAAAACTTGGGGTTCCGTTGACGACACATGAGACTCGTTAAGTTTTCATATGTGCGAAATTATTATTTTGTTTTTTAATTCGATGTTAATTTCAAGATAAGAGGATGGGAAAAGTTTAAAATATATAGATATATAGGAAAATCATCTAGACATACTCGAAGAAAGTGTGAGAATTAAATGAAATAGTGAAGACGATTTGAAATAAAAAAAATACATAAATACGTAAAAATAATACGGTCATACATAAAAAATACATAAACATCTATATATAAAACTTTTTAAAAAATTATATAAATATGTAAAAATACATATAAATACGTAATACATAAAAAAAATATGTAAAATACTTAAACATACATATAAATACGTAAAAAATACTTTTATACATTCAAAATACATAAACATCTATATAAAAAATTGAAGAAAAACATAAATACATATAAATAAGTAAAACACAAAAAATAACACATAAAAATACATTAAAAATATGTAAAATACTTTAATATATATATATATATATATATATATATATATATATATATATATATATATATATATATATATATATATATATATACATAAAAAAAATACGTTTATATATTTTAAATACATAAACATCTATATAAAAAACTTAAGAAGTACATAAATACGTAAAAATATATATATAAATACGTAATACACAAAAAAATAACACATAAAAATATATAAAATACTTAAAAATACATATAAATACGTAAACAAATATGTCTATATATTTAAAATACATAAAAGCACGTAAATATATACTTATAAAAACTTAAAAAATATATAAATACGTAAAAATAAATATAAATACGTTAAAAATACGTTTATACATTATACATAAATTTTGATGTAATCTGCAAAAAGATTTCATTTTTTTGAAAAAATTAATGATTTGATCTCATAACCTGCTGAATATGTCAAAAATGGTTAAATTGAATAAATTAATTTGTTTCTTGGGCTTTTCTATTCAAATGGTTAAATAGTCGGGACTTTTCTGTTAAAAAAAATAAATTTATAACTTTATTAAAAAATTTCTTAAAATATAGAAACTTTTCTAGAGATTTTCCGTAATTTTATTAATGAATAACTTAATGATATATGCCTTTAAAATGAGATTGTTCTTATATATATCTATCTAATAACAAATTATTGGAATTTGCTCTTGTTGTTGGCCTCTAGTACCTATTTTTTTTTATTATTTTTTCTTTTTGTATTTGGACCATCCTCACGTTTTGGTTTTATTATATTCTTTGTCCCTTGTAGATATAAAAAAGAGAATATTATATATATATATATATATATATATATATATATATATATATATATATATATATATATATATATAACAGCCCAATTTTAATAAAAATTTTAAACTTTTAATTTCATAACCTCAACCATAGTAAATATAAAAATCTCAATACATATCATATTATTTTGAAATTTCAGAGTATAAGGAGCTAAATGTGAAAACGCTGGAGAATGCATGTCACGTCATCAGGCCGAGCCCTTGCCCTTATAAATAGAAGTACCTGAAACATACAAGTAAATTGTAAGCACAAGCTTAGTAACTTTCTCAATCACACAAATCAAATAACCACATAATGTCATGCTCGTTCATATACATACAATTTGCTATGCACTCCCTTCATGGTCTTCAACGGAATGCCATGGGCTACTCCCATGGTCTTATATCCTCATGTCACGGGCTCCCCCATGGTCTTGACAAGTGTCATGGGCTCCCCCATGGTATTTACATAAGCCTCTACGTAAATCAAATAACATACCATTTCTCATATAATACAGCCATATCATATCGAATAATGGGTCGGCATTGGTGCCTTCGACCCATGAGTGTGGTGAGAAGACTCACCTCAAGTACTAACAGTAGCTGAATAGGTCCTGGCTCCGAGTATTAGCTCCACTTATTCCCTAAAAATAAGCAACTTCTTAGATTCAACATAAAACTTCAAACCCTAAAAGTCAACCTTGGTTAAAGTCAAAGTCAACACCTCGAGTTGACCCAACTCGTCGAGTTCCCGTGAAAGGCAGAATCGCGATATCATTATCTAGCTCGTCGAGTTTCCCTAAAACTCGTCGAGTTTCCCCCTTTATCCGACAAAATCGTGACAAACCCAAACCAACTCGCCGAGTTCCCTTACGAACTCCTCGAGTTCTCCAATCTACCAACCCACTTAATTCATAACCCATTTTTCTTGAATGCAAGGATTCCAAACCTCAAATCCCTTCCATAATGTTGTCTAGAAGGGTAAAGTTTCCAACTTTACCCTTAAGAACCAACCATAAGGCTTAAAACCCCAAACCCTAGTTCTTTAAAGAGGGTCTTGACCCATTAAGCCCCTAACTTCCATTACAATGTTCCAAAATACATATATGATGTCCCAAGGTGGACAAATCACGTAAAGTTTCCAACTTCACCTCCATGCATACTAGAAACACCCTCTAAGGTCCATTTTTCGATTCGTAATGGACATAATGCATGAATGGGACATGGAGGCCATTAAAGTTTACAACTTTAAGCCTCAAGAGGTCATGTGGGGGTCAGATATAATCCATCAACCCCTGAAAGCCTCTTCTATTTGGACAACTCAACCAAAGACCCAAAACCCAAGCTAAAACTTCAAGAAAAGAGATCTAATAAACTACATGCCAAGGTGACGACTTTATACCTCCAAGATGTAGCCTCTAATGAAGAGTTTCTGGATCCAGGGTCACTCCTTCAAGCTAGGTGCTTCCCTTTTCAAGATTCCTTGGAAGAACCACCAACAAACACTTTTTAAGCTCACACCACTCAATATGCAAGAATGAAATGATTCTAAGATTATCTATGGGCAAGGGAGGCTGGTAAGGAGGCCAGCCAAAGAAGTTAAGTCCTTTATATAGGCTGCAACACCCGAAAATTAGGGTTTTCACTTCCTGCGCCAACTCGTCGAGTTGGGTCATTAAAATGTGCGGACGGGGAAAACTCTACACAACGAGTTGGAGCCTCCCAACTCCTCGAGTTCCACTCAAGACTTGAAAATTAATGAATTTATTTCATTCCTGGACCAAGCGTTAATATATATATATA
Organism: Lactuca sativa; assembly: GCF_002870075.4. Taxonomy (NCBI): domain Eukaryota; kingdom Viridiplantae; phylum Streptophyta; class Magnoliopsida; order Asterales; family Asteraceae; genus Lactuca; species Lactuca sativa. The sequence goes on along the minus strand of NC_056630.2, from coordinate 96,968,458 downwards.
TATATATATATATATATATATGTGTGTGTGTGTGTGTGTGTGTGTGTATTAGATTTTCTTTTTCTATTGTTTTTATTATTACTTATAAAGTAAACAAAAAAAACTATGGCCCATCCTTCCCCCCTTTCTCTCTCTCTCTCTCTCTCTCTCTCTCTCTCTCTCTCCTATGACCCCTCCCCTTTTCATCCTTAACACATCTTGCATAGACCCTCACCTTATTTATGTAGACTACAATTGGTATATATATATATATATATATATATATATATATATATATATATATATATATATACAAAGTCATACATGAAGAACTTTACACCCCAACACCTCTATATATAGTGGGTTCATACCACTTGAAGAGGTGTGCTTGAGGGATGTAAAAGTGAGTGTGTAAGTGTGTGTTATTTATGTAGACTAGATCTAGATCCCTTTTTGTAACACCATACATATTCAATACATCCCTTGAACACCCAAATCACCATGTTTATTGCGCAAACTTTAATTCCGCATGCCAAACCATGTTCTTATGTCACTATAATTGGTATCAGAGCGGTTCTTCAAAGATCAACGTGATTTGTTGAAGAACGATTCTCGGTTTGGCAAAATTTGTCACAATTGGAGCATTTTTTGTGAGTCTCTCTCTATGATCTCTCTAAATTTCTTTGAATTCGTGCGTTACGTTTTTTATTTGTGATCGTTTGACTCGTTGGATCAAATTTTTCTTGAAAAAAACCCATTTGTTGTGATTCATTAATATTTCATTGATCAAGTCTCAATCCAATCCAATATTCGTGTATTTGATTCGATTCTCAAATTTTTACAATTGCTCATTTAAATTCAAATTTAATTCTAAATGTATTAAATCATATGTTTGCTCCTATTCATCAAATAATTTCGAAGCCCAATTTAATGAAAATCTGTTGATTACCAATTCATAAGCCCAATCCAAAAGTTTTAATCCTTTTCAGTTTATTGATCCAATTCATCTGTTTGGTTTCTATTCGTTTGATTGAGCCCAATCATTCATTTAAATGATCCGATCTATGTGAGTAAATCTGAAAGAAATACGATTCGGTAAAAAGTCTTGTTCGTCAGTGGATATGTACATACGCATCTTGTACTTGTACCATTGGTCTCTGTATCTACTTAATCAACTGATTTTGAAGTTCGATTTCATTTTCTTGAAGTTCGATTTTGTTGTAATCTTTCTGAAAAATCGATTAGAATTTCGTGTTAATCAGCACTTGTGAATCAATTCTATGTGTTGTGTTAAATCACAAAAATTGATTATGCTCAAGTCAAAGTGTAGACATTGTCAAATCAGTTCTTTGATTTTGATGAATACCGAACAAGAACTTTGAAATTTTGTGAAGAGCATGTGAAGAACAGTTGAGACAATCCTGTTTTGATCTCAAATTTGTTGTGAGAACCATTATTTTGGTCTTTGTCGATCTTTGATTTTGAAAAGCCAAACTCAGAAAAAGTCAAACTCGACTTCTATGAGTTGATTCGATGAATTGGATGTTAAAATCGTTTGATACAAGTTGAATATTGGTTGTGAATGTCGAAATATTAATTGATTTGGGATTCAATTTCGAAAATATGTTGGGTTATGTTGTTGATGTCGTACAGTATTAGAGTGAAGAAACGAACTGGGTCTCGGTCATTGCAGTAGATGGTTCGAGTGTTGTGTGTTGGCAAATGACGAACAGGAAAGAGTTTAATTTCAATGGTGATTGATTGGAATTTGACTTTGAAGAATGTTCGACACTTGCAATATATTTTGATTTTGGATTTCGAAATTGGCTCTTGATTTGGAACTGCAAGTTGATAGTTTGGACTGGAGAATGGAGGAGTGATACTGGAAAAACGAAGGCTTGAGAAATTTGATTTCGATGTATATGTTTATAAGAAGAAAACAAAATCAGTATGTTGAAATCGAATGGTTGATTTTGAGTTCGTTGTTGAGGTTTTGATTGAAAAGCGAAGCCATGGGTCTTAATGTTTTGATGTCACCGGAAACGAAATGGGTTATTGGATTTGAAGACTTCACTATGATCGATCGATGGTTGATATGAAAGTCAGTCGATATTGACGAATTGTTGGATTTTGGAATCAGTCAATGTTCAAGGTGAATGATTTCGTTAATTGGGTGGATGGTTTCGTTTTGGACTGAGAAGTTAATATCGATGAATTTGGAATCGATGGCTCATATTAAGGAAACGAAACTCTAATGGGTTCGTCTAATGAAAAGGAAAGAATTGGGTCAAGAAAATTGAACGAAGTTGTTGATGATTTGGAAGAATTGATTTCGTACGAAGGGGAGAGAGAAAATTTTGGGTGAAGATGATTTCGTACGAAGGGATGAAATTTCGTACGTTTGTATGAAGTTTCGTATGTTGTTGTGAATTTTGCATTTGATTGGGGAAGACGTAGTTTTGTACGAAGGGGAAAGAGAAAGTAAAAAGTTTCGTACGTTTCGTTTTCTTGATTTCGTTAATAAACAAAATTGGGGAAGGATTTGACAAAAGTTACGAAAATGGCCCCAGAAATTTTGCATGTTTGTCATATGACAATTTCGTATGATTGATCAATTTTCGTATGAATTAAAGGCAAATGGAAAAGTTTCGAATTCGACCCATGAACCTTCGAATATTTGACATTTCGAAAATTAACTCAAGTTTCGAATGTTTGACACTTTTCACCCAATTTCGAAAATTATTTGAAGCTTCGTATGTTTGGGGTGATTCTTCATATGATTTGAGCATAAAGGGCAGAATTTTCAAAAATAGCCCCTGATGTTTCGAATGTTTGGCAGTTTGTACCCAAAATCGAAAAATGATTGTTTTTGTTGAAAATTGAAGAAAGTGCATTTCAAGCCCCTGTAGTTGTGCAAATTGACGCTTTCTACCTAGCTTTGGAAAAGGGGCAGAGTTTTGCATACTTTGCTGTTTTGGGCGCACCGTGTAACATCCCGAAATAGCGAGAGTAGAGTTGAAGGGCCAAAAGTGTTAATTGGGAAAGAGTGACTCGGCGAGTCCATGGATGGACTCGGCGAGTAGAGTCGCGGGTTGACCGCGTGTTAAGTAGCCGACTCGGCGAGTCGATGAGATGGACTCGGCGAGTAGGCGCTGGGTGGAGAAAACCCTAATTCTCGGGGTTGAGCCCTATATAAGGAACATTATGTTCCTTCCCCAGCCCCTTTACTTCCCTCTTGAGTTCTAGAAACCCTAAATCGCAGAGGAGCTCCATTGTTGAGTGGATTGAAGCTTGGAGAAGTAATCTTTGAAGGAATTGGTGGGAATTGAAGGCTTGGGGGCAAAGGGCTTTGCTTGGAATCAACTTCATTGTAGTTGGGGGCGTCCATTGGAGGTAATATCTCGTTCTTGGTCTGATTGTATGTTGTTTCGTCAATTTGGGGTTTGTGGGATCTTGTCTAAGGGTGTAAATGGAAGTCTAGAGGGTAGATCTGAGGTTGCTACCTCAGATCTGGAAGGGAGGAGAATCAGAGAGCATGAAAGTCCCTGTGTTGGAGTGTTTAGTGAAGCTTGCAAGTCCCAAACCCTAATTATGAGTGAATATGGCTTAGATCTCTATGGATTCACGTAAAGATTGCCACTTTACGTGATGGATGAGTTGTAGGAGGTTGGATCTATGTTTTGGATCATTTGCATGGCCTGGAATGCTTCCGAATGGATTCAGATTGGTAGTACTCGGCGAGTCACATGGGTGAACTCGACGAGTTGCTTGAAGATGAACTGGGACTCGACGAGTTGGAAGAACAACTCGGCGAGTCGGATGAAGGTAGCCTTGAACTCGGCGAGTTGTATGAACAACTCGGCGAGTAGGTTGATGATAGCCTTGGACTCGGCGAGTCTGTTCTTGGACTCGGCGAGTCTTGTCGAAGATTTTCGATATTCTCTGGTTGAGTCGAGAATCGGTGAGCCAAGGGATGACTCGGTGATTTGTGTGCGAGTGGTCTCTGAGTTGTTGGATTCGGCGAGTCTCGGGGCGACTCGGCGAGTTAGGTCGCGGATGGAGTGAAGTCTGAGTATGGGAACTCGGCGAGTCATAGGGTTGACTCGGCGAGTAGGGTCAGTCAGGAGTTGACTTTGACCTTGTCTTTGTCCAAGATTGACCAATGGTGTCCAGGGGCATTTTGGTAATTATTGTTTGTTGTTTTGGGTTCAGCGTATTGGTGGTTGACCAGTGGTGGAGATCGTATCAGTGATCAGAGTAGCTTGGATTATCTGTTCAGTCGGCAACTTCGAGGTGAGTTATCCTCACTATATCAACGGGGTCTAAGGCACCAAGGCTGGCCCTTATCGGATTGAGATCCGGGTAGTTGTTTTTATGCTACTGCTTTATCATGTTGCATCCTGTGTGTTAGGATGGTATATGCTAGAGACCTGATTGAGATCGGTAACCAGAGAGATAGGGAGATGCTATGTTAGTGACCTGTTAGGTCGGTATCCTGGTTAGGATAGTGGCATGTTATATGATTTGTTGATCTGCTTGTTATCTGTGAATTGTTAGATGATTGTATGTATATGTGCACATGGATGTTGGACTGGAGTTGGGTTGAGGCGGGTCCTGCTGTGTGCAGTAGGCCAAGATACTCAGGGCGGACCGGTTGTCCCGTAGGCCCACCGAGCGGTCCGGATAGGCTGTAGGTCCCGGTAGGGGCGGACCAGACGTGCCAAAGGCTCGGAGAGTGGACCAGACAGACTGAAGGCCCGATACGGGCGGACCAGTCATACTGTAGACTCAGAGAGTGGACCATGTGGATTGAAGGCCCTGGAACGGGCGGACCAATCACACTGCAGACTCGATGGATGTGGATGGACTCATAGGGTGGACCATGTGGACTGTTGGCCGGTGCGGCGGACCAGTCACACAGTAGACCCGGAGAGCTTGGCTGTTCTATGATCGGATATGTTATGGCATGTTATGCGTGTATGGTATTTGTGGTTGGTATTTTGGGGGGTATCTCACTAAGCTTTCGGGCTTACAGTTGTGGTTTCATGTTTTTCAGGTTCTTCAGGAGATCGTGGCAAGGCGAAGGCGTGATCGTACCGCTCCTCATAATTTTGTGGTGTTATGATTCTGGGAATACGATAAATATTTTGTATTGAAAACCTTTTTGTAAAGAATTATTGGAATTGAGATGTTTTTGAAAAATTTAAAATTTCTTGTGTTTTTCGGTCGTTACAAGTTGGTATCAGAGCCTTGGTTTGAGTGAATTGGAGAAACACTCGTGTGACTCCAGTCTCAAATCGAGGAGAGTTTTTGAAAGAGTAATTAAAAACGGTTTTCAAAAATGAGTAAAGGAGGACGCGGAGGTACGATCAGCCGGAGCCAGTAAGTAACCCCAAAATACCATGCATGTTATTTGTTTTTGAGCTTTGATAGAACAGCATGCTAGTGTTAGGCTAGGGATCTTCAGGATTTCATGATATGTTGCCTGATTTGTGATGCCTGTAGCCTAGGGTCCCTTATAGGAGATTCTCAGTGTTTCTCTAGTGGTGAGGGTTGATTATTGTTATGCTTGTTCTCTAGGGTATTGTGGTAGTACTTCATACAAATGTGGGTAGGTGTGGAAGGTAGTATGGGCCCGTACTACTGAAAGCACAGGACCCATACGCGTATCAGGGAAACCATGATCTCTAGGGTGGGTTGAGAGAGAGTTGGATCCCAGGGTGTGGGAAGAGTCTGAGATTTTGTGTGGTGTTTCCTTTCAGTATGGAGATTCTGAGGCATGATGAGAGTGGATCCGGGTCAGGATCGGGAGCTGGAGAGAGGGTTCCGGGCGAATCGGTGCCGCCCGAGATTGTCGGTCAGATGAGCACGAGCGAGTTGGACGCGAGGATTCGTGAGATCCTGCGTGAGGAGATTGCGGAGTTGTTCCGGGCTGAGTTGCCAGAGCTGTTTGGGTCGATTAAGACCGCCATGGTTGAGTATTTTGATGAGCATTATGCGGCTCTCACCGAGACGGCTACCGCGGCGGCTACAGCAGCTGTAGCAGCGGCAGGGGGAGGAGCTAGTCGGGGTTTTCAGTATCGGGACATCGATAGGACGAAGCCTCCCACATTCGATGGAGTTCAGGACCCGATTGTTGCCATGAGGTGGTTGTCCGACGTGGAGGGATGTTTCTTCACGTGTTCATGCCCTGCTGATCATAGGGTGAGGTGTGCTCTGAACCTGTTGAGGCTCGGGGTGAAGGATTGGTGGAGGTTGACCACGGGGTCATTTTCGGAGGCGCAGAGGGCTGCGGTTTCATGGGATCAGTTCAGAGAAATGTTCAGTACTCGTTATGTTCCGCAGGTTGAGGGGGAGAGATTGGCTCAGGAGTTCCTTCAGCTGAAGCAGGACTCAGAGTCGGTGACTGAGATCACCAGGATGTTCACTGAGAGGGCGATGTTTTGCCTAGAGTTCGCTTCAGAGCAGGCTCAGATGTCTCGATATCTGAGCATGCTCAAGAGGGATATCAGACAGTTTGTGTCTACGCAGAGGTGCGAGACCTTGTTGGAGTTGCAGGAGGCCGCTAGGCGGCGTGAGTTAGAGATTGAGTTGCAGATGCGTGAGTTGAGGCAGGCTCCGGTGCAGTCGCAGCCGGCTCCGAAACAGTCCAAGACCGTTGATGTTAGAATGGGGGATTCGAGCAGCCACACTTGTGGGAAGTGTGGGAAGGGTCACACCGGGGTTTGTAGGACCGGTGGTGCATGCCGCAAGTGCGGAAGGGATGGGCACTATGTGAGGGATTGTCGGCAGTCAGCGTCAGTTTGGGATTTGAGGATCTGCTATCATTGTCATCAGGTTGGACATTTGAGGGCCAATTGTCCACGGTTTGCTGCTGGGTCGGTGCAGGCTCCAGCACCGGCCACTTTGAGGATCACAGGTGGAGGTCAGGGTGGAGCGGAGCCCCCAAGGGCTTAGGGTCGTGTTTTTCAGCTTGTTGCAGAGGAGGTCAGGGCAGTGCCAGAGACAGCTGCGGGTATGTTTCTTTCTTGTTGTCTTGTTATCTTGTGATTATTGTGGTGTAATGTTCATGAGCCGATAATTGTTTGGTTTTCGTTGTGATATTCTTCGTTTTGCGGGTTGTGGGTTGGGTTATGAATTTGTGTTTTGGGTTTTCGTCTTGGTATCCGTTGCTCCCTGAGGGTTTGATATGATTATGGTTAGTGTTTTGGTGCTTTCGTTGGTTATCATTCGTAAGGGTTGTTAGTGGAGATGCGGCATTGGGTTATACGTCAGGTAGCATCTTCGTTCGTGGAAGGGATAATTGGAGATCGGATTCTCCTTGAGCGGATTGATCAGTGAGGAGATGTCGTTTGCTAAGGGTTGTTTATGCTTGTGGAAGCGGCCCGTGTGTAAGTGGTCTTTTGGTTCAGGGTTGTTTTGGAAGGTCGTTGATGGCGGTTGGCGGGTGTTAGTCAGTGCTATGGTGGGGGGAGAATTGGAGAATTCTCCGGGAGATCGATGAGTATCTGAGGGTGCTTAGCTGTTGGGATTCAGCAGTGTTCTGTCAGCCCTGAGTATAGGCTGATAGGAGCGAGTGTCGGGCATGCGGGGCGGGATACAGACCTAGGGCATTGGTTATGGAGGCCTGGAAGCAGGCCGGGATCGAGTATGTCGATGGAGTTAGAGTTCGGAACCCCTAGAGGGCTAGAACGGTATGCATGAGAGGAATCCTGAGGGGGGATAGCATGGACTGTTGGTTGATAGTGAGCGGCCCAGATAGACTGAAGGCCGGAAGGCGTACCAGTTAGACCGAAGGCTCGAAGAATGGTCCAGCCAAACTGAAGGCTCTGTGAGCGGTCCAGATTGGCTGAAGGTTCTGAGAGAGTGGTCCAGATGGACTGAAGGCCTGATGAGGCGGTCCAGTCATGCTGAAGACTCTGCGGGTATTGTTGGATCAGTTTGAGATTGCTGATTGTGTATGTTGCAGTGTGATTGCATTGGAAGGTCTGGCCCCGGGTAGTGATTTTGATGAGTCGAGGGAATGCATGTGATCGAGAGCCCTGCAATGAGAGCCAGAGTATGTGAATCGCGGTTACGCAATAAGGGTGGTGTCGCGTGGGGCGAGCACCGGGCACGCGTTGGAGTGGCAATGTGGCCAAGTGGATTCCTTGGAAAAGGAAGAGAGAAAGGTGTGTAACTCCGAAGGGAGTGCAAGTTCACGAAAGTGAAAGCTGCAGAGCAGAGTTATGATTAGAGTATTCCGAGTATGATTTTGGGCATCGTGTTCGCGGCAGTGAAGTAGGAGCTCATCCGGTTTGGGTTGTCTGATGAGGTTGCGGAAGGAATTCCGCAGGTGTAGAGGCCAGAGGCTTGAAAAGGATGCAGGGGGAGAGTCCTGGACTCTCAGTATGAATCTGTTCAGGGTATTGGTTATTTATTAGTGGTTCATCCTGGGGGATGTTTGAGGGTGTCGTCAGTGTGTCGGGTTTTCCAAACCTGAGGATACTGGAGCTAGTTCAGCATGTGTATGTGTTTGTAAGAGGAGGACTCGTGGGAGTGCTCTGAGATAGAGAATGGATTTTCCGTCGTCACGGAATGGATAGAGTGGGATTCGGATCGGGGATCCGATGGTTCATGGTTTTCTAGCCATTATGAGTCGAGTGATGGTTGGGGTTTGGAGCAGTGTTACATTATGGGTAATTCTCAAGGGTTAAGTGAAGTTATTAGAGGGTGAATCCGGTGCCCTATTTGAGACAGTGGTCAGGACACCGTGAGGGAAGGAAAGTGTGTTCGAGTTTCGTTTGGGTATGCCTTGTGGGACCTGGTCTGGTTGGGTCCAGGTGGCGCGTTGTGGGAGTATCCTTGGAGTTGAGCTGCTATAGGCTTCGAGGGCGAAGCCTAATATAAGTGGGGGAGAATTGTAACATCCCGAAATAGCGAGAGTAAAGTTGAAGGGCCAAAAGTGTTAATTGGGAAAGAGTGACTCGGCGAGTCCATGGATGGACTCGGCGAGTAGAGTCGCGGGTTGACCGCGTGTTAAGTAGCCGACTCGGCGAGTCGATGAGATGGACTCGGCGAGTAGGCGCTGGGTGGAGAAAACCCTAATTCTCGGGGTTGAGCCCTATATAAGGAACATTATGTTCCTTCCCCAGCCCCTTTACTTCCCTCTTGAGTTCTAGAAACCCTAAATCGCAGAGGAGCTCCATTGTTGAGTGGATTGAAGCTTGGAGAAGTAATCTTTGAAGGAATTGGTGGAAATTGAAGGCGTGGGGGCAAAGGGCTTTGCTTGGAATCAACTTCATTGTAGTTGGGGGCGTCCATTGGAGGTAATATCTCATTATTGGTCTGATTGTATGTTGTTTCGTCAATTTGGGGTTTGTGGGATCTTGTCTAAGGGTGTAAATGGAAGTCTAGAGGGTAGATCTGAGGTTGCTACCTCAGATCTGGAAGGGAGGAGAATCAGAGAGCATGAAAGTCCCTGTGTTGGAGTGTTTAGTGAAGCTTGCAAGTCCCAAACCCTAATTATGAGTGAATATGGCTTAGATCTCTATGGATTCACGTAAAGATTGCCACTTTACGTGATGGATGAGTTGTAGGAGGTTGGATCTATGTTTTGGATCATTTTCATGGCCTGGAATGCCTCCGAATGGATTCAGATTAGTGGTACTCGGCGAGTCACATGGGTGAACTCGACGAGTTGCTTGAAGATGAACTGGGACTCGACGAGTTGGAAGAACAACTCGGCGAGTCGGATGAAGGTAGCCTTGAACTCGGCGAGTTGTATGAACAACTCGGCGAGTAGGTTGATGATAGCCTTGGACTCGGCGAGTCAGTTCTTGGACTCGGCGAGTCTTGTCGAAGAGTTCCGATATTCTCTGGTTGAGTCGAGAATCGGTGAGCCAAGGGATGACTCGGTGAGTTGTGTACGAGTGGTCTCTGAGTTGTTGGACTCGGCGAGTCTCGGGGCGACTCGGCGAGTTAGGTCGCGGATGGAGTGAAGTCTGAGTATGGGAACTCGGCGAGTCATAGGGTTGACTCGGCGAGTAGGGTCAGTCAGGAGTTGACTTTGACCTTGTCTTTTTCCAAGATTGACCAATGGTGTCCAGGGGCATTTTGGTAATTATTGTTTGTTGTTTTGGGTTCAGCGCATTGGTGGTTGACCAGTGGTGGAGATCGTATCAGTGATCAGAGTAGCTTGGATTATCTGTTCAGTCGGCAGCTTCGAGGTGAGTTATCCTCACTATATCAACGGGGTCTAAGGCACCAAGGCCGGCCCTTATCGGATTGAGATCCGGGTAGTTGTTTTTATGCTACTGCTTTATCATGTTGCATCCTGTGTGTTAGAATGGTATATGCTAGAGACCTGATTGAGATCGGTAACCAGAGAGATAGGGAGATGCTATGTTAGTGACCTGTTAGGTCGGTATCCTGGTTAGGATAGTGGCATGTTATATGATTTGTTGATCTGCTTGTTATCTGTGAATTGTTAGATGATTGTATGTATATGTGCACATGGATGTTGGACTGGAGTTGGGTTGAGGCGGGTCCTGCTGTGTGCAGTAGGCCAAGATACCCAGGGCGGACCGGTTGTCCCGTAGGCCCACCGAGCGGTCCGGATAGGCTGTAGGTCCCGGTAGGGGCGGACCAGACGTGCCGAAGGCTCGGAGAGTGGACCAGACAGACTGAAGGACCGATGCGGGCGGACCAGTCATACTGTAGACTCAGAGAGTGGACCATGTGGATTGAAGGCCCTGGAACGGGCGGACCAATCACACTGCAGACTCGATGGATGTGGATGGACTCATAGGGTGGACCATGTGGACTGTTGGCCGGTGCGGCGGACCAGTCACACAGTAGACCCGGAGAGCTTGGCTGTTCTATGATCGGATATGTTATGGCATGTTATGCGTGTATGGTATTTGTGGTTGGTATTTTGGGGGGTATCTCACTAAGCTTTCGGGCTTACAGTTGTGGTTTCATGTTTTTCAGGTTCTTCAGGAGATCGTGGCAAGGCGAAGGCGTGATCGTACCGCTCCTCATAATTTTGTGGTGTTATGATTCTGGGAATACGATAAATATTTTGTATTGAAAACCTTTTTGTAAAGAATTATCGGAATTGAGATGTTTTTGAAAAATTTAAAATTTCTTGTGTTTTTCGGTCGTTACAAGTTGGTATCAGAGCCTTGGTTTGAGTGAATTGGAGAAACACTCGTGTGACTCCAGTCTCAAATCGAGGAGAGTTTTTGAAAGAGTAATTAAAAACGGTTTTCAAAAATGAGTAAAGGAGGACGCGGAGGTACGATCAGCCGGAGCCAGTAAGTAACCCCAAAATACCATGCATGTTATTTGTTTTTGAGCTTTGATAGAACAACATGCTAGTGTTAGGCTAGGGATCTTCAGGATTTCATGATATGTTGCCTGATTTGTGATGCCTGTAGCCTAGGGTCCCTTATAGGAGATTCTCAGTGTTTCTCTAGTGGTGAGGGTTGATTATTGTTATGCTTGTTCTCTAGGGTATTGTGGTAGTACTTCATACAAATGTGGGTAGGTGTGGAAGGTAGTATGGGCCCGTACTACTGAAAGCACAGGACCCATACGCGTATCAGGGAAACCATGATCTCTAGGGTGGGTTGAGAGAGAGTTGGATCCCAGGGTGTGGGAAGAGTCTGAGATTTTGTGTGGTGTTTCCTTTCAGTATGGAGATTCTGAGGCATGATGAGAGTGGATCCGGGTCAGGATCGGGAGCTGGAGAGAGGGTTCCGGGCGAATCGGTGCCGCCCGAGATTGTTGGTCAGATGAGCACGAGCGAGTTGGACGCGAGGATTCATGAGATCCTGCGTGAGGAGATTGCGGAGTTGTTCCGGGCTGAGTTGCCAGAGCTGTTTGGGTCGATTAAGACCGCCATGGTTGAGTATTTTGATGAGCGTTATGCGGCTCTCACCGAGACAGCTACCGCGGCGGCTACAGCAGCTGTAGCAGCGGCAGGGGGAGGAGCTAGTCGGGGTTTTCAGTATCGGGACATCGATAGGACGAAGCCTCCCAGATTCGATGGAGTTCAGGACCCGATTGTTGCCATGAGGTGGTTGTCCGACGTGGAGGGATGTTTCTTCACGTGTTCATGCCCTGCTGATCATAGGGTGAGGTGTGCTCTGAACCTGTTGAGGCTCGGGGCGAAGGATTGGTGGAGGTTGACCACAGGTTCATTTTCGGAGGCGCAGAGGGCTGCGGTTTCATGGGATCAGTTCAGAGAAATGTTCAGTACTCGTTATGTTCCGCATGTTGAGAGGGAGAGATTGGCTCAGGAGTTCCTTGAGCTGAAGCAGGACTCAGAGTCGGTGACTGAGATCACCAGGATGTTCATTGAGAGGGCGATGTTTTGCCTAGAGTTCGCTTCAGAGCAGGCTCAGATGTCTCGATATCTGAGCATGCTCAAGAGGGATATCAGACAGTTTGTGTCTACGCAGAGGTGCGAGACCTTGTTGGAGTTGCAGGAGGCCGCTAGGCGGCGTGAGTTAGAGATTGAGTTGCAGATGCGTGAGTTGAGGCAGGCTCCGGTGCAGTCGCAGCCGGCTCCGAAACAGTCCAAGACCGTTGATGTTAGAATGGGGGATTCGAGCAGCCACACTTGTGGGAAGTGTGGGAAGGGTCACACCGGGGTTTGTAGGACCGGTGGTGCATGCCGCAAGTGCGGAAGGGATGGGCACTATGTGAGGGATTGTCGGCAGTCAGCGTCAGTTTGGGATTTGAGGATCTGCTATCATTGTCATCAGGTTGGACATTTGAGGGCCAACTGTCCACGGTTTGCTGCTGGGTCGGTGCAGGCTCTAGCACCGGCCACTTTGAGGATCACAGGTGGAGGTCAGGGTGGAGCGGAGCCCCCAAGGGCTCAGGGTCGTGTTTTTCAGCTTGTTGCAGAGGAGGTCAGGGCAGTGCCAGAGACAGCTGCGGGTATGTTTCTTACTTGTTGTCTTGTTATCTTGTGATTATTGTGGTGTAATGTTCATGAGCCGATAATTGTTTGGTTTTCGTTGTGATATTCTTCGTTTTGCGGGTTGTGGGTTGGGTTATGAATTTGTGTTTTGGGTTTTCGTCTTGGTATCCGTTGCTCCCTGAGGGTTTGATATAATTATGGTTAGTGTTTTGGTGCTTTCGTTGGTTATCATTCGTAAGGGTTGTTAGTGGAGATGCGGCATTGGGTTATACGTCAGGTAGCATCTTCGTTCGTGGAAGGGATAATTGGAGATCGGATTCTCCTTGAGCGGATTGATCAGTGAGGAGATGTCGTTTGCTAAGGGTTGTTTATGCTTGTGGAAGCGGCCCGTGTGTAAGTGGTCTTTTGGTGCAGGGTTGTTTTGGAAGGTCGTTGATGGCGGTTGGCGGGTGTTAGTCATTGCTATGGTGGGGGGAGAATTAGAGAATTCTCCGGGAGATCGATGAGTATCTGAGGGTGCTTAGCTGTTGGGATTCAGCAGTGTTCTGTCAGCCCTGAGTATAGGCTGATAGGAGCGAGTGTCGGGCATGCGGGGCGGGATACAGACCTAGGGCATTGGTTATGGAGGCCTGGAAGCAGGCCGGGATCGAGTATGTCGATGGAGTTAGAGTTCGGAACCCCTAGAGGGCTAGAACGGTATGCATGAGAGGAATCCTGAGGGGGGATAGCATGAAATGTTGGTTGATAGTGAGCGGCCCAGATAGACTGAAGGCCGGAAGGCGTACCAGTTAGACCGAAGGCTCGAAGAATGGTCCAGCCAAACTGAAGGCTCTGTGAGCGGTCCAGATTGGCTGAAGGTTCTGAGAGAGTGGTCCAGATGGACTGAAGGCCTGATGAGGCGGTCCAGTCATGCTGAAGACTCTGCGGGTATTGTTGGATCAGTTTGAGATTGCTGATTGTGTATGTTGCAGTGTGATTGCATTGGAAGGTCTGGCCCCGGGTAGTGATTTTGATGAGTCGAGGGAATGCATGGGATCGAGAGCCCTGCAATGAGAGCCAGAGTATGTGAATCGCGGTTACGCAATAAGGGTGGTGTCGCGTGGGGCGAGCACCGGGCACGCGTTGGAGTGGCAATGTGGCCAAGTGGATTCCTTGGAAAAGGAAGAGAGAAAGGTGTGTAACTCCGAAGGGAGTGCAAGTTCACAAAAGTGAAAGCTGCAGAGCAGAGTTATGATTAGAGTATTCCGAGTATGATTTTGGGCATCGTGTTCGCAGCAGTGAAGTAGGAGCTCATCCGGTTTGGGATGTCTGCTGAGGTTGCGGAAGGAATTCCGCAGGTGTAGAGGCCAGAGGCTTGAAAAGGATGCAGGGGGAGAGTCCTGGACTCTCAGTATGAATCTGTTCAGGGTATTGGTTATGTATTAGTGGTTCATCCTGGGGGATGTTTGAGGGTGTCGTCAGTGTGTCGGGTTTTCCAAACCTGAGGATACTGGAGCTAGTTCAGCATGTGTATGTGTTTGTAAGAGGAGGACTCGTGGGAGTGCTCTGAGATAGAGAATGGATTTTCCGTCGTCACGGAATGGATAGAGTGGGATTCGGATCGGGGATCCGATGGTTCATGGTTTTCTAGCCATTATGAGTCGAGTGATGGTTGGGGTTTGGAGCAGTGTTATATTATGGGTAATTCTCAAGGGTTAAGTGAAGTTATTAGAGGGTGAATCCGGTGCCCTATTTGAGACGGTGGTCAGGACACCGTGAGGGAAGGAAAGTGTGTTCGAGTTTCGTTTGGGTATGCCTTGTGGGACCTGGTCTGGTTGGGTCCAGGTGGCGCGTTGTGGGAGTATCCTTGGAGTTGAGCTGCTATAGGCTTCGAGGGCGAAGCCTAATATAAGTGGGGGAGAATTGTAACATCCCGAAATAGCGAGAGTAGAGTTGAAGGGCCAAAAGTGTTAATTGGGAAAGAGTGACTCGGCGAGTCCATGGATGGACTCGGCGAGTAGAGTCGCGGCTTGACCGCGTGTTAAGTAGCCGACTCGGCGAGTCGATGAGATGGACTTGGCGAGTAGGCGCTGGGTGGAGAAAACCCTGATTCTCGGGGTTGAGCCCTATATAAGGAACATTATGTTCCTTCCCCAGCCCCTTTACTTCCCTCTTGAGTTCTAGAAACCCTAAATCGTAGAGGAGCTCCATTGTTGAGTGGATTGAAGCTTGGAGAAGTAATCTTTGAAGGAATTGGTGGGAATTGAAGGCTTGGGGGCAAAGGGCTTTGCTTGGAATCAACTTCATTGTAGTTGGGGGCGTCCATTGGAGGTAATATCTCGTTCTTGGTCTGATTGTATGTTGTTTCGTCAATTTGGGGTTTGTGGGATCTTGTCTAAGGGTGTAAATGGAAGTCTAGAGGGTAGATCTGAGGTTGCTACCTCAGATCTGGAAGGGAGGAGAATCAGAGAGCATGAAAGTCCCTGTGTTGGAGTGTTTAGTGAAGCTTGCAAGTCCCAAACCCTAATTATGAGTGAATATGGCTTAGATCTCTATGGATTCACGTAAAGATTGCCACTTTACGTGATGGATGAGTTGTAGGAGGTTGGATCTATGTTTTGGATCATTTGCATGGCCTGGAATGCCTCCGAATGGATTCAGATTAGTGGTACTCGGCGAGTCACATGGGTGAACTCGACGAGTTGCTTGAAGATGAACTGGGACTCGACGAGTTGGAAGAACAACTCGGCGAGTCGGATGAAGGTAGCCTTGAACTCGGCGAGTTGTATGAACAACTCGGCGAGTAGGTTGATGATAGCCTTGGACTCGGCGAGTCTGTTCTTGGACTCGGCGAGTCTTGTCGAAGAGTTCCGATATTCTCTGGTTGAGTCGAGAATCGGTGAGCCAAGGGATGACTCGGTGAGTTGTGTGCGAGTGGTCTCTGAGTTGTTGGGCTCGGCGAGTCTCGGGGCGACTCGGCGAGTTAGGTCGCGGATGGAGTGAAGTCTGAGTATGGGAACTCGGCGAGTCATAGGGTTGACTCGGCGAGTAGGGTCAGTCAGGAGTTGACTTTGACCTTGTCTTTGTCCAAGATTGACCAATGGTGTCCAGGGGCATTTTGGTAATTATTGTTTGTTGTTTTGGGTTCAGCGCATTGGTGGTTGACCAGTGGTGGAGATCGTATCAGTGATCAGAGTAGCTTGGATTATCTGTTCAGTCGGCAGCTTCGAGGTGAGTTATCCTCACTATATCAACGGGGTCTAAGGCACCAAGGCCGGCCCTTATCGGATTGAGATCCGGGTAGTTGTTTTTATGCTACTGCTTTATCATGTTGCATCCTGTGTGTTAGGATGGTATATGCTAGAGACCTGATTGAGATCGGTAACCAAAGAGATAGGGAGATGCTATGTTAGTGACCTGTTAGGTCGGTATCCTGGTTAGGATAGTGGCATGTTATATGATTTGTTGATCTGCTTGTTATCTGTGAATTGTTAGATGATTTTATGTATATGTGCACATGTATATGGCATGTTATGCGTGTATGGTATTTGTGGTTGGTATTTTGGGGGTATCTCACTAAGCTTTCGGGCTTACAGTTGTGGTTTCATGTTTTTCAGGTTCTTCAGGAGATCGTGGCAAGGTGAAGGCGTGATCGTACCGCTCCTCATAATTTTGTGGTGTTATGATTCTGGGAATACGATAAATATTTTGTATTGAAAACCTTCTTGTAAAGAATTATCGGAATTTAGATGTTTTTGAAAAATTTAAAATTTCGTGTGTTTTTCGGTCGTTACACACCGGGTCACTGCAGAATTTTGAAATTGACAATTTTTACCCATATTTGAGAAATTTTGTCAAAGGCGATCCGTGAACAAAGCTAAAAATTGATTATTTTTTGGGTTTTCCGGATTGAAGCACAAAGTTTATGCCACATGTTAAGGGGGAGTTTTGACACGAAAAAATCCGAATAGAGTACGTTCTTTTTTCCTGGGAGGTTTTATAATCAAATTTCGATTATAAAAATGGGGAGAAGTTTATATGGAAATTCGAACTTGAATTTTTCATATTACGCGGATTTGAAGACCGTAGTGATCTTGAAGTTTTAAAGCTTATTAGATGATGCAATTGGAAGTTCGGAAAGGGGTGTGTTTTTATGCTCAACTTTAGGGTGATCGATTTGGAGTTTGAGAAGCTCGTGATCATTCGTTGATGCTCGGATTGTATGGTCTCACATCCTAGAGCCCAAATTGAAGAATCATTGAAGAATTGAAGATTAAAGTTCGTTTCGATATGTGTCACCTTTGAGGCTCGAACTGTGTAGTTGCTCGATTTTGAAAGATTTGAAGTGGGTCATCCATTCCTAACTTTGAGGGGGAGAATGTTGGGGTGCAAAGTTCTTCATATATGACTTTGTAGATGGTTTGACTTTTGTAGACCCACTAGCATGTGGTGCATTAGCCTTATGACCAATGGGTATTAGAGAGTGAGAGAGAGAGAGACATGTAAACACCTCTATATATAGTGGGTTCATACCACATGTAGAGGTGTGTTTGAGGGATGTAAAAGTGAGTGTGTAAGTGTGTGTTATTTGTGTAGACTAGATCTAGATCCCTTTTTGTAACACCATACATATTCAATACATCTCTTGAACACCCAAATCACCATGTTCATTGTGCAAACTTTAATTCCGCATGCCAAACCATGTTCTTATGTCACTACACTCTCCTATGACCCCCTCCCCTTTTCGTCCTTAACACATCTTCCATAGACCCTCACCCTATTCTTGACCTCTTGTTGATGTGATTTCTTTTCCCTTACCAAAGGAGCCTTAATAATCATTCCATTACCAGAAAATTGACCATCTCCTCCCTTGAAACCCTCCACGCTTAGTTATCGCCATGTGTGACATCCCCATATTTTCAGAACCAATTAAACTTTTTCTTTATGCTTTAAGTTATTGTTTTCGGAAAAATCTCAGTCTAATTAAAATTTAAGATAACATAAGTTATTTCATTTTATTAGAATACCATGGATGTCACCATTAATATCCAAACATAGGTTACATCGTAAATACTAAAAGGCTGTTAAATAGGGTTACATGCTTATCTCTTATTTCACTTAGCATCCTACTTAGTTTCCAATAGCCTTAGATCTGCTACCTGTGATGCACATAAATTGAGTGGGTCAGGCTCGGAAAACCTTGTGAAATGTATATGGTTTTCAAGCGTATACTATTTTAATGATAATAAATCATAGTAATATTACTACAAAAAAACATTACCAAATAATATAGATGTATATAATCTAATGTAAGAGCATCTACCCTGCCCAACCGATTCTTATAAATCCTATTTCGATGATCATTTGGAAGAATCACCTTACCCGATGAATCGTCTGAGCAACAGTTTGACTACACATCTAGGGGAGTCCTTGGCCAACATAGACCATATTATGGAAACCAATATTCATAGTATTTGACAAATATGCTATCCCATTTTATCTACGTTTGTGGTTTATAAGTCCACACTAGCAACGTAATTCAATACACTGCCTAGAATAGTCAAGTGTTGTCATATGCTCTGGTCGGTGACCAAGACATGCTTACCGATTTTCTGATCTGGATCCACCATTTCTGGTCATCCAAAAGAGAAGGACTACTACACTCCGCCTTGATCTCACACTCTACCCCAGGATGAGACCTATTCAATATTCAACTTATTTGGAACTAAGTACCCTTTGCAAGTCTTATCTCTATAACTAAAAAATACTATATCTTACAGTTCCTAATAAGCAGTTCTATTATAGTTATACAAATAGAAAAGAGTATAATTAATACAATTTAGCATTTAATAAATACTTTTATTAAATTATGCTCTTAAAAGTAACTACGCATTCACTTGGAAAAAGTGGGTGATTCAAGGTTAGGCTAGTGTTTCACCTTAATACCTTATCCTTACAAAAAACAGATCTTTCTAACAAGAACTAATAATTATGCAGGCATAACATCGACCCGGGAACTTCTGTTTCTCCGACACCCTAATGCTGCAGGGCCTCGTTAAATTAGTCGAGAACTAGGGAGTAAAAGGACTAAGGATATGATAGAGTTCAAGAGGATTCTAGGAGAAAGTGGTGAAGAAAACGGCTGTAAAACGAATTTTATATAAGGTGGAAAGGGGGTACGCCGCACCTCTTGTCGAGGTGCTAATGCGGCTCATGTCGATGGTTGACACATGACATATTTAGTGTGAACCGTGTCGGCTGTCAGAGGTGTAACATCCCAAAAATTAGTAGAAAAGTTTTTATTTTTTAAACATCCAAATTACAACCATAGTGTTCTAATACAACCATAGTGTAAAATGTTCTCAACATAAGAGTAAAAACACTATCAAAGCGGAATAAAATCAAGGGGATGTTATGCGATCACGTTGGGCCATTCCCTCTCAAACTAGAAGTACCTGAAAATATTAAACCAAAAAATCGTAAGCACAAAGGTTAGTAAGTTTCTCAAACTACCACATAACCATACATAATCTTGGGTCCCACCTACATATCAGGCCCCGCCTATGATAATGGGCCCTGCTCAACATTCTTAGTGAGCCCCACCCAACATGCAAATAGGCCCAACCCAACATACGAATAAATGGGCCCAACCCAACACACAGGCAAAAGTTACAAAGACAACTAACGTTTTACATAACACAACCTAGTGGGCTGACCTTAGTGCCTTTGACCCATGAGCATAGTGAAGAGACTCACCTCAAACTAAAGACAACCAAATCTCACACCCGGCTGTTGAAACTGGAACTCCCCACTCTAATTAATACACAATAAGACCCTAATTAGAGATTAAGGTAATAAATCATATTTGAGCGTCTTAATCATAAACATTCTCTCTTTTGGGGGTAAAAGACCATTTTACCCTTCTAAGACTAAGGTCCACTCTACTTGGCCCTTAATCTAATTTCTCCAAAAATCCCTTTCTGACACTACGACCCACGTACCATATGCTCTATGCCCTATCTAGAGCCTTTGATGTCAATTGGGGGCGATCCAGGATATGTCATGTGTAGCCCAGATTACGCCTTACATAATAACGTTTTTTTGCCAACATTTGATTAAGATCTTAATGCATAAATACCAATCATCCAACACTCATATATGAACCTAATTAACATCCTAAGTGATAAAGTCAGAGAATTTTAGCCTTTACATGGCTTACATGAGCAGAATACCAAACCCTAACTCTAAAACATGCCCCAATGCTCAAAAGTGATGAGTTTTGAGCATTCTAACACTCCTATGGTGTACATGCAACCCTAAATTCATTGGATCTATGTTTTCTCTATTATACATGCAAACTTTCAAATTTCCAAGGCATCATACTCACTAGCATACTATGGAGTATATACACTGCAAAAATCTAGTTAGATGACTTACCTTTGTTGTAGCTTTGAAACCTTAAGCCTTTAAGAGCCTAGCACCCCAAGTGTGATGCCTCAAATGCTTCAAACAACACCACCAATATCGGAAGACTTGAGAAGAGATTGTCTTGCACACACAAAAGTTGGCTAGCCCTCTTGTATCTCTCTTAAGTGTTGCTTTTGTTAGCCAGGAGGTTTCTTATATATTGTGACACAACTAGGGTTACACCATGTAAACCCTAATGTGCATGACTTTCCACATTCCTTAGGCACCATGGGTTTTAATCTCCATGGAGTATCCATGTGTCACCACATGGGTTTAGCCCAACATAAAGAACTATGGATCATAAGCCCACTTTATAAGAATGAATGATTTACACAATCAATCCCCATATATTTAATTAGTCTCTTTGAACACAAAATTAATTCCAAATTAATTATTGATCAATACAAATTAAATAATATGATTTCATATTAATATATTAGAACTTATAATATATTAATAAATCATAAATATCCTCTTCTCAAAAGTCCATCCTTACAAATTGTATCGGTGCCATGCAACCCAAATAAAGCATGCTACTCTCGGGTTAAGTACATACCAATTATAGTTATGGGCTTAGACACTAAATCCAACGGTCTCCCACTTGGATAAGTTGAATAACTATAATTACAAGTACGACTTAAAACACCGACTAGCAATAGTAGCTCTTAAAAGCCTCTGTCGAACTCAGACGCTCCATTTTAGATAAGTGATCATATAACCCTATGTTCTCAAGATATCAGTTGAACAAATACATGGAACAATGTCATACTTATTGTCCAGCAGCTTGTTTCTCGATCTCCGATTTGTTTGTCATAGAACTTAATCGAACCCATCTATTTAGTTCTGACTGGGCCGACACATAAATCAAAACAAAATCATCGAGGGGCCCAAGATATCGCTTTTAATCCTCCAATGACTAAAAGGAACAAATAGACTTCGACTCATATGCTTGTACTAACTACTCGTCAAATTGTACATAACAACACATTTTATAACATCAAGTTACCGAAGCGGTTACGTACTATCAATGCATAACCAACTCATAGTCAACAACTCAAATCTCTTGGTTTGAAGACTTATATGATATTATCATCTCACGATCACTCGAGATGAATTCCATTAAGTGATACAAGTGAGCGTGGGTTTAATCCAACATATGATCGACTGTGCATAGTTTGAATAATATAATTATTCTGGAAGTCAAAACATGCAAAGTGAAACAATAGTGAATGATTGACATATGACAATACCATACTAGTAAATAAAAAATACCTTTTCTTTAAGCATCAAATATCATTGCATTTCAACTATTACAAGTTTCAAAAGCGATCTAATCATTAAAACTAATATCGTCCTTCAGCCTGATGCGCCTCGCATGATGTAGATGCTTAACCTACTCAATCCCTTCGTAAGGGGATCTGTTGGGTTCTCATTAGACGATATCCTCTTTGACACGAGGAGTCCTTTTATTCGATTTCTTATGGAATGGTATTTTCTGTCGATGTGCCTAGATTTGCCATGATCTCGTGGTTCGTTGGCTAAGGCAACTACACTCACGATATCACAAAAAAATCTCCATAGGCTCCTTTATAGCTGGTACAAATCCAAGGTCTCCGATGAAGTTCTTCAGCCATATTGCCTCCTTCGTCGCCTCGCTTGCTGCTATGTACTCTGATTTGCAAGTTGAATCAACTACAGTCTCCTACTTGGAACTTTTCCAAGTTATTGCTCCTCCATTTAGAGTAAAGACCCAACCCGACTGAGAGCGGAAATTATCCTTGTCGGTCTGAAAGCTGTCGTCACTATACCCCACCACTCTCAAGTCATCACTCCCACCGAGGGTAAGGACCCAATCCTTAGCCCTCCGTAGGTACTTGAGAATATTCTTTCCTGCAGTCCAGTGGTCCTTGCTAGGATTCCCTTGATATCTGCTGACCATGCTCAAAGCAAAGGCCACATCAGGGCGAGTACAATTCATAGCATACATGATCGAGCCAACAACGGAAGCATATGGTATTCGACTCATCTCAACTATCTCAACCTTTGTACTCGGACTTTGAGCTTTACTTAGTTTGGCATTGCTCTGCACCAGTAAGTCACCTTTCTTGGAATCCTGCATGCTGAATCTTTTCAACACCTTTTCTAGGTAGGTATTTTGACCAAGTCCAATTAGTCTCTTACTCCTGTCCCTCAATATCCTTATCCCAAGAATATAGGTAGCTTTTCCGAGGTCCTTCATAGCGAAACACTTCCCAAGCCAGGACATAACCTCTTGCAAGGTTGGGATGTCATTTACTATGAGTAGTATGTCATCCACATACAATACCAAAAAGCTAACTATGCTCCCACTAGCTTTGACATATATACAAGACTCATCCTTGCTTCTCGAAAATACAAACTCTTTGAATTTATCATCGAAACAAAGATTCCATCTGCGAGATGCTTATTTCAATCCATAAATGGATTTATGAAGCTTACACACTCTATTAGGATACTCTGCATCGAAAAAACCCTCTGGCTGGCTCATGTAATCATCCTCAGCCAACTTTCCATTAAGTAAAGCGGTTTTGCCATCCATTTGCCATATTTCATAATCATGAAATGCATCTATGGCTAGCATAACCCTAATAGAATTAATCTTCGCTACTGGCGAGAAGGTCTCATCATATGGCTAGCATAACCCTAATAGACTTAATCTTTACTACTGGCAAGAAGGTCTCATCATAATCAACTCCTGGAGTTTGATTAAAGCCCTTCGCAACCAGTCGCTCCTTATGTGTGTACCTTCCCATCCATGTCGGTCTTCTTCTTGAAGACCCATTTGCACCCGACTGTCTTACGACCCAATACATTGTCAACCAAGTTCCAAACTTAATTGTCATACATGGACTGAATCTTGCTATCCATAGCCTCTTTCCATTTAGCAGACTCAGGGCCTGCCATGGCTTCCTTGTAGTTGTTAGGGTCATCCAAATTTACAGTGTGATATCACTGATAAATGTATCACCTTATGCAGTAATATGGAAACCATAGAACTCAGGTGGAACACTAAGTCTACTGGAACTCCTCAGATGTACAAACTCGTTAATTGGATCAACAGGAGTGTCCCCCTCAGGTTGATCGCTAGTGTTTGGGGTTCCTTCACTACTTGACTCTTGAAGTTCTTCAAGGTCAATTTGACTATGACTGTCTCCTTGGCCTATGAGCTCTCTATCGTGAAAGAATCCTCTCCTCGCAACAAAGACAACATTGTCACCCGGTATGTAGAAGAGATAACCAAAGGATTTCTATGGGTAGCCGATGAAAATACACTGCTTAGTTCGAGGCTCAAGCTTTTCATGAGTCTCGCGTCTCACGAAAGCCTCGCAACCCCAAACCTTAATGTGGTAAAATGTGGGAACCTTCCCATTCCACATCTCGTTAGGTGTTTTAGCAACCTTCTTAGTTGGGACTAGATTAAGGATATAGGCGGTAGTCTCTAAGGCATACCCCCATAATGAGATAGGTAACGAAGCTCGACTCATCATGGAAGGAACCATGTCCAACAAAGTTCGATTGCGCCTCTTAGCAACACCATTAATCTGTGGTGTCCTCAGTAGCATCAACTATGAAACAATTCCACATTCCTTAAGATAGTCAAGGAACTCAATACTAAGATACTCACCACCCCGATCGGATCTGAGCATCTTTATCTTCATGCCTAGCTGATTCTCCACTTCTTGTTAAACTCTTTGAATTTCTCAAAAGTTTATGACTTATGATTGATTAAGTAGACATAGCCATATCTACTGTAATCATCAGCAAAAGTCATAAGAAGCGGTTAGCATCCCTTGTGGCGGTTCTGAACGGCCCACACACATTGGTGTGTATGAGATCCAACAAACCTTCACCCTTTTCACAAGTACTAGTGAAGGATGACTTGATCATATTTCCAAGTAAGCAAGATTCGCAAGTGTCATCCGACCTTAATTCGAACGACTCCACAACTCCAGCCTTTTGGAGTTGGCCTACGTGCTTCTTGCTGACATGTCCAAGATGACAATGCCACAAGAATGCTTTATCTAATTCATTGGAAGAATCGATATGCAACACATTATTTACTAAGTTGTCTACAACATTCACAGTTTCATATACACCATTACAAGGTAATGCTTTAAAATAAAAAAATACCATTATAATAAGCATTTATAGCACCAATTTCATTATCAAATGAAAAACTATAGCCTTGTTTGTACAAACCATGAAAGGAAATAATATTTCTCAATATATCAGATGAGTAGCAACAACTATTCAAATCTTTTTCTAACTCACTACTAAGCAATAAAGAGTAAAATCCAATCTTGTGATAGGTGAAACCTTCCTATTCCCCATTATCAAGTTTATCTTCCCGTGCTCCACATCCTTACTTCTTTTTAGGCCCTACACATCATAACAAATGCGAAATCCACAACTTGTGTCAAGAAACCAAGAGTTAGAATGTGATGAGTTTTTAGATAGAATGGTATAAATACCTGCATGGGTGGGTTTAACCTTCCCATCTTTAACATCCTGTAAGTATTTAGGGCAACTTCATTTCTAGTGCCCTTTCTCGTGACAGTAGAAACACTCTGCTTCCTTAGGAATGGAAGAGGGAGCAGAAGAACCAACCTTGGTCCCAAATGAATAGGATCCATCAAGAGACTTTCCCTTGCGTCTCTTTGAGGGAGCCTTCCTCTTCTTCCCTTTCCCTTGTCCAATTGCAAGAATAGGGGCGGTGGTAGGAGAAGTAACAACCGATTTACCTTTGAGACCACTTTCGGCAGTCCTCAAAAGCCCTTGAAGTTTGCTAAGTGTGACCTCCTCCTTGTTCATATGATAGGTCATGCGGAACTGATCATAATATGAAGGTAAGGAGTGTAGAATGATATCTATAGCCAAATCCTCAGGGAAGTTCACATTCAACTTTAGCAATTACTCCACAAACCTTTGCATTTTCTGCAAGTGGCCCGTGATGATTTCACCATCCTTCATCCTGGTTGTTATGATGGAAGAGATGATTTCATACCTTTCTTGATGAGCACTCTGATGGTATTTTTCCATTAGGTCCTGGTACATCTCAAAAGGGTAGAATTCATCATAGGACTTTTGGAGTTCAGCAGTCATGGTGGCAAACATGATACAAGCTACATTGGTGGCATCCTTCTCATTTGCCGTAAACTCAGTGATCTCCTCAGGAGTAGCAGAAGACTCATCGATTTCCTTACGCTCCTTATCTAGGACATATTCGTTGTCCTGATGGCAAGTGACCATTCTGATGTTCCTAATCCAATAATTGAAGTTGGCACCATCAGAGATGAATCTCCCACAAAGGTTCGTGAGAGAGAAGGAGCTAGTAGGGTTTGAGCCAGAAGCAGTGTTGGAAGACATCTGAAAAGAAAGAAAGACAAGTTTAGATTAGATAAAGAGTCCTTAATAAAACACCCAAATGAAATATTAAGGCTAGGACCCAACACAATATTTTACAAATTGGAAGAGGGATGTCGTAATCCAACTTGCAAAATATTTGAAGGTAGGTAAATGACGATTTACCAATATCCACCATGAAAAACAAAATTGTTATTAAGTTTTCATTGGATTAAAACTCCTAGATCCTTTGAGATTAATTGAACAATTCAATGTCATGCTTAAATCTCGATTACGCCCTTCAGGTTTGTGACTGGGATACCGAGGATCACAAACAAGGTGTGAATAACCATGCAAAATGTGCTTGGTACTCCCGATGTCAATTATCTCCAAATAAATGTGCCGGTTAACCATACATGCTCCATTGATCTTATGATAAAAATGGAGCCACCCTTTTCCACCCTTAGTAGTCCAAGTTAATGTACCGGTTAACCACACACGCTCCATCAACGACTTGGCAAGGTGCAAAGTGCAATTTTCATGGATTAGCATCAATTTCACATTTTCCTAAAGTAACTAAGATTGGGAATTTAATAAAACATTTAGTCACTTTATTATTATCATTATACTTTTAGTGAGAATTATAGTCCTATACTACCCGTTCGGCTAACAAACCTCCACCAGTCAAGGAAATGGTGAGTGAGAGTGGACACCCATTAAACTACCATTTTATAGGCAGTAACCTTATAACCCCCTTATATACCGACTTCGTGAATGAGGCCTATTAACGGTAAGACTAACTTGATCTTATACACACACACATATATATATATATATATATATATATATATATATATATATATATATATATATATATATATATATATATATATATATTATTAAACTTATAATACTATAAAGTATAGGGGTTGAATTTTAAACTTTTAAAATTCTAAGGTTTGGAAGTAAAGTTTCATAAGTGAGACTTTATAAATTCCAAAACTTGAGCGCAGTTTTTAAAACTTGTCAAAATTCTTCACATTCATAACTTATGATTTTAATGACTTTTAAAAGGAAAAACTTTTCTTGTTCTATAACCTATGGTTTTTAATGACTCTTTTAAGAAATGAGACATTTCACTTTCCATAACTTGTCCTCAAGTTATGGAGTCCATTAAAACCATTTAGATCGTAATTTAATTAATACAATAATCAAATAATTCATACATTATCTTAAACTCATAAGAAGAATATAATTTAAATCATCAATTTTCTAGAAATTAGCCTAATCATATAAACTAATACAAATCTTGAAACTATGACGACTATCTTTTAATTGGATAAGCATGATCATTACCATATCAAAAAAATAGGTTTCATAGTTCCAAAAACAGTTTAGGGCAATGATCTAAATCCAATTGCTAGCCAAAACTCGAAATTATGCTCACAGGTGCATCACCACATCATGGTAATAGCTGCCACGTCATGGTGGTAGGCAGAAACAAAATTAGTAGACTTTCTAACTTTGAAAAACAATAAAACATCAAGTATAAAAGAAACCAAGCCTAGGCTCTGATACAACTAAAGGGTTTTGAGCATTCTAACACTCCTATGGTGTACATGCAACCCTAAATGCCTTGGATCTATGTTTTCGCTATTATACATGCAAACTTTAAAATTTCCATGGCATCATCCTAACTAGCATACTATGGAGTATATATACTACAAAAACCTAGTTAGATGACTTAACTTTGTTGTAGCTTTGAAACCTTAAGCCTTTAAGAGCCTAATGTTGGATTAATGTCTAAGCCCGTAACTATATTTGATAAGTACTTGACCCGGTTATGCATGGTCCTTTTGGGTTGCCTTCACCAAAGCAACATGATAGGATGATTTATAAATAAAGAAGTTATTATGATTTATTAATATATTATATGATTAATATATTATAGGAGAAATCATATAGTTTAATTAATATTAGACAAGAATTAATTAAGAATTAATTTTGTGGCTAAAAGAGATTAATTAAATAAAGGGACTGGAACTGACAATTGTGTGATAGTTGGTTTTGGGTTGTGGATCCTTATGGATCATAGGGTGGATGAAATTAAGGTGTATGTGTTGGATTAGGTGTCTAAGTCCATAACTATAATTGGTATGTACTTGAATTGATAGCAGCACAGTCCTTTTGGGTTGCCCTAAAACCTAGCAACTGGACAAGGAAATTATGAAAGGAGAGATATTGACTTATTATAAGATTAATAAATTAATATAAATGATTTATTAATATGTTAAAAGATTAATATATTGCTTAGAAATCATAATGTATAATTAATAGTTAGCTAGAAATTAATTAGAATTAATTTTGGGGTTAACTGTATTAATTATAAAGTGCAGGGACTAGTTTGCAATTATCTAATAGTTGAGTGGAAGGCTCCAGAACCTCCTTGGAAGGGGGTGGACGAAATCCATAGGGGAAACCCTAATGATTTCGTCCATGGGGGCTTGGATAAGGCCCTTGGGTTTGCTTAGGCCCTAAGCAAGGAGCATTAGGGTTTTTCGCTAAACCCTAGATCCCTCAGCTATATAAGGAGCCTCATGGTTCACATTTTGGGCACTCCTTCTTTTGAAGAAACCCTAGGCCGAAAATTGCATACTCCTTCCCTCTCTCTCCTTCTAGTTTCCTTCTTGCTAGTTCTTGGGTGTGATTCCATTAGAGACATTACATTTGTGGTGCTAAGCTTCCAAGAAAATCAAGATCAAGATCAAGAGGATTATCAATTGTTTGCTATAACAATTGAAAGGTATGTAACTCTTAAAGCCTAGTTTGTTAATTTCGAAATTAGCCTCTCTCCTCTAGGGTTCTTGTTTTGCAATTCAAAGTTGTATGTTCAATAGTTAAAACATAGATCCAAAGTAGGTTGCATGTGAACTTAGGAACTATTTTCTAGTTTACTTGTTTTACCTAAAACCCATCAGTGGTATCAGATCCATTGTTTGTTTTAAATTGAATTGCTATAATAGTTGAGTTGCAAATTAGGGTTTATAGCTATTAAACCCTAAAAGGCCAAAATTTCGATTTCTAGGGTTTTTGGTTCAAAGGGTTTTCGAAAAACCCTAGCCTCCATGAACCCTAATCAATATTAGGGTTAGGGTTTTGGAAACCCTAGCCTCCTCTCTTGATTTTCGAAATATGCTAGAGAAATTAGGGTTTCTTTGTTTTGGATAATAGTTGCGTTATTGGATAATTGAGAAAAATAAGGAAATTATCCTATCCCCATATTTTTGAAATCTAGAAGGGATATGGATTAGGATTAAATTAATTGTTTAATTTAATTAGATAATCCTTACAAGATTTAATTATTTAATTAAAAGTTAATTAATAGATAAATATTAAATCTAGTTATTTGGTTTATTTTAAATTTAAAATTAATAGCTTAATTTTCGAAATTTATCTATAAACCCTAAAGTTGTAAAAGTTTAAAACACACCTTATATATATTATAGTTAAGGTGGGTATAAGAAAACTGCCTATAAAATGGTAGTTGAATGGGTGTCCACTCTCACCGACCGCTTCCTTGATTAGTGGAGGGTCATTAGCAGAACGAATTTGATAGGACAACTACATCTCATTAAAAGTATAATGTTATTAAAGAAAGTACGAGAACATTATTTTGCAAAAATCCCAACTCTAGTTACTTTAGGAAAAATGTGAAAAGTATGCTAATCCATGAAATTGCACATTATGCTTTATTGGTCGTTAGTGGAGCGTGTGTGGATTACCAGCACAATAATAGGCACTAATAAAGAGTAGTAATGGGTATCTCATAATTATCATGTTGATGGAGCGTGTGTGATTTACTGACACATCAATAGTTAATGATAAAGACAATGAGGTTACCAAGCACATTTGCATGGTTATTCACATCTAATTTGTGATCCTCGGTATCCCAGTCACAAATAGAAGAGCATAATCCGAGAGTAAAACACGCCATTGAATAGTTTCAATGTATCTCAAAAGAATTACGAATTTCACTTCGTTTATTTCGTCTAATGGTGGAATTGGTGAATCGTCATTCACCTACCTTTATGAAATTTAAACTTGGATCTCAGCATCCCATTTCTAAGTTTTAAATCTTCATAGTTGGATCCTAACCTTGAATATTATATCTTTGGGTTATTATATTGAGGTGTCTTGAAATCTAACTAAAACTATCTTTCTTTTCAGATGTCTACTCCTGGAAACACTTCTGCTTCATCCTCCAGCCACAACTTCACTTTACTCAACATTTGCTCCAAAGTTGTTATGGATGGATTTAACTATAACGATTAGATGCGTAACATCAAGATGGCGCTTCGATTCGAGGACAAAGAATATGTCCTTGAAAAGGAGCTCAAAGAACTTGATGAGTCCAAAGCCACTCCCGAAGAGTATGCTACCTACAAGAAGCACTATGATGATGCTACCAAGGTGGCATTCATCATGGTCGCAACCATGTCCCCCGAACTGCAAAAGGTACTATGAGGACTACTGGCCTTTTGAGATGAACAAGGACCTTATGGAAAAGTACCATAAGCGAGCTCGTCAAGAAAAGTTTGAAGTAGTCAAGTCACTCATGGCTTGCAAGATGAAAGAGGGGGAGTCGGTTGTATATCATGTGCAAAGAATGCAACGCTACATAGAGCGTTTGGTCAAGCTCAACATTCATTTTGATGAGGAATTGGCCATTAACATGGTCTTGAACTCATTGCCTGATTGTTAAGGTCAGTTTATCTGAACTTACCATTTGAACAACACTGAGCAGACATTGGCCCAATTACACAACTTGTTGCAGACTGCTGAAGCGAGGATGAAGGGTAAAAGTATAGCCTCCATTCCTGTAAGTGCTCCTGTTCTAGTTATTGGACAGGGAAAGAGGAAAAAGAGGAAAGGTCCTCCCATGCAAAACTGGAAGGCAAAGGTCCATGTCGGGTCATCTAGTAGTGGCCCAAAAGCTAAGCCTAATGCTTCCATTCCCCATGTTTGTGATCCAAAGGAAGCTGTTTGCTTTTATTGCAATAAAAAAGGGCATTGGAAGAAAACCTGCCCACTATATTTGCAGGATATCAAAGATGGCAAAGTGAAGCCGTCTTCGGCAGGTATTTACACTATTTCTTCTAATAACTCACTATCTTCTCGTTCATGGGTCCTTGATAAAGTATGTGGTTTTCACATCTGCTCTGATTTGCAGGGGCTAAAGGAAAGTGAGGAGATAGAGTGAGGAAGGATAAACTTGATCATGGGAAACAAGAAGTCGTCACCAGTGACCAAGATCAGAGTTTATCGACTTTTGCTTAGTAATGATGTTAGATTAGACTTATTAAACTGTTGCTATTCGTATGAGATGACGTGAAACATTATTTCATTTCATGCATTGTTCAGACAAAGTTTTAAATATTCTTTTAATGATTTTAATGGTTCAATTTCTGTTTATAAGAATGGTGTTTTTGTGTTTGAAGCTTTACCTTGTGATGGTGTGTATGAAACAGTGACTTGTGTTGATAGCTTAGGAAATAGTGTGTTTAATATTGACTTGTCTAATAGTGTAGACAAGGCATGCTTGTGGCATTGTCGTCTTGGACACATTAACAAGAAACGCATAGTCCAACTCCAAAAGGATGGAGTGTTGGAATCATTTGACCTAAAATCAGATGATCCGTGTGAATCTTGTCTTTTGGGAAAGATGACAAAATCACCATTCACAGGGTCTTGTGAAAGAGGTGAAGGTTTGTTGGATCTCATACATACAGATGTGTGTGGGCCCTTCAGATCAACCACAAGAGATGATAATCAATTTTATGTGACTTTCACTGATGATTATAGTAGATATGGTTATGTATATTTAATCAAACATAAGTCAGAAACCTTTGAAGAGTTCAAAGAGTTTAAACATGAGGTCGAAAATCAATTAGGCAGGAAAATAAAGATACTTAGATCCGATAGAGGCGGAGAGTATCTTAGCATTGAGTGCAACGACTATCTAAAGGAATGTGGGATAGTCTCACAATTGACTCCTCCTAGGACACCACAGTTAAATGGTGTGGCCGAGAGGCGTAATCGAACCTTGTTAGACATGGTTCGTTCCATGATGAGTCGTGCTCCACTTCCAATTTATTTCTGGGGCTATGCCTTAGAAACAGCCGCCCACATCCTAAATCTTGTCCCAACAAAGAAGGTTGCCAAAGCACCTCACGAAATGTGGACAAGGAAAGTTCCCTCATTAGCACATATTAAAGTCTGGGGTTGCGAAGCTTTTGTTAGACGAGAGACTCACGACAAGTTAGCAGCAAGAAGTGAGAAATGTGTTTTCATTGGTTACCTAAAACAGTCTTTTGGATATTTGTTCTACAGACCTAGTGAGAACGTGGTTTTTGTAGCACAAAGAGGAGTCTTTCTATAAAGAGAGCTCATATTCAAAGAGGACAGTGGGAGTACCGTTGACCTTGAAGAGATTCAAGAGTCAACAAATGAAGGAACCTTAGATGACACTAGCACTCAGCTAGAGGAGACAGTTCCTGTTGAACCAGTTGATAAATCATTACCTCTTCAAAGATCCACTAGGGTGAGTGTGCCACCTGATTTGTATGGTTTTCATATTACTTCAGACGGTGAAACATTCATTAGTAGTATTGAAATTCTTATGTGTATGAATCCTAAATTTCGGGATGAAATTCCCCTAACGGGGGGATGATGTGACCACCCAAAAATTATTGCTGTTACAAATCTCGTCTGCACTAACGGAATTCGTCGTTATATTTATTGTTTTCCGTGATGTTTGGAGTCGTCAATAAACAAATATCTAGTTATGTATATGTCCTGACATTATCATAAGTAATTATAACTTGTAAGTGTTAACCCCGTTTAATTAAATAGAGTTATATTACTTTTCAACCACTTCACCCGAGTAGAAAGTTTCAACCCCGTTAAACTTTAGCATCGGGTAGCCGTGTATCGGGTGCAATAACCGAGGCGTATGAAATGAGAGTGAACACCATTTGAACACTGTTTTACCACTCATTCACTCTCTCTCACTACTTTCTCTCTCTAGACCCGAACCCGACTCCAAAACCGCGAATTCCGGCTCCCAAACGTAAGGGTTTCTTCCCTATCTTGTTCTAATCATAGTCCATAGCATTTAGAGGCCAAAAATCATAGGATTTAGAGGATTAAAGGGAGTTTACGGCCTAGGAAGCCCCTTAGGCCGTAAACACCTAAAACCTTGCCAAAACCCCATTTTTCCTTCCTTTAAGCTTGTGTACTAATTAAGGGATTTACCTAGGTGAGTTTGGACATGAAAACTTAAGATTTTGAAGCCTAAAAAGGAGTTTACGGCCCAAGCTTATGCTTAGGCCGTAAACACCCAAAAACCCTTGATAAAAGTCCCAAAAACTCATCTAGAGCATGTAGGAATTTAACTATGACCCTAGGAAATGTTTAAGGCCATTAAGCAACACTATTTAGAGACAAAAAGAGGAGTTTACGGCCAAGTCTAAGCTTGGGCCGTAAACACCCAATAATTATGCCAAAATGTCCCCAAAACTCCACCTAAGGTCTTCAAAAATTTATCTAAGGTGTAGGGAAGTGTTTTGGACCATTTAAAACATCCATTTTGAAGGATTAAATGGAGTTTACGGCCCAAGCACAAGCCTGGACCGTAAACTCCCCAAAATGCCACAAAATGAGGGTTTAAACCCTCCAAATTAGTCCAAGACACTTACTAGTAAATTAGGGAAGTGAAATAAGGCCTTAACTTGTAATTTTGGAGGAATACATGAGTTTACGGCCAAGCCTAGGGGGATTACGGCCGTAAACTACCAAGGAGTGGCCTTTGGGCCG
Source organism: Lactuca sativa (assembly GCF_002870075.4). Classification (NCBI taxonomy): domain Eukaryota; kingdom Viridiplantae; phylum Streptophyta; class Magnoliopsida; order Asterales; family Asteraceae; genus Lactuca; species Lactuca sativa. The sequence goes on along the minus strand of NC_056630.2, from coordinate 96,934,863 downwards.
TAAAATCCAAGGGAGTGAACTCATGGACTCCCCCGCAAACCCCTCTTGGCCTTGTACCACTCCCAGGAACCCCTTCTAGGCCCTAAAACCCCGAATCAATGCTAGAATGCCTAAATACTTTAATGAAAAGCATAAAATGACTAATTTCTTGTAAAATACATATTTCATATGACATTAGGGTCCTAAAAGGTGCACAATTCATTATTTGGTACAAAACGCTCAACCGACACTTTCACCCGATTTACCCGATTTGCCCGATTTATGCGATTTCAGGTGAGTTCATACCCCTTTAATGAACCTTTCAAATGTTTTATATGTTTTAGGGGGGGGATACAAATCAATTATAAATGTTTATGGAAATTCATACAAGTCATTTATTCATGTTACGGAAATTAGTCACATGTGATTCACTATTCGTAGTTCAAATCACATGTGATTTGCCACTATGCTTTATAAAAAGGATTTTCGTTTTCAAACCATTTTGGATAAAAGATCAATTTTCTAAATATTCCCTTTTGACAAGATTTTTATTAAATAAATTCCTTATAAAATGTAACCACACCAATATATTTATATAAATAAGGCTTGAAGGACTTAGGACCGATAGCTCGCCTTATTTCCTGTTCTTGTTTGCTTGTGGGCTTAGAGTAGTTGTTATCCGTCCGACTGCCGTTGATTTGTTAGTTATATATAATATATATTAGTGTTGGATACGAGTATTTTCAATTCATTCGATGTTTAAACCACTAAATTGACAAGAATCATACGCGCTAAGTTAACTATAATAGGTATAGTTAAGGCCACTATTACTCGCTAAAGCTACTACTCTACACACTATAATACACTCTATAATGATACTATATACTAATACGAGAACATACTACGAGTATACAAAAGACTACTACGCTATAATACAAGAGAAAGCACTAATCAAGAGATAACACACTAACCCACTACGAGATACTCTATTCGCTACGCACTACACCCAGAGTCTTCTGGCAGGAAGATGACGCTATATGTATAGATCTATACGGGGAAGACGCTATTACATCCCGACTGTTAACCTTAGTCCGAGCCGTACAGGTCCAGGGATGCCACTAGTTCACTACACTGTGCATGACCGGGAAGGTTGTGGGGTCCTCTATTACTCACACTATCGGTAACATACAAGAAATACACTATCACCACACTAAAATACTAACTAAGAGTTAAGTAAAAATCCAGAAGTAATCAAGTATCTAACACTATAGAAAGTTTGCACCACTATTATTGATTTCAGGCATAACCTACCATATTGCATTACTTATTGGGAACCCACTATTATACTGTTACAATGAATGTTTTCTTCAATGATGAAAATTACATGTTTCTTAAAGGTTTTCACTTACAAAATATTTCTGGAAAATATACGATTTTCTAGGTTTTTCTACTACTTATGAATGTAAATTACAGCTTTTGATACTATCGGTTCTAATGCTTTTTATACAAAAACTCACACTAAACTCTTATGAACTCACCAGCTTTATGCTGATATTCGTTTTCAAAACAACTTGTATCCTCAGGTCAAACATAGACAGGTACAGGCGCGGCATTTTGGAGAAGGTGGAGCATACAAGATCCATCTCTTATTTTTGTAATACTTTTGGTGATTGTTAAACATTATAAAACACACTTGTAATTAAACTCACTATGTAATGCAATGGTTGTATGTTTCTTGTTTTTAGTATTATGCAATTGTGATGATTCTGTACATGACGTTCTCCACCCCAAAACGTATTCCGCCGTTATCGGTTTTGGGGTGTGACATATTCTGCGTTTGACCTTAGATCCTGATCTGCAATCGTAGCTTTCCAAAGCCGCTGTCAACTTTGATCTTATCATATACGCGTGTCCTTTAGATAAGGGATCATATATTCCTCCATTCTAGATATCGTATAGATATGAGACATTAACTTAATCATTCTCTCTATACTATTTCCCGACTTCCGATTTATGACAACTGACAACAGACTACAATTGAACCATCAATTTAGTCCCGGCTTGGCCAAGCATTTAGGTGCCATCACTAAATCGTCGAGGGGCCCAAAGATATCACTTTTATCCTACTTTGGATAAAAGGAACGGATAAACTTTGATTCAATGCTTGCTTGCACTCACTTACCGAATCACACACAACAATATGTTTTATAACACCAAGTTACTGGTGCGTTTACATATTATCAATGTGCAACCGACTCGCAAGATACAACTCGCACATATCGGTTTCAAGAATATAAGATGTTATCGTCTCACCAATCACTCGTTATAAAATCCATGAAGTGATCCAAGTGAGCGTGGGTTTAATCCAATGCTCAAATCATATTCATAAGCACTCATGAACGTTGCAGCAAACATTTGCTTATGTCTAATACACTTTAAACAATCCACACACCAATTCACGATAGTCTTTATTCGTACCTACTTCCGACATACGAACGACTGTGGCCCATTCGAATAATTTGACTGTTCTGAACCAATTAAATTATTCAGGAAGTCAAAACATGCAAAGTGAAACACAAGAATAATACTAATCCTATATGGCCTCAAACCTTTGAGTATAAATAAAACACCTTTTATTTATCACCATATCGATTACTCATTATTTGTTGTTTCGGGTAATCAACTTCTTACTTGAATTATAACTATACTTGTCCCATGCTCTTAGCATGCACACAATGTTTACCTACAGTCCTTACTTTGTGAAATAGGTCAATTGAACACATTTCCAATCACACTCATTTCACAACTCCCAATCCCTATCACAAGTGTAAGAATATCAAATTCTTGCTACTTACAGAATATGCTAGATTCTAACATTTTATGCAATGATCCTTTCGTAATGTCATAGCACAAAAATCACAATGACTATTGCCAATGAAATTACAAAGTTCTTTATTTGAGATTGTTACAATACAATTCCATGATGTCTCTCACTCAAAGTACATTCCTTTGAACATCCTTTTGCATAAAATTTTCTAATCTAGACATAGACTCTCAATATCCAACTCCCAATATGGAAACATTTCCATATTTTCCATATGACAACTCATTCTTAATGGAATCTTATCTATTCATAATAATGTCGATATGGTCCATCCAATATCATACTTCCAACTACTCACAAGTGACCAATCCTCAGCGAGCTTTGGATCGTCCTTTGATAGTTGTTTAATTATCTTAGTCAAAACCGATTCTTGTCCTTTTTCCCTCTAAATGCACTAGACATTTGGAAGATCTTAGAATTGTCAAATATTATAGCATTTGTAATCAATCCTATAACTGAAGCGTATGGGACATGATGCATAATGTCTTACATAAAGATACGATACTTTATCAAACTTTTGTCATAATATTTTATGTGTCACGTTCTCATAATTCGAACTATGAAGAGGGATGCCATAATCATAATCGAAATTTGAGAACGCACTATGTATCATTGACTAAATTTATTAACATTCCACAACCTAAGCCTTTACATTTGAAATGAAACATAATATTATCTCCCTTAATTATAGCAAAACAACTATTCAACCCTTACGACTTTGCAAGGTATAACTCTTGTTTTCTATAATTAATATTGCTAACTTGCAATACTTGCCTTAATAATCATACAAGCACAACATTTATGCTCCCACTATCATGATGATTATTATCATATAAGCATAACACTTATGCTCCCACTAGCTTTGACATGTATTTAGAAAATAGCTTAACTTTCAGAAAACAATACCTATTGAATTTCTTAAGTTCATATTTCTAATACCTAATGCTTTGATAATCCTTTATACACCTTTGCCTTAGATAGGTCATATGTGTGTCTAAGCAATTCAGAATATTTGCCAAATCTCACAATTCAAATCATGGAAAGGGATATCGTAACCATAATCGAATTCGAGAATACAATTTCGCAATCACTATCTTCTTAAAATCTCTCTTAGTGAAAGCATTTCCTCACAGTCATCTTCATGAAGGAGGGAATCTTATGACACTTAGATTTTAATGGTTTATGTGTTCCTATCCATGCGAATTCGTCAAAACCAATGTTTGCGACAAATCCAAACTCATATGGACCGAACCTTCTCAATCTTGATTTCTTGCCTTATGGAAACACGAGTGCCCACCATGTCTTCCAAGTAGTTAAGCAGCTCATCCTTTCCTATCAATTTACTTTCCATTGATCAAGGTGCTTTCTTTTTATGCGTTCAAATGAAAACTCATAGAACTCATATGCATAATTAACTCAATCGGAATGACACAAAAACAAAATAACGTCAACACGATAGGTTATAAACCTCAAGTCGTGTGCTAGTGATGATCGATAGGGTTTATTCTTGATTTGTTCTTGAAACCTTTCAAGACTAATAAGACTCCCACTGACTCCTTGACATATAAGATTCTTTTATCAAGAAACATTTCATGACAAACAAATATTCAAGAGTTAGTGTAGCTTTTATCAAGACAAAACACTTCACAAAATTGGTCCTAGTTGGTCTTTGTCTTATCCAAGACATCACAACTTTCCAATTTCAAATGTGCGAGAATAAGAAAACCTTTTTCCAAATTCTACATTTGATGAATGTTATAAACCTTCTTAAGACTTGTTACTCAATGTCACAATCTTAACTCTAAGACTTGTTTTGGAACGAAGTATGATTGACTTCTTGATTTAACCATTTCTTCAATTCTTGATTCCTTTTCTCAGACATACAATTGTACTAAGACTCACTTAGAAGATCAATTGAGATATGGTTCTTAATCATTAAGACTTATCATAAACATAATAAAAGGTATTCTCCCTTCTTCTTAGAATAGAGAAACTTTTATCTTTCTGCCTATTTGATTCTTCTTATTCGTTCTGCTAGTGATTTAAACTCTTTCAATCAATTCAGAATTACACTTAATCTTATAAGTATAATCGTATTTACTAAACCTTTAGTAAATCATGATGAATATCTTTGTTACTTTTGTGGTGGACTTGATCAACACACAACTTTGTGTACTCGATCTCCTAGTCCTTCACTTGACACTTTGTCAACGAATTAGTCTAATTTCCAAATATGAAATTTCTCATTCATCATGCAACCAAGTTGCATGATTCCAAGTTTCTGTCCAATTGAAACTTAGGCGATGAGAAACTCTCCCTATTTGGTAAATTCTCAACATTTCCAAAAATAACATAAATAAGAATCAAATCCATTATTGCATTCAAACATCAATTTTTCATACACGCCATTGCAAGGATAAATAAATAATATAAAATCAAAATTTATTTTATCGCGGTAAAATTTGTCCTTACAATGCAATTCATTGAAAAACTATGCTAATACATATTTCTTAGTAATCTTATTCTAAGTCCAAGTAGTAGCTCAAGAATCTAATCTTCAAGTAATGCGATCGAAATCCATTTCTTCACGATTAGATTTTGCTCACTTCCTCCCTTAAGCTTCCTCTCTTTTCTTCGATCCTACAAAAGATAAATTGTAATCTTATCACATTATGTATTAAGAATCTAGAATAGGAACTTAAAAGAGTTAGTTAATGGATTTTACCTAAAGCAGAGCCATACGTTTTGACTCTCCCATCTCTTAGATCTCTTAGGTAAATAGGGCAGCTTCGTCTCTAATGCCCCTTCTCTTGGCAATAAAATCAAATTGACTCTTTTGGAACAACACATGGAACTACTTCAGACTTTGCCTTTCTCTTATGATCAAACTTTTCGATCATGGCATGCCTTTCGTTTCCATTGCCTATATCCATAGAGGTTTGGAAGGCAGATTCACCAATCAACTTTTCTTATCCAGTACGCCATACCATTGTTGATTCAGCAGCAATAAGCATGTAGGTGAGATCTATAAGGGTCACGTCATGGTTCGTCATACAGTACTCTCTTACGAACTCACTATATGAGTTAGGAAGCGACTGAAGAACCCAGTCGAAAACCAGCTCCTCACAGACAACAGATCCCAACATTCTTAACCTATCAATGTGTGACTTCATCTCTAGGACGTGTGCACACACCGACTTTCCTTCTTCATGTTTACTTGCCAAAAGGGCTTGAGTGAGCTTGAGCTTTTCAAGCCTTCGAACTTGTGGGTTAGGGAGAGTAATTGGAGGAGGTGGAATTAGTGAAGCATGATCTCTTGTTCCTCGATCGAATCGTGGAATATCATCTTCATGTGGAAAGCTTTTTTACGGGATTTGGGAAGACTATAGTTGTCGTACTTTGACATCTACAAAATGGGAGAAAAATAAATTCAAGTTAGTTTATTGATTGAGTCCTTAATAAATCACCCAAATGAGATACTAAGGCTAGGACCCAACACAATATTCCACAACATGGGAGAGGGATGCCATAACCCAAATTGAAGAACATTTGAAGGCAAGTGAATGACGATTCACTAATTTTCCACCATGAAAAACGAAAAACAAATTAAGTTTTAAATACTTTGAAAACTCCTAGATCCTTTGAGATTCATTGAACTTTTCAAAGGCATGTTTAAATCTCGATATGCCCCTCGATTTGTGATTGGGATGCCGAGGATCACAAAACAGGGTGTGAATAACCATCCAAACTTACATGGTGCCCCCACATGTTACAGTCACCTATTTGATGTGCCAGTTAACCACACACGCTCCACCGAACTATGACAAACATTGAGTCACCCTTTTCTACCTTTTCTTAGAACCATTTAGTGTGTCGGTTAACCACACACGCTCCACTCCTGTCTTCGCAAGGGTACAAAGTGTAATTTCATGGAATTGCATCAATTTACTTTTGCCTAAAGTAACTAAGATTGGGAATTTGTAAAAACATTTAGTAACTTTTGTACTTCATTATACTTATAATGGAAGGTTTCTTTCCTATCCTACCCGTTCAGCTAACGACCCTCCACTAGTCAAGAGTCCGGTGGGTAAGAGTGGATACCCATTCAATCTCCATTTTATAGGCAATTTCCTTAAACACCCCTTATAGACCAGCTTCGTGAATGAGGCCTACTAATGGTAAGACTGACTTTTACTCATACATATATATAATATTAAACTTTTAATGTTGTATATAGTATAGGGTGTATTTTACACTTTTAAAATACTAGGTGGTCAAATTTAATAATTATACTTTTAATTTAAGTAAATTGTAAGCCAAAACTTTATGGATTTATTAAATCCCTTTTAATTATACACTTTAATTAATTAATAAAACCATAAGGGTGTGATTTGAACTTTTCAAAACAATACTAGGGTTTTAGAATTTAACATTTCTAAATTAAATTTTAATCAACTTTTAAATTCAAAAACTTAAGGGCAAGTTTTGAAACATTTCAAAACATTAGGGTTTTAACTATTTAAATTTCAAAACAAAACCTTCAAGTTCAAATTTAAACCATAAAACTTACATAGGCACAAATGAAACTTTTTCACAACACAAGGATCAAATAACAAATAATAGAAATCAAACAATTAATTTTGTCATTATCTATATTTGATCTAATCCCATAAGATAATTACCAAATAATTTAAATAATCCATATTTATCATATAAGGAAACTATTATTCAAAAGATTTGAAATTATCTTTTGTGTTATGAAGGATAATCATCCAAATATAATAAAAATTGGATTTTATCATAAAAATACGTTTTTGGTATTAATCTTTCAAGAAAACAGCAAGAAATCCTAATATTCCCTCTGTCTGACCCTTGGACTCGCCGATTCAAACAGACTCGCTGAGTTCATCAACTGACTCGCCGAGTCAGGTCGGGCAGAGGCCAAAATATTGATTTTCAGTTAATAATTCAACATAGCATCACATACAATAGAAACCAATCAAGGCTCTGATACCACTGATGGGTTTTGGCCATAAGAACATCCTATGTGCTCTTGCAAACCCTAATGCTTGGATCTATGTTTCTCTATTGTACATGCAATGTATCCAAGACTTACAATCTTAGATCTAACATATTATAAACTAAAATTAGGGTTTAGAGAATTACCTTTGATTGTTATATAGCAATAACAATCTCAAATCCACCTTCTAATGACTTTAGAAAGCTTAGAGTCACAATTGTCACTCCTCTAATGGCTCACAAACACCAAGAGCAAGAGGATGACGAAAAAGGAGAGAGGAGGCTGCCTAAAAACTTCTAGAAACCCTAGAGGATCTCTTAGCCACGTTTTTGGGGCTTAAGGGTGCTATATATACATGTAGGCTATTAGGGTTTTTAACTAGGAAACCCTAATCTGACCGCTTAAGCCCTAAGCAGCCCATGGACCCTTTTAGTATAACCCTTGGACGATTTCTAATGGGTTTCCCCATAGAATTCGTCCAACCCATTTTTCCAAGGTGATCCATAGCCCAAATGCAATTATCTTATAATTGCAGTTCCAGTCTCTTAAGTTTAATTAATCTCTTTCAGCCACAAAATTAATTATCAATTAATTCTTGACTAATATTAATTAACCAATATGATTTCTCCTTTAATATATTATTCTCATAATATATTAGTAAATCATAATTAATCTTTTCTCTCCATAATTCATCCTATCATGTTGCTTTGGTGAAGGCAACCCAAAAGGACCATGCACCATCGGGTCAAGTACATACCAAAATAGTTATGGACTTAGACACTAATCCAATACTTTCATGACTATGAAATCTGGCAGATGGATGTCAAGACTGCTTTCCTTAATGGGAAGCTAGCTGAGGATGTTTACATGAATCAGCCAGAGGGTTTTATTGATGCAAAGTTTCCCAATAGAGTGTGTAAGCATGAGAAATCCATTTATGGATTGAAACAAGCATCTCGAAACTGGAATCTTTGCTTCCATGAGAAAGTCAAAGAGTTTGGTTTCTCTAGGAGTGAAGATGAGTTTTGAGTGTATATCAAGGCTAGTGGGAGTATAGTAACTTTTCTGGTGTTATATGTCGATGACATATTACTCATTGGTAACGACATTCCAACCTTGAACGAAGTTAAGTCTTGGCTTGGAAAGTGTTTTGCCATGAAAGACCTTGGAGAAGCTACCTATATTCTTGGGATTAGGATATTGAGAGATAGAAAGAAGAGACTAATTGGACTTAGTTAGAGCACATACTTGTATAAGGTACTAAAGAGGTTTAATATGGAAAATTCCAAGAAGGGAGAGCTACCTATCCAGAGCAACACAAAATTGAGTAAGACTTAATGCCCTAGTATAGACAAGGAAATAGCTGACATGAGTCGTGTACCTTATCCTTCTGCTATTGGATCGATCGTGTACGCTATGACATGTACTTGCCTTGATGTGGCATTTTCTTTGAGCATGGTCAGTCGCTATCAGTGATACCCGGGTAGAGCTCATTGGATAGCAGTAAAGAATATACTCAAGTATTTGCAGAGGACAAAGGACTGGGTCCTTGTACTTGGTGGAAATGATACTTTGAGAGTAGATGGCTACAGTGATGCCAGTTTTCAAACGGATAGAGATAAATTCCGTTCTCAATCTGGCTGGGTATTTCTACTGAATGGAGGAGCAGTTTCTTGGAAAAGTTCCAAGCAAGATACGATGGCTGATTCTACTTGTGAATCAGAGTACATAGCAGCAAGTGAAGCGTCTAAAGAAGCAGATTGGTTGAGGAAATTTATCGGGGATCTCGGAGTTGTTCCAACCATCCAGGAACCTATGGAACTTTTCTGCGATAATGAGGGAGCGGTTGCCTTAACTAAGGAACCCATAGACCATGGTAAAACCAGACATATCGACAAAAAGTACGATTTCATCAGGCATAGAGTAGAAGAAGGCCCCCTCACAAAGGGTCTTCTGAAGATAACCCAGCAATACCCCCTCACAAAGGGTCTGAGTAGGGCTAAGCATATTCATCATGGTCGAAGCATAGGGCTGAAAGATGATATTAGTTTTAGTGGTTAGATTAGTCTAGATCAGAAACTTGTTACAAAGTAAATGTAATTGACTTTTGGTGATTAAATAATAAAGTATTATTTATAAGTTTACTACCTTTTGTCAATTGTTTATTATTGTGTTTCATATTTTGCATGTTTTACTTCCCGAATAATATGATTGTTCAAACTCCAAAGTCGCTCGTACTTTTGGAAGTAAGTAGTGAATTAAGACTGTAATGAATTGGATTGCAGATTGTCTAAGGATAGACATAGCAATTGAATGGCTGCAATGTTCATGAGTACTCAAAGAGTGAGATTTGAGTATTGGATAAACCCACACTCAGATTATTACTTGATGGAATTCATCACGAGTAATACTGAGACGATAATATCTATGATCTTGAAACAGAGATATATGAGTTGTAATTTGCAAGTCGGCTATACATTGGTGATACGAAAACGCATCAGTAACTTGGTGTTATAAAACGTATTGTCATGTATGGTTTGGTGAGTAAAAGATACAAGCATATGAGTCAATGTTTATTCGTTCCTTTTTCCCTAACGGGAAAAGCGATATCTGTGGGCCCCTCGATGATTTGGTGTTGACTTTTCTGCTGGGCCTAGCCAGGACTAAATTGATGTGTTCGATTAGAAGTCCTATATCATCACAAATCAGAAATCGGGAAACATAGATTCTGGACAAAGAGATTGATTGTATTTCATGTCTTATGTCTAGGGATATCTAGTAGAATGAAGGGTCATGTGATCACATATCTTAGGACACGTAACTGACTGGGTCAAAGTTCGGCAGCAGCTTTTGGAAGCTACAATTTGCTGGTCAAATTTAGATGTCATACTAGCAATTATAGTTACAAACTTATCCAAGTGGGAGACTGTTAGATTAGGTGTCTAAGCCCATACCTATAATTGGTATGTACTTGAATTGATAGCAACACAGTCCTTTTGGGTTGCCCTCAAACCTAGCAACCGGACAAGGAAATTATGAAAGGAGAGATATTGATTTATTATAAGATTAATAAATTAATATAAATGATTTATTAATATGTTAAAATATTAATATATTGATTAGAAATCATAATGTATAAGTAATAGTTAGCCATAAGTTAATTAGAATTAATATTGGGGTTAACTGTATTAATTATAAAGTGCAGGGACTAGTTTGCAATTATCTAATAGTTGAGTGGAAGGCTCCAGAAACTCCTTGGAAGGGGGTTGACGAAATCTATAGGGGAAACCCTAATGATTTCGTCCATGGGGGCTTGGATAAGGCCCTTGGGTTTGCTTAGTCCCTAAGCAAGGAGCATTAGCGTTTTTCCCTAAACCCTAGATCCCTCGGCTATCTAAGGAGCCTCCTGGTTCACATTTTGGGAACTCCTTCTTTTGAAGAAACCCTAGGCCGAAAATTTCATACTCCTTCCCTCTCTCTCCTTCTAGTTTCCTTCTTGTTAGTTCTTGGGTGTGATTCCATTAGAGGCATTACATTTGTGGTGCTAAGCTTCCAAGAAAATCAAGATCAAGATCAAGAGGATTATTAATTGTTTGCTATAACAATTGAAAGGTATGTAACTCTTAAACCCTAGTTTGTTAATTTCGAAATTAGCCTCTCTCCTCTAGGGTTCTTGTTTTGCAATTCAAAGTTGTATGTTCAATAGTTAAAACATAGATCCAAAGTAGGTTGCATGTGAAGTTAGGAACTGTTTTCTAGTTTATTTGTTTTACCTAAAACCCATCAGTATGGACTCCTTGAATTTGTCCAAGCCTTATTCTAGAAGGATCCTTGGACTGCTTAAGGCCTAAGTTATCCAATTAGGGTTTTAGGTTGTAGCCCTAACAACTCAAGTATTTAAAGACCCCAAGGGCTACATAAATCGGCTACCAGAAACCCTAAGGAGTTCCTAGAGCCGATTTTGTGCCCACAACCTCTCTCCAAATCATCCTCTTACTTCTTGGCATTTGTAATCCATTAGAGGAGTGACATTTGTGACTCTAAGCTCCAAGGATAATAAGATTCAAGCTTTCAAGAAGAGGTAATAATCTAGATCTACTTTGTAATGTGAATTTTGAATTGTATACCATAGATCTAGGGTTTGCAAATCTTGGATGAAAAGCATGTTCATTAGAGAAACCTAGACCCAAGCATTAGGGTTTGCATGTGCACATAGGAATGTTCTTATGTCTCAAACCCATGAGTGGTATCAGAGCCTTGATTGGCTTCTCTTGAATTTGATGCTTTGTGTTTTGATTCTTTCTTAAAAATCATTTTTCTTGCTCTCTTCCTGATGAACTCGGCAAGTCCCATTGTCGACTCGATGAGTAGGATGAACTCGACGAGTCCATAAGAGGACTTGGCGAGTCGGAGTGTCAGACAGAGGGAATTTCGGGATTTCTTGTTGTTTTGCTTAAGGATAATTACCTAAATTGTTTTAGTCTAATAAAATCCGAATTTTATTACATTTTTATCAATATCTTCATCAAAACAAAAGATAATTATCAATTGTTTAAATAATAATTTCCATATTTGATAATACTTGATTATTTAAATTAATTGTTGAATTATCTTGCAAATAATATTGACTAGGTCAAATTTAGATAATTATTAAATTAAATGCTTAATTGAAAATTATTTGCTATTTGATCTTTGTGTTTTGAAGAAGTTCAAAAACTTTTCCTCAAGTTTTGAAATTTAAATTTTATGATTAAAATGTTTAATTTGAACTATTTAAATTTCAAACCCTAGAATTTTACAAGTTTAAAATTCAACCTTATACTTTATAATATTATAAGATTAATATATATATATATATATATATATATATATATATATATATATATATATATATATATATATATATATATATATATATATATATATATATATATATATATATATATGCTAGTCTTACCGTTAGTAGGCCTCATTCACGAAGCCGATCTATAGGGGGGGGGTATAAGGTTATGGCCTATAAAATGGTCGTTTAATGGGTGTCCACTCTCACCCACCGCTTCCTTGATTGGTGGAGGGTCGTTAGTTGAACGGGTAGGATAGGGCAAACCTTTCCTCATTAAAAGTATAATGAATATATATAAAGTAACTAAATGTTTTTAAAAAATTCCAATCTTAGTTACTTTAGGCAAAGTGAATTGATGCAATCCCATGAAATTACACTTTGTACCCTTGCTAAGAAGTTAGTGGAGCGTGTGTGGTTAAATGGCACACTAATTGGTTTCTAAGCAAAGGTGGAAAAGGGTGACTCATTTTTTGTCATAGTTCGATGGAGCATGTGTGGTTAACCGGCACATCGAATAGGTGACTGTAACAATGAGGGAACCATGTACATTTGCATGATTATTCACACCCGCTTTGTGATCCTCGGCATCCCAGTCAAAAACTTGAGGGGCATATCGAGATTTAAACATGCCATTGAAAGGTTCAATGAATATCAAAAGAATCTAGGAGTTTTCAATACATTTAAAACTTAATCTTCTTTTCGTTTTTCATGGTGGAAAATTAGTGAATCGGCATTCACTTACCTTCAAGTTATTTGCATGTTAGATTACGACATCCCTTTTCTAATATGCAAATAATGTTGTTGGATCCTAACCCTAATTTCTCATTTTGGGTGTTTAATTAGGGATTCATTTCTAATCAAACTTGGTCTTTTCTTTTTCAGATGTCAAACATGAACAACAACAACGCTTCTGGATCGAGTTCCTCCGACTCTTTCTCACTCATGAATTTGTGTGGGAGGGTGATATTTGACGAAAAACATTTCAACGATTGGATCCGTAACAATAGAATGGTCACCCGCTATGAGGACAAAGAGTATGTCCTAGATAAGGAGCTGAAGGAGATCGAAATGAACAATGCTACCCCCAAAGAGATTGTTGCCTTTGAGGCCCACGAGCATGATGCCACGAAAGTCCATTGCGTCATGCTGGTGACAATGACTTCCGAACTCCAAAAGTCCTATAAGGACATGTATCCCTATGAGATGCATCAAGACTTGCTGGACTAGTACCACCAAAGTGCAAGGCAAGAGATGTATGAGATCATCACTTCGATGATCACTACCCAAATGGGTAGTGGAGAGTCCCTTACCGCTCATCTGCAAAAGATGCAGAGATATGTTGATCGTCTTCTCAAGTTGAATGTTAACTTTGATGAAGAGTTGGCGATTGACATCATCCTTCACTCCCTGCCTCCTTGCTACTACTAGTTCCGCCAGACCTACCATATGAATAAGGAAGAGGTCACCTTGAGCAAGCTTCAAGGATTGCTTAGGACTGCTGACAGCAATCTTAAGGATAAGTCTGTTGCATCAACTCCTATTCCAACCACTGCCCCTGTTTTGGCAATTGGGCAAGGGAGGGGTAAGAAGAGGAAGGCTCCCTCAAAGAGCAACCATAAGGGTAAACCTGAAGATGGTACCTCCTCTAGTTGAACCAAAGTTGGTTCTGCTAAACCCAACTCTAACCCGAAGGAGGCAGAGTGCGACCACTGCCACAAAATAAGGCATTGGAAGAGAAGCTGCCCAAAATATCTGCAAGCCATCAAGGATGGAAAGATCAAGCCATCTTATGCAGGTATTTACACAATTAAGCCTAATGATTCATCACATTCCATTTCTTGGGTACTTGATACAGGATGTGGTTTTCACATTTGTTCTGATTTGTAGGGCCTAAGAAGAGATAGGGATGTGAAGCATGGGAAGATAAATTTGATCATGGGGACCAGAAGATCATCACCTGTCACCAAGATCGGAATTTACTCTTTAATGCTTAATAGTGGATTAGGATTAGATTTAAACAATTGTTGCTATTCGCCAGATGTGGCAAGAAACATCATCTCATTCCTCCTTCTGAGTGCCCTTCATTTAATTCAGGCTCTTCCACACAAATCGACAGTTCTTCACGATTTTGTTGAAGCAACCGTCTAGTTTCATCCATCTGACGATCCAACATCGTCTGAATCATCAATTGCACACCAGCCATGGTTATTGGCTCAGGTGCTGCTGCTACGACAGGTATTGGCTCAATCACTGGTGGTTGATTCCTGTTTTCGTCAGCATTTCCAACTCCACTTCTTGTTCTCACCATTTTGATCTACACACCAAATAAGGTGAAATTAGATCCTCAATCATGATAGATATTCAAATCATCCTTATCACTCCGAAACGTTTACATGCTAGTTCTAATATCGTAGACGTACGCTTAGAATCCTACACACATAAGGTTTCTAGATCCGGTCGGCAACAGACCATAGATCCAATCAAATAATATCATATATGGCAACATATAACATTTAGCACATAAAGCATTTTAGGCAACTTTCCTAAAATAAACCAGTGCTCGTGTCTAAAATATAACAGACACACATCTCAAAACTTCACTTAGCATTCTAAGTTTAAGTCTAGAAATCCTACAAATTCCTAGTTCGCTTAAACTAATGCTCTGATACCAACTGTGACATCCCCAAAATCTCGGCCAGAAAAGACCGATTTTCATTTATGCTTTTAAATATTTTCAGAGTAAATCCTTTTGATTTGAAAGAGTTGCGAAATTTGTTCCCAAAAACAAAACATGATAAAACATTGTTTACCGAAGCATTTCATAAAAGAAATGTATTTTCATTATAATCAAAACTCGGGGTGTCATGTTTCGATACAGACCAATAAGCATAAACGAATACATTACAAGTCATATAACAAATATAAACATATGCAGACTTGTAAACAAAACAACTTGATGGTTCATCCATCTCATGCCCTTCCGCCACTACCTGTAATACAATTTAAAACTGAGTGGGTCAGGCTTGGGAGCCTGGTGAGCATATAGGGTTTTCAACCCACAATAAATATCATATTTAATTTTCACCAACCAACAATAACCCAATTACCCATTCCCGTTATTCTCACTTTAGTGTCCCTAAAACAACTAACATAAGGGACCTAGTCTAAGAATATTTCATCGGGGCGACAACACATGCTTCGGGGGTACCTCAGCAATATAAGTCAAATAAGACAACCATGAGGGGGATGGAGTACAGCGAATGAACACCCAAGTTCATTAACACCTACAGGTGGCGAACCTGCTAATGTTTCCACAAGACTGTCTACAATAGCCAGTGGTCGTCATCTAAACTCCGCTAGATGACTCAATCAAACAACAACGAGGCCTCTCATCTGTTTATTACACACCAACTGTCTACCTATGTTCTACCCAACATATTAGTAGATAAAAATATACATTTGTATACATAGTTTAAAGAAAACCTGTATAGCATGCTTTAATCAACACATATATCACATAACAGATGAGGCACACACACATAACACATATCTCATAAAGAAATAAGCAGATCTATAAGATAGAAGAGAGTGAATACACATTCACACATAACACAACCAAATATATACACATAGCACGTATTTTTATATAAAATACTTCGTATTATTGTATTAGAAAGAAAATAACTACACACTCACTTGATCAGAAGATGATCGGACAGCACTACGGCTTATAGAAGTAGTATTCCTCAGCAGATCTGGAAGATCTCCTCGAAAATCGAACTTCTCGCGGGCGGAGCTTCGACTCGGGAACCGCACTTCTCGGGATCTTCGGGATCTCGGGACTTGCCTCGGGGCTAGAGTATGATACCGGGGCTTCGGGATAGCTTCGGGGGTTTTTGCGCAGAGCTTCGACACAAAAATGAGAGGGAATTGGCAAAAGAACCCGGAACCCTCGCATCCTATTTATAGGAGGCTGGAAGCCTCAATTACGCGGGGCGTACAGCAGTACGCAGCGCGTACTGCTTCAAGTTCGTAAGCGCATGCGTCATCCGAAGCCACTTGCTGCGATGTCGACACCCTCGGAGTACGCGGCGCGTACCTCGGATCAGATCAATGACTCGCTTCGGATAATGCTTCCGAATTTTGATTTAAATATAATTACTAAATGATTAATAAACTTCGGAAATTCATAACTTCTTCATACGAACTCCGTTTTCGATGTTCTTTATATCCACGGAAAGGTGAGACCACGCTCTACGACTTTCGTTTAGACTCCGTCGGCTAATTTTGACTTTATTTTTATTAATTATTTTTAATAGGCCGGGACAGAAACTTTCGTTATAAATTCATAACTTCTTCGTTTGACGTCCGTTCTCGCCTAACTTTTTATCGCTTCGATACCAACAATGAGATCTTCGATTCTCATTTAGATTGCTTCGGCTAACAACCGCTCGATCTCAAATCGAGTATTTCAGGCTGTATACCGCTAAGCCGGAATTTCGATAAATCATAACTTCCTCATATGAAGTCAGATTTGGGCGTTCTATATATATTCGGAAACCTCGTTTCAACTACTACAACATTAACCAAAGATATTAAGTTTATTTTACACTTAAATTTTAACGCTTATTTTTATTCTTAATTAATCAAACCACATAATTTAGCAATTAAGCACAAAACACATAATACTCAAATAATACAATCTTATTATTTCAAAACGGGTTACAAAGGTTAACCTAGACTATTATATTGCTACAAATGGCAAGCCCGGAAACACAGGCGTTACAATTCTCTCCAGCTTAGAATGATTCCGTCCCCGGAATCACACATCGACAAACAAATGTGGATAGCGACTCAACATGTCACTCTCCGTCTCCCAGGTGAGATTCGGCCCATTCGTGTGTTTCCATCGGACAAGCACTAACCCAACCATTTTGCGTCGCAACTTCTTAGTCTTTCGGTCAACAATTGCCTCTGGTTCTTCAATCAACCTTTTGTTCTCATCAATTCTCAATTCAGAAATTGGAATTATATCGGGAACTTCTCCCGTGAACTTCCTCAAATAACACACATGAAAGGTGTTGTGAATTCCATTCAGTTCTTCGGGTAATTCGAGCTTGTAAGCTTGGTTCCCAATCCTCTGAAGGACTTTAAACGGTCCAATAAACCTTGGACTCAACTTTCCCCTTTTTCCAAATCTTATAAGTCCCTTCCACGGCGAGACTTTAAGCAAAACCGAATCTCCAACCTCAAAAGTCATCGGTCTTCGCTTCTTGTCAGCATAGCTCTTTTGACGATCTTGAGCTGCTAACATTCTTTCCCTAATTATTTTCAACTTTTCAGCAGTTTGATGAACCAAATCGGGTCCCATGAACTGCTTTTCCCCAGCCTCAAGCCAACAAGACGGCGTACGACACTTCTGTCCATACAAAGCTTGATAAGGTGCCATCTTAATGCTCGAGTGAAAACTATTATTATAGGAAAATTCTACCAAAGGTAAATGTTCATCCCAATTACCTAGGAATTCCAAGGTACATGCTCAAGTGTTTGTATTGTTCTTTCACTCTGACCATCAGTCTGCGGATGGTAAGCTGTGCTTAAACATAACTTGGTACCCATTTCCTCTTGTAGACTTTTCCAAAACCTTGAGGTGAAACGGCTATCACGATCCGATACAATCGTTAATGGAACACCGTGAAGCCTCACAATTTCCTTCACGTAAGAATTCGCAAGCTTTTCCATAGACCATTTCTCCCTGGCCGCTATGAAATGCGCACTCTTAGTGAATCGATCAACGACCACCCAAATCATGTCGTGACAATTCTTTGTTCTGGGCAGTTTAGTGACAAAATCCATAGCAATGTCTTCCCACTTACCCATAGGCACATGCAATGGTTCTAAAATCCCGTAAGGTTTCTAATGTTGTGTCTTGACTCTCGCACTAGTCACACACTCGGCCACATACTTTGCAACATCAAGCTTCATCGTCGGCCACCAGTAGTAGGGTTTCAGGTCCCTATACATTTTAGTGCTACCCGGATGAATTGAGTACATGGTTTTGTGAGCTTCTTCCATCAGAAGGTCCCTAATTCCTTCTGACTTACGTACCCAAATACGATCTTGGAATACCTTCAGTCCATGACCGTTAGTACCAAACACCAACGTTTTACCCAAACGTTCCTCCTTTCGGTCATTTTTCTCAGAAGCTTCCTCTTGAGCTTTCTTTATACTTTCCACAATAGTCGAGACAACTTCAATTCTCAACGCTCTTGGCCTCTTCCTTTCAAGATTGACCTTCCGACTGAGAGCATCAGCAACAACATTAGCTTTACCGGGGTGGTAAAGTATCTCGCAGTCGTAGTCTTTAAGTAATTCTAGCCAGCGTCGTTGCCTCATATTCAATTCCTTCTAATTAAAGAGATATTGGAGACTCTTATGATCAGTGAAAAGTTTGCACTTCGTGCCATAGAGGTAATGCCTCCATATTTTCAGAGCGAAAACTACCGCTGCCAACTCCAAATCATGAGTCGGGTAATTCTTTTCATGCTCTTTCAGCTGTCGAGACGCATATGCTATCACCTTTTCTCTTTGGGTCAAAACACAACCCAATCCAACACCAGACGCATCGCTATAAACAGCGAAGTCTTCAACTCCATCGGGTAAAGAAAGTATCGGTGCCTCGCATAGCTTCTTCTTTAACTTCTCGAATGCTTCTTTATGCTTATCACTCCAAGCATAAGTAGCTCCTTTGTGGGTCAAAGCTGTCAATGGGCTAGCGATCGAAGAAAAGCCTTGGATAAACCTTCGGTAATATCCGGCTAATCCTAAAAAGCTTCGAATCTCCGTGGGACTTTTCGGTTGTTCCCACTTCATCACAGCTTCGATCTTCGCTGGATCAACCATTATCCCTTCTTGGTTGACCACGTGACCCAAGAATTGGACTTCACGAATCCAAAAATCACATTTGGAGAACTTCGCATAAAGCGTCTCCTTCTTCAAAACTTCTAACACTTCTCGCAAGTGTCTGCCATGCTCCTCCTGGCTTTTCGAGTAAATCAGAATGTCGTCTATGAACACTATCACAGATTTATCAAGGAACGGGTTACAAACCCTATTCATCAAATCCATGAACGCTGCTGGAGCATTGGTTAGTCCAAACGACATAACCAAGAACTCGTAGTGTCCATATCTAGTTCTGAATGCAGTCTTCTCGATATCTTGCTCTCTTACCTTCAGCTGATGATATCCTGACCTAAGATCGATCTTCAAGAAATAGCTCGAACCTTGCAATTGATCAAACAGGTCATCAATCCTCGGCAACGGATATCTATTCTTTATTGTTGCCTTGTTCAGCTCTCTATAATCGATGCACATTCTCATACTTCCATCTTTCTTCTTCACAAATAACACCGGAGCTCCCCAAGGCGATGAACTAGGTCTAATGAAACCTTTGTCCAATAACTCCTGAAGTTGCATCATTAGCTCCTTCATCTCCATCGGTGCTAATCGATAAGGTGCTTTTGCTATTGGTGTGGTTCCTGGTAACAAGTCTATTCTGAACTCTACTTGTCTATCAGGTGGTAATCCAGGAAGATCTTCGGGAAATACTTCCGGATAATCACACACCACTAGAATACTCTGCATCACCTTCTTTTCTTTCTTAGCATCAATCACGAATGCTAAATATGATGTACATCCCTTGGTCAAACACTTTCTGGCTTTCATTAGAGAAATGATTCCAGAATTCACTCTGCGTTTGTCCCCATACACCATAAACGAATCTTTCCCAGACGGGTTTACTTTAACTATCTTTTTCTTGCATAAAATTTCGGCATCATTGGCGCTAAGCCAATCCATTCCCAAGACGATGTCGAAACCATTTAGTTCGATAGGCAATAATTCCTCGTGAAACTTATTCCCATTCAGATCAATTAAGATGCTTTTCATACGATGACTAACAGGTACAAACTTGCCACTAGCTACTTCGACTAATAAAGCATCATCTAGTCTATCAATAGGAAAAGCTAGCTTTCTACCAAACTCATGCGAAATAAAGGAGTAGTTGGCTCCAGAATCAAACAATATATGAGCAGGTAATTCGTTTACGAGAAAGGTACCTGAAGCGACATCAGCTTCATCTTTCGCAGCCTCAAGTGTCATCTGGAAGGCTCTCGCCTTCGGCTTTGGTGGAATGTTGGGCTTCGCTGCCTCCTTCTTCTTCGGACAGTCTTTCAAAATGTGCCCCTCTTCATTACACCCAAAACACATCCTTTTGTTGTTCGGACATTCATTGGCAAAATGTCCAACCTTTCCACACTTGTAGCAGGTCACATCCTCGCTACATTTCCCAAAGTGCTTTTTCTTACACTTATCACACCACTTCGCCTCGCTACATTTCCCAAAGTGCTTTTTCTTACACTTATCACATCCTCGCTACATTTCCCAAAGTGCTCTTCTTACTGGAACCAGATGTTCCCTCAAACTTCCTTTTCTCACCAACCTCAAACTTGATGGTGGTTCTCCCCTTGATCATGTTCTCCACAGACTTGGCAGCCCAGATAGCTGCCTCTAGAGTAAGTGCCTGACGTACTGGCACCTCGTACTCCCATGGAAGTCCCTTCGCATACCGATCCACCTTTGTCAGCTCGTCTGGAACGATACGCAAGGCAAACTCCATCTTATCGGTGAAGTTATTGGTGTACTCATCAACTGACATGCTCCCTTTCGTCAATGTCAAAAACTTATTCTCCAACTCCAACAGATTTTGAGCCGAACAAAACTTGCGCTTGAACTGCACCAAGAATTCTGCCCATGTCAATTGCAGTGGCTCATTAGGGCTTAAGGTCTTCCCTAGAGTGTTCCACCAACGAACGGCTCCACCTCGGAATTGTCGCACGGCATAGATAGTCTGCAACTTGCCTTTACAGCCACATGTCATAAAGGCTAACTCCATTTCGGAGATCCAATCCATAACCCCAATCGGATCCTCCTTTCCATTGAAGGTCGATGGTTTGCAAGTCAAAGAGTCCTTGTACTTGCATCCCATTCCATCATTCCTTCCTTCATGGTTATCTTGCCTAACTATCGGTGGGTTGGCTGGACCAACAGACCCACTGAAGTTTCCTCCTTCTGAGTGCCCTTCATTTAATTCAGGCTCTTCCACACGAATCGACAGTTCTTCACGATTTTGTTGAAGCAACCGTCTAGTTTCATCCATCTGACGATCCAACATCGTCTGAATCATCAATTGCACACCAGCCATGGTTATTGGCTCAGGTGTTGCTGCTACGACAGGTATTGGCTCAATCACTGGTGGTTGATTCCTGTTTTCGTCAGCATTTCCAACTCCACTTCTTGTTCTCACCATTTTGATCTACACACCAAATAAGGTGAAATTAGATCCTCAATCATGATAGATATTCAAATCATCCTTATCACTCCGAAACGTTTACATGCTAGTTCTAATATCGTAGACGTACGCTTAGAATCCTACACACATAAGGTTTCTAGATCCGGTCGGCAACAGACCATAGATCCAATCAAATAATATCATATATGGCAACATATAACATTTAGCACATAAAGCATTTTAGGCAACTTTCCTAAAATAAACCAGTGCTCGTGTCTAAAATATAACAGACACACATCTCAAAACTTCACTTAGCATTCTAAGTTTAAGTCTAGAAATCCTACAAATTCCTAGTTCGCTTAAACTAATGCTCTGATACCAACTGTGACATCCCCAAAATCTCGGCCAGAAAAGACCGATTTTCATTTATGCTTTTAAATATTTTCAGAGTAAATCCTTTTGATTTGAAAGAGTTGCGGAATTTGTTCCCAAAAACAAAACATGATAAAACATTGTTTACCGAAGCATTTCATAAAAGAAATGTATTTTCATTATAATCAAAACTCGGGGTGTCATGTTCCGATACAGACCAATAAGCATAAACGAATACATTACAAGTCATATAACAAATATAAACATATGCAGACTTGTAAACAAAACAACTTGATGGTTCATCCATCTCATGCCCTTCCGCCACTACCTGTAATACAATTTAAAACTGAGTGGGTCAGGCTTGGGAGCCTGGTGAGCATATAGGGTTTTCAACCCACAATAAATATCATATTTAATTTTCACCAACCAACAATAACCCAATTACCCATTCCCGTTATTCTCACTTTAATGTCCCTAAAACAACTAACATAAGGGACCTAGTCTAAGAATATTTCATCGGGGCGACAGCACATGCTTCGGGGGTACCTTAGCAATATAAGTCAAATAAGGCAACCATGAGGGGGATGGAGTACAGCGAATGAACACCCAAGTTCATTAACACCTACAGGTGGCGAACCTGCTAATGTTTCCACAAGACTGTCTAGAATAGCCAGTGGTCGTCATCTAAACTCCGCTAGATGACTCAATCAAACAACAACGAGGCCTCTCATCTGTTTATTACACACCAACTGTCTACCTATGTTCTACCCAACATATTAGTAGATAAAAATATACATTTGTATACATAGTTTAAAGAAAACCTGTATAGCATGCTTTAATCAACACATATATCACATAACAGATGAGGCACACACACATAACACATATCTCATAAAGAAATAAGCAGATCTATAAGATAGAAGAGAGTGAATACACATTCACACATAACACAACCAAATATATACACATAGCACGTATTTTTATATAAAATACTTCGTATTATTGTATTAGAAAGAAAATAACTACACACTCACTTGATCAGAAGATGATCGGACAACACTACGGCTTATAGAAGTAGTATTCCTCAGCAGATCTAGAAGATCTCCTCGAAAATCGAACTTCTCGCGGGCGGAGCTTCGACTCGGGAACCGCACTTCTCGGGATCTTCGGGATCTCGGGACTTGCCTCGGGGCTAGAGTATGATACCGGGGCTTCGGGATAGCTTCGGGGGTTTTTGCGCAGAGCTTCGACACAAAAATGAGAGGGAATTGGCAAAAGAACCCGGAACCCTCGCATCCTATTTATAGGAGGCTGGAAGCCTCAATTACGCGGGGCGTACAGCAGTACGCAGCGCGTACTGCTTCAAGTTCGTAAGCGCATGCGTCATCCGAAGCCACTTGCTGCGATGTCGACACCCTCGGAGTACGCGGCGCGTACCTCGGATCAGATCAATGACTCGCTTCGGATAATGCTTCCGAATTTTGATTTAAATATAATTACTAAATGATTAATAAACTTTGGAAATTCATAACTTCTTCATACGAACTCCGTTTTCGACGTTCTTTATATCCACGGAAAGGTGAGACCACGCTCTACGACTTTCATTTAGACTCCGTCGGCTAATTTTGACTTTATTTTTATTAATTATTTTTAATAGGCCGGGACAGAAACTTTCGTTATAAATTCATAACTTCTTCGTTTGACGTCCGTTCTCGCCTAACTTTTTATCGCTTCGATACCAACAATGAGATCTTCGATTCTCATTTAGATTGCTTCGGCTAACAACCGCTCGATCTCAAATCGAGTATTTCAGGCTGTATACCGCTAAGCCGGAACTTCGATAAATCATAACTTCCTCATACGAAGTCAGATTTGGGCGTTCTATATATATTCGGAAACCTCGTTTCAACTACTACAACATTAACCAAAGATATTAAGTTTATTTTACACTTAAATTTTGACGCTTATTTTTATTCTTAATTAATCAAACCACATAATTAAGCAATTAAGCACAAAACACATAATACTCAAATAATACAATCTTATTATTTCAAAACGGGTTACAAAGGTTAACCTAGACTATTATATTGCTACAAATGGCAAGCCCGGAAACACAGGCGTTACATCCAGAGGGTTTTGTCAATGCGAAGCATCCCAATAGAGTGTGCAAGCTTGAGAAGTCCATCTATGGACTTAAGGAAGTGTCTCGCAGATGGAATCTTTGATTCGACGAGAAAGTCAAAGAGTTTGGTTTTCTACGAAGCGAGGATGAATCATGTCTATACGTCAAAGCCAGTGGGAGTATAGTTAGCTTCCTCATATTGTATGTCAATGACATACTACTCATAGGAAACGACATCCCGACACTATAGGAGGTTAAGTCCTGGATCCGGAAGTGCTTCCCTATGAAGGACCTCGGAGAGGCTTCCTATATTTTGGTAATAAGGATTGTAAGAGACAGAAGTAAGAGACTAGTAGGACTTAGTTAGAATACTTATTTGGACAAGGTACTAAAACGTTTTAGTATGGAGAATTCAAAGAAGGGAGAGTTACCGATCCAAAGTAATGCCAAGTTGACTAAGACTCAATGCCCGAGTACCGAATTCTTGATAGCATAAGTGAGTCGAGTACCATGCGCTTCTGCAATTGGCTCGATTATGTATGCTATGAATTATACTCACCCTGATGTGGCCTTCGCTTTGAGCATGGTCAGTAGATATCAAGGGAACCCTGGCAGAGCGCATTAGACCGCAGTCAAAAACATTCTTAAGTACATTCGGAGGATTAAGGAATGGTTTCTAGTCCTCGGTGGGAGTGATGACTTAAAGGTGCGAGGGTATATTGACACCAGTTTTCAGACCGATAGGGATGACTACCGTTCACAGTCGGGCTGGGTCTTTACCCTTAATGGAGGAGCAGTGACTTGGAAAAGTTCCTAGCAAGAGACAGTAGCTGATTCAACGTGTGAATCAAGGTATATTGCGGCGAGCGAAGCGTCAAAGGAGGCGATATGGTTGAAGAACTTCATTGGAGACCTTAGAGTTGTGCCAGCCATAAAGGAACCCATGGAAATTTTCTATGACAATGAAGGAGCAGTTGCCTTGACCAAGGAACCGAGGGATCACGGTAGATCTTGACATATTGACAGAAAATATCATTTTATTCGACATCAGGTGGAAGAAGGACTCCTCGTAGTAAAGAGGGTATCTTCAGAGGATAACCAACAGATCCACTTACGAAGGGACCGAGCAGGGTTAAGCACGTGCAGCACACTAGGAGCATCGGGTTGAAGGACGATATTAGTTTAGATTAGATAGTATAGAAACATGTAATTAGCATTTGATGATTAAATAAAAGAATATTATTTATTAGTAATGTTACTGTCTTATGTTAATTGTTTACCTATTGTTTCATTTTGCATGTTTTGTCTTCCGGAATAATAAGAATTATTCGAACCATCCACAGTCGTTCATATGTTGGAAGTAGGTATGAATAAAGACTGTCATGAATTGGTGTGTAGATTGTCTAAAATGTATTAGACATAGCAAAAGTTTGCTACAACGTTCATGAGTGCTTATGAGTTTGATTTGATCATTGGAATAAACCCTCGCTTCTTGGAATCACTTCATGGAATTTATCTCGAGTGATCGCAAGACGATAATATCATATGGTCTTAAAACCTAGGTATATGGTTTATTGTTTGGTAATTAGTTATGCATTAATATTGCGAAAACGCATCAGTAACTTGATGTTATAAAACACATTGTTGTGTATGATTTGGTTAGTGAATAATAAATGCAAATAAGTCGAATTTTATATGCTCCTCTTTATCCTAAGAGGATAAAAGCGATATCAGGGCCCATCGATGATTTGGTTTGAATTATGTGTCGGGCCCTGTCAGGACTGAATTGATGTGTTCAATTAAGTTCTGTGTCAAATAAATCGGAGATCGAGAAACAAACTGATGGAAAATAAGTATGACTATGTTCCATGTAATTGTCCATACGATATCTAGAATAGAGGACTATACGGTCCCTTATCTAATGGATAGGTTGCTGATAAGATCAGATTTCGACAGCGTCTTTGAGAGCTACGATTGATAATTGGATTGTGATT
Source organism: Lactuca sativa (assembly GCF_002870075.4). NCBI lineage: Eukaryota > Viridiplantae > Streptophyta > Magnoliopsida > Asterales > Asteraceae > Lactuca > Lactuca sativa. Next base: position 96,908,300 of record NC_056630.2, on the reverse strand, counting down.
ACATTTATAGTTACTAGACTTATCCAACTGGGAGACTGTTGGATTAGTGTCTAAGCCCGCAACTATATTTGGTAAGTACTTGACTTGGTTATGCATGGTCCTTTTGGGTTGCCTTCACCAAAGCAACATGATAGGATGATTTATACATAAAGAGGTTATTATGATTTATTAATATTAGACTAGAATTGACATTTGTGGCTAAAAGAGATTAATTAAATAAAGTGGACTAGAACTGACATTTGTGTGATAGTTGGTTTTGGGCTGTGGATCCTTATAGATCATAGGGTGGACGAAATTTAGGTATATGGACTCCTTGAATTCCTCCAAGCCTTATTCTAGAAGGATCCTTGGATTGCTTAAGGCCTAAATTATCCAATTAGGGTTTCAGGCTGTAGCCCTAACAACTCAAGTATTTAAAGACCCCAAGGGCTACAGAAAACGGATACCGGAAACCCTAAGGAGTTCCTAGAGCCGATTTCATGCCTACAACCTCTCTCTCAATCATCCTCTTGCTTCTTGCCGTTTGTAAGCCATTAGATGAGTGACATTTGTGACTCTAAGCTCCAAGGATAACAAGATTCAAGCTTTCAAGAAGAGGTAATAATCTAGATCTACTTTGTAATGTCGATTTTGAATTATATACCATATATCTAGGGTTTTCAAGTCTTGGATGAAAAGAATGTTCATTAGAGAAACCTAGATCCAAGCATTAGGGTTTGCATGTGCACATAGGAATGTGCTTATGGCTTAAACCCATCACCTAACACCCCAAGTATGATGCCTCAAATGCTTCACACAACACCACTAACAATTGAGGACTTCATAAGAGATTGTCTTGCACACAAAAAAATCGGGTAGCCCTCTTGTATCTCACTTAAGTGCCGATTTTGGTAGCCATGAGATTTCTTATATAATGTGACACAACTATGGTTATACGATGTAAACCCTAATGTTCATGACTTTCCACATTCCTTAGGCTCCATGGGTTTTAACCTCCATGGAGTATCCATGGGTCACCACATGGGTTTAGCCCAACATAAAGAACTATGGATCACAAGCCTACTTTATAAGAATGAATGACTTACATAATGAATCCCGATATATTTAATTAGTCTCTTTTGATCACAAAATTAATTCCAAATTAATTATTGATCAATACTAATTAAATAATATTATTTCATATTAATATATTAGAACTTACACTACATTAATAAATCATAAATATCCTCTTCTCAAGAGTCCATCCTTACAAATTGTTCCGGTGCCATGCAACCCAAATGGACCATGCTACTCTTGTGTCAAGTACATACCTGTTGGAACCCGAAAGTGAACATCTAGCAATCCCAAGTACATATTCCAAAGTATGTTGGTTCATAAGTGAAGAGTGCTCCGGAACCTGTCCGGAGCTGAAGAGAAGAAGAAGAGGAAGAATATTATGAAGAGGAGCCCATTCCAGAGTGACTTTCACGTCTGGAATGTATGTTGAACTGGAAGAACACCCTTTTTTGTCTTTTGTCATTAATTATACTTGTATTGATGTAACATTTCGTAGGACTTAGCCTTTTGTTGTATTAGACAATCCGAATGTCAGAAATAGTTCTATTGTCCAGTCCGATGTAAGTTGCTTAGTTAATTCACTATAACATTCTCTCCTATATAAAGGAGCATTCAATACAAGTCAAATACGGATCTTTTGCTCAACTTTTGGCATTTACTTTGTTATCTCAAATCTTTTTCAAACATTCTTCTTGTTATTCATTTATTATCTTTACCTTGATCATTTACTTTTATTCTTCATTTAATGTCTTGATCATTTGTTGAATATAATATCTAAGACTTGACTGGTCTTTCCAGTTTAGACTTTAACTTCTTATACTAAGCATACATTGATCTTAAGAGCATATTATAGTTGGTTATCCTTTGAATCCACAAGAGCAGATTATAGTTGGTTTGAAGATACCTTGGTATTTCAACCATTTATGTGCTTAGGATAAAAGTTCTTCTATATACCACTTTTGCTCAAGATATCTTAACTTCAATGGTTGCTTCTAATCCTCAACAAATAATTTCAATGCAAATCGCAAATAGTGTGGGTGGCCCTACATGTGCCCCATTACTAGTTGTGGAAGTATATGATCCCAGGAAAGTTAGAATGGAAATATTTCTTTTAGCCAAAGATAAAGGTGAAGAAATCTGGAGATCCGTGAATGAAGGTCCTCATGTTCATGTTAGAACCGTTGTAAGAGATGTTGCTGCTCAGCTTATGGGTCAATATGAAAATCGTCCAGTCCCTCTAACTGCTGATGACATTGAAAAGCTACATGCATACCAAGTTACTTTCTCTGAAATGGTGTTTGGTGTTCCTCCTTCACTTTTCGAGCACATCAAGTTATGCAAAACAGCTAAAGAGATTTGGGACACTCTTCAAGTCCTAATTGAAGGTTCGAAAAACATGAAAGACAAGCTCCTTACTTCAGTTGTAAATGACTTTGACACCTTCATAACCACTACTGGTGAATACACAGCCTCTGCCTCCAACCGTTACCGAATAATGGTCAACAACATGACTGCTCATGGGATTGTCCGAACTCCCCTAGAGTATAATCTCAAATTCATAAACAGTCTTGGCAAAGGATGGGGAAATGTAAAATCTTGTCTTCAAAGTAATGGTTCCTTGAAAAAGTTAAAGATATATCAACTTTTTGATGAACTTCAAGGACACGAGTCAAATGTTGCTCAAACCATATTGGAACTTTCCGGAGGTCCTCTTGCTCTTCTCAATTCCTTCGAATCAACTGTTTTGAATTCCTCTACTTGATACCTTTTCAAAACCACTATTCCACTGGTTAAATCATCCACGCCCTCTCAAAACTATCCTATTGATGACTCTGAAGTCATGGACTCAGAACTCCATTTCCATCAGGAGTTTTCTCTTCTCTCAATTAAATACAAACGTCCTTTTATTGCTTCCTTCAAACCATACCAAAAATTGTGTCACAAGTGTGGACATGCAAACCACTTCGCAAAAGATTGCGAGCTGACTCTGAACTGAAACCAAAAATCAAGGATTCTGCCTACTATGCCCAAAAGGCTCAAGAAATGGCTGAAAGTGAAAAAGCTTTTGTAACAAATGTTTCAAGAGACGTTGAAGGTTACTGGTCATCCGGAGATGATGATGATACGATGATTGGAAGAAATATGTGCTTGATGGCAAGACAAGATGTTGAATGTGATGATAGCTATTGGTCATCTGGATCTGAGAAAGATGATGAAGATGCTGAGCCCAACTACTACTACATGGCTACAAACGACCCTCCAGGAAGAAGCATCATTCAACAAGTAAAAAGCTTAATTACTTAAAATAATTTTGATTTATCAATTTGTGAACCATATCTAACTCAGATTCAATCGGACATGAACATCATTTACAAAGCCTATGAGTCAACCATAGAAGCTAGTGAGAAGAAGGATATCGAATTGAGTCGTCTTAGATTACATTTCAAGGATAAGAAGTTAAAAATTGAGTCTTTAGAACGAGAGCTTGTAATGTTAAAAGATGAATGTATCATTTTGAAAGACAAATGTGAAATTACCTACTCTAAAAGAAATGTTTTGGTTTCTGATAATAAACGTCTCAATGCTAAAATAGATGCTTTGCACAAGTCTATTGACATGCTTGAAGCAAATGAACGGATCACACATAATTTTCGTCATCCATGGTCCAAAGCACCTGGCCTCAGAAGCGAGTTTACAAAGCCTATTGCTAGTCCTCTAAAGGAATTGCAAAAATATGACTTTTTTGGGAGAGATTCCAAACATCAAACATTCGGACACCCGTGTTTCTCCCTTGTCACCCCTTCCAGATACAAATGACCACTTTGCATCTTTGATCCCTGAGTTTCAACCTATTGTTGTTAAGTGTCCTGATTCCACGCCTTTTCCGCCTCTAATAAACCTGGACCCGAATCGGACCCAGAATTTCATCATAGTGTCTCTAATAGAATAGATCACATTTCAAACAACAATCCTCCGAACAACTGTGTAATTGAGGAAATTACTTCCAATATTACTAAAACCACTTCATCTGAGTGTGTATGGGCATCCTTATTTGATAAGGCTGAAACCTCAAGCAATGTCTCCTCTGATTCATATGAATCTGATTACCTTCTTATGTCAAAAACAACATTGGTTCCCATTGATCCCAAGTTTAACAATCCATCAACAGGTCAAACCTTAAAGTCTGTATTTCAATCAAAGCAAAAACCAATGCTCAGTAGAAAGGTTGTCGTAGATCCTAAAGTGGAAGCAAGAAATGCTCACAAGAAGGAAGTTAGGTCCAGACAAAACTCTCAATCCCTTGAAAACTCCAAAAAGAGTGTATCTCGAAACCCTAACTCTTCTACACCAAGACAAAACTCCTTTATTCCCACTGAGATACTTAAAAGACCATCAGGTTCTCCCAGTATTGCTCATCGCAATACAGGAGTTAGTATCACTCCACCCAAAACTCGTGAACAAGGTTCACCTGTCCGAAACACTCCATCCCGAAATGTTTCCTCGGTTTTCATCGCTAAAATTGATGGCACAATTTTTAAATCAAACTCTTCAAAAACTAGTGTGCCGTCAAACAAACCAAAAAGTACTCTAGAAACAAGTTCCTCAAAATCTCCTAAACATAATACTGTCTGGAAAGTCAAATCCCCCTCTAAAGAAAAAATGACTTCGAAAAAATCAATTAATACCACCTCTCCGGAAGATCATGTTCCGAAGCGCAATGCTCCGAAAGTTCATGTCTTTGAGTATGACTATTGTGTAGGGTTTCAAAGCACTCCATGGATGATGGCAATGGGCCCCTTTGATGAATTCTAGGTTAAAAGCCCAAGACTTGTCTTTTCCCTATAAATAGTCATGTATTATTCATTATTAGGGTTAAGAGAGGGAGGCAAAATGTAGCCGCCACGTGAGGTTTCTTATGTAGTGTTAGATTCTTTAGTCTATGCTTTAAGTGTAATTTATTCCTCATATTTCAATAAATCAAGTGATCATTCGACATATTCTTCATTATTTGTGTTTGTTCTTATTTTCCGCATCTTGTTCATCAAATCACAATTAGGGTTTTAATCCCAACAAGTGGTATCAGAGCGGGTCTTTGAAAATCTATTGATTTTTGAAGTATCGGTTCTTGATTTGATGATTTTCTGCACAAGTTACTGAAGATTATTGGTGTTTTGGTGGTTTGGAATCAAAGATTCTTGTTCAAGAAACTGTTCATGGAGATTTGTGATATTCCTCTACTGTTCATTGTGGTATTTTTTTCTCCTCTGTTCTTTGGATTTGATTAATTTGTCTTAGAGATCAATAGATCCGTTTCAGGCCATTCAATTGAGTCTTATTTCGTTTGTCACAATATTGATTCGATCCAATACTGTTCCTTGGGCCCTAATAGTTTCAACTATTGTTTATTGCTTTGTTCATATATCGTTCATCGGTGTTTGAAATCACAAAATTATGAATCTCGAATGCCAATATTCTTATTCGATTTAAGGGTTTAACTTCATGAGGATTAAGCATTCTTTTTGGATTTCACAATTCTGGATTTTTGTTCAATTCGCTAATAGTTCTGTTCTTGAGTTGAGATTTCTGAAAAATATCAATCTCAAAATCGATTCTGATTTTGTTCTTTGATTATATGTTTGAACTGAGTTAATCTATCATGTTCCAAAATTGATCTGTTTAGCCCGAAAATTGAGTTGAGAAAATTGATTTTATTGTTTGGCGCTGATTATTATGGATGGTCAAAACCGAAAGTCAAAATCAAATCGTATTTTGATCACGTATGTTCTCGTTTTCATCTGAATCATATATGATTTCATTGTTTGATCTTAAATCCGATTTTCCACCATTCAACGTGATACAAATGATTTACCGATTATTTAAACGATTGGAAAATGGTTTACAAATTATTGCTGATGAATATTGAAAAACAAGTTGAATTTTGTGTGATAGTCGAATGGTGATGATGATCGATGTTCTTAAATGTAATTCGATTTAAGCTTTATCAAAGATGATGGAATCAAGAACCAGTTCAAGAACAGATGAAGATGGTGCCGACGTTAATTGAAATATGACGTTTGATATGGAAAAGTTCTTGAAAGTGGAAATGTTGTGTTTATGGAAGATGATATGTGAAAGAAGCTGTGAATGAGAATCAAAATGACGGCAGTAGTGTGATGGCTTCACATTCAAAATGTTGTTGTGTCCCCCATCAGAATCGAAATGTTAGTTTTGCATTTGGTATGTCGCAATTCATGGGACTCGCAATTTGGAATGAAGATTGAAACGATCTCGCATCTTGAATTCGGTTCCCAATCGTATTGGTGCGCTCAGAACGAAAGGTTTGATCGAAGTAGTTTGTTGATTGGATTCGGGGATTGTCTTTGATTCGCATTGAAATTGTTGACTCGGAATGAACAGACTCGCAATCAAAAGTACGAATGGATCGGGTGTGATGCTTGGTGTTCGGAACTCGGTGCTCAGTATGAAGGGTTAATCAGAAACGGATTTTTGGGTTTTGTTTATGAATATTTGAAGGTTTTATTTGAGTCGCCGTTCGTTCTTTTAATCATTTGTCTAAATGGGGAAGAAGATTCAATGATTCATTATTGGTCCTTGCAATTTCCGGGATTTGATGGTTTTGGTCTCTGAATTATTCGTGACTTGGCAGTATTAGTCCATTTCCAGAAATTGTTACAGATGAAGGGGAGTATGATGCACAATTATGATTTCAGTAGCGTGACAGTTTCAGCCCATTATTCAGAAAAGTTTACAAATTTGAGGGCTGGTGAACAGTTTTGAATTCTTTAACGCACATATTTTTTTGTGAACAGAAAATTATGGATTCCATCAAGTCTTGGCGGTTCGGAAAGTTGTTTTCGTGATAACGTCAAATTTTCACGACTTTTTCGGATTTTATACTTCATCGTTAATATCATTTTGTCACGGGGGAGCTTAGTAAATTTTTATCCATTCAAGATCATTCTCATGACCATTTGAAGGTTTATAATCATGTTTTTGATTATAAATCGGGGGAGAATTTGGTATGGCCATTCGAAATTAGATTTGTGACTTTTCAAAGTTGAAGCTTTTTGATAAAGCTTGTGGGAGAATTATGAAGGTAGCTTTTACAACAGAAGTTCTTCATCGAGCTCTACTAAAGTTTTTACAGAGAAGTATCCATTACAACAGAAGTTTTTCATCGAGCTCTGCTAAGGACTTGTTATATCTCCGACTACTTGTATTTTCTCGATCAAGTGGCGTTACGAATCTTAAAGTTTGGGTTGTTACATGATATTTTTTGATGGCTTATATCATTAGCTTATTTGAAGATCATTGTGACTTGGAGGGGGAGCTCTTCAAAGACAAGAAGTGATTCAATTTCTTTGTTCTGAAATGGTTTTTTTTATGGCGGGTTTGGTTTTCATGAAGATTCTTTGGGATTACATTCGAAAATGAATTTTAAAGACATTACTTTAGTGCTTGATTTATATATCCTAGAGCCCGTTTTTGAAGACTATTGAAGAATCAAGATTTGTGGATTGCTTCATATATTCCTCGTTGCAGGTCTTTTTATTTGCTAGATGCTTGTTTTGGAAGTTAAAGCATTGTCATCCATTCCATACTTTGAGGGGGAGATTGTAGGGTTTCAAAGCACTCCATGGATGATGGCAATGGGCCCCTTTGATGAATTCTAGGTTAAAAGCCCAAGACTTCTCTTTTCCCTATAAATAGTCATGTATTATTCATTATTAGGGTTAAAAGAGGGAGGCAAAATGTAGCCGCCACGTGAGGTTTCTTATGTAGTGTTAGATTCTTTAGTCTATGCTTTAAGTGTAATTTATTCCTCATATTTCAATAAATCGAGTGATCATTCGACATATTCTTCATTATTTGTGTTTGTTCTTATTTTCCGCATCTTGTTCATCAAATCACAATTAGGGTTTTAATCCCAACATATTGGATTGATGAAAGAACGCTGTCCTTCTGTATATTTCCTAAAGAATCTCGGAACACACCCTCTAAATCTTCTGTTGTTCACAAGTCCCTTTCGAAGCCCAAGACTTGTGCCTTTGTCCCAAAAGCTAACTCAGTTCCTAAAAACTCCATAATTCGCTAATTTTGTAGGCACTATGTGCTTCGGAGCAAGAAACAATATGGTATATTGATAGTGCTTGCTCCATGCACACGACGGGACAGAAGAACTTTCTGCGAGATCTAAAGCTGTCATCAAATGCTGGATATGTAACATATGACAACAATTCCAACTCTCAAATCCGAGGTTAAGGAACTCTTACCAATGGTAACTTCTCAATTTCAAATATGCCATATGTAGCTGATCTAAAGCATAACTTGATAAGTGTGGCTCAACTCACTGATGCAAATCATCGAGTTAAATTTTGCAAGAAACACAGATACATCGTGACCGTAGACCGAAGTGAATGTTTAATCAAGTCTACTCATAACAAGAACATGTAACCTCTCGACATCAACATGATCATTGGCAAGCCCCAACTGTGCTTACTCTCTAAAGCAGTTCCTGATGTTAGCTGGTTGTGGCACCGAAGACTTGCACAAATCAACTTTAGATACATGAATGATCTTGTGTCAAGAGAAATGGTCTGAGGTCTGCCAGTCCTCAAATTTGAAAATGATCATTTATGTGCTGCGTGTAAATATGGCAAGCAATCAAAGAAAGGTCATCCCGTCATCATTGAAAAATCCATTTCGAAACCTCTAGAACTTCTAAATATCGATTTATGTGGACCATCAACAGTGGAAAATTTGCATCACAAAAAGTACATTCTTGTGATTGTGGATGATTTCACTAGTTTCACATGGGTCTTCTACCTCAGGCTGAAGTTAGAAACAGTCTCCGAACTCATCAATTTCATTAAAGGAATAGAAGTTCTCATCAAGCTCCCAGTCAGACGTATACAAAGTGACAATGGTTCGGAATTCACAAATTCCTCCATTGAAAACTTCCTTTCCAAAAAAGGTATTGACCATAATTTCTCTGCTCCATATACTCCTCAACAAAATGGTGTATTTGAATGATGAAACAAAACTCTTGTTGAAGCTGCTCGATCAATGCTCAATTTCGCAAATATTCCACTCTATCTTTGGGCTGAAGTCGTCTCTACTTCATGCTTCACTCAGAACATAAGCATCATAAATCGCCGCCTCAACAAAACACCATACGAAGCAATGAATCGTCGGAAGCCTACAATCTCATTTTTGCATGTCTTCGTATGCAGATGCTTCATCAAGAACAATCGTGATCAGCTTACCAAATTTCAACCCAAAGCTGATGAAGCAATTTTCCTTGGGTACTCCTCTAAATTAAATGCTTATTAGGTCCTCAACGGACGTACTCGAGCTATTGAAGAAAGTTTTGATGTTACCTTTGATGACAACTTCATTCGGAATTCCAATCCTACTCACGTTACAACTCACATCATGGAGTCCGATGCTCCTTCCCCGGAATGTCCAAACATCCAAGTAATTCATGAAGTTGATTTTGATACTCTCTTTGGATCGTCCGAAACAGCCCTTGATTCGGAATCTCGAGCAAGGCAAAGCTCAATTTCGACTCCTGAAGCTCCCATCTCTCAAAATGTCTCCGGTCCAATTCCAAGCCTCCCTCCATTTGATTCCGAACAATTTCAACATTCTTAGGTTGAGGGGAGAATGCTCATTCCTCTCTTGAATCAAATATAGATGGATTCCAAGATGCAACTGCTGATTTTGATGACTCCAATCCAAGCAACATTGATGACAATGAAAAGTTCTTTAAGTTGCATTCTGATGATGATGTCAAGCTCTCTGTTTCAGAAGTTCAGGGGGAGCATCATCCTCAAGTTCAAATCATTCATGGGGAGCAACTCAATCCTATTGTTGATATTGGCTCGTCCGCTGCTCAAGAACTTCCAATATTGCACGTCTGGACCAAAGATCATCCTTCAAACCAAGTGATTGGAAACCTCAATGCTGGTGTACAAACTCGCTCTACCTCAAGTATCCAAAATGAATGTTATTTCTCAGCATTCATTTCCATGATCGAACACAAATCCATTAAGGAAGCATTAGAGCATGCTGACTGGATCACAGCCATGTAAGAAGAATTGGTAGAATTTGACCGAAATGAAGTATGGACTCTCGTATCTCCTCATCCAAACCATCCTATTGTCGGCACAAGATGGGTATTTCGCAACAAGCTAGACGATGCAGGTGTCATAATCCGGAATAAATCAACATTGGTAGCCAAAGGATTTACTCATATTGAAGGCCTCGACTATGATGAGACCTTTGCTCCTGTTGCACGACTTGAAGCTATCATAATCTTTCTTGCCTATGCTGTTCATAAAGGATTCAAAGTTTACCAAATGGATGTTAAAAGTGCATTCCTTAATGGTGAACTTGACACTGAAGTATATCTTCAACAGCCCCCTGGTTTTTTAAATCTCTCGTTTCCAAACTATTGTTACAAACTCCAAAAGGCTTTTTATGGCCTTAAGCAAGCTCCTCGCACATGGTACGAGACCCTCATCGAATTTCTTAAGCGCTCAGTTTTTCAAAGAGGAATTCTGGATCCGACCCTATTCCGAAGATCAAACTGAGAACATCTCATGCTGGTTCAAATTTATGTGGACAAAATTATTTTTCTATCTATGGATTCATCCATGGTTGAAGACTTTGCTAACTTAATGATCAAACGATTCTAAATGAGCATGAACAGGAAATTAAGTTTCTTTCTTGGTCTCCAAGTCAAACAGACCAACTGAGGAATCTTTATTCACCAAGAGAAGTACATTTATGAACTTCTCAAAAAGTACTCTATGGACACTTGTGCCTCTGCCAAGGTATCAATGGGCTTTTGTCACAAGATTTTTGTTGATCCTTCAGGTGTTGCAGTTGATGAAAAGAAGTATAGAGGAATGATTGGATCTCTTCTTTATCTTTCAGCAAGTCGTGCGGATATCATGTTTTCCGCATGATTATGTGCCAGATTTCAAGTCAATTCCAAGATGTCTTATCTTTTGGCTGTTAAGCAAATTTTCCAATACCTTAAAGGCACTAAAAGTCTCAGAATCTGGTACCTAACAAATGAAAATTTCCTTCTCCACGCCTACTCAGATTCAAACTATGGTGGACTTCGATTTGATAGGAAAAGTACATTCGGAGGATGTCAATTCCTAGGTGGTCGAGTAGTCAGCTGTTCATCCAAGAAACAGAACTGCATTGCTCTCTCTACAGTCGAAGCTGAATACATTTTTGCTGCCAGCTGTACCTCTCATGTTCTTTGGATGAAATCCCAACTCCTGGATTATGGTTACCCATTTCGACGCATTCCTATCTTCTATGATTCTCAAAGTGCTATTGCAATTTCTCACAATCCAATTCAGCACTCCATGACGAAGCACATTGATATCAGCTACCATTTTATTAAAGATCATGTTCAAAATGGTAACATTGAACTTATTTTTTTTCCATCTAACGATGAGATTGCTGATGTATTTACTAAGGCATTAGACGAAACAAAATTCAATGTTTTTTTGAACAAAATGGGTATGATGATGCCAAATCCTCAGTTCTTTCAAGAGACCTGTTCTCTTTGATTGAATTATTCCATAGAAAAATCGATTCCGATGTCAAATTTCCTTTTCAGAACTATTTTCCTTACGAATACAAAGGATCATTTTACTTGTCCTTATATCTAATTATCTCCTGAGTGTTGAGCTGATCAGTTCACCCTAAGTATTCACTGTGTCAAAACTATATTGTCTTCCTGGCTTTCATCTCAGAATTTACTTCATAATAACATCCCACAATTCAACTCCGGAAAGGTATTATCTTCTGAACTTCAGATTTACATCACAACTAATTCCGGATCATCATCTCCGGAATTTTGAAAAATATTTGGTCCGGAACATCAACTTTTCAGCTCCTGATTTTTTCAAAATGTCAGCTCCGGAACATTCAAAACAAAATATAAAAAAAACTTTGTTTCGGAACCACAAACTTGCTCCGAAGTATTTCTCTCTCCGGAACTGCCTCAAAAGAAGATATTCATAATTCACCAATGCACCTACCATATCATAGCCATTCCGGACTCACCCATCCGGAATACCAAATGGTTTTAAGATGAACCGTCAGCAACGGCTACTTTTGGGGATCCTTATCCTATCAACCTTGATTGTTGTGTCATGATTGCACAAATTAGAAAAGCAAACATCAAATTGCCAGTTGATATTTTCATTTTGAACATTTATCTATTCAACCTTTCACCTCCCTGTCACCTTAACCCCCAAAAAAGCGCAAACTCATTTATGATGGGTTTTGAGCATTCTAACACTTCCTAAGTGTACATGCAACCCTAATAAACCTTGGATATATGTTTGTCTAAATACATGCAAAATTTGGTTTCCAAGGTTCAAAATCCTATCTAGCATACATGGGGAACTTTTACCCTAAAAGGATGGCTAGAATTACATACCTTGTAGTTGATTTTGATTCCTTGAAACCTTGTGAGCCTAGCACCCCAAGTGTGATGCCTCAAATGCTTCACACAACACCAAAAGCTTTTGGAATGGCTTTTGAGAGAATACACACTTGAAAAATCGGCCTAGCCCTCTTATCTCTTTGTGTAGCCGATTTTGGTGGAGGAGATGATCCTTATATAGTGTGACACATCTAGGGTTACACCATGTAAACCCTAATGTGTCATGACTCTTCATTTTCATGACCCATGGGTTTGTAACTCCCATGGAGCATCCTATGGGTTTAACCCAACTTGATAATCCATGGAGCCTCTTAGCCCACTATACAAGTTATGGGTGATTTACATAATCGACCCATATATTTAATTAGTTATCTTTTGATCACTTAATTAATTCCAAATTAATTCTTGATCAATACTAATTAAATAATACTATTAATATATTAGAACTTATAATATATTAATAAACCACAAGTGTTATTTCTCTCATTTAGTCTATCCAAATGCATGATGCCATGCAACCAAAATGGACCATGCCGGGTCAGGTCAAGTACATACCAGAAATAGTTATGGACTTAGACACCTTATACAACATTTTAATGCAACCCATTCACTCTTGGACCCCCATCATCACTTTTTTTCAACTCGACCCATCCTCCCTTACCTATATATACCCTTTCAAATTCCTGTTCACCTCTTTACTCTCTCTCAACTCCCAATTTCCTAAAATCTTTCACTGTTCTTCGTGTTCATCAAGCATTCATCCTTTTTCAACAATGGAGTCTTCACAGAACCCAACTCAAACTACATCAACTCCCAAGAAATCAATTTCAAGGAAGAAATCATCAAAAGGATCAAAGGGTTCATCCACTTCTGCTGATCAAGAACCCTTTCTCAGAGATACAACCCAACTGTTCTCCCTAAATCCTTTAGACTACGATGAATGATCAGAGTGATGATTGAGTTCATTGCAAATCACCTTATCTCCATTCCACTTACTAAAATCCCAGATCCACCACTACCACTTCGTCATCTTCATCGCGCATTCACAAGTATCAAACTTGAAGATGGAGTTCTGGAAACCACCATTATTAGTGATCTCACCATTCCCATTTACAAATAGACCTTTCTCAAGGCAATTGGTTTCAAACCTAATCCTAGAGGTTTCAAAGCTGTTGAACCAACATTTAAAGAGTTTCGGACGTTTCTAAACTACATTGGCTATACAGAAGACTACAAGGCCAAGGATTTCAAGAAAACTACTGTTTCAGGGCTCTGGACTGTTCTTATGCATCTCATTATCTGTGGGTTATCTGGCAAGTACGAAGGTACTGATACCTTGAGCAACGATTGGCTGAACGTCGTCTTCAGCATCTACTCTGGACGCAAGAATGTCGTCAATCTTCCGGAAGTATTGTGGCAAGATTTTTGCAAATTCGCTACGAAGAGGAAGCCGAATGAAATTTCAAGCCCTAGATTCTGGGGTCTGACTCTTCAACAAATTTTCACTGAACTTTCCGAACCACTTCCCGTAAGAATAATTCCTCCAGAGGTATATATCTCTTTTAAAATAGTCAAGGAATATAGGATTCCATACCAATCTTCTTTTGATCCTTTCAAACGACTTCCGGACCATATGTTGGCTATCATTCCTTCCGACTTTCCTTATCTGAAACAAAATCAAGCAACTTCAGTTGTTTTCGACCCAACACAACCTGCCCCGGTCTTTGTTGAACCCACTTCGGAAGAGGCTGACCCTGCCATGTCCGGACCTAAACTCAAGAAATCAGTCAAGCGAAAGGCTTCTCCCACAAAACCTAAAACTAAAAAGAAAACCAAAGTCAGTGCCCCCTCTCAACAGGTTGGCACCCTCGACATTCCGACTGATTCTGGCAGTCCACATACCCCACCTACCCACTCATTTGAGGTACCCCCTCAATGTTTCAACATCATAAGCACACATTCATGGGGAGTCTCCACATAATCCACCCTCACCCTCCCTAAAGGGTGATGCCGGTGTTGAAAAAAGTTCCTTGCAGCCCCCTGGAATACACTCACATGTCAAATTTGATATTCCCATTGTCTCTTCTACATGCACACACTCTGGAACCGTTGTTCCGGACCCCATGCATCCGAAAAGAGTAGCAGTCCCTCCAAATTCTGATGCTTCAACTGGTTTGATACCCGGAAGGAGTAAAGGACGACCAGGGGCAAATGATCCTGATTGGGAAGATTATATTAACATAGAAACATCTCGGCGTCCGGACCTAACTAGAGCTCAAGTGGAATCCACTCTCATTTCCATGAGGAATAGGGCTATTCAGATCAACATAACCTATGTTCCTCCCACTGACGCGGATGTAGATGTTGAGCTTACCTCGAAACAACCTCCTGTCACCACTCATCCAAGTGCAGTCCAAATCGATTCGGAAGAAGAAATCTCCAAAGAAGTAATGTTGGACGATGAAGCAAGGGTCATTCCGGAATACACCATCAAGGCTTCTATTCACTTCAAATCCAAGCCATCCGGTTCTAAGTCTGCATATGACTTCAGATCCTCATCCTCTACCACTCCGGACGGAGGCTCAAACTCTAAACATCAAGAAGATGAAGCTACCACCAAACCTGGTCCTTCAACTCGTCCTCTTTCTCACAAGTCTCCTCCACAACACTATGACTCTGATTCGGAATCCTCTGTTGGTGATTATGTTGACCCCTTCGCTCTCCTGGAGATCCGCAACAATGTCTCTGATACTATGGCTAAAGTGCCATCAGTTAAAAGATCCGTAACCCAACTGAACTCCAAACTGGATCAAAATGTCTCCGGACTAGAAGCCAAACTTGATACTATTCTCCAATCTCTCTCCCAACAGTCCGGACCATCGGTTGCGGAAAGAGAAGCCCGACTTGATCAATTAATCTCCCTCCGACTCAAGCGTATGATGGAAGAAGTCGACACCAAATACGACATTTTGGTGGATCACTACCTCAAAACCATCACTTCAATGCTCAAAGTCTACGACGACTTGGTGGCTGCTACCAATGATCTAATCAAGCAGACCCACATTCGCCATGAGAAGCAAATTCAAAGAATGGAGAAGGAGATTAAGCAAACGGATGAGATGAACATGATCATTCAACAAGTCCTCATCAAACTTCTTCGTTCAACTTGGAAAATTATTGATGTTCCGAACCAGAAACTTGATGAGATGATTGCTATCCTTAGCAGCACGTTCAAGCACCTTTCTGAGCAAGATCCCACTGCTGAAGCCTATGATACTCTCTCTCTCTCTCTCTCTCTCTCTCTCTCTCTCTTCAACTTACAACAGGCCTTCAGAAGGTCTTCTCCAAGTTTGATGATCTCAAGGACTCTCTATTTCTTGCACCGGTCCACCGGGTTACCGATGCAAGAAGGGGAGAAGGACCCAGTAAACCATGGAAACCTCCCACTCAATTCTCTCTCTGAGATGAAGAAGAGTCAGAAGACAATGAAGTTCAGATTCTCTCCGTTTCTCCTTCTAAAAGCGACAAAGATGAAGGAAGTGAAGATGAAAGAGAATATGTTCCTAATGACGCTCCTAAGGGCATCCTTGCTCTTCAAGCTCCCAAGATGTCCATTCTGAAGGTTATTACTGAAGAACAAAAGAGGATATGGTCCGCAATTTCCTGGTCATCCTCTCTTCCGGACATTTTTAATCAAGCTGTCAAAATGGCTAAGGCCAAATCTCTCATGACCGTCCTAGAATTTCGGGCTACTCCTTCAATACAGCCTCCCATTCTGGATCCCATAATTGCTCCAATCGATCAGGGCTCTCCACTCCGGACCCCTGATGATATTTCGGAAGAACCACTTCCAAATCCTACTCTGGAATTCACGATTGATGAGAATCTGAAGCTGGTCATCTCTTCACTTCAAAGAGACAAAGGCAAGAAACCAATGACAGCCGAACAACCAGCTTTGCACTCGGGACCTCCTCTCAAACAAAAACATGGATGGTCTCAGGAGGAAATATATCAAGCTCTTGAAGAAAGCATCCGCATCCAGGCTCTGAAAGATAATCCTGACCCAATGTGTGGGATATCTCCTCTTTTCCATGAAGGCATCCTTCAGAATCACGTAATCATTCCAGTTATGTCCTATGACATTCCTACAAGTGACTTTGAGCAACTGGATCTTCCTCTCTCTCCTTACAACAAGTATTACACCAAGTTCGATCCACTTCATCCCACAGATCCTCCGGATGTGATCATTCGAACAGAAAGAGAATGACTTGATACTTTCTACTATAAGAACGCAATGCCATTCAAGGAAGTGTGGTCGAAGAAGAAGATTACTCAAGTCAAGGGCTTCGAAAGAAAAATCCTCGTGAAGTTTGAACTACATTGTCCGTTGTTCCGTATTCACATTCTCTGGAACAAGCCCACTCCCCGAACAGTTACTAATTTGGATTTCCCTTCAATGAATCCAAACGACATTCTTACTTTGACCGCCTACTTCAAATAAAATCAAAGGGATGACCTCAGTATGGGAGCCTATCATGTTGCACTAAGCTTCCTGAAAGATTACGTTTCTAAATTCAACCGAATAGATTATGAACTTGCCCAACTTTACGGAACCGAGCAATTTGTTCCTAAGATCGACTTCATCCTTCTGGAAGTTACACTCCTCGCTGCTGGCCCTATTGAAGAGCCTGTTCTAGGGTTTGTCTAAACTACAAGAAAAACAAACAAGAAGGACTGCTTCCGAGTCCTGGACAAACACCTAATTCCTACAAAATCTCTAAAGAAGTTTATTTCGCGTGCATCCAAGACTGATGCTCCGGAACATGTGAAGGCAAAGTTTGTGAGTCAGCTGGCATGGTACATTGAAGTCCGCGAATGGTTGTTCTGGGCCTACACCTTCATCAAGGAAGAAAAGATCTAAGCTTGTTGGATTTCTAAGTTCACTTAGGGGGAGATTGTTGGAACCTGAAAGTGAACATCTAGCAATCCCAAGAACATATTCCGAAGTATGTTGGCTTAGAAGTGAAGAGTACTCTGGAACCTGTCCGAAGCTGAAGAGGAGAAGAAGAGGATGAATATTATGAAGAGGAACCCATTCCGGAGTGACTCTCACATCCGGAATGTATGCTGATCCGGAAGAACACCTTTTTTGTCTTTTGTCATTAATTGTACTTGTATTGATGTAATGTTTCATAGGGATTATCCTTTTGTTGTATTAGACAATCAGAATGTCAGAAACAGTTTGATGTAAGTTACTTAGTTAATTCACTGTAACATTCTCTCCTATATAAAGGAGCATTCAATACAAGTCAAATATGGATCTTTTTCTTAACTTTTGGCATTTACTTTGTTATCTCAAATCTTTTTCAAACAATCTTCTTGTTCTTCTTTTATTAGCTTTACCTTGATCATTTAATTTTATTCTTCATTTAATGTCTTGATCATTTGTTGAATATAATATCTAAGACTTGACTGGTCTTTCCAGTCTAGACTTGAACTTCTTATAGTAAGCAGACATTGATCTTAAGCATTCATTCAAGGTTTGTATTCTCAAACCTTGTCCCTGTGCAACTGATCAATTTCTAGCTCTCACAATACCAATTATAGTTATGGGCTTAGACACTAAATCCAACAAAAAGCTCATGCATGGACGAATGAGATTGATCAAGATCCCATTTTTATGACTCAGTAAGCTCAGACATGATAGGAAAAATCACTCATGAGGTCTGGTGTAGCTCATGCTAACTAGAACAAAGTTCGACACACAAAAACTCATAAAACCCCACAACTAGCTAGATCTAATACAGATATCAACAATGTTCAAGCTTTATACCTCCTGGAGAAGGAAGTAAGGATTTACAAGCTATGAACTCCTAATAACTCTTTCAATGGCCTCCTTCTTCATAAAATACACAAAAGAACTCTCAAAATGATTGAAATATCTCACAAGGTGGCTAGGGTTTCGATGATGGTGTAAATGATGGTGGAGGTTGAGTATGAGAAGGCTATTAAGGATATAAGGCATTTAAATAGGGATCGCAATCCTCAATTACGGTTTTGGAGGTTGCGCTCCTACGCTCTGCATACATATAGTTACGCCATGCATAGGGCATAAAACCCACCACACACATTTAATAAATTACGCCCTACATAAGAAGATCTCATACGCCCTGTGCAGGGCCACCAAAACACATAAAAATACATAATTTGAATTAAAAATTGTACCTGAGGAAATATACATTACAACTCTCTCCCACTGGAATCAGATTTTGCCCTTGAAGTTCGTGCCTGTAAATAACTCCGGGTAATTCTCCCTCATCTCTTCCTTTGGTTCTGACGTCCACTTTGAAACCTTCTAGTGTTTCCATTGCACGTTAACTAAGCGTACAATTTTCTTGCACAAGGTCTTCATCTTCTTATCAAGGATCACAATTAGTCTCTCCACATATTCTGGCGTTCATCCACCTGAATAGCATCTAAGGGAACTACTGCGGAATCATTAGCTAGACACCCCCGCAACTGAGAGACGTGGAATGTGTTATGGATCCGACTGAGCTCGTCTGGCTGGTCCAACCGATACACAACCTTGCCCACCTAGGTGATAATCATAAAGGTTCAATACACCGGGGTCCCATCTTGCCCTGCTTACGGAATCAGACGACACCCTTCAAAGGTGACACCTTCAGTAGCACATAATATCCTACTTGAAACTCGAGGTCTGATCATCAACAGTTAGCATAACTCTTCAGGCTAATTTGCATAGTCTTCAGTCAACCTCACACCTGCCGAATCAACTCGGTGGTCTTGAGTACAACCTCAGTACTCAACCATAACTTGGTGGCGACCTTGCTCCAACAATATGGGGTCCGACACTTCCTCTCATAAATCATCTCAAAGGAAGGTTGGTTGATACTGACATAATAATCATTGTTATATGAGAACTCGACCAATGGAAGGTAAGTATCCCAACTCCCACCAAAATCTAGTACACATGCCCTAAGCATATCCTAGAGCGTATGAGTGTTTCACTCACTCTGTCCATCGGTATGAGGGTAGTATGTGGTGCTGAAATGTAGTTAAGTACCTAACTTCTCATAAAATTTCCTCAAGAACCTGGAGGTAGAACGAATATCATGATCGGAAAATATCGAAACTGGCAAACCATGCCTAACCACTACCTCCCCAATGTAGACGTCGTCCAACTTCTTGGCAGATATACTCTTAGCAATAGGAATGAAATGAGCACTCTTGGTCATTCTATCGACAATGACCTAAATAGAATCAACCATTTGTCCCATCCTCAACAATTTTGTGATGAAATCCATCGTGATCTCCTCCCATTTTTACATGGGAATAGGTAAAGACTGCATCTTGCCTTGAGGGCTCTGATCTTTTACCTTGACTTTCCAGCAAGTCAAGCACCGCTCCATAAACCATGCTACCCCCTCTTCATACAGGGACACTAGTAACTCAATCTCAAGTATTTGTACATCTTCCTGGTTCCCGAGTGGATTGAAAACTTCTACTTATGGACATCCTCCAATAATGCTTTTCTAACCTCACCAACAGCCGAAGCTGAAACCCTGCCACACTGTGTCAACAATCCATGACTAACCCTAACAAGCAACGAAATCTGACCTCTGATCCTCTCTTCCTTCCAAATTTCCTTCTTTAACCCTTCAACTTGCACCTTCTTGATCAAATCTAATAGTAAACAATAACCATCCTCATGCATAAATCTCTAATAGGTGCACTAGTTGCATTGCGACTCAATGTATCGGCTACCACATTGACCATCCCTAAGTGATAAAAAAATTATACATTCATAATCCTTCACCATATCCAACCATCTCTGCTACCTCATATTCAGATTTGGCCAATCCATCGAATATCTCAGGCTCTTATGGTCAGCGTAAATAGTGCACCTAACCCCATAAAAGTAGTGCCTCCAGATCTTGACAGTGAAAACCACAGCCTCAACTCAAAATTGTGTGTCAGGTAACTCACCTCATGAGGCTTCAACTACCTCGAAGCTTAAGCAATCACATCACCTCTCTGCATGAGCATTACTCCTAATTCTGAAATACAGATGTCAACGGGGGAAAAAGGGATGGGGATTGCATCCCCCGCCTCCGCCCCCAAAATTTTCCCATTCTCCCACCCCCGCCTCACCCCGAAATCTCCATCCTTTCAACCCCACCCTGACCCCGAATTCCCCTTCTGACCCCCGTCCCCGCCTCCGATTGATTTTGGGCTACCTTATTTGGGTTAAAAGAAGTTCTTGTTTGGGCTAAAAGAAACTATTTTTGGGTAACAAATAGATATCTATAACATAATTCTACATGTTACAAACAACTTAAAAACATGTTTTTTGTTGAATTTTTATACATAAAAATCATTTTATTGTTTACTATATTTATATAATTAATATACATCAATTTATATAATTTATTAACGGGGCCCCCACGGGGGTTTCGGGACGAGACTACCAACCCCCGCCCCCACCCCCGAAATTAAAACAGGGTTAACCTTGCCCCGCTACCGCCCCCGTCCCCGAATTTTTTCGACAAATCCCCCCATACGGGAAGGGGGCCCCACGGGACTTTTTGACATCCCTATTATGAAATCAACGTGTCATAATAAACAAAAAAATCATCCATACCATCGGGAAGATTGAGAATTGGAGCCTCGCATAATCTCTGCCTCAAAGTCTCAAAAGCTACCTGTTGATCAGTGGAACAACAATATTGGAGAAAACATGGATAAATCCACGATAATAGGCCACTAAACCAAGAAAAGTTGAATCTCCAAAGGTGTCCTCGGAATATCCCACCACATCACCACCTCAATCTTGGTCGGATCAACCAATATACCATTCTGGTTGAAGATGTGCCCCAAAAACTTCACCTCGCACAACCATAAACCACCTTTCTGACACTACGCCCAACGTACCACATGCTCTAGCCCCTGCGTAGATCCTTCGATGTCAATCGGGGGAAATTCAGGCTATGCCATGCATAACCCAGATTACGCCCTACATAATAACGTTGTGTTCCAACTTTTCCTTAAGATCTTAACGCATAGAGAGCAATCATCCAACACTCATATATGAACCTAATAAACATCCTAAGTGATAGAGTATGAGACTTTAAGCGTTTGCTATAACGCCCTGTTCCGAATCGCTTTCCTTATTCGAGACTGTGGCTTGAAGATGTTTATCATAAGGCTTAAGGCCTTTGGAAAGAGAGATCTAGACCCATTTAGGCACGGATAATGTAATTGAGACGATCCAGGAGGGTGGTTATGTCGTGGAGCCAATGGGTATATCGGTAAAGTGGCAGTTCGAGCTCTTTTTGAATTTTGGATTTTTGTTCGGAAGGTTTTGAGGTGGGGATAAGTTGATAGATGTGTAGAGCTTCTCACCACCTTTCCATGGATATAAAGAGCATAAAAAATGGAGTTGAAGAAGTTATGATCGTTTGAAGTTGGAGTAGTTCGGGTGAGTGATCGTTGACTTGTTGACCAAGTTCATTTAAGGCTCACGACGTGAGCATTAAGGGATCACAACATCTGGAAACCCTAATCTTAGCCCCCAGTGAATACCTTGGTCATTTTGGTGTTATTCAAGAGATTTTAGATGCTTGGAAGCTCATTAAGGAGAAGAAGATCATTGGTGGTGCATTGGTTAGCTTCTTGGGTTCATCATCAGCTAGTTGTGGAGCTTTTGGACCTTTGTAAGTCTTCAAGTTCATGACTTTCCTTTCCTTGCTTGCTAGATCTAAGTTTCCATGCATTTTATGGCTTGTAATGTTGGTTAGCATGCATGGAATCCATAAAGTTGGAAACTTTATGGATCATGGTGGTATCTTAAGCCTTATAAGACTCAGATTTGGATTTTGGTCATGGTTTTGGACTCCAAGTTTGAGTCTTGGACCTTTCTACTCCATTTTGACCCAAGTTGGTGTTTAAGTCACGTATTGGAGATATGTGACTAAAATGCTTCGATTTTTATGGTCCTTGGGGTGAAGGAAGACCCTATAAACTGTTCCATGTTAAGGCTTATTGGATTAAGAGCTTAATGCTTATTTTTGGTCAGATCTGGACTCACGACGTGAGGAATGAAGTCTCATGATGTGAGTACGTATTTGAGGAAGTTCCTGGACTGAATCTATGACCTCACGATGTGAGGATGAAGGGCTCACGACATGAGCAGCCCCTGTGCAAGTTTTGGACTCTTTGATTGTAAGCTAGCTTGGTATTGGACTTTTCTTTTGGTTTGGGCTCATAATGGACTAAGGATTCTAGAGTAATGGATTTCTGGTTGGGCTTGCCTTATTAGGCATGCCCTAATGGGCCTTGAATGATGTATTAGGCCTTATTGGGCCCAATGTAATAGCCCATGATTGGGCCCAATAGGCTTGGACTTTGGGCCATCAGAAAATCATTGGTCTAGAAAAGTAATTGGCCTTTAGCAAAAGGCCCATGTAAGGGTTTAGGCCTAATTTGGAAAATTGGGCCATTGATGGATATTTATGGATTTGATAGTTTTGGGCCTTGGTTGTGAATCTTGTTGGGCCAGGCGTGAAATATTCATTTCACCCCAAGTAAGGACTATTGGATTTTGACTACGTGTTATCTCGGTACTGATAGCTCAGGGAGCCGAAGGATCAACATTTCAAGGAATTGTCAGTTAGCAGCCAAAAGATTATCCGTTGGACTTCAGCAATGTGAGGTGAGTCTCCTCACTGTTTGTATAGCTCTAAGGCACCAATGCCGGCTCATTTAGTCTATGCATGATAGGAAGACCCGGGGGTTAGCCCTTGGTCTCAGTTATGTTATATGTTCCGGATTACGATCTGATGTCGGGGTAAGCCCGAGGAATGTTCATATGCTTCCGGACTTCGGTCCGATGTCGGGCGGGGCCTGAGGAAGGTTTATCAGTACGTTATTCTGGACTAAGATCCGATGTCGTGGCAATCCCAAGGAATGTTTGCATGAAAGATTATATTGTGGTCTGACTAAGGTACGACGGCGTTCCATGACTCATCAGTAGCAGGACAGGGGAGGGGCCCAAGTTAGGCGAGGCCTTAGGACAGGAAATACATTTAGAGTATGTTTTCTTTATGTGCCGGTATGAGTATATGATATTGTTGTATGTGTATAGCGGGCGAGGCCCAGAGACAGGCGGAGCCTAAGAGAAACATATTTCCATACTGAGCGGGGTAGGGATCTAAACGGGGGCAAACGGGACGGGGAGTGCATCTCCCGCCTTGCCCCCGAAATTTTCCCGTTCCCCCACCCCCGCCCCCGAATCCCCTTTATTACCCCCGCCCCCGCCACCGATTGATTTTGGGATACTTTTTTTGGGCTAAAAGAAGTTGTTATTTAGGCTAAAAGAAGCTATTTTTTAGGTAACAAATAATTATTTATTGTAGAATTTTATATGATAAAAATAAAAAAGTTATGGAATTTTTAAAAAATTATACTAACAACTTAAAAACATGTTTTTTGATGAATTTTGGAAGCTCAAACCATGTTATTGTTTATTATATTTATATAATTAATATATGTAAATATATGTGTAATTTATTAACGGGGTCCTCATGGGGATTTCGGGACGGGATTGCCTACCCCCGCCCCCGCCCCCAAAATTAAAACGGGAGTTAACCTTGCCCCGCCCCCAACTTTTTTAAAAAAATCCCCCAACCTGACCGGGCCCCCACGGGAACGGGGTCCGACGGGACTTTTTGACATCCCTAGAGTGGGGCTCGATGCCAGGCAGGGCCTGATGTCGAGCGGGGCCCGATGTCGTATTTGTCCAATGTCGGGCGGGGCACGATGTAGCAGGTGGGGGCCCAATATATGTGCTTATGTGTATGGTATATGGTAGGTTGGGGAACTCACTAAGCTTCGTGCTTACGGTTTTTAGTTTTGGTTTCAGGTACTTCCAGTTGCAAAGAGAAGAGTTTGTGATGACTGCATTGCACACACCAAAATGTTTTAGCCTAGGATGTTTTACTCTGATATAATGAACATGTGTTTTGATATGATATTGTGATTTGATACGAGGACTTATGTGTTTGGATGAAATGATTTTGATAACTACGGTTTTATTTAATGGTTTTAAAACCAAAAATTTGGGTTGTATTTTTGGGATGTTTCATTTGCATGGCTTAAATAAGCACAATACCAAACCCTAACTCCAAAACATGCCAAAATGCTCAAAAGATCATACATGGATGGATAAGAGTGATCAAGATCCAAGTCTTACGACTCAATAAGCTCATAAATGATAGGAAAAGCGAATCATGAGGTCTGGAGTAGCTCATACTCACTAGAACCAAGTTCAAGGGAGAAAAAAATCATAAAAACCCACAACTAGCTAGATCTAATAAATAGTTCAACAAGGTTCAAGCTTTATACGTCATGGAGAATGATGTCATGATCTACAAGCTATCGAACCCCAAGAACTCCTTCAATGGCCTCCTTCTTCACAAAATACGCAAACGATCACTCAAAATTCTTCAAAGACCTCACAAGGTGGCTAGGGTTTCGATGATGGTGTAAATGAGGGTGTGGAGGTTGAGCATGAGAAGGCTCTAATTGATATAAGGCCATTAAATAGGGCTCTAATTGTATTATTTATTATGTCTCGTCCTAAGTTTTTACTCAAATATTATAGACAACTAATATCTATAAAATTCACATAAGCATATATATATATATATATATATATATATATATATATATATATATATATATTAGTAATTTACTGTCATTTATTCATAGAAGATTTCAATCGTCGAAACACATACATACAGATTCATAACTATGCCTAATGATAAATGTAGGAATTACACCCTGAAATCCACTTAAAATTTTAAGAGTCAAGGTTTGGATGTCGACAAGGAAGAAGAAAATGGGATGAGAATGATGGTGTTAGGTTTAGTGGAAGGTGATGGTGGTGTTCATTGGAGTTGAGTGGATGGAAATGGTGTGGTTGGGTTTAGTGAAAGAAGAGAGATTAGGAGATATCATCACTCTTAACGCTACCTCACATTGTCTCTCATGCTTGTTCATCACCACCTTGCACCAAATCTGCATGGCAGTCATTAATACTGATGAGATTCATCCATGAAGTCTTGAAGAAGATGAGCTCTTCTAGATTCCTACGATGGTGCAAATTGAATCCAACCATTGGCGATGTAAACAAGAAATTTACTTGGCAGTGATAGTGATGTTTTTTCAATGGGGGTGACAGTGGTTAGATGGAATTGGTGGTGGTGGCGGCTAGGGTTCCAATGACAAGGGCTATAGAACAAGATGCATGTTTCTGACGCCGATGACTTTAGACCAAAATATGCGGGGATCAAAATATTCATCTTCTTCTTCTCTATTTTTCAACTGTTAATTTGAAACTGAATCTCCTTCTCAACCCCTAATCCGGTCGCAAGTACGGATAAGTGGTGGTGAATGGTTTTTAGCTGAGAAGAGAGATATGGGAGGAAAAGGGGAAGGTCGGTGAAGGAGACTATTTATGGCTCATTGAAAAAGCAACAAGAGGAAAGTAGGCTGGCGGTGCCAAATGTATGTCACCAATAGGTTCTCAAAAGTGGGGATATGGTGTGGAGGGATAATAAATTGGTGTGTATGAAGTGAGCCCCGTATTTTTATTTTAAAAATTAAAATAAAGAAAGAGCTTTAAAAATATTTAAGAATGTTAGAAAGTATCATTAAGGGTAGTATAGTCTTTTCATATTTGTTAGTGACAAATTTCACAAAAAAAAAAAAAAAAAAAAAAGAAAAAAAAAACAAAGAGACTGTCAAATGCAAAAAAAAAAAAAAAAAAAAAAAAGTTAAAGACCAGACACGTAATTTTGACAAGCCACATGAACTATTTCAATAATTCTTTCTTTATTTAAATTATCTAATCATAATAATAGTTTAAAATATCACTAAATTTAAAATTATATTTAACCTTTTTTCACACACAACTTTAAATAAATACGAATGAAATTAAATGATTTTAATAAAATTGTGTATCAATAGTAGCTTGAGATAAGTTTGTCAAACCCAAACTATCATAATGAAAAAAATTTCTGGACTCTGAAATAAGAGTCCAAAATGGTTGTTTGAACTAATGTAGGTTGGACTAAAAGATTTCAGAATATACTTTTGGAACAATAGTCCAAAATTAAAAACATATAAACACACTTGAAGTCTTACAAAACTCAAACATATGATATTTGATGCAAATATATCATTTAGAAACCAACATTGCTAACCCTAAGAACAGAAAGAATAATTTATATGTAATGTTAGTCTTAAAAGTTTAAGGGCGTATGTGAGATTGCTTCTCAAACTTCTTATTTTCTTTTTGGAAAAGCTGGGAATTCCTAGCTTTTTGGAAATGTCGGAAATTCCTGCCTTTTCGTAAAATTCATTTCTTTAAATAAAAAGTCAATGTTTTCCAAACACTGTTTTAACTTATTGGATTTTTGAAAAGCCAATAATTCAATAAGTTATTTTAAATGCACTCCCAAACACCCACTAAGGCCCCATTTTATAAACATCTTTCCAGGTCAAAATAGATCTTTCTGGCGGAATTGGCATGAAAGACTATTTGATTTGCACAAAAGAATAGGTCTTTCCCGGTAAGATATGTCTTTCCTAGAAACCCCAAAACCATATATTTCTGGTTGAATGGTTATTTTTCATAATTCCATACAATCTGTCATATGTACAGTCAAACAACATTGTTTCTTTCTCAGTCAATAAATTTCCCAAACAACACTTTCCCATACATCAACTATCAAATGGTCCCTATGTCTTACAAAAATGCAATTATAACATTTTAATTAAAAGCTCTTTATATACCTGTAACACCTAGTTTTAGGGGATATTTATACTTTTTGTATAGTAGGTCATAAATGGATCAACTAAAGGTCTTCAGCTTCAAGAGAATAGAGTTTAGAACCTATCGGATGTTGATAATGTTGGTTAAGTGATTAATCCCCTCAAATTGTGCTTTGAAGAAAAAGGGTGAATTAGGAAAAGTAATATTTTGGGCTTCTTGCATGGATTATGGTTTTAGTTGCACATGAACTAAGTCAAAAGTAATTAGATAGGGTCATGGGTCTTTTCAACACCTTCGTGTACATATAAATATTGCCAAAAACAGAGTTGAAACAAAGAAGTTATCAGTGTTTGAAGCTGGAATAGAGTTGGGTGAAAACCCGTCGCCACGAGGTGGGAAGAAGGTCCCTACGACGTGGTAAGTCACCACAAGGTGGCAAGCAGGTTGCCATGAGACAGCCGCTGTGTAGCCCAAGCCCATGAATTTTTAGGTTTTCTATGTATTTAAGGGGTGGTTCCATGTTTTTAGGGTATTTTTCTATCCTCCATTTTATCTAAAGCCTCTTGAGAGAAACCCTAGCCTCCCTTTCACCACTTTGAGCCCCTTTTTCCTATTTCATCCATTTATGGGCTTTTGGTGTTGTTTTTCATGCCTTGGAGAAGAAGAAGGTGTTCTTGGTGCATAGATATAATAAGCAACTTCCTTCACCACCTTGGAGCATATATTATGGACCATTGTAAGTCCTCAAGTTCCAACCTTCATGTGACGTGCTTTTAGATCTAGGCTTTTATGCTTTTTTTTCATATTTGTGGTAGTTTTAGTAATTAGATTCCATAAAGTTGGCAATTTTATGGATCCTCGGGGTCCCTTTGAGGTTTGGTGTGGTAGATCTGAAGTTTGGTTAAGTTTTGGTTCCATGCATGAGATTTTGACCTCATTTTCACCATTTTTGACCTAAACAATTTCAAGAAATGCATTGGACATGCATATCCATAAAAGAAAGGGTTTTTATGTAGCTTATAGATATTTGGAAGTATCCTGGAAGAGATGAGTGTGTGGCTTACCACGATGTCGCGAGTGGATTCTTCGCGACTGTTGTGTCGAGGGATTCCCATGTCATGGCAGGTGCATGGCCACGATGTGGTGATGGTTTTTGGTTGTTGACTTTGACAATGGATATTTGACTTTTTGACCAATTTGACTTTTTGTCAAAATATGATAGAAATGAGTGTTACCTAAGGACTAGTTCTGATTTGGATTTAGGTAGCATGCATTTGCTATTTGGTTTTTTTACATTTTGCTGTTGAGCCTATACTGGTTAGCTCATGTGAGTTTTTTCATTATAATTTGTATTGAAGTATGTATCCTTGTGTGTAAAATGTTGGTATGTTGTAGTGATTTGTTAAATTGGTAGATCTGATCTGCTTAGTTGTGGTTTGATGATTATTGTTTATCTGTTTTCATATTTCGACGTATTATGTTTGGATTGAGGAGGTCCTACTTTGTGTTGTAGGCCACGACACTCAGGCGGTTCGGGTGTACTATAGACCTTGGAAATCATTCCAATCAGACTGTAGGCTGGAAGGAGTAGTCCATTTATATTGTATACCTTGCGATGTAGTCCAATAATACTATAGGCTCGGGAGAGTGGTCCAGGCATCTTGTAGGCCTTGTGAGGCGGTCAAGGTAGAGTGGAGGCTCATGTGTGCATGAATTGTATATGTGTATTGTTGCGTGGAGTGTTTTAGGAACTCACTAAGCTTTGTCTTATAGTTGTGGATTTAATATTTTTTAGGTAATTATCAAATGGCGAAGGCGGGACTGTACACACACATTAGCGATTTTATGAATTAAGAGTCCACAATTTTATCCTTATAACTTTGATTTTGAATTATTATTTATGAACAAATGGTTTGACTTGAAAGTAACTTCATCAACTCGGGTGTTTATTCTCTTTTAGAAATGAAAATTTTTACTCTTTAATTTGGGACGTGACATGTTGGTATCAAAGCCCTGGTTTGAAGGACTTTGATGAACACTTGTATGATTCCAAACTCAAACTAAGTATTTGATAAATTTTCATAACTTTTTTTTTAAAAAAGAAGAAGAAAGGAAGACGCGTTGTGTACAGTCAATTGGAGCTCAAGGAAGTGGTCTCCCAAACTATCCATACTGGTTATACTTTTATTGATATGAGAATTTTTAGAAATACATGCTAGTGGATAGGCTAACGATCTTTTAGGAATTTCATGTTAGAGTAGCTTGAAATTTGAGATTCCTTACAACCTTGGTATTTCGTGGTAGATTGATCGTATGACTATTGATTGCTTTGTGTTATTTGAAACCTATATTGATATTATTTCATTATTATGCAAGTACGTTTGGATTGCATGCAACTTGATTAGATGGTCCAAGATTGCTTGGTACGGCCTATTGCACAACGCTTGTTTAAGTCCAACCGTTGTAGTGTTGGATCTCTCAGTCGAAGGACAACCTAATTCTAGTTGCATGCGATTAGTATTTGTATGGTGGTTGGTTAATATTGGTAGAAGTTTCTTTACAGCAGGAAAACAGGGTATGGTGGAGTTCCTAGTGACCTATGTAAGGTGTTATGGTATGCCCGTGCATACATATGTGCGAGAAGAATCCTAGAATGAGAATCTAGGAAATATATCTTGTAGCTCTTTAAAGTATGTAGGTATGTATGTTGCACCTGGTTGTAGTAGAGTGTAGTGACCTAGCACTTTGGGATGATTCCTGAAAGGAATATGCATAGGTGTGGAAGGTAGTATGGTCCCGACTACTAGAAGCACATGATCCATACGAGGATCAAGAAAAGTCACAAGGCTACTAGGAAACTGGTTGTTGGTAGAAAGTGTAGTGTAGCTCATCCACATGTTGCTGGTCTTTTGGTTATGCTTGATCTGGATGAGGGTAAAGTTGGTACTTTTTTAGGCCCAAGTGCACATGACAGTTTAGACTTGAAGGGTACAAATTTGTACGAGTTAGTTGATCTTAAGTTGTTGAAGAACTTGTTCAAAGTAGTTTCAGATTGAGTCACATGACTAATGTGGGAAGCGAATGTGATGATCGACCCGAGGATTACAGCCAGAGGATGGGTGGTCGGCCGGTAGTTGGGATGTTTTTCTTTATGACGAGGTTATGTTCTTCCAGCCTTCCATGTTTGAGGGAGAAGAGATTGAATGTGTGTCAGCCGATAGATAGAACAAAGGGAGGGTGTTCTCTACGTCAGTTTCTATCGTAAGGGGGTATTATTTGGTTCGTGATGAATCATTTTTGTCCTACTACAAGGGAATGTTCGAGACTCTACTGTTCTTTTGCTTTAATATCCTAGGTGAAGACCATGTTGCAAGTTGGATAAGTGATGTAGTTTTGATAAGATTGGGTGTATCCGAGGAGGATTGAGATATTCCTGATTCAGGAGAGTTCTATTCATATGTGGAGTTTTTCGTAGTTATCATTTGAGCATCTGTAAGGGATTCTTTAAGTTTCAGATGAGGATAAGGTTGTGGGTAAATTCTTAAAATGCAAGTTTACGTTGCATGTAGTTGAGTTCATATGGTGTCTCGTTAATCCTATGATATTTTGTTCGACTTTACTAGGAATAATACGGTGATGTTGAGGGAAGTTTCTGAGGTCTCCATCTAGGATTCAGAGTTTCCTTATGATTGGTTGATTATTATTCGAAGGTTCATGTTGTGCTGTGTTATGCATTCTGAGAGTCAAGGGTGGTATGTATCTGGTCGAGCCAGTCTGAGGCTCTATTGTTTGCAAACGTGAGTCGGTGGTAGTTCGAACCCTAAGTGGGGGAGAACTAGTTATTCTGCTTGGAAGATTATTGGTCTATTTGATTTGTGTGGCTTCATGGTATTAGGTCAAAGGAATCTACAGTTTGAGTGTGTGTGGTTTTTGGTGCAGGGATTATTATTTCATAAGGGAATGAAGGTGGACTACCGCTGAAGTACTTGTGTTTAGGAAGTTTTCTAGTTGTGTTTATCAAGGATCCATCAGAGTCCTCCATGGCCGTGGGGAATTTAAGGATTTGTCAGATTGTGAGTGTAGAGTAAGTCGCCTTCAGGCTTATGTGTCCAAGAACACATATGTTGTTCTCTCAGCAGGAGGTTGATGGGCAAGGAATTCGTTGTGATTAGTAGTTACTTCTGGAAGCACCAATGATCTTGATAGAGGAGCATTTGGGCTGCTCAAGTTGTTCATCAGATATAAAGAACATGGTTAGCTCGAGGTATGGGTTGGATATCTTTGGTTAAGATGGGAAGTTCTTGATCTGTCGATCGACTTCAGATTTCGGTAAGTTTATTTTCGTGTGTACATTTCTCAGTATGTGTAGGATCATTGGGTTTATTTTTTGTGCCATTTTTGATTGTTGGTTGTTTCATTTATCATCCACAACTGAGATTATGTGAGGGTTCCATGTTGTATCAGTTGAACATGTAATTGATACGTTAAACTTTCCCTAAGTTATTTAAGGTGTATATTTTTTGTTTCTGTGTATGTATACTCACAAAATTTTGGTTATGGGTTTGTTTTTCCGAGTAAGTTTAAGTTGGCATTTGTCCTTAGTTAATGAGGAGTTTGGATGTCGGAGCGACATTTTTCAATTTTTTTGAAGTGTGATTATGGCCTACATTGAGTCCTGTTTTGTCATGTCGTGTTGGATGGGTTGGTATTTGAATTTATTCGACTAGGGTGCTGGCAATATTTCTAGATAACTTTGGAATTCTTTTTTGAGTTTGGAAATTTATTGTTCTAAGTGCGCGTTGGTGGGATATGTTCACCTTCATTTAAGGTGTTGGATCTTGTTTAGTTTATAGTAGGGTGCTTCTTTTAATGGTCGAGGTTTATCGTTTTGTTTGATCCGCTGGACTTCACCCTTGGGAAGGGTTATGTTAAAGAAAAGAGCACAGTCGACCTGAGGACCATTGTGTTTTCTCATGAGAAATGTGAATTGTTGGTAGTACAACAAATATCATAGTGAAGGGTGAATGGGGATGGAAAATGTTGTCTTTTCAAGTTGGAGCATACACTCAACCGTCTATCTTATTTTCAACTTGCATGTAGCCATGTTTTTGTCTGATGATGTGTCGATGAAAACCACGACCATGGAAGGCTTGTGTGTTACAAAATGGTATGGATACTATGTTTTTGGTAAGTGTTGGGTGGGATGTTGAATGGGTTCATGCAAGCTAGTCGAATTATGATAGTTTTCTTATAGGCCCATTGGGTGTTGGCCGCACATCTTCTTGTCCATGGTTGGATGGTACCATGGAATGTCGTGAACCATGGTGGATTTCACTTATATGAGTTGGACCCAACAATTGTGTATTGGAAACTCTTGTTTTGGTTTGTTAGTCTTTGACATAGTCAGGTGTTCGAGCGGTATGGAAATACTACTGATGTCTTAGTAGCCAGCAAGTATAGGTCGGGTTTTGGTACGATGGGAAAAGTCATGGTTGTATTTCGATAATTCCTCATGGATTTTCTTCTTAGTATATTCTTGTTCGTTGTTGCGAGAATGGATTTGAATGAGTGGAGTTGCCAGTGATGGAGTTCGTTGTCGGACTCTTGGATGACTTGTCAAGAAGTTGAGTGTGTATTTGAGGTCTTTTAGGCGAAATATCTAGACTTTGTACTAGTTGAAATTCATGATCAGAATGTTTTCAGTGTTGTTTTGCATGTTTTGGTGGTGTTCCTAGTCAGGGAATAGAGGTATCTTCGACGAATGGATGATCATTAGTCATTAGGTTCGTTTCTAAAGTTTGGACTATTGTGTTCTCGATTCTGTGAAGTATATTGATGGAGATGGTTAGTATATCCAGTTTTGGGAGTTCCCATTTTGAGTGGTTTTCTCTATGAGTTGGGTCTTAGAGTTGGGAGAGAGAGGTAGTTGTTGTAGTTGAGTTTTATAAACTTATTGGGTTGTTTGTTGGCATCAATTGAGTTATGAATGGTCTCTTGATTTTTCGATTTGGACGTGTTGATATTATGAAGTGGTTGGAGGGAGCATATGGATTGTGTTAGTACAGTCCCCAAAAAATTTAACATAGTTAGATTTTGAGGACGACATTCAGTTTAAGTAGGGAGAATTGTAACACCTAGTTTTGGAACGTTTGTAATTTTGGGATAACGGGCCTTAAATGGATCAAGTAAAGGCCTTAGGCTTTAAGGGAATAGATTTTAGACTCTATCAGATGTTGATAAAGTTGGTTAAGTGATTAAATCCCTCGAACTGTGCATTGAAGCAAAAAGGTAAAATAGGAAAAATAATATTTTAGGCTTCCTGCATGGATTATGGTTTTAGTTCGACATGTACATAGTCAAAAGTAATTAGATAGGGTTGTGGGGCTTGTCAATACCTTCACGTGCATATAAATATCACCAAAAATAGAGTTGAAAAGAATATGTTATGATTGTTTGAAGCTGGAATGGAATTAGGTGAAAACCTATCACCACATGGTGAGGAGCAGGTCCCCACGACGTGGTGAGTCACCACGAGGTGGCTGTTGTGCAGCCCAAGCCCGTGAATTTTTAGAGTTTTCTATATATTTAAGGCGCGGTTTTGCGTTGTTAGGGTATTTTTCTATCCTCTATTATATTGAAAGCCTCTTGAGAGAAACCTTACCCTCCCTTTCACTACTTTGATCCTCCCCTCTCATCATTCATCCACTTATGAGATTTCGGTGTTGTTTTTGATGCCTTGGAGAAGAAGAAGGTGTTCTTGGTGCATGGATCCAACAAGAAAGTTCCCTCATGACCTTAGAGCACATATTATGGACCATTGTAAGTCCTGAAGTTCCAACCTTTATGTGTTATGCTTCTAAATGTAACATCCTAAAAATCATAAGGTAAAAATTTCATTTTTAATTCAATCAAGACACCAATTATCTTTATTTCATACATTCAAAGTATTTCATAATAAAATAGTTATCAGAGTGAAATCCCAAAATCATCACAGTGCGGAAATATGGGTGGATGCACTATGATCAAGCCGGGCCCTTCCCTTTTTAAAACGAAAATACCTGAAACCAAAAACTAAAAACCGTAAGCATGAATCTTAGTGAGTTTGTTAGAGTACTACATACCATACATAACAACATATAAGTGGCCTCGCCCCGTATCAAGCCCTGCTTGGTATACAGATATGTCAGTCATCAAAGCTTCGCCCAGTATACATATAAACATATAAGCATATAAAGACATACACATATAATATCCAGAAAGATAAATAGCATACAAAATGTTTATCGGGCACCCGCCCAGTATCAGGCCCTGCCTGGTAAACATGCAAACACATAACATATGTGAGAGTCACGCAAATATCTAGCATCCTAAACATAACAAACCATGGACCAACATTGGTTCCTTCGACCCGCTAACAGAGTGAGGAAACTCACCTCTCATTCTGAACAATAGTTGATGAGGTTCCGACTCCGAATCTCAGCTCTAACCGTCACTTGTCCATCCAAATGACCAAATCTCAAACACAATCCAAAAATACCTAAAATACCCTTAGGTTAAACATGGTCAAAATCAAGTAAAAGTCAAAATTCCAAAAAGTCAACTAATTCAACCCAGCTGAGTACGTCCAACGTACGCGTTGGTTGACTAGGCACAATCATGTTGACCACGTACACGCAACGTACACCTTGTATGCCAGCGTACACAGTTGGCTACCAACCCAACTCATTAAGAGCTTAATCTTTAAGCTCTTAAACCCATTTTCCAGATCCAATCCAAAAATGATGTCCTTGACCATAAACTTTCCAACTTTATGGTCTTGCATGGCCATTAAGTACTTAATGTCTAAAACCCTAATTTCTTAACCTATTAAGACCATCTAACACATGCATGGGTTGCATACAACACTCAACATCATATTTTTATGGTTCATAATGGCTCTATAATGGATAAAGTTTCCAACTTTATGTATTAGAATGCTCCCAACAAACAAGATCTACTCTTTAAGTCTCAAAGGGACCCAAAAAGTGCATCTTTTCAACTTAATCAATTAAGTCCAAGTCTCTAATCTTCAGATCTGAAACAAAATGATGTTTAGATGGATAAAGTTTCCAACTTTATCCATAACAAGATCACACACTTTCAAGATCTAAATTTTATGCACTTAAAGTCACCAAAAGCTCATAACATTCAAAACTATCTAGAGCTAACAATATCATCATCAAGATTAAAACTTTATACGTCTAGAAGAAAGATCAAGGTGAACAAAGTATGGATCTAGAAGCTCCAATGCAACCAACACTTCTTCTATGAGTTCCTACTTCTCCTAGATGCACCAAGAACACTCCAAAGCACTTAAAAAACACCTTATTTTTTCCTCACGATGCTCAATCTAGGGTTAGAGTTTCAAGAGAGCGTGTTGGAGAGGTGGAGGCTGAGAATGGAGTGGGTATAGGGAAGTTAAGAAGCTTATATAGGGTTCAAACCAAGAAAATAGGGATTAGGAACTAATCACGTATGTCGTGCGTACTCAATTTATGCCCATCGTATTAGGATTTCTCTAGTATGCCCTGCATACTAGGGATGCCCTAGTACACCCTACGTACTCCTCATACGCCCTACATACGAGGCTAACCCAAAAATCACCTAACTTCAAACGGTTGTAACTTCTTTGTTCCAACTCCGTTTTCGAAGTTCTTTATATCCACGGAAAGGTATTGAGGAGCTCAACAACACTGTATAAATATATTTGACTAAAAAAAATTCTCGAATAAAACTCCATACCTCACGCAAGAACCCAACCTATGACTTTTCCCCTTCTATCCTTTGGCCCAAAACACGATTCAAGGGTAAAATATCTTAACTAACATTACCTCCTTCCACAAGGACTAAACTTTGCCACCTTAAGGCCCAAAGCCTTACAAAATTGATTTTCGGCCCACGACGCAGAAATGGTAGGAAATAAGATGTTACAATTCTCACTTAAATTAGATTTCGTCCTCGAAATCCGTCTCGGTTACGATTTCTAAAACAACACCAAATCCCCCAGAAGGGAAGAGCCCATGATGGTTGCAGTGCACACACCACCTCGATCCACATTTTATGATTATTTTTGGGACATTACAACTCACACAAACAACAACATTCCAAACCTATTGTCGAACCAGGCCTTAGCAGGGCTCTCACTTCCTTTCGATGAACAGATCTTTACACCACTAGAGTTAACCACTAGAGAATGACCCTTACTACTTTGTCTAAAATCCGAAATTCTAATACCCTGTCTGACTCCCTGATAACAGCCCACTCAGAATCATTGCCACTTCAACTCCATTTCAAATTGCAACAAATCATAACACTTCCAACCCTTGATCATCTTGTTCTTTCCACTGAAAACAGAATCACTGACCAATTCTTATAGCTAAAACTGTTCACTTGATAGAAGGCTGAGATAATCCTTCGAGTAAAAGACTTATCCCTACAACGGTTAGACTCATACGAGAGCTGCACAGTAAGGTCAAATCAATTACTCTGGGATTAACTAACCCATGAAACAAATGACTTAACATATTCACTTAAAAACAAGAAACTCCTAACATGATTCTGAATCACTAGTACCACCTCAGACTCATCTTGTTGCCTGATAATTACATTCCAGATGCAATTGAGACCTCATTGGTCTCGTACTTACCTATCAATTAACAGATATACCAGATTTCCAACAGGTTGTTGAGGTTGATAGGCTCACATAATCGCACTGAGCGACTCCTGAACGAAGGTCTATCTGGAAATAGCTATCCAAGTTTAGTTGCCTTAATGGCTCCACCAACCCTCCTCGTCTAACCAAGGATAACATAACCAACCATTCATCACTAATGAATCATCCATTTGAGAACAATGGTGACTCCCAACACAATTATCACCCCTAAGTACCAAACCAGTCTAAAAACTCACAACCTGATATCCAAAAATTTGCAATTCTGATATGTTAAGGATCTCCTACATCCATGGTGACTTCCCACTGAACGGAGATGTATACTCATCCATCGACCGCCGAGATTGGAAGTCTCACACTTGATCCCAAAAATGACCATAGGGTCATCCCAATCTAACGTGATCCCAAAACCACGCCCCAACCTAAACTACCGGGCCTAACCCACACTATCGTAATCATACAAGCCTTGCCTACGGGTCTCACCTAGTCAAGGGCTACACGTGCCTAAGATCACCTCGGATCCCACATTCCTCATTTTATATGTATCATGTATACATACATACTTTGGGCCCTGCCCGACATCAGGCCTCGCCCAGTACATGAAGGGTTTTGAGTATTCTAACACTCCTAAGGTGTACATGCAACCCTTGAAACCTTGGATCTATGTTTTACTATGATACATGCAAAATTGATTTTCCAAAGTTATTAACCTATCTAGCATACCATGGGGAACTTTTAAACATAAATGCTAGAAGAAGAACATACCTTTTGTAGTTTGGATTCCTTAAGAACCTTTTGAGCCTAGCACCTCAAGTGTGATGCCTCTAATGTCTCACACAACACTACAACTCTTGGAATAGACTTGAGAGAAGTTCACTTACACCTCAAAATTAGCTAGTCCTCTATCTTGTACAAGTAGTGCTAATTTTTCTAGACTAGGGGTCTTTATATAGCTGTGGCACAAGTAGCGTTACACCATGTAAACCCTAATTGTCATGGCTTTTCATATTTCATGATCCATGGGTTTGTAACCTCCATAGATTATCCATGGAGCACCTTATGGGTTTTATCCCAATCCATACAAACCAAGGATTATTAGCCCACTATAGACGAATAGATTATTTTCACAATCAACCCCATATATTTAATTAGTCTTTTTTATCACTTAATTAATTCCAAATTAATTCTTTAATCAATACTAATTAAATATTATTATTAATATATTAGAACTTATAATATATATTAATAATCCTTAAGTGTCCTTTCTCTCATTTACTCTATCCAAGTGTTGCAATGTCATGCAACCCAAATGGACCATGCCAACCGAGTCAAGTACATCCCATAAATAGTTATGAACTTAGAAACCTAATCCAACCGTCTCCCACTTGGATAAGTCTAATAACTATATCTGCAAGAATAACTTTAGTAACCGATCAACAATCGTAGCTATTTCAAGGTCTCATGGAACTAAGATGATGATGATATGCCATTGAAGATAAGTGATCATATAATCCTCTGTTCTAGATATCAGCTGGACAAATAAATGGAACAATGTCTTACATATTGTCTAGTAGTTTGTTTCCCGATTTCCGATTTGTTTGACATAGAACTTAATTGAACAGATTAGCTTAGTTCTGACTGGGCCCGGTACATGGATCAACACAAAATCATCGAGGGGCCCATATATCACTTCTAATCCAAGAAGGAATAGATAAACTTCGACTCATATGCTTGTTCTACTACTTGTTGAGTCATACACAAAGGCACGTTTTATAACATCGAGTTACCAATGCGTTTTCGTACAATCAACGTATAACCAACTCATAGGCAACAAGTCATATCTCTAGGTTTGAAGACTTATATGATATTACCATCTCACAATCACTCGAGATAAATTCCATGAAGTTATACCATTGAGCGTGAGTTGAATCCAATACTCAGAACTTATAAGCACTCATGAATGTTGCAGCAACTCATGTTATGTCCCATACCTCGGACATCTACAATCCAGCTTCATGACAGTCTTGATTCATATCTACTTCCAATATATGACCGACTGTGGATGGTTTGAATAACTTATTCATTCGGTAAGAATGACCTAGTTATTATGGAAGTCAAAACATGCAAAGCGAAACACAAGAATAATCGAATCAAATATGGTCTCGGAACTTATGAATATAAATAGAACATCTTTTATTTATCACCATATTGATTACACATTATTCATTGCACACTCTTTCAAACTATCAACTTTATACTTCAATTAAAACAATAGTTGTCCCATGCTCCAAGCATGTACACTATGGTTTTTTCTAAACACTAGTCATGCCATACACCAAGTATGCACACTATGTTTTTCCAAAGGTTATTTATGCCATACACCAAGTATTCACACTAAGCTTGTCTATGATCTTTACTTTGTGAAATTGATCGATTGAACATAATTCCAATTATACTCATTTCACAATCCCAAATCCTTACCGCAAATGCAAGATTTCCAAATTCCCGCCATTTACCTAAATCTGCTAGATTCTAAACTTATATGCATTGGTCCTCTTGTAATGATTATGCACAAATTCACAAAGACTTATCAACAGACATTATAGAGTATTCCAATGGAGATCAACTCCATGGAAACGAAGTCTCATATTCAAAGTTCATTGCTTTGAACATTCTTCTTGCATTAAGTTTCCTAATCTTACACATATTTAATGAGTAACTTTCACCTATGGGAACATTTTCATATTCCCCTTTTGGCTATTACTCTTGAACAAGAGTTTACTTTTTCAGATAATGCCAATATGGTCCTTCCGAAATTAAAACTATACTTTCAACTGTCCCCGAGCAACCAATCTTTGGTAAACCTTAGATTGTCCTCGACAATTGCTTAATCAAATTAGTCATATCTAGTTCTAGTAATTTTCCCCTCTTAATGCTCTGGGAATTTGGAAAAATTTAGAACAGATGAATATTATAGCACATGCAATCGATCCTATATCTGAAGCATATGTGACACGATTCATAAAGACATGATACTGGACCAGTCTTTTGCTATAATATTTCTATTTCTATTTGCCAAGTTCTCATAATTCAGATTGTGAAAAGGGACGTTGTAATCATAATCGAATTTTAGAATGCAAATAATGGACCCATATATAGAATTTCCTTATGTTGAGCCATTCCAACATAAAATTCATATATATATATATATATATATATATATATAAACACACACACACACACACACACACACACATATATATATATATATATATCCCTGACTAAAGATGATTAAAAGCTCAATCTAAGCTTTTAGAATTGAAATGAAGTATAATTTCCTCTCCCTTAATTATAGCAAAACAACTTTTTCCCACTTGAAACCTTTTGTTTTCTGTAATTAATATTGCTCACTTGCAACACTTATTATAATTATCATGCTCCCACTCGCATGTTGATTATTATCATAACACTTATGCTCCCACTAGCTTTGACATGTACTCAGAAATCAGTTGGACTTCTAGAAACCAATACTTTATTGACCTTCTTACCAAAGTTCATATTTCTGATACGAGATGCTTTGATAAAACTTTATCAAAATCATACACCTTTTCTTAGATAGCACACATGTGTGTTTAAAAATTTTCAGAACTATGAAAAGGGATGTCGTAATCATAGTCTCAATTGTTTAGACCTTTGCCATTTCTCACAAGTCCATGTTAGTGTGCCGGTTAACCACACACGCTCCACTAACGACTTTGAGAATGCAAATATCACAATTGCAATCTACTT
This sequence comes from Lactuca sativa, assembly GCF_002870075.4. Classification (NCBI taxonomy): domain Eukaryota; kingdom Viridiplantae; phylum Streptophyta; class Magnoliopsida; order Asterales; family Asteraceae; genus Lactuca; species Lactuca sativa. The sequence continues at coordinate 96,867,389 of NC_056630.2, read as the reverse complement.
AAAATCTACTTAGTGAAAGCGTTTCCTCAGCATTATTTTCACGAATCAGAGAGAAACCTTATGACACTTAGATTTTATGGTGTATGTGTTCCTATCCATACGAATTTGTCAAAACCATAATCACAAGACAAGGTTAGTTACAAATCCAAACTCTTATGAATTGAACTTGTGCATTCTTAACTTCTTGCCACCTGGCAGCACAAGGGCCTGCCATTGCTTCTGAGTTGTTATGCAACCAATTGAGAACTCTCAGAACTCATATGCAAAGCCAACTTTAACTTGAATGGGCACAGAAATAGGAATATGTCAGCACGATAAGTTATAAACCTCAAGTCGTGTGCTAGTGATAAACTATAGGTTTTTCTTCTTGATTAGATCTGGAAGCTTTTCCAAGATCTTTAAGACTTCCACTGTCCTCTTGACATATAAGACTCACTTGCCAAATAATCAAGAGATAGTGCAGATTCTTTATCAAGACAAACACTTCACACAATTGGCCTTATTTGGTCTTTTTTTTATCCAAAACATCACAACTTATCAATTTCAAATGTACAAGAGCAGGACACATTTTACTCTTACATTTGACAAGTGTTATAAACCTTTCTTTAAGATATGTCACTCAAGTTACAATGTTGGAGTATGACTCTAAGATTTGTTTTTAGAACGAAGTATGACTCATCTTCTTGATTTAACCACTTCAACAATTCATGATTCCTCTTCTTAGCCATAAGAATGCACTAAGATGTCCTTAGAGGACCAATTGTGATATGGTTTCTTAATTATTAAGATGATCACAAAACATGATACTAAAGTACTCTTCTATTTTTTCAGATTTGAGTAACTTTTATCTTTCTGCCTAGTTTGATTCTTTTCAGTTGTCCTTCAATGCATCGAAACTTTTCCAATGTTTCAGAATTATACTTAAACTAGTAAGTATAAGCATATTTATTGTAGCACCCAATTCCTGGTATGCATTTAATTCAAGCATTTTTATGTTTTTCCCTGGGACTCGATGAGTCGGAGGACCTACCCGTCGAGTAGAGACGAGTCCGCGGACATCTTAAGTGACCTACTCGATGAGTCGGAAGACGGACTCAGCGAGTAGGAATTATGCGAGTAAAACCCTAAATCTGAGGGTTTGCACCCTATATAAACACCTTAACCCAGCCTCCCTTGTCCCTAACACTCCCTTAGAGCTGAATATCGAAACCCTAGCTGCTTGTGTGTGTGTGTGTTAAGGCCATTTTGGTGTTCTTGGTTGGTTTGAGAATCTTGGAAGGAGAGAGAAAGCTTGGGATTTCGATTTGGGACTTGTAGATCCAGAGATCTTACTTCATCTTCAGCTCAAGCAAGGTAAATGCCCTTTTTTGGTCTTCCTTTTTGGTTGTTCATCTTTAGTGCTTAGGGTTATGGTGAATTTAGGTCCTCTTAAGCCATTTTCGGATTTGTAAGGTGATTCATGGGGTTCTACTTCCAGATCTGAGTCATTGGAGGGGTCTCATGGCATAAAGGTTCCAACTTTATGGCCATGAGAGCCCCATGCACATTGTAGAGCACCTTCTATGGACTTTTGAGCTAAAAACCCCATGCATGTGCATCAAGTTTGGAACTTTACGTATAAAATGGACATTAGGAGGCCAGATCTATGGTTTTGGTGTGTTAAATACCTTTTAGATCGACTGTATATAAATGGTCAAGGTTGGACTCGACGAGTCGTTCTTGGGACTCAACGAGTCGGTGCGCTTTCAGCCATCTTAAACCCTTCTGCGATGGTCAGTTGTTAGAAAAGGGAGTCCCATAGCTGTTTAGACATATTGGACTTAGCCTTAGACCTGGAGTTCATGGGACTCGGCGAGTATATGAACAGACTCGGTGATTCCAAGGCAATCTCTCAGCACATGAAGATGAACTCGACGAGTTGTTCATACAACTCGGCAAGTCAATGACAGGGCTTGTTCTTCAGATGAAGATGAACTTGGTGAGTTGTTCATACAACTCGGTGAGTCGGATGAAGGATCATTCAATGTTCGAATGGGAGGAGAACTCGTCGATTCATTACCTAACTTGACGAGTAGGGACGGGAATGAGGACAATTAGATGGATAAGGACTCGACGAGTTGGCGGCCCAACTCGGAGAGTCAGGTCAGCTGGAAGTTGACTTTGGGCTGACTTTGACTAGGTCAGGGGTAGAATAGTCATTCTTCCATAAGAGTAGTTATCAGACTTTGATTGGGTGTTTTGTAGGAATTTTAGCCGGAGGATTTTCGGAGCAGCCACAATAGACAGAGAGTTCCCGCACAGATCGGCAACTACTACTACGAGGTGAGTTACCTTCTAGTAGGGGTGGGTCTAAGGCACCAATGCCGGCCCACCAGTAAGTATTTATGTATGAGTTGATGTCTTTGTGATAATTATCTTGGTATGTTAATGTGTTATGGTCATGAGATATGCCTGTATGATATGTTATGTGTGTAGAAGGGATTAGTTGTCCCTACCCAGTTATGCCTGACTGTATGATTATCTCTCGTTACGGTATGCTTGTGCTAGGGGTGAAATAGTCCCCATTTACCGGTTGAAAGATATCGATGGCGTGTACCGGCTGAAAGATACCGATGATGGTTACCGGTTGAAAGATACTGATGACAGTTACCGGTTGAAAGATACTGATGGTGTTATGGGGTATGATGGAGGAACTCACTAAGCTTTGTGCTTACAGTTTCAGTTCTAGTTTCAGGTACGTCTTCGTCCAAGGGGAATGAGTCGGCAGCGTAGCAACGCATCACACACATGGTTTCCGCATCATATTTTCTGGGATTGTACTCTGATTTTCATTATTCCTGATGATATGGTTTTCGAGACTTGATTTTATGATTTTATGAATGATGAAATAGTGACAATGTTTTGGTAATATAAATGATGATTTACTTAAGTTAAAAACAAAATTTTTGGCCTAAAATTTTGGGGTGTTACATTTATTCAACTTTATTAAATCATGACGAATAGTCTTATCGATCTTTTGTGGTGGACCTTGACCAGTGCACAACAATGTGTACTGGATCCCTTATTCCTTCACTTGAATCACATATACATGCAAACAAGGAATTAGTCTTAATTTTCCAAAGATGAAAAATTCTCATTCATCATACTATATAACTTGCATGATTCCAAGTTTCGGTCCAATTGAAACTTGGTTGATGAGAATCTTCTTTATTTGGTAAATTTAGACACTACCACAAATGAAAGAATTAAATTCACTTTTCCATTATTGCTAGAACCATACAGACATCATTTTTTCATAAAATGTCATGCAAGGAGATATAATTAAATAAAACAAAATTTATTTATTTATAAATGCGGAAAAAACTTTTTCGTTACAATGCAACTTTAAATGAAAACTATGCTATTACATATTTTTCTAGCAATCTATCATAACTCCTAAGTAGTAGCTCAAGAATCCGATCTTCGAACCATGCGATTGAAATCCATCTTCGCGATCAGATTCATCATACTCTTTCTTTAAGTTTCCTTCCTTTTGCTTGATCCTACCAAACACCAAAATGTAACCGAGTCACATTTTGTATTAAGAATCATCAATAAGGAACTTAACAGAGTTAGATAATGGACTTACCTGAAGCAGAGTCAAACCTTTTTTATTTTTCCTTTTCTCTAAGATATTTCAGGTAGTTAGGGCAGTTTCGCAATCAATGCCCCTTCTCTTGAGAATGAAAACATATAGACTCTTTAGGAATGGTACATGGGACTATCACAGACTTAGCTTTTCCCTTTACCTTTTGGTCAACCGGGTTGACCAAGGTCGATCCCTTTCCATTGGAAAGAGAAAGCTTTTCTGGACTTCCAATGTTACCATTGTCAATGTCCATGGAAGTTTGAGAAATAGACCTTCCACCCATATTTTATTGACCATTGCGCAACATCATTTCTGACTCACCAGCAACAAGCAAATAAGATAGATCTATTAGGGTTATGTCCTGATCAGTCACATAGTAGTTCTTAATGAACTCACTATATGACTCAGGAAGTGACTGAAGAACCCAGTCAATAGCCAACTTCTTTGGGACAACGACACCCAACATTCTCAACCTGTCAATGTGTGACTTCATTCATAAGACATGAGTGCACACATGTCTTCCATCTTTATGTTTCAATGCTAGTAGGGCTTGAGTGACCTTGAATTTTTCATGTTTTCGAGCTTGTGGGTCAGGGAGAATGAATGGAGGAGGTGGAGGTAGAGAAGTATGATTTCCATGAGATTTGGGAAGATCATAGTTGTCTAAACCAGACATCTACAATGGGAGATATTCAAGTTAGTTGATTTAATTCCTTAATATAACACCTAATATGAAATATTAAGGCTAGGACCCAACACAATATTTTATAACTTAGAAAAGGAATGCCGTAATCCAAGCTATAAAATAGTTGAAGGTAGATGAATGACGATTCACCAATTTCCACCATGAAAAACTAAATGAATTATTAGGTTTTAATTGGTTTTGAAACTCCTAGATTCTTTGAGATTCATTGAACTTTTCAATGAAATGTTTCAATCTTGAGTGTGCCCTTCAGGTTTTGTGACTGGGATGCCGAGGATCACAAAACAAGGTGTGAAGTAACCATACAAATTACTTGGTACCCTTAATGTTTTACCCCTCAATCGATGTGCTGGTTAACCACACGTGCTCCATCGATACTATGATAAACATTAAGTTACCCTGTGCCTACCTTGTTAAGTCCAGCTAGTGTGCCGGTTAACCACATGCGCTCCATTAACCGACTTAATCAAAGTGCAAAGTGTAATTTCATGGGTTAACACCTTATTCACATTTTCCTAAAGTAACTAAGATTGGGAATTTATAAAACATTTAGTTACTTTATATTTATCATTAATACTTTTAATGAAGATTTAAAGTCCTTGTCTCACCCGTTCGGCTAACGACCCTCCACCGATCAAGGAAGCGGTGGGTGAGAGTGGACACACACTAAACTGCCATTTTATAGGCAGCAGCCTTATACCCCCTTATAGACCGATTTCGTGAATGAGGCCTACTAATGGTAAAACGAATTATTCTTATACATATATAATTATTATTAAACTTATAATATTATAAAGTATAAGGGTTGAATTTTAACTTTTAAAATTCTAGGGGTTGGAACTAAAGTTTTTAAAGTGACTTTACATGTTCCAAAACTTGAGGGCAAGTTTTGTAACTTTCAAAACTTTTCATTTTTCATAACTTATGAGTTAAATGATTTATTAAAATGAGAGACTTTTCATTTTATATAACCTATGTGTTTCTTTAATGGACTTTAAAAGGATGACTTTTGGTAATCCATAACTTGAGGACAAATTATGGATTCCATTAAAACACATAATGATCAGGAATAAAACTAACATGCAAGTTACAAATAATTCCTGTGATCTTGTAAACTCATAAGTGTATGAACTTTCATATCAACAATTTCAAGAATCATAAATAAACCATACAAATTTTGAAAATTTGATAATAACCTTTGAAATTGGATTAGCATAATCATTACCAAATCAAAAACATGTTTTAAGGTTCAAAAAACAGTTTAGGATAATGATCCTCATCCAATACCAAGGAAAACCCTGGAATTCTGCATACAGGGGCATCACCATGTCGTGGTAAAGACTGCCACGTCGACGTGATCAGTCAGATGCAAAAAATGCAGAATTTCAACTTTTGAAAAAAAAAGTGTAGCACCAAGTATCAAGAAAACAAACCTAGGCTCTGATACCACTGAAGGGTTTTGAGCATTCTAACACTCCTAAGGTGTACATGCAACCCTAGACACCTTGGATCTATGTTTTATTATTGATACATGCAAAATTGATTTTCCAAGGTTTTTAACCTATCTAGCATACCATGGGGAACTTTTAAACATAAATTCTAGAAGAAGAACATACCTTTTGTAGTTTGGATTCCTTAAGAACCTTGTGAGCCTAGCACCTCAAGTGTGATGCCTCAAATGTCTCACACAACACTACAACTCTTGGAATAGACTTGAGAGAAGTTCACTTACACCTCAAAATCGGCTAGCACCTCAAGTGCGATGCCTCAAATGTCTCACACAACACTACAACTCTTGGAATAGACTTGAGAGAAGTTCACTTACACCTCAAAATCGGCTAGCCCTCTATCTTGTACAAGTAGTGCCGATTTTGCTAGACTAGGGGTCTTTATATAGTTGTGGCACAAGTAGGGTTACACCATGTAAACCCTAATTATCATGGCTTTTCATATTCCATGATCCATGGGTTTGTAACCTCCATGGATTATCCATGGAGCACCTTATAGGTTTTAACCCAATCCATACAAACAATGGATCATTAGCCCACTATATAAGAATAGATTATTTACACAATCAACCTCATATATTTAATTAGTCTCTTTTTGATCACTTAATTAATTCCAAATTAATTCTTTGATCAATACTAATTAAATAATATTATTAATATATTAGAACTTATAATATATTAATAATCCTTAAGTGTCCTTTCTCTCATTTAGTCTATCAAAGTGTTGCAATGCCATGCAACCCAAATAGGTCATGCCAACCGGGTCATGTACATCCTAAAAATAGTTATGAACTTAGACACCTAATCCAACAGTACATTCATCTGGTCCCACTCGATACATTCATCAGGCCCTACTCGGTACATTCATCAGGCCCCACCTGGTACATTCATCTACCATACCGACCATAATCGTCATGAGTTGCTCCCGCATCTGACTATGCCCCAGCCAGGAGTTTGGTCATGCTTTGAACCAAAATCCTTAATCAGACAAGAAGAGGCAGAGAGGCTCTAACACAACCCCTAACCTTGAGCAACCTCTAACCATATTTCCACTTGAACTGACTTCCCACTCGACTAGGGTATGGAACTTTCGCTGGTTCGCACACGATGCTATCCCCAATAATCTAAACTATTATCCCCCACTTGGATTCAACTGCGCTCCTCTAATCCACAAATTTGATGGGTTTCTAACCCATCTTGCATCCTTACAATCTGACTCTTGACAACCTGATCTTACAAGGACTAGTGTTCCGTTACTAGTGAATCTTAATGATCACGCACATATTCCAAATCCATATGAATATTTTCCCGAAATCTCAACAATTCAATAATAATAAGAACTTCCCTTGATACAACTCCAAATATTTAAGTACTTTCTACTCGTGACATAGAACTATGACCCTTGACTGGAACTGGCTAATCACCACTCCAACCTCCCACTCTTCGAAAATAGGGTTTGGGCACTGATCGCGTACGCCCTACGTACTCAATTTAAGTCCAATGTACTAGGGATACCCTAGTATGCCCATCGTACATGTTTAGTACGCCCATCCTACTAGGGATTCCTTAGTACGCCCTACATACTCCTTGTACGCCCTGTGTACGTTGTTGATCCCAAAATTACTTAACTTCACACGCCCGTAACTTCTTCGTTCCAACTCTGTTTTCTATGTTTTTTATATCCACAGAAAGGTATTGAAAGAGCTCTACAATATTATCTAAATATTTTGGACTAAAAACCTCTCAAATAAAAATCCATATTTCATGCAAGATCCCAGACTATGACTTTTCCTATTCTATGCTTCGCCCCAGAACACAATTCATGGGTAAAATATCTTAACTAACATTACCTCTTCCACAAGGACTAAAATTTACCTCCTTAAGGCCCAAAGGCTTACACAGTTGATTTCTAGCCCACGACCCAGAAATGGCAGGAAACAGGATGTTACACTAAATCTAGCATTTTATGCTTTGTTCTTAATGTTTGGGGTAGTTTTTGTGATTGGATTCCATAAAGCTGGTAACTTTTAGGATCCTTGGCGTCCCTTTGAGGTTTGGTGTGCTAGATCTGAAGTTTGGTTGAGTTTTGGTTCCATGTATGAGATTTTAACCTCATTTTCACCATTTTTAACCTAACCAAGTTCAAGACATGCATGTCCGCAAAGCAAGGGTTTTTATGAAGCTTATGGACATTTGGAAGTATTTTGGAAGAGATGAGTGTGCGACTTAATAAATTAATGACTTAATCCATTAAGTGGTTTCTAGACAGTTCCTACAACGTGGCAACCTGCTTACCACGCCGTGGCGAGTGGATTCTTTGCGACTATTTTATTGAGGGATCGCCATGTCATGGCAGGTGCATAGCCACCACGTGATGATCAACTATGTTGACTTTTGGTTGTTGACTTTGACCGTTCACCGTTGACTTTTTGATGAGTTTGACTTTTGGTTAAATTATGATAGAATTGAGTGCTAGTTAAGGACTAGATCTGGTTTGGTTTTAAGTAGCTTGTGTTAGCTGTTATGTTTTAAATTTTGCTATTGAGCCTCTGCTGGTTAGCTTGTGTGAGTTTTCTCACTATACTTTGTACTCCAATATGTTTTCTTGTAGTTGGGTTGAGGCAATCATGCTTTGTGCTGTAGGCCAAGATACCCGGGTTGTCCAGGTATACTGTAGGTATTACGTGGCAGTCCTATCAGACTGTAGGCCAAAGGGAGCCGTCCAACTATACTATACGCCATGCGATACGGTCCGGTTAGACTATAGGCTCGGGAGAGCGGTCCAGACATCATGTAGGCCTTAAAAGGCGGTCCAGGTAGACCGAAAGCTAATGTATGCATGCGTTGTATGTGTATTGTTGTGTTGAGTATTTTAAGGAACTCACTACGCTTTAGCTTACAGTTGTTGATTAAATGTTTTTCAGGTACTTATCGGATGGTGAAGGCGGAACTATACACACGCAAATCAACCGTTTTATGAATCATGATTCCGCAATGATTTTCTTATAACTTTGATTTTGAATTATGATTTATGAACAAATGGTTTGATTTAAAAGTAACTTCATCAAAGCGGATGTTTATTTTCATTTAAAAATGAAAAATTTTATTCTGGAATTTTGGCAAAACACAATACCGACTTGAACAGTTTTGCGAAGCTTGCCGGTTTATTAATTGCCAATTAATAAATATTTGAAAAACTATCACAACAATAAATAATTACTTTTAAATCTAAATATTAACAAAAGTTTCTTATGCGATAATCTTAGTATAAGTCGTTGCACAAACCCCTATCGTTAAAGGATGTCGACATTACAAATTTGGTTATATTTGCGTTACCTATGGGTCGACTTCATTAACCGACGTAAAGTAGCAAAATGGTTTATGTGGGGCTGGTTTCATTTGATCATAGCCACAAATAAAACATACAAAAATCATATTTTCTAAGTTGGAGTACATCAATTTCTTCTAATTAAATCTTAAATGATGATATAAAATAAATGGCCCTCAAATAATTTGGTAAGGGATATGAATTATTTTGGACAAAATGAGTAAAAGCACCTAACATTCAACCGATGTGGGTTGTATAAGTCTCCTTGACAAAGAATCATTATGGTTTATGACCAAAAAGTGCAGTGTAGGGTCGCGTAACATCAAGTGTGTGGGGTTTATGTAATTGAAGATATAATTTAAAGATGGTAAACTAGTTAAATGAAAATAGGTTAATATTATAAAAGCCTTAAATTTTTAACGCGTAATTGAAAAAAGCCCTGATATTTTTTTTATTATTGTTGTGGCCACAACTTTCTCGCAGAATTATCACTCTAGCCTACTTAACCAGTTTCATGGTTAAGTTGGTTAACTTTTTTGCAAAATTAGTCATAAAAAGTTCAAATTTAGTCCCTAAGGTTTGAAAAAAATTACACCACACGGTGTTTTAATTTTATTTTTCGTTTTTTGTATACTTTATTTATTTTCGGTTTTTTATAAATATATGTACATTTTTTATTTTCTTTATATATATATATATATATATATATATATATATATATATATATATATATATATATATATATATATACTTTATTTATTTTCATTTTTTAACTTTATTTTTCAACAATTTTTTTTAACCTATTTAGCTTTTGTTTTCTATTTTTTAGTGTATATATAGAGTATATTAGAGTTTTTTTAGGTTTTTTCATATTTCTTTTCGTATTATATTTTATTTTTTCACCTTTTTATTTTTTTTTATTTTTTGTTATTTATGGTTTTTCTAATATTCTTTCTAAAGTTTTTTCGTATTACAATTTTTGTTTTCTATTTTTTTTCCTATTTTAGTTATTTATGATTTTTTAATGGTTTTATTTACTTTGATTCAAGTAAACAAACTTGAATTGAATATAAATTACTATAACAAGTTTTTTTTATAAAGATCGACTATTATTATTATTTTTTTGTTTTTTTAGTCTATTATCAAATTGAAAAATATTATCTTGAATTTAATCTATTGATATCACATATAGAAATATGATTTAATTTGCAAATTATATAACACATTGAAACACTAATTCTTACTAAACAAACTATTTTTTTTAATTTTCATTTTTTCGTAACATAAATATAATAGCACTAAAGAAAAAAAAGAAAAAGAAAGAAAATAAGTTGGACCGAAATTACAAATATAAACATAACTACTTCATTTACTTGAATAAAAATAAAAAACAATTACAAAAACTATAAATTATCAAAATTGTAATATACTCTAATATATTAATACATTTTATATTTTTTGAAAAATGTAAATAAAAAGATAAAAAAAAACAAAAAAAAAACAAATAATTGGAAAACAAATAAGAAAAAAAAACAAAAAAATAAAAAAATGAAAAAAATAAAATATAATACGAAAATAACTATGAAAAAACCTAAAAAACTCTAATATACTCTATATATACACTAAAAATAGAAAACAAAAGGTAAAAATGTTTAAAAAAATTGATGAAAAATAAAGTTATAAAATGAAAATAAGTAAAATATATATATAAAAAAAGAAAATAAAAAATGTACATATATTTAAAAAAAAAAACCGAAAATAAATAAAGTATACAAAAAACGAAAAATAAAGTTAAAAAACATGTGGTGTAATTTTTTTCAAACCTCAGGGACTAAATTTAAAATTTTAGGACTAATTTTGCAAAAAAGTTAACCAACTTAACTATGAAACTCGTTAAGTGGGCTAGAGTGATAATTCTGCGAGAAAGTTGTGGCCACAGCAATAGTAAAAAAAATATTAGGGTTTTTTCCAATTACGCGTTAAAAATTTAAGGCTTTTATAATATTAACCCAATGAAAATAGTGTGGTAAGGAATGTATATTTTGTTGTTTGTGGTGGGAAATGATGTAATTTCGTCCAAAAAAATAAAAAATAAAAAAAGAACACACGGTTATCAGTTTATAGATCAAGATTTTATAGTTCTTATTATTGAAAAATCGGCAACATAACTTTGTAGATTAATGCTTATACAATTTACCATTAAATTATTTTGTACATAATTAAATTGGGTCCAGATCATCTTTTTCGACCATCACCATCAACTCACACCGGCACCAACCACCTTCATCAACAAACACAACATTCCATTATTCATCACCACAACGTAATTAACCAAAAATCAGCTTCAACTTGCAGAAAATCGATTCAATAACACAAATTAAAGGAAAAGGAGGGGAATAGAGAAAGGTGTGAGCGATGACAATATCAATGTCGGCGGTAATAAAGGGCGTGGGTTTTTTTTTTCACCATATAAGATAATAAGAAGATTGTGCGTTTTGTAATATTTTTAAAATATAAACAGATAAAATTATGTCTACTTTCTTCTTTGGAATTATGTTGGCTAGAGAAAATGATCTTAAATTTGATTATGGCTAGAGAAAATGATCTTAAATTTGATTATGGTTGGAAAAGAGAAAAGGTATTAAATGTATATAAAACTTCGTTTAATGGTATAGTGTGTATGAAAATGCAAAAGTTTAATGACTCTTTTAAATAATAAATGGAAGTTTAATAGTGTTTCTTATACAAATAGACCTCCTAAACCTGCAATATTTGATAAAAATGATATTTCTTAAATAACAAATATATGTTTAATGATAAATCGTATAAAAAGAAATGATTAAATAATAGTTGATTACCTAAAAAAAGTCAAAGTGTTTGGGTTTTTAGGAATTAATTTTACACAAAATATTATAAGTTTATACATTAAAAATGTACATTTCTATGTTCTCTAATGTTTTATTTAACTACAAAATTGGACAGGACCAATAAAAAAAATACCAAATTCTAAAAACCTGCTTAAAATTTGTGTTACATTACAACCTACAACGATGTATTGGTCTTTGATGATTTAAAGACTAAAGAGTGATCTAACCATTAGACATTGAGAAGCTATTGCTTATATTCGAGATGTGCCGTTCAAAAAAAAAACAACGATCATGTTCGAGATGATCATACGAGTAATAAAACTTACCACTGTAAGCTTTATCAGTTAAATAAATAGAACGGGTTTTAATATATATATATATATATATATATATATATATATATATATATATATATATATATATATATATATATATATATATATATATATACTAGCTTATAACCCGTGAAACTATGGCTACAAAACTAATTAAACTTTAATAGAACACAAAATTATTAATAAATTATAATCGTTAATTTAAATGAATATGTGAAATTATATCACCTTATAATTTGTATTAATTTTATTTTAATTTTTATTCCATTGTTATTAATTTATTGTAATTAAAATGAAAATTTTAAAATTTGAAATAGATAATTAATAAGTTGACAAGTGGCATGCATAAATTAAGAAGTTTAATAGGGTGACACATGGCAAAAAAAAATGTGTATTAATTAGAATGCCTAATAGGATGACACATGTCAAAAGGAGATTAAAATTATTTTTTTATTAGAATAGGGATATATATATATATATATATATATATATAATGAATAACAAGAACGATGAAACAAACGTACCAATTTTAAGTTTTTTGAAAAGAAGATTACAACAAATAGAAAGAAAACTGAAAGAAGATTGTGGGATTGCATGTGAAATTAGGCATAAATTACGGTTGTGGCCAGATGATAAGAACCACAAAAAAGTGGGTTGTAACATATCAATGTATGGGGAGTGAATGGGGGTCAGAATATAACAAAAACGCACATGTGACTATTTTTTAAACGAAACTAAAACATGAGGGGGAGAAAAATCAATAATTAAAAATTAAGAGAAGGTGGTGTTCACTAAGTTTGGGATGAGCAAAGGAACCGACCCGATTGGAACTGGTCCCAACCGGATCGGACCAGGGAATCGAAGTTGGCAGAAATTAAGAACCGTATCGAACGATCGGTTCTACCAGTTCCGGTTTTTGTCGGGTCTTCGTTGTTGGAACCGGTCCTCGAGAAATAGCAACGTATTTTGAGAAATATTTCGTTTACGATTTCGGTTTTTGTCAGTTCTTGTCGGGTCTTGAAACCTTGTCAAGTGTTGGATGTATTATTATTTTAGGAACATGCATTAATTTATGAATGTAACTGATATTAGATTCCTAGGAACATGCACTAATTTATGAATGTAATCTATATAAACAAACGATTGTCGGACAATATATGAAAAACTACAAGTTTGATATTATAAAAAATAAGTCAATTTCTCTTTTACAAACAACCAGTGCTCCGTATATGAAAAACTAAAAATTTGATATTATAAAAAATAAGTCAGTTTCTCTTTTACAAACAACCAATACAGTGTAATGCCCATAGATCTGGGCTAGTCAATTTAGAGACGATAAACATAAAAAATGACTTTTTAATGGAAGATTATTTAGAAGGAGTAATCTTAACTAAGTTGTAATATATGTTGCAAGGATTTCGTACATATAAAGAACGCCGAAATCCAAGTTATAACGAAGAAGATATGACCTGTCGAAGTTTCGCGGCATAACCGGTGCGACACAACACAACGTAAATAGTGAATTTACGTTAGTTAGAGCGATATTTGGCCTTAGCGATCTAAATGAAAGTCATAGAATCCGTTAAACCGAAAGCGTGCATAAAAAGAACGTCCAAATCTGACTTCATATGAGGAAGTTGTGATTTTTCTAAGTTTCAGCTTAGTAGTATGCAGCCCGAAGTTCGAATATGAGATCGAGTGATTTCTAGCCGAAACGATCTAAACGAGAATCGAAGATCTCATTGATAGTAGTCCACCGGTAAAAAGACAGACGAAAACAAACGTCAGATGAAGGAGTTGTGAATTCCTAACGGAGTTTTCCTGTCCCGGCCTACTAAAATAATATAATAAAAGTTAAAGCAAAATTAGCCGACGGGTCTAAACGAGAGTTGTAGAGTATAATCTCATCTACGCGTGGATATAAAGAACGTCGAAAACGGACCTCATATGCGAAAGATATGAATTTCTGAAGTTCGAAACACAAATTTCGAGGCTGTATCAGAGCTCACGACGTGAGCATGGTCCTCACGACGTGAGCAGAGACTGGAGACCCTCCAGCGCAAGTGGACGAGTGACGAACGCGGTGACGACTAAGCTCACGACGTGAGCACTTGAATCTCACGACGTGAGATTGGAAAATCGGCCCTATAAATAGAAATCGAGGGTCAGCCGAATTTGGTTTCTCCATCTCTTCTCTCCCACTCCCGATACTCTCTCTAGCCGTCTTGAAGTACCCCCGAAGCCTCGATATCATCTTGAATCCCGAAGCAAGTCCCGAAGCCCCGAAGATCCTGAGAAATAGAGTTGTCGAGCCGAAACTTTGCCCGCGAGAAGCCCAGTTTTCGCGAAAATATTCCTGTTTCATCGAAGAACACTACTTTAAGAGTCGTAGTGCTGTCTGATAACCGTCTTATCAAGTGGGTGCATAGTCTTTTTCATGAACATGATTTTAATACAAGTATTGTTTGAATGTATTAATTATAGGTTTTGTGTGAGTTATTTGATGATGTCGGAATTATGTGTTAAAGAATATACCTGATTTTTTTATGATAACTTAGGTTAAAGAGTAAACCTAAGCGTTTTTATAATGGTTATGGGGTAGTATCTATTTATGAGTACGAGCGAGATATATACGGAGAATAGAACTTTAAAATATGTCGTTGATCTAGAAGCATGGATTAGACATGGTTATTCATCCCTAGTCCGAGAGTATGGATTGGACTTAGTTAATTGTCATTAGTCCGAGAGTATGGATTAAGACTTAGTCAGTTGTCATTAATCCGAGAGTATGGATTAAGACATAGTCAGTTGTCCTTAGTCCGAGAGTATGGACATGATATAGAATCTGTCATTAGTCCGGGAGTATGGATTTACACATGGACCAATTGTCCCTTATCCGGGGGTATGGAATGGGCACAATTATGGACTCGAGAACATGGATTAGATCCGGGAGTAAGAGTTAGAATTTGAGGTCCAGGGGTATGGATAGTCTTGTTGAGTGGATTGACGGGGTGGGGTAAGAGTTGGTTATATGTGTATACAGAGAAAATTTTATATTGTGCGAATTCTAAATTATATATATATATATATATATATATATATATATATATATATATATATATATATATATATATATATTATAACATTGTGGAATTGAAATCCCTATGTACTCACCAGGTTTTCCAAACCTGACCCACTCAGTTTTCTTTGTATCACAAGTAGTGGCACAAGAGCATAAGTTGGTTGACATGACGAGAGATTTTGGATTATAGATCAGTAGTTATAAATAACTGTTGTAAGATCTATTTTATACTGTTTATGCTTTTGGTCTGTATCGGAACATGACATCCCGAGATTTTGTTATTTAATGAAAATACATTTCTTTAAAGAAATGTTTTGATAAATTCTTATCACGTTTTGTTTTGGGAACAAATTCCGCAACAGTTTTCTTTAACGATTATTCTGATTTTAAAACAAAGCATAAATAAATCGGTCTTTTCTGGCCGTGAAATTTGGGGATGTCACATACACCATTTTGTTGATATTAATCAAAGTACTCAAAAACTACCAACTCTTAATGTAACAACTCAAATTTTCAAACAAATTTTTCTTTTTAATAATAGAGTAATTTCATTCAAAACAAGGCATAAATAATTTAAGTGTCATGTCAAATACAAACTGTCTAAATCCCAAGATCATCAAAAACATTCTTCAATGTGTATCGATCACGCCGGCGCCTTCCCACGGTCCTCGCTAGTACCTGAAACACATACATAACCACTGTAAGCATAAATGCTTAGTGAGTCCCCCAATATACACTTACGCACATACGCCTTTCCAGGCCCTGACCTTCCGGTCCTCAACACAACGCCTTCCGGCCCATAACATATTGCCTTCCGGCCCACATAACATACATAGCACACATATAACAATTAACTTACCACATATAGCATACATATCACATATCATATCTGACCTTCCGGTCACAAAGTCAAACCCTTCCGGGTACAGTGTAGTGAGAAGACTCACCTCGTAAATGCTGAAAGCTAGCAAATCCTGAAATCACTCGTGCACAATCCGACGAGCTACAACCTCCCTATAACATCACATATCTCTCATTAACACTTATATCTTCTAAGTGTGACTATCCCTAAGAAGTCAGACTTAGGTCAACTCTGGTCAACGGCCAACGGTCAACGGTCAACTCGACCGGACTCGGCGAGTGCCATGGCGACTCGGCGAGTCTAGACGTTCTCCAACTCTCTGAGAGTCCCTATCTACTCGTCGAGTATCCTCCTTGACCCGACGAGTTACTCCTGGAAGAATCGCGGGGCCACCCCGACTCCACTCGCCGAGTCTGAAGAACAGCTCGACGAGTTCCAGTCAATCTCCAAGCTACTCGCCGAGTCTGTTCATCGGACTTGGCGAGTCCATGCCATGCAGTCGATCAAACTGCTTCCTGAGATAAGTTTCGTCCCGAAATACCCAAGCATGGGACCTTCTGGACCTCTAAAGGTCCTAATACAGGATTATAGTCGTTGGGTAACAAGGTACTAATTCATCTAATCACCAAATGGGTTCCATAAACCCTAAATCCATGCACACATCAACATAACAGAAAGGAATCCGAAATATTACCTGAAATATGCACTCTCTGTGTCCCCAAACCGCAGAACTCGAATCCCTTGCTGTTCCTTTAGCCAAAGCTCTTCTCCTCCTTGCACAACAATTTCTTCAAAGCCCTAATATCCTTCAATCTTGCTCTAGATGCCCACAGTCATTTAGGGTTCTTCTCAGTCGACTAAAGACGGACAATGATGGCCTATAAGTGCATTATATACGACCCAACCCTGAACGGTTAGGGTTTTCGCTAAACAGCGTAGACTCGCCGAGTCCATATCGGACTCGTCGAGTCCAGTCGCGAACCCGCGACCAAGTCTGCGATCCTACTCGGCGAGTCTAGGCTCCAACTCGCCGAGTCCCCTCTTAACTCACCCCAAAAACATAATTTAACAATACCTGAGATTCCGGGCTGTTACAACTCTCCCCCACTTGGATTAGACTTCGCCCTCGAAGTCTCACTCTGAAAATAGTTCCGGATGCTGCTCCCGCACGTTCCGGCTCCCAAGTCATTTCCGACCCCTTACAGTGTTGCCACTGGACCTTGATCTTACTCTGAAAATAGTACCAGA
Organism: Lactuca sativa; assembly: GCF_002870075.4. Lineage (NCBI taxonomy): Eukaryota > Viridiplantae > Streptophyta > Magnoliopsida > Asterales > Asteraceae > Lactuca > Lactuca sativa. The sequence continues at coordinate 96,849,828 of NC_056630.2, read as the reverse complement.
GGTACTTCCTTGTTCCTCAGAACCTTGATCTTCCGATCCCTGATGGCCACTGGTCTCTCGGCATAATTCAGGCTCACATCCACCTGAATATCCTCCAATGGAACCACTGCCGACTCATCGGCTATGCACTTCCTCAATTGCGACACATGAAAAGTGTCGTGGATCTGTCCCAACTCCGCTGGCAACTCCAACCGATATGCTACCCGGCCTATCCTTGCAATCACACGAAATGGTCCAATATACCGGGGTCCCAACTTGCCCCTCTTCCTGAATCGAATCACTCCTTTCCAAGGGGAGACCTTCAGGAGAACGAAGTCGCCGACCTGAAATTCAAGCTCGGATCGGCGCCTGTCTGCATAACTCTTCTGTCGGCTCTGCGCCCCACGAATAGCATCCAATACTGGAGTCATCACAGTCAGTCTCAAGCATACATCTCGCAATGGAGTGCTCTCCGCCCTGCGGCTCAACGCGTCGGCTACCACATTAGCCTTACCTGGGTGGTACAGGATCTCACAATCATAATCCTTGACCATATCCAACCACCTCCTCTGATGCATATTTAGGTTGGGCTGATCCATCAAATACTTCAAGCTCTTATGGTCTGTATATATTGTACATCGAACCCCATACAGGTAGTGACGCCAAATCTTGAGAGCGAACACTACTGCTCCCAACTCTAAATCATGCGTGGGGTATCTCGCCTCATGAGGCTTCAGCTGCCTCGACGCGTAAGCTATCACATGACCCCTTTGCATCAACACTGCACCCAGTCCCGAAATCGATGCGTCGCAATATACCACAAAATCTTCCATCCCTTCTGGGAGAGCTAATACCGGGGCTTCGCACAACCTCTTGCGAAGTGTCTCAAAGGAGGTCTGCTGCTCGGGCCCCCATGAGAATGCAACACCCTTCCGGGTCAATCTGGTGAGTGGCACTGCGATCTTGGAGAAATCCTTGATGAATCTCCGATAATACCCTGCCAACCCAAGGAAGCTCCTGATCTCAGAAGGTGATTTCGGCACTTCCCAACTCATCACCGCCTCAACCTTGGCCGGATCGACTAATATCCCTTTCTGATTAACGACATGTCCTAGAAATTGGACCTCCCGCAGCCAGAAGTCACATTTGGAGAACTTTGCATAAAGCTTCTCCGACCTCAATACCTCGAGGACCTCCCTCAAATGCTCCTCATGTTGCTCTCTAGATCTAGAATACACCAGAATGTCGTCGATAAATACAATCACTGATCGATCCAACATCGGTCTGCATACCCTGTTCATGAGATCCATGAACACAGACGGGGCATTGGTGAGCCCGAAAGGCATCACCACAAACTCATAATGCCCATATCGCGTCCTAAACGTTGTCTTCTGGACATCCTCATCCCGCACTCTCACCTGATGGTACCCTGACCTCAGATCGATCTTGGAAAACCAAGACGCTCCCTGCAACTGATCGAATAAATCATCGATCCTCGGTAACGGGTAACGGTTCTTGACCGTCAACTTGTTCAACTCTCGGTAATCAATGCACATCCGGTGTGAACCATCCTTCTTCTTGACGAACAGAATAGGTGCTCCCCACGGCGAGCTGCTCGGCCGAATGAATCCCTTCCCCAGCAACTCCTGGAGCTGCGAGGACAACTCTTGCATCTCTGGAGGTGCAAGACGATAAGGCACTTTAGCAATAGGCGCGGCCCCCGGAACCAGATCGATACCAAACTCTACTTGCCTCACAGGAGGTACTCCCGGCAGCTCCTCGGGGAAAACATCTGGAAACTCACGCACCACAGGGACCTCCTCAACTGACTTCGGTCTCTCGGAAACCACCCGCGTATCCATCACATACGCCACAAAACCCTTACAGCCCTGCTGTAGACACTGCCTCGCCCTAGCGGCCGAACAAAAAGCTGATCCCGTACGGGTACCCTCGCCGTACACCGAAAGAACTCCCCCACTATGGTCTCGTATGGTCACCAACGGACGCTCACAGTCGATGACAGCGCCGAATCGGCTCAACCAGTCCATGCCTACGATGACACAGACATCACCCATCGCAATAGGAATTAGGTCAATCGGGAATTCGACCCCGAAAATCTCTAGCACGCATCCCCGAAGAACCTCCGTGGCACAAATCACTTTCTCGTCAGCTATAGAAACCCTCAAAGGTCGACTCAACGACTCACGACTAGCGCTGATATGCTGACTAAAGGCTAAGGACACAAAGGACCTACTCGCATCCGAGTCAAATAACACTAAGGTAGGCACAGAGTTCACAAGGAAAGTACCTACGCATATAATAACATGAGCATAATATCTCGACATTAAAATAAATACATGAATTACAACATACCTGCCATGACATCGGGCGCAGCGCGGACCTCCTCCGCAGTCAGCTGAAAGGCTCTCCCACGAGCCCTCGGGGCCTCGACCTTCACCGGTCGAGCCTCAGTAGTCCTGGCAATAGGTGCAGATCCCTGACGAAGCTGCGGACACTCGGCCTTCCGATGGCCGGTCTGGTTGCAATGAAAGCAAACCATAAACCCCTTGGGGCACTCCCTAGCAATGTGCCCCTCCTTGCCGCACTTGTAGCAAGCACCGGCTCGACACGCCCCATCGTGACCCTTGCCGCACTTTCCGCAAGTGCGGCTCTTCGGACCTCCCGTCCTCGAATCGGCGGACTTGATCCGCTTGGCTGCCGGCTGAGACTGAGCCGGCCGCCGGTCTGCCTGCTGAGACTCGGCCTCCTCCCTGGCCTGAGTCTCCAACTCGATCTCACGCTTCCTGGCATTCGCCTGAAGCTCCGTAAAAGTATGATAGGTGGAGTTCGACACAAACTCCCGGATATCCCTCCTCAAGACACCCAAGTACCGGCTCATCCGAGCCTGCTCTGTGGACACCAGCTCGGGGCAAAACATCGCCCTCTCATGAAACTTCCGCGTGATCGCCGCCACCGAATCTGTACCCTGCTTGAGGGTTAAGAACTCCTGAACCAATCGTTCCCGCTCCACCGGGGGAACGTACTCATCCCTGAACATGGCAGTAAACCCCTCCCATGTCACCGCTGTAGTCTCTGCCAAAGTGAAGTTCGCCGTCACGAACTTCCACCAGTCCTTCGCTCCCAGACGGAGCTGGTTCAAAGCGAACCGTACCCTCAGGTGCTCCGGGCATGAACAAGTGTAGAAGCACCCCTCTATGTCCGCGATCCACCTCATCGCAACAATCGGATCCTGCGTCCCATCGAACTCCGGTGGCTTCGTGTTGCTGAACTCTCGGAACAGCAACGAGTCACCCCCCTGTGGCCTAGCAGCGGCCACAGCTGCGGTAGCTACAGCGGTTGCAGCCTCAGTCAATGCGGCGTACCGCTCATCGAATGTCTCCATCAGGGTGGTCTTAATAGACCCAAACATCTCCGGGATCTCAGCCCGGATCGCCGCCGCCACCTCCTCGTGAATCATCTGACGAATCTCCTCGTCACTCACACCGCTCGTACTCGCTCCGTGGCGTGGTCTAACCATGATGTCTCTGAAATACAACATAAAACTATCAGAGACTCCATCGAGTGTCATTGCACTCGATAACGCAACCCTACTTAGCCTCCGATATCCAGGGATTCGTACTTGGGTCTCCCACTGACCCGGTGTCTTCGGTAGTACGGGCCCAATACTACCGACCACACCGCATAAGCATTCATCCCAAGTCTTCCTCCCCAAACCCCGGATAGTGAGTACTCTACTTCTGATATGCACTATCTACCCGCATACTAGCAAAGCATCTCATATCGGCAAACTTCCCTAGACTAAGGCATCACAAATCAGGCCACTCTAGTCCTATCATGAATACCTAGTCTTCTAGCATGCATAACAATTTACATTATATAACATTGTAAGGTATTTTGGGGATCTTTACCGTTCGGGCGCTGACTGATCGTACACACTGCTTCTTTCTTGCTTACCACAAAACCATTTACAAAAGTTTATGCCTTTATTTAAAAAGTTTTCCTCAAATCCTCGGTTTGAGTTCAGTTACTCCCAAAGGTGCACCCGAATCCCTCAAACCAAGGCTCTGATACCAATTGTAACAACTCAAATTTTCAAACAAATTTTTCTTTTTAATAATAGAGTAATTTCATTCAAAAAAAGGCATAAATAATTTAAGTGTCATGCCAAATACAAACTGTCTAAATCCCAAGATCATCAAAAACATTCTTCAGTGTGTATCGATCACGCCGGCGCCTTCCCACGGTCCTCGCTAGTACCTGAAACACATACATAACCACTGTAAGCATAAATGCTTAGTGAGTCCCCCAATATACACTTACGCACATACGCCTTTCCAGGCCCTGACCTTCCGGTCCTCAACACAACGCCTTCCGGCCCATAACATATTGCCTTCCAGCCCACATAACATACATAGCACACATATAACAATTAACTTACCACATATAGCATACATATCACATATCATATCTGACCTTCCGGTCACAAAGTCAAACCCTTCCGGGTACAGTGTAGTGAGAAGACTCACCTCGTAAATGCTGAAAGCTAGCAAATCCTGAAATCACTCGTGCACAATCCGACGAGCTACAACCTCCCTATAACATCACATATCTCTCATTAACACTTATATCTTCTAAGTGTGACTATCCCTAAGAAGTCAGACTTAGGTCAACTCTGGTCAACGGCCAACGGTCAACGGTCAACTCGACCGGACTCGGCGAGTGCCATGGCGACTCGGCGAGTCTAGACGTTCTCCAACTCTCTGAGAGTCCCTATCTACTCGTCGAGTATCCTCCTTGACCCGACGAGTTACTCCTGGAAGAATCGCGGGGCCACCCCGACTCCACTCGCCGAGTCTGAAGAACAGCTCGACGAGTTCCAGTCAATCTCCAAGCTACTCGCCGAGTCTGTTCATCGGACTCGGCGAGTCCATGCCATGCAGTCGATCAAACTGCTTCCTGAGATAAGTTTCGTCCCGAAATACCCAAGCATGGGTAAGAAGGTACTAATTCATCTAATCACCAAATGGGTTCCATAAACCCTAAATCCATGCACACATCAACATAACAGAAAGGAATCCGAAATATTACCTGAAATATGCACTCTCTGTGTCCCCAAACCGCAGAACTCGAATCCCTTGCTATTCCTTTAGCCAAAGCTCTTCTCCTCCTTGCACAACAATTTCTTCAAAGCCCTAATATCCTTCAATCTTGCTCTAGATGCCCACAGCCGTTTAGGGTTCTTCTCAGTCGACTAAAGACGGACAATGACGGCCTATAAGTGCATTATATACGACCCAACCCTGAACGGTTAGGGTTTTCGCTAAACAGCGTAGACTCGCCGAGTCCAGTCGCGAACCCGCGACCAAGTCTGCGATCCTACTCGGCGAGTCTAGGCTCCAACTCGCCGAGTCCCCTCTTAACTCACCCCAAAAACATAATTTAACAATACCTGAGATTCCGGGCTGTTATACTTAATCAGAACATAACTGCCATAACTAACTACCCATCATTAAATATCCAACATTCAAAAAATACTTTGAAGTGTCCCCAACAAAAAAAAACAAAGTCTAATATATGGATTCCAACATCTATTTGACATTTTGACTAATTCCTCGATCTCTTCCCCGTTACCTTCAAGTTGTGTATAGCATCCACAATGTGTATATATAATACAAAAGAAAAACGTTATTACTTAATAAAATGTAATAATTACTAATAAGACATTAAAAATAAAATGTAACAAGTATTAGTGTATTACCAATAGTAAGGTCATCATCAGCTAACACATCGTGCACTTCGTAATAGTCATATATAGTCAAGCTATTATTTCTTAGCCAATTTTGAGTGCATATCACTACCTCCACAATTACAATGGACAAATTAGTATTATAGTTGGTAATTACTCAACGATCGTTACTGAATGTGGATTTTGATGCTACGGTGAAAATTTACATCCCCGAAATATCTATTAAGAAACAAATTAGTGTATAATACACGACATGAATTTATAAAATAAATATGAATATTTGAAGTAAAAGAAGGTCGATACCTCTTGCCCTTTGAGCAACGATCGGGAACCGCACCACATTATTTTCCACCATGTGAGGATATCATATCCTTTGTCAAATCCGATTGGGCCCTCGTTTAAGTATCGTTGCAATTGCTTTCCGAAGAAGTCGAGGGGACACTTCCTGAGGTCATATAGCTCAAAGAATCCATTTTCATCATCAAAATTAACAACTTCTTCGGGAATTTCTTGTTGAGACGACGAGGTTATGTTTGGTCTTTCCAAGTATGTCTTGAAAAACTTGTCTAATTTGCATTCGATATCAATCACCTTTGCACGTGCTTTCAGCATTTTGGTAAAACCAATTTTCATAAACTTTGACTTGCATTGATGATCTAACAATGTCGCAAAGAAGACATAATCACTTATATTGTCATAGTCACCCCAATATTTGTCATATTTTTCTTTCATATCCGGTACCATAAACAAAAAATTCGGCTTGGTTTCATGTTTCCTAAGATGTTGCTCTATGTCTAGGATCTCTTAGGCATATGTATGGAATATAGGCCGTGATGAACATGAAACTTTTTCAGTTTTCTTCGTAAACTTCTCAAGTAACTCCATCATCTTTTTAATCATTTCAAAGTTTGAATGCGACGGTATCCTTTCCACACTTTTCAGAAACACTGGATCTATAAAAAAGAACAAAGAAAATACAATCAAAGTTTCATGTATGTTGCTGGAAAAAAAAAACAGATTTGGTATGCTATATTCCAAGACGTGTAACTCATTCAGTTTTTAACAAAATCAAGCGTTTTTATAGTAAAATTATCTACCAAACCTAAAAAACATGTAGGAAAAATAATCAGGTCAATACAACTTAAAATGAGTGAGTTATGCACATTTGAACGATAAAGTCATATTACGTTTAATCGCTAAAACATAAAAAAAATTATGATTTTATATGCTTCCTTGCAGGGCTTGTAACTCATTCAAAGTTTAACTAAATCAAGCGTTTTTATAGTATAAACTTATCTACAAAAGCTAAAAAACATGTAGGAAAAATATTTAGGTCAGTACAACTTAAAATGAGTGAGTTATGCACATTTGAACAAAAAATCATATTACGTTTAATCGCTAAAACATAAAAAAAATTCTGATCTGATATGCTTCCTTGCGAGGCTTGTAACTCATTCAAATTTTTACAAAATCAAACGTTTTTTTATAGTCTAAACTTATCTATAAGACCTAAAACACATGTAGGAAAAAGAATTAGGTCGATACAACTTAAAATGAGTGAGTTATGTACATTTGAACAAAAAAAACATATTACATTTAATTGCTGAAAGATAAAAAAAATTCTGATTTGATATGCTTCCTTGCGGGGGTTGTAACTCATTCAATCTTTAACCAAATCAAGTGTTATTATAGTCTAAACTATCTACAAAACCTAAAAAAACACGTAGGAAAACAATTCAGGTCAATACAACTTAAATTAAGTGATTTATGCAACTTTCAAAATTTGGACAAAATGTTAAATTTGAAATTATTGCTAATTTTTAGTGCTGAAACAAATTTGGTTTTATTTACCTTGATGGTTATATTCGAGAAATGCATCTTTCACATCGTATGTTGATCTTAGAAATTCAAAGGTAGAGTTCCACCGTGTTGGAGTTTCACCACACAAAAGAATTTGAGTTTCTACAGTCGCATCCTTCATGGCCTATTTAAAGGTTTTGATCCGTTGCGGGGAAGATCTAATGTATTTGACCGCATCATGTATGCTTTTTACATGGTAAAATTCATGTTTCAACCCCATTTTCACAACTAGGATTATGATATGAGCTATACACCTAATGTGAAAATGTTTTCCATTCTCGTAAATACCCGGAAGTTCTTTCACAATGATGTTGATTGTCGCATCATTCATCTTGGCATTATCAACGGTCATTGCCATGGCATTCTTCATGTCCCACTCGTTTATGCAAATTAGCAACTCCCGGGCCATGTATTTAGCTTTGTGAGTATCAACCTCTTTAAAGTTGACTACCCTTTTGTGCATGACAAAATCTTCGGTAATGAAGTGGGTCGTGACAACCATATAATTTATCTTTTGACACAAGGATGTCCGCATATCGGTTGTCAAGTGGATGGCTGTTTTGGGGTTGCTCACATGTTTGTACAACTTCTGCCTCTCCATTAAATAGAAGGACACAACATCACGAGAAATTTTATGCCTTGAAGGCAATTTCACCCTACCATTGAGGGCCTTTACAAATTCTATAAAGGCCTCGTTTTCAATGAATTTAAAGGGTATTTCCCGATGGTGAAAAGGCCTAGCAAGGCAAGTTGGATCCTCGTATCATCATGTTTCCATGTGTATACATGGCCCTCACCATTAGGAGCTTTCATAAATGACAACTTTTGTTGTTTGTCATCATCTTCATTCGGTTTGTTGTCCGGATTTAACTTGCAGCCATTAAAATGCTTGTTTATTGAAGTTGTCCCATTCTGGTTTGCATCCGCGGCTAGTAATTTTAAACAATAATTACATTCGGCCCACTTTCTTTCAATTTCACCTTCCTCGTTTATCCATTCTATCTCAAAGTAATCCCAAAAAGGAGCGGTACCATTATCTCTACCCTCACCTCGTCTGGTTAGGTTAAACCGGTCCTTTAACTCATTTTGAGTCATTTTTTTGTTCTTGGTTTTTGGTTTTGTTGGGTATTTTTGTTGTGTTTGATTTTTTGTTAGTGGTGGTTTTTTTTGTTCATGTTGGATTTTTTTGGTTGTCTTCGTTTTTATGGGGTTCCAAATTTTCGTTTCTTGATGGTTATTGTTATTGTGGCCCCTCTTCTTGGTCTGATTCATCACTTGGTATAACATGTTATGCCAGTGTTTCTTCTATATAATCTTCTTTCGAATATTATCCATAAACCTATATTCTCAAAATAAAACATATAATTAGTATATTTTTAAATTGTTACTGAAATAAGAAAAGTAAGATTTGATATGCTTTCTTGCGGGCTATGTAAGTTATTCAATTTTTAACAAAATCAAAAGTTTTTATAGTCTAAAATTAGCTACAAGCTAAACAACATGTAGGAAAAAGAATCAGGCCAATACAACGTAAAAAGAGTGAGTTATGCACAGTTGAACAAAAAAGTCATCTTACATTTAATTGCTGAAACATAAAAAAAATTCTGATTTGATATGCTTCTTTGCGGGGCTTGTAACTCATTCAATATTTAACCAAATATAGAGTTTTTATAGTCTAAGCTTCTCTACAAAACCTAAACAACATGTATGAAAAAGATTCAGGTCAATACAACTTAAATTGGGTGAGTTATGCACATTTTAACAAAAAAGTCAAAATGCAATTTATTGCTGAAGCAGAAAAAAATTTCTGATTTGATATGCTTCCTTGCGGGGCTTGTAACTCATTCAATTTTTAACCAAATGATGCATTTTTATGGTCTAAAATTATCTAAAAAACATAAACAACATGTAGGAAAAAGAATTAGGTCAATAAAACTTAAAATGAGTGAGTTATGCACATTCGAACAAAAAAGTCATATTACATTTAATTGTTGAAACATTAAAAATATTCTGATTTGATATGCTTCATTGCGGGACTTGTAACTCATTCAATTTATAACCAAATCAAGCTTTTTAATAGTCTAAAATTATCTAAAAAAACCTAAAAACATGTAAGAAAAAGATTCAGGTCAATAAAACTTAAATTGGGTGAGTTATGCACATTTTAAGAAAAAAGTCAGAATGCAATTTATTGTTGAAACAAAAAAAAATTATGATTTGATATGCTTCCTTGCGAGTCTTGTAACTCATTCAATTTTTAACCAAATCAAGCGTACTTATAGTCTAAAATTATCTACAGAACCTAAACAACTTGCAAAGCTTGTAACTCATTCAATTTTTAACCAAATCAAGCGTTTTTATAATATAAAATTATCTACAAAGCCTAAACAACATGTAGGTAAAATATTCAGGTCAACACAACTTAAATTAAGTGAGTTATGCAACTTTCAAAATTTGGACAAAATGCTAAAGAAGTAAATATTGCTAATCTTACTTGGCCATGAAAGTCTTTTCCAATCCAATTAGCCGGATTACCATCTTGATTATTGGTATCATGAACATCTGAGTTTTGGTATCTTGATGATGGTATATTTGGTAACCCATTCAAATCCTACATTGTCAATATCATACATTAATTATATAACTAAACAAGTTCTTAGTTTTAACAATCTTACATTCATACTACAAACTAATCTAACAAAAATCTTACGTGCATGTCTACAAACTACAAAGTACATTGTAAATGGAACTTAAAACATGAAATACAAATATATAATCTTACTTGATCTTCACGAGCATCCATAGTTTGAATTATTGAAGGTGATTGTTGAGAAGTTGATGGTTGTAGACAACTTTTTCCACCTTTTGACATTGCTTATTAATGGTTGAGATTTGAGTAGATGATCAATGATGGTGGATTGGCGGATAATAGATGTTTATTTAAGATGAAGAGAACATGAGGATGGAAGCAAAATATGAAGATGTTGACTTGTGATGATGATGATCGATTCAAATTGAGATAAGGAAATGTCGAACAATCTAATCGATGATCGAAAAATCAAGGACTCGGTAGGGTTCCATTAACGAGCGAAATATCGAACACACACAGCCATGCCGCATTTCTTTGAGGTCCAATTTGGAAGTCCAAAAGACGTGGGTTTTTTTAAAGCTGGTCCGGTTTGGTTCTCGGTTTTGGGTCGGTTTCAATGACCAGTTCCTACCGATTCTTGGTTCTAAAAATCGACAATAATATAGCATCCGTCCTGGCCCGACTGGTTCCATCGGGTTCCGGTTCTAGTTCCAGTACCGGTATCGGCCAGTTCCCCAGTCCATATGTTCATCCTTCAATCATATATTTCTCATTTGACACTCAAATTGAAGGCATAAATCATAATTACTTCTCTCCAAAATCCAAATACATATCATTTCATAATGGTTGGTTCATTTGAGATTTAAAAAAATAGATTTTGAGATTCAACCTTAGTCATATATTTCTCATTTGCCACTCTAACATTCTAACATACCCATAGTCACGGTGTATGCCAAATCATAAATGATTATATAGCAAAAATGTATAATCTTATATGATTATCTAGGTTTATACATATATGTCTAATCATAAATGATTGTACATATATGTCTGTTCACTCATAGATTGAGTAATCATATATGATTATGGTGGTTGGTGACAGAGAAGGTGGTGGTGGTATAGGTGATGAAGATGGCAGTAGTGGGGTCGATTGGTATATAGGTGGTGGTAGTGGTGGTGGTGGGGAAGGTAGCAGAGGAAAAAGCAATTAGCAGTATTGAATAATCATTTATGATTATAACTCTCACGTCGTGACGGTACACCGGAGCGCTAAAGCGATAAATGAGCAATATGTGACAGTGGTTGAATCTCAAGATCTCTATTTTTTCGGAATCTCGACGGAACCACAAACTACACTTCGTAATATACACTCATATGTCATATTGAAACTAAGCATATGTTTTTTTAATTTTTATTAATTTTTTATCAAAAGAAAACTTAGATCCGTTTGGTTGTCGAAAACAAACTATTTTTTAGTTTTTTCCAAAAAAACAAAAACTAAATAAATAAAAATTATAGAAGTACTTATTTTTTTCAGTTTTCAGTTGGAAATTTAAAAAACACGTTTGACGAATACTAATTGATTTTTTATTTTTCATTTTTAAAAAATTAGATAATGTGTTTGGTTATGTATTTTTCTTTCAGTTTTTGTTATTTCGAACAATACAATATTAACATTTTGAACATAAAATAAAACAAAATTTTAATATAAAAATCAACATAAAATTTATGATTTAATATAAAATGAAACATTTCAAATTTATCGAAGAATCTCCATTCCAGGCAATAACTCCCTTTTATCTCACTTAATGTAAGTCGATGATGTCATGTTTGTGTAACATTCCAAAAATTTCATTTTATTTAAAACATTTTCATAAAACTATAAGATAATCAACCATTGTTTTCAAATCAAAACCAATGAATCAGAGTATCAAGTAATCTCTCATGTATAAATCAACAGGAGGATGTGTATGATCACGTTTTTGCCTTTACCTAATCATCTGAAGTACCTGAAAATATTAAAATCAACAATTGTAAGCCAACGCATAGTAAGTCGCCACCGAAATACCCCACACAACAATACATATACAATGCATGCACTCCGGGACTACAACACAAGACTGGACCACCCCAAGTGTACATCATAAAGTTGGACCACTCCCGAGCCAACAACACATAGCTGGAGTGCTTTCGAATATGTTGGCCCACAGCACAAAGCAGTATCGCCTCAACCCAACCACGTTATGCTGACATATGCACCAAAACAATAACTAGCAAGCACATGTAATTATAGCATATCTACCAGTCTAACAGATCACTACAACATAACAACATCCTACACATAATGACACATACTACAATACAAAGTACAGAGAGAAATCTCACCTCAATCTGAAGACAAGATGGACCACACACCCAAGCTAACGATATCCAGTCTCCTCATGCTAAATGCATTATAAAAACCTAATTAATAATTAAAGTAATAACTAGCTCACGAAAGGTATATGCTCGCAATTAAACCTCTTTTAGGAAAAAGACCATTTTCCCTTCCAATACTAAGTCCCAACATGGTCTCCAAAAAGTCAAACTGATAAAAAATTCAATGGTCAACCCTCAGTTGACTTACACTCAAAATAGCACCCTAATCTACGCCAAGCGTAGAGCTCCGCTCATCGTATAGGATTCTGCATCTAGCATAGAGCTACGCCCAACCTACAAAGGGCTATGCCCAACATAGATCTATGTTTCCCAAAAACTTATATTAAGCTCTTAATACAGCAAGCTGAACTCCCAGATCTAATCTAAATGAACATCTTAATGGATAAAATCTTTGACTTTACCCATCTGCATGGTCATAAAGAGCACAAAACGAAAACATAGGTCCATAAATTAATCAAGAAATCATGCATGGATGGATGAGAGTGACCAAGCTCTTATTTTTATGACTCTATAACCTCAAAAACATCAAAAGGATGCATTCAAATGGTCTGGAGTAACCCATACTCACAAGGACCAAGATTATGGGGACAAAAGCGTGGAAATCTCAAGAGTACTAGATCTAACAAGAAACATCATCAATGTAGAAACTTTATACCTTTTGGAGATAGATGTTGTCTTGTAAATCCCAAATCTGCACATGTTGAAGCTTCCCACCTTGTTCTACAAACATCTTCTTCCTTCAAAGGGCACATAAAGCTCTCTAAAAGCTCCGAAACTCACAAATAGTTGCTAGGGTTTCATAGGAACGATATGAGGTGATGGAGGTTGGTCATGTGAATGATACCAAGAAGTTAGAGCCCTTAAATATAACTCAAACCTTAGGGTTAGTGTTTTGGTATGAAGCGGAAACACCCAACGTGGCAGAACCTACGCCCAACATAGGTCATTAAACCCACATTCAGAATTAACACCTACGCCCAACGAATCGCTAGTACGCTTCATTCATGAAGTCATTCAATAAAGATGGTATAAGGAAACGGCGTATAAAATGACCATTGAATGAGTGTCCCTTTCACCCACTACTCTCCTGTATTGTGGAGGATCGTTACTCAAACAGGTTCGATAAGACATAACCTCATTAAAAGTATAATGATATAAAGTACTAAAACGTTCTTTAAAATCCTACTCTAGTTACTTTTGGAAAATGTGAAATTGTATGCTAATCCATGAAAATGCACATTAATCTTTATGAGTCGTTATTGGAGCGTGTGCGGTCTACCAACACACCAGTTTGGGAGTATAAAGTTGTTGTGATGGAAAAACTTGAAAATTATCATTAATTGATGGAGTGTATGTGGTTTACTGGCATATAAAATTTAAGATGGTAAAAGACATTGAGGTTTTCAAGCGAGTTTGCATGGTTATTCAAATTTTATTTGTAATCCTGAGTATCCCAATCACAATTTGAAGAGCATAATCTGAGATTAAACATGCTGTTGATAAGATTCAATGAATCTCAAATGATCTAGGAATTTCATATAGATTGGAATTGGTAAAGTGTATTACCTACCTTAAATGAATTCGTAACTAGATTACGACATCCTTTTTCTTAATTTCGAAATGTATTAATGGATCCTCGCCTTAAATATTAATTGGGTTAAAATAGTAAGGATTGAATCAACTAATTAAAATCTTATCTTCAAGTGGTGAACTTCATCCTCCTCCTCCTCCTCCATCAAACCATAACTTCTCTCTACTATCCGTCCTTGCTAAGGACAAGCTTGTTAGTCCAAAGTACATAATCTGGATGAGAAATCTGAAGATGATGCTTCGCTATGAGAACAAAGTGTATGTTCTTACTACTCTAATTTTATAAATCAATAAAGAAACTGCTACTCTTGAGGAGCTTTCTGATTATGAGCAACACGTGGATGATGCCACAAAGGTCTCTTGCATTATGATTACAACTATGGCATCTGAGCTCTAAAAGACTTATGAGGATTATTGGCCATATGAGCTTATGACGACCTTGTCTTAAATGTTTCATAAAATGGTGAGAAAAGAGCGTTATGAAGTGTTCAAGTCACTAACGGCGTGTAAACTTAAAGAGGGAGAATTTGTGTGTGCCCATGTGTAGAAAATGTAGAAGAACATGGTCCTTAACTCTCTACCTAGTAGTTATGATTAGTTCATATTGACCTATCATTTAAACAATACAGAGACCATGTTGATTGAGATTCATAATTTATTGCAAACGGTTGAGGCAGGAATGAATAAGTTTCATTTCTATAATTCTGCAACTGCTCCTCTCATGGTTGTCCAACAAAGCAGAGGAAGGAAGAGAAAGTCTCTTTCCCCTTCCAAATGGAAAGTGATGGCCCACTGTGGAGAGTCTAATAGATCTAAAGTAAAGCCTAACTTCAATACTCCTTCTATTACTGATCCAAAATAGGTTGTGTCCTTTCATTGTGGCCAAAAGGGCCATTGGAGAAGAAGCTTCCCCAAGTACTTGCAGGAAGTGAAAGATTCCAAGGCGAAAGCAACTAGATATTCTTCTGGTACATATTCTATTCAAGTCAATAATACTTGTATTTCAAACTATTGCGTTCTTGATATGGGATGTGGTTTCCACATATGTTCTGATATGCATGGACTAAAGGAAAGTGAACTAGTTGAACGTGGGAATATAAACCTGATCATGGGGAACAAACGAAGATCGGTTGTCACCAAGATTGGGACTTATGATCTTCTGTTTAATAGTACTAGGGTTGATTTGCAAAATTGTTTTTATTCTCCATAAATAGATTGAAACATTCTTTCTTTTCATGCTTTATTTAGACAAGGATATCATTATGTTTTTGATAATAATGATGGTATTATTTTAGTTTATTTTAGTGGTGCATTTGTTTTCAAAGCTTGTCCTTATGATGGTGTGTATGAGACTATTGTTTGTGTGAATGAATTATGCAATAATGTGTATCATATTGGTTCTTCAAATAGTTTAGACAAGTCATGCCTGTGACATTGTCGTCTTAGACACATTAAGAAGAAACATATCGCCTAACTTTAAAAGTATGCAGTGTTGGAGTCATTTGATTTAAAATTAGATGATGAATGTGAGTCTTGTTTGATGGGCAAGATGACTAAATCACCTTTCACTAGTACATGTGAAAGAGGTGAAGATTGGTAGGCCCTCATCCATACAGATGTGTGTGGTTCATTCAGATTTGCCATAAAGGATGCAAATCGCTACTACGTTACATTTACTAATAATTTTAATAGATATGGTTATATTTACTTTATTAAACACAAATCAGAAACTTTTGAAAAGTTCAAATAATTTAAGAACGAAGTAGAGAATCAATTAGGCAAGAAGATAAAGATGCTATGATCTGATAAAGGCGGTGAGTATCCTAGTATCGAGTTTAACAACTATAAAAATGAATGTGGAATTGTTTCACAATTGGAACCTCCTAGGACACCACAATTGAATAATGTAGCTGAGAGGCATGATCAAACCTTACTTGATATGATTCGTTCCATGATAAGGTAAGCCTCACTTCCAATATTATTTTGGGGTATTCCTTAGAAACAGCCGCCCACATCCTCAATCTTGTTCCAACTAAGAAGGTTGCCAAAACACCTCATGAAATATGGGTATGAAAACCTCTCTCGCTCGCACATATGAAGGTTTGGGGTTGTGAGGTTCTCGTTAGGCGAGAAACCTTGGGGAAACTAGAGCCTAGAGCCGAGAAGTGTATTTTCATCGGATATCCATAGAAGTCTTTGGATACTTGTTTTATAAACCCAGTGACAATGTGTTGCTTGTAGCTCGAAGGGGAGACGTTCGCGAGAGAGAGAGAGAGAGCTCATTTCCAAAGAAGGAAGTGGGAGTACAATTGATCTTGAAGAAATTCAAGAGTCATCCAATGAAGAAACTTTTGAAGATACTAGCTCTAAACCTGAGAATGAAACTGTTGAGCCCATTGAAAATTATTTTCCCATTCATCGGTCCCGTATGGTTAGCATGCAACCTTCGTTATATGGCTTCCATATAACCGTAGAAGGAGATACATGTATCAGTGATGAAACACTAGTAAATTTGGATGAGCCTACTAACTACAAGGAAGCAATGATATACGTTGAGGCTGCTAAGTAGAAAGAGGCGATAGATAACGAGATCTAGTCCATGTATGATAACCAAGTATGGACCTTATTTGATCAAGCACCTGGTCGAAAGATAGTAGGTTGCAAGTGGATCATTAAGAAGAAGACTCCCATGGATGGTAATGTAGAGACTTACAAATTTAGGTTGGTTGCAAAGCGCTTTACTCAAACCCAAGGGATTGACAAGCTTGTTTATTAGGACTTAGTTAGAGTTCATACTTGGATAAGATATTGAAAAGATTCAATATGGAAAATTCCAAGAAGGGAGACTTACCATACATCATACTATTAAATTGAGAAATGCTAAATGCCCCAATAGCGATAAGGTAATAGATACTGTAACGCCCATAGATCAGGGCTAGTCAATTTAGAGATGATAGGCGTCAAAAATGAATTTTTGATGAAAGATTATTTAGAATGAATAATCTTAACTAACTTGTATTATATGTTACAAGGATTTTGTACATATAAAGAACGCCGAAATCCGAGTTATAACGAAGAAGTTATGACCTGTCGAAGTTTTTGCGACAGAACCGGCACGACACAGCGCGACGTAAAAAGTGAACTTACGTTAGAGTAGTATTTAGCCTTAGCAATCTAAATGAAAGTCGTAGAATACGTTAAACCATGAGCGTGCATAAAAAGAACGCCCAAATATGACTTCGTATGAGGAAGTTATGATTTTTCGAAGTTTCGACTTAGCGGTATGCAACCTGAATACTCGATTTGAGACGGAGCGGTTTTTAGCCGAAAAAATCTAAATAAGAATCGAAGGCCTCGTTAATAGGAGTAAAACGATAAAAAGTTAGGCGAGAACGGACGTCAAACGAAGAAGTTATGAATTTATAACGAAGTTTTCTGTCCCGGCCTACTAAAAATAATTAATAAAAATAAAGTCAAAATTAGCCGACGGAGTCTCAATGAAAGTTGTAGAGCGTAGTCTCACCTACGCGTGGATATAAAGAACGTCGAAAATGGAGTTCGTATGAAGAAGATATGAATTTCCGAAGTTTATTAAATATTTAATATTTAATTTTAATTCCAAATTTTGGTATTATCCGAAGAGGAGTCATCGGACTCATCTGAAGTACGCCCAGCATACAGCAAAGCGTGACGTCCCTCGCACTCGAGTTCTTCGGATACGTAAGCAATGACGAATTCGGACGTGTATGCCCCGCGTACTGCTGTACGCCCATCGTACTCCGAGGCTCCAGCCTCCTATAAATAGGATGCGAGGGCAGCCGGCTCATTTGCTCTTTTTCTCTCTTCTCTCTCCCTTTTTGCATCGTTTTGCGTGCCAAAAGTACCCTGAAGCAAGTTTCGAAGTCCCGAAGATCCCGAGAAGTAAGATTCCCGAGCCGAAGCTCTGCCCGCGAGGAGTCTGGTTTTTGTGAAGATCTTCCAGATCTGCCGAAGAATACTACTTCTACAAGCTGTAGTGTTGTCCAATCATCTTCTGATCAAGTGAGTGTATAGTCCCTTTCATAAACACGATTGTAATACAAGTATTGTTTGAATGTAGTAAGTATATGTTTGGTGTGAGTGTATAGTCACTTTCATCTTACACATAGATATGAAGTATTTTATAAAATACGTGCTATGTGTATATATATTGTTGTTCATATGTGTTAGTGTGTGGTTACTTTCTTCTAACACATAAATATTAAGTATTTGCTATGAAATACGTGTTATGTGTATAATATAAATTTGTTTATATGTGTGAGTGTATAGTTACTTTCTTCTAACACATAAATATTAAGTATTTGCTATGAAATATGTGCTATGTGTATAATATAAATTTGTTTATATGTGTGGGTGTATAGTCCCTTTCATAAACACGAGTATAATACAAGTATTGTTTGAATGTATTCAGTATATGTTTGGGTGAGTGTGTAGTTACTTTCTTCTAACACATAAATATGAAGTATTTGCTATGAAATACGTGCTATGTGTTTATATATTATTTGTCTATTTGAGATGGGCGTGGAATTGATGTTTTATACAAGTGTTAAATGATTTAAACTGTGTAAGTATTTATATCTATGAAAATGTTGGGTAGAACTTGGGTAGATGGGATAGTTGGTGACTATGGAGTTAGCGCCTATTGTATAAACATTGGCGACGATGTGACTTCGTGCCTATTTGATGAACCTTGGCGACTATGGAGTTAGTGCACGTTGAGTAAACCTTGGCGACTATGGAGTTAGCGTTTGTTGAGTAAGCCTTGGCGACTATGGAGTTAGCGCCTGATAGCTATGGATTTAGTACTTGATAAATAAACTTTGGCAGCAATGGATTTCGTGCCAATTCCTTAGGAATAAATGGATAAAGGATAGTTGATTCTTAGGGTAAATCCTTAAGAAATAAAGGAGATAATGGGAATGGGTATTTGGGTTGATTGTTTGATAATTGAATGTAATAAATGTATTATTGTGGGTTGAAAACCCTATATGCTCACCAGACTCCCAAGCCTGACCCACTCAGTTTTCTTTGCATTACAGGTAATGACACAAGAGTATAAGTTGGTGGACCTGACGAGAGGTTTTGGATTATCGATCAGTAGTTATAAATAACTGTTGTAAGGTCTATTTTATATTGTTTATGCTTTTGGTCTGTATCGGAACATGACATCCCGAGGTTTTATTATTTAATGAAAATACATTCTCTTTGAGAAATGTTTTGATAAATGGTTATCATATTTTATTTTGGGAACAAATTCCGCAACCGTTTTCTTTAAACGATCACTCTGATTTATAAAACAAAGCATAAACAAATCGGTCTTTTCTGGCCGTGAAATTGGGGATGTCACAGATACAATGAGTCGAGTCCCATATACTTCGGTTATAGTATCAATCATATATGTTATGACATGTACTTGGCCTGATGTGGCTTATGCTTTGAGCATGTTTAGTAGATATCAGGGAAATCCTGGCTTAGCTCGTTGGACTGCAGTGAAGAATATTTCTAAGTATTTGCGAAAAATTAAAGATATGATCTTGTTTTTTGGCAGACAAGACGAACTTAAGTTGAGTGGGTATAGTGACACCAATTTTCAAAAGAATCAAGATAACAATTATTATCAATAAGATTGGGTTTCCTTGTTGAATGGTGGAGCAATAACTTAGAAAAGTTCCAAGAAACAAATGGTGATTCTACTTGTGAATCAGAGTACATCGCAACAAGCGAGGCGGCAAAGTAGTGTGGTTAAATAATTTTATTGGAGATCTTAGAGTTGCTCCATTAATCCAAGAATCATTGGATATTTTCTATGAGAACAAGGGCGTGGTAGGTTCAAAAAAAGAACCTAAAGATCATGGCAGATGTTGGCACATCGATAGGAAATATCACTAGATTAGACATAAGGCTGAAGAAGGTGCACTCGTGGTGAATCGTGTATCATCAGAATAGACTCCTGCTCTCTCACAAAGGTTCTGAGCAAGGTCAAACACTTCAAGCATGCTAAGAGCATTGGGATAAGAGACGATATTAGATTATAGATTTTAGTAGTTGATTATTTTGAAACATTGTAACAATGATAAATTATAATTGGATGGTTGTTAGCTAAATATAGATTTATTTATATTCAACGCGTATTAAACCATTTGTCAATTAATCTATCCTTGTGCTTCAATTTGCATGTTTTACTTCCTGGATATTAAGTTATTAGAAATACGATAGTCGATCATACTTTGGGAGTAAGTATTGTTTTAAGGTTATCATGAATTGTTTTTAGATTGTCCATACATACTAGACATTACAATGGAATTGATGCATAATTCATGAGTACTCATAAATAGAGATTTTAAGTATTGGTGAAACCCACTCTTATAGATTACTTCATGGATTTAATCATGAGTAATTCTAACATGATAATATCTTCTATTCTTAAAACAAAGATATGTAAGTCATATTTTATGAATCAGGTTTGGATTGGCTTATTCCAATGCATCTTGTACTGGGTGCTATAAAGTGTAATTCATCGTTTAACTCGATAAGGAAAGTTCTATGATTATATAGTCAAAGTTTATTCCTCCTTTTTTCCTTAATAGGAAAAGTGTTATCATTGGGCCCCTTGTGTTTTGATGTTGACATTATAGTGATGGGCCCAACCAAGACTAAATTGATGTGTTCAATTAGTAGTGTAAGGATGATATGGGCATATTTAGTTATAAAATTCATGCATTATCTTAATACTTTATGTTGTTTTGATCTCATTTAATGAACAAAAGGTGCTTAATTAGTTTAAATATTTCATTTTCAGCAATAAAGACATGCTCGAAAGGAAAATGAAGCGGAACTAGCGATTGGAGGCTTGGATCTTGCATTTTGAAGAAAGAAGGATGTTGTTGGACAGCTTGACCCTTTGTCAGTGTTTTGGCCATATCTCACGAACCGTAAGTCCGATTGATGAGATTCAAAATGTTCTGAAAAGTAAACACAATTTCGGACGACTTTCGTGCTTTGAGAAAATGCTGATTCGAAACTTACTCGGCGAGTAGGGTCGATTACTCGGCGAGTAAGTCACTGGACTCGCCGAGTAGCCTCTGTTTTGTGAAAATCTATATAAAGGGAATTTCAGATCGATACCCTAGCATATAGATGAACCCTTGGAGGCCAATTGTCGAAAAAAGGTGCTGCTGGAGCGTGGGAAGCAAGGGAATCAACCCTACATTCAATTTTAAGGAGAATCAAGGAAAAATCAATTTTACTCTTTACCTAATCTCTTGTTTGAACTATGTTTTTACCAATTGATTTCGTTTTTGAGCTTGTTTCTGCTATAATCATGAGCTAAAACTCATAACTTCTGTTTAGGTAGATGAATTTGTGAACATGGATTGATTATTTGATTAGGATTAATTTTAATTGGTGATTATGTTTTATTAAGCTTGTTAAAGAACCTTATGTGTTAACAATAACTATTCTTCTGTTAATAAATTAGTAATTAAGTTGTATGAACATCTCTTAGTTATTAATTTCATATGATTTATTGTGACCACATAGTTGTATGTCTAGGAATAACGAATGTGAAACAAGAATTAACTAGAAGATAGGTAAGTTAATGTGTGAGCTTGTTTGATGAACATCAGCAAGAGGTTAATTGAAGGGCCAATTTAATTAACCATTACAAGTCTTATTTAACCCGAATTAATAACTAGGAAATCCGTTAATTTAGACAACTGGCCACTGCTTGAGTTAATTTGTTTCCTAAGGATTAGTAATAGCGAACATGAAATTAATCATCTTAGTCGGTAGCCAATGAAGAATTAATCCGATACATTGAAATCATCCATGGGAACAAATGAGTCGAACTAAACAGAAGTCCTCTTTATTATTGAAATTAGTTGATTTTTATTTGCTTAGCTCTTAGTTTCTTAGTTTAAGTTTTAGTTAATTGTTTAAGTTTCTAGTCTTGCAAAACTAGAGAAAACCCATTTTCTATTACTTGTTTTATTTAGATAATATTAGCATTTATCTTAATTGTTTACCGTTCCCTGTGTTCGATACCCTACTTGCTTGAACTATATTACTAATCGATAGGTACACTGCCTTTCGTGTGTTTATTTTGTGTCTAAGTTAGTAGGATTAAAACTAGTTGGTTTCACACACATCAAAGGACATCATCACAAAAAGGGATTATTGGAAAGGGAATCTTGGACATTGAGTTTGAACCTAATCCATGTCTTATTTTCATACGTTATCAAGAAGAATGAAAGAATAGTTGATCACTTACCTTAGGGCGAATAGAGTCTAGTAGTATCTTTGAAAACACTCTTTACTGGTTTTGGAGTTATACTCGCAATTGTAGTTAACGAGTTATCCAAGTGGTAGACTGTCAGATTAAGGTGTCTAAGGTCCTAACAAAATTGGTATAATGTTGATAAATAAAAACAAAGTCCTTTTTGGTTTGCCCTCATAATTAAGAAATTGCTTAGATTGATTTTTATAGAGAGGTAAATGATTTATTAATATATTGTATGATTAATATATTAATTATAAATAGTTATAATTATTTTAGAATTAATTTGGTATTAATTTTGGGTTAATTAAAATTAATTAAAAGTTGAAGGACTAAAGTTGTAATTGTTAAAAAGTTGAGTAGAGGAGATGTTCCAGAACCTTCCTCTTATAGACAGTTTCGGAGACCTTAAAAGGGTTTCTGGAAGCCTCCTTTTAGATAATCAAGGAACTAGATAACTACCTTACTTGAGATAATATTATTTTGTGTTCAAATTAGGGTTTCTAGATGTTTCCTAATCAACTATAAATAGGGTCTTATGCCTTGAAATTTCTGGCCACTCTTTTGGAATACCAAATTTAAAAATTCAATCATTTCTCCCCCCTCTCCTAACATTTCTATGGTTCTTGTATTGTAGGTGTGAACCATTAGGGGCCCGCACACAGTTAGAGCTTGTTTTCAAAGATACTTTTAGATTGATCTTGTTGGAATCATAAGTTTGTTTATCATAACAAACTAAAGGTATGTAATTCTTTATGAATTTTGATTCTCATTAGGATTTAATAGTGTTATGACATAGATCAAAGTAGCTTGAATGTAACGTTAAGAGTATAAGGATTTTTTTCGAAATATTACATGTAAAACCCATTAGGAACAACTCCAAGATCTACAATAAAATTCTTCAACAACATGGCCTCAATTGCTTCCTCGATTGATGTGATGTACTCTGATTCACAAGTAGAATCAACCACAATTTTCTTCTTGGAACTCTTCCATGTTAACGCTCCACCATTTACTAGAAAAAGCTATCCAAATTGAGAATAATTATTATCTCGATCTGTTTGAAAACTGGCGTCACTATATCCACTAACTTTAAGTTCAACTTCGCCACCAAAAACTAATATGATATCTTTTGATTTTCGCAAATACTTAAAGAATGTTCTTCACTGCAGTCCAATGAGCTAAACTAGTATTCCACTGACATCTGCTAACCATGCTCAAAACATAAGCTACATCAGGTCGAGTACATGCTTAGCATACATGATCGATCCTATAGCCTAAGTATATGGGACTCATAGTATATATTTGTTGATCATTACTAGGACACTAAGACTTGATCAATTATACAATATGATGTATAGGCAAGTCCTATTTCTTGGAATTCTCCATACATAACTGCTTCAGTATTTTATCCAAGTATGTACTCTGGGTAAGTCCTAGTAAACATTTTTGCTTGTTCCTATAGATTCTTATTCCAAGAATATGCGTAGCCTCTCCTAGACCATTCATAGTGAAACATTTCCGAAGCCAAGACTTAACTTCTTTCAATGTTTGTGTATCACATACAATACTAGAAAGGTCACTATACTCCAACTAGCTTTAACATGCACACAAGATGCATCCTCACTTCTAGATAATCTAAACTCTTTGACCTTTTCATGGATGCAAAGATTCCAGCTACAAGATGCTTGTTTCAGTCCATAGATGGACTTCTTAATCTTGTAGACCTTATTAGGGAATTTGGCATGCACATACATCCGTATGGATGAGGGCTAACAAATCTTCACCTCTATCATGAGTACCAGTGAAAGGTGATTTAGACATCTTGCCTAACAAACAAGACTCGCATCCATCGTCTGTTTTGAGGTCAAATGATTCCAACACTCCATCCTTTTGGAGTTTGGCGATGTGTTTCTTTTTTATGTGCCCAAGATGCAAATGTCATAAGTATGATTTGTCTAAACTATTAGAATAATCAATGTTATAAACATTATTTTCTAAGTTCATTCATACAAAGAATAGTTTCATACACTCCATCACAATGAATATAAATTATGTTTCTGGTCATTTCCGGTGAATGGAAACAAGTGTTTAAATCAATCCTAACACTATTGAACACAAGCTCATAAGTCCCAATCTAGGTAACAACCAACTTTCACATATTCCCTATGATCAGATTTAGCTTCCCATGCTCGACCTCTTTACTTTCCTTTAGTCCCTACATATCAGAAAAAATATGGAAACCACATCCTGTGTCAAGGACCCAAGAATTTGAAATACAAGTATTCTTGATTTGGAGAGAGTATATACCAGAAGAACTAGACACATTGCCCTTAGCTTATCTCACTTCATGTATGTACATCGGGTAACTTCTTTGAATGGCCCTTTTACCCATAATGAAAGCACACATATTCTTTTGGGTCAACAATTGGAGGAGAATAAAAGTTGGGATTTCCCATTCCACTTGGATTGGGAATAGACCTTTCTCTTTTTACCCTTTCAATGTTAGATAGCCATGACTAAGGCAGTAGCAACACTATTGGAATGAGACATCTTCATTCCTACATTAACTATTTGCAATAGATTGTGAAGCTCAGTCAATTTGGAATTAATAATGTTCAAATGATAGGTCATGATGAAATAATCCTAATGATTTGGTAATGAGTTGAGAACCATATCAATGATAAGCTCCTTATCAAATTTCACGTTGAGTTTCTCCAATCTTTCTACATGTCTCTGCATTTCTGCACATGAGCACCCACGGACGCCCCATCTTTTAACCTACATGCCATGAGGGCCTTTACGACTTCATAACGCTCTTGTTTAGCTTTATTAAGAAACATTTTAGAAAAAGATTGGTTTATTTCATAGGGTCAGTAGTCCTCATAGGTCTTTTGGAGCTCAGGTTCCATGGTTGCAATCATAATGCAAGTGACCTTTTTTAATGTCATCAAATTTTTGGTTATATTAAACCATTTCTTCAGGACTAGCATATTCTTTGTCAATTTCTAGAAATGGAGTGTCGAGAAAATTCTATTTGCTCACATATCTCAACATTATCTTTAAATTTTACAACCAACCCATGTAGTTGGGAACAGTGAGCTTGTCTTTTGAGAGGATAGACAAGAGAGTGAAGTTGTGGGTAGTTGGAGGAAGATCACCACTTCCAAACATCTAAAACAAGAGATAATATTTTAGTTAGTAGATTAATTTCCTTAATACTTTATCCCAAATTAATATTCAAGGCTAGGATCCATAAATCACTACTAGAAAAATAGCCTTTTACGACGCGCAATGCGTGTCGTAAAACACTCAAACGACACACAAATGCGTGTCAAGGAAGGCATGTCATAACGAGAGACGACATGCTTTTGCGCTGAAGTGGTGTTGATTATGATGGCATGTGCGGAATTAGAAAGATCTAGTGAATCATCATGTAAAATCAAGAACACTTCAATTGGTATCAGAGCGGGTGTTCTTGATTTTATCAAGAATTGATCCTTGATGGCTATTTTGATTTGGTGATTCTTCATGTTCTTATTGATATTTGCATTTTGAGAGTGCTTTTGTGTTCTTGAAGTCGAATTTTTCTTTGATTTGATCCATAATTTGACTTTCTCTCTCTAGAATACTTGTTTGTATCACTTTCTCTCACTAGAATTTGATTCATATTCACTTTCTCTCTCTAGAAAACCCAAGTTCATATCAATTGATCAAAGATGGAAGAAACAATTTGTGAAAGTTTTTTTTATGGAGGATTATCCATGGTCATTTAGTTTTGAAGGAGTTCTCAATTGTTTTGTAACCGGGTATTTCAAAAGAAATACACTCATTTCTAGTATGAAATGTGAATGTAAAAAATTCAATGGTTATCCTCTTGATCATGATCATCATAAGACGTTGCTTAATCGTTTGGTAACAACTTATCATGAAAGAAGAAAGAAGAAGAAATATGGTGAAGTAATTGAAGGAATTCGTCTTGATGAATGCATATATGGTGATAATGTTCTTGCTTCTTACCCGGATGTTCTTGATGTTCAAGAAAAAGGAGTTCAAGTTGATTTTCAAGATGAAAAAGTTTTTTGCTCAATTGGAGTTCAAATCGATGATATTTTGTGTTCTTGTGATTCGTTTGAAGGAATGATTCCTTATCGGAAGCCGATGATCCAAGAAAATCACAAATATCAAACTCCAAAAGATTTGATTCAAATTCACAAAGTTGATGTTGTGGAAAGTGGGTTTGTTCATGAAATCAAGTCTTCAAGATGCAAAAAGATGAGAAAGAAAAAGAAGAAGAAGATGAATCGGAAGAACAAGCGGGTTTACTCACAAAAATCGTCATATGTTGTGAAGCCAAAATCCGTGAAGCAAATTTGGGTTCCAAAGCAACAATCTCCAAAGGTTGCATTGAATTTGAAGTCAAAACCCAAATGTGTTGGTGGTTCGTTTGAAGATGTTCTTGGATCGTTGAAGAACACGAAGAACACGAAGAACGAGTTGTACATCTCGCATGGTGGGTGGTACAATGTTCGATTTGGAGATTTTCTCATTCCGACAAAAGAACCAAGATCTTCCAAATTTGATTCGTTCGTTGAAAACGGAACTCGATTCATCAAAAAGGTATCTCAAATTCTCAAATGGATTCCAAAACATCCATGATTTCGATTCGTATTTTACGTTTTTCATTTTTGATCGATTTGCTTCATTGGATCTTATCCGTTTCAAACCCCATTGATGATCCAATAAATTGTTTTAAGATCAAGCCCAATCAAAATTTATGTTATTATTAATCGAGTCCAAATCTGGATTAAGCCCAAACTTAAATTTTCGATATTGTTCATCCACTTTCAAGCCCAAACATATTTCTTTTAATCCGATATCAAGACTTTGAGTCTAAATCATTCTGAATCGTTAACAGATGTTCGTCATCTAAACTTGTACACATGCTTCCTTTGTTGTACAATCGTATTCTTACGATGTTCTGTTTTGATCGATTGGTCTTGAAATATTGTTCTCGTTTTCTCGTGTCATTTAATCGATCAATTGGTATTGAGATTTGATTTCAAATGATTAACATATGATGAAATCGACTTTATACAAATCATATCTTTGAAATCGGAAACTGGTTATTTGATTTGGATCAAATTGGTCAAGAACTTTGAAATTGTTGGGAAGAACGGTTGAAGAACAGTTGTTTGAACAAGTTTTGATCTGAAATTTGTTGATAGAATGGTCGATTTTGTGTTTTGATCTTTGACTTAAAAAATTCAAACTCGGAAAAGAATAGTCAAAGTCGATGATTGTGGGGGTGAATTGATGAACTGGAAGATGAAATATATAGAGACAAGTTGTTTTTGAGTGTGTGTGTGTGTGTGTGTGTTGAAATCAAGTTCAATTTTGAGTTTGATTTCGAATTAGCTATCGATGTCGACTTGTGAATATCGACTGGATTGGAAATAAGCGAACGCTTAACCGCAAAGGTTTTTGAAATCAATTATATCGATGAAATCGATTAAAGTAAAAAGTGTGAGTTCGCAAGTTCAATTTCTGTGATTCGGTCGATGATGATTAGGAATCGATTATGCGAACTAAAGGCTTGGAGGCGAAATCTGAATCGATGGTTTGGATAGTCGATGATTTGCGATGAATCGAAGGTTTCGATTGTTTGGGATTTGTTTGATTTTGGGGTTCCTGTATCAAAAAGCAAAGTTTGCGAAGGACTGTAAGTTAGTTTCTCATGATTGGGAGTAGATGGAAGAAAAGAAGGATCGAAGATTTGTTTGTGATGTTGAGAATCGGTTTGCAAAGGATATATGGAAGACATAAAATTCGATTTTGGGTTTGATATCAATTTTGGGTTCGACTTTGTGATTCTGGGTTTACTGGGAGTCGATATTGCAAAGGATATATGGGAGTCGATGTTGATGATTTGGTTTCGCATCTCCAATCGTAATTTGGGTCTTCGCATTGTAAATTGGTCGATTGGGTTAATGGTCTCAACTGAATTCGCATATGGGTGGATCAACATCGAGTTCGCATATGGGTTCGCATATGGATTTTTTTTGTTCGCATTTGATGATTAGGTTCGCATATGACATTAATTGAGTTCGCATTTGAGGTCAAGAACGGTTTGCATATGAAATTAAAATCAAGTTCGCATCTGGGTTTCAAACATGAGTTCGCATTTGGTTAATTGGGTTAAATATGCGAAGCATTTGTAAGGAACATGCGAAGAATCTGGAACATGCGAAGTAATTGACTGTATAATGTGAATTGGGGAAGAAAGCAAATAGTTTTGAATCTGGCCCTTATATTTCCACGAAATGGCAAAATTAGCCCAGTTTCGCAAGTTTGAAGAAAATGAAGAAATTTTCAAAACGAGTACCTGTAGTTTCGCATTTTTGGCAACAAATACTCAACTTCGCATATGGGTAATATTAGCTGAGAAATTGCAGAATTTTCAGTTCCGATACCTGCAGTTTGTGAGAAATACACATCAACTATTCCTCAGGTGCTTCTCATCCTTAGTGGGTTTTATACTCATTTTTTGATTATAAAAAGGGGGAGAATGATGGGTATTCGAAGCTTCTTGGGTTTGTCAAATATTCGTTTGCAGATTTGAAAACAGGTGTTACTTCGAGGGGGAGTTTGGTCTTGATCGCGCTGGCTCGTTGGAGATTAAAGTCGGACATCCAATCCTAACTTTGAGGGGGAGAATGTTAGGGTGCAAAGTCATGCTTGGATGTAGTGTTTTAGGCTTTCCTCTTTGTATGTGTAAATGGGTTGAGTCTTTCCTATAAATAGGAAGTGAGTGACTCCCATTATGTAAGAGTCCATTTTGGAGTGTTAGACTAGAGAGAGAAATTGTATACAAACCCATTTGTATAATCTTTCTAGATCTAATAAGAGCTTAAAAGATTTATTTACTCCTAGTGTTCTTGATTTTACATGATGATTCACTAGATCTTTCTAATTCCGCACATGCCATCATAATCAACACCACTTCATGCGCATCATCTACAGACGATGCGCATTTACGATGCACATTTATGACACATAATGCGTATCATTAAAGTCGACGTCAAGAAAGGTCATGTCATAAATGAAGACGACACACATTTTTGCGTATCGTAATTTTAAATTATTTTAAAAAAATTATTTATAGATTTACTAATTTTCAATTTAATTTTGCATTTAATGTCTGATAATAGAAAATAAAATACCATATACAAAAAATACAATCCATTGCACAAAAGTTAATGTCATACAAATAATCATTCCAATAGTTGACAAATATAATATATCAAATGTGAAAGAGATGAAAGTCATCAACAAATAATAGTTGAACTACAAGAACTTGTTGCCCACCTTCACAACATCCGAGCTACTTTGCTTGACGCTATGCACATCAACAAGACCTACAAATTTGAATAATGCAACCATTAGATTCAACTAAACCAACAAATCCCAATATGTAAAAATAAGAATAACTATAGTTAGTACTTACATTTACTGCTGACACATAACAAATCACAAGAAAAAATGATGGATTTTATTTTTAAGTATGAGTGATGCAAATTCATCGGGAACATCTTCTTATTAATGCTAGTTCTATCTAGTTTAAGTTTAGGCAGAGAAATGCTCAAAGTTGCTATTTAAATTACCTTAACATGCATAGGATGCCCGACTCTATCAACATGATGAGGAATCGCATCGTGAAGTATACCCAAATGTCTCAACCTGTCGCAACTTTTCTGTTCAACAACAAAATTAATTCAATACATAGATTTACAAAAGAATATAACAAATATACATCATCAAAATTCAGCTAGTGATCTTGCTTGTGTGAAACGCAGGACGTATTTTGAAGCCAAAAGTCCACAACTTGACATTTTTACCCTCTCAAAAGTGGGAAAATGATTCTGATAGATGTAACAAACACATTCGGTTATCATGTTTTATAATGAATAATATTATAAATATTATATGAATTTGAGTATTGAGTTCTAACAGATAGTTTTTACTAGAATTGAAGTAAAACTATGATTAGAATCATTCGAAATGTATTGGAAGTCTTATGAGATTCCAATCAAATGTTAGTTATTGAAATTAACGAAAATATGAAGTTGGAAATAAGTGAAAATAATGTTAATGAAAGTTGTAAAGAATCTCGTTAGAAACATTTAGGCGAGAACCGCATGGAAATCTGAGTTATAACGAGGAAGTTATGGCTTATTGAAGTTTCGTGACAGAACCGACACGACGTCGTATGACGTAAAAAGTGAGTTTTCGATAAACTACTTCTTAGCCTCTATGATCTAAATTAAAGTTGTAGTATTCGTTAAACTGAGAACTTTCATAAAAAGAACGTCAAAATCTGACTTCGTATGAGGAAGTTATGATTTTTCTAAGTTTCGGTATAGCAGTAGAAAGGTAAAAACTCAAAATAAAGATCGATTGGTTTTTAGCCGACACAACCTAAACAAGAATCGAAGGTCTCGTTAGCAGTAGTACAACGGTAAAAAGGTAGATGAAAACGGACATCGGATGAAGAAATTATGAAAATTTAACGGAGTTTTCCTATCTCGGCCCGTTAAAATAATATAATATTAAAAATAAAGTAAAAATTAGCTGAAGGAGACTAAACGAAAGTTGTAGAGCATAATTTCACCTACGCGTGGATATAAAAAACGTCAAAAATGGAGCTCGTGTGCGAAATATATGGATTTTTGAAGTTCAGAGCAAAGACTTCGAGACCTGACTGCATTCACGACGTGAATCATAAAAATTCACAACGTGAACTACTTAAACGACACCTTTTGAGAATAGAAGACACACGACAAGCCTAGGGGATGAACGCGATCAAACTCACGACGTGAACAAGCAGGAATTCATGTCGTGAACGTCAAAATCCAGCCTATAAATTGAAAGCGAAGCTGTCCGGAAATGGTTGATACTTTTCATTCCTTTCTCACTCTATACTCCCTTTTAGCCTACTTTTAAACCCCCGAAGTCCCGGTATCATCCCCGGTACCCAGAGTAAGTCACGACGCTCCGAAGTTGCTGAGAAAATCATATTTTCTAGCCGAAACTCGGCCCGAGTAAGCCCGATTTTCAACTAAAATCCTCGGTTTCGTCACAGAAAGTCATACTTAGAGTCGAAGTATTGCCCAAATTATCATTTATTCCTTCGGTTATTGTGACATCCCCAAAATCTCGGCCATAAAAGACCGATTTTCATTTATCTTCTTCTTGCACAATATTTCGGCATCATTGGCGCTAAGCCAATCCATTCCCAACACGATGTCGAAACCATTAAGTTCAATAGGCAATAATTCCTCGTGAAACTTATTCCCATTAAGGTCAATTAAGATGTCTTTCATACGATGGCTAACAGGTACAAACTTGCCACTAGCAATTTCGACTAATAAAACATTATCTAGTCTGTCAACAGGCAAGGCTAGTTTTCTACAAAACTCATGCGAAATAAAAGAGTAGTTGGCTCCAGAATCAAACAAAATTTGAGCAAGTAATTCGTTTACGAGAAAGGTACCTGAAGCGACATCAGCTTCATCTTTCGCAGCTTCGAGTGTCATCTGGAAGGCTCTCGCCTTCGGCTTTGGTGGAATGTTGGGCTTAGCTGCCTCCTTTTTCTTCGGACAGTCTTTCAAAATGTGCCCCTCTTCATTACAACCAAAACACATCCTCTTGTTGTTCGGACATTCATTGGCAAAATGCCCAATTTTTCCGCACTTGTAGCAGGTTACATCCTCACTACATTTTCCAAAGTGCTTTTTCTTACACTTATCACACCACTTCGCTTCGCCTCCTTTTCCTCCACCAAACTTTTTCGAATCAGATTTCGAAAATTTACTTTTCTTACCGGAACCAGATGTTCCCTCAAACTTTCTCTTCTCACCAACCTCAACCTTGTCGGTGGTTCTCCCCTTAATCATGTTCTCAACAGACTTGGCAGCCCAGATAGCTGCCTCTAGAGTATGTGCCTGACGTACTAGCACCTCGTACTCCCATGGGAGTCCCTTCGCATACTGGTCCACCTTTGTCAGCTCGTCTGGGACGATACGCAAGGCAAAATCCATCTTATCGGTGAAGTTATTGGTGTATTCATCAACTGACATGCTACCTTTCGTTAATGCCAAAAACTTATTCTCCAACTCCAACAAATTTTGGGCCGAACAGAACTTGCGCTTGAACTGCACTAAGAACTCTGCACATGTCAATTGCACTGGCTCATTAGGGCTTAACGTCTTCCCTAGAGTGTTCCACCAACGAACGGCTCCACCTCGGAACTGACGCACTGCATAGATAGTCTGCAACTTGCCTCTGCAGCCACAAGTCATGAAGGCTAACTCCATTTCGGAGATCCAATCCATAACTCCAATCGGATCCTCCTTACCATTGAAGGTCGATGGTTTGCAAATTAGAAAGTCCTTGTACTTGCATCCCATTCCATCATTCCTTCCATCATGGTTGTTTTGCCTAACTATCGGTGGGTTGGCTTGACCAACATACCCACTGAAGTTTCCACCTTCCGAGTGCCCTTCATTTAATTCGGGCTCTTCCACACGAGTTGACAGTTCTTCACGATTCTGTTGAAGCAACCACCTAGTTTCATCCATTTGACGATCCAACATTGTTTCAATCATCATTTGCACACCAGCCATGGTTATTGGCTCAGGTGTCGCTGCTACGACAGGTATTTGCTCAATCACTGGTGGTTGATTCATGTTTTCATCAGCATTTCCAACTCAACTTCTTGTTCTCACCATTTTTGATCTACACACACCGAATAAAGTGAAATTAGATCCTCATTCACGATAGATATTCAAATCATCCTTATCACTCCGAAACGTTTACATGCTAGTTCTAATATCGTAGACGTACGCTTAGAATCCTACACATATAAAGTTTCTAGATCCGGTCGGCAACAGACCATAGATCCGAACAAATAATATCATATATGTCAACATATAACATTTAGCACATAAAGCATTTTAGGCAACTTTCCTAAAATAAACTAGTGCTCGTGTCTAAAATATCACAGACACACATCTCAAAATTTCACTTAGCATTCTAAGTCTAAGTCTATAAATTCTATAAATTCCTAGTTCGCTTAAACTAATGCTCTGATACCAACTGTGACATCCCCAAAATCTCGGCCAGAAAAGACCGATTTTTATTTATGCTTTTAAAATAATTTCAGAGTAAATCCTTTTGATTTGAAAGAGTTGCGGAATTTGTTCCCAAAAACAAAACGTGATAAAACAATGTTTAACAAAGCATTTCATAAAAGAAATGTATTTTCATTATATAATCAAAACTCGGGATGTCATGTTCCGATACAGACCATAAAGCATAAACGATAACATTACAAGTCATTCAACAAATATAAACATATACAGACTTGTAAACAAAACAACTTGATGGTTCATCCATCCTATGCCCTTGCGCCACTTCCTGTAATACAAATAAAACTGAGTGGGTCAGGCTTGGGAGCCTGGTGAGCATATAGGGTTTTCAACCCACAATAAATAATCATATTTAATTCCACCAACCAAAAATAACCCAATTACCCATTCCCATTATTTTCACTTTACATCCCTAAGACAACTGACATAAGGGACCTAGTCTAAGAATATTTCATCGGGGCGACAACACATGCTTCGGAGGTTCCTCAGCAATATAAGTCAAATAAGGAAACCATGAGGGGGATGGAGTACAGTGAATGAACACCCAAGTTCATTAACACCTACAGGTGGTGAACCTGCTAGCGTTCCACAGGACTGTCTAGAAAAGTCTGTGGTCGTCATCTAAACTCCGCTAGATGACTGAATCCAAACAACAACGAGGCCGATCATATGTTTATTACACACCAACTATCTACCCATGTTATACCCAACATATTAGTAGATAAAAATATAAATTTTTATACATAGTTAAAAAAAACATGTATAGCATGCTTTAATCAATACATATTCCACGTAACAGATGAGGCACACACACATAACACATATTTCATAGAGAATAAATCATATCTATGAGATAGAAGAAAGTGAATACACATTCACACACATAACCACAAAATTATACACATAACATGTATTTCATATAAAATACTTCATAATTATGCGTTAGAAGAAAGTAACCACACACTCACGCATATAAACAACAATATACTTAATACACTCAAACCATACTTGTATTATTATCGTGTTTATGAAAGGTAGTATACACTCACTTGATCAGAAGATGATCGGACAGCACTACGGCTTACAAAAGTAGTAATCCTTAGCAGATTTGGAAGATCTCTACAAAAATCGAACTTCTTGCGGGCAGAGCTTCGGCTGGGGAATCGCACTTCTCGGGATCCCGGGAGCGTGAAACTTCCTTCTTAATTTGGCTATGAGATCTGGGGCTACGGGATGGCTTCGGGGATTTATGCGCAGAGCTTCGGCACAAAAGGAGAAGAAATGAGCAAAAATACCCGGAACCCTCGCATCCTATTTATAGGAGGCTGGAGCCTCGGAGTACGCTGGGCGTACACGTCCGAATCGTCATGGCATGCGTCATCCGAAGAACTCGAGTGCGAGGTGCGTCATGCTTCACGGTACGCTGGGCGTACTTCGGATCAGATCGGTGACTCCTTCGGATATACATCCGAATTAAAGATTAAATTTAAATACAAATTATTTAATAAACTTCGAAATTCATATCTTCTTCATACAAACTCCATTTTCGACTTTCTTTATATCCACGCGTAGGTGAGACTACGCTCTACAATTTTCGTTTGGACTTCGTCGGCTAATTTTGACTTTATTTTTATTAATTATTTTTAGTAGGCCGGGACAGAAAAACTTCGTTATAAATTCATAACTTCTTCGATTGACGTCCGTTCCCACCTAACTTATCATCGCTTCGATACCAACAACGAGATCTTCGATTCTCGTTTAGATTGATTCGACTAAAAACCGCTCGATCTCAAAGCGAGTATTTCGGGCTGCATACCGCGAAGTCGAAACTTCAGAAAATCATAACTTCCTCATATGAAGTCAGATTTGGGCGTTCTTTATATACTCGGAAACCTCGTTTCAACTACTACAACATTATCCAAGGATATCAAGTTAATTTTACACTTAAATTATGACGCTCATTTTATTCTTAATTAATCAAATCACATATTTAAGCAATTAAGCACAAAACACATAATACTCAAATAATATACTTCTATTATTTCAAAAAGGGTTACAAAGGTTAACCCAGACTATTACATCAACGAAAATGCCTAGCCTGGAAACGCGGGCGTTACAATTCTCTCCCCCTTAGGATGATTCCGTCTCCGGAATCACACATCAACAAACAAATGCAGATAGCGACTCAACATGTCACTCTCCGTTTCCCAGGTGAGATTTGACCCATTCGTATGTTTCCAACAAACCAGCACTAATTCGACCATCTTGCGTCGAAACTTCTAAGTGTTTTGGTCAACAATTGCCTCTGGTTCTTCAATTAACCTCTTGTTTTCATCAATTCTCAATTCAGAAATTGGAATTATATCGGGAACTTCTCCCATGAACTTCCTCAAATAACACACATGAAAAGTGTTGTGAATTCCATTCAGTTCCTCTGGTAGTTCAAGCTTGTAAGCTTGGTTCCCAATCCTCTGAAGAACTTTAAACGGTCCAATAAACCTTAGACTCAACTTTCCCCTTTTACCAAATCTTATAAGTCCCTTCCACGTCGAGACTTTAAGCAAAACCGAATCTCCAACTTTGAAGGTCATTGGCCTTCGCTTCTTGTCAGCATAGCTCTTTTGACGATCTTGAGCTGCTAACATTCTTTCCCTGATCACTTTCAACTTCTCAGCAGTCTGGTGGACCATCTCAGGTCCCATAAACTGTTTTTCCCCAGCCTCAAGCCAACAAGACGGCATACGACACTTCTGTCCGTACAAAGCTTGATAAGGTGTCATCTTTATGCTCGAGTGGAAACTATTATTGTAGGAAAATTCTACCAAAGGTAAATGTTCATCCCAGTTACCTAGGAATTCCAGGGTACATGCTCTAAGCATATCTTCAAGTGTTTGTATTGTTCTTTCACTCTGGCCATCAGTCTGCGGATGGTAAGCTGTACTTAAACACAACTTGGTACCCAATTCCTCTTGTAGACTTTTCCAAAACCTCGAGGTGAAACAGCTATCACGATCCGACACAATCGTTAACGGAACACCGTGAAGCCTCACAATTTCCTTCACGTAAGAATTTGCAAGCTTCTCCATAGACCATTTCTCCTTGGCTGCTATGAAATGCGCACTCTTAGTGAATCGATCAACGACCACCCAAATCATGTCGTGACCATTTTTTGTTCTGGGTAGTTTACTGACAAAATCCATCGCAATGTCTTCCAATTTACCCATAGGCATAGGTAAATGTTCTAAACTCCCATATGGTTTTTGATGTTGTGTCTTGACTCTCGCACAAGTCACACACTCGGCCACATACTTTGCAACATCAAGCTTCATCGTCGGCCACCAGTAGTAGGGTTTTAGGTCCCTATACATTTTAGTGCTACCGGGATGAATCGAGTACATAGTTTTGTGAGCTTCTTCCATTAGAAGATCTCTGACTCCTCCTGTCTTAAGTATCCAAATCCAATCTTGGAACACCTTCAGTCCATGACTGTTTACACCGAACACCAACGTTTTGCCCAAACGTTCCTCCTTTCGGTCATTCTTCTCAGAAGCTTCGCTTTGAGCTTTCTTTATACTTTCCAAAATAGTCGAGACAACTTCAATTCTCAACGCTCTTGGCCTTTTCCTTTCAAGATTGACTTTCCGACTGAGAGCATCAGCAACAACATTAGCTTTACCGGGATGGTAAAGTATCTCACAGTCGTAGTCCTTGAGTAACTCTAGCCAGCGTCGTTGCCTCATATTCAATTCTGTCTGATTAAAGAGATATTGGAGACTCTTATGATCAGTGAAAAGTTTGCACTTCGTGCAATAAAGGTAATGCCTCCATATTTTTAGAGCGAAATATACCGCTGCCAACTCCAAATCATGAGTCGGGTAATTCTTTTCATGCTCCTTCAGCTGTCGAGACGCATATGCTATCACCTTTTCTTTTTGGGTCAAAACACAACTCAATCCAACCCCAGACGCATCGCTATAAACAGCAAAGTCTTCAACTCCATCGGGTAAAGAAAGTATCCGTGACTCGCATAGCTTCTTCTTTAGCTTCTCGAATGCCTCTTTATGTTTATCACTCCAAGCATAAGTAGCTCCTTTGTGGGTCAAAGTTGTTAATGGAGTAGCAATCGAAGAAAAGCCTTGGATAAACCTTCGGTAATATCCGGCTAATCCTAAAAAGCTTCGGACCTCCATGGGACTTTTCGGTTGTTCCCACTTCATTACAGCTTCAATCTTTGCTGGATCAACCATTATCCCTTCTTGGTTGACCACGTGACCCATGAATTGGACTTCACGAATCCAAAAATCACACTTAGAGAACTTTGCATACAGCTTCTCCTTCTTCAAGACTTCTAACACTTCTCGCAAGTGTCTGCAATGCTCTTCTTGGCTTTTCGAGTAAATCAGAATGTCGTCTATGAACACTATCACGGATTTATCAAGGAACGGATTACAAACCCTATTCATTAAATCCATGAATGTTGCCGGAGCATTGGTTAGTCCAAACGACATAACCAAGAACTCGTAGTATCCATATCTAGTTCTGAATGCATTCTTCTCGATATCTTGCTCTCTTACTTTTAGCTGATGATATCCTGACCTTAGATCGATCTTCGAGAAATAGCTCGAACCTTGCAATTGATCAAATAGGTCATCAATCCTCGGCAACGGATATCTATTCTTTATTGTTGCCTTGTTCAGCTCTCTGTAATCGATGCACATTCTCATACTTCCATCTTTCTTCTTCACAAATAACACCGGAGCTCCCCACGGCGATGAACTAGGTCTAATGAAACCTTTGTCCAATAACTCCTGAAGTTGCATCATTAGCTCCTTCATCTCCGTCGGTGCTAATCGATAAGGTGCTTTTGCTATTGGCGTGGTTCCTGGTAACAAGTCTATTCTGAACTCCACTTGTCTATCAGGTGGTAATCCAGGAAGATCTTCGGGAAATACTTCCGGATAATCACACACCACCAGAATACTCTGCATCACCTTCTTTTCCTTCTTAGCATCGATCACGAATGCTAAATATGATGTACATCCCTTGGTCAAATACTTTCTGGCTTTCATTAGGGAAATGATTCCAGAATTTACTCGTCGATTGTCCCCGTACACCATAAATGAATCCTTCCCAGGCGGGTTTACTTTAACTATCTTCTTCTTGCACAATATTTCGGCATCATTGGCGCTAAGCCAATCCATTCCCAACACGATGTCGAAACCATTAAGTTCAATAGGCAATAATTCCTCGTGAAACTTATTCCCATTAAGGTCAATTAAGATGTCTTTCATACGATGGCTAACAGGTACAAACTTGCCACTAGCAATTTCGACTAATAAAACATTATCTAGTCTGTCAACAGGCAAGGCTAGTTTTCTACAAAACTCATGCGAAATAAAAGAGTAGTTGGCTCCAGAATCAAACAAAATTTGAGCAAGTAATTCGTTTACGAGAAAGGTACCTGAAGCGACATCAGCTTCATCTTTCGCAGCTTCGAGTGTCATCTGGAAGGCTCTCGCCTTCGGCTTTGGTGGAATGTTGGGCTTAGCTGCCTCCTTTTTCTTCGGACAGTCTTTCAAAATGTGCCCCTCTTCATTACAACCAAAACACATCCTCTTGTTGTTCGGACATTCATTGGCAAAATGCCCAATTTTTCCACACTTGTAGCAGGTTACATCCTCACTACATTTTCCAAAGTGCTTTTTCTTACACTTATCACACCACTTCGCTTCGCCTCCTTTTCCTCCACCAAACTTTTTCGAATCAGATTTCGAAAATTTACTTTTCTTACCGGAACCAGATGTTCCCTCAAACTTTCTCTTCTCACCAACCTCAACCTTGTCGGTGGTTCTCCCCTTAATCATGTTCTCAACAGACTTGGCAGCCCAGATAGCTGCCTCTAGAGTATGTGCCTGACGTACTAGCACCTCGTACTCCCATGGGAGTCCCTTCGCATACTGGTCCACCTTTGTCAGCTCGTCTGGGACGATACGCAAGGCAAAATCCATCTTATCGGTGAAGTTATTGGTGTATTCATCAACTGACATGCTACCTTTCGTTAATGCCAAAAACTTATTCTCCAACTCCAACAAATTTTAGGCCGAACAGAACTTGCGCTTGAACTGCACCAAGAACTCTGCACATGTCAATTGCACTGGCTCATTAGGGCTTAACGTCTTCCCTAGAGTGTTCCACCAACGAACGGCTCCACCTCGGAACTGACGCACTGCATAGATAGTCTGCAACTTGCCTCTGCAGCCACAAGTCATGAAGGCTAACTCCATTTCGGAGATCCAATCCATAACTCCAATCGGATCCTCCTTTCCATTGAAGGTCGATGGTTTGCAAGTTAGAAAGTCCTTGTACTTGCATCCCATTCCATCATTCCTTCCATCATGGTTGTTTTGCCTAACTATCGGTGGGTTGGCTTGACCAACATACCCACTGAAGTTTCCACCTTCCGAGTGCCCTTCATTTAATTCGGGCTCTTCCACACGAGTTGACAGTTCTTCACGATTCTGTTGAAGCAACCACCTAGTTTCATCCATTTGACGATCCAACATTGTTTCAATCATCATTTGCACACCAGCCATGGTTATTGGCTCAGGTGTCGCTGCTACGACAGGTATTTGCTCAATCACTGGTGGTTGATTCATGTTTTCATCAGCATTTCCAACTCCACTTCTTGTTCTCACCATTTTTGATCTACACACACCGAATAAAGTGAAATTAGATCCTCATTCACGATAGATATTCAAATCATCCTTATCACTCCGAAACGTTTACATGCTAGTTCTAATATCGTAGACGTACGCTTAGAATCCTACACATATAAAGTTTCTAGATCCGGTCGGCAACAGACCATAGATCCGAACAAATAATATCATATATGTCAACATATAACATTTAGCACATAAAGCATTTTAGGCAACTTTCCTAAAATAAACTAGTGCTCGTGTCTAAAATATCACAGACACACATCTCAAAATTTCACTTAGCATTCTAAGTCTAAGTCTATAAATTCTATAAATTCCTAGTTCGCTTAAACTAATGCTCTGATACCAACTGTGACATCCCCAAAATCTCGGCCAGAAAAGACCGATTTTTATTTACGCTTTTAAAATAATTTCAGAGTAAATCCTTTTGATTTGAAAGAGTTGCGGAATTTGTTCCCAAAAACAAAACGTGATAAAACAATGTTTAACAAAGCATTTCATAAAAGAAATGTATTTTCATTATATAATCAAAACTCGGGATGTCATGTTCCGATACAGACCATAAAGCATAAACGATAACATTACAAGTCATTCAACAAATATAAACATATACAGACTTGTAAACAAAATAACTTGATGGTTCATCCATCCTATGCCCTTGCGCCACTTCCTGTAATACAAATAAAACTGAGTGGGTCAGGCTTGGGAGCCTGGTGAGCATATAGGGTTTTCAACCCACAATAAATAATCATATTTAATTCCACCAACCAACAATAACCCAATTACCCATTCCCATTATTTTCACTTTACATCCCTAAGATAACTGACATAAGGGACCTAGTCTAAGAATATTTCATCGGGGCGACAACACATGCTTCGGAGGTTCCTCAGCAATATAAGTCAAATAAGGAAACCATGAGGGGGATGGAGTACAGTGAATGAACACCCAAGTTCATTAACACCTACAGGTGGTGAACCTGCTAGCGTTCCACAGGACTGTCTAGAAAAGTCTGTGGTCGTCATCTAAACTCCGCTAGATGACTGAATCCAAACAACAACGAGGCCGATCATATGTTTATTACACACCAACTATCTACCCATGTTATACCCAACATATTAGTAGATAAAAATATAAATTTTTATACATAGTTAAAAAAACATGTATAGCATGCTTTAATCAATACATATTCCACGTAACAGATGAGGCACACACACATAACACATATTTCATAGAGAATAAATCATATCTATGAGATAGAAGAAAGTGAATACACATTCACACACATAACCACAAAATTATACACATAACATGTATTTCATATAAAATACTTCATAATTATGCGTTAGAAGAAAGTAACCACACACTCACGCATATAAACAACAATATACTTAATACACTCAAACCATACTTGTATTATTATCGTGTTTATGAAAGGTAGTATACACTCACTTGATCAGAAGATGATCGGACAGCACTACGGCTTACAAAAGTAGTAATCCTCAGCAGATTTGGAAGATCTCTACAAAAATCGAAATTCTTGCGGGCAGAGCTTCGGCTGGGGAATCGCACTTCTCGGGATCCCGGGAGCGTGAAACTTCCTTCTTAATTTGGCTATGAGATCTGGGGCTACGGGATGGCTTCGGGGATTTATGCGCAGAGCTTCGGCACAAAAGGAGAAGAAATGAGCAAAAATACCCGGAACCCTCGCATCCTATTTATAGGAGGCTGGAGCCTCGGAGTACGCTAGGCGTACAGTAGTACGCGGGGCGTACGCGTCCGAATCGTCATGGAATGCGTCATCCGAAGAACTCGAGTGCGAGGTGTGTCATGCTTCGCGGTACGCTGGGCGTACTTCGGATCAGATCGGTGACTCCTTCGGATATACAGCCGAATTAAAGACTAAATTTAAATACAAATTATTTAATAAACTTCGGAAATTCATATCTTCTTCATACGAACTCTGTTTTCGACGTTCTTTATATCCACGCGTAGGTGAGACTACGCTCTACAAATTTCGTTTAGACTCCGTAAGCTAATTTTGAATTTATTTTTTTATTAATTATTTTTAGTAGGCCGGGACAGAAAAACTTCGTTATAAATTCATAACTTCTTCGATTGACGTCCGATCCCGCCTAACTTTTCATCGCTTCGATACCAACAACGAGATCTTCGATTCTCGTTTAGATTGATTCGACTAAAAACCGCTCGATCTCAAAGCGAGCATTTCGGGCTGCATACCGCTAAGTCGAAACTTCAGAAAATCATAACTTCCTCATACGAAGTCAGATTTGGGCGTTCTTTATATATTCGGAAACCTCGTTTCAACTACTACAACATTA
Source organism: Lactuca sativa (assembly GCF_002870075.4). NCBI lineage: Eukaryota > Viridiplantae > Streptophyta > Magnoliopsida > Asterales > Asteraceae > Lactuca > Lactuca sativa. The sequence goes on along the minus strand of NC_056630.2, from coordinate 96,807,023 downwards.
TCCAAAGATATAAAGTTTATTTCACACTTAAATTTTAACGCTCATTTTATTCTTAATTAATCAAATCACATAATTAAGCAATTAAGCACAAAACACATAATACTCAAATAATATACTTCTATTATTTCAAAAAGGGTTACAAAGGTTAACCCAGAGTATTACATCAACGAAAATGTCTTGCCTGGAAACGCAGGCGTTACAGTTATTTCATGGTAAGTTCAGTATATAGGAACAATTGTATGTTATGTGTTATATGTGCTATGTGCTTTCCTGTTTTATCTTGATTTTTATATCATAGATCATGTTGAGCATGTCTCGTATCACTTCTGGTATTGGCTTTGATCCTTTGGCCATGTAGAGCATGTCTCGTATTATTCTAGTATCAAATTTATGTCTTTGGCCAGGTAGAGCATGTCTCATCTCACTTATGGTATTGGCTTTGTGCCTTTGTCCATGTAGAGCATGACTCATATCACTTCTGGTATTGGCATAGGGCTTTGTAGGGCTGAAAGCCTGTATATTCTAGAAGAATGATAATATGAAATTGTATGTCTTCGGTGCCATTTGGGCCGAAGTGTTATTGATATATATCAATTAGTTGAAATTGTTATGTCTCATTGAATATATATTATTGAATCAAATCATCGATTGATACAGAAAGCTCGCCGCATTATTCACATATGCCATTGTTGTTCCTTGTTCCTCTTTGCTTCTGCCATATTGAAGTATATATATGGCATAACGTTATATTGTATCTATTATTGAACTCACTAAGCGTTACCGCTTACCCCTATCAATGTTTAATAATTGCAGGTAATAACCATCCAATATAGACTTATATTGTTGGAAGATTTAGAATAGTTTATACTGTTACTTTTGTACTTGGGTTTATGTATGTATATGAATAATATATTCCTGGGTATTTATGTAATATACTAAAACTTAGTCGGTTTGTATCCAGTCTTTTGTAATCAAATTATCAATGTAAAATATTATTTATGAATTTTCATGTAGCATGTTTTGGAGTAACTTGGAGTAATTTTGTAAAGTTTAGAAAGGGGTTCTTTCAATAGATGGATTTCTCAACTTTTGGCTAGCACTCCAACAACCCTACTGAAACATTATGAAAACAATTTATATTAATAATAATTAATAATGAAACTCATATTAGAGTTCAAGGACCCTGCCCCACAATGGAACTGCACTAGCAAGCTATGTCCTAAATGACTCCCTTAAAAGAAGAAAGAGCTTCCAACAGTAGTAGTGTGATTCCCTGTAATACAATGACACCTCATCACATAGTGCAAAAATAGGCCAAATTAATTCCTTTTCCTATCTTTATAGCGTTATCATAAGGAGAAAATTGTTACCATTTCTGTAAATCAAAAAAAAGCTTCAAAAGCTTGAGAGGCTTCAAAAGCCAATCTCTCTAAATCAAAGAAAAAAAAGTAAAGATTTTACTATTTCTGTAAAATAAAAAAAGTTAATTACCTAAAATTCCTTTCAGGACAAGAATAAGGACTAACTCTGATGTGATAATTTGGCGCGAAAATTGAGAAAATTCACATAGTCACACTTTGCCACGTCACTTTCGCTGAAAGAGTGCCACGTGTCCGGCTGAGTCACCAAGTTGCTGAGTCACCGAGCTGCTGAGTCATGCGAAGCCACGTGTCGGATCCTGATTCGACCGAGGAGGAGGCCCAATCCGAAGCAGCCAGCTCTCCGGCCGAAGCTTCGCCCTGCTGCTGCGTGTTTCGAGTCTCGCATAGCCTAGCTCCGAACCTCGCATGTGCGCCAGTAGACCGCGGTCCAATCAGAAGCTGCCACCGAACCCCTCGCAAGCGCAGCCCTCGTGCGAGCCACCCCCTGCGAAGCCTCTCAGCCGTCGGATCAGAAGACTCTCAGCCCTTGGATCAAGACTTTGGACCCTATAAATAGAAGGGTACATACGAAGGCTCTCGGTTACTGATATGTGCATAATTAGTTAATTATTTAACATATATTCTTAGTTATTTTTGGTTAATTATGAGAATAATTTGGACAAAAGGTACTTAAAATGCTTTGAATTGTGTTTTCAGCCCAAAAGATATGCTTGGATGTAAAAAGGAGAAAAGGAAAGCAAGAGAAGATTAAAGGGTGCCAAGAATGACCTACTCGGCGAGTACCTCGGCCCTACTCGGCGAGTACACGATGAGATACTAGAAGATATGTACGACTGCTAACCTGAAGACGGATAAGTATTGACCTACTCGGCGAGTTGATTCTGCTACTCGCCGAGTAGCCTCTGTTTTGAGATATCTTTATAAGACGAATCCTGATCACTTGGGATAAAACTTCTGGCGAATTTTGGGAGAATTACCTGCGACAAAAAGATTCAGAAGGCATTGAAGAACCCTAAGCTTCAAGAGTTGGAAGAATTCAAACAATTAGGTTAATTCTACCACTTAGACTTAGGAATTAAACATGTTTGCTTTCTTAAACTTTGTTTCTTTGTTTGTTTCTACTGCAACTATGAGCTAAACTCGTTTTTGTTTCTGTTTGGGGAATACCAAAGAACTCCTATGGTTAATTATTGAATTTTGTTTAATTGTCTAATGGTGATTTGTTAAATTAAGTTTGTTAAAGAACCTTATGTGTTAATCACTACTATTTTCTGTTAATTGGAAGGCAATTAGGTTGCATGAACATCACTTAATTGTTAACCTCATATGTCTATGTGAATGCTAAAACGTATGCTTGGAAGTAATGATTATGAAACTAAGATTAATAAGAAAATAGGAAGATTAATGTGTGAGCTTGTTGAGAAACCACCAACAAGAGGTTAATTGAATTAATAACTTAATTGACCATTACAAATCTTATTTAACCCAAATAATTAATCTAGGGAATTAATTAGTTTAAACACTTGATCAACGCTTAAATTAGTTAATTGTCTAAGGGTTAGGAGTAATGAACATGAACCTAACTATTATCATTGGTAACCAATAGCAATTAATCTATCTTAACTTAAATAACCATAGGAGTGAATTGGTTGAACCTAAATAGAAACATCTTTATCAAATTTGGTGAATAGTTGTTGCTTTAGTTAATTAGTTAAATTTAATTTGTTAAGTTTCTAGTCTTGCAAAACTAGAGAAAAACCATTTACTTTTATTATTTATTTTAGTTAAAATTAGCTATTAGTTTAATTTCCGTTCCCTGAGTTCGATACCTTACTTATCAACCTATACCACTTAAAGACAGGTTCACTGCCTTTGTGTGCTCAAATTATTAATAAAAAGTAGGGATAAAACTAGTTGAATTTACACACATCAAGTTTTTGGCGCCGTTGCCGGGGAACGGTTCTAAATAATTAAGCTAATTCCTAATTTTTTCGATCCTTTGTGTGAGTTTACTTGCATAAAGTTCATTTATTGCAGTTTAGTAAATAGCAATTAGGTTTTAGTATCTGTTTTAGTTAGATTTAAAACTTAGAATTTTTTTTTTGAAAAATCACTGCTACTCGCCGAGTGCACTCGCGACTACTCGGCGAGTAACAGCTCATTTAGATTTTTTTCTTTTAGTTGTTTGCAATTTTTTTTTGTTCTTTTTACGCTTTTATTTGATTAATTTCAGGACTTTCATGACCAGAGGAGCAAACACGCCACTGGTACCCCCGTTTGAAGACCCCGAATCCGAATTGAAAAGAAACAAAGGGAAGGACGTGGAGAGTTCAAGCACACCAAAGAAATCACCATTGTCCAACTTGAAGACTGTTTTCGGAAAAAAGAAGAGCAGCAAATCCGGAGCTTCAAGCGCTTCCTTAATAATTGAAGAGCCAATTCAAGAAGAAATTAGATACGAAACCGAGGAAGAAGACGAGGCAACTTACGAGCAAGACACCGAAGAGGAGGAAGAATTAGCATTCACTATGGCTAACATTGATGAAATTCCCATGGGAGAATGGAAGAAGAGGATGCGCGACGACCATGGCCCGGGACTTGTGCAACCCGCAATTCCCGCAACTGCCACCTTTGAGCTAAAAGGTCATATCCTAGCTTCACTCAAGGAGATACCTTTCCACGGGAAAGATCATGAAGACGCCTACAAACATTTGGATGAAGTAAATGATGTTGCTGATTACTTCAACATTCCAAATGTTACCCGCGAAACTCAGCTGCTTAGGATGCTTCCAGTAACCTTCAAGGGTGCTGCTAAAGACTGGCTCAAATCACTTCCTCCTGGGTCAGTCACTACTTGGGCCAGAATGAAGGAAGAATTTATAGATCACTTTTGCCCACCATCAAAAATAGCCAAGCTCAAGAAGGCCATTGCAAATTTTGAACAACAAGCTGGAGAGTCGTTGTATGAAGCATGGGAGAGGTACAAAAGTCTACTACGAAATTGCCCACACCATGATCTAAATAGCCAACAAGAAGTGTCCATCTTTTATGATGGAGTCAATGTTACGACCCGGCAGCTGCTAGACTCACAGGGCCCACTTACGAAGAAGCCACCCCCGGTAATCAAAGAATTAATTGAAGAATTCTCTAAACACTCTAGAGAATACCACAACCCAAGGAATGATGTCACGAGGGGAGCCGCATATGCTGCTACTGAAGATTTATCCGCGGTCATGGCCATGTTAAAAACCATGGATAGAAGAATGGATAAAATGGATCAAACGATCCATGCCATACGGGTGGGTTGCGAGAATTGCAATGGACCTCACCTCACTAGAGATTGTGATTTGGATGAGCACGGCAACAAAAAGGCACAAGCATGCTATTCGAGCGGTGACCGATATGAAGAAGACTGGCAAAAACCGAAGAAGGAGTGGTTGCCTTATGAAGAGTACAAGAAGGCCAAGGAGGAGAAGTATAGGCAAAAAGGGAGAGGATTCTACCAAAAAGAGGAGCCGGTGCAAGAGAAGAAGCCAAGCTTGGAAGAGATGCTAACTAAATTTGTGGCTGCTTCCGAGAAAAGACACAGTGACCACGATGCTGCTATCCAAGAAACAAGAACAATGCTCAGGAATCAGCAAGCATCCATCCATAATATAGAAACTCAGCTTGGGCAACTCGCTCAACAATTAAACCAAAGGTCACCGGGTGAACTTCCTAGCAAAACCGAGAACAACCCACGAGGCGCGCAAGTGAACATTATTACCACAAGAAGTGGGAAGGTTATTACTCCCCTGGCCCCCATTCGCACTGAAGAGAATAAGGACTCACAGAAGGAAGAAACGGAAGCACAAGCTGAGAACCAACATTCACAATCTGAGAGATCTACTCGCCGAGTAGGACCGATGTACTCGGCGAGTACATCTGAAAAACCGCATGATCAGCCACCCGTCAAACCTTACCAGCCTCCAATGCCGTACCCAGCCCGAGCCAAGAAGGAGAAGCAGGAAGAGGAGTATCAGAAATTCCTTGATCATATTAAAACTCTTCAAATAAACATTCCTTTCATCGAAGCCGTCATGCAAATGCCCAAGTACGCAAAGTTCCTTAAGGAACTCCTCACTAATAGAAGAAAGATGGAAGAGGTGCAGAAAGTAGTATTGAATGAGAATTGCTCCGCAGCCATGCTAAACAAACTACCAAAGAAGAAGGGTGATCCGGGGAGCTTAACTTTACCTTGCCAATTTGGCAACTTGGCAGCAATTCATGCTTTAGCTGATTCGGGAGCGAGTGTAAACCTTATGCCATACTCGTTCTTCAAAAAGCTGGACCTCCCAGAGCCAAAGCCAATTCGGATGGCAATTCATTTAGCAAACAAGACGGTTACTTTCCCAAGAGGCATATGTGAAGATCTATTAGTGAAAGTAGACAAGTTTGTCTTCCCGGCTGACTTCATCATTCTTGACATGGAGGCGGATCCGCAAGTACCAATCATCCTTGGAAGACCCTTCCTCAACACCGCTAGCGCCATCGTAGACATGAGAGACTCAAAGCTCACATTGCGAGTTGGGGATGACTCAGTAACATTCGGGGTAGACCAAGCCATGAAGTACTCAAGGAGTAGTGACGACACGGCGTTCTCAATCGACATGCTTGACGAGTTATTGGAAGGAGACATACCTGAAGATTCCAGCAAGGTTGCAGCTTTTGAAGAAGTATTTGATCCAGAGAAAGATTTACTAGAGATTGAAAGACTGTTGGAGGAAGCAGAGTATGAAGAACTCAAAAACCAAGCTGAAAGCCCTACTCGCCGAGTAGACCCGATCTACTCGCCGAGTACACCTGAAGAAAAGTCAGCAGTCGCAAATGCCGCCATGAACTCACCGAGTACCATACCTGCACTCGGCGAGTACGCCACTATGAACACTAAATTGGAGCTCAAAACACTGCCTAACCATCTGGAATACGCCTTTCTGGAAGAAGGAAATCAGAAGCCAGTAATTATAGCCTCAGATCTCTCCAAGACAGAAAAGGAAGAGCTTGTACGGGTACTGAAGAAAAGAAAGAAAGCCATCGCGTGGAGCATCTCCGACATAAAGGGAATAAGTCCATCCTACTGCTCTCACAAAATAAACTTAGAAGAAGGAGCCAGACCGGTGGTGCAACATCAAAGAAGATTAAACCCGAACATGCAAGAAGTCGTCAAGAAGGAGGTGGTAAAGCTTTTGGATGCAGGAATCATCTACTCCATCTCCGATAGCCCATGGGTGAGTCCGGTCCAGGTGGTGCCCAAGAAAGGAGGAATGACGGTCATTACCAACGAGAAGAATGAGTTAATTCCAACGCGAACGGTAACCGGTTGGCGAGTGTGTATCGATTATCGCAAGCTAAACGATGCCACTCGCAAAGACCATTTCCCCCTTCCTTTCATAGACCAAATGTTAGAGAGACTTTCGGGCCATAGCTATTATTGCTTCTTAGACGGGTTTTCCGGGTATTTCCAAATACCCATAGACCCAATGGACCAAGAGAAGACCACCTTTACGTGCCCCAGTGGGACCTTCGCCTATAGACGCATGCCATTTGGCTTATGCAATGCACCTGCGACATTTCAAAGGTGCATGACCGCCATATTCCATGATATGGTGGAGAAATTCATGGAGGTCTTTATGGATGATTTCTCTGTATTTGGATCTTCTTTTAATGACTGCCTTACAAATCTTGACTCGATGCTTGCTAGATGTGAGAAAACCGACTTGGTCCTAAATTGGGAAAAGTGTCATTTCATGGTCAAGGAGGGTATAGTATTGGGACATAAAGTCTCTAAAAAGGGAATTGAGGTGGATCGGGAAAAGATAGACACCATCGCTAAATTACCCCCGCCAACTAATGTGAAGGGCATTAGAAGCTTTTTGGGACACGCAGGCTTTTACCGGCGTTTTATTAAAGATTTTTCTAAAATTACGAAACCTCTAACACAATTATTGTTAAAAGATGCACCCTTTAATTTCACTAAAGAGTGTTTAGAGGCATTTGACTTTTTAAAAGAAAAATTAACTAATGCCCCAATCATTATAGCACCAAATTGGAACTTACCCTTCGAGATCATGTGTGATGCGAGTGACTATGCACTAGGATCCGTCCTTGGACAAAGGGTTGACAAGCATTTTCAACCCATTTATTATGCAAGCAAGACCTTGAATCCTGCCCAAGAGAATTATACCACTACTGAAAAAGAACTGTTAGCCGTAGTTTATGCTTTCGATAAATTTCGCCCTTATTTGGTTTTATCTAAAACCACTGTTTTTACTGACCACTCGGCTATCAAGTATTTGTTTTCCAAACAGGATGCCAAGCCAAGACTAATACGATGGGTGCTGCTTCTTCAAGAATTCGATATAGAGATACGAGATAAGAAGGGAATGGAGAACGTAGCTGCCGATCATTTATCTAGGCTCGAGAACCCGGCATTGCAAGAAGATAAAGATGGAGATGACTTCCCGGATGAATACATTATGGTGTCCGTGGGAGAGGAACCATGGTTCGCGGATATAGCTAACTACTTAGCTACAAATTACGTCCCGAAGGAGTATAGTAGTCAGCAAAAGAAGAAATTCTTTTCGGAGATCAAATATTACTTTTGGGACGATCCATACCTCTTCCGAAGTTGCGCGGACGGGATTATAAGAAGATGTGTGTTCGGAAAGGAGAGTCGAAAAATACTAGAGCAATGCCATAGCGGACCCACGGGAGGACATCATGGCGCACACTATACCGCGAAGAAGATCTTTGACATTGGGTTTTATTGGCCAACAATCTTCAAAGATGCAGCCCAATATGTCAAAGAATGTGATGCTTGCCAAAGGGTGGGAAACATTTCCTCCCGTAATGAAATGCCACAACATAGCATTCAAGTGTGCGAGGTGTTCGACGTGTGGGGCATAGACTTCATGGGGCCATTCCCCACATCCAAAGGAAACAAGTACATTCTCGTGGCGGTGGATTATGTGTCAAAATGGGCGGAGGCGCAGGCTTTACCTACAAACGACGGACGGGTAGTGGTACGCTTCTTGAAAAGACTATTCTCCCGGTTTGGTGTTCCAAAGGCCTTAATTAGTGACCGTGGTACACACTTTGCCAATGATCAATTGGACAAGGTGCTCAAGAAATATGGGGTGACCCATAAGTTCTCCACATCATACCACCCGCAAACGAGTGGGCAAACGGAAGTTACCAATCGAGCTTTGAAGCGTATCTTGGAGAAGTCGGTGGGAAGTAATCGCAAGGAATGGTCGGATAAATTGGATGACGCGCTATGGGCGTTCCGTACCGCTTTCAAAACACCTATTGGTACTACACCATATAGGTTAGTTTATGGAAAGCAATGCCATTTACCGGTTGAAATCGAGCACAAGGCATATTGGGCGCTAAAAAGATGTAACTTTGACATGGAAGAAATGAAGACAAACCGCTTAATGCAAATGAATGCCCTTGAAGAACTACGAAATGAAGCCTATTCTAGCTCATGGCTTTATAAAGAAAAGACCAAGAGATGGCATGACCTAAGAATCAAAAGCAAGGACATCCATGAAGGCCAAAAAGTACTACTCTTCAATTCCCGCCTAAAACTCTTCTCGGGAAAACTTAAATCCAGGTGGGATGGTCCATTTGTGGTCAAGACAGTGTTTCCTCATGGGGCTATTGAATTGATCTCGAGAGATGGCACGCCATTTAAAGTCAATGGCCATCGAGTGAAGAAATATGAAGAAGGAGTCCCCCGCAATGAAGGAATGGAGGAGCTCCTGCTGTGCGGAATCGCAAAAACATAAAAGGGGCGGAGTCCAGCTAATGACTCCATCAAAAGAAGCGCTTCTCGGGAGGCAACCCGAGCTTCACGTTTGCATTTTTTTCCCGCTCTTTATTTTTCGTATTGTTTTTTTTTCATTTCTAGTCATTCATTCTACTTCTCTAATTGCTTGAGGACAAGCTCTACTGAAAGTGTGGGGTGGAAAGGCTAAAATAAAGGAAATCACATAGTAAAATTGGCAAAAACGTAAATTTTTTCAATCTGAGACATATACTCGGCGAGTATATCGGTTACACTCGGCGAGTAGATGCTCGTATACAGCTAAAACTTCACAACACGCGTCCGTACTCGGCGAGTATATCCATTATACTCGGCGAGTATACGGTTTAAACCCAGTAAAATAAAATCTGTAAAAAACTGCTTTTGTTCAACACTTCACCCCCATACTCGCCGAGCAGTTTCTCTCAGCCACCTCCCAAGAAGTTCCTCAAGATCTAGTCAATTTTCTTCCAATTTCTCTTAATTCAAGCACCAAGGTAACATTTTTACTCTTTAATTTCATGAAAGGTCCAGTCTTTGTCACCTATTTCCCCACATTTGGTATATTTTCGGATTTGGGGAGTTTTTCACAATTTCTAGGGCCTTGATTTACTCAGGAATTAGGGGATATTTGGTGTAATTTCTTCAACATATGTGGTTAGAAACACAATTACGACAAACCCCTATGGATAAATTGGACTAAGTCGCAGACTACACAGCTTCGATTTCGAATCTGTCCGAGTGTTCATACTACTCGGCGAGTATGCTCGCGTACTCGGCGAGTAGGTCTCGCAAAGATGAAAAATTTTCTGTTTTATTTATGGGGTGTTGTTTGTTGTTGTGTTTTTGTTATGTTTTTACAGGGAGCATGGCAAGGAGAGGACAATCATCAAGAGGAGGAGGCCATGGTGATATGCCATGGTTAGCCTTTCAACAAATTACCTCTAAATCCTCCAAAACTCGAGCCCTAAACAGGTTGGAAGCGCTGCGACAGAAAGAAATTCACTTGCCCACTGCAGTGGATTGGGGATGGATGGGTAATGTCGGCTTGGAAGAGGAACTTACTCCATATTTGGTAAAAGATTGTAACTTGGGTTATGCCAACATCACTTGTGATGGTTGGCTGCAATTATTTAAAATACAAGAGCCAGTATATGCGGAGTTGTGCTGGGAATTCTTTGCTACTATTTCATTCCGAGGTGGGAGTGAATATTACAATCCAAACACGATCTCGTTTTCTTTGGGAGGAGAGATGCGACAATGCAGCATGGTTGAGTTCTCTTGGCGGTTGGGCATCTACGATCAAGATATGGCGATGACGGACTACTTTGAAGCCTTCTTGGAAAATACCTACAAAGAACTTCCCGAGGGGGTGGTGGCATCAACATGGTGGAGTACAATTGCTAACCGGGTCTATATACCTTCCACTGCTCAAGAAGGGCATATTCGTTCTCCAATCCATCGACTCATTCACCGATTCATTGCAAGCACAATCAACATGCGAAAGGATGGGGATAAAGTTCCCACCCTTGATATCTTTTATATGTGGAGTATCATCACCCCCGATGTTTTCTGCAATCTCCCATATTGCATTGCTAAATTTCTTGCGGAAGGAGCAGTTAAGGAAAAAATCAACTCGAAGATCAATGGGGGTATGTTCATCACGAGGCTCGCGCGATCATTTGGGATTTTGGAATTACCGCAAGCCCAAATGCTAACGGTTATCCACCCTCCTCCGTTCAATACGGCACTCTATAGGAGGGCTCGGATAGTGGAGAAATTTGGTGATTCCTTTACTATTCCAAATGAAGATGAGCCGGCGGTCCCAGAAGAGCCCGGAAGGCGGGTTAGGCCAAGGAACGAGCGGGTACGTGAAGACCCACCGGTGATTCCGGCGGAGGATAACGAAGGGTGGAACCAAGTGGAGTATCGGCGATACTTGGATGATATAGGGCAAGGAGTCAATTACACCAATCAATCCTTTGATTATCTTTTCCAACAAATGCACATTGCCCCGCGGCCGGGACCCGGTTATCCGTACATAATGAATTGGGACGAACGGATGCAACGAAGGAGTGGAGAAGGTGGAAGTGGAGCTGGAGGAGCTGGGATGGACGATGAGGAATGAAGATTTTATTTTTATTTGTTTTGTTTGTGATGTTTGTTTTTAAAAAAAAAAAAAAAAAAAAAAAAAAAAAAAAAAAAACAATTGTGAACTTGGGACTTGGTGAAGTGGTTTGAATTTTAGTGTTACTGTTAGTTTTCTTTTCAGGTATTGAAGCTAGGATGCATGCTATTTAGGAATGGTCAAGCGAGGAATGAGAGCTTTTAGGGATGCTTATGGAGTTTTGTTCCTAGGGTTGAGTCCGTACTAATCGAGAATTTATTAGAGTGCTGCTGTTTAGAGAGTTCTTGGAGAGTGCATTTATATTTGCATGACAACACTAGAGTAAAGAAAGCCAGCAATTAGACAATTTCTGGAATTATATGCTCTACTCGCCGAGTGCACTAATACTACTCGGCGAGTACATCTGCTTCTGTGCGATCTGCTTGTCCGATACATCCTACTCGCCGAGTTTACTCGCATACTCGCCGAGTAGCCTGCTGCAGGAGGAATTTTTCTTTGTTCTGGTTATTGTTCATGTGCCATTCATACATTCTTTGTGCACTACTACTGCGACTTGTGCAACAACCAATTTTCCTTGGAGTTTTCGAGCTATCAACCACACGAGACATATGACACCCATGCCATGGATGAGCTGTTCCCATGGTTAAAGTCACTAGAAGATGGAGTTGAAGACGAGAGTGTCAACCTAGCGACTGCTACCCCAGGGGAGTTTGTTCCAACTTTCTCTCTAATTGCATTTTTTTTGTATAATATGCAATGAGGGCATTGCATAAAATAAGTGTGGGGTAGGGGGTTAGTCACATCTTAGAACACTTAGAATCTTAATTTAGGCTAATGTTTAACTTGTTGAATATTTAAAATGCTTAGGTCTTAAATTAGAAAATTTTGGTAAAAATTAGGATTCCATATTAAAGTTGTGTTAATAATTGCATGAGAACCCAAATGTTTAGTTGAGCCTATACACGTTCTAGTGCATTTGTGGCTTCCTTATTCCAGTGAAATCATGAGACAAAAACACGACCCTGCTCAGCCTGAGGGATGTAATATGTTTTGCAGCCTAAACCTGAAATGTATCCAGGAAGATTTTTATCATTAGCCAATAAAGGTTGAGATTGAGCGCCCCTGCTTAAGCATGTAGGGATTTGAGTGAAAAAAGTGAGGAATACATGTAAAAAAAAAGAGAGAATTACAAGAAAAAGTTTGAAGAATTTTTGGAGCATCAAAGTCAAATGTCAAATATGAAGATCGGAAATTCGAAGAAATTCAAAAAGTTGAAGATACCAAAAATCAAGCAACAAAGTTGGTGAATTTGAAGATATCAAAGATCAAATGTCAAAGAAGTGAAGAATTCCAAAGAGCTCCAATGTGGTATCATTAATTGTAATTATCTAGATTATGTATGCTTGGGTTGCTCAATTAAAAATACCTTGAGGGTAAAGAGGTTTTCTGAGGATGGATTCGGAGGGTTGCATAAAATGAGCATAGTTCGGGGTGAGTGGGCGAATGTTTATGAGGATTGTGAGTATTTGGAGTATGGGGGTTTTTTAGGAATTAGACACAAATGCATGCGTTGCGGTCTTGGCATAATGGCTGGGAAGGATTGGAATTATTAATGTGATTTTAATGTGTTTAAAACATAGTTTTGCTTGGGGGCAAGCAAAAGTCAAGTGTGGGGTATTTTGATATGTGCATAATTAGTTAATTATTTAACATATATTCTTAGTTATTTTTGGTTAATTATGAGAATAATTTGGACAAAAGGTACTTAAAATGCTTTGAATTGTGTTTTCAGCCCAAAAGATATGCTTGGATGTAAAAAGGAGAAAAGGAAAGCAAGAGAAGATTAAAGGGTGCCAAGAATGACCTACTCGGCGAGTACCTCGGCCCTACTCGGCGAGTACACGATGAGATACTAGAAGATATGTACGACTGCTAACCTGAAGACGGATAAGTATTGACCTACTCGGCGAGTTGATTCTGCTACTCGCCGAGTAGCCTCTGTTTTGAGATATCTTTATAAGACGAATCCTGATCACTTGGGATAAAACTTCTGGCGAATTTTGGGAGAATTACCTGCGACAAAAAGATTCAGAAGGCATTGAAGAACCCTAAGCTTCAAGAGTTGGAAGAATTCAAACAATTAGGTTAATTCTACCACTTAGACTTAGGAATTAAACATGTTTGCTTTCTTAAACTTTGTTTCTTTGTTTGTTTCTACTGCAACTATGAGCTAAACTCGTTTTTGTTTCTGTTTGGGGAATACCAAAGAACTCCTATGGTTAATTATTGAATTTTGTTTAATTGTCTAATGGTGATTTGTTAAATTAAGTTTGTTAAAGAACCTTATGTGTTAATCACTACTATTTTCTGTTAATTGGAAGGCAATTAGGTTGCATGAACATCACTTAATTGTTAACCTCATATGTCTATGTGAATGCTAAAACGTATGCTTGGAAGTAATGATTATGAAACTAAGATTAATAAGAAAATAGGAAGATTAATGTGTGAGCTTGTTGAGAAACCACCAACAAGAGGTTAATTGAATTAATAACTTAATTGACCATTACAAATCTTATTTAACCCAAATAATTAATCTAGGGAATTAATTAGTTTAAACACTTGATCAACGCTTAAATTAGTTAATTGTCTAAGGGTTAGGAGTAATGAACATGAACCTAACTATTATCATTGGTAACCAATAGCAATTAATCTATCTTAGCTTAAATAACCATAGGAGTGAATTGGTTGAACCTAAATAGAAACATCTTTATCAAATTTGGTGAATAGTTGTTGCTTTAGTTAATTAGTTAAATTTAATTTGTTAAGTTTCTAGTCTTGCAAAACTAGAGAAAAACCATTTACTTTTATTATTTATTTTAGTTAAAATTAGCTATTAGTTTAATTTCCGTTCCCTGAGTTCGATACCTTACTTATCAACCTATACCACTTAAAGACAGGTTCACTGCCTTTGTGTGCTCAAATTATTAATAAAAAGTAGGGGTAAAACTAGTTGAATTTACACACATCAGTTACTTTTGGAGTTTTGCCATATTTAGCCCCTCTCTTCATATTTTCTTCATCTTAGAATCCCCCAAAGCCTCAGTGTCGATTGTAAAGCCCGGAATACGCCACGAAGTGCCCGAGAAGCCCGGAAAATTTATTTTTTCGGTTTCGAAGCCCAACTTTCGCAAAGCTCGGTTTCTCAATAAAACTCCCGGTTTTATTAGAAACGATCGTTTTAGGAAACGAATTGCTGCCCGATTATCATCAAATCATGTGAGTGTATAGTCACTTTCGTTTTACACATAGATATGAAGTATTTACCTTATAATACGTGCTATGTGTAAATATATTAATTGTTTATTCGAGGTGATTGTTGTGTTGATGTGTTATACAAGTTTTAAACTGTATAAGTATTTTTATCTACAAATATGTTGGGTAGAACATGGGTATATAGTGATGTATGATAAAATAAAATTGATGAGAGGCCTCGATGTGATTTGAGATCAAGTCATCTAGCGGAGTTTGGATGACGACCACGGACTTTCTAGACAGTCCAGTGGGAAACATTAGCATGTCCGCAACTTATAGGTGTTAATGAACTAAGAGGGTTCATTCGTTGTACTCCATCCCCCTCATGGTTGCCTTTAGGAAATGTATGGCTGAGGAAACCCCTTAGCAGTAGTGTCCATCCCGATGATATTTTTTAGGCTAGGTCCCTTGTGAAAAGTGTTTAGGGACGTAAAGTGAGGATAACGGGAACGGGTAATCAGGGTTATTGTTGATTGGTGAACTTAATAAGTTTGTTATTATTGTGGGTTGAAAACCCTAAATGCTCACCAGGCTCCCAAGCCTGACCCACTCAGCTTTTTATGTTACAGGTAGTGGACCCCGAGCATAGTCGGAGGACGACGAGAGATTTTTGGATTATAGGCCAATAGTTGTAAATAATTATTGAAGGACTTATAATGTCTTGTTTATGATTTTGATCTGTATCGGAACATGACATCCCGAGGTTTTGATATATATGGAAAATATATACCTTCTTATTGAAGGGTTTTGATAAACTTTTATCATATTTTGTTTGGGGACCAATTCCGCAACATCTTTTGAAAAGATTTCTCTGATTTTATTTTAAAAAGCATAAATTAAATCGGTCTTTTCTGGCCAAGAAATTAGGGGATGTCACAACCGGTACCCACACCCGGTCACACTGTGTCAAGAGCCCCCGACCATCCCGTACAAATAATGGAAACTGACCCCGGATCTGATCAATCTTCCAGTTCTCTTTCTTTAAACCCTCCACTTGAGCCTTCTATATCATATCTAGTAGTGGAGAGTTTACCGTCATCCTCAGATAAACGTTCCCAATCGGAGAACCTGTCGTCTTGCGGCTCAAAGCATCGGCCACCATGTTGGCCTTCCCCGGATGGTATAAGATTTCATAGTTATAATCTTTCAGCATATCCAACCACCTCCTCTATCGCATGTTAAGGTTCTGATGATCCATCAAATACTTCAAATAGTGTCTCCAAATCTTAAGGGCAAACACCACTGCCCCCAATTCTAGGTCGTGGGTGGGGTAATTCGCCTCATGAGGCTTCAACTGCCTCGAGGCGTAAGAAATTACATGCCCCCTCTGCATTAGTACCACCCCTAACCCTGAGATCGATGCATCACAATACACTACCAAATCATCCAGCCCCTCTGGTAGTACTAGAATCAGGGCCTCACATAACTTCTGCCTCAAGGTCTCGAAAGCCACATGCTAGTCCAGGCCCCACTGGAAAGTCACATTCTTCTTGGTTAAACGGGTCAATGGTACAATGATCTTGGAGAAATCCTGGATGAATCTCTGATAATAGCCTGCTAAACCCAAGAAGCTACGGATCTTAGACGCGTTCTTCGGTACTTCCCACCGCATCGCTGCCTCACCTTGGCTGGATCCACCGATATACCCTCCTGGTTGATGATGTGCCCCAAAAACTGCACCTCTCGCAAACAGAAATCACACTTTGAGAACTTGGCATAAAGCCTTTCCGTTCTCAGTGTCTCCAATACCTCTCTCAAGTGCTGCTCATGCTGTTTTTTGGTCTTAGAATAGACCAAAATATCATCAATAAAAATTATCACCAACCAATCCAGCATTGGTCTACACATCCTGTTCATGAGATCCATGAACGTTGCGGTGGCATTGGTAAGCCCAAACGGCATCACCACAAACTCATAGTGCTTGTACCGAGTCCTGAAAGATGTCTTTGGTATATCCTCATCCTGAATCCTCATTTGATGGTACCCCAACCGAAGATCAATCTTAGAAAACCAAGATGCACCCTGCAGCCGATCGAACAAATCATTGATCGTCGGTAGTAGATAACGGTTTTTCACTGTTAGCTTGTTTAGCTCTCGATAATCGATACACATCCTGTATGACTCATCCTTCTTTTTCACGAACAGGATCGGTGCTCCCCATGGGGAACTACTCGGGCGGATAAACCCTCCGTCTAGCAACTCCTAAAGTTGCATAGGTAACTCCTGCATCTCGGGCGGGGCTAGACAATACGGTGCCTTGGCTATCGGAGCGGAACTTGACACTAAATCAATACGAAACTCCACCTTCCTCTCCGGAGGCACTCCAGGTAACTCCTCAGGAAAGACATTTTGGAACTCCTGTACAACCAGTACACTGCCCAAATTCATCATGGTCTCAACCGTCGTATCCGAGACATATGCCAGAAATCACGAACAAGCCTGTTGAAGAAGTCTCCTAGCCCTCGCAGCTGAACAAAGGGCTGGCCCCTACGAGGCATTCTCTCCATGAATAACCAGTTCTCCCCTACTTGGGGTTCGAACCCTCACCAACTGGCGCTCACAATCAATCATGGCCCCCATTGGCCCCAAACCAATCCATCCTCACTATCACCTTCAACCCTCGCAATGGTATCGGGACCAAATCAACATGAAACCTCTCCCCAAGCACATTCAGGACACAGTCTCGATACACCCTCGCAACACTCACAGTTCGGTCATTCGCAATCTCAACCTCAAGCGGGGAACTTAAAGTCCCCGACACATCCTGGAACTTCTTTCTAAGCGCAAGAGATACGAACGATTGGGTAGCACCCGAATCGAATAGAATGTGAGCCGACATACCATTGATCAAAAAGGTCCCTATACATAAGCACAATATACACATAAGCAATGCAAATAAATATAGAGCAAGAAAGATAAAACATATACCAGCCCCGACGTCTAGCATTGCCCGAGCCTCCTCGGTGGTTAACTAAAACGCACAGCTCTTCACCGCAGGAGCATCCGCATTAGCAGGGCTAACTATAGGGTCCCTAACCCCAAAGAACTTCGGTGCCCCACACGCCTTGAACCCCCAGAACGAGGGAGTTCGGGCCCCGACCTACCCCGCAACAATCTCGGCACTGAATGATCTGAGCCTCTCCTCCATAATCACCATCACCCCTTCCTTGACCGTCCCAAAAATCACTGGGGTGGCGTCTAGGATATCCCTCATAACCTCGGTTGTAATGAGCTCGCACAACCTCTCATCAATGGGCTCGGTACCATCGCCTGACCCAAATCCATATCCCGATCATGATCCCCTACCCCAAATCGTATCACCACCATGCTGAACTACAATGTCATAAATCATAATGATTAAGATGTCCAAAAGGGGCTCCTCCCACACTGGTTCTCCTTAGAGCTTCCAGATCTAACATCATTTCGGGTACAGGTCTTGTGCTTTCAGTAGTATGGGCCCAATACTACCTTCCACACCTACCTGTAACTTCCCCAAGGTTCTACCTGATAACTCTAATTTGACCCAGAACTAAGCATATCTCACATGCAACAACATAACTCAAATCCTAGGTTATCCTAAGATTTACTCTACCCACATTAAACCAGAAGTCAGACCAATCATAACAAGTTGCCTTTATCTATGCAACTTATACACAGAAAAGGATCAAATAGACTTTCGAATAATAGATTCTACCCTAGGACCACAACCATACAAGGAACAGGAAATAAGGAAAAATCAATCATTCTAAGGCTATAATCTCCTAACCCTATATAATTTTAGAAGCATACACATAGCAAAATCCATCCGACCATCATAACTCAAATATCAGTATAACATGGCTAACATATTGGGGAACTACTTACTTGGCTCGGCCGATCACGCACATTGCACTCTCCTCTTTTTCAGTTTAAGAAGTTTTTAACTTTTATTTTATTTTATTTTATTTTATTTGAAAACAAGTTTACCATTTCCTTAGTTTGAGTCCTGGCACACCTGAGAGTGTACCCGAATCCCTCAAACCAAGGCTCTGATACCCACTTGTAACAGCCCAATTTTTCAAAATAAAATTTTCATTTTTAATTAACCAAATCATTTCCATAAAATACAAAATATCAATGACAATTGTTTTCAAAATCCATAACATCAACATTTTATTTCAAATATCAGAGTGTTCCATCAAAACAAATGTTAAAGAGTGCATGTCGTGCCATCAAGCCTTACCTTTGCCCTTAGGATCGAATGTACCTGAAACAATTCCACAAATTGTAAGCTAGTTCTTAGTGAGTCCCCCAGAGCATACCCCACACAATCCACATAATCACATAATCCATATTAGCTATAAAAGCTACATAAAACATATAATCCATGCATACTACATATAGGGATGCCATGGAAAACCTCCAAGGCCTTACACCTAGTGCCACTGGAACCCCCATGCAATCTTAGTTACCTGAAATGGGAACCCCCACATGGTCTTCCTTCCATGGGAACCACCACATGGTCATTACTACCAAGAAATACCATACAAGCTAAACATGCAAATATACTAGAATGCCAATGGAATCCCTCTAAGGTCTTAAACTAATGCCATGGGAACCCCCACATGGTCTCAATCTACTACCACGGGAACCCTCGGGGTCTTCCATGCAAGAGTCATACTAACGTAATACATAATCAATCAACAGTGCACATAACGTAAAATGGGTTGGCCTTGGTTCCTTAAACCCATTGGTATGGTGAGAAGACTCACCTCTTAAGAATGTTGAACTGCTAAGATAAGATAAGTCCCAACACGTAACTCCAACTCAACTGCCTATAACCAACATGTGATTTAACCTGTCAAATCTCGAAATACGATAAATTCTCTCACAGTTAAACTTGGTCAACCCTGGTCGACAGTCAAGGTCAACAACCTATGTTGACCAAACTCATTGAGTGCATCTAGCAACTCGTCAAGTTCCTTCATGGTCCATAAAACTGACATCCCGAGTCAACTCGCCGAGTTACCCGAGTAACTCGTCGAGTTCTTTAGTGTCCAAGGCCGAAAACACTAAGCTGAAATCTCTAGTCCGAAACCCCTAACCAGCTCACCGAGATCACTCAGGATCTCGAAAACGGGTGAACCTTTCCCGACTCGTCGAGTTGGCTAAGCAACTCGTCGAGTCTCTTTCAGTCCTTTTCAAGTTTAGACCTTTCCAGTGGGATTCAAGACTCCAAACTACATATCCAACCCCCTATGGTGTAGTTTCCATGTAAAGTTGCCAACTTTACATGCATGCAAGGCCTTAAGAGGCTAAAGCACTCAAAACTAAGGTTTATACAAAGTTTAGGGCATGGAGAAGGCTAAGGTTGGATAAAGTGAGCAACTTTATGTCCATAGAGGTCTAGGGATGTCAAGATCTAAAACCCTATCCTCATAACAAGATCCAATCCAAAAATGACACCATTATGCATCAAAGGTGACCATTTACTTCCATGAAATGAGATCTAAGCAACTAAAGGTCAAGATAGCAATTATATACCTCAAGATGGTCTCCAATAGAAAGTAGATGTCAGATCTACTGCTTCTCTCTTTACTCCTTCTTTTTTAAGCTTCAAAGTCCTTCACAACCATACTAAAATCACTCTCAAAAGCTCTCTCTCTCTCTCTCTCACTCAAGAAGGTATAAGGCTCGAACTAGGGTTTTCTCGGGCTGTAAGAATGATGAAAGAGGCTACAAATGAGCCATAAGTTCTTTAAATAGGGTACAAATCCTTGAAAATTAGGGTTTCTCTTTCCAGCGTCTACTCGTCAAGTTGGGGCCTTCCAACTCATCGAGTAGACCCTAAGTCCCGCATCCAAAATTGATCTCTACTTGTCGAGTCGGGCTCCCCAACTCGACGAGTCCTAGCACAGAACCCTATAAACTTATAAAATTAAATGATAGCTGGAATAGGCGTTAAATTCCAGAACTAATATTCATCCTTTCATTGAACTCACCCACTGGCTTTGACTAAGAACACCACCAAACACGCGAAATGAAGCACTCAAACCACATCGATCATGAATTTCAACGAATTCCAAATCCATAAGTTGTAGGCTTTTAATGATACATATAGTAATATGCATTTATACATATGTATATGGTGCACTTTAAAACATTTGAAAATACAAGGTTTAAATTTAATTATCTGAATTAAATTAATTAATTAATCTTTTAAACCAGGGATGGTCTAAATTTAATTATCTAAATTAATTAATTAATTAACCATTTAAAACTTTTTATGGATTTTATGATTATCTTTTAATTATAAGACTAATTAAACATTATATAAAATCCATCAATGGTAATTCCATTTAATTATTTGATAATTAAATAGTAGGTACGCTTATCTACTTTGTCAAAATTTGATTTAGGGTTTTGAATTTATCTAGTGTTATTAGAATCAGATTTTAAGAGTTAAAATAGCAGGTAATTACTAAATTTAACCCTAGAAATCGGTTTAGGCAAACATAAAACAAAAAAAATTGGATTTTTCGAAAAGGCGCGCCGCACTTTTCCATTTTTTTTTTTTGATTTCATCTCTTATGCACCATTAATGTGAAAATCATGGTTATGATACCACTATTGGAGATTTTACATTACAAAAATCATGTGCGTGCGAAATTCCACTTAACTCTTAAGTGTACATGCAACTTAAAGTGGATTTATGTCTTTTTCACATCTGATATCAGCATACTTATGAAAATACAAACTAAACACTATGAATTGAAATTCATGGTTATGGATACATACCTTTTGATGATTCCAATCAAGCTAATCAAAACCTTTTCGTCTCTTATGGTAAACCTAGATATAAAACTATGTGAGCCTCGAATGTTTCACACCCACAACACAAGAAACCCTAGGATTAATAGAAGAGAGGGGGTTTTCGAATTTCACTATTGGAAAAGGTCAGCCTAAAATTCAAAGTGTTAAGGCCCTATATATAGATGCCAAAGAATTCCAGAAACCCTATATTTGAATTTAAAATAATAATATTTTAATCCAATAATTATCAACTCCCTTATTTATCCTTTAGAGGCTTCTAGAAACTCTATCCATAGAGCCCAAAACCATCCTCCCTGTGGAAGGTTCTGATCCACTCTATTTTCAACTATTGAACAATTACAGCTCAGTCCTTATACATTTAAATTAATTCTAATTAGCCCAAAATTAATTCTAAATTAATTTTGATTAATTCTTAATTAAATATTACTATTTATGATTAATATAATAATCATATAATATATTAACAAATCATATATCTCTATCTATAATCAATCCAAGCAGTTTCTTGGTTATGAGGGCAACCCCAGAAGGACTTTTCTTTTATTTTTCAACATTATACTAATTTAGTTAGAACCTTAGACACCTTAATCCAACATGTATAAGCTTTGTATGGTAAAGATGAAGGTTGGTCCTTGTTGACTCCGATGAAATCTTATATGTGTCCTTGGAATGGGATCATCCGTATGTTGGGTTAGTTAAGAGATTGTGGGTTCGAGTTTCAAACTTTATGCCCGATACGAATGGGGGAAGGGAGGTATATGTCTTTTTTTTCATGATATACGAAAGGATATATGCCTTTTGTGGTGTCTTTTCATAGGATTTATGCTCTAGATATGCACAAAAAGGACCTAGAGAGATCGGTTGTCATTTGGTTGGCAGATGAAGTCGCTCAGACATATTTCTAGGGTTGGTGTTGAGCAGACACAATGGGATAGTTTTATTTGCTTGTTGTTAGAGTTTCATTTAGAGTCTAGACCCGATAGATTGGGTTGGCTCATTGACATGTCTGATAGTTTTCCGTCTCTTCTGCTTGTGCTTTTATGGATAATGGGATGCTTTTTACGGGAGGAATGGAAACTCGATGTTACAATTGATTTCCTATCAAGTTGAACATTCCTGTTTGGAGAGTATGGTTACATAGTATTCCCACTAGAGAGAGAGACGTTCATATAGGGGTATTGTGGTGGACTCAATCATGTGTCATGTTTGCTCCCATTTAGTAGAGATGATGACACATCCGTTTGTAGATTGTATAGAGATTATAGATTGATAGAGGTGTATGACGATTTGTTGGGGGTGTTCAACTTCCTGATGCAGTTACCATTTGGTCTCTAGTTTCTTGGGCAAATACAACTAAGTTGTTAGGAGAACAACTAAATGCATTTGATGTTGTGGTGTTGACTACATTTTAGTGTTTATGAAATTTTCGTAATTCAATTTTATTTGTGACGGTTTTACCTAGGAAATCTTTGATTTTTGATGATGTGGTAGATAAGACATTTTTTTGTATTTCCGAAAGTTGTAGCAAAACTAAATTGGGTTAGATTCCTTGGTTACAAAATCCACGTTTATCTTCTATTTCGTTGTAATGGGTATTTTTCTAATGTGTTGCTAGTTTTTAAATTATGTGGTTTCAAATATATATATATATATATATATATATATATATATATATATATATATATATATATATATATATATATATATATAGAGGTGGGTTCAAATGAGAAAATAAAAAAGGTTGAGAATGGGGGAATCATTCTTAGCCACTCATTTTATTCAAGCATAAAAAGACACGGTGGCAAACTTGTAAATATGAGAACAACCTTTAATCTCAAATACGTATCTGTAGTTCAAACCCATTCATCGTTCATCATCCAAATTTCTTCTCCAACTTTCAACAATCATTCAGATTTCTTCAATTAAACCATCATCAACATCATCCAGTGCTAATCAATCATCGATCGTCGTCAATAATCAACACGATTCAACAGTTAACAACAAAAATTCGTTTTTGGTTCTTTTAATTTAACCTTCAATTGTGTTTGAATACGATCAGATCTTCAACATCTATGATTAATTATACTTCCAGCGTTATTAGATCAACATCATCGATAATCAACAAAAATCCACTTCATATCATTCATTCAATATCGATTATCAAATAAAACTTGAAAATTGAGGTTAGAAAAATATCAAATCGTTTTTTTTGAAAAATTTCATATAATTCTCTATCAATCTATTCTTTTGTAAGATTTAAATGGTCAAAATATCATGTTTTTAACATTTTTAAAAAAAGTTAAATTGTATGCACTCCAACTGTTTGATGAAATGCATGAACTAAATTACCACGTTATATTCATATATGAATATGTTTTCTCAGTATATGATTATTAAAACAAAAAAATAAATATGCAAGTCTGTATGTTATTCATATGTGAATAACATATAAAAGTTATATATATTTGTGAAAATACCTTGTAATATTCATATGTGAATATACTGTGTAATATTCATAAGTGAATATATCATCTAATATTCACAAATGAATATACTATGTAATATTCACATGTGATATACCATGTAATACTATGTAATATTCAGATATAAAAATATTATATAATATTCATAAGTGAATATACCATCTAATATTCACAAGTGAATATACTATGTAATATTCATAAGTGAATGCATCGTCTAATATTTAAATATGAATATACTATGTTTATCATATGCTATATTCATATATGAATGATACTTAAATTGTAAAAAAAAAAAAAAAAAATTAATCATAGTTTTTATTCATAACTGAATAACGAATGTACTGTAGTAAAAACCTGATTAATTTTTATTCACTTATGAATAACGATAGCTGAAAATATAAAAAAAATAAATTTTTTATTTTATCTTAAAACTATATCAATATGGATGTCTATTTGTAGAGAATAAAAAATCATGAATTTTGGTATATTTAAAATCATTTTTTTGATAAAAATAGCTTATAAAGATTTAAAAAAAAACGAAAAAAAACTATGTTTTTGTATATATTAAGGTAATGATTAACATAGTATAAGGAAATATGTTATGTTGGAAAACACATTTGCATTCGTTTCCCATTTCCGCCGGTACAATGGATGATTTTGCGGCAAAAATAAATGATTGGCTGAGAATGATTCCCCTATTCTTAATCTTTTTTTTCTCAATTGAACTCTCCCCTATATATATATATATATATATATATATATATATATATATATATATATATATATATATATATATATATATATATATATATATATATATATATATATATATATACACCAAAGGAGTATAATTATTGATAAGTAATGTAACACTAAAATAATTCAAATGATAATAATAAAAAATTTCATATATTTATGAAATCATCTCCACCATATTTTTTTTGAACGACAAAATTATATTGAAAAGAAACCAACACATAGTTGGAGAAATTTTAAAATAAAAGATAAAAAGGTAAGATAGGATTCATCTTTGATTTTTTCTACGTAAAGATAGTAGTTAGAAAAAGTATCCACCAAACTCGTATAGTTTTATATTTATTTACTATAACATGGTGGTTCAACTATATATGTATTTTGATTAGTTCTTTTATGTTTTATGTTTTTATTATTTTCTGAATATCGACATATGTCTTGCCATTACAATGTCCGTTCATAACCCAACGTCCACCTTTGTTGGATACAATTTCTCCATTAATTTCTTTTACTAACTAGATACTAAAGGCTTTTTTGGCCTAATTTCTCAAAGTTGAAACTACGTTTCTACACTCCTGTTTCCTGATTTCTTCATTCTTACCGATTGATCTGATGGATGGGAACCCAACATAGGATTCCTCTTATGTGATCACACCAAAGAAGCAGTAGACCAACCAAGACAACTCTAGAACGGATCAACAGCAAACCCTAAAACGATTTAGGGTTTCTTGTCGAGGCACGACACCTCCAACATGATTCTTCGGGTTTTAGAGAGAGATGAGAGGAGTTCGATTTCTCTATGATTTTTAGCTGGAAATCGAATGATCCAATGTATTGCATTTCGAAAATTTGGCCCTCTATTATAGTAAAGATCCAGGAGTTCTTATCAGATAATAACTTGTCCACCATGTAATTATTTATAAGGCAAGTGTATATCTAGAAGATTTGAATTTCAAATCTTTACACTTTAACCTAGGGTGAGCAAACTCAAACCATAAAACCAAGAAACCGATTAAACCTACGAAACCGAAACCGAAAAAACCAAAACCGAATCAAAACCAACGGTTAGAGTTTGAATTTTCTAAAAACCGAAAAATCGGGTTTGGTTTCGGTTTTCACCCAGAACCAAGCCATCCAACCTAAGAAACCGACCCATACTTAAAACCGACAAACCGCCACAAGAAACCGACCCATACTTGATTGTGTTTTGCTTGTAATAGACTATGTTGGGCTTTGGTTGTAACTTGTAATAGACTATTTGGTTGTAGGACTCATGTTTTTTGAAGTATTTAACTTCAATTTGGTGTTTTTTTGAAGTATTTAACTTCTTGCTTTATATCTAGAAAATGGGTTTAAACCCCAAACCCATAGGTTTAAACCCAAAACCCGTGAGTGTATTGGTTGAACCCAAGAAACCGAAAAACCGTCCAAACCGACCTCAGAACCCAAGAAACCGAACCAATCAGAAACCGATCCTATTGGATTATGATAACCAAAAACCGACCATTTATGGGTTGTGTTGGGTTTGGGTCCAAAATAGACCCAAACCGACCCATGCACAACCCTACTTTAACCCCTTGTAATTCTACAAGTTTCTATTAATTTATTATATACAAAATTACTTAACAAACTAGATCTCTATATTTCTCTATGTCTATAATTAGTCAATATTATTCTTGCGTGTAACCCAAAAGATCAATGTCATTATTAGTAATATTACTAACTTCTTGTGACTGTGGGCACTATCTTCCAACACCTTAGGGTGACGTAAAAAGATTTAAGGACATAAGTTTCTTCGTGGAGTCTTTGAGTCGACATGAGTTACCATGATGTTGGTTTTAACTTCATTGTTTTGTTCTTAGTTTCGTCTAAAACAGGACAATCTTCCTTCTACATTTCTTATTAATCAGATCTAATCATTAATGATCAATTTTGTTTCTGGACGAAACTCGATAAATAATAATAATAATTGATTTATTATTCGCAACTAATTGACACATTTTTTTAAATATTATTTGACGGTTTGATTGTTTGTCTATTTGATCTGATATACAACATGATTGAAGAAACCAAAACTTTACATAGTTTCAAGAATGGTTTGATTGTTTGTCTATTTGATCTAATATACAACATAATTGAAGAAACCAAAACTTTACATAGTTTCAAGAATGTTTGGATGTGGGAATTTATAGATTTGAAACTTTTACATAGTTTCAAGAATGTTTGGAATTCATGTTTTTGACAAGAGCTTTCGAGAAATGAAGAATTGTAACAAAAGGTTGTTGGAGAAAAATGTAGGAAGGGGGAAGGGGGGAGGGGGTTGTGATTACGTTGGTCCGATGAGCTAGTGGTCGGGTAGGCAAGAAAAATGGGGTGGGTGCAATTTATTTTATTTTTTATTTTTTTTATTTAGTTGGTATATATTAGATGATGTCCATAGTAAAAATCCGTTGCACTATCTTTTTGTAATTCTTTTTAAAAATATAATAGATTGTTAAATAATTTTCTAAAACACGAGCCTCTCGTACACAACTCATTCATCTGTATGATATAATAACAAAATTAAAAAAATGTAGTTGGTCAAATTAAATGAAAACTAAAAAATATGATAAAAAATAAAATGAGTAATTTAATGATTTTAAGAATCTAATTTGCCTCTAATGTTCATTGATCACGAAACAAAGGAACCTTCTTGTCGTTTTCTTATAGTCCGTCATCGTTTGCCAAAATTTGACTTGCCAACAGAAACCGCAACTTGGGGTCGCTCCTATTTCCTAGAAATCGACTGTTTTAATGCCATGTGAAGATATACTGTATAAACAAAAAAAGTAATAAGATAACACATTTTATGTTTCTGCAATAAGTTAATTATTTTTGTATTATTTTACTTAAGATTTAAGATATCTATATTTATTTATTTTTCTTTTATTTAAGGTGGTCAATTATTAATCTCATTACATCTCCAAAATAAAATAAAAAAACCTAAAAGGTAGATCTCATAAATTTTTATTACTAGGTTGGTGATTTTAAATAAAAAAAAACCTTATAATTGATCATATAGATGTTGTGAATAAACGCCTATAATCATATCAATCGTATTATCTTTATATCACTTTTAATTAACTAACACACATCATCAAACATAGACAAGAAGAAGACGAAACAAAAAACAATCGATGGAGAATTTGGAAATCGTTATTTTTATGTTTAAAGTAGATGATTCGACAAATGTTTGATAAATCAATATCATTAATATTATATACTTATATTTATTTGTGTTGCAGTGTAAATAATTAAATAGCCTCATGTTTAGTTACTTGGACAAATTTATTTCATTGTTCTTTCAAGTTTGTAGACGTGTCACCTAACCACAATTGCCTGAAATTTGCAACCGAACACCTATGAATATAAGACGAATTACCATCGTTGGATCATCACCTATAAGATCCACCGGATAATATTGGTATATGCTATTTTGTTTCTAAAAAACATTACACATTAAAATTCAATAATAAAATATCATTTGTAACATAGAAGAGCATTAGGTAAATATTATTTTAAATAATCGTAAAAAATTAATCCTTTTTGCTGTTTTTAAGTAAAATGCATTTCATAATTAATTATGGAAATATTCTTATAATTAATACAATTCACGTAATATTGGATTGCAATACATTTTAGGTTAATATGGAATACATTTCTTATGAAGATTATAAATGAATTTCATATTTAATTATGGAAATATTCTTTATAATTAATACAATTCATATTTAATTATGATAATATTTATAATTAATTAATGAAAAATTAATACCTTTTTTTATATATGTCCTGACGACACATGGTAGAAAATCCCTTAATTATTATATATATATAATAATTCAATCAATAAAAATTTATTCATTATAAATGATAAATTATACATGTAGTTTGGCAAAAACTAAAATAACATACATAACAGTAAACAGTCAATATAAAATACATGGTACCATTTTTTTAACCTTAAAACGTTTCACTGTAAGCTTTATATTTCTTTTGGGATGCATAAGGTTTAATTTTTGTCTTATTATATTAGCATAAAAGTTAACAATGTTATGATGTTATCTATTAGGTAAGCTAAATAATAGAGTAAAAAAAAATATTGTAATAATAAATGATTGTTTTGATTTATAAAATATTACTTTCTAATATTTAGGAGGATAAGTATTACAAAGTGGAAGAAGTAAGCCACATACGTCTGAAAAGCGAACTACTTAATTTCGTATAAAAAACGTTTGCCTTTTTTAACATTACAAGATCAAGCACAGCCGTTGGATCACAGGGGTAAATTCGTCATTCTATATTCAGAAACCGCCTATATAACGGTATGTTCTGTCTTCTTTACGAAAAGAGTAGGCACACCGGAATAACATACTTGTTTTTTCAACCTGCAAAACCCTAGAAATCACACAAAATCCCAAATCTCTTTCACGAGATATCGAGAATCTGCTAAGGGAATGCAGAGAGATGAGAGGAGATTTGCGGCTGTCTAACCGTGGACGGGTTAAAAAATCCACCGGCGGCAGAACTTGCCACCGCAAACACGTGGAGGACGGGTGAACAACGAATTGCTGTAGTTGTAGCGTTCAATTAATCGTATTTCGTATATCTTTTTTCTCTAATCGGAGAATTAATTTGACGAATTGATGGCGATGGAGGATAGAAACAACGGTGTGCTACACGGGAAGTACGAGCTTGGAAAACAATTAGGGCACGGAACTTTTGCGAAGGTGTATCACGCGAGGAACTTGCAGACTGGTAAGAGTGTGGCGATGAAGATGGTGGCGAAAGATAAGGTGATTAAGGTCGGTATGACGGATCATATCCAGCGTGAGATTTCGGTTATGAAGATGGTGAGGCATCCTAACATCGTTGAGCTTCATGAGGTTATGGCGAGTAAATCTAAGATTTACTTCGCCATGGAGCTCGTTAGAGGCGGCGAGTTGTTTTCTAAAGTCGAGAAAGGGCGTCTGCGAGAGGATGTTGCTCGGAGTTACTTTCAGCAACTCATCTCCGCCGTCGATTTTTGTCACAGCCGAGGGGTATACCATCGAGATCTGAAGCCAGAAAATTTATTGTTAGACGGCGAAGGCAATTTGAAAGTGACCGATTTCGGCCTCAGCGCACTTTCTGATCATCTCCGGCAGGATGGATTATTACACACAACGTGTGGGACTCCGGCGTATGTCGCACCGGAAGTAATTGGGAAAAAAGGTTACTCCGGCGCGCAAGCCGATATCTGGTCCTGTGGAGTCATCCTTTACGTCCTTCTCGCCGGATTCTTACCTTTTCAAGACGAAAACATCGTTGCGATGTATAGGAAGATTTACAAAGGAGATTTCAAGTGTCCACCATGGTTTTCATCTGACGCACGTCGATTAATCGTGAAATTACTCGACCCAAATCCAAAATCTCGAATCACAATCTCAAAAATCATGCAATCAACCTGGTTCAAGAAGGCGACGCCGAAGAAACCCAATTTTTCAGGCGAAGATGAAGGTATGCATCTAAAGGGAAAAGAAGGCGAGTCACTGAATGCATTTCACATAATTTCATTATCGGAAGGATTTGATCTGTCTCCGTTGTTCGAGGAGAAGAAGAGGGAGGAGAAACAAGAGATTAGGTTCGCGACAATGAAGTCGGCAGGGGCGGTGGTGTCGAAGCTGGAGGAGGTGGCGAAGGCGGTGAAGTTTAGCGTAAAAAAGAGTGGAGACGAAAGCAGTTTAAGGTTGCAGGGACTTGAGAACGGAAGGAAAGGGAAATTGGGGATAGCGGCTGACATCTTCGCGGTGACGCCGTCGTTCTTGGTGGTGGAGGTGACGAAGTCGAGCGGCGACACCCTGGAGTACAACCAATTCTGCAGTAAAGAGCTCCGGCCGGCGCTTAAGGACATCGTCTGGACGTCGCCCGCCAATCACTCTACTCCGGCCTGAATCAACTTGATTTAATTTGTAAAATATTATTTAGTTGTTGGTTCAAATTATTTATCTATGAAATAAATGCTACTTTGAATTGATAAATAAGTTTTAATTCAGTTTTTGTATGCTTAATACTTCAATTGTGTCAAAGGTATTTTGGTGCTTATTTTGGCATTAGCATGCAGCAGTGTGGGACTGACTGTTTATTTAAAACAGTATAAAAATGTTTATTAATTTATCTGGTATTAAAAATGATTTTTTTTAAAAGTATCTGAATTAACTTATCTGATACATGATACCTGGGTACGTAATAAGTAGATAAGTTTTCTTTTAGTTTTTGCAAATTCAGTTTATTCATATAAAATGATTGATAAAAGCATCCTAAATATGTGTATAAAACTATGTATAGTTATGATAAGATTAATATTGTAATTTGTTTAAATAAGTTATAACTTGTTTTTAGATAAGTTGGAAATTTATTATTTAAGTAAATAATTTTTTGTTTATTTTTTTTTCCAAACATAAAAAAGTGATTATTATCTAATGTGAAACCATAATAAGTTAATAATCACTCTTAATAAGCAAATCCCAAATACTTGTGTTTTATGTTTTAATTAAGGAAATATATTTATTTTAATTATTGAGAGTTTATATTATTTTTTTCTATGAAAAATATGTACAAATGTAATTGATAATATATTTGTAACTTATTCATTTTAACCCTTCTATTTTTTATGACAACCTATCACATCTTTAAATTTAAAACAAAAACGTCAATCATAGAAGATGTTTTTTTTTTGCAATTGATATCTGAAAAAAGACCTTATAGCGGCTTACAAAAAGAATATATATATATATATATATATATATATATATATATATATATATATATATATATATATATATATATATATATATATATATATATATATATATATATCGGCCTAAATCAACTATATATGTTTCGTTAAAATACTAGTAATTGAGTCCATGTTTTGTTACCGGTTTTAAGTGTTTTTGTTTCATATTATTAAAGTGTAGGAGGGAAATCATATTATACATATTATAGGGACATGGAATAAACTAGAAAATTTTAAAAATGAAAAAGCAAAAATGATATTTTACAAAATTCAAGGTTTATGGGCGGAAGTGATCTTATAAAAATAAAGGGATCGAAAATATGATTTTACAAAATGGATAGGTTGCAAGTGACGAATTATTTTAAATTGAGTGATAAAAGATGAGCCGGTTAAAATCATATTTTATAAAGTTAAAGGTAGAGGTGTGATTAAAAATATATAGATAATAAATATTATTTTACAAAATAAAGGAATGATAATGATGGATTTTACAAAGTTGTGGAGCTAAAGTTACATTTTACTCGTTGATATACATGTATCTTGTTCATTAAGATTTACATGATATAGTAAATCCTCTCTCAAATGAAAAGTTTGCCTTTATATATATTTATAATTTTCTAATTTTTGGGATAATTATTGTATCATTACTGAGAATGACATATAAGTTTTAATTAAGTTTGTGTGTGCTTAATACTTTAATATTGCGAAGATATTTTGGTGCTTATTTTGGCATTATTATGTAATAATGTGTTTATTGATAGGGTGATATAAAAACAAAATATTGTAAAGCGAGATAATATTGTAAAATATAGAAAAGTTGAAACGATAAGAATGATAGAAGTTTTGGGGTAGTGCGGTTATTAAGGCATGTGCGTAAAGAGATAGCTGTCTAACCTTGAATTGACCACCCCCTCCCTACCAAATTCTACTAGCAACTTGCTTATCATCGTCTACTTTTATTGTCATTTGTCATTAAGTCGACATGATATATTATGCAAATTGTGGTTTTACAACTTGTTTGTATCGTATATCATGTTTTTTAGTAAGTGTCGTATCTATAAAGTATAAACATACCCATCGAACTGAAGTTTTTCCACCAGCACCGATATAGATAACAGTTGTAATTTGATTTTAGCATATATAATTAATCTTTTCGTAAAGATGCAAAAAGGCACTTTGCTTTGTAGATTAAGCATATCTTCTGATCATCTAAGTGCAATATTTCTTGTACATGTTTTCTTTACTCTTTTGTAATACAACATTCGAAAGAGCTATTCTTGTTGAGATTACCCATCTAGTTTTCATACGTATCCTTTCCGTAAATGAAGGGAGTCTGTCATATCTTGTGGGAATGCATTTCAATTCTTTTGATAGTCAATACTCGATGCATCTTCGTTTTTGTCATATGGTTTTATGTTTTATACGATTTTCGTTAATATAAATTATTAGGAAAATGTAACTAGAAATTACACCAAAGGACAAGAATAAAAAATTGTTAATGAGGCTTGTGTTCAACACAGTGTCCTTAAAACAAATTCATCCGATATTAATGTATGTTTCCCAGGATACAACAACAAAAAATGATTCTTCAAGATTGTCCGAACTTTCACTTGGCCGAAAAATACATTGGTTGTAGCAAGAGGTGGAAGAAGAAGCAGAAGCGTAAGAGAGGGAGAAAAGAGTTTATTCGGTGTAACTCTATCAGTAACCAAATGCCTCGATTTATACTTGAAATAATAATGACCCAAAGATGTAACCGGTGAAGAATTAATCACAAGATCGTAACTAATAATGTGTGATTAATTCAGTAATTAATGGCTATATTTCAATCACCAAAAGAAAAAATAATTGCCAAAAGGTCCTTGAACTTTCCTGATTGACCGGTGAAGAATTAATCACAGGATGGTAACTAATAATGTGTGATTAATTCAGTAATTAATGGCTAATGAACCCAAACCAAATTGGTTCACATTTGCATCCCTCATGTGCAAGAGAGAGCTTTGGTGTACAACTCTTTCAAAGCTTAGAAGTCCTCGTAGTCATAAACCATTTTCTTTTCGTACTCCGACCAATGTGGGATGAGATAAAAGGCATTTCATCCATTTAATAGTCTCTTTCAACTACTTTGACATGAAATTTATCATTAATCTTTAATTTGTTTTTGACGTGTGATATATCAAAATGAAGATATTACAGAGGAGAACACAAGCATATTCGTATTTGTAAGTGTTCATTATATCCAGAGTTCAAAATTCGTTCTCAAAAATAGGAAACCCCATTTTTGGAAATTGGTTAAAACCAATTTTCCAACAATCCTCCACATGAATGCAAATTGTTTCATCATTTCCAAGCTACTGAGGTAAAATCTAGCAGTTGAATTGTTCATAGGATAGGCAGGTGTTACCCTTTAAACCTAACCTTAAGATATATATTTATTTAACTAGCCAACTAGTAGACTTGTTGTCCTTGAAATGTTCTGCGATTTGTGTAAATAATCAATACATGTCTCAAATGATTTTCCCTGACCTAGTTAGGTTTTCATTGATGTTTATTTTATGGGCATGGTCACTTGCCTGATTCTATAAGAGCCCTTAGGAATTTTCACGTTCAATTCCCTTTGAAGCGACCCCACTTCTCCCTTGCACAGGTGATTCCATCATAATCATTAAAAACTAAAGCTTGATGATTTCCAACCTATCATCAGCAACTATAAGCTTAACATGCATCAATATTTATTTATAAGAATGGGTTGCGGTTGACCCCCATAGTGATTTATGTAACAACCCAAGTTTTCAAAAAAAAATTTCTCATTTTTAATATAGAAAACCTCAAGTGTTATAAAAACCAAGTCAATAAAATCCCAGGTATGTCAAGTACAATCATCCCAAATTAGTGTATCAAAAATGTGAAATCATCAAAATCTGCAAGCCGGAATGTACACTCAAACCTTCGCCTTCCCACGATCATCTGAAGGACATGACACACATTTAATCCACAACTGTAAACATAAAACTTAATGAGTCATTCCCAAAATATCCATACAACACAACACAACTAACAATTATGGGTTATCAACAACCCTATGGATTGTCAGCAATCCCAGTGAGGTAACAACATGCCCATTGGTATATCTACATGTTTCAGGGGTTATCAGCAACCCTGAGGACTTTCAAAAATCCCAAAGTTAACCACAGTTAATTTGGTTCACATATAGCTGCAAACAAAAATTAAGACCCAGTTGGTCAACATACATATCTACCATACAAGAAACTATAGTGAGAAGACTTACCTCATGAATAACAGCTAGAAATACAACAGCTCTAACACATAAGCTAGACAGGAGCAACAAGACACCTAACAACAGTAAATAAATATGCTCTTAGTCTACACCCTTAAAAACCTAGTTTGACCCAAAAGTCAACCATAGTCAACCTTAGTCGATTCTCACGTCGTAACCACCCTTAGATCATGTTGTGACTGGACCTGGTCAGAATAGTCGCGGACACACTCCTTGTCATGACATCACATACCATCCATCACGTTATGAAATCTGTTTTGGACAGCTTTGAGCATTAAGCTCTTAATCCCTTAAGTTAATCCTTCAAACCTTCCAGAAGGTCTTCCCCAACCTAAAGGACCATAAAAATCGAAGCTTTTCAGTCATGCATGTCCAATGCATGACTCGAACACTAACTACGTTAATAAAGATATAATAAAGCTAAAACTCTTGCTTGGAGTCTAAAACCACCACCAAACCTCAGATCTAAAACCTATACTAAGTTAGAGGCCTTAATGATCTATAAAGTTGCTAACTTTATGGATCCCACGTATGATATCTAACCCAACCATGAAGAGAAGTGAATAAAACTTAGAAAAAACATGCTTAATAGAGAAAGCCAAGAGCTTTAGGACTTACAAAGGTCTAGAAGCAATGCAAGGTGGTGAGGAATGGACTTTCTTGCCAAAATGATGCACCCAAGGAGTATTCTTCTTCTTCAAGGACTCAAAAATCACCAAATGAGCTCTTCAAGGTCACAAAGGAGGCTAACTTTGATTTGGGCTAGAGGAAGGTGATGGAGGCTGAGGTTTTGTAAACACTAACCCCTCACTTCCTTTAAATATAATGCAAATCCGGACTTAAACTAAGGATCTGAGAGTTCTATAAAAACCCTTTTTACAAAAAGAATGAATTTTAAGAATAGAACAAAGGATGTAATGTGTACAGTCAGCCGAAGATCAAAGAAGTGATCTCCCAAAATACTCATAACTGTATCGTGTTCTATATTAGAATTGATTTTATTTGAGTTGATATAAACGCATGCTAGTTGATAGGATAAGCATCCCTCGTAAATTTTAGAATAGGGTTGCCTGATTTTTGATGCCTTATAGCCTAGGAGATTATTTGTGAATGCCTCACTAGGGTTGAAACTAGGATTGCTAATAGCTTTGTGTATACTCTATGGTTATGCATAACTAGGGTTTTATAGCCTTAGAATGCTTGATTTAACCTTACTTCATGTTCCTTGTTTGGTTGTGGATTTGAGGTGGAATCTTTTATTTAAATGTTTATCGAGTCAGGTTTATGCATAATTGGTATACATGGAGCTACTAGTAAGATTACCATAGACTTATTGAAGAGAGGAGTCGTGGCTTAGCAAGAACTTAAATGCGTACCTAGGTGTTTATAGGTGACTTCTTGAGCACACAGGTGTTCATGTGTTGCTTCTTAGGAGTAGATATTTTTTAGGACTTAGGACCTAGAGATGAAATCTAAGTCAACTACGGATAGGTGTGGAAGGTAGTATGGGTCCATACTACTAAAAGCACATGATTTATATGCTATTTAGAAAGAATCTCAAGGAAGTATCGAGGAGTTATTTGGGGTATGTTTAGTATCTGTGTGCGCTTTTAGTATGGTTTTGGCCTTTTTCATTGTGTATTTCAATATGGTGTTTACCCGAGGTTCATGCTCTAGCGGACCAAATAGGCAGAGTACCAGTGATGATGAGATCTATAGGATCATTGCCGCAAAGGTGATGTGACGGTCAAGGAAGCTATCCCGGAGGCATTTGGGTCTAGTAAGACTGTGGTGATCTAAATATTTGACGAGTGTTACACTGTTGTCACTGAGGTTGCTGTTGTGGCAACCACCATAGCTATTGCCCCGCAAGACCACATGTGGGTGATTCGATACAGTACCGGGAGTT
The DNA here is from genome assembly GCF_002870075.4 of Lactuca sativa. NCBI lineage: Eukaryota > Viridiplantae > Streptophyta > Magnoliopsida > Asterales > Asteraceae > Lactuca > Lactuca sativa. Next base: position 96,770,282 of record NC_056630.2, on the reverse strand, counting down.
CAACAACACAAATCCCCCAGAGTTTGATGGGGTCCAAGACCTGCTGCAACCATGAGGTGGGTCGCTGATGTTGAGAGATGCTTTTATTCCTTCTCTTGTTTGGATGATTTGAGGATTTTCTTTGTGCTGATCGTACTTCGCTTAGGGAGGGTGAAGGACTGGTGGAAGTTTTTGACTACTGGCTATTCATCTGTGGATCAATCCGCAGTGACATGGATCAATTACTTGTGATGTTTGGTGATGAGTGTGCTCCCTTGGTGTAAAGGGAGCAATTGACTCAGGAGTACCTATCGCTCCGACAGAAGACATGAATGGTGAATGAGATCACCAGGATGTTCCACGAGAGAACCCTATTCTGCCCTAAATATGCATCCATTGAGCTGGAAGGGATGACCACTACTTGAGCATGCTCAAGGAAGATATCATAAAGTTCATGAAAAACTACCAATACCAGTTGCAACCAATAGCTAAGCGGGTAAAGCATGCCGATTCAAGGTCTGGAGGTTAGAGGAGCCACACATGCAACACGTGCAGTAAGGGTCATGAAGGTCCCTTTCGGGTCTGGAAGATATGATACATGTGTGGCAAGGAGGAACTTTGTGAAGGAGTGCCCGAAGGGTTTATAATTCTATTTCAGCTGCAATTAAGCGAGCCATGTGAAGGCTGAGTGTCCACTTCCTACATCAAAGCCCATTCATACTCCTGCTCCTACGACTATGCACATCACTGATGGGCGTCAGGGGAAGGTTGACGCCCTGAAGGCCCGTAGTCGAGCTTTCCGGTTGACTGCAGAGGAGGCTAGAGCAACACCATATTTTCATTGCAGGTATATGTTTATTTATATTTATGTTGAATTACTTTTGTTTATGATTATGATATGATCCTATTTGGTACCTTTCTTTTGAATTTTATACATGCTTTGGTGTTGTTCAACTGGGGTGCAAGTCGGTCTTTTGTGTCCACATCCTTTTGTAGAGATTTCTGTATTGCTCGTGAGACCTTAAATCGATCCTTAAGAGTCACCAAAGCTGCTAATTGCACCGTTTCGACTTTTGAGGTATACATGGACCGCGTATTGGAGATTTTTGGTGTTAGATTCCCGATTGACCTTATCTATATGGATTGGTGATTGCTGGTATGGATTGGTTGAGCTGATTCGAAAAAATGATCGGCTACAAGAGATAGTTGGTGACGATTCATGACCCTTGTATGGAAGTGCTGACCATCTATGGTGAGCGTACTAGAGCGGGATTCGGTTTGTTTTCTACCACCAGGGGGAGACAGTGTCTTCAACATAGATGTATGGGATATCTTGCATATGTGGTCGATACATGGGTTGAGGCAAAAAAGTCAGTTTCCAATTTCCCAATTGTATGAGAATTTCTTGATGTTTTCCCTAAGGAATTGCCTAGCATGCCTCCCAAGAGGCAGGATGAGTTTGGGATCGATCTGATCCCTGGTGCCACCCCAATTGTGAAGGCGCCATATCACCTTGCGCTACCTATGATGTAGGAGTTATCCTCTTAGCTTCAGAAGCTATTGGGAAATAGTTTACTTGGATGAGTAGTTCATCGTGGGGAGCACTAATCTGTTTTTTCAAGAAGAAGGATGGTTCACACAGGAGGTGCATTGATTACCAAGAGTTGAACAAGCTGACGGTGAAGACGTTATCCATTGCCAAGGATTGTTGTTCTTTTAGATTAGTTGCAGAGAGCATCTTGGTTTTCCAATATTGAATTGAGATCAAGCTACCATCAGACGAGGGTTCGTGTGACATCCCCAAAATCTCGGCCAGAAAAGACCGATTTCATTTATGCTTTTTAAAACATTTTCAGAGTAAATCCGTTTGATTTTAAAAGAGATGCGGAATTTGTTCCCAAAAACAAAACATGATAAAATAGATATTTATCAAAACATTTCATATAGAAATATGATTTCATTTCATAATCAAAAGTCGGGATGTCATGTTCCGATATAGATCATAAAGCATAAACGATGATATTACAAGCCGTTCAACAAATATATACATATCCAGACTTGTAAACAAAATGACTTGATGATTCGCCCGTCTTAAGCTCTTGCGCCACTTCCTGTAATACAAATCAACTGAGTGGGTCAGGCTTGGGAGCCTGGTGAGCATATAGGGTTTTCAAACCCACAATAATTATATTTAATTACAACAATCAACAATAAACCCGATTACCCATTCCCGTTATCCTCACCTTACGTTCCTAAAAATAACGTCTATTATAAGGAACTTATTTCAGGATTTTCATCGGGACGGACATTACTGTAGAGGGGCTTCCTCAACAATAAGTGTCCTAAAGGCAACCATGTGGGGGATAGAGTACACCGGTGAACACGTCGTTCACAACACCTACAGGTAATGAGCCTGCTAGTGTTCCACAGGACAGTCTAGAATAGTCCGTGGTCTTCATCCATACTCTGCTGAATGACTAGAATAACACCAATAACACCGAGGCCTCTCATCTGTTTATTTCACACCAATTATCTACCCATGTTCTACCCAACATATTAGTAGATAAAAATATACATTTTTATACATTGTTTAAAAACCTGTATAGCATGCTTTAATCAATACATATTCCACATAACAGATGAGGCATACACACATAACACGTATTTCATAGAGAATATACATTCACACATATAACCACAAAATATATACACGTAGCACGTATTTTATATTAAATACTTCATAATATTGCGTTGGAGAGAAAATAACTACACACTCACTTGATCAGAAGATGATCCGACAGTACTACGGCTTATAGAAGTAGCGTCTCTCTGCAGATCTAGAAGATCTTCACAAAAACCGGCTCCTCGCGGGCAGGGCTTCGGCTCGGGAATAACGCTCTTCGGGATTCTCGGGGCTTCGGATCTCGCTTTGGGGCTCGGGGATAATACCGGGGCTTCGGGGTATAATCGACACGCAAATCGAGGCAAAAGGGCTAGAGAGAATGAGGAATTTGCAAAAGAAAAGAAGCTGCTTCGGACCTCCTTTTATAGCCTGATCCTCGGGGTTACGCGGGGCGTAACTTCGGGGGTACGCGGGGTGTAATGCTTCGCAGATCGTCATCGCTTACGTCACCGGGCCCTCTACGTCATCGCTTACGACTCACTACTCCGCAGAACTCGAGTGCCCTACGCTGTACGCTGGGCGTACAGCAGTACGCGCTGCGTACTTCGGATAGACCGCCTCGCTTCTCTTCGGATAATATCCGAGTTTAAATTAAAATAAATATTAAATATTTATTAAAACTTCAAAAATTCATATCTCCTTCATACGAATTCCGTTTTCGGCGTTCTTTATATCCACGCGAAGGTCAGACCATACTCTACAACTTTTATTTGGACTCCGTCGGCTAATTTTGACTTTTATATTTATTATTTATTTTTAGAAAGGCCGGGACAGAAAAACTCCGTTATAAATTCATAACTTCTTCGTTTGACGTCCGTTCTCGCCTAACTTTTCATCGTTTCGCTACTAACAACGAGATCTTCGATTCTCATTTAGATTGTTTCGGCTAAAAAACCGCTCGATCTCAAATCGAGTATTCGGGCTGCATACTGCCACGTCGAAACTTCAGAAAATCATAACTTCATCATACGAAGTCAGATTTGGGCGTTCCTTTTACGCTCGCTCTCGGTTTAACGAAATCTACGACTTTCGTTTAGATTGCTAAGGCTAAATATCGCTCTATCTTGAATTCATGATTTACGTCACTCGGCGTCGTGCCGGTTCTGTCACGAAACTTCGACAGGTCATAACTTCTTCATTATAACTCGGATTTTGGCATTCCTTATATCTCCGAAATCCTTGTTTCAACCACTACAACTTTATGCAAAGATATCGGGCTTATCTCACACTTAAATTTTGACGCTTATTTTATTCTTAATTCATTAACTTATAATAATTAAGAAAATAAACACATAAATCACATAATTCACATAATTCACAAATAATACATTTTTATTATTTCAAATTGGGGTTACAATGGCTAACCTAGACTATTACATTGCTAAAAATGGCAAGCCTAGAAACACGGGCGTTACAATTCTCTCCACCTTAGAATGATTCCGTCCCCGGAATCACACACCAGCAAACAAATGCGGATAGCGACTCATCATGTCACTCTCCGTCTCCCAGGTGAGATTCGGCCCATTCATGTGTTTCCATCGGACAAGCACTAACTCAACCATCTTACGTCGCAACTTCTTAGTCTTTCGGTCAACGATTGCCTCCGGTTCCTCAATCAACCTTTTGTTCTCATCGATCCTCAACTCCGAAAGTGGAATTATGTCGGGAACTTCTCCCATGAACTTCCTCAAGTAACACACATGAAAAGTGTTATGAATTCCATTCAGTTCTTCTGGTAGTTCGAGCTTGTAAGCTTGGTTCCCAATCCTCTGAAGAACTTTAAACGGTCCAATAAACCTTGGACTTAACTTTCCCCTTTTACCAAATCTTATAAGTCCCTTCCACGGCGAGACTTTAAGTAAAACCGAATCTCCAACTTCAAAAGTCATCGGTCTTCGCTTTTTGTTAGCATAGCTCTTTTGACGGTCCTGAGCTGCTAACATTCTTTCCCTAATTATTTTCAACTTTTCTGCAGTTTGATGGACTATCTCCGGCCCCATAAACTGCTTTTCCCCAGCCTCAAGCCAACAAGACGGCGTACGACACTTCTGTCCATACAATGCTTGATAAGGTGCCATCTTTATGCTCGAGTGAAAACTATTATTATTGGAAAATTCTACCAAAGGCAAATGTTCATCCCAATTACCTAGGAATTCCAAGGTACACGCTCTCAGCATATCTTCAAGTGTTTGTATCGTCCGTTCGCTCTGACCATCAGTCTGCGGATGGTAAGCTGTACTTAAACATAACTGATGGGTTTTGGTCATAAGACATCCTATGTGCTCATACAAACCCTAAAGCTCGGATCTAGGTTTCTCTATTGTACATACTTTGAATCCAAGACTTGAACCCTAATTCTAGCATATGGAAATCAGAATTCACATGTAAATAGGCTTAAGAACATACCTTGATTGTTATATAGCAATAACAATCCAATTCCTCCTTGATTTGACCTTGGAAGGCTTAGAGTCACAAGTGTCACTCCTCTAATGGCTTACAAACACCATAAGCAAGTGGAGAAGGTATAAGGAGATAGGAGGGAGGTTAGAATTCGTATTTGGGACCTCTTGGGAAGGGATACCCGAATTCATGACCTTGGGGTTGTTTATATAGGTGTAGAGATAGGGTTTCAGTCATTATCCTTATCTAGTTGATTATCCATTAAGCAACCAATAAGATAATCCTTGAATCCTTATCATACTCGAATTCTAAGACTTTCCAACCTTAAATTCGTTCACCATACTTATAAGATAATCCTTACCTTATTTTGTAACTATCACATAATTACAAATCAGCCCCTCTAGTTTAATTAATTACATTTGATCACAAAATTAATTCTTAATTAATTATTGACCAATATTAATTAAACAAATATGATTTCTCCTTTAATATATTATTCTTATAACATATTAACAAATCATATTATCCTCTCTCTCTATATATTTCTCCAATCAAGTTGCTTTGGTGAAGGCAACCCAAAAGGACCATGCACCATCGGGTCAAGTACATACCAAAATAGTTATGGACTTAGACACTAATCCAACAGTCTCCCACTTGGATAAGTCTAATAACTATTATGCGTATGACTTCGGATCCCAATCTGCAATCGTAGCTTTCCAAAGTCGTTGTCAACTCTGATCATATCAAATACGCGTGTCCTTAGATAAGGGATCATATATTCCTCCATTCTAGATATCATATGAGATATGATTTTTAATCATTCTCTTTGTACTACTTCTCGATTTCTGATTTATGACGACTGACTAATTGAACAAATCAAATTAGCCCTAGCCCGGCCGAGCATTTACGTTTGTCATCACTAAACCATCGAGGGGCCCAAAGATATCGCTTTTATCCTACTTTGGATAAAAGGAACGGATAAACTTTGATACAATGCTTGCTTGTACTCACGCACCGAATCACACACAACAATATGTTTTATAACACCAAGTTACTGGTGCGTTTACATATTATCAATGTGCAACCGATTCGCAAGATACAACTCCCACATCTCGGTTTCAAGAATATAAGATGTTATTGTCTCACCAATCACTCGTGATACAATCCATGGAGTGATCCAAGTGAGCGTGGGTTTAATCCAATGCTCAAATCACATTCATAAGCACTCATGAACGTTGCAGCAAACATTTGCTTATGTCTAATACTCTTTTAGACAATCCACACACCAATTCACGACAGTCTTCATTCATATCTACTTCCAACATATGAACGACTGTGGCCCGTTTGAATAATTCGATTATTCTTAATAAACTCAATTATTCTGGAAGTCAAAACATGCAAATGTGAAACACAAGAATAATACTAATCCCATATGGCCTCAATCCTTTGAGTATAAATAAAACACCTTTTATTTATCACCATATTGATTACTCATTATTTGTCGTTTCGGGTAATCAACTTCTTACTTGAATTCCAACACTTGTCTCATGCTCCTAGCATGCACACAATGTTTACCTATGGTTCTTACTTTGTGAAATAGATCACATTGAACACATTTCCAATCCTTCTCATTTCACAACTCCAAATCCTTTTCATAAGTGAAAGAATATCAAATTCTTGCTTCTTATAGATTATGCTAGATTCTAACATTCTATGCAACTTATCCTTTCGTAATGTCACTGCACCAAAGTCACAAAGACTATTGCCAATGATATTACAAAATCTTCTATCGGAGATTGTTACAAGACAATTCCATAGACGTGATGTCTCTCACTCAAAGTACATTCTTTGAACATCCTTTTGCATAGAAGTTTTTAATCTAATCATAGATTTCTCAATATTCAATTCCCAATATGGACACACTTCCATATGTTCCATATGACAACTCATTCTTAATAGAATCTTATCTATTCGTAACGATGTCGATATAGTCCATCCAATATGGAAACATTTCCATATTTTCCAATACTATACTTCTAACTACTCACAAGCGACCAATCCTCGTCAAACTTGGATTGTCCTTTGATAGTTGTTTAATTATTTTAGTCTAAACCGATTCTAGTCCTTTTTCCCTCTAAATGTGCTAGACATTCGGAAAATTTTAGAATGGTCAAACATTAAAGCATTTGCAATCGATCCTATACCCGAAGCGTATGGGACACGACGCATAATGTTTTATTTGCTATGTTCTCAAAATTCGAATTGTGAAGAGGGATGCCGTAATCATAATCGAAATTTTAAGAACACACTTTGTACCTTTGACTAAATTTTATTAACATTTCTCAACCTAAACCTTTAGATTTGAAATGAAGCATAATATTCTCTCCCTTAATTATAGCAAAACAACTCTTCAACTATTGCGACTTTACAAATATGACTCTTGTTTTCTATAATTAATATTGCTAATTTTGCAATACTTTCCTTAATAATCATACAATCATAACTTTTATGCTCCCACTATCTTGATGATTATTATAAAACATAACACTTATGCTCCCACTAGCTTCGACATGTATTCATAAACATCTTAACTTTCAGAAAAACAATGCTTATTGAATTTCTTAAGTTCATGTTTCTAATACTTAGTGCTTTGATAATCTTTTATCAACGTTTCTTGATATTATACACATTTGCCTTCGATAGTTCATATGTGTGTCTAAACAATTAAGACTAATTGCCAAACCTCACAATTCAAATTATGGAAAGGGATGCCGTAACCATAATTGAATTCGAGAATGCAATTTTACAATCACTATCTTCTTAAAATCTGTCTTAGTGAAAGCATTTCCTCACAATCATTTTCATGAAGGAGGAAATCTTATGACACTTAGATTTAAACAGTGTATTTGTTCCTATCCATGTGAATTTGTCAAAACCAAGGTTTACGACAAATTCAAACTCTTATGGATCGAACTTTCTTGATCTCGATTTCTTGCCTTTATGGTAGCACAGCTGCTCACCATGTCTTCCAAGTAGTTAAGCAGCTCACCCTTTCCTATCAATGTACCTTTCATTGATTAAGGTGCTTTGCCTTTTATGCGTTCAAAATGAGAACTCGTAGAACTCACATGCATAATTAACTCGATTGGATTGGCACATAATCAAAATAATGTCAACACGATAGGTTGTAAACCTCAACTCGTGTGCTAGTGATGATCGATAAGGTTTATTTGATTTGTTCTTGAAACCTTTCAAGACCATTAAGACTCCCACTGACTCCTTGACATATAAGATTCTCTTGTCAAAAACCATTTCTTGACAAACAAATATTCAAGAGTTAGTGTGGCTTTTATTAAAAGACTTCATAAATTGGTCCTAGTTGGTCTTTGTCTTATCCAAGACATCACAACTTTCCACATTTAATGAAAGTTACAAACCTTCTTAATACCTTTCACTCAATGTCACAATCTTAACTTTAAGACTTGTTATTGGAATGAAGTATGATTGACTTATTGATTTAACCATTTCTTCAATTCTCGATTCCTCTTCTTAGACATACAATTGTACTAAGACTCACTTAGAGGATCAATTGAGATATGGTTCTTAATCATTAAGACCTATCATAAAGCATAAAAGGTACTCTCCCATCTTCTTAGAATGGAGAAACTTTTATCTTTCTGCCTACTTGATTCTTCTTATTCGTTCTGCTATTGATCTAAACCCTTTAATCAATTCAAAATTACACTTAATCTTGTAAGTATAATCATATTTACTAAACCTTTAGTAAATCATGACGAATATCATTGTTACTCTTATGGTGGTCTTGATCAACACGCAACATTATGTGCTCGATCTCTTAGACCTTCACTTGACACTTTGTCAATGAATTTTTCTAATTCCAAATATGAAATTTCTCATTCATCGTGCAACCAAGTTGCATGATTCCAAATTTCTGTCCAATTGAAATTTTGGGCGATGAGAAACTCTCCCTATTTGGTAAATTCGCGATTTTTCCATAAACACCATAAATAAGAATCATATCCATTTGTTGTAGAAATATTCAAACACCAATTTTCATAACGATTTTATTGCAAGGAGATAAACAAATAAATAAATAAGTCAAACGAAAATTTATTTTTATTTATAAAAGCAGCGGAAAACATTTGTCCTTACAATGCAAAATCCATTGAAAACTATGTATTTCAAAAGAAATTTTCTAACAACTCTATCATAACTTTCTAAGCTCAAAATCTAATCTTCAAGTCCATGCGATCGAGATCCATCTCTTGTGATTAGATTCATCTTGCTCTCTTATCAAGCTTCCTTTCTTTTCACCGACCCTACAAAACACTCAAATGTAATCTTATTACATCATGTATCAAGAATCAATGAGTAGGAACTTAATGGAGTTAGATAGTGGACTTTTACCTAAAGCGCAGTCATACCTTTGACTCTCCCATCTCTTAGATCTCTTAGGTAATTAGGGCAACTTTGTCTCCAATTCCCCTTCTCTTGGCAATAAGAGCAAATTGACTCTTTTGGAATAACACATGGAACTACTTCAGACATTGCCTTTCTCTTATGATCAAACTTTTCGATCATTGCATGTCTTTCATTGCCATTGTCTATATCCATAGAGTTCTTGAAGGCAGATTCACCAATCAACCTTGCTTTTCTATTGCGCCAAACCATTGCTGATTCGGCAGCAATAAGCATATAGGTGAGATCTATAAGGGTCACGTTGTGGTTCGTCATATAGTACTCTCTTACGAACTCACTATATGAGTTGGGAAGTGACTGAAGAACCCAATCAACAGCCATCTCTTCACTAACAACGGATCCCATGTCTATCAATGCGCGACTTCATCCCTAGGACGTGTGCACATACTGACTTTCCTTCTTTATGTTCACTTGCCAAAAGGGCTTGAGTGATATTGAACCTTTCAATTTTACAATCTTGTGGGTTGGGGAGAATAATTGGAGGAGGAGGAGGAAGTGAAGCATGATTTCTTGATCCTCGATCGAATCGTGGAATATCATCTTCATGTGGAATGCTTGTTCCACGGGATTTGGGAATACCATAGTTGTCGAACTTTGACATCTACAAAACGGGAGAAAACGAATTCAAGTTAGTTGATTGATTGAGTCCTTGGTAAATCACCCAAATGAAATTCCAAGGCTAAGACCCAACACAATATTCTACAACTCGGGAGAGGGATGCCGTAACCCAAATTGCAGAACATTTGAAGGTAAGTGAATGACAATTCACTAATTTCCACCACGAAAAAACGAAAAAGAATTTAAGTTTGAAATCTATGAAAACTCCTAGATCATTTGAGATTCATTGAACTTTCAATGGCATGTTTAAATCTCGATATGCCCCTCCTGTTTGTGACTGGGATGCCGAGGATCACAAAGCGGGTGTGAATAACCATGCAAACTTACATGGTGCCCTCACATGTTACAGTCGCCTATTCGATGTGCCGGTAAACCACACACGCTCCACCGAACTATGACAAACATTGAGTCACCCTTTGCTACCTTTGCTTAGACCCATTTAGTGTGCCGGTTAACCACACACGCTCCACGAACGTCTTCGCAAGGGCACACAGTGTAATTTCATGGAATTGCATCAATTCACTTTTGCCTAAGTAACTAATATTGGGAATTTTATAAAACATTTAGTTACTTGATAATTCATTATACTTATAATGGAAGGTTTCGTCCTATCCTACCCATTCGGCTAACGACCCTCCACTAGTCAAGAGTGCGGTGGGTAAGAGTGGATACCCATTCAATCGCCATTTTATAGGCAATTTCCTTAAACACCCCTTATAGACCAGCTTCGTGAATGAGGCCTACTAATGGTAAGACTGACTTTTACTCATACATATATAATGTTAGACCTTTAATGTTATATATAGTATAGGGTGTATTTTACACATTTAAAATATTAGGTGGTTCAATTTAACAATTATACTTTTAATTCACTTAAATTGTAAACCTAAACTTTTATGGATTTATTAAACCTCTTTAATTAAACACCTTAATTAGTTAATAAAACCATAAGGGTTTGAACTTTTTCAAAACTTCTTAGAGTTTTAGAATTTAACATTCCTAATTAAACTTTTAATCAACTTTTAAATTCCAAAACTTGAGGGCAAGTTTTGAAACATTTCAACACATTAGGGTTTAGAATTTAAATATGCATCAAAATTAAACTATTTAATCAAAATTTAAATTCCAAAACTTGAGGGCAAGTTTTGAAACCTTTTTCAAAACATTAGGGTTTTAACTATTTAAATTTCAAAACAACAAAACTTTTGGGTTCAAATTTAAACTATAAAACCTAAAGGGCCAAATATGAAACTTTTCTCAATAACAAGGATCAAATAACAAATAATTCAAATTAACATTTAATCACATAATTATCCATATTTGATGATTTCTTGCAAAATAATTTATCAATTTATTTAAAATAATTAATCAATTATCTTATAAGGAAACAATTATCCTATTAATTGATAAATATCTTCAATTAGATTAAAATTATAGTCAAATATATCATATAATCGGATTAATATTAATCTAACATGATAAGGTAATTATCCCAATGCAAAAACAACAAGAAATCCCGAGATAAGCACTGTCTGACGCACCGACTCGCCGAGTCACCCTCTGGAACTCGCCGAGTAGGGCTGACTCGCCGAGTCCAAGAGTGACTCGCCGAGTCAGGTCGAACAGTGAGGCCAAAACACGATTTTCAGTTACATCAAGCATCAATACAATAGAAACCAATCATGGCTCTGATACCACTGATGGGTTTTGGTCATAAGACATCCTATGTGCTCATACAAACCCTAAAGCTCGGATCTAGGTTTCTCTATTGTACATACTTTGAATCCAAGACTTGAACCCTAATTCTAGCATATGGAAATCAGAATTCACATGTAAATAGGCTTAAGAACATACCTTGATTGTTATATAGCAATAACAATCCAATTCCTCCTTGATTTGACCTTGGAAGGCTTAGAGTCACAAGTGTCACTCCTCTAATGGCTTACAAACACCATAAGCAAGTGGAGAAGGTATAAGGAGATAGGAGGGAGGTTAGAATTCGTATTTGGGATCTCTTGGGAAGGGATACCCGAATTCATGACCTTGGGGTTGTTTATATAGGTGTAGAGATAGGGTTTCAGTCATTATCCTTATCTAGTTGATTATCCATTAAGCAACCAATAAGATAATCCTTGAATCCTTATCATACTCGAATTCTAAGACTTTCCAACCTTAAATTCGTTCACCATACTTATAAGATAATCCTTACCTTATTTTGTAACTATCACATAATTACAAATCAGCCCCTCTAGTTTAATTAATTACATTTGATCACAAAATTAATTCTTAATTAATTATTGACCAATATTAATTAAACAAATATGATTTCTCCTTTAATATATTATTCTTATAACATATTAACAAATCATATTATCCTCTCTCTCTATATATTTCTCCAATCAAGTTGCTTTGGTGAAGGCAACCCAAAAGGACCATACACCATCGGGTCAAGTACATACCAAAATAGTTATGGACTTAGACACTAATCCAACAATAACTTGGTACCCAATTTCTCTTGTAGACTTTTCCAAAATCGTGAGGTGAAACGACTGTCACGATCCGACACAATCGTTAACGGAACACCGTGAAGCCTCACAATTTCCTTTACGTAAGAATTCGCAAGCTTTTCCATAGACCATTTCTCGTTGGCTGCTATGAAATGCGCACTCTTAGTGAATCGATCAACGACCACCCAATTCATGTCATGACCACCTTTTGTTCTGGGCAGTTTGGTGACAAAATCCATAGCAATGTCTTCCCACTTACCCATAGGCACAGGTAATGGTTCTAAACTCCCGTATGGTTTCTGATGTTGTGCCTTGACTCTTGCACAAGTCACACACTCGGCCACATACTTCGCGATGTCGAGCTTCATCGTCGGCCACCAATAATAGGGTTTCAGGTCCCTATACATTTTTGTGCTACCGGGATGAATCGAGTACATGGTTTTGTGAGCTTCTTCCATCAGAAGATCTCTGACTCCTCCTGTCTTAGGTATCCAAATCCGATCTTGGAACACCTTCAGTCCGTGACTGTTTATGCCGAACACCAACGTTTTCCCCAAACGTTCCTCCCTTCGGTCATTTTTCTCAGAAGCTTCGCTTTGAGATTTCTTTATACTTTCCAAAATAGTCGAGACAACTTCAATTCTCAACGCTCTTGGCCTTTTCTTTTCAAGGTTGACCTTCCGACTGAGAGCATCAGCAACAATATTGGCCTTACCGGGGTGGTAAAGTATCTCACAGTCGTAGTCTTTAAGTAATTCCAGCCAGCGTCGTTGCCTCATATTCAATTCTTTCTGACTAAAGAGATATTGGAGACTCTTATGATCAGTGAAAAGTTTGCACTTCGTGCCATAGAGGTAATGCCTCCATATTTTCAATGCAAAAACTACCGCTGCCAACTCCAAATCATGAGTCGGGTAGTTCTTTTCGTGCTCTTTTAGCTGTCGAGACGCATACGCGATCACCTTATCCCTTTGGGTCAAAACACAACCCAATCCAACCCCAGATGCATCGCTATAAACAGCGAAGTCTTCAACCCCATAAGGTAGAGAAAGTATCGGTGCCTCACATAGTTTCTTCTTTAGCTTCTCGAATGCTTCTTTATGCTTATCATTCCAAGCATAAGTAGCTCCTTTGTGGGTCAAAGCTGTTAATGGACTAGCGATCGAAGAAAAGCCTTGGATAAACCTTCGGTAATATCCGGCTAATCCCAAAAAGCTTTGGATCTCCGTGGGACTTTTCGGTTGTTCCCACTTCATTACAGCTTCAATCTTCGCTGGATCAACCATTATCCCTTCTTGGTTGACCACGTGACCCAAAAATTGGACTTCACGAATCCAAAAATCACATTTGGAGAACTTTTCATACAGCTTCTCCTTCTTCAAGACTTCTAACACTTCTCACAAGTGTCTGCCATGCTCCTCTTGGCTTTTTGAATAAATCAGAATGTCATCTATGAACACTATCACAGATTTATCAAGGAACGGATTACAAACTCTGTTCATTAAATCCATGAATGCTGCTGGAGCATTGGTTAGTCCAAACGACATAACCAAGAACTCATAGTGTCCATATCGCGTTCTGAATGCAGTCATCTCTATATCCTGCTCTCTTACTTTTAACTGATGATATCCTGACCTCAGGTCGATCTTTGAAAAATAACTGGAACCTTGTAGTTGATCGAATAGGTCATCAATCCTTGGCAATGGATATCTATTCTTTATTGTTGCCTTATTCAGCTCTCGGTAATCAATGCACATCCTCATGCTTCCATCTTTCTTCTTTACGAATAACACCGGAGCTCCCCAGGGTGATGAACTAGGTCTAATGAAACCTTTGTCCAATAACTCCTGAAGTTGCATCATTAGCTCCTTCATCTCCGTCGGTGCTAATCGATAGGGTGCTTTTGCAATTGGCGTTGTTCCGGGCAACAAGTCAATATGAAATTCTACTTGTCGATCGGGCGGTAATCCAGGAAGATCTTCGGGAAATACTTCCGGATAATCACACACAACAGGAATATTTTGCATCACCTTCTTTTCCTTCTTAGCGTCGATCACGAATGCTAAGTATGATGTACACCCCTTGGTCAAACATTTTCTGGCTTTCATTAGTGAAATGATTCCAGAGTTTACTCTGCGTTTATCTCCGTACACCATAAACGATTCCTTCCCAGGCGGGTTCACTTTCACTATTTTCTTCTTGCATAAAATTTCGGCATCATTGGCGCTAAGCCAATCCATTCCCAAAACGATGTCGAAACCGTTAAGTTCGATAGGCAATAATTCCTCGTGGAACTTATTTCCATTCAGATCAATTAAGATGTTTTTCATACGATGGCTAACAGGTACAAACTTGCCACTAGCAACTTCGACTAATAAAGCATTATCTAGTCTATCAACAGGCAAAGCTAGTTTTCTACCAAATTCATGCGATATAAAGGAGTAGTTGGCTCCAGAATCAAATAAAATTTGGGCAGGCAATTTGTTAACGAGAAAGGTACCTGAAGCGACATCAGCTTCATCTTTAGCAGCTTCCAGTGTCATCTGGAATGCTCTCGCCTTTGGCTTTGGCGGAATGTTGGGTCTTGCTGCTTCCTTCTTTTTCGGACAATCCCTTGAGATGTGCCCCTCCTCACCACAACCATAACAAACATTCTTGGTGAAGGTGCAGTCATTGGCATAATGCCCTAGCTTTCCACATTTGAAGCATGTGGTTTCCCCACCACACTTCCCATGATGCTTCTTCTTGCACTTGTCGCACCATTTCGCCTCTACCTTTCCTCCACTTCCTCTCGAACTAGACTTCGAGAATTTACTTTTCTTGCTGGACCCTGAAAATCCATCGATTTTCCTCTTCTCACCAACCTCTGACCTTTCCAGACCTTTTTCCCTGATCTGGGTCTCAACATTTCTAGCAGCCCAGATGGCGGCTTTCAATGTGGTTGCTTGCTTAACCATTGGACCATAGTCCGCTGGTAGTCCAAGACTTGTAGCGTATTCAGTAACGCTCAATTTCCCTTTCTTCAAATTCTGAAACTCATTACTGATTTCCAGAAGGTCTTGCTTGGAGCAGTATTGCATTTTTAGTTGTTCCACAAAGTCTTCCCAAGACATTTTGCTTGCTTCTCCCTTGGGCATAGAGTCAGCTAACAACTTCCACCAACTCAACACGCCAGATTTTAGCAGAGGGATCGCAAGAGCGGTCTTCTGCCTGTTGCTGCATTCGCAACTTTCGAACATAGTCTCCATTTCGGAGACCCAGTCCATAACTTGCATCGGCGTCGGGCTTCCGGATAGACATGGTGGTTTGGATGCCATGAAATCCTTATACTTGCACCCACGACCATCATTTCCTCCATAGTGGTTATTGCGTCTAACCACTGGTTGTTCGTCTTGACCAATGATCCCACTAAAGTTTTCTCCTTCAGACTGCCCTCCATTCTCCTCGGGCTCTTCCGCTTGAATTGACGGTTCTTCACGATTCTGCCTAAGCAGGCGTCTTGTTTCTTCCATCTGACGATCCAACATCATTTGAATCATCATTTGTACACCAGCCATTGTTATCGGCTCAGGTGCATCAGCTACAACAGGTACTTGTTGAATTACAGGCGGTTGATTCCTGTTTTCATCAACATTTCCAACTCCGCTTCTTGTTCTCACCATTTTTGATCTACACACCGAATAATTTCACCTTATTACTCCAAACGATTACATGCTAGTTCTAATATCGTATACATACGCTTAGAATCCTAAACACATAAACCTTCAGATCCGGTTGGCAACAAACCGTAGATCCGAACAAACAATATATGGCAACATATAACATTTAGCACATAAAAGCATTTTAGGCAACTTTCCTAAAATAACTAGTGCTCGTGTCTAAAATTTATCAGACACACATCTCACAATCTCCACTTAGCATACTAAGTTTAACTCTAGAAATCCAACAAATTCCTAGTTCGCTTAAACTAATGCTCTGATACCAACTGTGACATCCCCAAAATCTCGGCCAGAAAAGACCGATTTCATTTATGCTTTTTAAAACATTTTCAGAGTAAATCCGTTTGATTTTAAAAGAGATGCGGAATTTGTTCCCAAAAACAAAACATGATAAAATAGATATTTATCAAAACATTTCATATAGAAATATGATTTCATTTCATAATCAAAAGTCGGGATGTCATGTTCCGATATAGATCATAAAGCATAAACGATGATATTACAAGCCGTTCAACAAATATATACATATGCAGACTTGTAAACAAAATGACTTGATGATTCGCCCATCTTAAGCTCTTGCGCCACTTCCTGTAATACAAATCAACTGAGTGGGTCAGGCTTGGGAGCCTGGTGAGCATATAGGGTTTTCAAACCCACAATAATTATATTTAATTACAACAATCAACAATAAACCCGATTACCCATTCCCGTTATCCTCACCTTACGTTCCTAAAAATAACGTCTATTATAAGGAACTTATTTCAGGATTTTCATCGGGACGGACATTACTGTAGAGGGGCTTCCTCAACAATAAGTGTCCTAAAGGCAACCATGTGGGGGATAGAGTACACCGGTGAACACGTCGTTCACAACACCTACAGGTAATGAGCCTGCTAGTGTTCCACAGGACAGTCTAGAATAGTCCGTGGTCGTCATCCATACTCTGCTGAATGACTAGAATAACACCAATAACACCGAGGCCTCTCATCTGTTTATTTCACACCAATTATCTACCCATGTTCTACCCAACATATTAGTAGATAAAAATATACATTTTTATACATTGTTTAAAAACCTGTATAGCATGCTTTAATCAATACATATTCCACATAACAGATGAGGCATACACACATAACACGTATTTCATAGAGAATATACATTCACACATATAACCACAAAATATATACACGTAGCACGTATTTTATATTAAATACTTCATAATATTGCGTTGGAGAGAAAATAACTACACACTCACTTGATCAGAAGATGATCCGACAGTACTACGGCTTATAGAAGTAGCGTCTCTCTGCAGATCTGGAAGATCTTCACAAAAACCGGCTCCTCGCGGGCAGGGCTTCGGCTCGGGAATAACGCTCTTCGGGATTCTCGGGGCTTCGGATCTCGCTTCGGGGCTCGGGGATAATACCGGGGCTTCGGGGTATAATCGGCACGCAAATCGAGGCAAAAGGGCTAGAGAGAATGAGGAATTTGCAAAAGAAAAGAAGCTGCTTCGGACCTCCTTTTATAGCCTGATCCTCAGGGTTACGCGGGGCGTAACTTCGGGGGTACGCGGGGCGTAATGCTTCGCAGATCGTCATCGCTTACGTCACCGGGCCCTCTACGTCATCGCTTACGACTCACTACTCCGCAGAACTCGAGTGCCCTACGCTGTACGCTGGGCGTACAGCAGTACGCGCTGCGTACTTTGGATAGACCGCCTCGCTTCTCTTCGGATAATATCGGAGTTTAAATTAAAATAAATATTAAATATTTATTAAAACTTCAAAAATTCATATCTCCTTCATACGAATTCCGTTTTCGGCGTTCTTTATATCCACGCGAAGGTCAGACCATACTCTACAACTTTCATTTAGACTCCGTCGGCTAATTTTGACTTTTATTTTTATTATTTATTTTTAGAAGGCCGGGACAGAAAAACTCCTTTATAAATTCATAACTTCTTCGTTTGACGTCCGTTCTCGCCTAACTTTTCATCGTTTCGCTACTAACAACGAGATCTTCGATTCTCATTTAGATTGTTTCGGCTAAAAACCGCTCGATCTCAAATCGAGTATTCGGGCTGCATACTGCCACGTCGAAACTTCAGAAAATCATAACTTCATCATACGAAGTCAGATTTGGGCGTTCCTTTTACGCTCGCTCTCGGTTTAACGAAATCTACGACTTTCGTTTAGATCGCTAAGGCTAAATATCGCTCTATCTTGAATTCATGATTTACGTCACTCGGCGTCGTGCCGGTTCTGTCACGAAACTTCGACAGGTCATAACTTCTTCGTTATAACTCGGATTTTGGCATTCCTTATATCTCCGGAATCCTTGTTTCAACCACTACAACTTTATGCAAAGATATCGGGCTTATCTCACACTTAAATTTTTACGCTTATTTTATTCTTAATTCATTAACTTATAATAATTAAGAAAATAAACACATAAATCACATAATTCACATAATTCACAAATAATACATTTTTATTATTTCAAATTGGGGTTACAATGGCTAACCTAGACTATTACATTGCTAAAAACGGCAAGCCTAGAAACACGGGCGTTACAGTTCGTGAAGAGGACATTTCGAAGACAGCCTTCTGAACTCGTTATAGACATTATGAGTTTGTGGTGATCCCTTTTTGGCTCACCAACGCACCGAAAACATTCATGAATCTCATGAACCATGTATGCAGGCCTATGTTTGATCAATCAATGATCATTTTGATCGATGTTATTTTGGTCTATTCTAAGACCAAGGAGCAACATGAGGATCACCTTCACGGGATTCTTGGGGTTTTGCAGGCGGAGAGGTTGTATGCCAAGTTCTCTAAGTGTGAGTTCTGGTTGTGTAAGGTTCAAGTTCTGAGACACCTCATCAAGAAGAATGGTATTTTGGTCGACCTAACCAAAATAGAGGCGGTTATGCAGTCGGAAGTTCCGAAGTCTCCATCTGAGATTTGGAGTTTTCTTGGGTTGGTAGGGTACTATCGTAGATTCATCAGGGATTTCTCTAAGATTTTAGTTACTCTTACTAGCATGAAGAGGAAGGATATCACATTCAGTTGGGGGCCTAATCAGCAAGAAACATTTGAGACTCTTTGGTAATAGCTCTGTGAGGTACTACTACTTACTCTCCTCGAGGGAGTTGATGATTTTGTTGTATATTGTGAGACATCGATTATAGGATTGGGTGTGGTGCTGATGCATTGGGGGCATGTGATTGCTTATGCTTCGAGGCAAATAAAGCCTCATGAGGCGACTTGTAACGTCCCAAAATTTCTGAGTAAAAATTTCATTTTAAATAAGTTAAGACCATTCATTCGTTGTTCCAAAAGACAATCAGAGTCAAAGTATTCTCAAAACATCAAAGTAATTCAAAAACAATCAGTGTGGAATAAATCACTAGGGGATGAAGTGAGATGAAGCCAGGCCCTTCATTTGAAAATAGAAGTACTTGAAACCATAAACGTACAGCCGCAAGCACAAAGCTTAGTGGGCTTCCCAAGATACCACATACAAAACATACATAACAACTCGAAGCTAAACTTGGTCTATTTCACCCCCTTTAGTATCTTTCAAATGGTACTGGCTCTATTTCACCCCCCTTTTGGTATCTTTCAACTGGTACTGGGTCTATTTCACCCCTTCGGTATCTTTTAACCGGTATTGGGTCTATTTCAACCCCTTTGGTATCTTTCAACCGGTGCTGGGTCTATTTCACGCCTATAGCTAAGCATATAGTCATATCAGCATGACTTACAAAGACAACAAGAACATATAGGCATGTTAGCAAGTTTCATAAAGACTACTATCATCCAACAAACTTAATCCAATGGTCCGACATTGGTGGCTTGACCTATGAATATAGTGAAGAGACTCACCAGAACTATTCAACAGAAGCCTAACAACTACCTTAGCAATAGAACACCCAACCCCAAGCTTCCTAAAGCCAAACCGAAACCAATCCTTGGGTAAACGCTTGGTGGGAAGTCAAGTCCTCCAAGCAAATTACACCCTTTGTTTGCAAATAAAACGTAATATAATGGTAAAAAGGGGTATCGATCCTCGGGGAAAAGGTTGTATTCAATCACCAATGGAATCCAATAGAACTGGTGTAATAAAACTAACTAACTACAATTAAACTAAAAAGGAGGTTTTTTGATTTCTTGAAAACTAAAAGACTTGAATAACTAAAAAGCTTGCAATTAAGCAAGATGGTGAGATGCTCAAATATTGGAGAGAATTGGTTAACTAAGGCAATTCTACACAATGAACATTTGTGTGTTTATCATTAAGATTCAATATGAAACCTATCATTCATCCCAAATTGGTTATAACAATCATGAAGCATGATATGCCAAGATTCCTCATAGGTAGTATGGAGGTTGGGGAAGCCCACAACACCCCTTCTTAATAAAAATCGAAGATTCAATTGAAGCAATTGAACCCAAGAAAGTTTATTAGTCTTAAGAGTGAAGGAATCCCCAATTCCTAGAGGATGTCAATGCTTACACATCCATAAAGGTGTCATGATTCATAAGCTAAATATGATTTCTACCATCATAAAGCCATTATTCTAAGTAAATTCAATGATTCAATGTTAAACCAAAGAAATAAACCAACAATTTCTCATTCAAATACCAAGCTCGTGATCAAAGTATTAAACAAGCATAAGAAATATGAACTATAATCATAAACATAAGATAGATGACAATTAAGCATGAATCCTTCAAAACCCACAAATATCGAAGGGTTTTAGCTAAAGTTAACAAGAATAGAGAAACTATCCACTCATGGCAACAAAATAGCAATCACAAAGTGATTTTGCATCAAGAAACTAACAATTTACTTTAAAAGATGAGAAGAATGTGTATCAAGCTCCAAAAATCGTCTCAATGGTCTCTAATGATGGAAAATCGAAGTGTGAGTTGCTAGACCAAATTCCCTAAGTAAATGGTGAGCAAAATGACCAAAATGCCCAAAAGTGTGCAGTTGTATGGCTACCCTCGCAAGTGTTGCACGTCTGAGACTCCACCCTCGCAAACGATGCTGGAATGCCACTGGTTCTTATTTTCCCACTACACCACTCCACTTTTCAATATTCTCTTAGTCCCGTCCACACCTCATATGATTCAAATTTGGCCAATCATCTTCAAGCTTCAAGTGTGGATAGTCCAAGCCCAAAATAAGAATCCAAGACCCATCTTCATAAGCCCACTTCATCCAAGTCTTCAACTTTTTAAGCCCAAATCTCCTTTGATGGATCCAAAAAGCCTAATAATGCCTCGAAAACCCACAAAGCACGTCTCCAAGCTAATCCACAACCACAATGAGCTCCAAAACCTTGCAAAATGCCTTATGCAAAATAGAAAGTACCCGACACAATCCATGATAAAGAAACTAAGGAATATACAATGCAATACTAAAAAAAAGAGCTAAAAACTCTAAAATAAACTATAAAAAAGAAGGAAATAAAATAAACTATCAAATCACCCCAAGCTTAAACCTAACTTGTCCTGAAGTTAGAACAAGACTAAAATGAGCTTGGGATGAGTTTAACTAAAAATGGAAAAAGAAAGATACCATAGAACTTGATCAACATCTGTCAACATGGTCAGAATTAGTCTTGCATGGACCCTACACATCTTCAAAATGTTCCCCGCTTTAGAGCCATAAACCACATTCATGAACCACTTGAAGGGCGAATAGATCACGTTTGGATGTAGTTGCGATGTGTAAACAGAGGATACGCCTGGTGGGGGTACTTTAAATCACCAATGCAGACCATAATGCATCAAGGAAATGCGCCTCTTCCCACATGATGATTCCTATGTTTGTCATGCTAAAGTGTATAGTAACGAATTAGGGTTTGTAGCACGACCTCCAAGCAAACATCTGGCTTCAAGGGCTTCTCCCTTGTACTATCATTTACAGTCTACCATCTCATCTTCATTGCCTTTTCTCACCAAAATCAAAAATAAAATAAAAATAATTAAAAATCTACTTAACCTAAATCTTAACCTAACAACTTAAATCTTCAATCTTGAACTTCTGTTATTCGTCTTTAGTCTCTTGCTGCTCGATCTTCTGTCTTCTGTCTTCTTTCCTTTATTTAGAGAGGTGCTGAACTTGGATTCTTGTTCTTCTTTTTGTGTTGCTTTTCTTTAATCTTCTTTTATCGTTTCTTATTATCTTTGCTTTTCCAATTTCTTCATTTTTTTTTATGGTTTCTTGTTGTCTTTCTTCTTCAAAGGTCTAAGGAATTTCACCATGTAACATAAGACTCCAATAGTGAAAATGGAGTAATAGATAGAGGCTAACATGAACACCTAATGATCATTGACAATGTGTCAAGATCTAGTAAAAAGGGTGGGGAATGACTCAAAAATGGGTGTTACCAAAAAAACTTGGTCCTAGAAGATGTGAATTGGGGGACCCACTTCAAAGTTCATCAAGCACCTCAATGCAAGGTGTGATAAATTCAATTTATCTCTAGAAAAATGATGACCTATCTTAAAAAGGAGGTGAGAATCTAACTAAGCAAGGCTCGGACGAGATTTGGGAGTACTAAGGGGTATTTCCCCCAAAACCAAGTTGCGAGTGTTCAATGTATTCAAAATACCTTATCGAGTTAATCTTTGCTCGCACACATCGGTTTGACCAACCATATCCCTCCGCACCTAGACCCAATCAAGCTACCTGCATCTGACCCCCACACAAGCGGTCTCAAAGTGGTATGTGGGGCTCATCGTGTATCCCACATATCTAACACAAGGAATTCCTTATCAAGACCCTGGACCAATCTATGATTCAATACTTATGACTCGGCACTATGGTATCTGTAGGGATGAGAAGACAAGAAAGAACAAAAATGCATGAACTTAAACTAGAATGCATCTAAAAAGTATGAAAATTAGAAAAGAAAGAAACAAAATATGCAATATTTTTTATTTTTTATGAATGACCTAAATGACTTACTCTAAATGCAACTATATACAACCTAAATGCAATAAAAAAAATAAAATATAAGTACGCATTGTCCTTAATGTTTAGGGTGAGAGTAAGGAAGGATCATACCAGGATCAAGGTGGAGGAGACTTGCGAGGACGGTAACCGCCTTCGGGCCGAAAATGAGGCCAAAGATCCTCCATGTAGCTTTTGGAGCGAGCCTACTGCTCCACGTTACGCCGAATGGAGACTTCATTCCGATTTCCCTGATAGCACAAGGCAACAAGTTGACTGTATATTTCAAGAGGAAACTCTTGTCCCAACTCGCTATGTTGTTGATAGGACTGGTACTCATGCTATGGCTCGAAGTGTGCTCCCAAAGGCTGATCATGAAAGGGTGGTGGCAGTTGTTGGATTGGCAGGTCATAATGGTCTTCGACCTCAAATGGGCTATCCATATTAGCAACGTCTACCTGCATGTCATCATCATCATCTACATCATCATCATCTGTCACACCCCAAAACCATGAATGGCGGAAACATTCTGGGGCGGAGGACGTCATGTACAGTATCACAAACAATGAATAATAGTAAACAAGCAACAACGTCATCCATTGCATTAATACTATAATTTCATACATGTGTGTTCTGACAAAGTTATAGACACCAAAATATACATATCAAAATAAAAGATGAGTCTTGAACGAACTCCATCTTCTCAAAAGCCTGGCACATGTACCTGTCTAGTGGTGACCTGAGAATACAAGTTATTTTGAAAGCGAGTATCAACTTAATGCTGGTGAGATCATAAGTATATTAATGTCTGTCTTTGCATGAAAATGTTTGTAAAATGTTTCTGTAAGATGTGTTTTACAATGTTTTGTATAATGTCTGAACTCTCTTAGAAAACCCTATGTTTCCTACTAACTATAGCCTTTTACCAAGGCATCTGGTGTCTGTGTGTATATCTCTTGATAGAGTGTGTGTTTTCCCGATTCTGCCTATCATTAACTAAAAATATAGTTTTCTACATTACCGTGCATCGTGTGAATATTCACGAAGTGAATGCAAATGGGAAAATATTATCGTACTGTAGTATTTGTAATAAGTGACTACCATGGTACTAACTACCTTAAAACCAAAGGTGTTCCAAGTAACATGTGATCGACCTGTATCCTACTACCGACTCTAGTAAAATGACGATGTAAGACATCGTAAGAAATGACATTTGGCACCTGTAGACTAGCAAGTCCCAATGTAGTGAGTAACAAGGTGTAGGATAGTCAATCCAGTATAGATCTATATGCAAACTCATACGCTCCCCAATTAAGGAGATTCGGGATACAAGAGCGGTCATGGCAGGAAGTTCCATGACCCGCTCAATGGTTCACATAACTGCATGAATGTATATGTAATGAATGTGCTAACTGAAAGTGTAATCTTTCTCCGTCTAGCCTGTATGTACTGAAAGGTTCTGCGTGTGCTAGCTGTAATGTATGTTCTCTCTATCTAGCATGTATAGTAATGTACTATGCGTACTAGCTGTAATGTACTGCCTGTATTACTCATACCGACTCATGAATGAACTGACTCATTGTATGTTTCATTGTTCTAGTAATAGTAATAGAATCCTCCTGTGCTACCCCTATGGTAACTTACTAGTGATGTAACTGATACGTATGAACATGGAAGTATACCCTTGCTACCCAAGGGTACCGAATGAACTGGAAGGACCTTTATGACTATATATGTACACATGATATATAACTAATATTTAAACGGCCTTCGGACGGGTACCCGATATCCCACCAGACCACATCTCAAGCGCGGAAAGGAAATAGGATGGATAGCCTTCCTAAGTCCTTTAAACATTTCTTATATAACTATACATACATAGACATGCAATTGATAATAAGTAAAACAGTAGTTTAAGTAAATGTATTTATAAAGTATAAGAACTTGTAAAACAGTTTGAAGCAAAACAGTTTGATAAACAATTTGAACAATAAGGAAATCACTGGTTTTGTAGTTATTAATCACATGTGATTGATGTAATAACTATAAGTATCTGACTTGTATTCCCACCCCTCCCCCCATATAAGCATTTAAAAACATTTAAACCATTGATTAAGGGGTATGAACTCACTTGTGGTGAGTGGATTGGATTGGAGTGTCGGGTACGGTGCTAGGTGACAAATGGAGACTTGTTCACATGCACGAGCCTAGTTATCATATAATGAACATATATATAACTAATTAGCCAATTTATAACTAATAAATTAATTTGGGACACTCTAGAACATGAAAACACTTTGTTTCAAGCGTTAAAGATCACAAGGATTGCATCCAAGTGTTGGTAGGGAAAAGCTAGGGTGTTTGGAGTTCAAGGGTAAACTCTATTGGAGTTTACAGTTTTGATGGTCATTACCCAAGGAGTTTACGGCAGTAAACTCTATGGTTTACGATCGTAAACTCTACTCCTATTGACCATGTGTTGTTTTGTGGTTTAACAAGCCTTTTGAAGCATTTCTATTAGGTGATTTGGCCTTTGGAAGGGACTAGGGCAACAAAAACACTCCTTAGATGAGTTTACGGCCTCATGGTCATTTCCGTTTGGGTTTAATACTGTAAACCCTTATGGAAAAGGGTATTGCCATGTTTTCAAGTCCTTAACACAACTAGGTAAATGTTTAAGTTAGTTTTTAGGCCTAAGGAAGGAAAATGACCCATTTAAACACACTTTAGGGTGTTTAAGGTTTTGGGAGATCCCCAAACCGTAAACACCTATAAATGTGGGTCTTTGGTGTTTTTCAAGGCTCAAACACAATAAGGGAAGGTTTAAACTTGTCAAGGATGGCTTTAAACATCAAACTAGGACTTAGATTAGGGACTTAGGCACCATTTGTGCCTTTCTTGGTGTTTACGGCCCAAGAACATTCTTGGACCATGAACACCTTTAACCTTGTGTTCTTGGCACATTTTCTTGATGTTTAAATGTTATACTAGCTTAATAACACTCAAGGATGGAAGTACTTACGATTAGGAGGCTTGATTTGAGCTAAAAGTCCAAGAACACTTAGTGTGTGTTCTTGGTGTTTTGGAAATCTAGACAAAATACATAAATGAATGGATGAATAGATGTACAAACACTAGATTAAGTGTTTTACTAACTTGAAATGGTTAGAACACTTACAACTTTGAAGATTTGGAATCAAATTTAGGATGATACTTGAAAGCCTTTTTGGAGTTTACTCTTTTGGGTATTTGGGGTGTAAACACATAATGGTTAGTCTTGGGGAGTAAACTCATACATAGGTATGAGTTTACGGTTTTTGGGATGATTTTTCAATCCAAACATAATAGTTTGGCCGGGAATTTCTAAGATGCGAGGTGTTTGCGGTTTCTAAAAATCAAAACCCGAGACTACACTTTCATTCACCCGATCGTTTAAAAATAATATTAAAATAATCAAACGAACTTTATATTTCTTAAAAATAAGAAATAATGACATTAACTTATGATACGAAGTGGTTGACTTTTAGGTTTTGACCGAATGGAAATTTCGGGTGGTCACATCATTCCCCTGTAAAAGGGAATTTCGTCCCAAAATTAAAGTCTAAACAAATAAAGTAGTTACAAATAACTAAGCAAAAAGATGAGGATATTTCAGTTTCATCTAATCCTCACGCTCCCAAGTGAATTCCGGTCCTCGCTTGGCGTTCCAGCGAACCTTGACAATTGGGATACGACTTTGCTTCGTCTGCTTGACTTCTCGGTCTATGACCTCTGCTGGTTCTTCCACGAAGTTAAGGCTCTCGTTGATCTCGATCTCATCGAGTGGCATTACAAGAGTCTCGTCAGACAGACACTTTTTCAAGTTCGATACGTGGAAGGTAGAATGTACGTTACTGTGTTCGCGTGGTAAGTTAAGTTTGTAAGCTACTGGGTCGATTCTTGCAAGAATATCGAAAGGCCCAATGTACCTTGGATTTAGCTTTCCACGCTTTCCGAAGCGTATCAAGCCCTTCTAGGGTGAGACCTTCAATAAAACGCGGTCGCCCACTTGGAATTCCAACGGTTTCCTACGTTTATCAGCGTAGCTTTTCTGTCGGTCTCTGGAGGCTTTCAATTGTTCACGGATCTGAACGATCTTATCTGTCGTTTCCCGTATGATTTCCGGACCTGTGAGAGTGCTTTCAGGAATTCGTCCCTTAGCTAACTAGGTATCACCCACCTCAGCCTAGCAGAGACGGGATCTGCACTTGCGGCCATAGAGGGCCTCGAATGGAGCTGCCTTTATGCTCGTGTGATAACTATTGTTGTAGGAAAATTCGACAAGGAGTAAGTGAGTATCCCATGCTTTCCCGAAGTCTATCACACAGGCTCGCAACATATCTTCCAAGGTTTGGATAGTTCTCTCACTTTGCTCGTCGGTCTGTGGATGGTAGGCTGTACTCATGTCCAACCTAGTTCCTAGGGAACTTTGTAATGACTGATGTGCACAAAAGTACCCACTAATTTTAATATTTATAACCTAACAAACTTAGACTATCTATGCACTTATAGGCAGTGTACCTAGTCAGATTACAGTATAGCTTAGGTAAGTCGGGTGTCGATCACAGGGAACGGTGTTCTAATTAATTTACTTACTATTAAATTAACCTAATTTATTAACAGATTTAAATAAGGGTTTTATCTGATTTTACAAGATCAGATGAACTTAAATCCAATTCAATAAGTAAAAACACACACTCTTGTTTAGATTGAATCCACTTTTCCCTTATGGCTAGCTAACAATTACGGATTACTAAGTTGGTTTTTAATTATATTAGTAATTTAGTTCTATCTTACCAATATTTAACTAATTCATGTCAAACCATGTATGTTCACACATAATTAAACACAGAACCAATTATAGTTGAAAATATGCTATATAAGATTTGTTGTGTAAACGCAATTATGATCACAATTCTCGTTCTCTAGCACAGCTAAACTTTATTTATTCTAATTATTAACTAAGATTGGTCAATCCTAGCTCTAACAATTCAATGGTCACTAAATTATTAGGTAAACAGGTTCATGCAGTTTAATGGTCACTAAGCTACACAGAACATGTAATTAAACAATTAGATAAACAAATATTAACATGCTAGGTCATACAAATCAAACACAAGCAAATTTTCACCAACTAAGCTTAATCCATAATCATATAACTATTCATAAGTTCAAAGCTTCATCTAGCTAAACAAGAGTAGCTAGATTCAGCTGCTCATTATAGTAATTAAACTAACACAGCTAAAACTAATGAAAGACATGTTCTAAAAATAAACCTTTACTTCTTTTGGTGTTGAAAACCCTCTTCCAGAGCCTTTCTTTCGTTCTTATTCGTCTTCTGGAACTCTTTTTCTTCTGCCAAAAGTCTCTCTTTTCGTAATAATCATCAGAACTTATATAATGCTTAAAAACTCGCGCCACGTCGTGGCCAGGTTGCGCCACGTCGTGGGCTTCAAGCAATCCGTATCCTTCAAGGAAATCCTCCGTGTCGCGATGCTTATCTTCCGAACACCCATGCCACGTCGTGGGCTTCATCGCCACGTCGTGAAATTAGCTCTTATCGTGAATTTATTATTTTCTTGTCTTCCAAGCCTCCCATGTTCCCCATTTTGTCACCTTTGGTCCCTTTCTTCGAAAATCCTTTGTATTGACTGAAAATAACAATTTAAACTCATAAGTATCATTATTCTAAACATGCTATCAATTTATTAATAAAAATGTACTTAAATACTGCCTAAAAATAAGTGTAAATATGGCAATATCAAAATACCCCACACTTAGGTTTTGCTTGCCCTCAAGCAAATTTCAACTTAATTCTTAATTACTAAAACTACACAGAACAATCCGACTCTAGTTCAGCCATTATGCCACAACCTCAACGCATGCATTTGTGTCTAAAATTCTCCTAAAGTACCCCCCATACTTTAAATACTCACAATCTTCATAAACACTCACCCACTTTTTCCGAACAATGCTCATTTTATGCAACCCTCCGAATCCATCCGCAGAAAACCTCCCAACCTCAAGGTATTTTTAGTTGAGCAACCTAAGCGTACATAAACTAGAATATTACAACTTTCCGATACCACTATGGAGCTTTATTTGAATTCTTCATTTCTTTGACATTTGATCTTTAGTTTCTTTGAATTCACCACCTTTGTTTGATTTTTTTTTTTTTTTTTTTTGGGTATCTTCAACTTTTTGGATTTCTTCAGAATTTTGATCTTTTGATCTTTACTTTATTTGCTCCAAAATTCTTCAAACTTTACTCGTAATTCTCTCTCTTTTTTCATGTAACTCACTTTTTTTTTTCTTTCACTCAAAACCCTACATGCTTAAGCAGAGGCGCTCAACCTCAACCTTTATTGGTTAATGATAATAATTTTCCTGGATACATTTCAGGTTTAGGCTGCTAAACATATTGCATCCCTCAAACCAAGCGGGGTTATGTTTTTGTTCCATGATTTCACTAAAATAAGGGAAGCCACAAATGCACTATAACGTGTATTGGCTCAACTAAACATTTGAACTTTCATCGGATCATCCCGCATAATACTAGCAATTATAGCTCAAATTATTAGTACTAGATTCAATTAATTTTAATTTTCCAAATTTTCTAGCAATTTACTTTTTCTACCCCTACCCCACACTTATTTCATACAATGCCCTCATTGTATGTATAAAACAAATCAAAATTAAAGACAAGGGAGAAAAAGGAACAGACTCCCCTGGGATAGTGGCGTGAGCATCTCCAAAAGTGTGGACAATGTACAATTGGACTTCCAAAAATAGAAACTCGGTGGAAAACTGGTTGAATACGTAAATAAACCACGAACCGAACTCGAAACGTCAATTCGTCAAAGTGTGTATTTGTAAGGAAAAATGTGGCAATGATAAACTGGATCTCGTCGTGATATGGGTTGAAACCGCAAACACCAAAAAAACTAAACTACCAAAAATTGCAAGAGCGCCACGACGTGTCACAAGGAGTCCACGTCGTGGAAACTGAACCTTAGCAGAAAATGAGTTGTTTGCTTTATTCACTCTAGCAGATTTGACCAATGGCGAACTGGTTTCCGACGCTTCTATGCAAATATATTTCCCAACTATAACCTCTCTCCTAATAGACCCCACACTTATCTTGAATTGTGGTTCTGACTCACGACTCTTAACTTCTTTGACTAGACAAACACGACTCGAAAGTTAACCTTCTATGCTCCTTAGAATTCCAACGCTAATCTGAAAAATTAGATCAACCCAAAAGAAAAATAAAGTAACATAATAGTCTTAATAAAGTTTTACATCACATACTAAAAAAAAAACTACTCAAAAACAGAACAAATAAACTCAAATCAATCATCATCATGATCTTGTGCTCCACTCGGCCCTGCTCCATCATCTTGTGGACGCCATAGCTCCTCCCATGTCGGAAAATAGGGATATTGTGGTGGCATAGAAGGTGGTCGGGTCACACCCAAATGCGAATAGATACCCTCAGTAAGCTGGGTATGGTAAATAGCATGACCTCGTAGATTATCCAAATATGTTCCCACCCGACTCTGAAAAGGGTCGGTGGGCACTCCTTGCACATACTGCGAAGCAGCACGCTCTCGTTCGACCTCCCCTCTAGCCCGCACATTCCGACGCCTCGGCCTAGCTGGTGGCTGCTGTCCCGGCTGCACTTCCTCCTGTTCGTCATCGATCGGTGGTATAACAAAGCGACCCCCGATATTCACCACCGCGCGCATCACACCCAGGACTTGAATGGTCAAGTCTGTGTCCGGGAATCGAGTGAGATTCCTCACAAAGTCAGGGTTCAAAATTTGATATGACCTAGCCAGGCGAGTAACCAAATGCCCCCCAGTAATCGGGCTCCCAGGCCTAGAATTGGCCGCTTTCTTCACCATAAACCTTGCCAACATATAAGGCAGATCACAACAAACCCCCGGGGTAATAAGTGTCCATAAATAAAATAGATTCTGGATGGGGACCTTATCACCATGATGCTTGTGATTGATTGAAAACGTGATAAGGCGGTGCAAAAATCGGAACACAGGATTCCGTATTTGTGACTCACTCGAGTCACGAGTGTTGTACTCATGGTTAGAAATGCCCCGCCAAAACTGCACATCCAAAGTACCTGGAGTAAAATCCCGCACACATCCAAGTAAGAAAGGAATAAAAAAATGGAGATTGCGTCTCCACTTCCGTATAGAGTACCATACGCCAAGCAAACTCCCGAAGACTACACTCACGATATACACCTCCAAGACGAAACACAAGTGCCCTATTGTAGGTGACATCAAGGGTGCGTTCTTCAAAACAAACGGTAGAAAAAAATTCTACCGACAATTCCCGGAACACGGGTTCTTGAATGGCGAATAGATTCCTCCACCCGTGACAAGTGAACGAAAATTGATCTCCAACATAAGTCTTCGACCAATAACGTTCCAGCTCCACTACCATTCCCACTCTACCCAGCCATCCCCAATCAATAATTGGGGCTATTGCAAACTCCCTATTGTATAACCATCCAAGTCGATTCTCGTAGGTTGTTAGCAACGGTCGGGGAATGTTTTGAGGGAATTGATATAGAGGATGTATGCTTGCTACATCTATCGGGCCTTCTTCCTGCTGGACAGCTCGTCGTGGTCCCATTTCTGCAAACAAGAGCAAAGCAAAGTAGCAAACAAATAACACATTAAAACATATATAAGGGCCTGCCAGAAGTCACGACGTGGCCAGGCTGCGCCACGTCGTGGAGCTTGTCGAACCCAGATGCTGAATCGGACATGTTTACGTGCGATTTCCATAAAAATAATTCTTGGGGTTTGTTTCTATGGACTTTTAAATAACATGGAAACTAAAATGGGACACTAGATTCAACCAATTTCGTGAATCATTCAAACCCTAATCACGACAACTTGAAATTGGAAGAACTAATTGCAAAATAATAAATAAAACACTTACCAAATGGAGTAATTAGCAAGATCTTGCAACGAATTTAGAAGTTTAATAAGAAATTGGCAGTAGGGTCGTGATGTTCCCGTGAGTGCGGCAGTCTTCCAAGTGGGGGATAAGGGGTTTCTCGGTCAAAGGGTTTTAAGCGATTGGTCCCCCCCTGATTTTTAAAGGCCACGACGTGGCGGGCTTTGCCCACGTCGTGGACCTTGAAAATCAGATCGCGAATTATAATTAAGCCCACGACGTGGCTGGCTATGCCCACGTCGTGAGACCTGTCAGATGCCAAATTTTAATAATATTCATCTAATTGACTAATTTCTTTGCAAATATTTCATTATTTAAAGTCCCCTACAACTATTTCTCTGCTTATTACCGGTTTTTTAGATGATGAATTGATGTCTTTCCTAATTAAAAAGAAAATAAATAAAAAAAAAAAGAAAAGAAAATTGCAAACCAAACTCGGGTTGCCTCCCGAGAAGCGCTTCTTTTTCTTGGAGTCTTGAGCTGGACTCCGTGCCTTCTACGTTGACTCTTCGGAAGAGTCTACCACCAGGATCTTTTGTTCCTTGAACCGCCGTTTATAAGCTTGAACTCTCCTTTTATACGCCTTCTTTGAATTTTCTTTTTTAGTTTTTCCATCTTTTTCATGCTTTCGTTTTGTGCCCTTTGTGTGTTCCTTGCTCTCCATAACGTTCCCCTCTTCTTTCACCTCCGGCCTTGTTTCTTTTGAAGTGACTTCCTCTTCATCACTTGTCATTTCCTCGTCCTCTTCGCTCACCCAAGAAGGTGGGTTCTTGTAAGCTATGACTTCGATCAAATGCGGAACAGATGCCCTGGGTTTTGTCCTCTTGGCTTGATGAACTACCTTTATCTCTTCTTCCATAAGCTTTTCCAACTCTTCTAGTTCATTCTCCTCATTAATCGTGAACACTTCTTCTTTATCTTCTTGAAAATCATTTCTTATCCCGAAGACTTCTTGTTCATCTCCAACCCTCAAAGTGAGCTTGGACTCGCGGATATCAACCAGGGCACCAGCAGTGTTAAGAAATGGCCGACCAAGGATTATCGGAACATCCGTGTCTTCTTTCATGTCCAAGACTACAAAATCTATTGGAAAAACAAATTTTCCGATTTTCACCAAAATATCCTCCACTATGCCTCGGGGTTGTGTCACCGAACGGTTCGCCATGTGAATCTTCATCTTTGTAGCCTTCATCTTCTGAATCTCCAATTTTTGATAATATGAAAAAGGCATTAGATTAATGCTAGCCCCGGAATCGGCTAAAGCATTAACCTTCATTTTATTCCCAAACTCGCATGGAAGAGTGAGGCGTCCAGGATCCCCCATCTTTTCTGGTGTTTCTCCCAACACAACTTTTGAAATTTGCTCACTTAGAATCACTGTAGACTGTTTCTTTAATTGCCTTCGCGTATCTATCAAGTCTTGCAGTAATTTCCGGTTCTCGGAAGCTTTGGATAAGGACTCAACAAAGGGAGTATTAATTGGAATCTCTTTCACATGCTTCACAAACTCTAAATGTTCCTTCTCCAGTTGACTAAGTGCTGCACGGGTGGGGAATGGCATAGGTGGATGATAATCTGGAATAGGCTCCAAAGATTTTTGCTCAGACTTGCGCCACGTCGTGGCCAGAGGCGTGCCACGTCGTGGCGAGCCTGGTTCAGCGTTCTTTCCATTTTCGATCCTTGATTTCTTGGGCTTCTGCGGTTGTTCTTCCAACGCCTCCAGGAACTCGGATATTGTATCTTCTTCAGTATCGATGGCCATTACGTGAGATTGGGCTTTTACTTCGGGATTCTTCGGGGACAATTTTTCATGGACTAAAGTGGCTAGTTGACCAAGTTGTACTTCAAGGTTGTGGATGGAGGCTTGCTGGTTCTTCATCAAGGTTTGTTGTTCCATGATAGCGGAATCCGTGGCATCATGTCTTTTTTCCGAAGCCTCCATAAACTTCATCAAAATGGTCTCTAGGTCGGGTTTCTTCTCGGTTGGTGGCTGCTCCTTTTGGTAAAAGCCTCGACCTGTCTGCCTATACTTCTCTTCTTTTTGCTTTTTACACTCTTCATAGGGCAGCCACTCCTTCTTTGGTTTCCTCCAGTCGTCATCAAACTTATCCCCACTAGAGTAGCACACTTGAGCTTTTCTGTTCCCATACTCATCCATATTGCAGTCCTTGGTCAAGTGTGGACCACTGCATCGCTCACACCCCACTCTTATGGCATGTATCGACTGGTCCATTTGTGTTATCCGGCGATCCATGTTATTTAGCATTGCCATGACAGCTGCAATTTCTTCAGTTTGGGTCCCTCCACCGCCTTTACTTCCGTCTTGCCTCGGGTTATGGTACTCGCGAGAGTGTTTCGCGAATTCTTCGATGAGCTCCTTGACCTCCCTTGGATTTTTCTTTGTCAACGGTCCTTGAGAATCAAGGAGTTGTCTTGTCATTACATTGACCCCATCATAAAAGATTGACATCTCTTGCTGCACATTTAGGTCATGTTGAGGGCAATTTCTGAGTAGGCCCTTGTACCGCTCCCATGCTTCGTATAGTGACTCCCCCGGTTGTTGCTCAAAGTTGGCTATCGCCTTCTTGAGTTTGGCTATCTTGGATGGCGGGCAGAACTGGTCCAGGAATTGCTCACGCATTTGAGCCCAAGTGGTGATTGTACCTGGTGGGAGTGCTTTTAACCACTCCTTAGCAGCTCCTTTGAAAGTGATAGGAAGCATCCTAAGCAAGACTGTATTTCTTGTGACATTTGGTACATTAAAGTAATCAGCAATGTCGTTGACTTCGTCTAGATGCTTAAAAGCATCCTCATGATCCTTCCCGAAAAATGGGATGTCCTTCAGTGCTGTCAATATGTGTCCTTTTAGTTCGAATGTGGCAGTGGTAGGAATTGCGGGTTGGACTAACCCAGGACCCATGTCATCTCGGATCCGCTTTTTGTATGCTCCCATGGACATTTCTTCAATCGCTGCCATCTCGTTCCTTGGCTCGTTCTCGGGTTCACTTGTGTGTTCTTCAAATTCTGGCTCGGTATCGCTTTCGGACTCGGTTTGCACGGGTGTGTGTTCCAAATGCTCAAAATTGCTCTTGTGCTTCGCTGATGAGCTGGACTCTCCCGTCTTCTTTCCCGACTTCCTAGAAAAGGCTGACTTCAATTCTTGCAAGGGTGTCTTTTTCTTGTGAAGTGCAGATTCGGGGTCTTCCAGTGGTGGCACCAAGTGTGTGTTTGAGCTTCTGGTCATGAACTCCTGCAACTTGCTAAACTAAAACGTAAAACTGAACTAAAATAAGAAAAACTAACTACCAAATAAAAATTTTAAAAATTTTGCCTGTCCACGTCGTGGCAAGTATATGGCCACGTCGTGGACTCTGTAAAAAAAAAAAATTTTTTTTTTTGCTGAAAAATTAACTTTTTGTGGCTGTGTTTCCACAAAAAGGATCGATTAATTTAATGCAAATAATTAAACTACAAACTAAGCCGTTCCCCGGCAACGGCGCCAAAAACTTGATGTGCACAAAAGTACCCACTAATTTTAATATTTATAACCTAACAAACTTAG
This sequence comes from Lactuca sativa, assembly GCF_002870075.4. Taxonomy (NCBI): domain Eukaryota; kingdom Viridiplantae; phylum Streptophyta; class Magnoliopsida; order Asterales; family Asteraceae; genus Lactuca; species Lactuca sativa. The sequence continues at coordinate 96,734,315 of NC_056630.2, read as the reverse complement.
ACTATCTATGCACTTATAGGCAGTGTACCTAGTCAGATTACAGTATAGCTTAGGTAAGTCGGGTGTCGATCACAGGGAACGGTGTTCTAATTAATTTACTTACTATTAAATTAACCTAATTTATTAACAGATTTAAATAAGGGTTTTATCTGATTTTACAAGATCAGATGAACTTAAATCCAATTCAATAAGTAAAAACACACACTCTTGTTTAGATTGAATCCACTTTTCCCTTATGGCTAGCTAACAATTACGGATTACTAAGTTGGTTTTTAATTATATTAGTAATTTAGTTCTATCTTACCAATATTTAACTAATTCATGTCAAACCATGTATGTTCACACATAATTAAACACAGAACCAATTATAGTTGAAAATATGCTATATAAGATTTGTTGTGTAAACGCAATTATGATCACAATTCTCGTTCTCTAGCACAGCTAAACTTTATTTATTCTAATTATTAACTAAGATTGGTCAATCCTAGCTCTAACAATTCAATGGTCACTAAATTATTAGGTAAACAGGTTCATGCAGTTTAATGGTCACTAAGCTACACAGAACATGTAATTAAACAATTAGATAAACAAATATTAACATGCTAGGTCATACAAATCAAACACAAGCAAATTTTCACCAACTAAGCTTAATCCATAATCATATAACTATTCATAAGTTCAAAGCTTCATCTAGCTAAACAAGAGTAGCTAGATTCAGCTGCTCATTATAGTAACTAAACTAACACAGCTAAAACTAATGAAAGACATGTTCTAAAAATAAACCTTTACTTCTTTTGGTGTTGAAAACCCTCTTCCAGAGCCTTTCTTTCGTTCTTATTCGTCTTCTGGAACTCTTTTTCTTCTGCCAAAAGTCTCTCTTTTCGTAATAATCATCAGAACTTATATAATGCTTAAAAACTCGCGCCACGTCGTGGCCAGGTTGCGCCACGTCGTGGGCTTCAAGCAATCCGTATCCTTCAAGGAAATCCTCCGTGTCGCGATGCTTATCTTCTGAACACCCATGCCACGTCGTGGGCTTCATCGCCACGTCGTGAAATTAGCTCTTATCGTGAATTTATTATTTTCTTGTCTTCCAAGCCTCCCATGTTCCCCATTTTGTCACCTTTGGTCCCTTTCTTCGAAAATCCTTTGTATTGACTGAAAATAACAATTTAAACTCATAAGTATCATTATTCTAAACATGCTATCAATTTATTAATAAAAATGTACTTAAATACTGCCTAAAAATAAGTGTAAATATGGCAATATCAATGACTGCCAGAACCTCGAAGTGAATCTACTATCTCTGTCCGAGATAATGGATAAGGGAACACCGTGCAGTCTCACAATCTCTCTAATGTAAATTCTTGTAAGTTTCTCCATCTTATCTGTTTATTTGATCGACGGGAAGTGTGCAGACTTGGTGATTCTATCAACGATGAACCATATGGAATCAAGTCCACCCGTCGTCTTAGGCAACTTGGTTATGAAATCCATAGTTATTCGCTCCCACTTCCATTCCGGTATCTCAGGCTGTTGTAGAAGACCGGAGGGTTTCTGGTATTCGACCTTGACCTTTGCGCAAGTCAGGCATTTACTCATGAAGGTAGCAATCTCTGATTTCATGTTAGGCCACCAGTATAACTTTTTGAGGTCCAGATACATCTTATCTGATCCCGGGTGCATGGAATAACGAGTGTTGTGCGCCTCGTTCATGACCAAGTTTCTGAAACCACCTAGTTTCGGGGTCCAGATTTGGTCCATGAAATAATAAGCTCCGCCACCCTTAACCTCTAGGTTCTTATCCATCCCTCTTAGGGATTCACCCGCCACATTTTCAGGCTTCAAAGCGTCAAGCTGAGCTGTCTTAATTTGTGTGGACAAGTGTGAATGGATAGTCATAGTCGATGATTTGGCTCTACGACAAGAATATTCCTTCCGACTCAGGGCGTCAGCTACTACGTTGGCTTTACCCGGATGATAACGAATTTTGCATTCGTAATCACTGAGTAGCCCGACCCACCGTCATTGCCTCATGTTGAGCTCCTTCTGGTCGAATATGTGCTGTAAGCTCTTGTGGTCTGTAAAGATAGTGCTCTTTGTTCCGTACAAGTAATGTCTCCAGATCTTTAGGGCAAACACAACTGCTCCTAATTAAAGATCGTGGGTCGTGTAGTTGACCTCATGTGTCTTTAGCTGTCTCGAGGCATAGGCGATGAATTTACCTCGCAGCATTAGAACACATCCGAGTCCTTGATTTGATGCATTGCAATAGACAACAAAGTCTTCTATTCCTTCGGGGAGGGATAGTATTGGTGCGGTGCACAAGGCTCGCTTGAGCGTTTGGAACACTCTTTCTTGCTTCTCTTCCCAGTCAAAGGCCACGCCCTTCTGGGTCAGTATTGTAAGAGGTTTCGCTATGCGGGAGAAGTTCTGAATGAACCTGCGGTGGTAGCCAGCGAGGCCTAAAAATTGACGAATTTTCGTAGGCGTCTTCGGTGCTGACCAGTTCTCAATTGCCTTGATTTTAGAAGGGTCCATGTGTATACCCTCTTCACTAACCATGTGCCCTAAGAATTCAACTCGACGTATCCAAAATTTGCATTTCGAGAACTTCACATAGAGCTTCTCCGAACGTAATGTTTCGAGGACTTGTCATAGATGTTGACTGTGCTCCTCCTTACTTCGAGAGTAGATAAGTATGTCATCGATGAAGACGATGACAAACTGATCCAAGTAAGGGCGACACACCGTATTCATTAAGTCCATGAATACAGCGGGTGTGTTCGTCAATCCGAACGGCATCACTACGAATTCGTAGTGCCCATAACGAGTTCGGAAGGCTGTGTTTGGAACATCCTCTCCTAGCTCTCGTAGTTGGAGATATCCAGATCTTAAGTCGATTTTTGAAAAGAAGTTCGCCCCTTGTGGTTGGTCAAACAAATCGTCGATCCGAGGTAAAGGATAACGATTTTTGACCGTCAGCTTGTTGAGCACCCTGTAGTCGATGCACATATGAAACGATCCGTCTTTCTTCTTGACGAACAAGACCGGAGCTCCCCAGGGTGAGAAGCTTGGTCTTATAAAGCCCTTGTTGAGCAGTTCGTTAAGTTGACCGGATAGTTCTTGCATCTCTGCAAGTGCTAGACGATAGGGCGATTTGGCTACTGGGGTAGCCCCTGGAACTAAGTCGATTCGGAACTCAGCTTGATGTTGCGGAGGTAATCCTGGGAGTTCTTCTGGAAATATGTCGGGAAATTCACGCACTATTGGAATGTTCTGAAGGTCCTTTGTTTCCTGGCTCACATCGACCACATGAGAAAGGAATGCACGACATTCCTTTCGCAAGAATTTCTGAGCCTGGATGCTCGAGATGATACGAAGGTTCGTGCCGGATTTGTCGCCATAGACTACTAAGGTTTCGCCAGACAGCAGATTAAGGCGAACAGCCTTTTCGTAACACATGATATCAGCACGATGGAGACTCAACCAATCCATGCCGATAATGACGTCGAAACTTTTAATTGAGACCGGCATAAGATCGATAGAAAATGAATGGTTATCTAAAGTTAGGGTACACCCTACGAATTTACTGTTAGTGCTCTCTGTCTTCCCATTAGCCATTTCTATAGTGAACGGTTCATTAAGTGCTCGTGATTTTTGCCTAAGTAAATGAGCAAATTTTTGGTTCACGAAACTCCTCTCCACTCCACTATCAAATAGAACGCATGCATAAGAGTTATCGAGGAGGAACGTACCAGTGACCACTGTAGGGTCGGCAACCGCTTCCTCATGGCCTATGGCCAGAACTCTTGCCGCTCCACCGACAAACCCTGCCTTCGGGCAGTTTCTTTAGAAGTGGCCTACTTCGACACATCCGTAGCAAGTTTGGCCCGCTCCAGCACCGGGGGCTTGGTTGATTGGCTTTGCCAGAGCTTTACAGAAACGGGCTGTGTGCCGCTTTCCGTTACAGTTCAGACACTGCATCTCCTGGCATGCGCCGACATGATGGAAGTTGCACTTGTTGCACTTAGGCAAACTTCTAGAGTACTGATTTACCGGAGCAGTAGCGGTACGGGCTATCGCAGCATGTACTGCCATGACCTACCTCTTCTTGGCGGCCTTAGCCTTCTTCTTGTCATCCCAGAACTTCCGCTAGGGGTCAGCGGTCCTTGCAGGTTCTGAGACGGCCAAGGTAGTTGTTACGGCCGGGGTACGAACCCCATGGTCTATGAGCCGCTGTGCCAATCGCTTGGCACTATCAAATGTAGTGGGGTGTGATGCCAAAACATTTCCCTGGTATGGGGGCACCAGTCCCCATATGTATCTCTCGATCTTCTTTCCCTCTGAAGGAATCATGTTGGGACAGAGGGCCACCAGTTCACAAAACCTGGCGATGTAGGCGACTACGTTGGAGCCTTTCATGGTTAGGCCCCACTGTTCTTCCTCCAGCTTTTGGATCTTGCCCCTTGGGCAGTATTCCTCAATCATGAGGTCTCTCAAAGTTTCCCAACCCATAGCATTAGCCACTACAAGAGTTAGTGACTTAACATGGCCCTTCCACCACGTTAGGGCTTTGGTTTCAAAGGTAGCAACATACTTCACCTTGCTCTCCTCAGGACAAGAGCATATTTCGAAAACCAATTCGGTTTTCTCAAACCATTGCGAGAGGGCAATGACTCCGCCAGTCCCCTTGAAGGACAATGGTTTGCAGTTCGTGAAGTCCTTATAGGAGCACTCTCTCGAGCACACAGGAGCTTCCATCTGAACAGACTGAACCGGGGTTCCTCCTCCAGTGGAACCCGACGAATGATATTGAGCCATGGTTGTAGCCACAGCCGCAGCTACGACAGCATTTAGAGCTGTCGTATCGAATTGAGGAGTAGGTTGTTGAGGAGGTGGTGTTTCATTATTGAGATTTCTCCTTGGATTTCTACGAGGCGGCATATTTGATCTATAGTTTATGAAGATGAAACGTTGATAAGATTTCAATGGAAGGAGTGATGAGAATGACTCATGGACTAACTCTCCATAGCCTAAATCATACGATTGAATGGAAATCTTAAAACAATTAAATGATCACATTTGGATAATCATTCTCATAGGATTAGGTACCTGCCAATATTACTCGAATTACAGATGTAATAAGTTCGGGAAAAACGGCCAACAGAAATAGGCCTTACATCAACCAAAATGTGAAAATTCTGACAAAATTACAACCTAACCAAGGCCTACTAGGCCTACGATTTACAAGATAGAGAATTAGACCGGAGTTCTTACATAACTAGGTTATATCCAAAAGAGAGAAGTTGATGAGAATCTATCGGTGACGAGAACTACCAGATTGAGTTCTTGATCCCGACAGAAGACGTTCCATGTCCCTTATGCACCTATCAACTCTTGCTTGTTGAGCTCGAAGTTCTCTGACTTCAGCTCGGGTTTCAGTGAGTTCCCTCTGAAGAGCTGCATTGCGAACTAGAGTCCTTTCTTGGGCAGACTGCAGTTGGCGAATGCGGACAATGTAGACACCAGATTTGGCATCAATTTCTATGATTCGATCGATGGCTGCTCGACCCTATTCACCATTACGAGCTATTCTGCGCATCATGACAGGCAGAGCCCGATCAGCAGAGCCACCTTCGCTGTGTAACATCCAGAATTTCAGGTATTATATTTATTCATTTTATTTCGAGTTTTGTGGAAGAACTCGGCGAGTTGGTGCGTAGACTCGCCGAGTAGAGACGCGATTTCTCACCCAGATTCATGACCGGACTCAACGAGTCGCATTGGTGGACTCGGCGAGTCCGCGCTGTTTAATGAAACCCTAATTTCTCGGGTTTGGGACCTATTTATAGGGCCTTATGGCCATCATTTGTGCTCACCAGCCCCCAGAGCGAAACCCTAGTGAGATTGAGCGTTTGGAGTGAGAGAAGGAGCCATTGTCGACCTTGGAGGTGTTGTCTAGCAAGGAAAAGGAAGCTATAGCCAAGAGGGACCAAGAGGGTTAACTTCCTGAAGATCTGAGGTCCAGAACATCACGTTTGAGGTACTATTTTTCGAACCATTTTCTGTTGTGGTGATGTTCATGTTGATTTAGGGCTTATTGAGCCCTTTTGTGACTAGATCTAGTGCTCCCATGGTCCCTTAGCGAGTTAGGTTCTGGATCTGGACCCTTGGAGGTCCAGAGTGCTTCTTTGTCCAATCTTTATATGAGTCTTTGGAGGTTTTGGTTTGGGATCATTGTATTTGAGGTTAAAACACCATTTATGAGTCAATAGGTGTGATATGAGCGCCAAGACATAAACTTTACGTGACAAATAAGCTTGGAAAGACTGGATCTTTGAGTTAGAGGAACAGATCTGACCTCAGAAGGTCGTTTGGGGTTGTGCATGGAATGCACTCGCCGAGTCCATAGGTAGACTCGACGAGTTGGAGCGGGTTGTCCCGTGTTTTCGAACCAGGGGTTGAGTAACCGATTTGGGTGAGTGACTCGGTGAGTCGGAAGGGATTCAGAGGAATCGGGTCCCCATAGAGACTCGGCGAGTCCACGCCAGACTCGGCGAGTTGGGTTAACCGTTGACCATTGACCAGAGTTGGCCGGTGTTGACTTGATAGAATTAGTCAACCCTAGTTGGGAAAGTGTTAATTAGAGATGTATTTGTGTTATAGGAGGACTATAGCTCGAGAGATCGAGCACTAGTGATTTCAGGGATTTACGAGTTACCGAGATACGCGAGGTGAGTCTTCTCACTATACTTTACCTTGAGTAGGTAGTTAGAGTTATGTGATACAGTGTTGTATGCTATATATGTGTTATGTGTTGCACTGCATTATTCTATGTGATTTATGTTTTGCATGCTACAGAGTTAGAACCCGAAGGTTCACAGAGATAGAGCCTGAGGGTTCATGGAGTTGGGTGCACGGACCCAAAGAGTTATGGCCTCGAGTGGCTAATATGTGTTATATACATATATATATATATATATATATATATATATATATATATATATATATATATATATATATATATATATATATATGGTATTTTGGGAAACTCACTAAGCTTTGTGCTTATAGTGTTTGGTGTTAATTGTTTCAGGTACTAGTGAGGATCGCAGGAAGGCGCCGGCCTGATTAGTACACACACGGGATTTTTATGCTATGAGATCTTGGGATTGTTATATGCTATGAACTTGAATTTCAAACAATGATGTTTTTATGAATAATAAATGAATTATGTTTTTATAAATTGCGAAAAATGGTTTTGAAATTTACGGTGTTACAAGTTGGTATCAGAGCCTTGGTTTGAGGGATTCGAGTACACCTTCGGGCGTATTTGAACTCAAACTGAGGATTTGAGAAATATTTTCAAAAAAGAGTAAAAGATTTTTGGAAAACACAGAGCAGAGTCGTGTGTACGATCAGTCAGCGCCCGAATGGTGATTTCCCAAGATACCTTTATGTTATATGCTTATGGTATTGATATGATGTATTCTCGTGCTAGAGTGGGCTAGCTACTCCTATTAGGACTAGAGTGGCCTGATTTGTGATGCCTTAGCCTAGGGAAAGGTGAGCTGCTATGAGATGCTTGAAAGTGAGTAGGTAGCAGTGAGGAGCTTATGAGAGATCTGTTAGAGAAAGGATTTTGCATAATAGAGTACTTGGGACTTGGGATCCTAGGAGGAGGAGTAGGGTTGTACACTGACGCGGTGTGGAAGGTAGTATTGGGCCCGTACCACTGAAAACACCGGGACGGTGTACAGTTCAAGTAAGAATCTTCGGGATGCCGGGGATCAAGGAAGGACGAGTTATCGAGTGCGAGTATGCTCGAGTGAGTTTCTAATATATCGTATGTTGTTTTTCAGAGGTAGATCATGGTGAGGACACATCATGCGCCGGAGAGCAGCGAGACCAGTGATAAGGATTTTTGCCGGATCATCCATGAGGAGGTAGCTGCGGCCATCAGGGTAGAGATACCAGAGATGTTCGGGTCTATCAAGACCATGCTGATTGAGACTTTTGACGAGCGTTATGCCGCTCTTTCTGAGGTTGCTGTTGTAGCGGCCACCGCAGCCATTGCTGCTGCTAGGCCGCAAGGGGGTGACTCGTTGTTGTTCAGGGAGTTCAGCAACACGAAGCCACCAGAGTTTAATAGAACACAGGATCCGAATTCAACGATGAGATGGGTATCTGACATTGAGGGGTGTTTCTATACATGCTCATGCCGGGAGCACTTGAGGGTTCGGTTTGCGCTGAACCAGCTTCGCCTGGGGGCGAAGGATTGGTGGAAGTTCACGACAGCACACTATTCTCCAGCAGAGCTTGCTGCGGTGACCTGGGAGAGGTTCACCACCATGTTTCGTGATGAGTACATTCCCTCGATGGAACGGGATTGGTTGGCACAGGAGTTTTTGACCCTCAAGCAGGGTACGGAGTCCGTTACGGTTATTACCAGGATGTTTCATGAGAGGGCGATGTTCTGCCCTGAGCACGTGTCTACTGAGCAGGCACGTATGAGCCGTTATTTGAGTATTTTGAGGAGAGATATTCGGGAGTTCAGGGCGAACTCCTCGTACCGGATATTTGTCGAGCTTCAGGAAAATGCCCGGAAGAGGGAGATTGAGCTGGAGACTCAGGCTAGGGAGGAGGCAGAGTCTCAAGGGAGGGATCGGTGACCGAAACAGTCCCAGCCGGCAGCCAAGCGGGCCAAGCCCGCTGATCCCAAAGTAGGGAGCCAGAAGGCTTGCACTTGTGGAATGTGCGGCAAGGGTCATGATGGAGTTTGTAGAGCTGGATCTTGCTACAAGTGTGGCAAGGAGGGGCATATGACCAAGGATTGCCCTAAGGGGTTTGCAGTGTGTTTCCACTGTAACCAGACCGGACACCAGAAGGCCGAGTGTCCGCTGCTGCGAGGGTCAGCACAGGGAGCTTCTCAGGGGGCTGCCCCTGTTGCAATTAGAGCTTCGGATAGTCGGCCGGTGAAGACCGAGACGCCGAAGGCTCGGGGGTGAGCCTTCCATTTGACTGCGGAGGAGGTCCGCGCAACACCCGATGTCATGGCTGGTATGTATTCTTTCATGTATTTATTTTAGCGTTTGAGATTTTGTGCTTATTTTATGTTATGCATAGGTACTTTTCTTGTGAGTTCTGTACCTGCTTTGGTGTTATTTGACTCGGGTGCGAGTCGATCTTTTGTATCGTTGGCTTTTAGTCAGCACATCAGTATTAGTCGGGAGGCATTGAGTCGACCTCTGAGAGTCTCCATCGCCGATGAGAGAGCAGTGTATGCCACGGAGGTGATTCGAGGGAGTGTACTCGAGATCTTCGGTGTAGAGTTTCCTATTGATTTGGTCCCGATTGCGATGGGGGATGTCTGTGTCATCGTAGGCATGGATTGGTTGAGTAGATTTGGAGCCGTTATCGATTCCGAGCGGCAGATGGTGACTATACGAGACCCAAGTGAGGGAGTTCTTACGGTGTACAGCGAGGGTACCCGTGCAGATTCAGCATTTTGTTCGGCCGCTAGAGCGAGACAGAGCCTACAGCAGGGCTGTAGTGGTTTTGTAGCATATGTGGTGGATACGAGAGTTGGTGCAGAGAGACCGAGTACGGTTGAGGATGTTCCGATAGTGCGGGAATTCCCGGATGTCTTTCCCGAGGAGTTACCGGGTGTGCCTCCTGAGAGGCAGGTTGAGTTTCGCATTGATTTGATTCCGGGGGCAGCTCCTATTGCCAAGGCGCCCTATCGCCTTGCACCTCCAGAGATGTAGGAGTTATCCTCGCAACTTCAGGAGCTGTTGGGGAAGGGGTTTATTCGGCCGAGTAGCTCGCCGTGGGGAGCACTGATCCTTTTTGTGAAGAAAAAGGATGGTTCGCACCGAATGTGCATAGATTATCGAGAGCTGAACAAGTTAACGGTCAAGAACCGTTATCCTTTGCCGAGGATTGATGATTTGTTCGATCAGCTGCAAGGAGCATCTTGGTTTTCCAAGATTGATCTGAGATCTGGATATCATCAGATGAGGGTGCGCGAGGAGGATATCCAGAAGACTGCGTTCGGGACTCGTTATGGGCATTACGAGTTCGTGGTGATGCCATTCGGGCTCACCAATGCGCCTGCAGTGTTCATGGATCTCATGAACAGGGTATGTAGACCGATGCTGGATCGATCAGTGATTGTGTTCATTGACGACATTTTGGTATATTCGAGATCCAGGGAGCAACATGAGGAGCATTTGCGAGAAATCCTCAGTGTGCTGAGATCGGAGAGGCTTTATGCCAAATTCTCCAAGTGCGATTTTTGGTTACGAGAGGTGGAATTCCTTGGTCACCTCGTTAACCGAAAGGGGATTTTGGTCGATCCGGCCAAGATCGAAGCGGTGTTGAGTTGGGAGGTGCCGAAATCTCCTTCCGAGATCAGGAGTTTTCTAGGGTTGGCCGGCTATTATCGGAGGTTCATCAGGGATTTCTCCAAGATTGTTGTTCCTCTCACCAGGTTGACCCGGAAGGGTGTGGTGTTCAGCTGAGGCCCAGAGCAGCAGGCCTCATTTGAGACTCTTCGCCAGAGATTGTGCGAAGCCCTGGTGTTGACTCTTCCAGAGGGAATGGAGGACTTCGTGGTGTATTGTGACGCCTCGATAACTGGGTTGTGGCGCGGTGTTGATGCAAAGGGGGCATGTGATCGCGTACGCATCGAGGCAGCTGAAGCCTCACGAGGCAAGGTATCCCACCCACGATCTAGAGTTAGGGTCTATGGTGTTCGCCCTCAAGATTTGGTGCAATTACCTATATGGGGTTCGGTGTATGATATACACGGAGCACAAGAGTTTGAAGTATTTGATGGATCAGCCAAACCTGAACATGCGTTAGAGAAGATGGTTGGATGTAGTAAAGGATTATGATTGTGAGATCCTATACCACCAGGGCAAGGCTAATGTGGTAGCCGACGCCCTGAGTCGTAGGGCAGAGAGCGCCCCGATTCGGGATATGTGTATGAGATTGATAATGATGACCCCGATGTTGGACACCATCAGAGGGGCTCAGGCTGAGGCAGTAAGACCGGAGAACCGTAAGAGAGAGCGAGTTATCGGGAAGGTGTCATAGTTCGTGACCGATAGCAGAGGGCTTATGACCTTCTAGGGTCGGATTTGGGTACCGTTTGTTGGAGGAACGCGTACCATCTTGATGGAGGAGGCGCATAGATCGAGATTCTCGATCCATCCCGAGGCCACTAAGATTATTATGGATCTTAAAAGGGAGTATTGGTGGCCCTGTATGAAGAGAGATGTAGCGTGGTTTGTTGAGAGGCGCCTAACCTGTCGTAGGGTTAAGGTCGAACATTAGAGACCGCATGGTAAATTGCAGCCACTGGAAGTCCCAGAATGGAAACGGGAGCAGATATCCATGGATTTTATCACCAAGTTGCCGAGAACGACAAGGGGTGTCGATGCGATTTGGGTGATAGTAGACCGTTTGACACAGAGCGCTCACTTTCTCGCCATTAGTGAGAGTTCTTCTGCGGAAAAGTTAGCAGAGGTATATGTGAAAGAGGTGGTATCGCGGCATGGGGTGCCGATCTCGATTGTATCAGATCGAGATGTGCGTTTCACTTCCAGATTATGGAAGAAATTCCATGAGGAGTTGGGTACGAGGCTTCATTTTAGTACCGCATACCACCTACAGACTGACGGTCAGAGCAAGCGGACGATTCAGACGCTTGAGGACATGCTCCGAGCATGCGTGTTGGATTTTGGCGGAAGTTGGGACACGTATTTTCCCTTAGCAGAGTTCTCCTACAATAACAACCATCATTCGAGCATTGGTATGCCACCTTTTGAGCTGTTGTATGGGAGGAGGTGTCAGACTCCCATTTGTTGGGGAGAGGTAGGGCAACGAGTGATGGGTAGCATAGAGATTGTGCTTCAGACGACAGAGCAGATACAGCGTGACAGGTAGAGATTGTTGACCACTCAGAGCTGCCAGAAGAGTTATGCGGATAGACGACGATCCGAGCTTGAGTTCCAGGTCGGTGATATGTTCTCCTGAAGGTATCTCCTTGGAAAAGAGTGATTCGATTCAGGAAGAGGGGCAAGCTAGGGCCCCGGTATATTGGGTCGTTTAGAGTGATCACGAGGGTGGGCAGGGTAGCGTATCGCTTGGAGCTACCTGCGGAGTTGGAGCGGATTCATAATACCTTCTACGTGTCTCAGTTGAGGAAGTGTATAGCCAACGAGTCGTCGGTAGTGCCGTTAGAGGACATTCAGGTGGATGCGAGCCTGAACTACGCGGAGAGACCAGTTGCAATTGTGGATCGGAAGATCAAGGTTCTGAGGAATAAGGAGGTGCTTATGGTACAGGTTCAGTGGCAACATCGGAAAGGATCCGAGTTGACCTGGGAGCCAGAGTGTGAGATGCGGGAGCAACATCCAGAGCTATTTCAGGGATGAGACTTCGAGGGAGAATTCAGATTCAAGTAGGGGAGAATTGTAACATCCGAAATTTCAGGTATTATATTTATTCATTTTATTTCGAGTTTTATGGAAGAACTCGGCGAGTTGGTGCGTAGACTCGCCGAGTAGAGACGCGATTTCTCACCCAGATTCATGACCGGACTCAACGAGTCGCATTGGTGGACTCGGCGAGTCCGCGCTGTTTAATGAAACCCTAATTTCTCGGGTTTGGGACCTATTTATAGGGCCTTATGGCCATCATTTGTGCTCACCATCCCCCAGAGCGAAACCCTAGTGAGATTGAGCGTTTGGAGTGAGAGAAGGAGCCATTGTCGACCTTGGAGGTGTTGTCTAGCAAGGAAAAGGAAGCTATAGCCAAGAGGGACCAAGAGGGTTAACTTCCTGAAGATCTGAGGTCCAGAACATCACGTTTGAGGTACTATTTTTCGAACCATTTTCTGTTGTGGTGATGTTCATGTTGATTTAGGGCTTATTGAGCCCTTTTGTGACTAGATCTAGTGCTCCCATGGTCCCTTAGCGAGTTAGGTTCTGGATCTGAACCCTTGGAGGTCTAGAGTGCTTCTTTGTCCAATCTTTATATGAGTCTTTGGAGGTTTTGGTTTGGGATCATTGTATTTGAGGTTAAAACACCATTTATGAGTCAATAGGTGTGATATGAGCGCCAAGACATAAACTTTACGTGATAAATAAGCTTGGAAAGACTGGATCTTTGAGTTAGAGGAACAGATCTGACCTCAGAAGGTCGTTTGGGGTTGTGCATGGAATGCACTCGCCGAGTCCATAGGTAGACTCGACGAGTTGGAGCGGGTTGTCCCGTGTTTTCGAACCAGGGGTTGAGTAACCGAGTTGGGTGAGTGACTCGGTGAGTCGGAAGGGATTCAGAGGAATCGGGTCCCCGTAGAGACTCGACGAGTCCACGCTAGACTCGGCGAGTTGGGTTAACCGTTGACCATTGACCAGAGTTGACCGGTGTTGACTTGATAGAATTAGTCAACCCTAGTTGGGAAAGTCTTAATTAGAGATGTATTTGTGTTATAGGAGGACTATAGCTCGAGAGATCGAGCACTAGTGATTTCAGGGATTTACGAGTTACCGAGATACGCGAGGTGAGTCTTCTCACTATACTTTACCTTGAGTAGGTAATTAGAGGTATGTGATACAGTGTTGTATGCTATATATGTGTTATGTGTTGCACTGCATTATTCTATGTGATTTATGTTTTGCATGCTATAGAGTTAGAACCGGAAGGTTCACAGAGATAGAGCCTGAGGGTTCATGGAGTTGGGTGCACGGACCAAAAGAGTTATAGCCTCGAGTGGCTAATATGTGTTATATATATGGTATTTTGGGAAACTCACTAAGCTTTGTGCTTATAGTGTTTGGTGTTAATTGTTTCAGGTAGTAATGAGGATCGCGGGAAGGCGCCGGCCTGATCAATACACACACCGGATTTTTATGCTATGAGATCTTGGGATTGTTATATGCTATGAGCTTGAATTTCAAACAATGATGTTTTTATAAATAATATATGAATTATGTTTTTATAAATTGCGAAAAATGGTTTTGAAATTTACGGTCTTACACGCTGAGGTTGTAAAAGCTTCGGTTCCCAAAGTAAGGTAAGGGTTGTTCCTGCTCGTCGCTCCAGCGGTTCAGGTTGGTTTCCCATAAGGGTGTCGGTCCTGGAAATGCTGGACGAGGGTTGTTGTTAGGGCTTGACCTATTGGTGGTAGGTTGTTGACTTCTGGCTCTGAGTCAGAACCATCAGAAAAGCCTTCAGCTTCATGATCATCCAAAGGGGTTGTGTGATCATCTTCTAGCCATCCTGCATTGACGTGGTTGGAATTGTACGGGTCTCCGGGAAGGTGGAATCTAGCCATTAAATCTACGCGAGAAGGGAGGTATAAGAATCTAACACATAAGTAACTCATAGTAATGTAAAATACCCCTATAGTATTTTAAGTTTATGTTCTGTTGTTCTCATTGTGGTATTGTAGGTAAGTTTTTAGACTTGTTGCAACCTCACAACCACACTTAGGCACATGCTAGTCAACCCCCAGATAATATAGTTGATCAGGCTATATCTTCCCAGTTTTGACCATATGTCTCTAAGTCTAACTGTGTTGCCCAACAATCGTAATACTTTGTACAGTCTTAGTGACTTTGATTTTAGAATGAATGCATGCATGTATACTTAATGAAATATTTTAAATATTTAAAGTATAAACTCTTGGTCAGATAATTTTAATCCCAACGTATTTATAGTTAGTATATCTTTTATGGGTTGATATACTCATTTCACTATAAACAATGCTGTGATAACAATCTGTCACACCCCAAAACCATGAATGACGGAAACATTCTGGGGCGGAGGACTTCATGTATAGTATCACAAACAATGAATAATAGTAAACAAGCAACAACATCATCCATTGCAGTAATAGTATAATTTCATACATGTGTGTTCTGACAAAGTTATAGACACCAAAATATACATATATCAAAATAAAAGATGAGTCTTGAACGAGCTCCATCTTCTCAAAAGCCTGGCACCTGTACCTGTCTAGTGGTGACCTGAGAATACAAGTTATTTTGAAAGCGAGCATCAACTTAATGCTGGTGAGATCATAAGTATATTAATGTCTATCTTTGCATGAAAATGTTTGTAAAATGTTTCTGTAAGATGTGTTTTACAATATTTTGTATAATGTCTGAACTCTCTTAGAAAACCCTATGTTTCCTACTAACTGTAGCCTTCTACCAAGACATCTTGTGTCTGTGTGTATGTCTCTTGATAGAGTGTGTGTTTTCCCGATTCTGCCTATCATTAACCAAAAATATAGTTTCTACATTACCGTGCATCGTGTGAATATTCACGAAGTGAATGCAAATGGGAAAATATTATCGTACCATAGTATTTGTAATAAGTGACTACCGTGGTACTAACTACCTTAAAACCAAAGGTGTTCCAAGGAACATGTGATCGACCTGTATCCTGCTACCGACTCTAGTAAAATGACGATGTAAGACGCCCTAAGAAATGACATTTGGCACCCATAGACTTGCAAGTCCCACTGTAGCGAGAAACAAGGTGTAGGATAGTCAATCCAGTATAGATCTATACGCAAACTCATATGCTCCCCAATTAAGGAGATTCGGGATACAAGAGCGGTCATGGCAGGAAGTGCCATGACCCGCTCAATGGTTCACATAACTGCATGAATGTATATGTAATGAATGTGCTAACTGAAAGTGTAATCATTCTCTGTCTAGCCTGTATGTACTGAAAGGTTCTGCGTGTGCTAGTTGTAATGTATGTTCTCTCTATCTAGCATGTATAGTAATGTATTGTGCATACTAGCTGGAATGTACTGCCTGTATTACTCGTACTGACTCATGAATGAACTGAATCATTGTATGTTTCATTTTTCTAATAATAGTAATAGTATCCTCCTATGCTACCCCTATGGAAACTTACTAGTGATGTAACTGATACGTATGAACATGGAAGTATACCCTTGCTACCCAAGGGTACCGAATGAACTGGAAGGACCTGTATGACTATATATGTACACATGATATATAAATAATATTTAAACGGCCTTCGGACGGATACCCGATATCCCACCAGACTACATCTCAAGCGCGAAAAGGAAATAGGGTGGATAGCCTTCCTAAGTCCTTTAAACATTTCTTATATAACTATACATACATAGACATGCAATTGATAATAAGTAAAACAGTAGTTTAAGCAAATGTATTTAATAAGTATAAGAACTTGTAAAACAGTTTGAAGCAAAACAGTTTAATAAACAATTTGAACAATAAGGAAATCACTGGTTTTGTAGTTATTAATCACATGTGATTGATGTAATAACTATAACTATTAGACTTGTATTCCCCCCCATATAAGCATTTAAAAACATTTAAACCATTGATTAAGGGGTATGAACTCACTTATGGTGAGTGGATTGGATTAGAGTGTCGGGTATGGTGCTAGGTGACAAATGGAGACTTGTTCACACGCACGAGCCTAGTTATCATATAATGAACATATATATAACTAATTACCCAATTTATAACTAATAAATTAAGTTGGGACACTCTAGAACATGAAAACACTTTGTTTCAAGTGTTAAAGATCACAAGGATTGCATCCAAGTGTTGGTAGGGCAAAGCTAGGGTGTTTGGAGTTCAAGGGTAAACTCTATTGGAGTTTACGGTTTTGATGGTCATAACCCAAGGAGTTTACGGCAATAAACTCTAGTGTTTACGGTCGTAAAATCTACTCCTATTGACCATGTGTTGTTTTGTGGTTTAACAAGCCTTTTGAAGCATTTCTACTAGTGATTTGGCCTTTGGAAGGGACTAGGGCAACAAAAACACTCCTTAGAGGAGTTTACGGCCTCATGGTCATTTCCCTTTGGGTTTACTACCGTAAACCCTTATGGAAAAGGGTATTGCCATGTTTTCAAGTCTTTAACACAACTAGGTAAATGTCTAAGTTAGTTTTTAGGCCTAAGGAAGGAAAATGACCCATTTAAACACACTTTTGGGTGTTTACGGTTTTGGGAGATCCCCAAACCGTAAACACCTATAAATGTGGGTCTTTGGTGTTTTTCAAGGCTCAAAAACAATAAGGGAAGGTTTAAACTTGTCAAGGATGGCTTTAAACATCAAACTAGGACTTAGATTAGGGACTTAGGCACCATTTGTGCCTTTCTTGGTGTTTACGGCCCAAGAACTTTCTTGGACCGTGAACACCTTTAACCTTGTGTTCTTGGCACATTTTCTTGATGTTTAAATGTTATACTAGCTTAATAACACTCAAGGATGGAAGTACTTACGATTAGGAGGCTTGATTTGAGCTAAAAGTCCAAGAACACTTAGTGTGTGTTCTTGGTGTTTTGGAAATCTAGACAAAATACATAAATGAATGGATGAATAGATGTACAAACACTAGATTAAGTGTTTTACTAACTTGAAATGGTTAGAACACTTACAACTTTGAAGATTTGGAATCAAATTTAGGTAAAATACTTGAAAGCCTTTTTGGAGTTTACTCTTTTGGGTATTTGGGGAGTAAACACATAATGGTTAGTCTTGGGGAGTAAACTCATAGATAGGTATGAGTTTACGGTTTTTGGGATGATTTTTCAACCCAAACATAATAGTTTGGCCGGGAATTTCTAAGAGGTGAGGTGTTTGCGGTTTCTAAAAATCAAAACCCGAGACGGCACTTTTATTCACCCGGTCGTTTAAAAATAATATTAAAATAATCAAACGAACTTTGTATTTCTTAAAAATAAGAAATAATGACATTAACTTATGATACGAAGGGGTTGACTTTTAGGGTTTGACCGAATGGAAATTTCGGGTTGTCACATCATCTGCTCTTGGCTCTTCAATACTTAACTCTCTAGGCAAGAACCAAGTTTCGGGGTCCTTGGTGGTAAAGGTTGATATGCTGGAGTGAGGTAAGATGTAGACGGATTCAATGGCATGATAAAGCCAAGAATAATGGCCATTGCAGGCAGGTAGCAATAATTCCATCCGGGTGAGAGCGACGCAGTCGAGGTGGTAGATGGGTGGGTCATCTATTAGCACATAGTCGGACTTGGAAAATTTAAGGCATGTATCTAGGGATGCAAGTGGGTCAGGCAATCCCCGCTACCCGTGGGTACCCGACCCTAATGGGCGGGGATTACCCATTTTAACTGGTAATGGGGCGGGGATGGATCTTAAAATTATACCTGAAGCGGGGATGGGGCAGGTATGGATATACTACTATCCGCTCCGTTTAAAACCCGATATATATATATATATATATATATATATATATATATATATATATATATATATATATATATATATATATATATATATATATATATATATATATTCTCAGTATTGAAAACTGGAACAAGCTTAAAGAATTAAAATCGTTTGATGAAATTAATTATTGCGCATTAATCATTTTTTATTATAATTTCGAAACAAATTATCAATTGATAGATTTTTTCAATTTCCCATGTAATAAGAACCTTAAATAGAAGAAATTCAAACTCATCAATTTCCACTATATGCGATCAAAAGATCAAACCATTTGCAACTAATTTTGTATTATATATAAAAAAGATGTTAAAAGAA
Organism: Lactuca sativa; assembly: GCF_002870075.4. Lineage (NCBI taxonomy): Eukaryota > Viridiplantae > Streptophyta > Magnoliopsida > Asterales > Asteraceae > Lactuca > Lactuca sativa. Next base: position 96,715,695 of record NC_056630.2, on the reverse strand, counting down.
TGGTAATAATTAACATATCTTTAGGAACGTAAACATTGTACTTGTGGAAATAAACATAATATACTTCATGGGTATCCATCGGGTTCGCCGTACCCGACGTATATTTTTTTTACCCGAACCCGTTGGGGATTAGTCGGGGCGGAGGCGGGGACGGATGTGGGGTTCAGAGTTCGGGGACTGGGATGGGTATTGCAGTATCCGCAAATATTCGTCCCTGTTTGCATCTCTACCCATAACCAAACCAATTAGGGTAATGAGACATGCAATGCAAATGTCTCCAGTGGACTTCATGCATATGCTGTCACATTTATCCAAGAAAAAAGTGGTGAATCCGAGGCTAGACCAATGGTGTCGGGATATGCAATAGAGGAAATGTAGCTCGACTGTGTTTATTTGTCATGACAACCCGAATTTTCTATCTTGTAAAGTCAATCAATTAAATCAAAAGTCAGACTCGTTTCTACTATCTTTTAGCATTGTTAAGGGTCTGTTTGAGTGTTCTAAAGCCTAGTACATTCAATGTTTGTTTGTTAGGATGTGTTAACTTAAGTTCGTTATGTTGAAATCAAGCCAAAAACTCCATCACAAGGAGTTCACGACCGTAAACTAAGGTTTACCGCCATAAACCCATGGTCAGCCGTGAACCCCTCCCTTAAGTATCAAATTCCTTCATTACTTCCTCATTCCTCACATCTTCAAGGCTCAAACTCGAAATTCTCTCTCAACTATCATCAAGAACACTTCCATTGTTCTTCAAAGTTGTAAGTATTTCCTTCATTTTGAGTTAATATCTTTCACATTCAAGCGAAACCCTTTGATTTCATCCTTAAATTCAACTCTTTGACATAGATCTTCAAATCTTCATCCATTTCACCAAGAACACCAAGAACACACACTTGTTCTTGGTGGCCGTGATCCCCCCAAAGGCTCCCAAATCGTGAGTATATCTTCTATAATCATGTATCCATTAGAAACACTTACTTTCCAACCTGAAATCAAACATATTGTTTGTGATCTTCAACAGTTTACGGCCGTGAACACTTGAAGTGTTTTTTTACCATAAACCCTTCAAAAGATCATGGTTGCCGTGAACACTTCAAGTGTTCTTGACCGTAAACACACCCATGGTCATAAACACTGATAAGTGTGGCCGTAAACCCCCTTTTTCCAATGATACACACCATTATGAGTGATTCCTAGTTCTTAAGGGTGTTTTGCATACATGATTAGTTGTTATGTACACTAATTGTACACATATATGTGTTATTATATGTTTAATAGAATCTGTTTGTGCTCGAGATTTCACTGGGCATACTTAGCATCTTATATCAATCCTTCCTTCGAACCACTCACTACATGTGGGTTCATACCCCCTATAATCAACATTTTACATGTCTTAAATGCTTTTTTTTGGGGGAGGGGGGGGGGATACAAGTTGACACACCATAAAATTATGTTTAGTTTTACATTTGAATTCTTACAAACATAAGAACCTTATTGTTTTCAAACACTGCTAAACTTCATTTTCAAAACCCTCTTTTAAATTACTTATAAAACCCTTTTACTTTCAAAATTATATTCATATAGATATTTAAGTATAAATATGCTTTAATGGACTTAGGACTAATGTTAACAACCTTGACTCGTGTTCCTTGTTTGGTTGTGGGCTTAGGGTAGGATTCACTAGTCCAACTGTCGATTAACTTATACTTATACATCCTAAGTACTTATATGAATATTAAACACCATTTTCAAGGATATTTTTAACTTAATCATTTATGATTAACAAGTGAGTCTTTCAACATGTCAGTTATACAACAAATATGCTAGTAAACTATAATAGGTATAGTTTAGAGAATTACTATTTACTATTCTCGCACAATGAAACTTACATGTGTCAGTCCATAACATGAGGCAGATCATTCATACTATAACAAGAACAAAAAGGAACATATACATTTACAAACAGGAACATATACAATTACAAAAGGAACATATACGCTATAACTAGAACAAGATAACAATAATGTGAGACACTATTTCATGGCATAGCAATACACTTGCTGTGTCATGTTTTGTAACCAGAGTCTCCTGGAGGGAGAGCATGAGTTTGTGTATAGATCTATACGGGATTGACCATCCCACACCTCGCTGCTAGCTATAGCGGGATCTGCAGGTCCACGGGTGAATAAATGTCATACCTTTTCGACGTCCGAAAAACGTCGTGTATTTACACTAGGTCGATCAACCATGGTTGCAACTTTATCGCATTTTCATCTAAATTAACCAACCCGGTTATATGGTGGTAAACTAATATTTGAGTATCATTCATTAGTATAAACATTTTACTTATATTACTATAAGAGAACAAACAAACGGTAAAGTCTTGGTAGGAGACTACATTTTTCATTACAAGCAGAAAATATAGGATTTTCCGGGAAAAGAAACAAACCTTTTTATGATACAACCATAACCAATTTTCTAAAGTAAATACAACATAATGACACTAAACTGCTTATGAACTCACCAACTTAAATGCTGATCTTCAGTTTCAAAATAACTTGTATCCTTAGGTCACCAGTAGACAGGTACAGATAGCCAGGTTTTGCGAAAACGGAGCTTATTCAAGACTCGTCTTATTCTTTTGCTAATGCATTCATTTTTGGTGTCATTTAAACTTTACAAAGAACACATGCATTTACTATTATTATTAATGCAATGGATGTTGTTTGCTTGATTTATTATTGTGCACTGTTATGATACTGTACATGACGTCCTCCACCGCAGAACAATTCTGCCGTTCCGGTTTTAGGGTGTGAAATTTGTCCCGACTCGTGATGACCAAAAATGGAAGTTGAAAGAATCCGGTGGGCGATTCTCCAACACGGATTGATAATGTAAGGGTCTTTTGTCGACTTGGATTGAAGTTTGGAAGACTGGTGATCTGAGTCCAGAACCCTTCTTTGGGCAAGCTCTTAAATTGAGTCCATTGATAACTATAGATGTCGGTGTTTTGGCTATCGTATGTGCCCATGATAGTGTTGAGGGTGTCGTATGTGAGTCGGTGTTGCCGACCCTGAAGTCTAAATGTGAGCACCTCCGCCGTGTCATCCTTTGCATAAGTGGAAAGGAACTTGAGTTTAAGTTGCTTGTATGTGCGCGGAAATAGCTAGGTAATCACGCCAACCCACACTGAGCAACATCTATTGGAACCAATTATCAAGGCCAAGGTTGATCATCGACTCTCGGTGGTAACATTTGGTGGCTCGGACTGCATGTTTTTGTAGGTTTGACTTGAATTGCTTGCTTTGTGCACTAGTGAGGACAAGGTTATCATCACGATCATCATGCTCAGTTGAGACTTTTTTGGATGATCTCAACGATTGAGCTTCGTGGGAAGAACCATGAGACACGTGAATGGTTTTGCTCTTTTCCATTGTACCTGTTAATAGAACCCTAGCAAAGACAAAAATTTGACCAAGATTATCCCTGACACTCGCCTCACACAAATCCAATCAATACTAATAGATGAAAATATAAACCGGTCAAACACACTAAACTTGCAGTTTGGTACAATTAAAAGCAATGTAATCCAATCAATTCAAAGCATGTCAATTCTAAGCACCCTAATGCATAGCATAAGTCTGTCAAAATTAGAAATTCAATGCAAGAAAACCAAAAGTAATATACCAAATTCGGGTGTCGAAACCCGAATGGGAAAAATGCTAAATCCGCACCCCAAGCATGAATTTGACCCGCAAGGTTGAGTCTTTTAAATTTCCGATGAGAAACAAAAAATTTGAAAAATTTTCGTCAAAATGAGGGGCGGCGACAGACGATGGCCGGTGGCGGAGCTAGCTTTTCTGGCGAGCGAATTTGGCCAAATGGACTGTAGATCGGGATGCCCGGAAGTATTTGGGGAAGAATTCCCCATGAAAAATAAAGAATTGATGGAAGGTGGTGGTGGAGTGAAGCTTTTTTGGTTCTCCAGCGAAAGAGAAGAAAATGATGGAGGGACTGCAATTTACCGGTTGAAAAAGGGTGTGGGGTGGTAGGAATTGGTTGGTGGGTTGTAGGCATGGTAGCAGCAGATGAGGAGGGCTGTGGTGGTTGTTGGTTGAAGTCCGGCGACGAAGGGTGGAGGAAAATGGATGTTGTCGGCTGGAGAGGAAGGAAGGAGGTGTGTGGCGGTCGACGGTTGGTGACCGACGGTAATGATGAGGGTGGACAGTGAAACCGTTAGCGTCGACTGGTGGTGGTGGTTAGTTGAAGATCGGAAACATCAAGTTTAGGGTGGGTGTGTTGTGTTCTTCGGGAGAGATAAGGGGGGGGGGTAAGGGATGAAGTCGATGGGTTGAAGGGGTTATAAGGGTGGGTCGGTTATGAGTCAAGTACGAGCATGTTTTGAAGTTGGATCGGGTCTAGTTCGGAGTGATAACGTTGGAGGGTCAGAAATAGGTTAGGTGTGGGTGGGCTTGAAGTTAAGTTAATGAGGTATATGGCTAATTTGTTGGTTACACAAAGGAAGATGGCAGTTTGTTCTTGGCCACGCAAGGATCTGCGAGGGTAGGAGTCATGCCGTGCAAGTCGTTGCGAGAGTGGGTATCAGGCCGTGCAAAACCTGTGAGGGTGGGGGAGCAGCCACGCGTGCACATTAGAATACATCTCGTGTTGAGTAATTTTGAGCTCGGGTTTGTGTGACCGGGGTTGGGTCACACAACTTTTGCGTGGGTAAGCAATCAAGCCGTGCAAATTGTAGATTTTTGACACTTTTTGCAATTTTCGCTCCACAAGCTCTGGGTCCCTTCCAAAGTTTACCAAGATCATTGCTAAACCTCAAGACGCTTTTTTTTTTGACAAACTTCAAGCCTAGAAACATCAAAACTTCAACCAAAGATTATTTATTCACAATACATTTATTTAACATCTTTACCAAGACATAGCCCGACATCCGTCAACCTTCATAAATTGGAGTTTCCAATGTTACGTTTTTTAATTCTCCTATGTCAAAGCCTTCATAAAATGGTTTCAAATGGTGCCCATTCACTTTGAAGATTTGTTTCGTTTCCAAACTCTTGATTTCAACCACACCAAGATCAAACACTTTTATAACAATGAAAAGTTTGTGCCATCGAGATCGCAATTTTACCAGGAATATCTTTAAGCATGAATGATAAATAAGAGTTCTGGACCCGGAACTAAGTGATTTTGGGTTATGTGCTTGTCATGAAATGAATTCTTCTCTTTGCACCTTTTGAACATTTTGTTTATCTTCTTCTTAACCACTTCCATTATTGGAGGATTCAATCTTCTTTAAACTTCCCTCTTAGGCTTACAGTTATCCTCCATATGGCTCTTATGAGTGCATATATTAGCATTTATCCGCTTGATGTTTGCTATTGTCCACCACATGGCCTCTTTGTGATCTTTCAAAACTTCAACCAATTCGTCTTCTTCAAAATCTTTCAATTGGGAGGAGATGATCACCAAAAGAGTTTCATCATTACCTAGATAAGCATACTTTTAGTGGCTACGTAAGACTTTTAACTCTAGTGTGGGTGGGTGGATTATGAAATGGGGCATCTTGTTTGGAGAATAACATAAGGCAACTTGAGAGACATCGTGAACACTTCCATTATTGGAGGATTAAATCTTCTTTGAGCTTCCCTCCCAGGCTTATAATTATCCTCCATGAGAATCTTGTGAGTGCATATATTAGCTCTTATCCCTTTGATGTCCGCTATTGTCCACCACATGGCCTCTTTGTGATCTTTCAAAACTTCAACCAATTCGTCTTCTTCAAAATCGTTTCAATTGGGAGGAGATGATCACCGAAAGAGTTTCATCATTACCTAGATAAGGATACTTCAAGTGGCTAGTAAGAATTTCAATTCTATTGTGGATGGGTGGATTATGGAATGGGGTATCTTGTTTGGAGAATGAGATAAGGCAACTTGATAGACATCTTTCCTTATTGACTTGCTTACTTCCAAAGTCTTCACAATCTTTTCAACTTCGGAGTCCAATGTAAACATTTCCAGTGTTTTCTTTAAACTTTCAAAATCAAGGTTCATGTTGAGTATCATCTCCAAAACATCCCCATGAGACAAAATAAACACTTTTTGGGTTATTAGCTCAATTACATCAACCCGATACAATGGAGAAATATTGATAGGGTACCACATTTCTTCAAAGATGTTGAAGTGAATGGTTTCTCCATCAAACTCCATAGTTATCTTTCCTTTATGGAAATCAATGATTATGTGAGTAGTATTCATGAAAGGTCTTCCAAAGAGGATCATAGGTGATTTGCAAAGAGTCTTCTCTTCAAGATCAATGACATAAAAATCCGCGAGAAAAACAAGTTGAGTCCGCTAATTGAATGATTACTCTTGTTTCTTCCAAAGGTCCAACAATAATAGATTGCAAAATAGAATATGGCATCATATTTTTCGAGGATCCAAGATCTAACATGGCACTTTCGACATGCAAATCACCAATGGTACAGGGGATAGAAAATATTCCTGTATGCTTGCATTTGAGATGTAGATTCTTTTGGATAACCACAGACACGTTTGCATTGACTTGAATCCTTTCATTTGCCTTGAATTTCCTCTTCTTGGTGCACAAATCCTTGAGAAATTTTGCATAACTTGGAATTTGATTAATAGCATTCAATAGTGGAATGTTGATTTGGACCTTGCAGAAAGTTTCAAAGAATTCATTTTCTTCCTCTTTCTTCTTCAAAATGGCTAACCAGGAAGGAAAAGGTAGTGGTATGACCAATGGCTTGATGGTATTGTTGGAAGATTCGGGTGGATCAATGTTTGTCACAACCGGTTCCTTTAGAGGAACTACAACCTTTGTAGGATCAACAACATCAACCTTATATTCTTCTTCTCTTGAAACTCTTTCGGGGTTGCTTTCTCCAAGGGTTTTCCCACTTTTTAAGGTTATTACACTCACATTCGGATTCTTTTCGGTTTGATATGGAAGTTTACCCTTTGTTTCTATCTTGTTGAGAGCAGTGGCCAAGTCTCCAATTTGTGCTTGAATGTTGGATAATGTGTTCTTGGTCACTTATTGAAATTGGGTTTGGCTTTGAGCAAGAGAAGTAACAAGTTCTTGAAGACTCATTTGATGGTTACCACTTGATTGGCCTTGTGGTTGAGGTTGTTGGTAATTTGGAGGGGTATCAGATGTTTGTGAAGGGTTTTAGTATACTACAACATCCTATGGTGCACATACAACCCTAAATGCGTTGGATCTATGTTTTATCTAATTATACATTCAATATTGTATCCAAATCATTAAGCCTACAACTAGCATGCAATTGACATAAACAACATAAAATACTAGTTAGGAGTTTACCTCTTTATGTAGCTTGTAGAACTTGTTGTATTTGGCCTTTAAGAACATAGTGCCCCAAGTGTGACACCTCAAATGGTTCACAACACACCATAGACAAAGGATGACTTTTGATAGATTTTATGCACACTAAAATTGGTTATGGTCTTCCAAAGATCACTAGGTGTCGATTTTAGTAGCCTAGAGTCTTTTTATATAGTGTGGCTAGAATTAGGGTTACATACATATAAACCCTAATGTGAATGACTTTTCATCATACTGAGGATCCATGGGTTAAAACCTCCATGGACTATCAATGGACTACCATATTGGTTTAGCCCACCCTAAATAACCATAAGCCCACACCATAATAATGATTGATTTACCAAATCAATCCCCTTACATTTAATTAGTCTCTTTTGATCACTAAATTAATTCCAAATTAATTCTTGATCAATACTAATTAAATAATATGATTTCATATTAATATATTAGAACTTATAATATATTAATAAATCATAAATAACCTCTTCTCAAAAGTCCATCCTATCAAATTGTCGTGGTGGTATGCAACCCAAATGGACCATGCTACTCTCGGGTCAAGTACATACCAATTATAGTTATGATCTTAGACACCTAATCCAACAGTCTCCCATTTGGATAAGTCTAATAACTATTATTGCAAGTACGACTCCAAAATCCCGACTAGTTATCGTAGCTCTTAAAAGCATCTGTCGAACTCTGACCTAGTCAATGATGCGTCCATTAGATAAGTGATCATATATTCCGCCATTCTAGATATCATATGGACATCAGACATGGATTATAATCGTTCTCTCTGTCCATTTGTTGTTTCCAGATTTCCGATTTATGACGACCAACTAATTGAACAAATCAAATCACTCCAGGCTTGGCCAAGGACTTAGGGGTGTCATCACTAAATCATCGAGAGGCCCACAAATATCGCTTTTAACCACAATGGGTAAAAGTAACGGATAAACTTTGACTTAAATTCTTGCTTGTACTCACTCATCAAATTACACACAACAAAATGTTTTATAACACCAAGTTACTAGTGCATTTACATATGTCAATGTGTAACCGACTTGCAACTACAACTCACATGTCTCCATTTCAAGAAGATAAGATATTTTCGTGTCACAATCACTCGTGATAAAATCCATGAAGTGATTCAGATGAGCATGGGTTGAATCTAATACTCGAATCTTATTCCAGTACTCATGAACACTGCAACAAACTTGTGCTATGTCTAAAACACCTAGACAAATTACTGACCCATTCATGACTGTCTTGCCTCAATACCTACTTCCAAAGTATGATCGACTTTGGATGGTTTGAATAACCTAGTTATTCAGGAAGTTAAAACATGAAAAGTGAAAAAGAAGAATAATACTAATCCTATATGGCCCTAAAACTTTTGAGTGCCATATTGATTACTAATTATTCATTGTATAATTTTTCATATAATCAACTTAATACTTGAATTAAAACAATAGTTGTCCCATGCTCCAAGCACGCACACTATGTTTATCTATGATCCTTACTTTGTGAAATAGATCAATTGACAACATTTCAATGATGCTCATTTCACAATTCCAAATCCTTACGGTAAATGTAAGCATATCAAATTCTTGCTATTTACTATAATCTGTTAGATTCTAAACTTATATGCAATGATCCTCTTGTAATGACTATGCAAAAAAGTCATAGATACTTGGCAACAGACATTACAAAGTATTCCAATGGAGAGCAATTCCATGGAAATGAAGTCTCAAATTCAAGGTACATTCCTTTGAACATCATTCTTGCATTAAGTTTCCTAATCTTACACATATGTAAAGAATAACTTCCACTTATGGAAACATTTCCATGTTCACATTTTGAGTATCAATTCTGAACAAGAGTTACCTCTTCTCAGAGTGTGTCAATATGGTCCATCCATTTTTATACTTCCAACTACAAGCGACCAATCCTTGGTGAACCTTAAATTGTCCTTAACAGTTGTTAACCACGTTAGTCATATCCGGTTCTAGTCCTTTTTCCCTCTTAATGCCCTAGGCATTTTGAAAAATTAGAAAATGAGAATTTCATAGCATATGAAATCGATTCTATACCCGAAGAATATGGGACACGATTCATAAAGACATGATATTTGACCAGTCTCTTGCTACAATATTTCTATTTTCCATGTTCTCAAATTTTTATTATGAAGAGGGATACCGTAATCATAATCAAATTTTGAGAATCCAATTAACATTTCCATATATAGAATTTCCTTATGTTGAACCATTCCAACATAACATTCATATATATTTGACTAAATTTGATTAAAAACTCAATCTAAGCTTTTAGATTTTGAAATGAAGTATAATTTCCTCTCCCTTAATTATAGCAAATCAACTTTTCAAACCCTACAACTTTGTGATTTGAAACCTTTTGTTTTTCTATAATTAACATTGCTAACTTGCAACACTTACCAAAATAATTGTGCTCCCACTAGCATAATAATTATTATCTTACTAGCATAACATTTATGCTCCCACTAGCTTTGACATGTACCCAAAAATCAGTTGGACTTCTAGAAATCAATACTTATTGACTTCCTTACCAAAGTTCAAATTTTTGATATGAAATGCTTCGATAAGACTTTATCTACGCTTCTCAAAATCATACACCTTTCCTTAGATAGCTCAAATGTGTGTCTAAAAAAATTTAGAATTTACAACAACAAGTCTCAAATGTTTAGACCTTTTGCCATTTCTCACACTTCGAACTATGAAGAGGGATGTCGTAATCATAATCGAATTTGAGAATGCAAGTATCAAATTTGCTAACTATTAAAATCTACTTAGTGAAAGCGTTTCCTCACAATCATTTTCATGAATTGGATAGAAACCTTATGACACTTAGGTTTTATGGTGTATGTGTTCCTATCCATGTGAATTTGTCAAACCATAATCATACGAAAAGGTTAGTGACAAATCCAAACTCATATCGACTGAACTTATTCAATCTTAATTTCTTTCCACTTGGTAGCACAAGGGATTACCATGTCTTCCAAGTTGTTAAGCAGCTCACCCATATTGATCAATGAAACTTTCATTGATCCAGGTGCTTTACTTTATGCAAACAACTGAGAACTCGTAGAACTCACATGCATAGTCAACTTTTAACTGGAATGAGAACAGAAATAAGGATATGTCAACACGATAGGTTACAACCTTAAGGTCGTATGCTAGTGATTAACAATAGGTTTATTCTTGATTAGTTCTTAAAACTTGTCAAGATCTTTAAGATTCCCACTGACCTCTTGACATATAAGATTCTCTTGTCATGAACCATTCATTGAAAAACAAATATTCTAGAGTTAGTGCGGATTCTTATCAAGACAAACACTTTACGCCATTGGTCTTAGTTGGTCTTTGTTTTATCCAAAATATTCCAACCTACCCATTTCAAATGTGCAAGAGTAGAAAACATTTTACTCTACATTTGACAAGTGTTATAAACCTTTCTTAAGATTTTGTCACTCAAGTTACAATCTTGGAGTATGACTCTAAGGCTTGTTCTTGGAACGAAGTATGACTCATCTTCTTGATTTAGCCATTTCAACAATTCATGATTCCTCTTCTTAGCCATACGAATTCACTAAGATATCTTTAGAGGATCAATTGTGATATGGTTTTCCATAATCATTAAGATGATCATAAAACACGATAATAAAGTACTCTCCCATATTTTCAGGTTGGAGAAACTTTTATCTTCCTGTCCAATTTGATTCTTCACATTCGTTCTGCCATACATTGAAACTTTTCCAATGTTTTAGAATTATACATAAACTTGTAAATATAACCATATTTACTTACTTTTAGTAAATCATGACGAATAGTTTTATCGGTCTTTGTGGTGGACCTCGACCAGCGCACAACCAAGTGTACCTAATCTCCTAGTCCTTCACTTGAATCACATATTCATGTGCACAAGTAATTAATATTAATTTTCCAAGGAGAAAGGTTATCATTCATCACACAATACAAGTTGTATGATTCCATGTTTCTATCCAACTGAAAATTGGGTGATGGTAATCTTTCCTTATTTGGTAAATTATGACACTACCACAAACGAAAGAATTAAATCCATATTGAACATTTCTAGAATATACATAAACATCAATTTTCACAAATGTCATCGTAAGTAGATATAAAATAAAACAAAATCAAAATTTTATTTATTTATAAAACGCAGAAAATTTTCCTTACGATGCAACTACAAGTGAAAACTATGTTTTTAAATATTTTTAAGCAATCTATCTTAACTCTCAAGCAGCAGATCAAGAATCTGATCATTGAACCATGCGATCGAAATCCATTTCTTTGTGATCAGACTCAGCTTACTCTTCTTTTAAGCTTCCTTTGATTCTACAAAACATCAAAATGAAATTGCATTACATCATGTATTAAGAATCTCCAAATAGGAACTTAATAGAGTTAGATAGTGGACTTACTTGAGATAGAGTCAAAAAATTTTACTTTACCATCCTTACGATCCTTCAGGTAAATATGGTAGCTTTGCAACCAGCGCCCCTTCTCTTGGCAATGGACTCTTTGGGAATGGTACACATGACTATCTCAGACTTAGACTTTCTCTTTACCATTTGGTCAAATGACTTGACTATGGCTGATCCATTTCCATTGGGAAGAGAAAGATTTTCTGGACTTCCAATGTTCTAATTGTCAATGTCCATGGAAGTATGGGGAGTAGATCTTCCAATCAAAATTTCTTTACCAATACGCTAAATCATTGCTGATTCAGTAGCAACAAGCAAATATGTTAGATCAATAAGGTTCATGTCGTGATATCCCATATAGTAGTCCTTAAAGCACCTGCTATATGACTTAGAAAGTGATTGAAGAACCGAGTCAACAACCAACTTCCTCGAGACTTCGACACCCAACTCTCCCAGCTTGTCAATATGTAACTTCATCCCCAAGATGTAAGCACATACATACTTTTCTTCCTGCCAATATGTGACATCCCCAAAATCTTGGCCAGAAAAGACCGATTTCATTTATGCTTTTTAAAACATTTTCAGAGTAAATCCGTTTGATTTTAAAAGAGATGCGGAATTTGTTCCCAAAAACAAAACATGATAAAATAGATATTTATCAAAACATTTCATATAGAAATATGATTTCATTTCGTAATCAAAAGTCGGGATGTCATGTTCCGATATAGATCATAAAGCATAAACGATAACATCACAAGTCGTTCAACAAATATATACATATACAGACTTGTAAACAAAACAACTTGATGATTCGCCCATCTTAAGCTCTTGCGCCACTTCCTGTAATACAAATCAACTGAGTGGGTCAGGCTTGGGAGCCTGGTGAGCATATAGGGTTTTCAAACCCACAATAATTATATTTAATTACAACAATCAACAATAAACCCGATTACCCATTCCCGTTATCCTCACCTTACGTTCCTAAAAATAACGTCTATTATAAGGAACTTATTTCAGGATTTTCATCGGGACGGACATTACTGCAGAGGGGCTTCCTCAACAATAAGTGTCCTAAAGGCAACCATGTGGGGGATAGAGTACACCGGTAAACACGTCGTTCACAACACCTACAGGTAATGAGCCTGCTAGTGTTCCACAGGACAGTCTAGAATAGTCCGTGGTCGTCATCCATACTCTGCTGAATGACTAGAATAACACCAATAACACCGAGGCCTCTCATCTGTTTATTTCACACCAATTATCTACCCATGTTCTACCCAACATATTAGTAGATAAAAATATACATTTTTATACATTGTTTAAAAACCTGTATAGCATGCTTTAATCAATACATATTCCACATAACAGATGAGGCATACACACATAACACGTATTTCATAGAGAATATATCAGATCTATGAGATAGAAGAGAGTGAATATACATTCACACATATAACCACAAAATATATACACGTAGCACGTATTTTATATTAAATACTTCATAATATTGCATTTTGAAAAGGGACTATACACTCACTTGATCAGAAGATGATCCGACAGCACTATGGCTTATAGAAGTAGTATACTTCGATAGATCTGGAAGATCTTCACCAAAATCGAACTCCTCGCGGGCAGAGCTTCGGCTCGGGAATAACGCTCTTCGGGATCCTCGGGGCTTCGGATCTTGCTTCGGGGCTTGGGAATGATACCGGGGCTTCGGGATATGATTGGCACGTAAATCGAGGCAAAACTTAGAGAGAGGGAAGAGTTTGAACAAGAGAAAATGGCTGATTTCGAGTTCTATTTATAGGCTGAGGGTCTGGGATTACGCGGGGCGTAATCTCAAATTACGCAGGGCGTACTCAGTACGCGGGGCGTACTTTGACGTCACTGCATGCGTCGATCTGTGGCACTCGAGTATTGGTCAGACAAGTTGCATCCGACTGAGTACGCGGGGCGTACTCAATTACGCGGGGCGTAATTGACTCGTCGAACTTCTAAATTGCGTAACTTTCGCATACGAGCTCCGTTTTCAACGTTCTTTATATCCACGCGAAGGTCAGACCATACTCTACAACTTTCATTTAGACTCCGTCGGCTAATTTTGACTTTTATTTTTATTATTTATTTTTAGAAGGCCGGAACAGAAAAACTCCGTTATAAATTCATAACTTCTTCGTCTGACGTCCGTTCTCGCCTAACTTTTCATCGTTTCGCTACTAACAACGAGATCTTCGATTCTCATTTAGATTGTTTCGGCTAAAAACCGCTCGATCTCAAATCGAGTATTCGGGCTGCATACTGCTAAGTCGAAACTTAGAAAAATCATAACTTCCTCATACGAAGTCAGATTTGGGCGTTCCTTTTATGCACGCTCTCGGTTTAACGAAATCTATGACTTTCGTTTAGATCACTAAGGCTAAATATCGCTCTATCTTAAATTCATGTTTTACGTCACTCAGCGTCGTGTCGGTCCCGTCGCGAAACTTCGACAGGTCATAACTTCTTCGTTATAACTCGGATTTTGGCATTCCTTATATCTCTGGAATCCTTGTTTCAACCACTACAACTTTATGCAAAGATATCGGGCTTATCTCACACTTAAATTTTGACGCTTATTTTATTCTTAATTCATTAAATAAGAAAATAAACACACAAATCACATAATTCACAAATAATACATTTTATTATTTCAAATTGGGGTTACAATGGTTAACCTAGACTATTACATTGCTAAAATGACAAGCCCAGAAACACGGGCATTACACAATAGGGCTTTGGGTGACCTTGAACTTGTGGGTTAGGGAGAATTATTGTAGGAGGTGGAGAAAGTGAAATTCCACTACAGCACGAAGAAAGGGATTAATCTTTCACCTTGATCGTCTTGTGAAATATCATCTTTATGAAGAAATCTTTTTCCAAAAGGATAAGGAAGACCATAGTTGTCAGAACTAGACATTTATGAGGGAGAAATTCAGGTTTGGTTGATTTAAGTCCTTAATATAACACCCAACATGAAATATTAAGGCTACGACCCAACACAATATTTTACAATTCGGAAGAGGGATGTCGTAATCTAATTGCAATATATTTGAAGGTAGGTAAATGACGATTTACCAATTTCCACCATGAAAAATGAAATTGATTAGTAAGTTTCATGGACTTAGGTATGATTTTATTGCTCATTGTTGGAATGCAAATACATAAAGTCAGAGACTTTATCCATTAGCACATTCCTTTGGTTCATACCTGGAAGTTTGAGGAGCTAACTTTCTATATTAAGAGCTTAACGGGACTTTTGGTAATCAGACTGTTACGTTGGAAATAAATTCCTCTACGTTGAGCGTAGCATAGTTTTGTCTTGTGTAACGCATGTGTTTCCGGGCTTGCCATTTTTAGCAATGTAATAGTCTAGGTTAACCTTTGTAACCCGTTTTGAAATAATAAGATTGTATTATTTAAGTATTGTGTGTTTTGTGCTTAATTGCTTAATTATGTGGTTTGATTAATTAAGAATAAAAATAAGCGTCAAAATTTAAGTGTAAAATAAACTTAATATCTTTGAATAATGTTGTAGTAGTTGAAACGAGGTTTCCGAATATATATACATCGCCCAAATCTGACTTCGTATGAGTAAGTTATGATTTATCGAAATTTCGGCTTAGCGGTATGCAGCCTGAAATACTCGATTTGAGATCAAGGGGTTTTTAGCCGAAGCAATCTAAACGAGGATCGAAGGTCTCGTTGTTAGTATCGAAGCGATAAAAAGTTAGGTGAGAACGGACGTCAAACGAAGAAGTTATGAATTTATAACGAAGTTTTTCTGTCCCGGCCTATTAAAAATAAATAATAAAAATAAATTTAAAATTAGATGACGGAGTCTAAACGAAAGTTGTAGAGCGTAGTCTCACCTTCGCGTGAATATAAAGAACGTCGAAAACGGAGTTCGTGTGAAGAAGATATGAATTTCTGAAGTTTATTAAATATTTTGTATTTAAATTTAATTGAAAAATCCGGTATTATCCGAGGACGAGTCATCAGACTCATCCGAAGTACGCCCCACGTACTCGTGTACGCCCCGCGTACAACGAAGCATGACGACCCTCGCAGCAAGTGTCTTCGGATGACGAACGCAGTGACGATTTCGGACCAGTACCCCCCGCGTACTGGCGTATGCCCCGCGTACTCCGAGGCTCCAGCCTCCTATAAATAGGATCCGAAGGCAGCCGAGTTCTTTTGCTATTTTCTCTCTTCTCTCTCCTGTTTTGCATCGATTTGTGTGCCAGAAATATCCTGAAGCCCCGGTATTATTCTTGAGCCCCGAGGCAAGTCCCAAGATCCCGAGAAGTGCGGTTCCCGAGCCGAAGCTCTGCCCGCGAGAAGTTTGATTTTTGAAGAGATATTCTAGATCTGCTGAGGATTACTACTTCTGAAAGTCGTAGTGTTGTCTGATCATCTTCTGATCAAATGAGTGTATACTACCTTTCATAAACACGATAATAATACACGTATGGTTTGAGTGTATTAAGTATATTGTTGTTTATATGTGTGAATGTGTATTCACTTTCTTCTAACTCATAGATATGATTTATTCTCTATGAGATATGTGTCATGTGTGTGTGTGCCTCATCTGTTATGTGGATTATGTGTTGATTAAAGCATGCTATACAGGTTTTTAAACTATGTATAAAAATGTATATTTTCATCTACTAATATGTTGGGTAGAACATGGGTAGATAGTTGGTGTGTAATAAATAGATGAGAGGCCTCGTTGTTGTTTGATTTAGTCATCTAGCGGAGTTTAGATGATGACCACGGGCTATTCTAGACAGTCTTGTGGAAACATTAGCAGGTTCGCCACCTGTAGGTGTTAATGAACTTGGGTGTTCATTCGCTGTACCCCATCCCCCTCATGGTTGCCTTATTTGACTTATATTGCTGAGGTACCCCCGAAGCATGTGTTGTCGCCCCGATGAAATATTCTTAGACTAGGTCCCTTGTGTTAGTTGTTTTAGGGACATAAAGTGAGAATAACGGGAATGGGTAATTGGGTTATTGTTGGTTGGTGAAAATTAAATATGATTATTTATTGTGGGTTGAAAACCCTATATGCTCACCAGGCTCCCAAGCCTGACCCACTCAGTTTTATTTGTATTACAGGAAGTGGCACAAGGGCATAAGATGGATGAACCATCAGTTGTTTTGTTTACAAGTCTGTATATGTACATATTTGTTGAATGACTTGTAATGTTATCGTTTATGCTTATTGGTCTGTATCGGAACATGACACCCCGAGTTTTGATTATATAATGAAAAATACATTTCTTTTATGAAATGCTTTGGTAAACATTGTTTTATCATGTTTTGTTTTTGGGAACAAATTCCGCAACTCTTTC
This sequence comes from Lactuca sativa, assembly GCF_002870075.4. Taxonomy (NCBI): domain Eukaryota; kingdom Viridiplantae; phylum Streptophyta; class Magnoliopsida; order Asterales; family Asteraceae; genus Lactuca; species Lactuca sativa. The sequence goes on along the minus strand of NC_056630.2, from coordinate 96,698,424 downwards.
AAATCAAAAGGATTTACTCTGAAATTATTTTAAAAGCATAAATGAAAATCGGTCTTTTCTGGCCGAGATTTTGGGGATGTCACATCTCGTCTCCATCTAGAGGTCTACGCTAAGCGTAGATCAACACGCACACTTAACGTAGGTTGACTGAGGGTTGACAACTGACTTTTAGCTAAGGTTGACTTTTGATCAAATTAGGTTGTAGAGTATATACTGAAAGGGGTATATCTTTATTAATGTTAGGTGACTTGTTGTACCTGTCTACTATGTGTGTGAGCCATTGTGTCAAGCTGCTATCTGCAAGGTGAGTTTTCTCTCTGTATTTACAAGTGTAGTAGTGTGTGCATGGTGACTAGTTGTGTCTTACTTGTTGATTGGTTTCATTCGTGAATCTGGGTTACTAATAACTCCTAGACAGCTATGAGTCCATGGGACTGCTGATAGTCCACAGGGTTGCTGATAACCCATGAAAGTGTGTAGTTGAGCCATAGGGTTGTTGATAACCTATAGTTGTTTTTTATGCTGAGTTGTATATAATTTTTTTTGAAACTAACTAAGGTTCGTGCTTATAGTTATGGAATGAAATATGTTTCAAGCACTTCAGATGGTTGTGGAAAGTTGAAGGCTTGACTGTTGTAAAATCCTGGAGTGTACAATCAAGTGTGACACAAATGCTTCAATAATTGTGGATTAAATAGTCGAGTAAAAATTAGGATGTTAAACATATCTTGTTAAGGCTAACTCAAGGCTAACACAAGTGCTTCAAGAATAGTCGAGTAAAATCTAGTAGTGTTTTTACATTTATGATACTTTGATTTGGGTTGTTGTATTTGATTCGCATGGGATTTTACGACTTGGTTTTTATAATACATGATGTTTCTCTATATTAAAAATGAAAAATTTTATGGTAAAAATTAGGATGTTACACTAGTTGTTCCACATATAATTCTTCCTCTAAATCCACGTTTAGCAAAGTTGTTGTAACATCCATTTAATATACTTCAGGATTTCTGATAGAAGTAATTGCAAGTACCAATCTAACAAATGTAATACGTAGGACAAGAGAGTACGTATAAAATTAAGTAATCAATGCCACTTTTTCTCTCTATAGCCTTTTATTACTAGCTTTTCCTTGTACAGTTGTACTTGCCAATGGATTCATCTACTTTCATTTTCTTCTTAAAAAAATACATTTATATCCAAGTGGTTTTAAACATTGAGGTAAATCCACTAGCTCCCATGTATGGTTTTATAATATGGAATCCATTTCACTGTTAATTTCATCTTTCCATTGAGGTCCTTCAGTTAAGGTGCTTACTCTTTGAAAGATTGAGGCTATCCATCAACCACATAACTGCATAAATCATCTCCAAATGACTTTTCAACACATACTCTTTTACTTTAACATGGCTCTAGCTTTATTTATTTCACTCTTTCTTCTTCATTAGAGGATTCATTGTACTCGATTATTCTTGAAGCACTTGTGTCAGCCTTAACAAAATATAGAAACACAATTCAAAGAATGGTGTGTTTCTTGACTCCATTATTGTGCCTTTGTAATTTCCTGGTATTTTTTAGTCACGCACAAGAAAATGATAAACACTACTGTTTTGTGCATATAAAACAATACGCAATCTACAATATTAGGTCCTATCTTTACTACCTTGGGTACAGGTACCATGTCCTTTGCAATACCCGCCACACTCGAAGGTAGTTATAGGATGGTTTTATACTTGACCATCACTTGTATGATGTTTTATCCGTTTTCTTTCGTGGTACCTTATTTGAAAGGCAGTTCGTTGAGAACATAGCTTCCTCCCACATTGGGGGCTGCAACCCAAAATTTGCACAAAATTTCATGGTACCTTATTTAGAAGGTATTTAGCCATTTTTTTATGGTGAATAAGGTTCAGTAAGCTCATGTATTATACCACAATTTGCACAAAATTCCTCAAATGGTGATACATATTCACCTCCACGATCATTTCTTAGTATTTTAATTTTGTTGTTAAGTTGATTCTCAACATCACTTTTATACACTTTAAAATTCTTGATAGCCTCATATTTACTTTTAAGTAGATAGACATAGCATAATTTAGTGCAATCATCAATAAAAATGATTAATTAATTATTTCGATCCTTAGATGGATTCGACTTCATCTTACACACATATGTGTGAATTAATCTAAGTGGTTTAGTTGTCCTTTGAATAGACTTTAAAGATTAGCGTGGTAATTTTGATTCAACACAAGTGTTGCATTTGTATTTTGACTCAATTTGAAAGTGTGGTATGTGATCGAGTTTAATTAAACATTGAAAAGTATCAGAATTAACGTGTCCTAATCTAACATCCCAAATATTTGAAGACTCAATCAAATAGGTAGAAGAGTTATTCATTTCATTATCATTTGGCGTAAGAGCCATTACATAAAGTTTGGACATATCCCTATCAACATACCCCTTACCCATATACACACCTGTTGAGTTTATTTGTGTTGCGTCATGGGCTTGTATTTTGTATCCGAATTGGGCCTGTCCATCCGTGATTATCTAGTAGGGTTAAACTATAAATATGCATGGATGTATGCATTAGAATATAGTAGTGCTTTATGTTTATTATTTTGTAACCCTAAACACCTCTATAGTCGAAGTTCTTAATCGAGATCTTTTGAGGTGTTGAAGCATTAATCATACGACTCATTCAAAACCATTCTCATGTTCATAGTTACGTTCTTTGTTGTTTGACTTCCTAGAATCTAAAGATCTTGATTGAAATTTGTTTCAAAAATTGGTATCAGAGCGGGAGACTATGTGATCAATACACATTCCTTCTGTACTCAGAATTCTTTAGGGTTTCCGCTTTTATCGTATAAATAGAAGTCGTCTTCTCCATATTGACGGTAAATCTGTTTTTGATAAAACCCTAACCTTAAGTTTACAGGTTTAATTCTAGCAGCTCACCATGTCTCACGAAGATTCGCAAACAAATCCCATCAACATCTCAAACAACATTGGATCCACTACCAGAATTCCCATTCTTTACACTCAAGACTACAAAGTATGGCCACATCACTTTGAAGATTACGTGGTTGGATCTGAAGACAACGGCTATCTCATATGGGAAGCTATCATGCTTGGGCCGTTTGTCCACTTAGGAACGAACATAACAGTTAAGTTCCAAAAGGAATATAACAAGCTGGTGGTGGATGTAGAGAAGATGCCACAGGATGAGAAAGACAAGTTGCTATGTAATGTGAAAGCAATGAGACTGATCAGATTTGCCTTGCAATCTGACACTTTTCGGTTGGTTCGTTCATGCACGATAGCTAAAGAAATTAGGGATAGGTTGAAAGAAATCTATTCAACCGATGAAGATCTGGAACACTCCATTCAAACCTTGTTGTTATCAGAATTTGGAGTTTTCGAATAGAAACCAGAAGAAAAACTCATACAAACTTTCGATCGGTTCAATCATCTCCTAAGTAAGAGGATCAAGTACGGAATAGAAAGAAAGTTGATAGAGCAGAATGTGACCTTCATGAATGGTCTCAGACCAGAATGGATGGCCGTGGTCTCAACCGTGAAAGCTCATGAACAGTTTAAATCTTACTCACTAGCGAAACTTGTGGGAATACTTAAGTCCCATGAAAGTGTAGTGACCAAAGAAGCAAAGGTAGTTTCAGGTGTGGGGTCGTTGGCCCTTGTCTCAAAAGGAAAAAGCATAGCAGAAGAGGAAGAAGAGTCTGATATGTCTGAATGTGACCTTACAAGCGAGGAGTATGCTTTGATGGTTACTAATCCAAAGAAGTTTGCACGAAGAAAATTTCTGGTCAACAAGAACCGAAACTGGCAGGGAAGTTACAGCTCTGAGAAGGTGAAGATGAAGGGAAAAAATCTTCTCAAAAGGATGAAGACAAGAACGAAAGCAAACATGCAGCAGACTCTCGGTTTGACTGCAATTACTGTCACGACAAGAATCACTTTGCCAAAGATTGCATGCTAAGGAAAATGGTTGAGAAAAGAGATGGTCAAGATGACAAGGCGTATTATATGCGCAAGTTGGAAGAAATCAAGAAAAAGAAAGCACCTAACAGTTCTATGAATGCCTTGATTGTACAGGAGAATGCAGATGAAGATGAGTTCCATGGCTTTGAAGTTTGGTCTACCGACTCTGAAGATAAAGAGGTAAGAAAGCCCACTCATGGAAGGGCTTATGTGTAGGTTCGACTGGAAGATGTCTAATGGTCACAACTGGATCATCAACCGAAAGTGAGAGTGAGGAACCGAACCTGACAGAAGACAAGTGTTTTGCAGCCAAGCCTGTGAGTGAGAAGATAGACTACTGCGATCGACTGATCAAAAAGGTACAATCCATCCTCGAATCACTTAATGTTCCATTAACAGATTATGAAGATGAATTAAAAGAATTAAAATTTAAATTTTCTAACTTAAGTGGTAGTCTCTTGCAAACTCGCTTAGCGAATTCTAACCTAACTAACCAACTCAGTAGGGTGTCTTCAAAAAGTGAGGAGAGAAGAATGTGGATTGAGCTAAAGGAGGCGGAATTAAATAAACCTAGGGATGAAAGTATTTATCTACAAAGAGAAAATTTAAAGTTTTTAAAACAAAGGAATGTTTTTTGTTGAATTGCTAAGCATTTAAATACTAATATTGCTCAATTGCATTTAAGTTGTGAGATTGGGAAGAAGATTCATAAAATGATCTTACCCTTCCTTGAATTTAAGGAGGATGAGGTCATTGCTGAGTGTGAATCAATAGTGTCATCAGAAGAGACATCCATGTCTTACAAAATTGGACTATACAAGATAGAAACCTTCATCGATTCTAAGGAACATAAATGCATGCTCAAAAATCTTTTGGGTGAAAGTGACAGGATAAAAATTAAGTCTAAAACCATTCAATCTTTTGACTCGTCAAACGCCAAATTAATTTCAGAAAATAAAATAAACTAAGATAATATGTCTGAATTTTATGAAGAAAGTGAGATGAGCGAGATTTCAGTGGAAGACGAAGTCGATTGCTCTGAGTTTATGAAGAGTGAAACCGAAAATGAGAAACCTCTCATATCCGAAAATTCGGTTGAATTCGCTCGATTTTCAAAAGAAAAGCCACAAAAACTCAAAGAAAAAGCCATGATCTATCAAAAGGTTCAAACAGTGCTGAATCAGGTCTATGAAGTTACCGGTGTCACTACAAAACAAACGACAGAGTTAAAAATCCTGGTCGACAAAGACAACACTGAAGGATGTGACGATTACTTCTGGTCAGCTCCTATAGACAACGCAGAAGAAACCGTAGGCTTATTTGAGCGAACATCATGGAGGGTTAAAGGAAGATACGTTGTTGAACCCATCAACAAACCCTTAAGTTTCGACAAACCAAGCACAAGTGGAACCAAAGAAATCCCTGAAGAACCAATGAAAGAACCGAGGGTTCCAACTAAGACAACCGAAACTCAAAAGGAGAAGCCAAAGGCAAGCTTCAATATCCACAAACCGCAGAAGGAGTTAGGTGAACAGAAACGCTTAAGAAATCAAAGATACATGAAGAATATGAATGAGCAAAAACATCATTGGCAATCTCAAAATCCCAAGTATGTTCCTCCAAAGAGAGAATCAAGTGATAAAGGAAAGGAAAAATTGAAAGGAAAAGAAAAGTTCAGCCCAAATTCATATTACTCCAGCTCTTAGAACCAAAAGTCTAGTTTCGGTCACCAAACCAGCTCTCCGAACCGAAAGTCTAGTTTCGGTCCCCAAACCAGCTTCAGTCCCAAGTCTAGTTTCGATCCTTCCATCAAATCAAACTTAGAAAAGGATATCAAATGAAAGGGAAAGCTCAATTCTGAAATTCATAATAAGAAAAAGTCAGCTAACCCTAGGATTCAAAAGAAAACACCGAAACCATTTAACAACATACCAACTAATACACCAAAGTTTAAACAAGATAAAACTAAAATCAAGGTGTGTACCATCAAAAGAAAAGATCAATTCACTCTAGTAAATCAAACATATTTAGTTGATATTTCTTCTGCAATTCCTTTTTCTGTGACAGACTCACCAGGACCCAAGAAACTTTGGGTTCCTAAATCTGCTTGAATTTGCAAGTTATACGTGACAAGCAGTTCGATGATGAATGGTATATAGACAGTGGATGCTCGCGTCACATGACAGGAAAGAAGGAAGAGCTAAGGGAATTTTGGTCCTTAAAGGATGGTGGTTCTGTAAAGTATGGCAATAACTCATATGGAACAATCAAAGGATATGGAATGATAACCAACGGAGACTTCTCAATTCGAAAAGTTGCGTATGTGGATGGATTGCAGCATAATCTTATAAGTGTGTCACAATTAGTTGTGGGCACAGATTTGAAGGTATCATTTGATGATGAGGGCTCTAAGATAATCGACAAACAATATAAAAGGATTCTTTTGATGTATGAACGTAAGGGAGAGATGTATCCTTTAAATCTCAATCCAATTCAAAGTAAAACAACGATATGTCTGATATCAAAGGCGAATACTGATGAAAGCTGGTTGTGGCATCGATTCCTATCGCACCTGAACTTCAAAGATATTAATAAGTTGGTGCTTGGTGATCATGTTCGAGGCCTTCCTCTTCTCAAGTTTGATAAGGAACATATGTGTGCAGCGTGTGAGATGGGAAAACAAAGAAGAAAGAGCCATTCTACACGAATCAATACAAAGATTGTTGAAGCTCTCGAACTTCTACACATTGACTTATGTGGACCTTCAGCTATTGAAAGCTTCGATGGGAGTAAGTTTATTCTTCTCATTGTAGATGATTTTTCTCGCTTCACCAGGGTTTTCTTTCTTAAACAGAAATCAGATGCTACTCCCAAGTTGAAGGTGTTTATCAAGCAGGTTGAAGTACAATTGAGAAAGACGGTGAGGAATATTAGAAGTGACAATGGGTTGGAATTCAAAAATGAAGAGTTTGAGGACTTTTTGGCAGACAAGGGGACGACTCACAACTTTTCAGCTCCTTATACACCACAACAGAATGGGATTGTTGAAAGACAAAATTGTTCTTTGTGTGAAGCAGCCAGAACCATACTGAGCTTCGCTTCCCTTCCATTATACTTCTGGGCTGACGCTGTTGCAACCGCATGCTACACTCAGAATCGATCCTTGCTCAACAAAAGATTCTCAATCACTCAATATGAGATCTTAAACAATCGGAAGCCTAATGTCAAATTTTTCCACATATTCAGTTTAAGGTGCTTTATTTTCAATTCTCAAGAGAACCGAAACAAGTTTGAAGTCAAAGATGATGAGGGAATTTTTCTGGGTTACTTGCTAACGTCAAAAGCATACAAAGTATTGAACAAACGTTCCAAACGAATTGAAGAAACCTACTATGTGACCTTTGACGACAATTACATAAAGAAAGTTCAAAGGAGCGAATTTGACTTAGGGGAAATTTTTCCTGACTCGGGTCAAGTCTTGAACATACCCCTATCAGCATACCCCTTACCCACATACACACCATTTTTGGTTAGCACAAGTTTATCTGACTTAAATACCAAGCGAAAACCATGCATGTTCAACAACCACCCAGACATAAGATTCTTAAGAATCTTTGGGACACACTATTGAGTTTTAATATCATCAATACTATCTCTAAAGGTAGAGGAAACAATAATTTTTTTTACCTAAGTGTACATGCACTCTAACATCTAGGTTTTACTAGGGTTCAAAGTGAATTAGGAGATTTATTATGTTATGGAAACTTGTGGTACATATTGCGTTTAGTATAAGAAAGGTGATAAGTATTGTGCATATATGAAAATATAATAGACGTAAACCCTAAGGTTTAATCAACCTCTTCACTTGAAAGATTCAGAGAGAAAGTGTAAAAAACTTCAATTCATTACGGGAAAATGATTTTCAAGAGTTTTGATGATTACCTTTCAAGTTTTAGCTTCAATCTCACTTATAGAAAGCCTAAGGTAATCTATTTTCCATTTGAAGGTTTGCATTTAGTTTTACTATTCTCAACTGTGGAAGATCATCACTTAGATCCATGTATTTCTATTTTCTTAGTGAATTTAGACATTTAATGCAGTTTGAGTTTAGAAGTTTTCCATATCAATCTATAGAAGAAAATCCATACAAACAATCAATAAAGTATTTATGAAGATCTGGATTGAGTTTTGAGTTCCAAAAATGATGGATCAAGCATATGATCCCTTATTCATGAAATTATTGATGTTTTAGTGATTTAATATGGTTTGGATGTGGATTCTAGTGTTCCATATCAAATTCATTAAAGAAAATAAATGTTATTATTCATTTTTGAATTTTGAAGTTCTTACATAGTCATGTAGAAGATGATTACCCATGTAATATATAAATTAGTATCCTTATAAGAGTAAACTAGGGTGGAATGGAATGCTTAAAGAAAGTTTAGAACAATCAGATCCATCCTAAGAAATCCAGTTGGGGTTGCTAGAGTAAAGTTGGAAGATATTGATATGATTTTTTTATGTTTAATCCTATTTTAGGTGTGAATGGCATGCTTAACTATTCATGTAAGTGTATTGTTTCACCATAAAATGTCTAACTTTATAGTTTAAGGTTGTGGTCATTTGGTTGATTTAATTTATTCCTTATTACAACACCCATATTTATGGCAACTTGACTCTTACAACTGCAATTTGACTTCTCATTGACTAATGATGGATCAAAAGGTACCCCAATAACTAGCCATTTTTTAAAGGCATCAGTGGATCGAGCACATAAAGAGAGAGACCTTGCATTATAATCCAAAAAATGCTCTTTAGCCATATATATTTTTGTTATAGGTCGCATCTCTTTAAAAAACGTTTTTACCTCATCACATTGTTTAACCTCCAAGGAAAAAGTTCAAGATTTGAACTCCATCCACACCCAAGAATCCCCAATATAACTTACTTCAACCTCCAAAAAACCCTCATAGTAACATATCTTATACAAATTAATGACAATCTAAACCTTTTTTCCCTCGCTAAGCACCATACAATTTGAGTTTGGAGTTGACACCAAATCCCTTAGATGTCATTTTTTCGAGAATCCTTTGATTGTTCCTCCCTTAACTGTTATCCTTCTAAGTTTTCCATTTTACAACATTAACATAGGTTTTCAACGATTCATCCCCTATTTTAAATTTGTTGAGAGAAAAACTTTGAGACACACTTGAACAAATTGTTAGAACAAGTATATAGCGGAATAGTTAATCTCGAAGGATCTATTAGCTCAACAATAATATTAAATGTTAGAAGTTAGTGAGTTAGATGTGGAAAAGTAAGGAAATGTAAATGACAACAATTGTTATATCAAGTATACACAAAAGCAGATTCATAACAAGGAATGCATTCAAACCAAGTTAGTAAATGAGATCTAGCTTAGTGATTAAGTCACAAGTGACTTGCTCTTTAAAAGAGATGGTAATCGAGTATGAGAATAAGAAGGTTTTATAGAATGAGAACGGATGTGTATTAGAATTTGAGAATAGATTCACACCGGTACAGATTACATGAGAAATGAACTCTATTTATAGAGACAATTTTACAACTCTAAAAGTACCCATGCAAAGCATACTGGACATTAGACTGTTTAACAGAAAAGACAAAATAAACTAAGTAAAGATAAGGACTGCGGTGCTTGAAGACTTCGGATGGCCAGATGATAAGATCGCTTGACTGCGGTTGCTTGGAGGCTGCGGTAGCTGAAGTTTAAGAGGGTCACTTCTTTGATTCAACAAAATTCATGGACCATATTATTTGTTATTGGAGCTTAATCTTACTATTTCTACATTTTGTTTTCATTTATGTAAAATATAGATATAAAGGCAAATGTGTGATATTTTTCTATCCAAATACAAATACCACAACACTTTTTTATGATCCCCTTTCATCTTGTACACCAAGAAATCTTACAAGCATAAATCTCTTCTCAATTTTTGACATCTTCCTAGTGATATAGACCTCATCCATTTTTCTAAAACTCTCACATATAGACCATAATTCATTTAGTTCAATATTCATAGGGAAATTTGTTACATAGCATGATGATATGAATTTACCTAGATCCTTCACTGCTAAAAAATGAGGAATAAGTGACGGAAAAAAAAAACCCTCGCTAATTAGCGATGGAAGTCATTTTCTATGGAAAAGGCATATATTTTATCATGTTAGTGAGGGATTAATGATGGAATCAGAGAAAAAATAAAATCCATGCTAATTCCTTGATAATATCGGTTGATGTTTTTTAAATTTCCTTCTAAATGTTTCGCTCCCCTTCCCTTTTCGTCCCTCCCAATTATTTTCATTCCCCTATTCTCCCTCCTAAATCAACACTCACCTCTCATACTTGATTCTGAAATCCAAAGTCCAAATCGACACTAAACTGCCAAATTGAAACCCATATCTTAAATCGAAACTTAGACCCAAATTGAATACTTATACTTTCCTTCTTGCCACTTCTAAAACTCGGTTCCAACATAAGGAAACCCTAGCCAAAACCCTCGATGTCATGGAAGACCTTCTTGTTGATATCGGTTCACCATAGTAAGTTTCTAACTCTTTGACTACTTTTCTTTGGTTAATATATGGATTTTTTTCTTTGGCTCTGACTTTTAGATCTAAGAAAAAGAAAATAAAAGAGAGAGAAACATGAAGACGAGAGTAGCAGAGAGATGACATCAACGAATCTGACTCCTTCTGACCACTACATCACTGCCGATGTTGAATTGCACCAACAGTTAGGTTTCTCTCTCCATCTATCTAACCATCTGTTTTTATGTCATAAAAACAAAAAAAAAATGGTGATGAAGAGGACGTGAAGATGGAGGAGAGGTTAAGTAGTAAATGTTTTGCTAGTGTTGACGATTTGGAGCATGCAAAATTACCTCTATAATTTTTTTTACTCTTTTAATGTTTACGGTATATGGTAGCTATTAAATTTCAAGGAGTAAATAAGGTTCATATTTATTATAAGTTTTTTATACTTGTTGAAAAATTATAATGTGGGAAATCTTGCTCTTGTGCTGTAGATAAAAAAATTGGCAAAAGTTGTTGTTGTAGATGACTTCTATCACTACTAGAAAAGGATGTATATGGGTGTTTAAAATACATGTTTTTGGTAACTAATTTACTATTTCTAGCACGCCTTATCTGATATGAGTGTAATCGATTTTGACACACCCATTTCGTTCACCTCTGTTATTGAACTACTTTGCATAATTTTCATTATGGCCTTAGTGACATGAAAAGTTCTCATAAAATCAATAAGCCAAAATATGCTCAGGTGAATCATGGTTATCCTTTCCAAGGCATATAAAATGTGAAGTCATGTCGGGTTTTATTAAAAAAAATAGTCTATAATAGACTTCGAGTTTAGCAGCGAAGGGATTTTAAAATGAATAAACTTAAAAACAATTTTAACCCACCAATGATCATATTTTCAAAGCATGGATAGAATAAAACAACCATAGAAAGAAAAGGAGCTATAACCTTTGAAGACTATGATTCCTCTCGGGAAGTTGGAAGCTGATGAAGATATCAAAAGACTCAAAGTAGAGCTTCTGTAGAAGTATCCACCAAATGTTAGTCTTCACCAGTTGAAATCATGGATAGAGAGATCAAACGAACTAAGCAAAGTCGCATCCCGATAGTGAAGGTTCGTTGGAATGCCAAGCGGGGACTCGAATTCACTAGGGAGCGCGAAGATCAGATAAAGCAGAAGTATCCGCATATCTTTCCAAATCCACGATTTGTATTCTTTGTTAGAATTTTGGGACGAAATTCCCTCTAACGGGGGGATACTGTGACGACCCGAAATTTTTTCCGTTCATATCGTTAAAAATAAATCAATTCGGAATTTATTTCTGCTCTTGTGAGCATTATCTCGGGTCTAATTAAATATTCTAAACTCAGTACAATCAAGGTTTGGGTCCAAAAACGAGTTTTCCCAAGTCAAAGCATAGCATCCGAGTCAAACACCCCTTCGAGAGGAGTGTACGACCGCAAACTCGAGTTTACGGTCGTACACCCCCATCCCTCCCTCTTGACCGAAAACTCTACCCTATATATAGGGTATATGGAATTCATTTGTCTCTTTACACTTCAAAGGCTTTCTCTCTCTCTCTCTCTCTCTACTTTCTCTCTCTACAACTATCAAGTTTGCTCAAGAAATCCTCAAGAATGTAAGTGATTCCTTCCTTTGGGCGTTAATCCTTCCTATATCCATGATTCACTCTTGATTCATCCATGGATTTCATCGTTTTATCTAGATCTTCAAGAATCCTCAAGAACACCTTAGTGTTCTGGACAGAAAACACCTTTCTTTGCCTTCAAATCGTAAGTATCATCCCCCTATACTTATATCTAGTTAGGATTCTTGTGTTTTTCCTTGAAATCGTTACTTTTCCATGAACAAAAGGTGTTTACGGTCTAGTGTATCTCTTTAAACCGTACACCCTTCAATGACCGTAAATTCATGAACCGTAAACCCATGGACCGTAGGCCATGGACCGTAAACCCACGGACCGTAAAAGCATGAACCGTAAACCCATGGACCGTAAAGTCATGCTTACGGCCGCAAACTCCCTTCTTGAATCACATGTGATTCCAACACTTAGTTTCAAATGTTTCCTAGTCCCTAAGGTGGTTTCCTTCCATGAAAAATAGTGTTATGTCCCCCATCTAATACGTGTATGTGTTACCATATGTTAATAGGGTCCACTTGAGTATGAAACATCAGTTGACACTCAGCACTCATCTCGATCGTACACTCAAATCTTACGTTAAACAGTGAGTTCATACCCATACGTTTTTCTGAGTTTTCATGTTTTCAGGGGGGAATACAAGTAAAAGTACCAGGAAACTTGTGCTAAAAATATATTACTTTGTCTAAGATAATTATATTTTCAGTATGCTTTTAACGTGGAAAACAATTTTACCAAACGATTGAGAAATCAACTCGTAGAAACAGTTTTCAAAACTAGGGTAACTAACTTGTGAATCACGTTGTAAAATATATTATTTTATAAGAGATTCATGCAAATCATAAATAGGATTTTCGGAATTATTACTTGTAAGTTTGTTAATCTAAATGTTGGAGACACGTCCTTGGTAACACTCCCACCGAATTTGAGAGTGTAGGACTAGCACTTGTAACCAAAATCTATTGTTGGGAGAGCGTGACTGTTGTGTATAGATCTATTCGGGACTGACTATACTGCACCTAAACTGCTAGCTACAGTTAGGCAGCCATGCCTGGGGTGACAATGTCATAAAGGATATTGGCCCCGTTACGTGTCATATCAAGTTAATGTATGGTTATAAAACTCGCAACCAAGATAACGACATTTACTTTTTTAATAATGAAACAAGTGAACTAACCTTAAAGTAATAACCGATTTGATTACTAGAGGGTATTAATAATACCCTTTGGATTTAGTTCACCACATATTTATTATTTTTATTTATGTAATAAGGTTAATACACCTCATAGGGAGTAAACAGGGTTTTTCAAGAAAACTACGTCTAACGAAATAAGTATAGTAGATACTTGTACACCTCAGACTAGAACCGATAACCAATCATCAACTTTTAAGGGAAAATATGGGATTTTCCCGGGATAACTCGATTTCTGATAAACAGATTGTTCAACAAGTAACTAATGGATGTTCAAACACACTTTCTATAAGAAAATATAGGATTTTCTTGGGAAACACGTTTCAAAGGATCAAAGAAAAATTTTTCACCAAAACTAAATACTTATGAACTCACCAGCTTTATGTTGATACTCTTTCAAACTACTTGTATTCTCAGGGCAACAATAGATAGATACTCTATCCAAATTTTGGAGAAGACGGAGCATTTTGGAGTCACGTCTTTTAGCTTTGTTATATACTGTTAAATACAAACGATGTTTTCAAACAGATGTAAATAATCATATTATAATGTAATGGATGTGTTTACTTTGATTGTTATGATACAACTGTTGTGATACTAGGCATGACGTCAACCGCCCCCGGACGTTTCCGCTGTTGTGTTCTGATGGTTCGGGGGTGTGACAGATTGGTATACGAGCTATTGTTTATAGTGAACAAAGTATACCGAACGTTACATGGTATACAACTATAAACACTAAGCGGCCGAAGCGCTCTGAACTAAAAGTATACTTTAAAAATATAAGTATTTTTATGAAAAGTATACAAGTATACCTACCTACCAGAAACAGTATCGTAAATAGAACAAAACAAAAGTATTTGCATGTTGAATACAGTGGTTAAACCTGAGCAGTTATGTAATCATGTCTAGGGTCAATATTTCATGATCATCTATATTTATTCGAGACACGACCAACATGTGCATGGGAGTGACTATGGTGTTTGTGACAACCCAAAAATTCTATTCTGAACAATCATTCACTTCAATGGAAATCAGAATTGTTCCTACTATCTGTTAAGAATTTTGGAGTCAGTTTAAGTGTTTTAAAGCTTAGTACTTCAAGGAATAACAGGAGAGAGGATGCCCTAGGTTCATTGTGCATCATTTTCCCAAAAACTCCAAGAGTTAGGAGTTTTCGGCCCAAATAGTGTTTGGACCGAAAAGCCCCATGAGTATATATATGACACTTAGCCATATTTGTCACTTTTCACTCTTTCAAGAAAAAGAATCGAAATCCTCTCAAGTATCATCCAATTTTCCTTCTAAAATCTTTAAAATGTAAGTGTTTCTTACCCTATCTAGTTGATTCCTTCCATATTCAAGTGTTTTTACATGATTTCGTCCATGAAATCATTCCATTTATGTAGATCTTCAAGTGCTCTTAGTTACACCAAGAACACACACTAGTGTTTTGGGCCGAAAACACCTTTCTTTGCTTCGATATTATAAGTATCTATCTCATATGCTTGTTATCTAGTAAGGATACTTAATTTAGAGCCTTGAAAACATCCATTTATCCAAGAACAAAAGTGTTTTCAGTCTAGTGCATCTCCTTAGACTGAAAACCCTTATGAAAGGTGCAAAATGACTTTAAGCCAATCCTTATGCTTAGTTTTGAGTCTAGAACTCTTCTTTGCTTGTTGAAAGCCCTTGGAAATCACCTTATGCATAAGATCAAGAGTTTTCGGCCAACCTTTTTAACCGAAAACCTCTTGGACCGAAAGCCATATGGACCGAAAACCACAAGAAACATACCACTTGGACCGAAAACTCCCTTAAGTGGCTATACAACCCTTAGATGCAACCCTTGGTACTTCTAGCACTTGAATCAAAGAGTTTTCCATGTCCTATGGTGTCTTAACTTGGTTATTTAGTTATTAAATGACTAATTGGATACATATATGTGTTATTATATGATAAATAGGATCCATGTGTGTGCTCAAGTCTTCACTTGACACTTAGCATCCTATACCATCCGTTCATCCATACCACTCACTACAGGTGAGTTTATACCCCTTAATTAACCTTTGAAATATTATTAAATGTTTTTAAATGCCCTTATGGGGGGATACTGTTGGAATAGTGTCTAAGGCTGCAACTATATTAGACAAGTATTTGACCCGGTTGTGCATGGTCCTTTTGGGTTGCCTTCACCATAGCAACTTGATAGGATGATTTATTAAGAGAGAGTAAATATTATTAATATATTATGAGAATAATATAATGAATAATATATTTGTTATTTGATTAATATAAGTCATAGAATTAATTAGAATTAATTTGGTGACTTAAAGAGATTAATTAAATAAAGGGGTATAAACTGTCAATTGTTTGATAGTTAAGCTTTAGACTGTAAATCCATTGGGATATGCTTTGGACGAATTCTAAGAGTGTTAGGATAGCCAAAATCGTCCAAAGGCTTATCTATGGAATGGATTTGGATAGCCTTAAGAGAAGATTATCCAATTAGGGTTTAGGTTGTAACCCTTAAGGAGTCTACAAGTATAAATAGACCCCATGGCATAGGGAATTCGACACATCTCATAAAGTAAGAGAACCCTGGCCGAATTCCTCCCCTCTCCTCTTTCCTAAATCATTCTTCTTGCTATTGGTGTTTGTAAGCCATTAGAGGAGTGACATTTGTGACTCTAGAAGCTCCAAGACCTCAAGATCAACAAGGAACTCAAAGGTATGATTCTAGATCTGTTTCAATGTTGTTATTTAACCTAATTAGTCATTAGAAGACTTGGATTCAAAGCATGTTTATTAGAAAGCCTAGATCCAAGCATTAGGGTTTTGCATGCGCACATAGGAAAGTTCTTATGGCAAAAACCCATCAGATACAAGTTGAATCATGTTAGTTATTAGATCAATCACATGTGATTTATAACTAGCATAGAAATGGAATTTCTAAACATTAAACTGTTTTACCAAACAAATGACTCCAAACTGTTTATCAAACTACTTTACATATCAAACTCTTTATCAAATTCACTTTTTATACTAAACCTTTCTTTTACAGTTTTTAAACTTATATATTGTTAAAACCATGTCTACTACATATAGTTATATAAACAAGGTTTGAAGGACTTAGAACTAATAACCCACTTTACTTCCTGTCCTTGTTTGGTTGTGGGCTTAAAGTATCCGGTTGTTTTTCCGAGTGTCGTTGAATACTTACTTATATATTATGTATTTGTGTATAGATATAAAGACTTTTATCTCAGTTCAATACATTCAGTCATGCAAACAAGTTTACTAATAAACTATAATAGGTATAGTTTAGGGTTATACTACTTACTACTTCTAGTTCAATGAAGCATACAAGAGTCAGTTCACTCATGAGTCATTACTTACTATGATGAGAACATATACAACTATACTATGATGAGAACATATACAAT
This sequence comes from Lactuca sativa, assembly GCF_002870075.4. Lineage (NCBI taxonomy): Eukaryota > Viridiplantae > Streptophyta > Magnoliopsida > Asterales > Asteraceae > Lactuca > Lactuca sativa. Next base: position 96,681,544 of record NC_056630.2, on the reverse strand, counting down.
TATACTATGATGAGAACATATACAACGATACTATGTGAGAAACAATACATTCATTTCACAAGTACATACATTACATATAAGAGTATACTATAACATCAATGTGATCCATTGTATCGAAGCATGCCTTCATTGTCATGGCCCAAGTTGTAACCAGAATCTCCTGGAAGGAGAGCATAAGTTTGCGTATAGATCTATATTGGATTGACTATCCTACACCTTGCTGCTAGCTACAGCGGGACCTGCAGGTGTTCGGGTGCCAAATGTCATACCTTTTGACGACTTAAATTGTCGTGTTTCCCAGTCGATAGTATGGTACAATTAATCACATAATACCTTGATATAAATCCGGTTTAAGGTAGTTAGTACAGTAGTAGTTCCTATAATACAACACTACAGTACTACATTAATTTACCCTTTACATTTATTTGGTGATTACTTCACTTAAACATTAATGTACAAACTATATTTTGATAATGATACTTACACTTGGGAAAATTACAAACTTTTACAAGAAACAAACATACAAAACAGTTGTGCGTTGGTAGAAGGCCACTTTTAGTAGAAAATATAGGATTTTCTAGGATTTACAAACTTTTACAAACACTTACAAACATATTCATAATTTTACTACAAACGTTTACAAATTCATACTTCAAACATTGTTTCAAACATTTTGATACAAACATAGACACTAAATACTTATGAACTCACCAGCTTTAATACTGATAAACTCTTTCAAAATAACTTGTATTCTCAGGTCATCAGTAGACAGGTACCGATGCCAGCTTTTGAGAAGATGAAGCGCTTTCAAGACTCATCTTATATTTTGATTTATACTTTGGTGTCTATAACTCTACAGAACACACTTGTATTAAAATTACATATTTAATGCAATGGATGATGTTGTTTACTTGTTTACTATTATACTGTGTTGTGATACTGTACATCACGTCCTCCACCCCAGAACGTTTCCGTTGTTCTTGGTTTTGGGGTGTGATAGATTGGTATCATAGCATTGTTTATAGTGAATTGAGTATATCAACCCATAAAAGATATACTAACTATAAACCCAATGGGATTAAAACACTCTGACCAAGAGTGTATACTTTTAAATAACAAAATATTTAACTAAGTATACAAGCCTACATTCATACTAAAATCAGTGTCACAATGACAAATACAAAAGTATTACGATTGTTGAATATCACAAGTAAGCTCGGGGATGTATGGTCAGTCCTAGGAATGGCATAGCCCGATCAACTATGATGGTCCGAGGACTTATTAGCATATGCCCTAGAATGGTTGTGATTTGGCAACAAGTCTAAAAACTTACCAACACTACTACAATGAAAACATTAGAACAAAACATAGAACTAAAAATACTATAGGAGTATTTTGTGTTACTATAATTACTTGTTTGAAAACTAAAAAGGTCTTTATCAAGAAGGTCAATAGTTGTTATGTGTATACACTAAGGTTATATGAAATTAAAGTGTCAAAGACTGAGAATCTGTGATCTTTGCCTTACTTCCTGTTCCTTTTTTGGTTGTGGATTTGGAGTTAGGATAACCTATTCGAAGGTCTATCATACTTTTGACCTCATATAATTAGTATACACTATACAAGTATTGGAATAAATGGTAAAGATCATCTTATAATTATCTTAAATAGTACGTCTATTTTATATAAGACTCTTATACCCCTTTTCTCGCATAGATATCATGGTTGGATTCCATCATGGCGACCCGTACTTTCCTAACGAAGGCAATGCTAGATGGCTGAAGGAAGAACCAGAAAATGATCACCCAATCCCTTTGGATGATCACCATGCTGAAGGTTTTTCTAATAGTTCCGACTCTGAACTTGAAGTCAACAACCTACCCCAAGTCGGTCAAGCCCCAAACAACAACCCCCGACCAGCTTTTCCAGGCCCCACATCCTTGTGGGCAACAAATTTAAATCGCTGGAGCGATGAGCAAGGTCAACCTTTACCCTAAAACGGGGACCGAAGCTTTTACAACGTAAGCGAGGGTGGCTCAGCTGACCGAGTCCTACCTATCATGGTCTACAAAATTGCTCGGAACATCGAGCAAGGTCATGCAGCCATCGGCCGAATCGTGGAGATTGGTGCCAACTATGGTGTCAACACGGTCTGCATCCGTCGTCTTGAAGAAAATATGGAAAGGACTAGGAGAACCAATGAGACTCTGCGGCAACAGTTGGCTGCCTCCCGAGCCGAAGTAAAAAAACTTCGAGTTCGCCAGAGGGCTCATGAGCGACACCTTCAGGAGGTGGTTCGCCAACTGGCAGTCCTGAGGGTTCGCCCGAGGAATTCCCATCGCCGTTAGAAGATGTCTAGAACATCTTTTCTTTTAATTCAAGGAATATCCTTTCTTAACTATGCTCTATGAAGCTTTTGTCTAAAAAATATTCCTACTTTCCAAGTACTCTAACTAGGAATCTAAGAACTGTCAACATTTTCCCTCATATGGTTTGATGTAAGACCTACTACTTGGTCATATTTCCTGAACTTATTACATCAATAATACCAGAAATATTGACAGTTATCTAATCTATTGGAAAAATCTGTATTCTTGTGTTTCCCTACTCTTCTACTATACTACTATTCCGAAACATACACTCATTCAACTATTGGACTATGGCGATTTAGCCCATGGACCACTCTCTTTATGCTCACATTTGATTCTAACCACCATGTACATCTTTCCTTTCACTTATAGTTGAACGATGCCTCCTCGCAAATCAACAAGGCGTAATCCTCCGAGTATTCCAACTCCAATACCACCACCTCCTACATAATTCGATGCGGCAGCTCGGAATGTTGCAGTGGTTGCGGCTGTGGCTACGGCCATGGCTCAATATCACTCCATTGATGCCAACAGAGGTGGAACCCCTGTTAACTCTACTCAAGGTGAACTCCTTGTGCGCTCGAGAGAGTGCTCCTACAAGGACTTCACTAACTATAAGCCAAAACCCTTCAAGGGGATTGGCGGAGTCATTGCCCTCCCGTAATGGTTCAAGAAGACGGAGTCAGTCTTCGAGATTTGCTCCTGCCCTGCCGCGAGTAAGGTGAAGTTTGCCGCTTGCACCTTTGAGGAGAAAGCCCTGACGTGGTGTAACAGCCATGTCAAGTCACTCGCTCTTATAGTGGCAAACGACATGGGCAGGGAAACTATGAAAGACCTCATGATTGAGGAGTATTGCCCGAGGGGCGAGATTCAGAAGTTGGAACAGGAGCTGTGGAGCCTAACCATGAGGGGCTCCAACATAGTCGCGTATATCGCCAGGTTCAGTGAACTAGTGGCCCTTTGTCCCAACATGGTTCCCACTGAGGGGAAAAAGGTCGAAAGGTACATCTGGGGGCTGGTGCCTCCGTACCAGGGAAATGTCCTATCTTCACACCCTACTACCTTCGACAGTGCCAAGAGATTGGCACAGCGACTCATCGATCATGGAGTCCAATCCCCATCGTCAACAACAACCCTGGCCATTTCAGAACCCTCCAAACCCGCTGACAACAAGCGGAAGTTCTGGGATAACAAGAAGAAACAAAAAGCTACCAAAAAGCAGCAGATTGTGGTGGTGTATGCTGCGATAGCACCCTCCGCTGTTGCTCGGGTGAAGCAATACGTTGGAAGTTTGCCAAAGTGCAATAAATGCAACTTCCACCACAATGGCCCCTGCCAGGAAATGCAGTGCTCCAACTGCAACAAGAAAGGACACATAGTCCGTTTCTGCAAATCTCCGGCAAGGCCGATCACCCAAGTTCCCGGTGCTGGTGTGGGCCAGACTTGCTATGGATGTGGCGAGGTGGGCCACTACAAAAGGGACTGCCCCAAAGCAAGAAATGTAGGATTAGCAGGAAGAGTTCTGGCTATAGGCCATAGGGAAGCAATTGCTGACCCTACTGTGGTGACCGGTACGTTTCTCCTTGAAAACTCTTATGCATGCATACTATTTGATAGTGGGAAAGAAAGGAGTTTCGTAAACCAGAAATTTGCACGTCTACTTAAACAACGACCACGCGCACTTAAAGAACCATTCACTGTAGAAATGGCTAATGGGAAAACAGAGAGCACTAATAGAATATACATAGGATGTACCCTAACTGTAGATAACCATTCATTTCCAATCAACCTCATGCTGGTCTCAATTAAAAGTTTCGACGTCATCATCGGCATGGATTGGCTGAATCTTCATCGTGCCGACATTATGTGTTATGAAAAGGCTATATGCCTTAATCTTCCGTCTAACAAAATTCTCCTTATCTATGGCGACAAACCTGGTACGAGTCTTCGTTTAATCTCAAGTATGGAAGTGCAGAAGTATCTACAAAAGGAATATCGTGCATTCCCTTCCCACGTTGTTGATACGGGCCTAGAAACGAAAGAACTAAAGAACATTCTGGTAGCGAACAACTTTCCCGACATATTTCTAGAAGAACTGCCAGGATTACCTCCGCCATGACAAGTCGAGTTCAGAATCGACTTAGTTCCAGGAGCTACCCCAGTAGCCAAATCTCCTTACCGATTAGCACCAACAGAGATGCAGGAACTATCTGGTCAACTTAACGAACTGATCAGCAAGGGCTTTATTAGACCAAGCTTCTCACACTGGGGAGCACCGGTCTTGTTCCTTAAGAAGAAAGATGGATCATTCCGTATGTGTATCGACTACAGAGAACTCAACAAACTGACGGTCAAAAATCGTTACCCTCTGTCTCGCATAGACAATTTATTTGACCAACTGTAAGGGGCGAGTTACTTTTCCAAAATTGATCTAAGATCCGGATATCAGCAGTTACGAGTGCTAGAGGAGGATGTTCCAAAGACAGCCTTCTGAACTCGTTACACACACTACGAGTTCGTGGTGATGCCATTCGGATTCACCAATGAGCCTGCAGTATTCATGGACTTAATGAATAGGGTATGTCGTCCTTACTTGGATCAGTTCATCATCGTCTTCATCGATGACATACTTATCTACTCTAGAAGTGAGGAGGAACATAGTGATCATCTACGACAAGTCCTAGGAACCCTACGAACAGAGAAGCTCTACGCAAAGTTCTTGAAATGCGAATTTTTGATCCGAAGAGTCGAACTCTTAGGATACGTGGTTAGCGTAGAGGGAATCCATGTGGACCCACCCAAAATTAAGGCCATTGAGAACTGGTCAGCACCGAAGACGCCTACCAAAATTCGTCAATTTCTAGGCCTCGCTGGCTACTACCGACGATTCATACAGAACTTCTCTTGAATTGTGAAGCCTCTTACAACATTGACCCAGAAGGGCGTGGCCTTTGACTGGGAAGAGAAACAAGAGAAAGTTTTCGAAACGTTGAAACGAGCCTTGTGCACTGCACCGATACTATCCCTTCCCGAAGGGATAGAAGACTTCGTTGTATACTGCGATGCATCCAACCAAGGGCTCGGTTGTGTTCTGGTGCAGCGAGGTAAGGTCATTGCCTATGCCTCAAGGCAGTTGAAGACACACGAAGTCAACTACACCACACACAATCTTGAGCTGGGGGCAGTTGTGTTTGCCCTAAAGATCTGGAGACATTACCTGTACGGCACGAAAAGCACCATTTTTACTGACCACAATAGTTTACAACACATATTCGATCAGAAGGAGCTCAACATGAGACAACGACGGTGGTTCGAGCTACTCAATGACTACGAATGCGAAATTCGTTATCATCGGGGTAAAGCCAACGTAGTAGCAGACGCCCTAAGTCGGAAAGAGTATTCTGGTCGAAGGTTCAAATCGTTGACAATGACTATCCATTCACACTTGTCTACATCAGGAGGCTCAACTTGAAGCCCTGAAACCTGAAAACGTGGTAGGTGAATCCCTTAGAGGAATGGATAAGAATTTAGAAGCCAATGGTGGCAGAGCATTATATTTCATGGACCGGATCTGGACACCGAAACACGGTGGCCTCCGAGACGTACAACACTCGGTATTCCGTTCACCCAGGTTCAGATAAGATTTATCTGGATCTTAAAAAGTTATACTGGTGGCCTAACATGAATGCGGAGATTGCTACCTTCATGACTAAATGCCTTACTTGCGCAAAGGTTAAGGTCGAGTACCAGAAACCCTCCGGTTTGCTGCAACAACCAGAGATTCCAGAATGGAAGTGGGAGCGGATCACTATGGATTTGATAACCAAGTTTCTCAAGACAACGGGTGGACTTGATACCATATGGATCATCGTCGATAGATTGACCACGTCTGCACACTTTCTGCCTATCAAAGAAACTGACAAGATGGAGAAGCTCACAAGAACATACATTAGGGAAATCGTATGACTGCATGGTGTTCCTATATCCATTATCTCCGATAGAGATACTAGGTTCACTTCAAGGTTTTGGCAGTCGCTATAAAGTTCCCTGGGAACAAGGCTGGACATGAGCACAGCCTACCACCCTCAGACAGACGGACAAAGTGAGAGGACCATCCAAACACTGGAAGATATGCTGAGAGCCTGTGTGATTGATTTTGGGAAGGCATGGGATACTCACTTACCCCTTGTTGAATTTTCCTACAATAACAGTTATCACACGAGCATCAAAGCTGCTCCATTTAAAGCCCTTTATGGTCGGAAGAGCAGATCCCCTCTGTGTTGGGCTGAGGTGGGTGACACACGGTTAGCTAAAGGACGAGTTCCTGAGAGCACTCTCACTAGTCCGGAGATCATTCGGGAAACGACAGAGAAGATTTCTCAAATTCATGAACGATTGAAAGCCTCTAGAGGCCGACAGAAAAGCTATGCAGACAAACGAAGAAAACCTTTGGAATTCCAGGTGGGAGACCGCGTTCTTTTGAAAGTCTCACCCTGGAAGGGCTTGATATGCTTCGGTAAGCGTGGGAAGCTCAATCCAAGGTACATAGGGCCTTTCGAGATTCTTGCTAGAATCGGCCCTATAGCTTACAAACTCAATCTACCCAACGAAATCAGTAATGTATATTCGACATTCCACGTCTCAAACTTGAAAAAGTGTATGTCCGATGAGACTCTTGTAATTCCACTCGACGAGATCGAAATCAAAAAGAGCCTCAACTTCGTGGAAGAACCTGTAGAAATCATGGACCGCGAGGTCAAGCAGATGAAACAAAGCCGCATCTCGATAGTGAAGGTTCGCTGGAACGTTAAGCGAGGACCTGAATTCACTTGGGAACGAGAGGATCAGATGAAACTGAAATATCCTCATCGATTTGCTTAGTTATTTGTAACTACTTATTTGCTTAAACTCTGATTTCGGGATGAAATTACTTCTAACAGGGGGATGATGTGACAACCCGGAATTTCTATTTTAAACAATCATTCACTTCAATAGAAATCAGAACTGTTCCTACTATCTGTTAAGCATTTTGGAGTCAGTTTAGGTGTTTTAAAGCTTAGTACTTCAAGGTATAATATGAAAGAGGATGCCCTAGTTCATTATGCATCATTTTCGCAAAAAATCCAAGAGTTAGGAGTTTTCGGCCCAAATAGTGTTTGGACCAAAAACCCCCATGAGTATATATATGACACTTGGCCATATTTGTCACTTTTCACTCTTTCAAGAACAAGAACCGAAATCCTCTCAAGTATCATCCGATTTTCCATCTAAAACTTTAAAATGTAAGTGTTTCTTACCCTATCTAGTTGATTCCTTCCATATTCAAGTGTTTTTACATGATTTCATCCATGAAATCATTCCATTTATGTAGATCTTCAAGTGTTCTTAGTTACACCAAGAACACACACTAGTGTTTTGGGCCAAAAACATCCTTCTTTGCTTCCATATTGTAAGTATCTATCTCCTATGCTTGTTATCTAGTAAGGATACTTAATTTAGAGCCATGAAAACATCCATTTATCCAAGAACAAAGGTGTTTTTGGTCTAGTGCATCTCCTTAGACTGAAAACCCTTATGATAGGTGCAAAATGACTTTAAGCCTTTCCTTATGCTTAGTTTTGAGTCTAGAACTCTTCTTTGCTTGTTGAAAGCCCATGGAAATCACCTTATGCATAAGATCAAGAGTTTTCAGTCAACCTTTTGGACCGAAAGCCATATGGACCGAAAACCACAAGAAACATACCACTTGGACCGAAAACTCCCTTAAGTGGCTATACAACCCTTAGATGCAACCCTTGGTACTTCTAGCACTTGAATCAAAGTGTTTTCCATGTCCTAGGGTGTCTTAACTTGGTTAATTAGTTATTAAGTGACTAATTGGATACATATATGTGTTATTATATGATAAATAGGATCCATGTGTGTGCTCAAGTCTTCACTTGACACTTAGCATCCTATACCATCCGTTCATCCATACCACTCACTACAGGTGAGTTTATACCCCTTAATTAACCTTTAAAATATTATTAAATGTTTTTAAATGCCCTTATGGGGGGATACAAGTTGAATCATGTTAGTTATTAGATCAATCACATGTGATTTATAACTAGCATACAATAATGTATCAATAGAACAAAACATACAACTTAAAATACTATAGGAGTATTTTAGTCAGAGCCGAATATACTGTAGAAATTCACTCCAAATGTTGCTACTCATTCTTTCTTAGTGATAGTTTACTTGCATTAGTAACCTCTTTCCTGTTTATCGCTTAGTAGAACACTTTATCTATTATATAGAGATATACCTTGTTTCATATCTCTTGATCCAAAAGTCAAAGGGACTTATCATTTTCTTCTTCCTAATATAGTACAAGATGCCTCCAAAGAATAGACGCAACAAAAAGAACAACAATCCTCCAACAGGTCCAGCTCCTCCACCTCCCTAGTTTGACCCGATTATGTTTCAAGCAGCGGTTACCGCCGCTGTGTCCGCTGCAATGGCTCAGATGAACCCGGGAGGTTCTAGCGGATCAGGAAGTGGTACTCATTCCCAAAATCATGAAGGTGGTCAAGGACACCAAAAGGAGTGCTCCTATAAAGACTTTATGAACGCAAAGCCCACATCTTTTGACGGCAATGGAGGTGTTATTGCCCTGACTCGATGGTTCGAGAAGATCGAGTCTATCTTCGAAATTTTCTCTTGTTCCGAAGCCAGTAAGGTGAAATTCGCCGCTTGCAATTTCACCAACAGAGCCCTGACCTGGTGGAATGGTCGGGTTAAATCCCTAACCCTGCCAGTAGCGAATTCTATGGGTTGGGAGAGCTTGAAGGAGCTCATGCTTGCTGAGTACTGCCCAAGGGGCGAAATACAAAAATTGGAGCATGAGCTGTGGAACTTGAAGATGAAGGGTTCCACAATTGCTGCCTACACTTCTAGGTTTGAAGACCTAGCACTTCTTTGCTTGGTAATGGTCACCCCGGAAAGCAAGAAGATAGAAAGGTACATTTGGAGATTGACGCCCCAAACGCAAGGAAATGTCATGGCCGTCAGGCCAGCCACTTTCGACAGCGCTAAGTGCCTGGCGCAGACTCTCATAGATCATGGAGTTGATCTTGATAAAGTGGCCACTGCACCCGAACCAACAAAGGTGAGTGGTGAGAAAAGAAAGTCTGGAAGCAGCGAAAGGGCCAGCCTTCGCATGAGCCCTCAAAGAAACAGCGAACGGTGGCAGTTCACGATGCTACTACTCTTGCCGCTGCTCCTACAACTTAAACACCTACTAGTAGATATGCTGGTTCCCTTCCTCGGTGCGACAAGTGCAATTACCATCATAATCCCGACCCGTGTCGTGAAATGCTTTGCACCAGCAATGGAAAAAAGAGGCACACAGCTCGAGTTTGTAAGGCCCCAGTCCAACCAACCAATCAGGCATCTGGAGCAGGTGTCGGTCAAGGTTGTTACGGTTGTGGTGAGGTCGGACACTACAAGAGAAACTGCCCCAAGACAGCAAGAGGTGGCAACACAGGAAGGGTGCTGGCAATGGGCCAGAAGGAAGCGGTCGCTGATCCCACAGTTGTTTCGGGTACGTTCCTCCTCGATAACTCTTATGCATGCATTCTTTTCGATTCTGGTGCAGAGAGAAGTTTTGTCAGTCATGCATTCAAACATCTTCTCAAACATAAACCTCAACTCTTAATTGAAATATTTACCGTAGATATGGCTAACGGTGATAAAGAGAGCACTAACGACATATTTGTAGGTTGTACCCTTACCCTGAATGATCATTCATTTCCCATCGACCTTATGTCAGTTTCCACAAAAAGCTTTGATGTCATCATTGGCATGGATTGGTTGAGCCCCAATCGTGCTGATATCCTTTGCTACGAAAAATCTATCCGCCTCAATCTTCCCTCTGGCGAAGCCCTCTTGATTTATGGCGATAAACTCAGTTCAAACCTCCGCGTCATCTCGTGCATCAAAGCCCAGAAACTTATGCAAAAGGAGTGTCATGCATTCCTAGCCCATGTCATTAACGAGAAGCAGGAAGTTAAAGACCTCGAGAGCATCCCCGAAGTCTGCAACTTTCCTGATGTCTTTCCCGAAGAGCTTCCGGGAATTCCTCCCGAACGCCAAGTCGAGTTCCGCATCGACTTAATCCCCGGAGCTACCCCTGTAACTAAATCCCCATACCGCTTAGCGTCAGCAGAAATGCAGGAGTTATCCAGTCAGCTCAATGAGCTACTCAACAAAGGACTCATCAGACCGAGTTCCTCACCCTGGGGAGCCCCGATTTTATTTGTGAAAAAGAAGGATGGATTTTTTCGGATGTGCATCGACTACCGCGAACTAAACAAACTCACCGTTAAGAACCGTTATCCTCTTCCTCGGATCGATGATCTCTTCGACCAACTTCAAGGAGCCAACTACTTCTCGAAAATAGACCTAAGATCAGGGTACCATCAGCTGCGAGTCCACGAGAGTGATGTTCCTAAGACAACATTTTAGACTCGGTATGGTCACTACGAGTTCTTAGTAATGCCTTTTGGTATAACCAACGCAACGGCAGTATTCATGGACATGATGAATCGGGGGTGCCGTCCTTTCCTGGACAAGTTCGTTATCGTATTCATCGACGATATACTTGTCTATTCCAGAAGCAAGGAAGATCACAAACAACACTTGAGATTGGTGCTGGAAACTCTAAGGACGGAGAAGCTATGCGCGAAATTCTCCAAGTGTGAATTCTGGATTCGAAAAGAAACTTTCCTAGGTCAGATGGTAAGCGAAGAAGGCATACACGTGGACCCCTCCAAAATCAAAGCGATGGAGAACTGGTCAGCATCGAAGACGCCCACTGAAATCTGTCAATTCTTGGGTCTCGATGGCTATTATCACAAGTTTATCCGGAATTTCTCAAGAATTTCCAGACCCTTAACCACTCTGACTCAGAAAGGTGTACCCTCTTGTTGGAGTACAAAGCAAGACATTACGTTCCAGACATTAAAGCAGGCACTATGAAGCGTACCTATCCTGTCTCTGCCCGAAGGGACGGAGGACTTCGTTGTTTACTGTGATGTATCTAATCAGGGTTTGGGTTGGGTGCTTATGCATCAGAGAAAGGTTATTGCCTATGCCTCAAGTCAGTTGAAAACACACGAAGTCAACTACACAACTCACGACTTAGAGTTAGAGTCAGGTCGTAGGGTGGAGGCACTGACAATGACCATCCATTCCCACTTATCCGCACAAATAAGAGAGGCTCAGCAGGAAGCCTTAAAACCAGAGAACATGTCGGATGAAGCCTTGAGAGGAATGGAGAAGAACTTAGAGATCAAGGGAGATAGGGTATATTATTTCATGAACCGGATCTGGACCCCAAAGTTTGGTGGTTACAGAGAGGTTGTCATGAACGAAGCTCAGAAGACCAAATACTTCATTCATCCAGGTTCGGACAAGATGTACCTTGATATCAAGAAACTGTATTGGTGGCCAAACATGAAAGCAGAGATCGCTGCCTTCATGGGCAAGTGCCTGACTTGCGCCAAGGTGAAGGTCGAATATCAGAAGCCCTGGGGTCTGCTCCAGCCGCCAGAGATACCTAAGTGGAAGTGGGAGAGGATTACCATGGATTTTATCACCAAATTACCCAAATCTCCGAGCGGGTGCGATACCATCTGGGTAATAGTCGACAGATTGACAAAATCCGCCCACTTCCTACCAATCAAAGAAACCATCAAGATGGAAAGCCTTACGCGAATCCACATTCAAGAGATAGTTCGGCTGCACGGTGTGCCTGTGTCCATTATCTCCGATCGAGATAGCAGATTCGCTTCGAGGTTCTGGCAGTCACTACAGAAAGCTCTTGGAACTAAGCAGGACATGAGTACAACTTATCATCCTCAGACAGACGGGCAGAGTTACAGAACCATCCAAACATTGGAAGACATGTTGAGAGCATGTGTCATCGACTTCGGTAAGTCGTGGGACATCCACTTACCCTTGGTCGAGTTATCCTACAACAACAGCTACCACACCAGTATCAACGTTGCGCCCTTTGAAGCCCTCTATGGTCGTAAGTGCAGATCCCCTCTGTGCTTGGCTGAAGTGGGTGACACACAGTTGGCCAAGGGACAAGTCCCTGACAGCACTCTCATAGGCCCAAAAATCATCCGTGATACCACTGAAAATATCATACAAATTCGGGAACGATTGAAAGCCTCACGAGACCGACAAAAGAGCTACGCCGATAAATGACAAAAACCCTTGGATTTCCAGATTAGAGACCGTGTTTTGTTGACGGTCTCATCCTGGAAAGGCATGATACACTTTGAAAAGCGTGGAAAGCTAAATCCAAGATACATAGGACCCTTCAAGATCCTTGCTAGGATTGGTCCCATAGCCTACAAACTTCGTCTACCCCGAGAACTTAACAACATTCATCTTGTCTTCCACGTTTAGAATCTTAAGAAATGATTTTCCGACGAAACACTTGTGATCCCTCTCGATGAGATTGAAATCAAAGAGAACCTGAACTTCATGGAAGAACCAGTCGAAATCATGGATAGAGAGATCAAACGAACGAAACAAAGTTGCATCCGGATAGTGAAGGTTCGCTGGAATGCCAAGTGGGGACCCGAATTCACTTGGGAGCGCGAAGATTAGATAAAGCAGAAGTATCCGCATCTCTTTCCAAATCCATGATTTGTATACTATGTTAGAATTTCGAGACGAAATTCCCTTTAACGGGGGGATGATGTGACAACCCGAAATTTCTTCCGTTCATATCGTTAAAAATAAATCAGTTTGGAATTTATTTTTGCTCTTGTCATCATTATCTCGGGTCTAATTAAATATTCTAAACTCAGTACAATCGAGGTTTGGGTTCAAAAACGAGTTTTTCCAAGTCAAAGCATAACATCCGAGTCAAACACCCCTTCGAGAGGAGTGTACGACCGCAAACTCGAGTTTACGGTCGTACACCTCCACCCCTCCCCCTTGACCGAAAACTCTATTCTATATATAGGGTATATGGCCTTCATTTGTCTCTTTACACTTCAAAGGCTTTCCCTATCTACTTTCTCTCTCTACAACTATCAAGTTTGATCAAGAACTCCTCAAGAATGTAAGTGATTCCTTCCTTTGGGCGTTAATCCTTCCTATATCCATGATTCACTCTTGATTCATCCATGGATTTCACCTTTTTATCTAGATCTTCAAGAATCCTCAAGAACACCTTAGTGTTTTGGACCAAAAACACCTTTCTTTGCTTTCAAATCATAAGTATCATCCCCCTATACTTATATCTAGTTAGGATTCTTTTTTTTTGCCTTGAAATCGTCACTTTTCCATGAACAAAATGTGTTTACGGTCTAGTGTATCTCCTTAGACCGTACACCCTTCAATGACCGTAAACTCATGAACCGTAAACCCATGGACCGTAAAGTCATGAACCGTAAACCCATGGACCGTAAGCCCACGGAACGTAAACTCAGTGACCGTAAACCCATGGACCGTAAAGCCATGGACTTAAAGCCCAGGGACCGTAAACTCATGAACCGTAAAACCATGGACCATAAACTCATGCTTACGGCCGCAAACTCCTTTCTTCAATCACATGTGATTCTAACACTTAGTTTCAAGTGTTTCCTAGTCCCTAAGGTGGTTTCCTTCCATGAAAAATAGTGTTATGTTCCCATCTAATACGTGTATGTGTTACCATATGTTAATAGGGTCCACTTGAGTACGAAACATCAGTTGACACTCGACACTCATCCCGATCGTACACTCAAATCCTACGTTAAACGGTGAGTTCATACCCCAACGTTTTTCCAAGTTTTCATGTTTTCAGGGGGAGGGAATACAAGTAAAAGTATCAGGAAACTTGTGCTCAAAATATATTATTTTGTCTAAGAGAATTATATTTTCAGTATACTTTTAACGTGGAAAACAGTTTTACCAAACGACAGAGAAATCAACTCGTAGAAACAGTTTTCAAAACTAGGGTAACTAACTTGTGAATCACGTTGTAAAATATATTATTTTATAAGAGATTCATGCAAATCATAAACAGGATTTTCGGAATTATTACTTTTAATTTTGTTAGTCTAAATGTTGGAGACACGTCCTTGGTAGCACTCTCACCGAATTCGAGAGTGTAGGACTAGCACTTGTAACGAGAATCTATTGTAGGGAGAGCGTGAATGTTGTCTATAGATCTATACGCGACTAACTATACCGCACCTAAACTGCTAGCTACAGTTAGGTAGCCATGCCTGGGGTGACAATGTCATAAAGGATATTGGCCCCGTTACGTGCCATATCAAGTTAATGTATGGTTATAAAACTCGCAACCTATATAACAGAGATTTACTTCTGTAATAATGAAACAAGTGAACTAACCTTAAAGTAATAACCGATTTGATTACTAGAGGGTATTAATAATAGCATTAGGATTTAGTTCACCACATATTTATTAGTTTTATTTATGTAATAAGGCTAATACACCTCACAGGGAGTAAACAGGGTTTTTCAAGAAAACTACGTCTAACGATATAAGTATAGTAGATACTTGTACACCTCAGACTAGAACCGATAACCAATCATCGAGTTTTAAGGGAAAATATGGGATTTTCCCGGGATAACTTGATTTCTTATAAACAGATTGTTCAACAAGTAACTAATGGATGTTCAAACACACTTTCTATAAGAAAATATAGGATTTTCTTGGGAAACACATTTCAAAGGATCAAAGAAACATTTTTCACCAAAACTAAATACTTATGAACTCACCAGCATTATGTTGATACTCTTTCAAACTGCTTGTATTCTCAGGGCAACAATAGACAGATACTCTTGCCAATTTTTGGAGAAGACGAAGCATTTTGTAGTCACGTCTTTTACCTTTGTTATATACTGTTATATACAAAATATGTTTTCAAACAGATGTAAATAATCCTATTGTAATGTAATGTTTGTGTTTACTTTGCTTGATATGATACAACTATTGTGATACTACGCATGACGTCAACCGCCCCGGACGTTTCCGCCTTTGTTTTCTGACGGTTCGGGGGTGTTACAGCAAAGGTGAGTGTATGTTGTTTGTTGCAAGTGAGTAAGAGAAGAAAAAAGTAGTGAAACGTCTAATAGGGTTTTAATGGCTTAATATACATGAACTTGATGTGTTTATGTGTTCTACACATGTTCTGCAGGTAGTAGACACACATGTGTTCATCAATGATCATATGTAATTTTGTTTTGAAAGTTAGTTCAAATTATTACTGATATTGTTGAAAACTTACAACCTTTCATCAAGTAACTTAAATAAAGAACATGTTTAACTAGTAATTAACAAAATATGTATTGTCTATTAATGTTAAAATAAAACGACTAGACAACAAAATTGATCCTTGTGGTTTTGTAAAACTATGGATAGGTCCAGAAAGTTTCCGACTTGCATGGAATGTCCAAAATCGGAAATTCCTATGAACTTGGTTCATGAAATCTTGAAAAATACCATTTTTCCTTTTAATAATTTTTTTCTTTTATTTATTTACTTTCGTACCTTTTAAATTTAAAATAAATAAATAAAAAAAAGAACTAACCTACCCCATCTTATCACTCCACACATACACTCCCCTTTCTTTCATCTTCTGTTTCCTCATCATTCAGTTACAAATCAAACATCTCTCACACACACAAACATAAACAAAAATTGAAAACATACACACTTCAAAACCATTTCAATTTCGTTCTTCATGTATCGTTTTCCTTTAACCAGATGAACAAAATACATAGCTTAACAAAAAGGTAATGTTAATCATCAAACACACAAACACAGACCTATGATGTTCCCAACCACCGCCTCTAATATCCATCCTTTCACCAGACTTGTGATCTTCTTCCTCTTACCAAATAAAAAAAAACCCAACCAAACTCCCTCTTAACGTCACCCAGTCATAGGTTCACACACATTGGCATCAAGGTCGGCTTTGAAACTCTAAAAGAATGTATAAAATCACCGGAATCGGAATGGATGAGAGTAAATCTTGAGATTGGTGAGAAAGACGACGATGTCGAAAATGATGGTTAACGATAGCTATTTTGCTCTCAAGCTTTTTCTAGGAGCCACATAAGGGTTATCAAACCTCGGTTATTCTTGATTTAATCCAATTTTTGCAACGTGAGGATCGATGCATTTGATTCAAATAGACATGATAATGCTCAAAAATCAAATTTCTTTGTTCATCCTTGACAGGTTATTAAGGCTCCAATTCGTTCATTACAAACTCCCAAAATGGATGAATAACCCATAAATTCTATTATTGATTCATGGAGATAACATCCCGTATCTATGAAACTAGGTTCTGAAGGATGAAGACGAAATGAGAAAAACATCTCCACTTTCAGAATAAAAACCCATCTTATTCTTCTGTTTATAGGCTTAAGAACATGGGACGAAGAGGATGAAGGTTGCTCGACATAGATACAATCATTTCATTTGGGTTTTATGTTTAACTGGGTTTTTTTGTTTATATGTGTTGTGATTTTTAATTTTCAGGTGAAAGGTGATGAAGAACAAGATGTGAAAGAGAGTCAAAGAGAGAGGAATAAAGAAGGTAGGGTACAGTAGAGAGGGGTAGGGTGGGATATTATTTTCTATTTTTCATAATTATTTAAATACTAAAATAAATAAAGAAAATGTAGAAAATAAATGATAAGGGTAAAATAGTTCTTTAAAATCCATCAAGGATCAAATTCACGGGAAATTCCAGATTTTTGACATTCCTTACAAGTTGGAAAGTTTTTGGACCCTTTCTACAATTCTTATGAAACCACAACGACTATTTTTTGCAATTTAGTCAAACAAAAAATATCTTGTGGGTTCAAAGTTAAAAATATTGAGTTATAACTATCAGGGGCAAAAGTTGCAAATTTTAATGAAGATTATACATTTTATATGTATTATTTATACAATGGTGACCAAATTTATATATTTAAGTATAATGATAGTATGTTATATTAGTAATCATCTCTTAATACTAATAATATATTTTTGTTTATGATAATATTTTTGTTTATGATTTTGTATTATTTTTAAATTAGAAAAACAATATGATCTTAAATGCAATAAAGTTCATTATTAAAGGATAAGGCAACATTAATTATATAAACTTATTTTACTTTTGTTATATGTAATGTACTAAATTTATAAGTATAATTTTCATTTTTAAACTAACATAAACACTCATTCTTATAAAGGTGAATTCAAATTAAAACCATTTTTTCATAAACTAAAATCTAGAAATCAAAGGTATAACGGAAATATTGCAAAATCTCAAATCATAAGATTGTTGATGTGTGTGTATAGTCACGTTTTTACCGTCCCACTATCTGATGAATTACCTGAAAACATTTAACCATAATTATAAGTCAAATCTTAGTAAGTTTTCCCAAAGTATCACATACAACACAACAAAACTAAACATAGACATAACAACTATGGGTTATCAACAACACCGAGTCATCAACGACTCAAATTACATATTAGGGTTATCGGCATCCCTAAGTCATCAATAACTCACATATACCAATTATGGGTTATGAGGAACCACGGTTCATCAAAGACTTACATACAACAATTTAGGTCATCAGCAGCCTCGAGTCATCAGCCACCCTAAATCATCAGTGACTCATATACAACACAACAACGGAAGCCCACCCACAACCCCTTCGTAGAAACAGATAACACAAGCCACCTAATGACAACCGAGACCAATATTTAGACAAATACTCAATTTTACCAAAGTTTAACCTAAAAGTCAAACTGGTCAAAAGTTAACTCTTGTCCAACTAGGTGCACCGTGCCTACCACTGGGTGGCCAACGCCCACTACAGGACAAAATAGTCAATTCGTCAGCTAAGACAGGCACGTTTGAAAACAAATCAAAAAGCACCCCCTACCCTTAACAAATGTGTCATGTCTATCCTCTTTCCAAAAGGGATTTTTACTTATTCCAGTAAGTCAAACTTCAAACTTTTTAGATCTGATACTTAATAGCTTCATAATGGTTAAAGTTTCCAACTTTATCCATTATGATGGTACAAATAACCAAGAACTAAACTTTAAGTTTCAAAGAGTCCAAGAATGCATCTTTCTCGACTTAATCCATTATGTCCAAGCCTCCAACCTTTATATCTGAATAAACATGATGTCTAAATGGATAAACTTTCCAACTTTATCCATAATAATGCCACTAACTTTCAAGATCTAAAACCCTAAGCTAAGAAATGTCCAAAAACCCATTTTTCTTCATGTATGGAGTAAAGAGAGTTCTAACATAAACTATTTACTCTGCAAAATCACAAGACCTGAAATTTAAATATGAACCAAAGCTCAATGAGTTCATCAAACTCCATGGTACAAGTCACAAAGGAGTTGGATTAAGATGTCTAAGGTCTTAACTAAATTGGTATAATCTTGTGAATAAAAACAAAGTCCTTTTGGGGTTGCCCTCATAACCAGATATAGCTAGGAAAGATATTAGGAGAGAGAGAGGGGGGACATTATTTATTAATTTATTTTATGATTAATGAATTACTTGGATATTGATTAGAATTAATTTATAATTAATCAAAATTAACTAGAAATTAATTTTGGATTAACTATAATTAATTAAAGGCACAAGGGTTGAATTGCAATTATTCAATAGTTTAGCAAATGAGGCGATTATACAACCCTCCTATGATTGGTGGTTTCAGGAGATGTCCATAAGAGCTATGGAAGCCTCTTTTAGCTGATAGGGATATCTGTTTAAATCTAAATATTTTAATATTCAAATTAGGGATTACCCTAGTATCCTAACAACTATAAATAGGATCCTATGCTAAGGATTTTCAACTCTAACCATTTGAGAAAGCAATAAACAAAAATTTCATCCCATCTTCTTTCTCTCTAAATCATTTCTTAGTTTCCAGGGTTGGGTGTGAGCCATTAGGGGCAACTTTAATTTTCGTGCTAGCTTTCTAAAGCAGGTATGAGGATTCAAGAGTGCTACATATGATTGTAACACTAAAGGTAGGTATTACAACCTATGGATTTCGATGATGGCTAGTTTATATGATTGTTTCATAAGTATGTAGCTAGAATGAGAAAATACATAGATCTTTAGGTTACATGTACTCATAATTAGATTTTATGATGTTTCTGTTGTGCAATTAATTAATTTGTAACCTAGAAACCATTAGTAGTATTAGAACCTAGGGTTCATTCTATTATATGTGCATATATGAAATCGAATCAAAACTAAAAAAATGAAAAAACCCACTGTTCAACAAAAGCCCCGCACCCTCTTTTCCTGGTACGATGCATCTTTGGGTTCAGCCAAATCCAAGATTTTCTTGCCATTTTCAAATTATAAAATAAGTAATAGATATTAGTTGTTATTTTAGTTAACTAAAATCTAAACATTACATCTAGATAATAGATAAACCCTAATCCGAAAATCAAGGGAGTTATACATGGAATTAATATTATTTAATTAACAGTTTAATTAAGATAATTCAATTCATAAAATATTATTAATATTAAGTGTTTTAAATATTAATTATTGAAAAGATTAATAATACACCCTTATATATATATATATATATATATATATATATATATATATATATATATATATATATATATATATATATATATATAATAAAAAACTCGACTAGGTCCCGATTAATCTCCTATTAATCCCTAGATGCTACCCAATCGATTAGAGAGCACCTAGAGATTAATCCATGCCTACGAAATGAGTGAAGCATTAGAAAACAGTGAAATTTTAACACTTTGAAGAAATTTCAATCTTAATAGAAACCATTTGAGGAATGATTAGTGTTGTATTATTCATATTAACCTATTTTAATATAATATTAGTGATATTTACGTACTTTGTTATGATATTAGTTATATTTATTTTTTTAAAATTCAACGAATTAGCAATTAATGGTCCCCGGCTAATCCCTTAACCCCAGTCCACCCACTAGCTAACGTCGTGCATTTTTTTTAACCTTTATATATATATATATATATATATATATATATATATATATATATATATATATATATATATATAAGAGTTATAATACTATGTGTAAATGGTTAATAATTTGTCAACTAAGCCACTAGGCCTCATTCATGAAGTTATGTAAGAAGAGAGGTATAACGAAATGACATATAATGTTGTTGAATGGGTGTCCTTTTCACAAACCCCTTATATGTGTAGTGGATTGTAGTTAGCCAAAATGATTATGATAAGACATTAATCATGTTAAAAGTATAACATAAAGTACTAGGAAATACATCCAATCGAGTTACTTTAGAAATAATATGAAACTAATCCATGAAAACACACATCGCTTCATTGTGAGTCATTAGTGGAGCATGTGTGGTTTACTTACACACTAATTTGGGACTACAAAGTTGAAATGATAGTACAAACTCGATTTGATGATTGTTGATGGAGCATGTGTTGTTAACCGGCACATCAATGAGAGTTCATAAATGACATCGAGGGTGTCATGTAGGATTGCACAATTATTCACATCTTGTTTGTGATTATTGGTATCTCAGTCACAAAAGTAAGAGCATAACGCGAGATTAAACATGTCGTTGATAAGATTCAATGAATCTCAAAGGATCTAAGAATTTCATAGTGATTTAAACTAGTAAAGAGTTTTACCTACCTAAAATAGATTCACAATTTGATTACGGTATCCCTCTTTTTTGTTCGAATTGAAAATATGGATCATAGTTTTACATATTAAATTTGGGTTAAAATATTAGGGATTGAAATCAACTAACTAAAATGTTCTTTCTTATAATAGATTTCTAGAAATAGTGATCTTCGTCCTCCTCCTCCCAACCCTCCAAGTTCAAACTCCATTCTTTTTTCAATCTCGTCAAAGGAAAAGCTCACTGGTCCAAACTACATAGACTGGATGTGCAACTTGAAAATGAATCTTCGGTATGATAACAAAGAGTATGTTCTCGATACCCTAATCTTAGAAAAAGACACTACTACTACTACTATTACAGAAGAAATTACTATTAATAATAAACATATTGACGATGTCACAACCGTTGCTTGCATCATGATTAGTACTATGGCACCAAATCATTAAAATTCCTATAAGGAATATTGCCATACGAAATGAATCAAGCTCTTGGTCAAATTTTTCACAAGATAGCTAGGCAAGAACATTATGAGGTTGTTAAAGCTCTAATGGTGTGTAAAATAAAAGAAGGAGAATATGTGTTTGCTCTTGTGCAAAAAATGTAGAGACATGTGGAGAGGCCAGAAAAGCTTAATATGAATTTTGACAAGGACTTGGCCATTGATATGGTTCTCAACTCTTTTCCTAGTTATTATAATCAGTTCATTTTGACTTATCATTTGAACAACACAGAAACACCGTTAATGCAACTCCATAACATTTTGCAAAAAACTAAATCATGAACGAAGAAATATCATCTTCCTAGTGTTTCAAGTGCTCTGTCCTACCATTCATCAAGTTAAAGGGAAGAAAAGGAAATTGTTAGCCCAACCCAAGTGGAAATGGAAAAACAGCTATGATGTCCCTCCTGTCAGTGATCCGAAAGAGTCCATTTTCTTTCACTATGGCCAAAAGGGTGCATTGGAAGAGAAGTTGCCCAAAATAATTTCAATAGGTGAGAGAAGGAAAGGGCAAAGTGTTTGGTTCTTCATCTGGTATTTACTGTATCGAAATCAATAACACATAAATTTCTAATCCTTAAATCCTTGATACGGGATGTGGTTTTCATATTTGTATCGAAATCAATAACACATAAATTTCTAATTCGGAGACTATAATTTCAATTGTAGTTGACGACTTATCCAAGTGGGAGACTGTTAGATTAAGGTCTCTAATGTCTTAACTAAATTGGTATAATCTTGTGAACAAAAGCAAAATCCTTTTTGGGTTACCCTCGTAATAATAAATATCTAGGAATGATATCAGGAGAATGTGGAAACGTTTTATTAATATATTATATGATTAAGAAATTAATTAGTAAATGATTAGATGTAATTTAGAACTAATCAAAATTAATGATAAATTAATTTTAAATTAATTATAATTAATTAAAGGTACAATGGTTGAATTAAATTGTTCAATAGTTGAGCAAATGAAGCACTTCTATAACCCTCCTTTGATGGATGGTTTTGGGAGAGGTCCAAAAATGTTGTGCAAGCCTCCTGTAGCTAATAGGGATATCGGACTAAATATGAATATTTTAATATTCAAATTAAGGGTTATCTTGGTAACCTAGCACCTATAGATAGGGTTGTATGCTAAGGATTTTGGCTCTAACCTTTTAAGGAAGCAAAAGCCGAAAATTTCATCCTCTCTCTCTCTCTCTCTCTCTCTCTCTCTCTCTCTTTATCTTTATCTCTCTAGAACATTTGTTAGTATATAGAGTTTGGATGTGAGCCATTAGAGGCAACCACAATTTTGGTGCTAGCTTTATGAAGTAGATATGAGGATTCAAGAATGCTACATACGATTGTAACACTAAATGTATGTATTCTAACCTATGAATTTTGATTATGTCTAGTTTATATGATGTTTCCGTGGTGTAATAAATTATTTTGTGTCACACCCCGACCGTCGGCGGAAACACCGGGTGGTGTAACATCATTCTTTGTATCACAGTTATATAACACACATTGAACAGTACTAAAGAAAATAATACATGTATTGATAATTGAAAGTTACATAACTGTTTTTCTAGAACCTATTACATAATATCCGACTATAGCATAATTCTTAATGAACAAAAAGGTAATAGTAAAACTTCTCCTGTTCGAATACATACATTTAAGATACGTCAACATAAAGTTGGTGAATCCATAAGTTTTGACTCCATATAAAAATAATACATTTTCCAAGTTCAAAAGTATAGTTTGAAAGTATCATTTTGACTCTCCAACATTGAGTATATATATATATATATATATATATATATATATATATATATATATATATATTAGGTATAATAGTTTACTTATCAATTAAGTGTTATACCTAAACATTTCTTGAGCCTAAGGTATAAGTAGGGGGAAACTTATACTTCACATTAATACTTGTATACAACAAAGTATAATGTTTCTAACAATTTGCTACCATGAGCCTGTAACTGCTGCTACCACACAATACCTTTGATAAAACACACTCATGATTTCCATGAGAAACAATACACTCATGATTTCCATGAGAACAACACCGTACGCTTCATCGACGCCGGAACAATAACAAGTAAAATGATAGTTCTTCATTTGCTTATGGTTGACTGTAGCTAAGAATCACAAGTGGGGTGGTTAACTCGTATACTAATTATACACGACTTCCTCGCTCACACGGGATTAACGATTACATTTCAAAGGATTTCCGCTAAGATCCCCAATCTTAGTTGATGAATACAATTACTCATGTAGACTTCGACGACTTCATATAGCTCTAACAACAAAATCATTTTCTTTTCTAAAACCCTAAGTTACCAGACTATGCTTTTAAACATTACTCCTAACTTCATATATCATTTAGGCAGTATAACAACTATAACTTGAAGTAAAACCAGGCTTTATCTTGACATAAAACCAATAACAACAACATCATATAACATATCAAGTTTTATCTTGTCATAAAACTAACAATAACAACATATATCATACCAAGTTTTATCTTGACATAAAACCAACAATAGCAACATACTTTATAGATTAACATATACAACTTCCGAATATAAGTTCGGAACTATATCACACACAACATATATATAGAATCCTAAGTATAACTCAAGATCTACATTTGTATAATAACATGCTAATAAGTTGATAATAGTTGTATATATTCAAAATATTATATTTAGAACAACTATATCTCGGTTAATATAACTGTCTATGTTGAAAATATGTTGCTATTATTCATTTTATATAGTTTTTTTTTCAAGTTGAAAGTATGTTTCAATTAATTAATGATATGACATGATGTTTAGTTCGGTGTAAACTTGGTTATAGTTGCTTTTACTTTTTTATAGTTCTTTTTTTTCTTTTGAATTTGAAAGTATGATTCTATTAACTAAATGATATATTAATATTTACCCACTTGAGTCCAACCTCTCTTCCACCTTCATAATCAATTTTTCCCTAAGAATTCTTGGTGTTTTGATGATCAGAACTTCTAGATGAATCATTGCTCAAATATCTTCAACATTTTTTCATCAAAATGGTAGTTTTCTTCCCCATTTCCCTCAAATTCGTTCTAGGAGTTTGTGGGTTGTGCAATCCAAATTTCTTGGTTAAATTGTGGTGTTAATGTGAAACTAGTGATTTGTTTTCATTCCGTGAACTGTCTCCAAGCCCTAACCATCAAATGATTGTGAGATTTATGAGATTGGAGTTTTTTTATGGGTTTCGTTAACCTCTAATGGTGAAATCCGAATTTAGTGTTCATTGTCTTGTTATTAGTTTGATTTATGCTTAGTGATGTACTTAACTTCAAATCTATAATCTATTTGTTAATTCATGAATAATGGTGAGATTTGTAGTGTTTGATACAATGTTAGCTTTCATATTATGATTTAGGTATTTTCAAACCCTAAGTGTTCTAGGTAAAGACTTATGGTTCCAAACGATGATACGAGTTTGATGTTGCGCTTAGATTATCTACTTCCATTCTAATATATGATGCATTGAAAATCGTTACCACATTGTGAGATTACGAAATGTTGAGTAAAACTTTACTTTAATTTCAGAATTTTAACGTTGTTGATTATGAAACTATGTTCCAAGCTTAAATTCCGACATTGAACGTATCCACTTGTCTACTTTTGGTATTTAAGCATTCTTTCAGGAATTAGGAAGTAATATGCTTATTTGGTGTCATAATTAGTGTTCAAATGGTTTGTAAAAGTTCATTAAAATGTTAGGTTTATGTATCATTTTATACTTCAAGTTTCAAGTTTACATAACACATTATTCGTCACAAAAATGGTTTTGATATATGTTAGTATATACAGAATCAAATCAGTTAGTCCTATGAAGAATTTCATTCACTTTTGGAGTTTGGGTTCTCATTGATTTTTAAAAACTCTGGATGTTTAATGTTTAATATAAAAAAATAAACCACTTAGGGATCCTTCCTTGTAATCATTTAAGTTGTTTTAACTCCAGGTGAAAGTCACTGGAGTCATTTGGTGTGATTTTGAAGTTGTTTTGAAATAGGATGGCTAAATTAGAAACAAAAACTAGATTAGGTTTTCTGCCACATGGTTTGTGACGCATCCTGTGAGGGGCTGTGATGTGCTTTCTGTCATGTCCAACTTTCAACTTTGTATTATGTTTGTGTCTCATGTTTGGTTCATTCCTTTTGTTCCCTTTTGCCACTATGATCCACATTAGGACATCTTGGGGTAATTTGAGCTTAGAATGTTAAGTGACCATAGCGGGATATTATAGTCTTCTGACACCTTGGAATGATATTAAGTGACTGATTTGAGAAGGATGGATTTGGAAGTGACATAGCTCAACTTAGAAGATCTTTGGTGCTTCAAGCTTAGGACTTAAGGTGAGTATATTTTCCTTGGAACATTTGTCCCCATAATGAGTATGTAACACCCGCAGGTTCGGGCTAGTCAATTTAAGGTATAACAAGCGTACAAAATGAATTTTTTTATAGAAGATTACCTAGGATAAATAATCTTAACCACAGTAATACTTAGGGTCAACAATTGTAGCCTATTTGACGTAATAAAGAAGGATTATATTAATATTATGTGTTTCATGATTATTATCATATAATAAAATAGGAAAAATCAGCCGAATCGTCCGTAAATCGTAAAAATAAGTGCCTAAAACATATATATATATATATATATATATATATATATATATATATATATATATATATATATATATATATATATATATATATATATATATATAGAAAGTACATGTCTTCCCGATCCCGGAAATATAAATTTCGGAGAAATCTGACTTCGTATTAATTAGATATGATTTTTATAAGATATAAAAGTTGGCCGCGCACAACGAATGTATGACGTAAAAAATACGAAGAGAATGGTTGAGTTTTAGCTAAAGCCACCAAAAAGAAAATCATAGTACTCTTTAAAATAATAATTTTGAGAAAAAGAATGTCGAAAACAGAGTCCGTACGAGAGAGTTATGATTTTTTATAAAATCATTTAATTTTATAAAATATGGACGAAAAAATAAAGTCAAAATTAGCCGACAGAGTCTAAACGAAAGTTGTAGATCTCATCGATAGCTACACTTGGTTATAAAGAACGTCAAAAACGGTGTTCGTATGAACGAGTTATAAATTATAATAGCGTATATATGTATTAAAATAAAATATAAATCATATATATGTATACATATATATATATATATATATATATATATATATATATATATATATATATATATATATATATCATTAGAAAGGTATAGGTGATGCGGTCGTTATAAAACTAGTGTTGAGTACTTTCGACATTAGTTTGGTACAGATATCGTTAAATCTATTTAAAATAGTATTATAAAAGCAGTGTTTAGTCATTTTAAAAATTATAAGGTCATTAAGTAACTATAGATGGTTTTTTTTTGAAAATTCAATTACTATAAATAAGTGCATCTAGGCTCTCATATATTCTTGCACCATTCTCTTGATTCAAGAGTCTTTCTCTTTTTATCCCTCGATCATTTTGGTCCCTCATGATTCGACTTCTCTTTCTGTAGTTTTAGTATAATAAGGTGAGCGTTGAAGCGCTGCAAGAATCTTTTTTAGAAGGATTCAGCGACGAAGTTCTGCCCCTGCAGAGCCCGGTTCCTAACCAAACCCTCTTATAAATAAGTTTTGGTTACCTTACTTTAAGTATAGCTTATGTTTAAATTTAATATCGTTATTATGAAACTATAAACAATATAAGTATTATAAAAAGTGTTATTATAATATCTTTTAACTACTCTCGGTATGAGGAATCTGGTTTGAAAGGTCACTTAGGGTTGTTGGATTTCAGAACAGCTTAAATGCCAAAATGGTCATGCCCTCTGGTGTTTCATGTTTGGCCCCTCTATGTACATAGTAGTTGAAAAGTATTTTTTAACACTTATAAAACAATATTGCTCGTAAATAGCTGTAATAAATATTAGACTAAACTTAGCAATAATAATGTTAGGTTTCGTCGAAGGAAAAGACAATTGTTAGAAGCGAAACGCTGTCCAAATTTCGAGTCATTACTTTAACAAGTGAGGGCACAGTTACTTTCATCTTACATATAGATATGAAGTATTTAATATAAATTATGTGCTATATGTGCATATTATATGTGTTCCTAATATCTATGCGAGATGAACGATTTATACATGTTTACGTTATTTAAACAGTATATGTATTTTTATAAATATATAATGGGTAGCAACGGGTAATGAGAGAAAGGTGATGATAACTAGGTGATGACAGATATATGATGTGAGATGTGAGTAGATGCCATAATCTTGACCGATGATGTTGCAATGTAGTGATGTAGTCATCTACCAGAGTATAGATGGCGACCACGGACTATTCTAGACAGTCATGTGAAAACACCAGCTGGCTCATAACATGTAGGTGATGAATTACGAGTTCAGGCGATGTTGTAATTACGTATTCATGCGATGATACTCTAACCCTTACTTTGAAATATGAGTTCAGGCGATGTTGTAACTACGTATTCATGTGATGATGCCCAAACTCTTATTGGACACGTATTGGGGGAGTAATCCCCGAATCAGTACTGTCTATGCGATGTAGGCGATGATCCTTAGGAAAAATCCTTAGGAATGAACATATATGGAAATGCGATGTAAGGAGGTGACAGGTAAATATGATGTAGGAGATGACCCTTACGATAAATCTTTAGGGAAGATTAAATGAAGAAAATGGGGATGGGTTATCAGGTTAATTGTTTGACATGAATTATGTGAAGAAACAAATTAATTATATTATTGTGGGTTGAAAACCCTATGTACTCACCAGGTTTTCCAACCTGACCCACTCAGTTTATTTGTATCACAGATATCGATACGCCGACACATTGCACTGAGAGATTAAAGGAGATGTAAATCACTAGTATAAATGACTGTAAGGTCTATTATGCTTATGTTTATGTATTAACAATGACATCCCAAAGTTTTAATATAAACAAAATACATTTCTTCATAAATGCTTTGCTAATATATTTATCATGTTTTCTGGGAACAAATTCCGCAATACTTCTTTTCAAAAAGGGTGCTCTGATTTTTAAATAAGCATAAATAAAATTTTTAAAATGACTGTGAATTTGGGGATGTCACAAGTATCTTACATGTGTTTTCCCTTTTATGTTATGTTATACATATGTATATTAATTGGAAACTATTATTATAATGTATGTTTTGTTTTCTAGTTATGATAGTTTATTATTCGGGGACGCCCTTTTTGAACTAAGGGCATGTTTTGAGAAATGGGCTTATTTGTAGAGGGTTAAACTTATTCTTTAGTATTATGGGTACGATCGCCCTTTTTGTTTTCATTGTGAGTTACTGAGAGTACATATCCCTTATTATTATTTTTTGTGTTTTGAAACTATATAACATATACTTGATTGCTAGTTTCCTATATAGGGGTTATTTGTGAATTCATAAAAATATATTTTCAAAAATGCTTTTGGTTGATATAAAGCTAAAAATGCTTAGTTTGGTAAAAGATATTTTAGCATCCCACTTATTGCATACATGCATATCATGTAAGAATGGGTGCGACTTTGTGCTCCTAGGTAGCCAGTGGACAATTGTTTGTTGCTTATTATTTTTTTATGAGTAGATTTCTAGATAATCCTCATGTACATGAGTAGAAGCTTACTACCCCTCGTGTGGCCTATGTTGGATGACCCCTAGTTCCTTGTTTGTAGGTGTAAGGGCGACTTAACAATTGCGTCTGTTGTGCGTTCTTCATACCCGATCATCATTATTTTGTTGTCGGATATAAGTGCAAAAGTTGATTATCTATCATGACAACTGAACATCCGACGTTTGTTGTGAACTGGACTTTGAGATTGACAAGAGGTTGGGAGTATTGCATGCATTGCATCTTACTTATTTGGGATTGATTTTGTTTTACCCCTTTTTTTTATCTTTTGGGACTTACTTATCTTTTTTTTGGAAATATAAATGTTTTAAGAAAACCTTATGGGTATATGAAACCCTTTTGTTATGTTTACATTTTGAATTTGAGACGGTATTTATGCTCTTTTGGATGTTTTGGAAACATTGAATTTAGTAAACTAGATTTCTATCTTGTTTTAGCTCACACGATTATTTATTTGTTTAACTACTTTTATTTTGGATTTTGATTATTAAAGGGTACTACTCAAGGTATACTCATGTGGAATTGTTTGTTTGACAGTGAAATTTGTATGGAAATTGTTATAAATGACAATGTACTTTGTTAAAAGATATGTTTTTGCCTCAAATTGATAATTGATGATTTTGTTGTTTTGAGAAGGTACGGGTTGCGCATTGGTGTATGAATCAAAGTGTTCATTCATACAGCGCCCATAATGTCTTGCCCTGGGATCGTACTCACTAGGCTCGTATAACTTAACCCACTTGTTGATAAACTTTTTTAGGTTAATAGATATTGTTAGAAGGTTGGAAGACTCATAAGCTAGGATATTTATAAGACCTTTAGTTCGTAATGTCTTCTTAAACCTTGGTTTTGATATCTATTGTAACACTATCCCAAGAAATGTCTTTATTAAACAACTAATTATTTAAATTTGAGTAAATTACACGAATGGTCCCTATGGTTTTGAGTAATGTTCACGTTTGGTCCCTAACTTTTTTTTAACTTGGAAGGTCCCTACAGTTTGTTTTTTGTTGCGCACTTGGTCTCTGTCTTACCTATAAAGACTATTTGCCCTTGATTTTTTAATTTATTTAAATAGGTGGGGTATGTAAGGTAAGGTAAGGTGAGGTGGAAGTGAGGTTGGGGGTGTATTTATTTAAATAAATTAAAAAAATCAATGGCAAAATAGTCTTTTAGGTAAAACTGGGACCAAACGCGCAGCAAAAACAAACAGTAGGGACCTTCCGAGTTAAAAAACAAGTTAGAGATCAAACATGCAAATTACCCAAAACCATAGGGACAATTCGTGTAATTTACTCTTTGAAAATTTGTAATTGGGACAATTATCTGTTTTTGAACTTTGAAAAACATTTGATTTAAACTTTGGGACGGTTTTCCGCAAACTAAAACTCATGAAAATATTTTTTTAAGTTTTAACTAAAGGGTATTTCAAATAGGTTCATGTGACGGGTGTTACAATTTTAGAAGTTTAATGTTAATGTTTTGATTTTGGGGTATAATATTTGAATTATATTAGTGAACTGTTGTTATGGAATAAAGATAGATTCAACATCTTAAAATAGAAAATTGTTCATTTACAAAAATTAGTGACGAACAAGGACGGAATCTTGAGGTTCCTTGAGGAATTTGTGTCATTACCAATCCTAAAAATTAACGACACCGTTTTTTTCGACTGTTAATTCCATTATTGATACCTTAGTTTCTAGTAGTGTTTGAAGTTGAAATTCGTTTTGCTTTAATATGTGTGTATGTGTGATAATAATAATAATAATAATAATAATAATAATAATAATAATAATAATAATAATAATAATAATAAAGATGAGAATATAAAAATAAAGTTAATATTATTAAAAATAATTTATAATATCGAAGGATTTCCGAGTAAATTAAAAACATGTTTCTTTTCATATTTAGTGTTGTGCACTTGGACCTAGTAAAATGTTTGTGGAGCTGTATCTAAAGACAAGTCTTTTTTTTTTCTTTGGGATACTTATTATCCTCGAAAATGTGTAGAGACTCGAGGGATTTCCAAAAGAATTAATAGAATTCAAAAGACTTGTAATCGAATATTGTGTGCTGCATGTTTTTTTCTTTTGGAGTATTTGTTTCCTTCGAAGCCGTGTATAGGAACTTCTGAAGTATTTCCGATACAATATAATCTAAAAACGAAAATTAAAACATGTTTCTCATTTTACCTTGGAATTGTTTTGAAACTTTGTAGGAAATTCCAACATATTTGTGTTCCTCTAAAACTTTTGTAGAAAAACAGACGACTTTTCTACTTTCTTTTAGTGACTATAACGACATCCCCTACACCCAACAATCGCGCTATTTATTTCTGCCTATTTCTGCCATTTAATTTTTTTTTAAACTGCAAATCTACTTGAAGGATAAGCATACAATATATTAAATACATAATAAGTTTCATATATTGACTTTGTACATGAACCACCATTTACCATAAAACTAAAATTCAGATATCATACTTCCAACGTCTATTATTTCAAGACAATATATATTTCCTAAATGGGAAGTTAGTTTTAAAGCTTTACATGATCAAGACCTTGTGTTCCAATTTAAAACTGGAAATAAAGAATCAATCTGGATAATGATCAACTGAATAGAGTAAATTTATTATAATGACGTTTTTGAACAATTTAACGATAGAAAAAGAAAACCAAACAAGAAATGCTTAAAAATCTTAAACATGACATAGTGCCGTATTAACCGGATGACATAATCAAGAACAAAAAATCAAGAAAATATGAGTACAAATCTTGATTTTAGGCAACTACAAAAATTGATCATTCAATTCATCTTTTCTTTTTCGCTACTACTTACGAATAAAAGTGCTAAAATGTGCTGCCACATGTCAAAGTTCAAAGACAAAAAAAATCAACCATGATTGACAAATGTTATGAATCCGACATATTGCAACACATGTACAATATAATACAAATAATTGAGGTTATATTATTTCCTGTAGACAAAAACTACCAACTTAAAATACATGAATTCGAATCTGTATATGGTATCAAGTCTCATTCCATAGCTAAAAGGTCATGTGAGTAAACTGACAGATAGACAGATTGCTTTTTGGTAACATATGGACTCATGTCATCTAGGGAAGGTCTTTTGCTACCATAGTTTTGTTTATTCATGATCAAATTAACCTCAAAACCATATAAATATATTATAATTCTTCAGCTTTTCTTGGGTATTTACATAGTTTACCTTCACATTCATGTTTGACTGATTGAACAATTGTGTTTTGAGAAGTACAATTCAGTGACCAACATTTATTTTTAGTAGATTCTGCATTTTAAAGTTTTATTAATTAGCCTCACATATCAAAAATGCAATCTTCTTTATAATGCCATACATATAATTGTAAATTTTGAAGGCAATGAATAAAGAATCCAATGAGATTACATGATTCACAAGATTAGGGTATAACCCTACTTCAAATAGTCTTTGATCTTGAAGCCCATTGGTTACATAATAAAATAGTCCCAATATCATATACAGAATTTTTAGTATCCACTCAGTATATGTAATCTAATTGAGCTTCTAAATATAAAGGAAGCCCTATATATATGCTTTTAACATAAATGGTACTAGAAAATTGCTGATTTGCCACTTGGAAAAAAATTGTCTTTCAAAAACCTAACATAATCTTTCTCACTCGACAAAATTTCAGCAAACCATTTTTATATCAACCAGATTATTTCTTGTTTGGATCTAGTCGTATACCGGCATACTTGTAAATTAACCCACTTTGTTTCCATGAATCCCTTGTAACTTGTTTCTTCGTTCTCCCCTTCATGTACTGCATGTCCCTGTTTTGGCGATTTTTGTTAGTGGGTCAATAGCCTTTTAAACATAATGCTGTTGCTTTTTAAACATAATGCTATTAAAAAAATATCTCACTTATACTTTGTATCCATATTTGAGTGAATGACACATAATACTTCCTACACATTCACCGAGCATTATTACTCCAAAATTAGGAATATGAAACAAGAAAAACAAGTAAAAGCACATAGTACATGCAAGAACAAAGAATTTTGTTACAAAAAAAAAAAGATTAAATTTATTTGGATAAGCAAAATCTAAGTCATTGTGTTCACAGATTCCAAATTGCCAACCAGTGATGTTAGTAACTCAAGGAATTTAATAACGGGTTTGATTAATAAAGGTAAAAGGTTTCTTCTCATGATAAGAGAAATGACTGCATAAAAGAACTAAGACGTAAACAGCATCTAATGTATAAGAGTTTTGGGAACACCCAAAGGAGTGAAGCTTTTCCACTATGCCTACTGATGATTGTAATTCATTAGACACTAGACAAGAACAAGATTCGAGCATTGTACACTCCAAAAGAACAAGACTATGAACAATCATATGTACATGTACAATTTAATATAACACAAGATTCTAAACATACACTATATATAATATATATGGTCTAAAAATACATGTTCTTGTAAACTGAAATTAATTATACTTTACATACTAAACTGAGCGCCTTATGTTTTTGCTTAATACACACTTAGGCGATCAATCACTAGAAGCTAAGTTATCTGCCCTAGATGTGCAGAGCACTTTTTGAAAATATTGTGCAGAAAAAGTAAATGAAGATATTGACCTTAAAACTTGTTGGGGCTTATATAAAGGTTTATGCTTAAACAAAAACCTAAACTTGGGACTTCGCATGATAGTTTTATGTATGGCCAACCAATGTAATCAATGTTAAAATAATCAATGATTAAAACCTAATCATTTTGATTTGTGATTGCAAGTACCAATATATAACCAATTTAGGCATATACGTACTCAAACACCAATAAAGATATCATCCAATAGAATTGTCTTTCAAATGCATATTGTACTTAATTAACTAAAATTAAGATGAAGGACAACTATATTCTCAAGTACAATTTCAAATCTTGTTTGTCTTTTTCATACAAATTTTTTTACAACTTATAGGCCATGAATCATAGTGAGGTTTGGCATATGGAAAGTGGGGTAGACCTGGTGTGCTTATCAAATTATATACTGTCCAACTTTGATAACTATCAATTGTATGCAGCACTAACATGAATGCTTAATCAAAATAATCTAATAACATGTGATTTGACTCTTTATTCCCATGGTATAGAGCATGTAAACCATCAGATAAACTATCATAATCAATTATGCCATCTAATTAATATTGCATACAAGCAAGCAAGAACCCGTGTAGCAAAAAATATGTATCTATGAACGACTAAATTATAAGATACCAGCATTTTAAAGTAGACATCTTTAATTTTAGTTAACTAATGACGATTTTAATGACCCTAATACACTTAGTTGATTCAATTTTCTTGCTATCTCATTTTCGTTAGCTTACTCGTTCTATCATAACTTCATAACCCTAATTTGGAGCATCCATTAAATTAGAACAAATGTTCCAAATTAGGGTTATGATAGAATGACTCAACCAGCATGCTAACGAAAATGAGATAGCATCGTAGTAGGAGCATTGAATCAACTAAGTGCACTAATTAGGGTCATTAAAATCGTCATTAGTTAAAAAAAATTAGAGATGTCTACTTTTTAAGTACAATTTTCTCCAACTCAAACCAAACCTAATTATTGACTATTGAGGAGTAATTTATATAGTCTAGGCTCTCGAACAAATATAGAGCAATCATCATTGTAATATACCAAGTGTTCAATGAGCTTGATATACAGGCAGCTATATTGTAAGAAGGAATTTTAACAAAATTATACTCCCTTTTTAAAGAATTTTGTTATTAAAACCTAAAAGTATCATAAGGAGATATTTGAGAAATAGGTCACGGTAAAGTACAAAGTAAAATATATTTGATAAACCCCAAATAAAGTACTTAAAGAAAACAGGTACATACTAACCTGAAACTCTTTCTTTGATCTGATACCTGAGATATATGAAAAGAACGACTTCTTACACACTATCGTACTTGAAAATCAAACCCATATCACTGATATGATCTCTTGTACCTACAAAAAGTTATACACTTCATATATACGGAAAACACCCTGATGACGAACAAACCATATCATGCTTACACATTATTTCACCTTTTCTCAGAAAAATACTAAAAATGTGATATCCCATCAGATCCAGAAGAGGAATAGAATCTAAATCGATAAGAACGACTTTAGGTGCAAAAAATCAACTACTCAGAAGATTTATGCCAAAAATCTAGAAGAAGGCGGAAGAAAATGGGGGATATCCGAGAGAACTGGTCAACTGGAGAAGAAAACCCTAAAAGGCTAAAAATAAAATTTTAAAATTTTTGGGGAACGGAAAAAAGTAGCGGTTAACACCATCTTCATTCCATCTCCATTTTTTCCTCGTAAATGGATTAAAATTAAGTAAATTGTGTTTAAACTCTATTTCATTTTCTATCTCATTTTTTACTTAAAAAAATATATTATTAGAATATTCAATTTTTATAACTTATATATATTGTCAAATACATCGTTATACTAATTAAACTCTATATTTATGATTAATTAATATAAATTAGTATATAACATGATATTATAAATATTAAATATTGCATTTAAATTATATTTCATAAATAAAATAAACTAGAAATATATAAAATAAAAATGAAAGGGATTAAAATTGGCAACCAAACTCCATTTTTATTTTTGAAAATATGAATAGTATTCCCGCATATATGGGGAAATACTATTCATATCTCTAAAAATGGAGGTAAAAATGGGATAGGGTTGGAAAATAATGGAGAATAAATAGGAAAAGAAATGAAGTTTGGGGGTGGATTGGAGATGCCCTAAGAGGTGATGAGGTAGTACTTTACATGATTTCAAGAAAATCTTATTTCCTCCTCTCCAACAAAACATACATACGTCTACAAAGAACTCCGAACTCGAATATATATTATTATAATGTACAAAAATGAATAAAAAGGAATAAAATATAAAAACAAATAAACAAAAATAACATGATGCCGTTCATATTCATTTTAACAGAATTGTTATTGTATTTTATGAATATCTTAGGTTTCATCGTAAGATTTGGTATATCTCATTGTTCATTATTAATAGCCACTTAACTATTATGGGATTTTGAACAATGCATTTTGGATAAGGTTCATTCTTTCCTCGTCCAGTGTCTCGGTTCTTGTCAATGGATCCCTTACCAAGGAGTTTTCATGGAAAAAGGTGTGAGACAAGGAGATCCTCTCTCCCCGTGTCTTTACATCATCGTTGTTGAGGGTATGAAAGTGGTTTTAGATGAGGCTACTGACAATGGTATTTTGAGGGGATTGCTATGTTTAATTTTGGACCTACTATATCCCTTTTCCAGTATGCCGATGATGCGATCTTCTTGGGAAAATGGTCTAGGAATAATGCTAAAAACCTAAAAAGAATCCTCGCCTGTTTCCATTTAGCATCCGGCCTAAAAGTCAACTTACATAAAGCAAGTTATTGAGTGTTGGTGTCCCATCTAGGGAGGTCTCTTCATGACGAGGTGGTACAAGTGTCTTGTAGTTGACCTTCCGTTCTCTTACCTCGGCTTGCCGATGGGTGGAAACCCGAGTAAAGTTAGCACGTGGATCCCGCTTGTGGACAAACTTAACAAAAAACTTTCAATATGGAAAACTAGAACTCTCTCCATTGGTGGTCGATTGACGTTTGTTAGGTCCGTTCTTGGTAGCCTTGGTTCCTACCTTTTCTCCATTTATAAAGTTCCCAAAAACGTTATTGTAAAACTTGAAAGTATCCGTAACGCGTTCCTTTGGAGAAATACTTCAGGTAACAAGGGTATCACTTGGATTGCATGGGGGAAAACGATAAACTCCAAAGATCTTGGTGGTTTGGGAATTGGAAGCTTAAGAGCTTTCAACCCTGCACTTCTTTCGAAATGACGGTGGAGGTTTAGAGGCAACATGAATTTGATCTGGAAAAACATAATCACTACTATATATGGGATTCATGGTTGTCTGGGCGTGTCAATTTCTTGCTCTAATAGGAAACAGTTTAGAGAAGAATTAGCAAAGTCAACATCGATTTAGAACAATACAAGTTAGATTAAATAATCTTTTTTATAGGAATGTTGGCACATGGATACTATTATCACAAATGATTGGGGATGGAGTCTTAATGGAGGAAGGGAGTATACGGTCTCTACTCTGAGAAAGGAAATTGACATTCAACTACTTGAGAGTACGAACTTGCCAACCATTTGGTCCAAGGTGGTTCCAGGGAAAATAAATATCTTCATATGGCGGGTGAGACTTGGCAAATTGTCCACAAGATTAAATCTTGCATGGAGAGGAGTAAACATTCCTAACACCTTCTATCCTTTATGCAATGCTTTCGAAGAGAACGAGATACACATATTTAAGAATTGTTCCAAGACACCGGAGATTCAAGGGCATATACAGACTTGGTGGAAAGATTTTCCTGCCTCAATGAACTCCTTAGAATACTTGTTGGGGGTAAACTCTACTCTAAAAGTGGGAAATAGGTCTTTAGACACCTTAGAAGCGATATCAAGAACACTCTTATGGACTATATGGAAATATAGAAACGACGTGATCTTCAACACCAATATTAAGGTCAAAAGTCTGTTAGCGTTAGCCTATGATGTCAAGGCTTTAGCCTTTTTATGGATTAAGAGTAGAGCGAAATAGAGTAGGAACTTGATTTGGAACTCTTGGGTTGAAAATCCATTGTATTGTACCATGTAATTCCAACTTTTTGTTGTTTTTCATTAAAGTCTAGCTGTTAAGATATATATATATATATATATATATATATATATATATATATATATATATATATATATATATATATATATATAATCTTAAAACCTTATTCTCATTTAGGCTTAATAAAGCCCAACACTTGTTTTTGAAATGGAGGCCTCTTCACATCTCATCTCTGCATTAACTGTTTGTGTTATTGTGAAATTGCCATTCAATGATCTCTACGTTGATATATCTATGTTTCTTAATGACCTCTAAATTAATTGTTCGCTCTCGTCTCTACATTAATTGTTTCTGTTATTGTGTTATTGTGAAATTGCTACTCAGTGATCTTTACTGTTGACTAGAGTCTTATATATGTTCTAATTACAAATTAAACATCTAAGGTATATATATACACATTTTTGTTATTTTTAATAGCTTCCCATTTTTTTGTGAGTATAAATGTTATAAACCGAAACGCCTCATAATTTATTTACCACAAGAAAGAGCTAGACACAACAGAATCGAATATATAACTCAAGAGTCTTTTATAAAACTCCAAGGTCTTGACATGATACTCATTGCCTTGAAAAACTAGTCCAATTCCTGAAGGTTATAAACAGTAAATGGTGATTCGGTGACAAAATGTTAATTAAGTGGGCAAAACACCTAGTATAAGTAAATACACTCTTACACACAAAATTCTATATAACTATCAGCATTTTTACACAGATTCAACATTACATTCAATGATACTGTGTTGAGTTTCAAATGAGCAGGCCAACAAACCAAAGTGTCAAAAATCACAGGTATTGTTAGAAAAAGAGGTTAGCCAAACATAAATTGAACTATGATTAGTACTACATGATCACATAATTGATAAATCAAAGACATATAAGCCCATGGGACATACAAGTTTTGGGTAAACATTTATCACTTTGAGCATTATATAATATGCTTCATTTACCTGATTACGATGGCCATTGTCTAGCCTACCCTATGCACAAACGACATTCATCCAGCAAGCATAATTACTCCAAAAATAGGACTATGGAACTAGAGAAAACAAGTAAAAAAGGACCATGAATTATGTTACAAACTAAGATAAATTTTATTCAGAGGAGCAAAATCTGATGCTACAACCAAACCTAACTACATTTTAGTTGCTTCTTAGCTGATGTTATGCGAGAAACATTACTGGATACTTTTAGTGCCAGTGTATGGGAAGTTAAGGTTAAGCTAATACTGAAAAGCTCAATTTTGTTCATTCTATATAACTAGGCAGGCTAAAAGTCATTATATGGACAATTTCAAATTGTGCAACCCAGTAATTTTTATGTAAGATTGAAGCAGTAAAAGAAACTTTTGGTAAAGGCTTTCATTTCATGATAAGATAAAGCTATGAGAGAACAAAGAGTAAAAATCTGCAAGAGGAAAGCAAAGATAAAAGTAATTAATGAAGATGTTCCAGCCCAGAGACCAACATTTATACAGAGCAAAAGGGATTATAATTGAATAAATATGGAAATTTTTGATAAGCACATCTGTGAAACTGAAAAAGCATTGGCAAGTGCTAGCATGAACCAAGAAGAAGGATGATGGTGGAAAGGTGTCTATACATTGGAATGTACATGTATATTTGCATCCACATGTGCAATAAATTAACATAAACACAACCACAATTATTTATGCTTTATTGACTATTATGATAAATAACAAAGACAACATCGATCAGATGGAGTTTTAACCTTTTGAAGAAGCAGATAGTTCATGTTGTTTTAAAGTATGTAAATGTAGTAGATGTTGTAATTTGGAACTGAAATAGCTTTGGCTAGTGGCATAATCCAAGAAGGATGACGGTGTAAAGGTGTCTATACATTGGAATGTACATGTATATTTGCATTCACATGTACAATAGACACAAACACAAGTACTTATGCTTTATCGACTTTACAACAAATAAACAAGACAATATGGGTCAGATGGATTTTAACCTTTTATAGAAGCAGATCATGTTGCTTCAAAGTATGCAAACGTAGTAGATGTTGTAATTTGGAATAATTACCCAATAGTAATCCACATTCCATTAGACTTCAAAATAAATACAACAAGGGTACGAGCCATGGGTCGGGCTATTCACAACCTAACTAAGGCCATATATATATATATATATATATATATATATATATATATATATATATATATATATATATATATATATATATATTACCCTACATTTTGAAGATGGGATATTGGCTAAAAATTGAACATTAAAACTGGACCGAAAATCCATAATGAGTCAAGAGAGGACTTTGGTAAAGATGTCAGCATCCTACAATGATTGGTTGAACAAGAAGAACATGAAGTGGCTAATTTGTCACGAACAAAGTAAATATCAATCTCATTCACTGATGCTAAAGAAAATTTTCAAAGAGATAACCATCACTTAGATGTTTTTTGTTTTTTGTCTACAGATCTTTTTGGAGTTCTTCTAGCCTAAAAAACACATATCTTTGTTTTTTTTTTTTAACTTAGATTTATTCTAACTTTATCTATGATAAACAATTTGAAAAAAATAAGTTACAATAATTAAAGAAAAAAAGTTTGAAGACACAATTATGACTTTTGTGATAAATTTATAAATAAAGATTTAATTACAATAATGGTTGTTGGAGTTGTTTATATAGATATGAAAAAAATCTTAATATTATCTTAATTATATTTTTTATGTCAAATTTTATAAAACATTATTTAATGCAATATCATTCATTTTATGGGAAAAATATTTATGCTCAGTTGTTAATTGATTTGTTTGAAAAAGTAAAATGAAAATTTTTATTTAAGATCAAAGTTTATTTCCATTCATTTTATGTGTTAAATTCTTTTATCCATAATTATAATGTTTATGTATAACTTTGCAACAAAAGTTTGTTGGTTTTTATCAAATATATACATTAAATCGTATAATTTTATTTTCACTTTTTATATAATAACACATAAAAATTTATCTACATTTGTTAATTATCCCTAATTACAATGTTTAGGTATAACTTTGCAACCAAAATTTGTTGGTTTTATGAAATATATATGTTGATTCATACAATTTTATTCACTTTTTATACAATAATTAATAAAAGTTTATCTACATTTGTTAATTATCTATAATAAAGTCATAAAGTTATTGAAAACTCTTTTAAGTTTTTTTTTTAAATCAGTTTAATTAGATTTTAGTTTATTGTAGTAGTCTGAAGATGTTAGAAATATTAGACAACAAACAGACTTCTTCTTTCAGACTGCAGACGTTTGGTCCACCTCATCTACTACAAACGTCTGCATATGTAGTCCGCGGACTGTATACATTTTACCTCAGAAAAAACAAACAACACCTTACATTGTCACATTGCACAATGGTGGTTTAGCAACCAAATATAGTGATCATGAAGAAGATTTTGAGGCCAACATGTCTAAGCAACAACATTGGCAACTCATGATACTCAACATGTCTAAACAACAACATTGGCAACTCATGATACTCAACTTCCAAGCTAAAAAATAATAAATAATAATAGAAAAAACAAAAAGAAAGGTAGAAGTAAAGTGACGCATGGAAGGGCATCCCCAAGCACCATAAGAGTAGGCTATTAGACTAATAGTCCGGGAGGAAGAATTTTAAGGACCAACATCCAAAGTGTGTCGCGTAGGTAAAGACAAATCCGCTTAAGAGCTCTAAAGTGAGGTTCCCACATATCATGCATATAGATACAAATCTGTTAAATAACATATCGAAGATCTAACCTGGTAAAAGTTTGATTATGGAGGGTCTCAACAATACTGCGATTCAAAATGAGATCTAAAGGGACATCAAGTGCCAAGTTTAACCTTTATGTCAAATAAGAGCAAGATTTCAATTATCCATATGAGCTAGATCCATAGATGCATTTAATACCCTTGATCTAGCTCATATGGATAATTAAAATCGTACTCTTACTTGACATTATAACAAGAACATAATATGATTAGAACAAATTGTAGAGTGTATAAATCCATATGAAGTGGTTTAATGGCTTGAGATCGGTTATAGCAAATTGAATGCTTAGAGACCGGGTAATATAATGAAGCGTTGTTGTTGAATAGATAGTAAAGAAGATATCATCCACATAAAGGAGATAGGAAACTGATGGGCCATGATGACAGATAAATAGAGATGATATACATCATAATGTTCAAACCCAAGATGATTTGAGTAGTGAACAATTCAATCAAACTACGCATAATGGG
The DNA here is from genome assembly GCF_002870075.4 of Lactuca sativa. Classification (NCBI taxonomy): domain Eukaryota; kingdom Viridiplantae; phylum Streptophyta; class Magnoliopsida; order Asterales; family Asteraceae; genus Lactuca; species Lactuca sativa. The sequence goes on along the minus strand of NC_056630.2, from coordinate 96,639,162 downwards.
TTTGCTTAAACCCATAAAGAGATTTGCAAAGAAGGTACACAAATTCAAGCTACATTGCATCCAGAAACCTAGGCATGGGGGCTTGCTTAAGACCATAGAGAAATTTGCAAAGAAGGTACACATATTCAAGCTACATTGCATCCACAAAGCTAGGTGGTTGATGCATATGCACAATCTCACCTCATGAAAAAATAACAAAATAAATAAAATAATTCTCAACGTCCACGTAGTGAATCGACTAATTGCAAAAGAAAACAAGACTAACAACATTGTGAATGGTGGCCGGTTGTGAAACCTAGCTAAAAGTCTCATAACAAAAAATGTCCGTTCTTGACTCTTCCTACTAGTAATCAAACAAGCCTTGTAGCAATCAAAAGAACCATTGTCACCAAGTTTCTTTCTGAAAATCCAAATAGCCTCGATAATGTTGACATATGAAGGCCAAGAAACAAGTATCCAAGTACCATTAGTAATAAGAGAAGTGTATTCATCAATCCAGAATTTTCATCAATTATGATCATCAAGAGCATGCAAGTGACCAAAGGGCCTTTGGCCTAGCAATACCAAGGAGTTAGAAAGGCGTCCCTCCCTTAAGGGGTTGAGGGTTCAAGTCCTGTTGTGGACAATGAAATAGTTTAGTAGTAGATTTAGTGGGTACGTGTGTTAGCAGTTAAAAAAAAAAAAAAAGAGCTTGCAAGTGGCATTGAGGAGTTGAAGAAGGGTCTTGTATGTAAGGGTTGAGGCGTCGCATTGTATGAAGTTTTAAATACCAAGTTTTGATTGGGTAAGCATTGGGTTGAGGCGTCGCGTTATCTCTAAATATCTGGGCAGTTAATTGCGTCGAGATCTCACCGAGATCTCGGTGGGATAGCGTTTGGCAGGGGTATGTAAAATTGCGGTTACAAATAGCGGTTCCGAGATTCTCGGCGATATAGGGCGCAACTTCACCGCGATTTCAAAACCGAGATCTCCTTTTTATCCCGCTATTCACGTTATTGGACTTTTTTGCTGATTTTTTTAAAAAAATTTCTTTTTTCATGTGGATCAGCCCAATATCTGTAATATTCTTAGCCTAATGTCATTTATTTTCCCAATATCATTTATTTTCGGTACTTCCCTCTATACTATCGACGACTTCTATTGCTGTACATTTGACAATTTGATATTTGGACTTTTTTAATTTGGTTGTCTGGTTTTACATTTTATCTCTTTGTTCTTATATATATATATATATATATATATATATATATATATATATATATATATATATATATATATATATATATATATATATATATATATATATATATATATATATATATATATAAACCGCTATCTCACCGATATCCCACCGCGAGAACCGCTATTTTAAATCACGCCAAGTGACCGTTATAAGATTTTAGACCGCGATAACTGCATAGCTAAATATATTTATGAGGTTGTCCAAAATCGAAATTGTAGACATTCCCTTCTTCAAAATCATCATCAATGGGACTTTCAAGGCGACCAAGATATTCAAAGCTCATGCAATGAGTTTCAAAAAGCTACTAACATGCATCATAATTAAGCTCATTAAGACCAAAGGTTGATGGGATGAAGACTTTGATATTGGTTATTCTAACTGCTTTTTAGGGGATGGCGTCCATGTAAAGCAATTAGGGCCAAAAAAATGAGAGATGTGTGGATTAAGCAAGGGATAGGAGAGAGGTTAAGAAAATGATGACTCTAATACCATGTAATTTGGAATAATCATTCAAAATTGATATACATTCCAGGAAGAAAGATAAGAGTCAAGGATTAAGCAATGGATATAAGAGAGGTTAAGCTAACGATCGCTTAAATACCATGTAATTTGGCATAATTATCCAATTTTTATACAACTTCAATTAATCTTTAGACTAAAGACAACATGGGCATGGGCAATGGGTAGGGCTATACAAAACCCAAGTAAGGTCTAAGAGTACATAAATATATACATTAATATATGTGGGATAGATAAGATGCATAGAATTACAAATCCCCTGGTGTATTATGAAGGATGTTTAAATTTGCATAGTAAGAATGATTATCTTAGTATTGTAACTTCAAGTGTTCATATAATTTTTAGGCAACCTACTTCTGCTTATCAAATGGTAGTGTTGCATACCATTATTTTACTCTTATATACATGTGTGTGTATGTGTGTGTGTGTGTGTGTGTGTGTGTGTGTGTATATATATATATATATATATATATATATATATATATAAAATCCTCAAATAATCAAGATTTGTCAAACATTTTAAACTATTTAGATAACTATTACAAGTTGAATTAAGAGAAGCAATATAAACAATATATATTGAACCAAATATTAATTCTTATTATTCTTAGTTGATTATCTACTTCTTACTATTCAAAAGCGCATCCAAACATCACCAAGTGTTTAGAAAGATAAGTGGGGAAGAATGGAACAATAAGATGGTATGTCATTCAGAAAAGTAAATTTCATTAAACTAATATAACTATCAACATTTTAGTTCTCACATGATCATAAAGAATATGTTGCTTACACATGTATCAAGCAACATCTAGAAGTGAACTTATGCTCACATGTGAAGAACTTTTAGAACATTGTGGAAAAGCAATAAAAGATTATCTGAAATATTTTCATTGGGTTGATATCAAGATTTATGTTTAAGCCAAACCTAAACTAGAACTTCTCTATGTTATTTTATATAAAGCCAACATAAATTCAATGTACTCAACAATTCAAAACCATAATAATTTCTCCAAAACACTAGTAGCTAATTATTTGTGATTGCAAGTCACAATAATTAGTTTAAGTGTGTATCTAACACCCTTAAACATTAGATAATATGGTTGCTTAGATAAGTGTTTTGTTATTTCCATGAGCTACAATTCTGAACCTAGGTGTAATTAAGATGTAATCCTTAGAAAATATATGTGTTTTAATGGATAATGTAGATACTTTTCTAATTAAAAGATGAATGGCCACACCTATATTCTCGAGGACCATCTCACTCGTTTTCTAGAATTTACAAACCTGAATGCAAAATGCATGTTCTCAATCAGATTTTTATAACAGCAAACATTGCATTGGAACCAATAGCAAGCAGCTAGCTAGTGCAAAGAAAACAACAAATTACATGTTATCAACAGCTTCAATTAGGTTCTTAGGCCAATTTGTCCAAAACATTCGACCTATGATTCCTATTGGAAAACCAACAAAAAGAATATAAATTTTATTGCATATTCTTGATCAGATATGATCATATGATTTTTATTGTCCCTACAAAGAAGACACAACTACCAAGATGTGCTAATCAGATAACATTAAGTCCCATGTGACAACTATTGATTATGTGCAACACTAACACATCTGCTAAACAAAAAATAACCAAATAGCATGTGATTCGTCTCTTTATTCCTAAACTTTATTGCCAGCAGTAGTAGCATAACTAGACAAGTGAGTAGTAAGAGAATTTGTGAGTTTCCTAGTTTCTTGAACTTGTAATAATATTCATATAGAAATATATGCCATTCTAATTAAAGCACAAACATGTATTCATCAACAACTCACCTAGCAGACAATTTGTATCTATGGATGACTTGATTATAGAATTCATGATCCATGACTAGCAAGATACTAACCAACACAAACTTTCTACACAAATCAATCAGCATAGTAACACACGAAGTGGTTAAAAAGCATTAACCGATATTATGATAGGCACCAATATGTGTAAACTAAAGTGTTGCTAAAACCTAATAACACTCCAGGGAGATGGTTAAGAAAAAGTAGAAAGTTGAATATATTTTATGAACCCCAAATAAACTGCTTAAGAAAACATGTACAAACTATCTAACCTGAAAAAATTTCTTTGATTTGATGCCTCTCTGAGAAGGCAAAGACTTCACTATATCTGCTTACATACTATCATGTTACCTGAAAATCAAAACCCACATCGAATATATGTACATATAACACAGTGATCTCTCGCTATCTGTGTATTTCAGTGCGTGTGCCTACAAAAAATTACGAAAAAAAAAAAACCCTGATGAGAGGTGCCTAACCACATCATGCTTGCATAATTAATATTTCACCTTTTCTCAAAAATATACTATATAAAAGTGAAATCCATCAGATCCGTAGGAGAAATAGGATCTAAAATCGATAATAATGAGATTAAGGGAGAAAAAGTCAAATACTCAGCCATGATTTATGCAAAAAATTAGAAGAACGCAGAAGAAAGTATGGGGATAGGAGGAGGAAACCCTAAAATGGAAAATTTAAATTTTTTTGGGGAAAGGGAAAGAAAACGGTTAAAGTGTACTTAAGACAATAACAATAATGATTAATAAGGAATGACGAGGAAGTACCTTGCTAATGATTTAAATAAAATCTCATTTCGTCCTCTCCTTCAACAAAAAGTACAGGTTTGTAGCACTCCAACTCCCAGGTCGGATAAATATTATTATAATGTAAATCAGTAAGAAAGAACAACAGTTAGAAACAAATTATATAAATAACCAATCAATCATAAATAGTATAAATTTAGCAATAGGAAAAGAACCTGCGGATGGGTATGATCCGATCCATTTTGTACCTATTGTTCTTGATCTTATAGATCTTGCCATTCTGAAACTATTTAATGTTGCAAGAAGCCAAGAAAAAGATATTTTGTAGAGAAAGAGGGATAAGAACAATATTAAAGAATGTGGAGGTGTAGGTGTGGTGTAACTATAGTCATCAGAAAGTTGCAGCTTTTTTCAAGTATTTTTGATAGATAGATATATATCCCAGTAGCCAGGTGTCCATCTTCTCTGCACCTTCTACAGTTTTCCATGCTTTCCCAGTTCCCATTAACATGAAAAAATACATAAAATAAGCAAAACCCATATGATACATTCTGTAGCATAAACAACACATAGAACAGAAGACATGTGAAAGGAGAAAGAAGTAAAGGGAGGCTGACAGCAAGAGAAGTGAGCACACGCATAAGTCCAATATAGTCTCTCTATACAATTGCCTCTGCGTGTGCTCACTCTCTTCTGTCAGATTTCAACCAAACTCCATCTTTTCTCCTCACTTGTTAGCAGCAAGAACACGATAATCATGAAATAAAGTAAACAACTTTTGCAAAATCATTTCTTGATCGAAACACAATTAGTTACAGACTCCTTAGCTATTGTATCTTTCAATCATGGTTGAGTTAATTGTGTTATACATGGAATATAGAAAGATAAACCCAGACACGAAAATCTTCCATTTTATAGAAGAAAGATGACGAATCTGCTTTGTGGTTGCGTTCTTAACTCCACCCCACCACACCACCGCCATGTTTATGTTCTCCACTAGTTGCTTGTCGTTTATGCCCGTATCATGATTAATCAAAGATATCATGTGGTGGGGGAGCAAGATTAACGAATGAAACATCATCTTGATTTGTTTTCGATTTTAACTCAAGATTTACCTAAACAGATGCTTAGAAAAGAGATTGGGAACAAGGGATTGGTGTTGTCGAGAGGGTATTGGTAGAATTAGGGTAGAATGACAACGTGGAAGAACGTGATTGGGTCGGGAGGATGGCGGAGGAAATGGGATCAAACTGAGTACACCACAGTAACTGTAGGCCATACATGTGGTGGGTCCCGGGTCCCGGCATCTGTGCTGTCGCCGGGAAGTTGGACTTTGAAGCATTGCTAAATATTCCATCAATCGAGGAAGACCGCATTTTGGGCTACACCCCATCCATTGATATTCTGTGGGGAAAATACATTCGCACCCCATAATCCATACTACTAATTTATTATTCGAACAGCCGCTCGGCTCATATATCTTGGCCGATGAACGACGGGGAAATCGGAAAGAAGACCAGGAGCGTAGATGGCGTGGCATTTTAAATGGATGCATTCATAATTAAATAACTGATTTAAGAATTAAATAAATAGCTAAATAGCAAAAAATATATCGAGTAAAAGTAAACCATGGAGTATCAAAGATGTTAATAAAGAGACTCACTATTTAAGTTTGGGTAGCTAGGGGTTTGTATTTAATATTTTTTAATTATAACAGATGATTATATTGTATATCTGTATAAATTATAATTTCATATGTATGGTTAAAAGGTTTTTTGTACAATTCATCATCCATTTAAGTTTTTCGCAAAACAACTATTTATTGTGGAACACAATATTTTAGAATACTATCCCGGATTTCGGACTTGATCGTTCTGTGAAATAACTATTTATTATTTTGTGATTGTGGTAAGTCTAAGCATAAGCTTCCAACACTGTGTTTTTTGACAATCATTCTGAAGTAATCAACCAAATGAATTATAACAATATAGGGCATATTTAGCGAAAATAAAAGTTGGTAGCGTGTAGTTGATAGCTGAAAGTTGTAACTTTTATTTTTTATATGAGTGTTTGACAAAAAATAACTGTAAATTTTTTAAATATATAAGATTACATAAAATGACATTTGTTTAAAAATAAATAAATATATAAATATATTTTTAAGAGCAGTTATAGAAATTAATTTCAAAAACTCAGTAGCGTTTTATTAAACGCTACATGAGGTACATTTTATATTAAAAGTGTTTTGTTTAAACTAAAAGTTAATTGTTTGTACTGCCACACAAAACTTTTTTTTTAAAACTAAAGTATTTTGTTAAAAACTAAAAACTAGAAGCTCTCAAACTCTTCCAAAGCGCTGTGCCAAATACGCCCATAATCAGATACATTACAATCAAAATGAAAAATAAATTAGTCTGTATATACGTAGAAAATGTTTCATATACATATAACCAAATACTTTTCTTCGGAAATGCTTTGATAACGTATTTATCATGTTTTACTGGAAACAAATTCAGCAACATTTTTATTAAAAGAGGTACTCTGATTTTTATAAAGCATAAACAAAATCGGTATTTTCTGGCCATGAAAATGGGGATGTCACAGTTAGTATCAGAGCATTAGTTTAAGCGAACTAGGAATTTGTAGGATTTCTAGACTTAAACTTACAATGTTAAGCGATGATTGTGAGGTTTGAGCACTAGCTTATTTTAGGAATTGTGACTAAAATGCTTTTATGTGCTAAATGCTTTGTGCCTGATATGCTGATATTTTTTCGGATCTACGGTCTATTGTCGACCTGATCTAGAAACCTTATGTGTTTAGGATTCTAAACGTACGACTACGATATTAGAAATAACATGTAAACGTTTCGGAGGGATAAGGATGATTTAAACGTCTATCCTAAGTAAATATCTAAATTCACCCTATTCGGTGTAAAGATCAAAATGGCAAGAACCCGCAATGGAGTTAGGAATGCAAATGGGAACAGGAATCAACCTCTAGTGATTGAGCAAATACCCGTTATGGTAGCCGCTCCAGAGCCAATCACCATGACCGGAGTGCAAGCGATGATCCGGACTATGTTGGATCGTCAAATGGAGGAAACCAGACATTTGCTTCAACAAAATCGAGAGGAACTTGCGATGCTAGTTGAACAGCCTGAATTGAACGATGGGCAGTCAGAAGGAGGGAACTATAGTGGGACCGTTGGTTAAGCCAACCCACGAATAGTTCGACAGAACAATCAGGATGACGGAGTCAAGAAGAATAGATGCAAGTACAAGGATTTTCTGACTTGCAAGCCATCGACTTTCACCGGAAAGGAAGATCCGATTGGGGTCATGGGTTAGATATCGGAGATGGAGTTAGCTTTCATGACGTGTGGTTGCAGAAGCAAACTACAAACCACATTTGCGGTGCACCAGTTTAGAGGAGGGCGGTTCGTTGGTAGAACACTTTGGGGAAGACTCTAAGCCCCAATGAGCCCCTGCAACTGACGTGGGCAGAGTTTTTGGTACAGTTTAAATGCAAGTACTGCTCAGCCAAAATCTGCTTGAGCTAGAAAACCAATTCCTTACCTTAAAGAAAGGAAGCATGTCGATTGACGAATACACCAACAACTTCACAGAGAATATGGAGTTTGCCTTGCATCTCGTTCCGGATGAGCTGACGAAAATCGACAAGTATGCAAAGGGACTTCATGGGAATACGCGTTGCCAGTGTGTCAGGTACCTACTCTGGAAGCAGCTATCTGGGCTGCCAAATCTGTGGAGGATATGATTAAGAGAAGAGCTGCCAGCAAGGTTGAGGTTGGCGAAAAGAGGAAATTTGAAGGATCAGCAAGGCCCGATGAGAAGATAAATTCCAATACAAGGAAGTTTAGAGGAGGAGAAGCGAAGAAAGATGGTGCGAGAAGTGTGGTTGATATTTTGGGCTCATTTTGTGAAGAAAAGCTTGGAAGAAGAGAAGATAAATGGAAGAAGGAGAACTTGAGTATCTTGAGCTCAAGGATCTGGGATCATTTCGTCATTTGGCATCCAAAAGAGGTATAAAGTTCCCAACTTTCCTCTTATAAGCTTAGATCTAGGAGTTTTGAGAAGTTTGGACCTTTTAGGTCCAAAGGAAGGACCTTTAGCATGTAACTTCGTTTTTGAGCTTGGGATTGCTATCCTTGAAGCTCAAAGTGTCCCTATAGCAATAAAGTTCCAAACTTTGGGGCCTTTACGTAGTCATGCATGAGATCTATCCATTTCCATGGAAGTTTGTTGCTATTTCTAAAGTTAGGTGCATTGGGTGGGTTGCAAGCCACCAAGTCATAGGCTTTATGCATTAAGACGTTTAAAGGAACTTGGATCTATAGTTGTAGCTTTTGGGTTTGAGTATTAAGTGCTTAATGTGGTAAGAGACATAGCAGAGTAGTATGTTGGGCGTACCAGCCAGTACGTGCAGCGTACAAGCCCTGAAGTATGTACGCATAGTGTACAGATAGGAACACCCCGCGTAATCCACAAATTTGGGCTTGTACATTTTAGGGCCTCGGTTTGGGTCAATTGTTGGGTTGTTAGCTTTTGGGCCTCAGCAAGGCCATCAAAACTTAGATTTTGGTCCAAGGACATATTGGGCTTATGTGGGCCTATAAGATGAGTTAGGCCCGATTTGGAGAATTGGGCCATTAGTAGGCCATTGATAGATTAGGAAAGGTTTAGGGGGTTGGACTCTTGTCATGACCCACACCATAGCAGGGGTAAAATAGTCATTTTACACATAGAAGGATCCTCATTTTGATTAAGTGTTTTATTGGTCATGATAGCCGAAGAGAAGCTGAGGCAGCAGTCAGGGATCCTTCACTCAGATTTTCAGCAGTCAGCTCTTCGAGGTGAGTTTCCTTCCAGTAGGAACGGGTCTACGGCCAGAATGTCGGCCTGTTTAGATGATAGTAGTTCCGGACTTCAGTCCAATGTCGGGCGGGGCCCGATGCAGTAGTATGTATGCTTGATGTTTTCGTGATTCATGCATGTTGTGATATGTTTATTATGATCCGGACTTCGGTCCGATGTCTATGTGATTATGTTATATGTTCATGTTATGTTAAGTTCAGTTTATTCCGGACTTTGGTCTAATGTCGGGCGGGGCCCAAGTTATTTTGGACTTCGGTCTAATGCCGGGTGGGGCCCGATGCAGTGGGTGGAGCCTAGACCATGCCAGACTTTGGTCCGATGCCAGGTGGGGCCCGATGCAGTGGACGGGGCCCAAATCATGTTATTTGTGTTATTTTATGATATGTGGTAGTTTGGGGGAGCTCACTAAGCTGTGTGCTTACGGTTTTCAGTTTTGGTTACAGGTGTTCCCACTAGCAAAGGGAAGGGCTCGGGTTGATCGCATGGCACACACCATAGTCGCAGCCTGGGAGTTCACTCTGATGATTTGATATGAGATTTTGATTTGTGACAGATACTATGATGTTTTATGATACATGAACATGATTTTACTTATGAGTTTGGATGGTTGATGGTTTTATTAATGTTTTAAATGAAATTTTTGGGTTGTATTTTTGGGATGTTTCAAGTTGGTATCAGAGCCTTGGTTTGAGGGATTCGGGCACGCTTTCGGGTGTGTCTGAACTCAAAGTAAGGATACGGTATAGGGTTCAAAAAGGGAAATCATTTTCGAAAAGAATTTTTGAAAAAGAAACTTAAAAAGGGAAAAGGGTTTGAAAAAGAGAAAAGGGTGTGGTGCATGTAATCAGCCGAGCTCAAGTAAGTACTCCTAATCTACCCATACAAGTTTATTTATGACTATCAGTTTTAGTAGAACAACATGCTAGATTAGGGCTAAGGATCTAGGAGAATGCCTTATGTACTTGCTGTATGTGTTTCTGTTTTATGAGAACTGCATGCTAGTACATATTAGTCAGGAGGATAGCTTGAGTAGTATATGCTTGATTATGTGCGCTCGATGTCTGAATGTTGCTTGCTTTGTGCTTTTAGGAGTTCTAGTTGTCTTTCACTAACTAGTAAACAAATATGTTAAGTTACATATTGCAAGGACTAAATAATTCCAGAAGCTTAGGTCTAGCCTTATTTCGCAGCTCTTGTTTGAGTCCAACCGTTGTAAGGTAGGACCTTTCATTCGAAGAATTATCTAGTCTGAGTGATATGTAATAGTATTTGCGATCTAGTTAGGGGAAGAAAGCAGGGACTTCTTACACAGCTGATGGCGGAGAGTGAGTTGGTGATTACCCTAAGGCAAGCCTAGGAAGAGCGTAGCACAGATCTGTAGCAGTAGAAGGGACTTGGTGGAGTTAAGGCAGCTCTTAAGGAAAGTACGGATAGATGTGGAAGGTAGTATGAGCATGTACTACTAAAAGCAGAGGATCCGTACACAAATCGAGGAAGGCTGAGACAAAATCAGGAAACTTGTGGTATATGTGATCCCTCTAGTTATACTAGTGTTTGGATGAGCAGACCAGAGAGTTCAGCTCTTCAGAGGTCATGCGTAGCATACTTGATCAGACTCCTGTGATCTTTGGATCGGTCAAGGAGGGTATCCTAGAGCTTCTGGATGAGAAGTTGGGTGCATTCCGTACTGAGTTAGCGGCCATGATGGGATTGTGCACATTGACGTTCAGAGAGTTCAGAGCTTGTGGAGCTCCCGACTACCATGGGGCTCGAGACCCCATTGCAAGTACCAGGTGGTTGGCAGATGTCGCCAACGCATTCCGCAGCAGCAGATGTCCTGAGGGGGACTAGGTCAGATTAGCGTCATGTCTTCTAAAGGACAGGGCTCGAGATTGGTGGGAGGAGGTCAGAAGAGCTATTGGAGATGACAATGTGTTGGATGCTATGACTTGGAGTGATTTCACGACCAGGTTAAGAGTCGAGTTCGCACCTGTTATTGAGGTGTAGCAGCTTTCTAGGGAGTTTCATGATCTCCAACAGACGACAGAGACTGTGGCGGAGATTACCGCCAAGTTCAGGGAGAGGTCCCTCCTCGTTCCGTAGTATGTGGCGGACGAGGAGATGAAGAAGGCCCAATATCATGAGATGTTGCAGAGTGATATCTGCCAGTTTGTGAGCCTCTCTAGCTGCAAGACGCTGGATGACATGTTTGCGAGGGCTCGTGAGAGCGAGATTGATCTAGAGATGGAAAGGAAGAGGAAGCCAAAGGTGACGTCTGGCGCAACAGGTACGGGAAAAAATCCCAAGGTGTCCGAATACAGGTCTAGGGGATAGCAAAGCCACAGTCGATGTGGCAAGTGTGGCAGGATGCACGATGCGGTGTGCAAGGCGGGGAATTCTGGCTACTTCAAGTACGGTCGGATTGGGCATATGAGTAGGGATTGTACAACTACTACCACTACCACCACAACATCTGATCTGATTTGCTTCCATTGAAATAAGAGGGGACACAAGAAGTCCCAGTGTCCGATTTTAGCACCTACAGGACAGGTGGTGGTACCTGCTCCTACCACCCTGAGGATTACAGACGACCGGCAGGGTCGTGCTAAGGCGCCTGTGGCGAAGGGTAGAGCTTTCTATTTGACAGCAGAGGAGGCGCGAGCGACTCCTGATGTGGTTACTAGTACGTCTTTTCTCCATTTTCTCTCTATTACTCTTGATTATTACTCATGTTTATGTGTTGTTTATGTTGGATAAGGTGTCTAAGTCCATAACTATTTTTGGGAAGTACTTGACTCGACATGGCATGGTCCATTTGGGATGCATGGCACCATGCAATTGGATAGACTAAATGAGAGAAATAACACTTGGAGGTTATTAATATATTATAAGTTCTAATATATTAATAATATTATTTGATTAGTTTGATCAAGAATTAATTTAGAATTTATTAAGTGATCAAAGGATAACTAATTAAATATATGGGTTGATTATGTAAATCTGCCATATCTTTTATAGTGGACTAAGAAGCTCCATGGATTATCAAGTTGGGTTCCACCCATAGGATGCTCCATGGGAGTTACAAACCCATGGATCATGGAAATGAAGAGTCATGACACATTAGGGTTTACATGGTGTAACCCTAGATGTGTCAACACTATATAAGAGTCCCATTCTCCACCAAAATCGGCTACACATATGAAACAAGAGGGCTAGGCCGATTTTAAGAAGTGTGTGTTCTCTCAAAAGTATTTCCAAGAGCATTTGGTGTTGTGTGAAGCATTTGAGGCATCACACTTGGGGTGCTAGGCTCACAAGGTTTCAAGGAACATAAGCAACAACAAGGTAAGTTATTCTATCTTTCATTCAACTTAAATATTGTTCCCCATGTATGCTAGATAGGAATATAACCTTGGAATTCAACTTTGCATGATAATTAGACAAACATAGATCCAAGGTTATTAGGGTTTCATGTACACTTAGGAAGTGTTAGAATGCTCAAAACCCATCAGTGGTATCAAAACCTAGGCGTGTTTGTTTGTTATTTGTGCTAAATAGTTGAAAAAAGTCGATTTTGTGCAATCTGCCTGATGAACTCGCTGAGTCCATGGGGGGACTCGCCGAGTTCATGTGTATCTTTAACCTACTCACCGAGTAGGTTCGTGCACTTGGCGAGTAGGAGCCTCAGAATGAAGATTTTCGACTTTAGTTGCTGGAAATGGACTAGAAACATTACCCTAAACTGTTTTGGTACTTGAAAACTTGTTTTAGATGGTGTAATGTTCTTGCTAATCCATTTACAATAACAAGTTATCAAAATTACAAAGTTTTAAGTGTAAGTTTTGATTCATGAAAGTGTTCATGTTCATGTTCTTGATCTTATGATGTTTAGATGATCATAGGAATTCTTTGTAACCTATGTGGTAGATTAATTCTTGATCATTATGTGTTTTAATGGAGTCCATAACTTGTCCTCAAGTTATGGAAAACCAAAACTCACTTTGTTTTAAAACCATTAAAAGAACACATGGGTTATAAAAATGAAGAGTCTTCATTTTTAACACCTTAATAAACTCATAAGTTACAAGAAATGAAAAGTTTTGAAAGTTTACAAAACTTGCCCTCAAGTTTTGGAACAAGTAAAGTCATGTTTAAACTTTAGTTCCAACCCTTAGAATTTTTAAAGTTAAAATTCTACCCTTATACTTATAATATTATAAGTTAATAATATATATATATATATATATATATATATATATATATATATATATATATATATATATATATATATGTATATGTATGTATAAGATCAAAGTCGTCTTACCGCTAGTACGCCTCATTCATGAAGCCGGTCTATAAGGTGGGTATAAGGTTGTTGCCTATAAAATGGAAACTTAATGGGTGTCCACTCTCACCCACCGCTTGCTTGACTGGTGGAGGGTCGTTAGCCGAATGGGTAGGACAAGGAATTATAAATTCTGATTAAAAGTATGATGAATATTATAAAGTAACTAAATGTTTTTATTAAATTCCCAATCTTAGTTACTTTAGGAAAAATGTGAATAAGGTGCTAATCCATGAAATTACACTTTACACTTTGTTTAAGTCGTTGGTGGATCAAAAGACAATCATTACTATAAGGCGTGTGTGGTTAACCGACACACTAACTTGGACTTAACAAGGTAGGTAAATGGTGACTTAAGGTTTATCATAGTATCGGTGGAGCGTGTGTGGTTTACCGGCACATCGATTGAGTGATAAACTTTAAGGGTACCAAGTGATTTGCATGGTTACTTCACACCTCGTTTTGTGATCCTCGGTATCCCAGTCACAAAACTTGGAGGGCACACTCGAGATTGAAACATGCCTTTGAAAAGTTCATTGAATCTCAAAAGAATCTAGGAATTTCTAAGAACCAATCAAAAACCTAATATTTAATATTTCGGTTTTCGTGGTGGAAATTGGTGAATCGTCATTCACCTACCTTTCGAATATGTTATAGCTTGGATTACGGTATACCTATTCTAAGTTATAATATATTGTGATTGGATCCTAGCCTTAATATTACATTTGGGTGTTTTATTAAGGATCCTCTTAATATCTAAACTAATCATGTCCTCTTCCTTCAGATGTCTTCAAACAATGTTGCTTTTGGCTCTAATCCTAATGGCTCCTTTACCCTTATGAACTTGTGTGGGAAAGTCACTTTTGATGGATCCAACTTCAATGAATGGATCAGAAACATCAGGATGATTACCCGCTACGAGGACAAAGAATATGTCCTCGACAAGGAGCTTAAGGAGATTGATGAGACCACTGCAACTCCTTAGGAGATCGCTGACTTTCAGGCACATGAAAGGGATGCTACCAAATTGGCATGCATCATGATGGCCACGATGACAACAGAACTCCAAAAGTCCTATGAGGACTTCTACCCTTTTGAAATGCACCAAGATCTGATGGAAAGATACCATCAAAGTGCACGACAAGAGAGGTATGAAATCATCTGCTCCATGATAACAACCATGATGAAGGACGGGGAATCCGTCACGAGCCACATGCAGAAAATGGAAAGGTATGTGGATCGATTACTGAAGCTTAATGTGAACTTCCCTGAGGAGCTTGCAATAGATATCATTTTGCACTCCTTGCCATCGTGCTATGATCAATTCCGCGTGACATATCACATGAATAAGGAAGAGGTCACACTCAGCAAACTTCAGGGTCTTCTCAAGACCGCAGAATCAGGTCTTAAGGCGAAGTCGGTTGTTAACACTCCTACTCCAAACTCCGCTCTAGTTTTGGCAATCGGGAAAAGTCGAGGGAAGAAGAGAAAGAGCTCTTCGAAGGGTACCAAGGCTAGGACCCTTGATGGCTCTTCTTCAAGTGGAACCAAGAAAGGTTTCGTCACTCATTCTTCTGACCCAAAAGAGGCTGAATGCTTCTATTGCCATGAAAAATCACATTGGAAGCGAAACTGCCCAAAATACCAGCAAGATGTGAAGGATGGGAAAGTTAAACCCAACCATGCAGGTATTTACACTATCTTATCTAATAAATCACCCCATTCTAATTCTTGGGTCCTTGATACCGGTTGTGGTATTCATATCTGTTCTGATTTGCAGGGACTAAGAAGAAGTGAGAATGTGGAGCAAGGAAGAATAAACTTAATCATGGGGAATAGGAAAGCTTTACATGTCACCAAGATTGGAGTTTATACTTTATCGCTAAGTAGTGGGTTTAGTTTAGATTTGAATAAGTGTTGTTATTCGCCAGAAATGGCAAGAAATATTATTTCCCTTCATGCATTGTATAAACAAGGTTTCACCTTTTCATTTGATAATGAAGTTGGTTCTATTAATGCTTTCTTTAATAATGTTATTTATTTTAAAGCATTACCTTGTGATGGCGTGTATGAAACAATATCTGTGGTTGATAACTTAGGAAATAATGTATTGCGTATTGATTCTGTTAATAATAACTTGGATAAAGCATCATTATGACATTGTCGTCTTGGACATATAAGAAAGAAATGCATAGGCCAACTCCAAAAGGATGGAGTCTTGGAGTCATTTGACCTAAATTCAGATGATAGTTGCAAATCATGCTTACTTGGAAAAATGACAAAGTCACCCTTCACAGGTTCATGTGAGAGGGGTGAAGGTTTGTTGGATCTTGTACACACGGATGTGTGTGGGCCCTTCAAACATGCCACAAGGGATGCTAATCGTTATTATTTGACTTTACTGATGATTACAGTAGATATGGATATGTCTACTTAATCAAGCATAAGCCAGAGACTTTCGAAAGGTTTAAGGAATTTAAACAGGAAGTTGAGAAGCAATTGGGCAGGAACATTAAGATGCTTCGATCCGATCGAGGTGGTGAGTATCTTAGTTTAGAGTTCCTTGACTATCTTAGGGAATGTGGGATTGTCTCACAATTAACACCTCCCAGGACACCGTAGTTGAATGGTGTGGCTGAGAGGCGTAATCGAACCTTTTTGGATATGGTTCATTCCATGATGAGTCGAGCTTCGCTACCAATCTCATTCTGGGGGTATGCCTTAGAGACTGTCACCCATATCCTTAATCTAGTCCCTACAAAGAAAGTTGCCAAAACTCCTCATGAGATGTGGACTGGTAAAGTACCCAAACTAGACCACATCAAGATTTGGGGTTGCGAGGCTTTCGTGAGACGCAAGACTTATTATAAGCTCGAACCTCGAAGCGAGAGGTGTATTTTCATCGGCTACTCACAGCAGTCCTTTGGTTACCTCTTCTACAAACCTAGTGAAACTGTGGTCTTTGTAGCTAGGAGGGCTTTCTTTAGAGAGAGAGAGAGAGTTCATAATCCAAGGAAACAGTGGGAGGCAAGTTGATCTTGAAGAAATTCAAGAGTCAAGCAGTGAAGGAACTTCAAACCCTAGCACTCAACTTGAGGAGGAAACTCCTGTTGAGCCAATTGGCAAGTCTGTACCTCTGAGGCGTTCCACAAGGGTTAGGAATGCACCTAAGCATTACTATGGATTCCATTTTACTGCAAAAGGTGAGACACTTATCAGTGATGAGACATTGATATGTCTGGATGAACCTAACAGTTACGCAGAAGCTATGGCAGGCCCTGAGTCAGCCAAGTGGAAAGAGGCAATGGAAAACGAGATACAGTCCATGTATGACAATCAAGTTTGGAACTTGGTTGAGAATGTACCAGGTCGTAAGACAGTAGGGTGCCAATGGATCTTCAAGAAGAAGACCGGCATGGATGGTAAAGTACACACTTATAAGGCACGACTGGTTGCAAAGGGTTTCTCACAAACTCCGGGAGTTTATTATGATGAGACCTTTTCTCTAGTGGCTAAGATTAAGTCTATTAGGGTTCTGTTAGTCATAGCTGCATTTCATGACTATGAAATATGGCAAATGGATGTCAAAACCGCTTTCCTTAATGGAAAGTTGGCTGAAGATGTTTACATGAGTCAGCCAGAGGGTTTTGTCAGCAACGAGTACCCTAATAGAGTGTGTAAGCTTGAAAAATCCATTTATGGGTTAAAGCAAGCACCTCGCAGATGGAATCTTTGCTTTGATGAGAAAGTCAAGGAATTTGGCATTTCTAGGAGTGAAGATGAATCTTGTGTGTATGTCAAGGCTAGTGGGAGTATAGTTAGGTATTGTATGTGGATGACATACTACTCATAGGAAATAACATCCCAACTCTGCAGGAAGTTAAGTCCTGGCTTTGGGAAGTGTTTCTCTATGAAGGACCTAGTAGAAGCTGCCTATATTCTAGGGATAAGGATCTTGAGAGATCGGAGTAAAAGACTAATTGGACTTAGTCAAAGTACCTACTTGGATAAGGTGCTGAAGAGATTCAGCATGCAGGACTCCAAGAAAGGAGAGTTACCCATCCAGAGTAACGCCAGATTGAGTAAGACACAAAGCCCTAACACTGAGGCTAAGATAGCATAAATGAGTCGAATACCTTATGCTTCGGCTGTAGGATCGATCATGTATGCTATGACGTGTACTCGACCTGATGTAGCCTTTGCCCTGAGCATGGTTAGCAGGTATCAGGGGACCCCTAGCAAGGCACACTGGACTGCGGTAAAGAATATCCTCAAGTACCTATGGAGGACTAAGGACTGGGTCCTTACCCTCGATGGGAGTGATGACTTGAGGGTTGTAGGGTATAGTGATGCTAGCTTTCAGACTGATAGCGATAATTTCCGCTCTCAGTCAGGCTGGGTCTTTACCCTAAACGGAGGAGCAATTTCTTGGAAAAGTTCCAAGCAAGAGACAGTGGCTGATTCAACTTGTGAATCAGAGTATATTGCAGCTAGCGAGGCAGCAAAGGAGGCGATATGGCTGAAGAACTTCATTGGAGACCTTGGAGTTGTACCAGCTATTAAAGAGCCAATGGAAATTTTCTGTGATAGTGAAAGCGCTGTTGCCTTAGCCAAGGAACCAAGGGATCACGGGAGATCCAGACACATCAACAGAAAATACCATTTTATCAGACATCGAATAGAAGAAGGATTCCTCGTGGCAAAGAGGGTATCATCGGATGAGAATCCAGCAGATCCCCTCACGAAGGGACTGACTTGGGTTAAGCATCTCCAGCATGCTCGGAGCATAGGGCTGAAGGATGATATTAGATTTAGTAGTTAGATAACCTCGAAATTCGTAAAGTGTAATTGACATTAGATGATGAATAAAATGTGTTTTATTTATGAGTAAAGTGTTGCTATCTCTTGTCAATCATTGACTATATTTCTTTTGCATGTTTTGACTTCCAGAATAATAATGTTTGGTATATCATATTATTCAAACCTCCAAAGTCGGTCATATGTCGGAAGTAGGTATGAATCAAGACTGTCATGATTGGTTGCAGAGGTCTAAGGTGTTGGACATGGCTACAACAATCATGAGTGCTCATAAGTTCTGAGCATTGGACTCAACCCACGCTCACTGGAATCACTTCATGGAATTTATCTCGAGTGATTGTGAGACGGTAATATCATATAAGTCTTCAAACCTAGAGATATGATTTGTTACTTACAAGTTGGTTATGCATTGATTGTACGAAAATGCATTGGTAACTCGATGTTATAAAACGTGCTTTTGTGTGTAATTCAATGAGTGGTAGAACAAACATATGAGTCGAAGTTTATCTGTTCCTTCTTGGATTAGAAGCTGATATCTGGGCGCCTCGATGATTTTGTTTTGACCTATGTACTGGGCCCGGTCAGAACTAAGTTGACGTGTTCAATTAAGTTCTTTGTCAAACAAATCGGAAATCGGGAAACAAACTGCTGGACAATAAGTAAGACATTGTTCCATGTATTTGTCCGGCTAATATCTAGAACAGAGGATTATATGATCACTTATCTTAAATGGCATATCATCATCTTCTCAGTTCCGAGAGACCTTGAAAGAGCTACGATTGCCGATCGGTTCCTAAAGTACTAGAGTTATAGTTATTAGACTTATCCAAGTGGGAGAGTGTTGGATAAGGTGTCTAAGTCCATAACTATTTCTGGGAAGTACTTGACCCGACCCGACATGGTCCATTTGGGTTGCATGGAACCACGCAATTGGATAGACTAAATGAGAGAAATAACACTTGGAGGTTATTAATATATTATAAGTTCTAACATATTAATAATATTATTTGATTAGTTTGATCAACAATTAATTTAGAATTAATTAAGTGATCAAAGGATAACTAATTAAATATATGAGTTGATTATGTAAATCTTCCATATCTTGTATAGTGGACTAAGAAGCTCCATGGATTATCAAGTTGGGTTCCACCCATAGGATGCTCCATGGGAGTTACAAACCCATGGGTCATGGAAATGAAGAGTCATGACACATTAGGGTTTACATGGTGTAACCCTAGATGTGTCAACACTATATAAGAGTCCCATTCTCCACCAAAATCGGCTACACATATGAAACAAGAGGGCTAGGCCGATTTTAAGAAGTGTGTGTTCTCTCAAAAGTCTTTTCAAGAGCATTTGGTGTTGTGTGAAGCATTTGGGACATCACACTTGGGGTGCTAGGCTCACAAGGTTTCAAGGAACATAAGCAACAACAAGGTAAGTTATTCTATCTTTCATTCAAGTTAAAAATTGTTCCCCATGTATGCTAGATAGGAATATAACCTTGGAATTCAACTTTGCATGATAATTAGACAAACATAGATCCAAGGTTATTAGGGTTGCATGTACACTTAGGAAGTGTTAGAATGCTCAAAACCCATCAGTTTATAGGGTCGTTCCTAGTGGACGACATTTCAGCCATGGTATTGTTTGATTCGGGGGCTAGCCGATCGTTTGTGTCGCTTGCACTTAGCAAGTGATTTAGCAGAACTCCGGGGGAGCTGGATTGTCCACTCGACATTGAGATAGCAGATGATAGGACTGTCAGGGCCGCAAGAGTATATAGTGGGTGCTCACTGTAGTTGTTTGATGGGCAGTTCTCAGTGGATTTGGTTCCTATTCCCTTGCGAGGGAATAAAGTTATAGTGGGTATGGATTGGCTGAGCCCCAATGGGGTAGTGATTGATTATGAGCTGCAGTTGGTAAGGGTCCGCACTCCTAGTGGGAGAGAGTTAGTGAGTCAGGGCGAGAGGCCACATCGCGGACCGATTCTTTGTTCAGCAGCTAGAGCGAGGCGCTACTTCCAGCAAGGATGTGCGAGGTACGTCGCCTATGTCATGGATGCCCGGGAAAAGGGTAAGGCAACAATTGATGATGTACCAGTGGTGCGAGAGTACCCAGAAGTATTTCCAGAGGATTTACCTAGTATACCTCCTGATAGACAGGTTGAGTTCAGGATTGACCTGGTTCCTGGTGCGGCTCCGATAGCCAAGGCACCGTATCAAATGGCTCCTCCTGAGATGTAGGAGTTGTCTATGCAGCTGCAGTAGCTGCTAGACAAAGGATTTATCTAGCCGAGTAGTTCGCCATAGGGAGCCATGATCTTGTTCGTGAGGAAGAAGGACGGGTCACACCGTATGTGTATAGATTACCGGGAGTTGAACAAGGTAACGGTGAAGAACCGTTACCACCTGCCGAGGATAGATGATCTGTTTGACCAGCTTCAGGGAGCATCTTGGTTTTCCAAGATTGATTTACGCTCCAGTTATCTCCAGATGCGGGTCAGGGATGAGGATGTGCCGAAAACCGCTTTTAGGACCCACTATGGTCATTATGAGTTCGTGGTGATGCCGTTTGGGCTCACCAACGCTCCAGCCGCGTTCATGGATCTCATGAACAGCGTGTGCATGCCGATGCTGGATCGGTTCGTGATAGTGTTCATTAATGACATCTTGGGGTGCGTTTGGTACAGAGAAATGAAATTGTTGCAGAGAATGGAAATGCAGAGAAAGAGAATTAAGATGTAGAAAGAGAATTGACTCCCCTGTTTGGTAGAACTGAGAATTCACTAGAGTAATATTTTTGAGAATCATTTCTCTTGTTTGGTTGTATTAATCAGTAAAATGAAAATGAGTTTTTTTTACCTTGTTTATTCATTTTCAAACAACATTCTTTTATAAAAATGCATTATGATGTATATCTTAATTAATCAAAATATACATCTTTTATGTATTTTATTTTTTTTATTTTAATATTAATTGTTACTAAGTAATTTATTTTCTAATTAATTAATATTATTTTTTATATATCTTGTATTGGAAAACATATTTCTAATATGAAAGAATAACATACAAATAGATTTTAAAGAAATATGACAATCATACTATTCAAAAACTATATCCAATGTAGCATATGCAAAAAATATAATTCAATATTCCGAACAACTAAAAAAACATAACTATGTCTAATACAGAATGTGCAAAGAGTCAACTTCAATATTCGTAAAAACAAAAAAAAAACATAACTTAAAATAACCTAATCATGATATTGAGCCATCCCCAATCATTTCCATATAACAAATCTTTTCTTCTTCCGTCATCTTAAAAAATGCCCGGGCACGAAATTGATCTTTGCTAAACATGTCAATCGCCTTAATTCGCTGTTTGACATTGATATTTGGCATGTGTTGTATATCTTCGATAACTTTATCTATCATATCACATGCTTCTTTATTTTCGTGCATTCCTATATTGTATATTGTTTCATTGAGTTTTTCACCAACCTCCTTGAAAGTCTCTTTCATTTCTTTTGCAGCTTCCTTATAAGAGCTTTCGGTGTCATCTGTTGGAGGCCTTTTGCGTTTACTATTGCCACGAGCAATTTTTTGCGTCTCTTCAACAATATCTTCCAACCCTTCCACATCAACATGTGAGCTTCTTTGGTCTCTTCAGTCACATCTTCTCCAAGATCAGTAGCTCCAAGACCAGTAGCTCTGTCCTTACCGAAGATTTTACATAGATTATCGAATTGGGGAAATGGTTTATCGCGAAAACATGCAGCACCTTTATGACTCTACTAGAATGGCACAAAATTAATTGGTTACTACTCATTTACAATACGTTTTAATAACACAAAAAATACTACAAACATAATCATTATAGTACCTTTATGTACTCATCCCAAACATCAGCATCGGCGGTAACACAACATTTATCCGTATCCCAGCCGAATCCACTCGTGTTTGTTCCGTATACCATGTCGTGCACGATGTTGAAATCGTTTTTCCATGTCTTCATCCTCGATTTAATATGAGGCTCTGCTTTCAATCCCCAGTTAGGGAGACTTACATCTAGTAGTTGTTGCACTGCCTTTAAATAATCGGGTTTGAATCCGTTATCGGCACCACCATACTTTCCGGATACATGTAACTCCAACAATGCTTTAATTAACTTTGCATCTTCTTCAGTAGTCCATGTGTGTTTGTTTCGTCCAGCCATGCGTACAAAACTTTTTACAATCCTAACATTAAACATAATATTATCATACCACAATGAATACAAAATATAATAAAACAATCATAACATCCCTTGTTTGGAGCTGTATAACTCAACAAAAACATAACCAATTAAGATGTTGTTTGATGCTACAACATAGACAAGACAGAGGAGTGCAATTTGGAAAAAAAATCGCATCATTCCGATCAGGTATGAAGCTTTTATGATGGTTCAAAGTTTGACAAAATTTATATAAACTGCACAATTATTATGCAACAATCATAACAGCCCCTGTTTGGGGCTGTATAACTCAACCAAAACATTACCAATTAAGATGTTGTTTGATACTAAAACGTAGACAAGACAGAGGAGTGCAATTTGGAAAAAAAAATCGCATCATTCCGATCAGGTATGAAGCTTTTATGAGGGTTCAAAGTTTGTCAAAATTTATAAAAGTGCAGAATTATTAGGCAGCAATCATAACAGCCCCTGTTTGGGGCTGTATAACTCAACTAAAACATAACCAATTAAGCTGTTTTTTGATACCAAAACGTAGACAAGACAGAGGAATGCAATCTGGAAAAAAAATCGCATCATTCCGATTAGGCATGAATCTTTTATGAGGGTTAAAAGTTTGTCAAAATTTATAAAAAGTGCAGAATTATTATGCAACAATCATAACAGCCCCTGTTTGGGGCTGTATAACTCAACCAAAACATTACCAATTAAGATGTTGTTTGATACTAAAACGTAGACAAGACAGAGGAGTGCAGTTTGGAAAAAAAAATCGCATCATTCCGATTAGGCATGAATCTTTTATGAGGGTTCAAAGTTTGTCAAAATTTATAAAAAGTGCAGAATTATTATGCAACAATCATAACAGCCACTGTTTGGGGCTGTATAACTCAACTAAAACATAACCAATTAAGCTGTTTTTTGATACTAAAACGTAGACAAGACAGAGGAATGCAATCTGGAAAAAAAATCGCATCATTCCGATTAGGCATGAATCTTTTATGAGGGTTCAAAGTTTGTCAAAATTTATAAAAAGTGCAGAATTATTATGCAACAATCATAACAACCACTGTTTGGGGCTGTATAACTCAACTAAAACATAACCAATTAAGCTGTTTTTTGATACTAAAACGTAGACAAGACAGAGGAATGCAATCTGGAAAAAAAAATCGCATCATTCCGATTAGGCATGAATCTTTTATGAGGGTTCAAAGTTTGTCAAAAATTATAAAAAGTGCAGAATTATTATGCATCATAACAGCCCCTGTTTGGGGCTGTATAACTCAACCAAAACATAACCAATTAAGCTGTTGTTTGATACTAAAACATAGACAAGACAGAGGAGTGCAATCTGGAAAAAAAATCGCATCAATCCGATCTGGTATGAAGCTTTTATGATGGTTCAAATTGGAGAAAAAAATCAAAAAAATCTGAAATTGTAAAAAAAATTGCTTTTGTTCATTCAACTCAATCATAAACAATGAACAAATAGTAATTGATCATCATTGAACACTTATCTGCATGATTTAACCACCAAGATCAATTTCAACATAAGAAGATTCAAACATGTAAAAAGAAACAACTCCTAGCAAGATTAACATATTCTTGAATTGGAGTTCAAAATCAAAATTCATAGCAAATTAACACAGAATCAACCAACAAGTAGAATAAGAAAGAAACATGAACTCGTACCTTCAACTAGAAGAGGATCGATGATGCCAAAATCGACGAAGAAAAGTGAAGTCGTGACTTGGAAGTTTCGAAAACAGAGAGGAGCAAGGAATATGTAGGGCAAACGAGAATTCTTATGATCACTTACGTGGGCCGATTCCATGATATCCAGTAGCAATCGTTGAAAAAATTCAGAAATTGCATGGACCGGGGATCGAATGGGGGACACGATGAATTCTCCGTTTTTTTTTTGATTCTCTACCCACACACGATATGAGTAGCGATCCTATTTCTCCCCCTTTCTCTTTTAAAAATAGAGAATTATTTGGATGGAAAAGGAATTGATTTATTTCCCAATTCCTTATTTTTTTTTATTAACTAAACATGGGAAAAGGAATTAATTCCTTTTCTCTACTTTTATTTCCATGTACCAAACACCCCCTTGGTGTATTCCAAGACTCAGGAGCAGCATGAAGAGCACTTGAGGGAGGTGCTTGAGACCTTGAGGAGGGAGAGACTTTTCGCAAAGTTCTCCAAGTGCGAGTTCTGGTTGCGTGAGGTGCAGTTCCTAAGGCACCTTGTCAACCAAAAGGGTATATTGGTAGATCTGCCCAAGATTGAGGCTTTGATGCAGTGGGAGGTCCCAAGGTCTCCATTTAAGATTCGGAGCTTCCTGGGTTTGGTAGGGTATTACAGGAGATTTATCCAGGATTTCTCGAAGATAGCAGTTCCGCTCACCTGACTGACCAAGAAGTCGATGGTGTTTCGCTGGGTTTCTGAGCAACATGCAACATTTGAGACCCTCAAACGGTGATTGTGCGAGGCTCTGATTCTTACCTTGCCAGAGGGAGTGGATGACTTTGTAGTCTACTGTGACACTTTGATCACAAGTTTGGGAGCAGTGTTGATGCAGCGAGGGCATGTGATAGCTTATGCCTCAAGACAGTTGAAGCCTCATGAGGCTAACTATCCGACACACGATTTAGAGCTGGGGGCTTTGGTGTTCGCCCTCAAGATTTGGTGGCATTATCTCTATGGGGTCCGTTGTACCATCTACACTGATCACAAGAGTTTGAGGTACCTCATGGATCAGTCTAATCTGAACATGCAGCATCGTCGGTGGTTAGATGTGGTAAAGGGTTATGACGATGAGATCCTTTCCCATCCAGGCAAGGCAAACATAGTGGCCGACGCCCTGAGCCGCAAGGCGGTAGTGGCCCCGATCAGAGATATATGCCTGAGGATGACAATGATTACTCCATTGCTGGAGCAGGTTAGAGAGGCACAGGTTAAGGGCCTGAAGGAGGAGAGCCAGAAGTGTGAGAGGATTGTGGGCCGAGTAGCCTCCTTCGATTATGAAAGTCAAGGATTATTGACCCTACATGGGAGGGTCTGGGTACCGTACTGGGGCGGAGTACGACAAGTGTTGATGGATGAGGCCTACAAGTCTCGGTTCTCCATCCACCCAAGGGCGACGAAGATGTACAGAGATCGTCGACCCTATTATTGGTGGCCCTGCATGAAGCGGGACATAGCTTGGTATGTGGAGAGGTGCCTGACCTGTAGGAAGGTCAAGGCAGAGCACCAAAGACCCCATTGTAAGATGTAGCTGTTAGATATTCCTGTGTGGAAATGGGAAAATATCACCATGGATTTCATTACTAAGCTTCCCAGGACCGCACGAGGAGTTGATTCGATTTGGGTCATCATGGATTGGTTGACCAAGAGTGTGCATTTTATCCCGATCCATGAGAGCATCTCGGACGAGAAGCTGGCTGAGATTTATGTGCAAGAGGTAAAGACACGTCATGGAGTGCCTGTTTCAGTGGTGTTAGGCCGAGACGTCCGGTTCACTTCCAGGTTTTGGAAGCGGTTTCACAACGAGATGGATACTCTCTTCTTTTCAGCACCGCTTTCCACCCTCAGACGGACGGACAGAGCAAGAGGACGATTCAGACTCTCGAGGACATGTTTCGGGCATGTGTCCTAGATTTCGATGGCAGTTGGGATACGTATCTTCCATTAGCGGAATTTTCATATAACAACAGTTACCATGCCAGTATTGAACGACCTCCCTTCGAGATGCTTTATGGGAGGAAGTTTAGGATCCCAATCTATTGGGGTGAGGTCGGTCAGATAGTTATGGGAAGTACGGAGGTGCTACTCAAGACCACAAAGTTGATACAGTAGGTCTGTAGCAGGCTCCAGACTGCTCAGAGTCGGCAGAAGAGTTACAATGACCGGAGGCATTTGCACTTGGAGTTCCAGGTGGGTGATATGGTCCTCCTGAAGCTGTCACCCTGGAAGGGTGTCATCAGATTTCGGAAGCGGGGCAAGCTGGGCCCCAGATTCATAGGTCAGTTCACGGTTTTGGCCCGAGTGGGTCGGGTTGCTTACTCTTTGGACCTTCCAGCAGAGCTCAGTCAGATCCACAACACATTCCATGTATCTCAGTTATAAAGGTATTTGGTGGATGAATCAGCAGTTGTACCATTGGAGGATATTCAGGTTGATAGCAGTCTGAATTACATCAAGAGACCTATTGCGATCTTGGATCGGAGGACGAAGACTTTGAGGAACAAGGTAGTTCAGCTAGTAAAGGTGCAGTGGCAGCACCGGAAGGGTTCAGAGTGGATGTGGGATTCTTAGGAGGAGATGAGAGAGCATTATCTGGAGTTGTTTTCAGATTCAGTAGCAGCAAACTTCGAGGACGAAGTCTGATTCAAGTGGGGGTGATTTGTAACGATCGACTTTTGAGGTATTAATTATTTAATTTTCTTAAATTATAGTTGGGCCAAGTGTGGATAATAAGGAGTATTGGATTGGACTTATTGTGATAGCCCAAAATTTCTATTTGTACAAACCCTACAGTCAAGCACTTCAAATAAAAGTCAAACTCATTTCTACTAAATTTAGCCGATTTAAAGTTCGTTTGGGTGTTTTTAATATTAATTCTTCAAGCGAACAAATAAAAGGAAGTATTTTCTAGGATTATGGTGTAACAATAAAACAATTAACACCTTAATTAGGTGTTCACGGCCAAACATTAGGAGTTTGGGCTGTGAACCCCCCTTGGCCGTCAACTCATGCTTAAAGCATGAGTTTACTCCTCACTTCTCACTTCCAAGCTCAAGAACACCTACATTTCTCTCTCAAGTATCATAACATGTTTCTTCTAATTTTACGAAAATGTAAGTGTTTCTTCTAGTGATTTGTTGTTATCACACATTATCTAGTAGTTTTACATGATTTCATCCATGAAATCTTCTCTTTTTCATAGATCTTCAAGTGTTCTTCATTTCACCAAAAACACCAAGAACACACACTAGTGTTCTTGGATCTTAAACTCTCTTACAAGCTCTCTATAAGTAAGTACACTCCTCTTAACTAGTTATATGCTTAGATTACATGTTAAACTATTGAAAAACACCAAGAAATCCCAAGAACACATGGGATTACGGCCCATGCAACCTCCTTGGTCCGTAAACACCATTAGGTGGTGCATATGTGCCACCATTACTTCCTAGGGCTTGGATATTGGACTAGAACCCTTCATACATGAGCTAAGGACCTTAAACTACGAAATGGTAGGAGTTACCATGGGTTTACGGCCGTTAACCCACTTGGGACGTAAACCCTAGGCTGTAAACTCCATGGGAGATGGTCCTTGGGCCGTAAACTCTAAAGCATGGCCTTACACCCCTTTGATGCAACCCTATGACCCTCTAACACTTAAACCAAGGTGCTTTCCACGTTTTAGGGTGTTTATACTTGCTTAATGGGTGTTATAATCACTAATTAGATACATATATATATATATATATATATATATATATATATATATATATATATATATATATATGTCTTTATATGTTAAACAGGATCGTTGTGTGTGTACAAGTCTTCACTTGACACCCAACACCTTGTCCAACACTTCCATCCAAACCACTCACTACCGTTGAGTTCATACCCCTTAATCAACCTTTTAAATGTTTTTAAATGCTTTTATGGGGGGGGATACAAGTTGAATCAAACTAGTTATAATATCAATCACATTTGATTTATAACTTGCAAACAAATGGATTAACTATACTTTTAACTGCTTTGTCAACAAAACTACTTCAAAATGATTATCAAACACTTTTACATGTTAAACGATTTATAAAACTTAGTTTTAGTTACCAAATCTTTACTTTCAATTCATTAAACTTATATATTGCCAAATTATGTCTAATGCATATATAGTTATATAAGTAAGGTTTGAAGGACTTAGGACTAATAACTCACTTTATTTCATGTTCCTTGTTTGGTTGTGGACTTAGAGTACCCTGTTGTTTTTCTGAGTGTCGTTTGATCCTTAGTGATATATCATGTATATATGTGTAGATATAAAGCTTTTACTTCAGTTCCGACACTTTGAGTAGCAAAGGTGTATATACTAAGTCATTTATACAACATTATTAGTAAACTATAATAGGTATAGTTTAGAAGTATACTACTTACTATTTCTAATACTATGATACATACAAAGAGTCAGTTCATACATGCGTCAATACATATTGTAAACAATACATACGCTACACTATACAATCGAACACACTATAATGAGAGTCAGAGAGAACATACTACACATTAGAAAGAGAGAAGATACACTAGTACATACTAGTCATACTTACTACATACTACAGTAAAGGACATACTATGATGAGAATCAGGGAGGACATACACTACACTAGTACATACAATACATACATACTATAACATAAATGCGAACCACTGTTTCGGGGCATGGCATCACCTGCCATGGCTCGATATGTATCCAGAATCTCCTGGAGGGAGAGCGTGAATTTGTGTATAGATCTATACTAGATTGACAATCCTACACCTTATTGCTAGCTACAGTAGGATCTGCAAATCTTCGGGTGACAAATGTCATTATTGTTCGATGTATTATAGCGTCATGATTTCCCTAGTCAATTAGTACGGTTACAATTATATCACATTATACCTTAATTAACAATTGGTTTAAGGTAATTAGTACAGTAGTAGTTACTATTACATAATACTACAATACTTCATTATTTTCCCATTACATCTACTTTGTGATCTTCTCACATAAACAGTAATGTAAGAACTATATTTTATTAAATGATAGTCATATTTGGGAGAAATACTCACTTTTACAATGAACAAACATGTAGCACTTGATGCCTTGGTAGAAGGCTACTTTTAATAGAAAATATAGGATTTTCTAAGAGTTACAAACAATTACTACAAACATTTTTACAAACTTACACACTCATATACTTACAAACATTTTCATACAAACAATGACACTAAAATGCTTATGAACTCACCAGCTTTAAAGCTGATAAACTCTTTCAAAATAACTTGTATTCTTAGGTCATCAGTAGACAGGTACCGAGGCCAACTTTTGAGAAGATGGAGCATATTTCAAGACTCATCTTTTATTTTGATTCATATTTTTGGTGTCTTATAAACTATACATAACACACTTGTATTAAACTACATTATTAATGCAATGGATGATGTTGTTTGCTTGTTTACTATAATTCCGTGTTGTGATACTGTACATGACGTCCTCCTCCCCAGAACGTTTCCGCCGTTCCGGTTTTGAGGTGTGACAGATTTGTATCAGAGCATTGTTCATAATGAACCGAGTATATCAACCCATAAAAGATATACTAACTATAAACACAATGGGATTAAAATACTCTGACCAAGAGTTCATACTTTTAAATAATAAAATATTTAACTAAGTATACATACCTGCATTCATACTAAAATCAGTGTCACTAGGACATAACAAAAGTATTACGATTGTTGAATATCACAAGTAAGCTCGGGGATGTATGGTCAGTTCTGGGAATGGTATAGCCTGATCAACTATGTTCGTCCGAGAAGTGATTAACATATGCCCAAGAATGGTCGTGATATGGCAGCAAGTCTAAGAACTTACCAACACTACTACAATGATAACACTAGAACAGAACATAAACCTAAAATACTATAGGAGTATTTTGTGTTACTATAGTTACGTGTTTGAGAACTAAAAAAGGGTCCTTATCAAGTAGGTCAATAGTTGTTAAGTGGATACACTAAGGTTATATGTGATTAAGGTGTCATAGACTTTGAATGTGTGATCTTTGCTTTACTTCTTGTTTCTTGTTTGGTTGTGGATTTGGAGTTAGGGTCACTTATTCGAAGGTCTATCCTTTTTTGATTGCATATAACTGGTATGCACTATCCAAGTATTGAGGTAACTGGGGAGGACCATCTTATAATTATCTTAAGTAGTACGTCTATATATATATATATATATATATATATATATATATATATATATATATATATATATATATATAAGATTCTTATATCCATTTCTCGCGTAGATATCATGGCTGGATTCCATCATCATGGCGACCCGTACTTCCCAAACCAAGTTAATGCTAGATGGCTTGAAGACGAGCCCGAAGATGAGCATCCAATCCCATTGGATGATCCCCTCGCAGAAGGCTTCTCGGATGGTTCTGACTCCGAGCCAGAAGTCAACAACCTACCCCAAGAGGATCAAGACCCAAATCTCAACCCCGACCCACGTTTCAAGGTCCCACACCCTTGTGGGCAACAAACTTGAATCGCTGGAGTGATGAATAGGGTCAACCTTTACCCTACAATGGGACCGAAGCTTTTACAACATAAGCGAGGGTGGCTCAGCTGACTGAGTCCTGCCCGTCATGGTCCGTAGGATTGCTCGGAATGTCGAGCAAGGTCGAGCAGCCATCGACCGAATCATGGAAATTGATGCCAACTCTGGTGTCAACATGGTCTGCATTCACCATCTCGAAGAGGCTATGGAAAGGACCTGGAGAACCAATGAGACTCTGCAGCAACAGCTAGCTACCTCCCAAGCTGAAGTCATAGAAATTCGAGTTCGCCAGAGGGCTCATGAGCGACACCTTCAAGAAGTGGTTCGTCAACTGGCAGATCTGAGGGTTTGCCCGAGGAATTCCCATCGTCGGTAGAAGATGTTTAGTACATCTTTTCTTTTGACTTAAGGAATATCCTTTCTTAATTATGCTGTATGAAGCATTTGACTGTAAAATATTCCTACCTTCCAAGTACTTTAACTAGACTTCTAAAAATTGTCAACCTTCTTCCCTTATGGTTTGATGTAAGACCTACCGTTAGGTCATTTTTCCCCAAACTTGTTACATCAATAATACCAATAATATTGACAGTTATCTAATATGTTGGAAAAATCTGTACTCTTGTGTTTCTCTACTCTTTCTATTTTGCTTCTATTTCAAAACATAAACTCATTCAACTATTGGACTATGGTGATTTAGCCCACGGATCACTCTCACTATGCTTACAATTGATTCTGACTATCATGTTCATTTTTTTTAAAACTTATAGCTGAAAGATGCCTCCTCGAAAGTCAGCAAGGCGTAATCCTCCGATTACTCCAAATCCAATACCACCACCTCCTCCAATAATCGATACGGCGGCTCTGAATGTTGCTGTAGCTGCGGCTGTGGCAACGGCCATGGCTCAATATCACTCTACCGGTGCCAGCGGAAGTGGAACGCCGGTTCATTCTACTCAAGGCGAAATCCTTGGGCGCTCGAGAGAGTGCTCCTACAAGGAATTCACTAACTATAAGCCAAAGCCCTTCAAAGGGACTGGCGGAGTCATTGCCCTTTCGCAATGGTTCAAAAAGACGGAGTCGATTTTCGAGATCTGCTCCTGCCCAACAAGGAGCAAGGTCAAGTTTGCTGCTTGCACCTTCGAAGAAAAAGCCCTGCCATGGTGGAATAGTCATGTCAAGTCACTAACTCTTATAGTGGAAAACGACATGGGCTGGGAAACTCTAAAAGACCTCATGATCGAGGAATACTGCCCGCGAGGTGAAATCTAGAAGTTAGAACAAGAACTATGGGGCCTAACCATGAAGGGATCCGACATAGTTTCTTATACCGCCAGATTCAGCGAGCTGGTGGCCCTCTGTCCTAACATGGTTCCCACGGAGGGAAAGAAGATAGAGAGGTATATATGGGGGCTGTTGCCTCCAGTTCAGGGGAATGTTTTAGCTTCTAACCCCACTACCTTCGATAGTGCTAAGAGATTGGCACAACGTCTCATTGACCATGGGGTCCGTACCCCGTCATCAACAACAACCCTGGCCGTCTCCGAACCTTCCAAACTGTTGACAACAAGCGGAAGTTCTGGGATGACAAGAAGAAACAAAAAGCTGCCAAAAACCAACAGGTTATGGCGGTTCTTGCCGCGATAGCACCTGTCGCTGCTGCTCCAATAAAGCAGTACGTTGGGAACTTGACAAAGTGAAACAAATGCAGCTTCGACCACAATGGACCCTGCCGAGAATTGCAGTGTTCCAACTACAACAAGAAGGGACACACTGTCCGCTTCTGCAAAGCCACAACAAGGCCAATCAATCAACCAGGTTCCAGGATCTGGTGTGACCCAATCTTGTTATGGATGTGGCGAAGTGGGCCACTACAAAAGGGACGGCCCCAAGGCAGGAAATGCTGGTGGAGCAGGAAGAGTTTTGGCTATAGGCCACAAGGAATCAGTTGCTGACCCTACGGTGGTGACTGGTACGTTTCTCCTAGAAAACTCTTATGCATGCATACTATTTGATAGTGGGGCAGTGAGAAGTTTTGTGAACCAGAAATTTGCACACTTACTTAAACAACAACCACGCGCACTTAAAGAAGCATTCACTGTAGAAATGGCTAATGGGAAGACTGAGAGCACTAGTAGTATATACATAGGATGTACTCTAACTCTAGATAGCCATTCATTTCCAATCGACCTCATGCTGGTCTCAATTAAAAGTTTCGACGTCATCATCGGCATGGATTGGTTGAGTCTACACCGTGCTAACATCATGTGTTATGAAAAGGCTGTTTGCTTAATCTTCCGTTTAACGAAACTCTTATTATCTATGACAACAAACCCGACACAAGCCTTAGCATCATCTCAAGTATTCAAGCTCAAAAGTACCTACATAAGGAATATCGTGCATTCGTTGCACACGTTGTTGATAAGAGCAAAGAAACCAAAGACCTGAAAAACATTCCCATAGTATGCGACTTTCCCAACATCTTTCCAGAAGAACTACCAGGGTTAACTCCACAGCGACAAGTCGAGTTCAGAATCGACTTTGTTCCAGGAACTACCCCAGTAGCCAAATCGCCCTATCATCTAGCACCAGCTGAGATGCAGGAACTATCCGGTCAACTTAACGAACTGCTCAGCAAGGGCTTTATTAGACCAAGCTTCTCACCCTGGGGAACACCAGTCTTGTTCATCAAGAAGAAAGACGGATTGTTTCGTATGTGCATCCACTACATGGAGCTCAACAAGTTAACGGTTAAAAATTGTTACCCTTTGCCTCGCATAGACGATTTATTTGACCAACTGCAAGGGGCGTCTTAGTTTTCAAAGATTGATCTGAGGTCCGGGTATCACCAGTTGCGAGTGTTAGAGGAGGATGTTCCGAAGACAGCCTTCCGAACTCGTTACGGACACTACAAGTTCGTAGTGATGCCATTCGGATTGACAAATGCGCCCGCAATGTTTATGGACTTAATGAATCGGGTATGTCGTCCTTACTTGGATCAGTTCATCATCAATGAGATACTTTTCTACTCTTGAAGTAAGGAGGAACATAGTGATCATCTGCTGCAAGTCCTAGGAACCCTACGAACAGAGAAGCTCTACGCAAAGCTCTCTAAATGCGAATTTTGGATCAAAAGGGTCGAATTCTTAGGACACGTGGTTAGTGAAGAAGGAATCCACGTGGAACCTTCCAAAATTAAAGCCATTAAGAATTGGTCAGCACCGAAGAAGCCTACCAAAATTCGTCAATCTCTAGGCCTCGCTGGCTACTACCGCATATTCATACAGAACTTCTCGTGAATAGCGAAACCCCTTACAACACTAACTCAGAAAGGCGTGGCCTTTGACTGGGAAGAGAAACAAGAGAAGGCATTCCAAATGCTGAAGCGAGCCTTGTGCACCGCATCTATACTATCCCTCCCAGAAGGAATAGAAGGCTCCATGGTCTATTGTGATGCATCCAACCAAGGGCTCGGCTATGTCCTCATGCAACGAGGTAAGGTCATCGCATATGCCTCAAGGCAGCTGAAATACACGAGGTCAACTACACCACACACGATCTAGAATTAGGAGTAGTTGTGTTTTCCCTAAAGATCTGGAGACACTACCTGTATGGTACGAAAAGCACTATCTTTACAGTCCACAAAAGCCTACAGCACATATTCAACCAGAAGGAGCTCAATGTGAGACAACGACGGTGGGTTGAGCTACTCAATGACTACGAATGCGACATTTGTTATCATCCGGGTAAATCCAACGTAGTAGCAGACGCCCTAAGTCGGAAAGAATATTCAGGTCGAAAATTCAAGTCACTGACTATGACTATCCATTCGCATCTGTCCACACAAATTAAGGAGGCTCAGCTTGAAGCCTTAAAACCTGAAAATGTGGTAGGTGAATCCCTGTGAGGAATGGATAAGAACTTGGAAGTCAAGGGTGGCGGCACGTTGTATCTCATGGACAAGATCTGGAGACCAAAACACGGTGGCTTCAGAGACTTGGTCATGACCGAGGCGCTCAACACTAGATATTCTATCCACGCAAGTTCAGATAAGATGTATCTGAATCTTAAAAAGCTATACTGGTGGCTTAACATGAAAGTAGAGATTGTTACCTTCGTGAGTAAATGCCTTACTTGCTCAAAGGTTATGGTCGAATACCAGAAACCATCAGGTTTACTTCAACAACCGGAGATACCGGAGTGGAAATGGGAGTGGATTACTATGGACTTCATAACCAAGTTGCCCAAGACAACAGGTGAACTTGATACCATTTGGGTCATCATCGATAGATTGACCAAATCCGCGCATTTCTTACCAATCAAAGAGACTGACAAGATGGAGAAGCTTACAAGAACTTACATTAGGGAAATCGTACGAATACATGGTGTCCCTATATCCATTATCTCCGATATAGATAGTAGGTTCACTTCGAGGTTCTGGTAGTCGCTACAAAGTTCCCTAGGGACGAGGATGGACATGAGTACAGCCTACCACCCACAGACCGACGGACAAAGTAAGAGAACTATCCAAACACTAAAGGATATGTTGTGAGCCTGTGTGACCGACTTTGGGAAAGCATGGGATACCCATTTGCCTCTTGTCGAGTTCTCCTATAACAATAGTTATCACACGAGCCTAAAGGTTGCTCCATTTGAAGCCCTTTATGGCCGAAAGTGCAGATCCCCTCTGTGCTGGGATGAGGTGGGTAACACATAGTTAGATAAAGGACGGGTTCCTGACAGCGCTCTCACAGGTCCGAAGATCATTCGGGAAACGACGGAGAAAAATCGTTTGAATTTGGGAACGATCGAAAGCCTCTAGAGACCGACAAAAAAGCTACGCAGGCAAACGAAGGAAACCATTGGAATTCCAGGTGGGAGACCGCGTTCTTTTGAAAGTCTCACCCTGGAAGGGCTTGATACGCTTCAGAAAGCGTGGAAAGCTAACTCCAAGATACATAGGGCCTTTTAATATCCTTGCTAGAATCGGCCCCGTAGCTTACAAACTCAACCTACCTCGTGAACTCAGTAACGTACATTCTACATTCCACGTCTCGAACTTGAAAAAGTGTATGTCCGATGAGACTCTTGTTATCCTACTCAACGAGATCGAGATCAACGAGAGCCTCAACTTCGTGGAAGAACCTGTAGAGATCATAGACCGTGAGGTCAAACAGATGAAGCAAAGCTGCATCCCGATAGTGAAGGTTCGCTGGAACGCCAAGCGAGGACCGGAATTCACTTGGGAGCGCGAGGATCAAATGAAATTGAAATATCCTCATCTTTTCGCTTAGTTATTTGTAACTACATTATTGCTTAAACTCTAATTTCGGGATGAAATTCCCTCTAACGGGGGGATGATATGACAACCCAAAATTTCCATTTGTACAAACCCTACAGTCAAGCACTTCAAATAAAAGTCAAACTTATTTCTGCTAATTTTAGCCGGTTTAAAATCCGTTTGGGTGTTTTTAATATTAATTCTTCAAGCGAACAAATAAAAGGAAGTATTTTC
Source organism: Lactuca sativa (assembly GCF_002870075.4). Taxonomy (NCBI): domain Eukaryota; kingdom Viridiplantae; phylum Streptophyta; class Magnoliopsida; order Asterales; family Asteraceae; genus Lactuca; species Lactuca sativa. Next base: position 96,602,654 of record NC_056630.2, on the reverse strand, counting down.
TAGGATTATGGTGTAACAATAAAACAATTAACACCTTAATTAGGTGTTCACGGCCAAACATTAGGAGTTTGGGCCGTGAACCCCCCTTGGCTGTGAACTCATGCTTAAAGCATGAGTTTACTCCACACTTCCTCACTTCTCACTTCCAAGCTCAAGAACACCTACATTTCTCTCTCAAGTATCATAACATGTTTCTTCCAATCTTCCGAAAATGTAAGTGTTTCTTCTAGTGATTTTTTTGTTATCACACATTATCTAGTAGTTATACATGATTTCATCCATGAAATCTTCTTTTTTTCATAGATCTTCAAGTGTTCTTCATTTCACCAAGAACACCAAGAACACACACTAGTGTTCTTGGATCTTAAACTCTTTTACAAGCTCCCTATAAGTAAGTACACTCCTCTTAACTGGTTATATGCTTAGATTACTTGTTAAACTATTGAAAAACACCAAGAATGCCCAAGAACACATGGGTTTACGGCCAAGGCAACCTCCTTAGGCCGTAAACACCATTAGGTGGTGCATATGTTCCACCATTACTTACTTGGGCTTGGATATTGGACTAGAACCCTTCATACATGAGCTAAGGACCTTAAACTACGAAATGGTAGGAGTTACCATGGGTTTACGGCCGTAAACCCTAGGCCGTAAACTCCATAGGAGATGGTCCTTAGGCCGTAAACTCTAAAGCAAGGCCTTACACCCCTTTGATGCAACCCTGTGACCCTTTAACACTTAAACCAAGGTGCTTTCCACATTTTAGGGTGTTTATACTTGCTTAATGGGTGTTATAATCACTAATTAGATACATATATATGTCTTTATATGTTAAATAGGATCGTTGTGTGTGTACAAGTCTTCACTTGACACCCAACACCTTGTCCAACACTTCCATCCAAACCACTCACTACCGTTAAGTTCATACCCCTTAATCAACCTTTTAAATGTTTTTAAATGCTTTTATGGGGGGATACAAGTTGAATAAAACTAGTTATAATATCAATCACATGTGATTTATAACTTGCAAACAAATGGATTTACTATACTTTTAACTGCTTTGTCAACAAAACTACTTCAAAATGATTATCAAACACTTTTACATGTTAAGCGATTTATAAAACTTAGTTTTAGTTACCAAATCTTTACTTTCAATTCTTTAAACTTATATATTGCCAAATCATGTCTCATGCATATATAGTTATATAAATAAGGTTTGAAGGACTTAGGACTGATAACTCACTTTATTTCCTGTTCCTTATTTGGTTGTGGACTTAGAGTACCCTGTTGTTTGTTCGAATGTCGTTTGATCCTTAGTTATATATCATGTATATATGTGTAGATATAAAGCTTTTACTTTAGTTCCAATACTTTGAGTAGCAAAGGTGTATATACTAAGTCATTTATACAACATTATTAGTAAACTATAATAGGTATAGTTTAGAAGTATACTACTTATTATTCATAATACTATGAAACATATAAAGAGTCAGTTCAGACATGAGTCAATACATACTGTAAACAATACATACACTACACTATACAACTGAACACACTATAATCAGAGTCGGAGAGAACATACTACACATTAGAAAGAGAGAACATACACTAGTACATATTATTCATACACACTAAATACTAAACTAAAGTACATACTATGAAGAGAATCAGGGAGGACATACACTACACTAGTACATACAATACATGCATACTATAACAGAAATGTGAACCACTATTTTGGGGCATGGCAACACCTGCCATGGCTCATTTTGTATCCAGAATCTCCTGGAGGGAGAGAGTGAATTTGTGTATAGATCTATACTGGCACTACAAATAAAATGACATTTAGTGGCATAGAAAAAGTGCCACTAAAAACTGAAAAAGTGCCACTAAATATCCCCCGGGGAATCATCGACACAAAAAAAAGTGCCACTAGAAACGCTGCCACTAAAAGCCTTTGGTGGAACTTTTTTGTTGTGTTGCTGCAGCTCATTTGTTTTAGTGGCACTTTTCTATTATGGCACTATAGCAATTCTAGGTTTTAGTGGCACTATTTTTATGCCACTATTTAACTGCTAAAATAAATATTATTTTCATACTTTTAGTTACACCCTTTTTTAACACAAAATAATTATACTAAGAAATTTGGTTCGATTTTTGAAATTTTTAAGTAGAATATATAATAATATTAGGACAATTAAGATAATAAATGGAAAACATAATATCATTACTTCAATTAAAACTAAACTTGTCTAATAACAATATTCTTGTAACACCCGAATTCCCAGGTATGATATTTTGTTCTTTTATTTTTGGGTTTTGTGGGGGGAACTCGGCGAGTTGGCGTTTGGACTCGCCGAGTATGGTCGCGGATTTGTACGCGAGTTCACAGCTGGACTCGGCGAGTCCACGCGGTTTAATGAAACCCTAATTTTTAGGGTTTGAGACCTATTTAAAGGGCCTTATGGCCGTCATTTGCGGCCACCAACCCAGAAAGAAACCCCAAAGAGATCTAGAGCGTTTGTGAGGAAGGAGAGGCCAATCTTGATATTTGGTGGGTGTTTTTACAAGAAGGAAGTGTTTAAGGCAAGAGGAGGCTGAAGGAGGTGTGATTTTTGGTGGTTTTGAGCTCATAGAGATTGCATTGAGGTATTATTCTCGGACCTTCTTCAGTTTTGGTGTTGATTCTTAGTGTTAGGGTTTTCCTAACCCTTTTAGAGATTGATTAAGTGGTGTATTTGGTCCCTCCTCGAGTTTGTGTTCTGGATCTGGACCCAAAGAGGTCCAGAGACTTTAACCCTTGGAGCTTTATGAGTCATTTTGGAAGTCATGAGCTTGGAATGTCATTTTTGGGGCTAAATCACCATTTTGGACCATTTGTATGTTATATGTATGTCAAGGTCCGAACTTTACGTGATTATCATGCTTGGGGAGGCCAGATCTATGATTGTATGGAATAGATCTGACCTCAGAAGTTGTTTTGAGTTTGTGCATGGCATGAACTCGCCGATTCCCAAGAATAGACTCGACGAGTAGTATGAAGGTTGCCCGTTAATCACTCAGTGAGTGGACTTGATGAGTTGGGGGAATGACTCGGTGAGTCAGGGAGAGTCAGGGGTCTGAGTTCAAGTTGGAACTTGCCAAGTTATTCATGAGATTCGGCGAGTTGAGTCAGGGTGGCCCCGCGATTCATGCCAGGTGGAACTCGTCGAGTCAAGGGAAGTACTCGACGTGCCAAGAGAGAATCTAAGAGAGTCAGTGGACACGTGTAGACTCGCCGAGTCGCCCTTGTGCACTCGCCGAATCGGGTCAAGTTGACCGTTGACCTTGTTGACTTTTAGGGTTGAGTACAGTTGTATTTATGAGAGTATTACTTTATGTGATTAGGCGGAGGCTAGATCATACTTCTTCCAAGTCAGATATTTTCCGAGACATCGAGGTGAGTCTTCTCACTATACGTTACCTAGAGAGGTACTATGTGATAACCAGAGGGTCTTATGTGTTATGTATGAGATTATGTGCTATGTGATATTTGTATGTTGTATGATGATATAGACCGGACCGGAGGGTACAACGAGCTATGACCGGACCTAAGGGTCCAACGAGCTATGGGACTGGAGGGTCCCGCTGAGACACATTCTCCGGAGGGTCGTATTATAGCCTTGAGTGGCGTATGTGCTGTATGTGGTATGTTGGGGAACTCACTAAGCATTTATGCTTACAGTTGTTGTGTTATGTGTTTCAGGTACTAGTGATGAGCGCGGGAAGGCGCCGACATGATTCGTTCACACATGCATTGGAGTTTTTGTAGAGATTCTGGGGAAAAGTTTTGTGATAATAACATTTGATACAATGTGTTTGACATTATTTATGAATGAATGAATGTTTTAAAAATGAAAAATTATTTTGAAAATTTACGTTGTTACAAGTTGGTATCAGAGCCTTGGTTTGAGGGATTCGGATACATCTTCGGGCGTATTTGAACTCGCACTGAGGATTTGAGGAAAAATTTTGATACTGAAGTAAAACTTTTGAAAAGAGTAAAAAGAGTTTTGAGACAAACAGAGCAGAGCCATGTGTACGATCAGCCAGCGCCCGAACGGTGAATCCCCAAAAGTACCCTTACATTATGTGTTATGCATGCTAGAGTAGGCTAGGTGTACATATTAGGACTAGAGTGGCCTGATTTGTGATGCCTTAGCCTAGGAGATTTCTGCTGCTGAGATGCTTTGAGAGTAGAGTACTTGTAATCTAAGATCCAAGGGGGGAGGTCTTGGAGTGAATACTGATGCGGTGTGGTCAGTAGTATTGGGCCCGTACTACTGAAGACACCAGATCAGTGGTCATTCCAAGTAAGAATCTTTTGGACAATGGAGGACAAGTAGGGTTGCGTCATCGAGTATGTGTATGCTCGATCGAGTCTCTGATAATTTTTGTTGTATTTAAGAAGCATCATGGTTGGGACTCGACACACACCTGAGAGCAGTGGTGTTAACGACGAGGAGATCCGTCGATTGATTCATGAGGAGGTTGCTGCTGCCATTCGGGATGAGATTCCCGAGATGTTTGGGGACATCAAGACCACATTGATTGAGACTTTTGATGAGTAGTACGCAACATTGACTGAGGTTGCTGCAGCTGCAGCTACTGCTGCTGTTGTTGCTGCCAGACCTCAGGGAGGTGACTTGTTGTTGTTCCGGGAGTTCAGCAACGTGAAGCAACCAGAGTTCGACGGGACGCAAGAACCGATTGCCACTATGAGATGGATCTCTGACATCGAGGGATGTTTCTATACGTGCTCTTGTCCAGAGCACTTGAGGGTTCGGTTCGCCTTGAACCAGCTCTGCCTGGGAGCGAAGGATTGGTGGAAGTTCGTGACAGCGAACTTCACTTTGGCTGAGATTTCCGAGGTGACCTGGGAGAGGTTCACCGATATGTTTAGAGAGGAGTATTTTCCCCCGGTGGAGAGGGAACGATTGATTCAGGAGTTCTTGACCCTCAAGCAGGGTACTAATTTTGTGGCAGTCATCACCAGGAAGTTTCATGAGAGGGCAACGTTTTTCCCTGAGCAGGTGTTGTCTGAGCAGGCTCATATGAGCCGTTATCTGAGTGTGCTGTGGAGAGATATTCGGGAGTTCGTGGCGAACTCGACTTACCGGACATTTGCTGAGCTCCAGGCAAATGCCCGGAAGAGGGAGATCGAGTTGGAGACTCAGGCCAGGGAGGAGGCCGAGTCTCAGAGGATGGATCGGCGACCGGCTCAGTCTCAACCGGCAACCAAGCGGGCTAGACCCGCTGATTCGAGATCTGGTGGCGCGAAGGGCCTCACCTGTGGGAAGTGTGGTAAGAGTCACGAGGGGACGTGCAGGAATGGGGTGTGCTATAAGTGTAGGAAGGAGGGGCATATCGCGAGGGATTACCCCAAGGGATTTTCGGTGTGCTTTCATTGCAACCAGACTGGCCATCGGAAGGCCGAGTGCCCGCAGCTTCTTCAGGGATCAGCGCAGGGATCTGCGCCTGCTGCTAGGGTTATCGAGGTTTAGCCGGTGAAGGTCGAGGCCCCGAAGGCTCGTGGGAGGGCATTTCAGTTGACCGCGGAGGAGGTCCGCGCGGCGCCCGATGTTGTGGCTGGTATGTATTTTCTTTTCATCTTTTATTTGAGTTGAGTTTTTATGCTTATATGATGATATGATATACGCAGGTACTTTTCTTGTGAGTTCTGTGCCTGCGTTGGTATTATTTGACTCGGGTGCGAGTCGGTCGTTTGTTTCCATAGCATTTAGTCAGCATATTAGTGTCCTTCGAGAGGTGTTGGATCGGCCTCTGCGAGTTTCCATAGCTGATGAGCGAGTAGTGTATGCTTCGGATGTGATTCGGGGATGTGTCCTAGAGATCTTCGGTGTGGAGTTCCCGATAGATCTGGTTTCGATCGTGATGGGGGACGTGTGTGTTATAGTGGGTATGGATTGGTTGAGCCGATATAGAGTTGTGATAGATTGCGAGCGTCAGTTGGTGACAATTCGAGACCCTAGTGGAGGAGTTCTTACAGTGCACGGCGAGGGTACACGTGCGGGGTCAGCATTTTGTTCAGCCGCCAGAGCGAGACAGAGTCTACATCAGGGCTGTAGAGGATTTGTGGCATATGTGTTGGATGCGAGGGTTGTTTCAGAGAGACCGAAGTTGGTGGATGAGGTTCCGATAGTACGCAAGTTTCCGGATGTGTTTCCAGAGGAATTGTCGGGTGTGCCTCCGGAGAGGCAGGTAGAGTTCGGTATTGAGTTGGTTCCAGGAGCTGCGCCTATCGCTAAGGCGTCGTATCGCCTTGCGCCTCCGGAGATGCAAGAGTTATCCTCGCAACTTCAGGAGCTGCTGGGGAAGGGGTTTATCAGGCCGAGCAGTTCGCCATGGGGGGCGCCTATCCTTTTTGTCAAGAAGAAGGATGGCTCGCTCCGGATGTGCATTGATTATCGCAAACTGAATAAGCTAACGGTCAAGAACCGTTACCCATTGCCGAGGATCGATGATTTGTTTGATCAGTTGCAGGGAGCATCTTGGTTCTCTAAGATCGATTTGAGGTTGGGGTATCATCAGGTGAGGGTGCGGGAGGAGGACGTCCAGAAGACAGCATTCCAGACTTGTTATGGGCATTACGAGTTCGTAGTGATGCCTTTCGGACTCACCAATGCACCGGCGGTGTTCATGGATCTCATGAACAGGATGTGCAGACCGATGTTGGATCGCTCAGTGATCGTGTTCATCGACGACATTTTGGTGTATTCGAGATCCAGAGAGCAGCATGAGGAGCATTTGAGGGAGATCCTCGGAGTTCTGAGATCAGAGAGGCTTTATGCCAAGTTCTCCAAATGTGAATTCTGGCTACGAGAGATTCAGTTTCTGGGACACCTCGTTAACCAGAATGGGATATTGGTCGATCCGGCCAAGATTGAGGCGGTCATGAGATGGGAGGTGCCGAGGTCACCCACCGAGATCAGGAGTTTTCTGGGTTTGGCCGGCTATTATCGGAGATTTATTAAGGATTTCTCCAAGATCGCCGTGCCACTCACCAAGTTGACCCGGAAGGGTGTTGCGTTTTCTTGGGGTCCAGAACAGCAGACGTCGTTCAAGATAGTTCGCCAGAAATTATGCGAGGCCCTAGTGTTGGCCCTTCAGGAAGGGATGGAAGATTTTGTGGTATATTGTGATGCATCGATATCCAGATTGGGAGCGGTGCTTATGTAGAGGGGGCATGTGATTGCATATGCATCGAGGCAGCTTAAGCCTCATGAGTCGAGATACCGCACTCATGATTTGGAGTTGGGAGCGGTAGTGTTCGCTCTCAAGATCGGGCGACATTATCTGTATGGGGTTCGGTGTACGATATACACGGACCACAAGAACTTGAAGTATTTGATGGATCAGCCCAACCTGAATTTGTGCCAGAGAAGGTGGTTGGACGTGGTCAAGGATTATGATTGTGAGATCCTGTACCACCCGGGCAAGGCTAATGTGGTAGTCGATGCATTGAGTCGTAGGGAGGAGGGCGCCCCAATTCGAGATGTTTGTTTGAGATTGTCAGTGATGACCCCGGTGTTGGATGCTATTCGTGGGGCCCAGGCTGAGGCTGTTGACCGCTCAGAGTCGTCAGAAGAGTTATGTGGACAGACGCCGGTCCGAACTCAAGTTTCAGGTCGGCGACTTCGTGCTCCGGAAGGTCTCTCCTTGGAAAGGAGTGATCCGATTCAAGAAGAGGGTCAATTTGGGGCCCCGATATATTAGACCTTTCAGGGTGATCGCAAGGGTAGGCAGGGTAGCCTATCGTTTGGAGTTGCCAGCAGAGTTGGGTCAGATTCATGACACTTTCCACGTGTCGCAGTTGCGAAAGTGTATTGCCGACGACTCGACAGTGGTGCCATTAGAAGATATTCAAGTGGATGCGAGCCTGAATTATGCCGAGAGACCGGTGGCGATCAGGGATCGGAAGATCGAGGTTTTTAGGAACAAGGAAGTGCCGCTGGTGCAGGTCAAATGGCAACATCGGAAAGGGTCAGAGTTGACTTGGGAACCGAAGCGTGAGATTCGAGAGCAGCATCCGAAGTTGTTTGCAAAGTGAGACTTCGAGGGCGAAGTCTGATTCTAGTGGGGGAGAATTGTAACACCCGGATTCCTAGGTATGATATTTTCTTCTTTTATTTTTGGGTTTTGTGGGGGGAACTCGGCGAGTTTGCGTCTAGACTCACCGAGTATGGTCGCGGATTTGTACGCGAGTTCATAGCTGGACTCGGCGAGTTCATGAGTGGACTCGGCGAGTCCATGCTGTTTAATGAAACCCTAATTTCTAGGGTTTGAGACCTATTTAAAGGGCCTTATGGCCGTCATTTGTGGCCACCAACCCCAGAGAGAAACCCTAAAGAGATCTAGAGAGTTTGTGAGGAAGGAGAGGCCAATCTTGATATTTGGTGGGTGTTTTTACAAGAAGAAGTGTTTAAGGCAAGAGGAGGCTGAAGGAGGTGCGATTTTTGGTGGTTTTAAGCTCATAGAGATTGCATTGAGGTATTATTCTCGGACCTTCTTCAGTTTTGGTGTTGATTCTTAGTGTTAGGGTTTTCCTAACCCTTTTAGAGATTGATTAAGTGGTGTATTTGGTCCCTCCTCGAGTTTGTGTTCTGGATTTGGACCCAAAGAGGTCCAGAGACCTTAACCCTTGGAGCTTTATGAGTCATTTTGGAAGTCATGAGCTTGGAATGTCATTTTTGGGGCTAAATCACCATTTTGGACCATTTGTATGTTATATGTGTGTCAAGGTCCGAACTTTACGTGATTATCATGCTTGGGGAGGCCAGATCTATGATTGTATGGAACAAATCTGACCTCAGAAGTTGTTTTGAGTTTGTGCATGGCATGAACTTGCCGAGTCCTAAGAACAGACTCGGCGAGTAGTATGAAGGTTGCCCGTTAATCACTCAGTGAGTGGACTTGCCGAGTTGGGGGAATGACTCGGTGAGTCAGGGAGAGTCAGGGGTCTGAGTTCAAGTTGGAACTCGCCGAGTTGTTCTTGAGATTCGGCGAGTTGAGTCGGGGTGGCCCCGCGATTCATGCCAGGTGGAACTCGTCGAGTCAAGGGAAGTACTCGACGTGCCAAGAGAGAATCTAAGAGAGTCAGTGGACACGTGTAGACTCGCCGAGTCGCCGTGTGCACTCGCCGAGTCGGGTCAAGCTGACCGTTGACCTTGTTGACTTTTAGGGTTGAGTACAGTTGTATTTATGAGAGTATTACTTTATGTGATTAGGCGGAGGCTAGATCATACTTCTTCCAAGTCAGATATTTTACGAGACATCGAGGTGAGTCTTCTCACCATACATTACCTAGAGTGGTACTATTTGATGACCAGAGGGTCTTATGTGTTATGTATGAGATTATGTGCTATGTGATATTTGTATGTTGTATGATGATATAGACTGGACCGGAGGGTCCAACGAGCTATGACCGGACCTAAGGGTCCAACGAGCTACGGGACTGGAGGGTCCCGCTGAGACACATTGACCGGAGGGTCGTATTATAGCCTTGAGTGGCGTATGTGCTGTATGTGGTATTTTGGGGAGCTCACTAAGCATTTATGCTTACAGTTGTTGTGTTATGTGTTTCAGGTACTAATGATGAGCGCGGGAAGGCGCCGGCATGATTCGTACACACACGCATTGGAGTTTTTGTAGAGATTTTGGGGAAAAGTTTTGTGATAATAACATTTGATACAATGTGTTTGACATTATTTATGAATGAATGAATGTTTTAAAAATGAAAAATTATTTTGAAAATTTACGTTGTTACAATTCTTAATATTTAAAACACAAATCTATTCAAAGAGTTTAATGTGTCTAAATGTTATCCTAATATTCAGAACATAATACTATAGAACTAAAATATTTGTTGATGAAGAAACACGAAACTTGATTGACCTCAAACTTCGTATAAATGCTCATCTTGAATATTCTTCTGAGCAAAGAGTGTTGGATTAGTGTCTAAGTCCATAACTATTTTGGTATGTACTTAACCTGATTATGCATGGTCCTTTTGGGTTGCCTTCACTATAGCAATATGTGAGATGAATTAAGGAGAAAAAGGTTTAATTATGATTTATTAATATATGATAAGAATAATATATTAAAGGAGAAATCATGTTTAATTAATATTAGTCAAGAATTAATTAAGAATTAATTTTGTGGCTAAAAGAGATTAATTAAACTTAGGGGACTAGATTTGTAATTATAAGATAATTGCAATTGGGCTATGGATTACTTAAAAATATATAGGTTGGACGAATTCTATGGGGAAGTCCATTAGAAATCGTCCAAGGGATATGTTAAAGGAATCCATGGGCTGCTTAGGGCTGGAAGCCCATTAGAAATCGTCCAAGGGATATGTTAAAGGAATCCATGGGCTGCTTAGGGCTTAAGCAGTCAGATTAGGGTTTCCTAGTTGAAAACCCTAATAGCCTACCTATATAAAGGATCCCTATTGCCCCAAAAACGTGGCTAAGACTCCCTCTAGGGTTTGTGGACGTTTTTGGCTGCCTCCTCTCTTCTCCTCTTCATCCAAGTTGCTCTTGGTGTTTGTGACTCCATTAGAGGTGCAACATTTGAGGCACTAAGCTTTCTGAAGCCAAGGATTGATTGTTATTGCTATATAACAATCAAAGGTAAGATCTAAACCCTATTTTATGTTAATATGATTAATTGTATGCTAGATCTAGGGTTTATAGCTTTGGGTATTCAATTGCATGTTCATTAGACTAGTGTAGTTTCATTGATCTAGTGTAGTTCGTTAAAGAGTACTATATGATGGATCACGACGTGACCCTCATTGATCTCACATATTTGCTTATAGCTGTTGAATCAGCAATGATTTGGCGTGCTGGTCAAGCAAATTTGTCTGGTGAGTTAAACTCCCAAACTGCAATGGATACTGGCTTCATCGGAAGTCTAAAAGGAACTAAGTCTATGATTGTCCAATGTGTTGTGCCAAAGGAGTCCATATGCTTTTATTGCCAAGAGAAGGGGCATTGGAGACGAAGTTGCCCTATTTACCTAAGAGATATAAGAGATGGGAGAGTCAAAACGTATGGCTCTACTTCAGGTGAAATCCATTAACTAACTCTTTTAAGTTCCTATTCTAGATTCTTAATACATGATGTGATAAGATTACATTTTGATGTCTTATAGGATTGAAGAAAAGAGAGGAAGCTTAAGGGAAGAAGTGAGCTGAATCTAATCGTGAAGAAATGGATTTCAATCGCATTGCTTGAAGATTGGATTCTTGAGCTACTACTTGGAGTTAGAATAGATTGCTAAGAAATATGTATTTACATAGTTTTTCAATTGAATTGCATTGTAAGGACAAATTTTTCCACAATAAAATAAATTTTGATTTTATATTATTTATTTATCCCCTCAATGGCGTGTATGAAAAATTAATGTTTGAAGGTTTCTATTATTAGCAATTACGGATTTGATTCTTAATTATGTTATTTGTGGAAATGTCGAGAATTTACCAAATAGGGAGAGTTTCTCATCGCCCAAGTTTCAATTGGACAGAAACTTGGAATCATACAACTTGGTTGCATGATGAATGAGAGACTCCATATTTTGGAAATTAGACTAATTCTTTGACAAAGTGTCAAGTGAAGGACTAGGAGATCGAGTACACAAAGTTGTGTGTTGATCAAGTCCACCATATGAGTAACAAAGATATTCGTCATGATTTACTAAGCTTTAGTAAATATGATTATACTTATGAGATTAAGTGTAATTCTGAGTTGATTGAAAGAGTTTCAATAAATAGCAGAACGAATAAAGAAGAATCAAGTAGGCAGAAAGATAAAAGTTTCTCTAATCTAAGAAGAATGGAGAGTACCTTTTATTGTGTTTTATGATAAGTCTTAATGATTATGAACCATTTCTCAGTTGATCCTCTAAGTGAGTCTTAGTACATTTGTATGTCTAAGAAGAGGAATCGAGAATTGTGGAAATGGTTAAATCAAGAAGTCAATCATACTTTGTTCCAATATCAAGTCTTAGAGTTATACTCAAAGATTGAGAATTAAGTGACAAGTCTCAAGAAGGTTTATAACACTCAACAAATGTGGAATTTGGAAAAGTTTTTTTTTATTCTTGCACATTTGAAATTGGTAAGTTTTATTGTCTTGGATAAGACAAAGACCAACTAGGACCAATTATGTGAAGTGTTTTGTCTTGATAAGAACTACACTAAATCTTGAATATTTGTTTTGTAAGGGATGTTTCTTGACAAGAGAATCTTATATGTCAAGGAGTCAGTGGGAGTCTTAATGGTCTTGAAAGGTTTCAAAACAAATCAAGAATAAACCTTATCGATCATCACTAGCACACGACTTGAGGTTTACAACCTATCGTGTTGACATTATTTTGTTTCTGTGCCATTCTAATTGAATTAACTATGCATGTGAGTTCTATGAGTTCTCATTTGAATGCATAAAGAAAAAGCACCTTGATCGATGAAAAGTACATTGATATGTAAGGATAAGTTGCTGAACTACTTGGAAGACATGGTGGGCACTCATGTTACCATATGGCAACAAATCAAGATTGAGAAAGTTCGGTCCTTATGAGTTTGGATTTGTCGCAAACTTTGGTTTTGGGAAATTCACATGGATAGGAACTCATACATCATAAAATCTAAGTGTCATAAGATTACCTCCTTCATGAAAATGACTGTGAGGAAATGCTTTCACTAAGAGAGATTTTAAGAAGATAGTAATTGTGAAAAAAAATTGTATTCTTGAATTCAATTATGGTTACGGTATCCCTTTCCATAATTCGAATTGTGAGATTTGGCAATTAGTCTGAATTGTTTAGACACGCATATGAGCTATCTAAGGCAAATGTTGTGCTTGTATGATTATTAAGGCAAGTTAAGCTGTTTTCAGAATACATGTCAAAGCTAGTGGGAGCATAAGTGTTATGCTTATATGATAATAATCATCATGATAATGGGAGCATAAATGTTGTGTTTGTATGATTATTAAGGCAAGTATTGCAAGTTAGAAATATTAATTATAGAAAACAAGAGTTATACTTTACAAAGTCATAAGGGTTGAAAAGTTGTTTTGCTATAATTAAAGGAGAGAACATTGTACTTCGTTTCAAAATCTAAAGCTTAGATTGAGAAATTTTAATAAATTTAGTCAAAGGATACATAGTATGTTCTTAAATTTCGATTATGATTACGGTATCCCTCTTCGTATTTCGAATTGTAAGAACGTGACACGTAAACTATTATGGCAGAAGATTGATAAAGTATCGTATCTTTATGTAAGACATTATGCATCGTGTCCCATACGCTTCGGGTATAGGATTGACTGCAAGTGCTATTATATTATACCATTCTACAATTTTCCAAATGTCTAGCGCATTTAGAGGGAAAAAGGACAAGAATCGGTTTTGACTAAGATAATTAAACATTTATCAAAGGACTGGTCACTTGTGAGTAGTTAGAAGTATGGTATTGGATGGACCATATCGACATTATTATGAATAGATAAGATTCTATTAAGTATGAGTTGTCATATGTCAAATATCGAAATGTTTCCATATTGGGAGTTGGATATTGAGAATCTATGTCTAGATTAGAAACTTTTATGCAAGAAGGATGTTCAAAGGAATGTACTTTGACTGAGAGACATCATATCTATAGAATTTTTTCTGATAGAGATTTGGCCAAGTCTTGATGATTTTGAGCTATGACTTTACGAAAGGATCATTGCATAAAATGTTAGAATCTAGCATATTCTATAAGTAGGAAGAATTTGATATTCTTACACTTGTGATAAGGATTGGGAGTTGTGAAATGAGTATGATTGGAAATGTATTCATTTGATCTATTTCACAAAGTAAGGACCGTAGGTAAACATTGTGTGCATGCTGAGAGCATGGGACAAGTGTAGTAATAAGTTAATTAACAGAAACAACATATAATGAGTAATCAATATGGTAATGAATAAAAGGTGTTTTATTTATACTCAAAGGTTTAGGACCATATAGGATCAGTATTATTCTTGTGTTTCACTTTGCATGTTTTGACTTCCTGAATAATTAACTATGTCAGAATAATCAAATTATTTGAATGGTCCACAGTCGTTCATATGTTGGAAGTAGGTATGAATGAAGACTGTCATGAATTGGTTTGTAGATTGTCTAAAGTGTATTAGACATAGTGAAGGTTAGCTGCAACGTTTGTGAGTGCTTATGAATATGATTTTGAGCATTGGATTAAATCCACGCTCGCAAGAATCACTTCATGGATTTTATCACGAGTGATTGCGAGTCGATAATATTGTATATTCTTGAAACTGAGACGTGTGAGTTGTTACTTGTTGGTTGGTTGCACATTGATGATAAGTAAACGCACTAGTAACTTGGTGTTATAAAACTTATTGTTGTGTTTGATTCAATCATTAAATGCAAGCGAGCATGTGGGTCAAAGTTTATCCATTCCTTTTACCCAAAGTAGGATAAAAGTGATATATGTGGGCCCCTCGATGATTTAGTGATGACACCTTAAGCGCTTGGCCAAGCCGAGACTAGGTTGATGTGTTCAATTGTATTCTGTTGGATTAGTGTCTAAGTCTATAACTATTTTGGTATGTACTTGACCTGATTGTGCATGGTCCTTTTGGGTTGCTGTAACGCCCGTAGATCAGGGCTAGTTAATTTAGAGACGATAAGCGTCAAACATGACGTTTTTTGGGAAAGATTATTTAAAAGGATTAATCTTAACTAAGATGTAGTTTATGTTACGAGGTTTCCGAATATATAAAGAACGCCAAAATCCGAGTTATAACGAAGAAGTTATGACTTGTCGAAGTTTCGCGACAGAACCGGCACAACACAACGCGACGTAAATAGTGAATTTACGTTAGAGCGATATTTATCCAAAACAATCTAAATGAGAATTGAAGATCTCATCGATAGTAGTGCAACGACGGAAAGACGGACGAAAACGGACGTCAAACGAAGGAGTTATGAGTTTATAACGGAGTTTTCCTGTCCCGGCCTACTAAAAATAATATATAAGTAATATAATTATAATATATTAAAAATAAATTCAAATTTATCCAATGGAGTCTAAACTATAGTTGTAGAGCATAATCTCACCTTCGCGTCGATATAAAGAACGTCGAAAACGAAGTTCGTATACAAAAGTTATGAATTTCTGAAGTTCAGGGCGTGAAACCCCAAAGCTGTCAGATACCACGACGTGGCAAGCAGTGCCACGATGTGGCCAATCTTCTGACACCTCCGAGAGTCCCCCAGATGCAACTTGCGATGACACATGCAGTGACGACCAAGCCCACGATGTGGAAAAAGGTGCCACAACGTGGCAAGGGCCAATTTTGCCCTATAAATAGATTTGAAGGGCCAGCCGAGTTTGGTTGCTCATTCTCTCATCTCTCACCTATATTGCATCGATTTACATGCAAAGATACACCCCCAAATCCCCGGTATCATCCCGAGACCCAAAGCAAGTCCCGAAGCCTGAAGATCCCGAGAAGTGCAATTCCCGAGTCGAAGCTTTGCCCACGAGGAGCCTGGTTTTTGTGAAGATCTTCCAGATCAACCAAAGAATACTACTTTTGCAAGTCGTAGTGTTGTCCGATCATCTTCTGATCAAGTGAGTGTGTGGTCACTTTCTTCTAACACATAAATATTAAGTATTTGCTATGAAATACGTGCTATGTGTATAATATAAAGTTGTTTATATGTGTGAGTGTATAGTCCTTTTCATAACACGATTTTAATACATGTATTGTTTTAATGTATTAAGTATATGTTTTGGGCGAGTATGTGATCACTTTCTTCTAACACATATATATTAAGTATTTGCTATGAAATATGTGCTATGTGTTTATACATTGTTGTTTATTTGAGATGAGTGTGGAATGGATGTTTTATATAGGTGTTAAATGAGTTAATCTGTATATGTATTTTGTATCTACAAATATGTTGGGTAGGACATGGGTAGATGAGATAGTTGGTGTAGGATAAAAGATGAGTTGAATAATAAGATCAAAAGGTTAGCTTTAGATTCATGAGTAGGGATCAGGAATAGAGATAAACCTATTAGTAATCCATTGGCATGTATTGCGAGAGGGATCTCGAGTATGATACTGTCAATAAGCAAGATAAACCTGTTAGTAATCGATTGGCATGTATTGCGAGAGGGATCTCGAGTATGATACTGTCATTAAATAAGATAAACCTGTTAGTACTCCATTGGCATGTATTGCGAGAGGGATCTCGAGTATGATACGGTCAGTAAATAAGATAAACCTGTTAGTAATCCATTGACATGTATTGCGAGAGGGATCTCGAGTATGATACTGTCAATAAGCAAGATAAACCTGTTAGTAATCCATTGGCATGTATTGCGAGAGGGATCTCGAGTATGATACTGTCAATAAACAAGATAAACCTGTTAGTAATCCATTGGCATTTATTGCGAGAGGGATCTCGAGTATGATACTGTCAATAAGCAAGATAAACCTGTTAGTAATCCATTGGCATGTATTGCGAGAGGGATCTCGAGTATGATACTGTTAATAAGCAAAATAAAACTGTTAGTAATCCATTGGCATGTATTGCGAGAGGGATCTCGAGTATGATACTGTCAATAAGCAAGATAAACCTGTTAGTAATCCATTGGCATGTATTGTGAGAGGGATCTCGAGTATGATACTGTCAGTAAATAAGATAAACCTGTTAGTAATCCATTGGCATGTATTAAGAGAGGGATCTCGAGTATGATACTGTCAATGAACAAGATAAACCTTGGTAGTTATGGATTTAGTACCGTATAGACGAACCTTGGCGCCTATGGATTTAGCGCCTATTAAGTGAACCTTGGTGACTATGGATTTAGTGTCTGATAGCTATGGATTTAGTACCTGATAGATAAACATTGGCAGCAATGGACTTCGTTCCAATTCCTTAGGTAAATCCTCAGGAATGAATGAATGAAGGATAGTTGATTATTAGGGTAAAACCTTAAGAAATAAAGAATATAATGGGGATGGGTAAGTGGGTTGATTGTTTGCTGATTATATATATATATATATATATATATATATATATATATATATATAATATTGTGGGTTGAAAACCGTATATGCTCACTAGGCTCCCAAGCCTGACCCACTCAGTTTAATTGTATCACAGGTATCAATACGAAGCTGCTTTGCACTGAGAGATTAAAGGAGATGTAAATCATTAGAGTAAATGAATGTATGTTCTGTTTATGCTTATGTGTCTGTATCGGAACATGACTTCCCGAGGTTTTATTATTTAATGAAAATACATTCTCTTTGAGAAATGTTTTGATAAGTTTTTATCATATCTTGTTTTGGGAACAAATTCCGCAACTGTTTTCTTTAAACGATTACTCTAATTTTTAAAAACAAAGCATAAAAAAATCAGTCTTTTCTGGCCGTGAAATTGGGGATGTCACAGTTGGTATCAGAGCGTTAGTTTAAGCGAACTAGGAATTTGTCGGATTTCTAGACTTAAACTTAGAATGCTAAGCGATAATTGTGAGATGAGTGTCTACCATATTTTAAGACACGAGCACTGTGACAACCGTCAGTTTTCAGTCAAATCAAAGTCAACAAAAGTCAACAAGTCAAACCGGTCAACCCAATTTGCCATGAGTACTAGAGTTTACGTTAAGTAACTTCTAAACAACTCTCTATTCTAATGAGAGATCATAAATTGAAAAGTGCGTTCACCTAAATCTCCTTAACCTGAAACAGTGGTACGTAGAGAGCCAAACCGATAAAACAATGTTACATACTCACCGGGAGTATGCAAGATCCCTAATCAAGGCTTAACTGGGTTTAAGGACCTTGCAGTGCGTGGCCGGACACTCAAAAAGGTCACCAGTGAAACCTCTCCCACATATCTCTAAGCATGTGAAACCTCTCTCACATATCTCTTTGTATGCGAAATCTCTCCAAGTATGCCAAATCTCTCCCAAATCTCTCCAAGTATGTCAAATCTCTCCCAAATCTCTCTAAGTATGTGAAATCTCTCTCACGTATCTCTTCGTATGCGAAATCTCTCCAAGTACGTCAAATCTCTCCCAAATCTCTCTAAGTATGTGAAATCTCTCTCACGTATCTCTTCGTATGCGAAATCTCTCCAAGTACGTCAAATCTCTCCCAAATCTCTCTAAGTATGTGAAATCTCTCTCACATATCTCTTTGTATGCGAAATCTCTCCAAGTATGCCAAATCTCTCCCAAATCTCTCCAAGTATGTCAAATCTCTCCCAAATCTCTCTAAGTATGTGAAATCTCTCTCACGTATCTCTTCGTATGCGAAATCTCTCCAAGTACGTCAAATCTCTCCCAAATCTCTCTAAGTATGTGAAATCTCTCTCACGTATCTCTTCGTATGCGAAATCTCTCCAAGTACGTCAAATCTCTCCCAAATCTCTCTCGAAATCTCTCCCAACTTTCCATAATCACTCGGGGCATCCCGACCCTCGAATTTGGCGAAAACAGCCCAAAAACGGAAGTCTACGCGAAAAACGGACCTTAGGAACCGAAACCCCTCTTAGGAACCGAAACCCCTCTTAGGAACCGAACCCTCCTGATGAAGAAGGCTGCTGATCCGAACCGAAGGTACTGTTCACTACTGTTCACTACAGTCCGTTCGGTTCTTCCATTCTTGCCTCCTAAGCTCCGAACCGAAGCTTCCTTGCTGACCCTTCGGACCGAGCCTTCGGACCAGACCCTCGCCCCTCGCCTTCGCTTCTTCTTCTGGCTCGCGCCTTCGTTTCCGACTCAGCATCAGCATGGACCGAACCTCGGCCTAGGGACCGAACCTTGGCCTAGGACCGAGAGGTCTCGCTGGAAGCTCAATTTCTCCCGGTTTTCGCATAGTTTTACGTTTAAGGCCCGTTTTTAATTATTTTAACGCGGGGTTTTCACCCAAAATTATATTTTAACATAATAAACCCTAAATATTCACAATTTAATCATATTTTCATAAAAATCTCTATTTAATTAATAAAAGCAAGTGGGTAAAAGTACAAATAGGAGGAGTGTTGACTTTGCTTTACTTTATGACGCAAGCAACCCCCATACCCACTCCATGACAACCCATACTCCTCCCCACCATACCTTGTACCTTTTACCCCTTTTTACAAGCCATCCCCACGTTTTTTAGAGCTGGATATTCATCCTCTCTCCTCATTTTCTCTCATTTGCTCTCATTTCACAAGAAGATCAAACTCTTTTCTCTCTCACTTTCTCTCTCTAGAAATTCGAGATTCAAGGGCTGATCTTGAGTTTTTCCTCCACATTTGGTAAGCATAATCCATTTCCTTTATGTTTATCTCAATTATTTCCACTCAAATCATGGATATCTTACACAAACTCCATTATATTTGTGTTAGAGCTTCGAATCCTCAAGGGATTCTCCAAGTGTTCTTGGGTTGAACACTTCTCTTCTTCAACTCTTATCTACTGAAAACACACAAAGTGAGTTCATACCCCTACATTTTCACGTTTTCTCAAGTTTTTAGGGGGGGAATACAAGTTAAAATGCTTAGAACATAACTACATTCTTCTAACAGCTTTCATCAGAAAAGTTTCACTCCATTCACGGACTGTTTTGGACATCTTAAATATTTTTGTTTTCAAAACTGTTTTAGGTGCATGTAGTTCCACTTCTTAGCTTTAAAATGACTACTTGCACATCTCCATACGATTTTTCTACAATTTATGGTGATTTTTACAAAACCGCCTATCATTTCAAACATCAATCCGGACCAGTCTGTGATTATGGACTTTTTCACCCAAGTTAGAGATCATTAAAAATTATAATAAAAATTATGAACAAACTAGACTCATTTTCCAAACTCCCCGAAGTTACAGAACCTCATTTGGACATTTTATGATTTTTCTACAATTTTTCCAATATCAGTTACAGAAAAGGTTATTAACAGAAAAACACAATAAATTTCATTTCACCTTGTAACATGTCGAGCAAGGTATACATCGTTAGTTGATTATGTGTAGTTGCAATATATGACAAATTTTGTATTCCTACATAGACATACATCAGAAAACACATGGATTTACATCTTCACAAGTATGACAAATATATATATATATATATATACGATACTACGAGGCTATATCCATTAAAATATAAATATTGATAAATTATGACAAGTAAGGCCTATGCTCATTTCCCACGAAATCAATCGATAAACTATAATAGGTGTAGTTTAGGGTTCATTAACACATCATATAGGTTATATTCACATCACTTTCGATAAGCTATTCATATGCATAGTTCAGGTTATATTCACATCACTTTCGATAAGCTATTCATATGCATAGTTCAGGTTCACTAATCTCTATTATTCCCCGGTGAACTATGATATGTATAGGTTATATTCACATTAACACATCATATAGGTTATATTCACATCACTTTCGATAAGCTATTCATATGCATAGTTCAGGTTCACTAATCTCTATTATTCCCCGGTGAACTATGATATGTATAGGTTATATTCACATTAACACATCATATAGGTTATATTCACATCACTTTCGATAAGCTATTCATATGCATAGTTCAGGTTCACTAATCTCTATTATTCCCCGGTGAACTATGATATGTATAGGTTATATTCACATTAACACATTGTATAGGTTACACTCACCATCACCATCACTTTTGTTAAGCTATTCATATGCATAGTTCAGGTTCCCTAATCCCTATTACTCCCCGGTGAACTATGATATGTATAGGTTATAATCACAATAGATTTTCATATGGTTAGACTTCAACTATAATCGTTGAGCGTATATGCTTGAGTCATACAAGAATTTAGTCTGGATTGGCTTGGAATTGGTGGTGCCCGCCTTATCTCCTGTTCCTTGTTTGGTTGTGGACCTAGGGCGGACCCATTACATTCGACGTTTTATCTAACCTAAATCTTATATAACTTATATAGGCTGGACAATTGTAGGGGAAATCTACGGGTAAATCTAGAATACATCAACGTAACATTTAGGATTATTCTGTTTACACTTAACTAAGAAAATATTGGATTTTCTGGAAATCAAACTTCATTGATTTTAAGAAGGAAAACTGTTTTTACTCCAAACAAAACTCTTATGAACTCACCAACTTAATTGTTGACACTCTTTCAAAACTACTTGTATTCTCAGGAAATCAGTGAAACAGGAAAACTTCAGCGCTTTGAGGATGGGACGTTAAACCGTCAACAATTTATTTTTGTCATCATATTGTAATTGATTTTGAAACATGTAAACATATACTTTGATGTAACTATTTCAATTATATTTATGATGGTTGTATTTACTTTGAGCACTATTATACACGTTGTTGTGATACTGTACATGAAGTCCTCCACCCCTGGACGTTTCCGCCATCCTTGGTTTGGGGGTGTGACAAGCACTAGTATATTTTAGGAATGATGCCTAAATTGCTTTTATGTGCTAAATGTTATATGTTTTCCATATATGCTATTATTTGTTCGGATCTATGGTTTGTAGCCGACCGGATTTGGAGACCTTATGTGTTTAAGATTCTATGCGTTTGATACGATATTAGAACTAGCATGTAAACGTTTCGGAGTGATAAGGAGATTTATACTTCTATCGTAAATAAAGCTTTCTTATCTTAAATTCTCGCCTGGTGCACCGAACGTCTGCTTGGATGTACAAAATGTTATGGTGAAGACTCGTAGATAATTGAGTAAATGGAGGAAATGAAAGGCTTGTGATAGTGAATGACACCTATCGGAAGATATCGTAAGACTGATGTCTTTCCTTTAGTTTATGTTTGATAAAATAACCGAACGTTTAGAGGAGTACGGTACATCTGAAGTACACCTTCGATTGACAGGATGATGGAACGATTGGTGTAATTCTTGAAGTTGTCCCATAATCTAGAATTTCCATCACCAATTGAGTTGAAGTATGATTGATGATAGAAGATACGCATGGAAGAAGTCCTGGTAGAGTCTAGGAAAAATTTTATGATTAATTGGACACATTCGTATGTGTTAAATTGTTTGGTGATTTTAGGACTTGGGGACTGCGAGACAATACTTGGGACGAGTATGAGTAGGTGTGAATAGTAGCAGAGATCTATACTACTGGAAGCATATTTCTCACGCTTGGAGTAGGGAAAGTTACAAGGTTACCAAGAAGCTAGTGATTGGTCTCGTTTTATTCAAGTATGTCGTTACCATTGTTTCGGTAATGACTAATGTGATGATTGTTATTCCGACCATAGTGGTCATATCAAATTGAGTCCAACTACGATGAGAGGTCATCAGGACACGACCCATCTGTCTGTTACAATAGATAAGGGAATGTACTTATCCTAAGAAGAAGAAGGAGTCCTCAAAAAGGATTTATTTTGTAACTCGAAGGTTATGATTGAAAGTCCAACATAGTACGAAGAGTAGATGCAGGATTGAGCAACAAGGTTATTACTTAGGATGGAGAGATAACTTATGGAGTCAGTATACGAATCCTATTTCGTTGATGATTCCGGGACGTAATCATCCTAAGGGGGAGATAATTGTAACGCCCGTAGATCAGGACTAGTCAATTTAAAGACGATAAGCGTCAAACATGACTTTTTTTGGGAAAGATTATTTAGAAGGATTAATCTTAACTAAGATGTAGTGTATGTTATGAGGTTTCCGAATATAAAAAGAACGCCAAAATCCGAGTTATAAGGAAGAAGTTATGACATGTCGAAGTTTCGCGACAGAATCAGCATGACACAACGCGACGTAAATAGTGAATTTACGTTAGAGCGATATTTATCCAAAACAATCTAAAGGAGAATTGAAGATCTCATCGATAGTAGTGCAACGACGGAAAGACGGACGAAAACGGACGTCAAACGAAGGAGTTATGAGTTTATAATGGAGTTTTCCTGTCCCGACCTACTAAAAATAATATATAAGTAATATAATTATAATATTAAAAATAAAGTCAAAATTAGCCAATGGAGTCTAAACGAGAGTTGTAGAGCATAATCTCACCTTCGCGTCGATATAAAGAACGTCAAAAACGGAGTTCGTATGCGAAAGTTATGAACTTCTGAAGTTCGGGGCGCGAAACCCCAAAACTGTCAGATACCACGACATGGCCAGTCTTCTGACACTTCCGGGAGTCCCCCAGATGCAACTTGCGTTGATGCATGCAGTGACGACCAAGCCCACAATTTGGAAAAAGGTGCCACGACATGGCAAGGGCCAGTCTTGCCCTATAAATAGATTTGAAGGGCCAACCGAGTTTGGTTGCTCATTCTCTCATCTCTCACCTGTATTGCATCGATTTACATGCAAAGAAATACCCCCGAATCCCCTGTATCATACCGAGACCCAAAGCGAGTCCCGAAGCCCGAAGATCCCGAGAAGTGCAATTCCCGAGCCGAAGATCTGCCCACGAGGAGCCCGGTTTTTGTGAAGATCTTCCAGATCTACCGAAGAATACTACTTCTACAAGTCGTAGTGCTGTCCGATCGTCTTCTGATCAAGTGAGTGTATGGTCACTTTCTTCTAACACATAAATATTATGTATTTGCTATGAAATACGTGCTATGTGTATAATATAAAGTTGTTTATATGTGTGAGCGTATAGTCCCTTTCATAACACGATTTTAATACAAGTATTATTTTAATGTATTAAGTATATGTTTTGGGTGAGTATGTTATTACTTTCTTCTAACACATATATATTAAGTATTTGCTATGAAATATGTGTTATGTGTTTATACATTGTTGTTTATTTGAGATGAGTGTGGAATGGATGTTTTATATAGGTGTTAAATGAGTTAATCTGTATATGTATTTTGTATCTACAAATATGTTGGGTAGGACATGGGTAGATGAGATAGTTGGTGTAGGATAAAAGATGAGGTGGATAATAAGATCAAAAGGTTAGCTTTAGATTCGTGAGTAGGGATCAGGAATTGAGATAAACCTGTTAGTAATCCATTGGCATGTATTGCGAGAGGGATCTCGAGTATGATACTGTCAATAAGCAAGATAAACCTGTTAGTAACGATTGGCATGTATTTCGAGAGGGATATCGAGTATGATACTTTCAGTAAATAAGATAAACCTGTTAGTAATCCATTGGCATGTATTGCGAGAGGGATCTCGAGTATGATACTGTCAGTAAAGAAGATAAACCTGTTAGTAATCCATTGGCACATATTGCGAGAGAGATCTCGAGTATGATACTGCCAATAAGCAAGATAAACCTGTTAGTAATCCATTGGCATGTATTGCGAGAGGGATCTCGAGTATGATATTGTCAATAAGCAAGATAAACCTGTTAGTTATCCATTGGCATGTATTGCGAGAGGGATCTCGAGTATGATACTGTCAGTAAATAAGATAAACCTGTTAGTAATCCATTGGCATGTATTGCAAGAGGGATCTCGAGTATGATATTGTCAATAAACAAGATAAACCTGTTAGTAATCTATTGGCATGTATTGCGAGAGGGATGTCGAGTATGATACTGTCAATGAACAAGATAAACCTTGGTAGATATGGATTTAGTACCGTATAGACGAACCTTGGCGACTATGGATTTAGCGTCTGTTAAGTGAACCTTAGTGACTATGGAGTTAGCGTCTGATAGCTATGGATTTAGTACTTGATAGATAAACTTTGGCAGCAATGGACTTCGTGCCAATTCCTTAGGTAAATCCTTAGGAATGAATGAATGAAGGATAGTTGATTATTAGGGTAAAACCTTAAGAAATAAAGAAGATAATGGGGATGGGTATTTGGGTTGATTGTTTGATGATTATATATATATATATATATATATATATATATATATATATATATATATATATATATATATATATGTATATATATATATATATATATATATATAATATTGTGTGTTGACAACCGTATATGCTCACCAGGCTCCCAAGCCTGACCCACTCAGTTTAATTGTATCACAGGTATCGATACGAAGCTGCTTTGCACTGAGAGATTAAAGGAGATGTAAATCACTAGAGTAAATGAATGTATGTTCTGTTTATGCTTATGTGTTTGTATCGGAACATGACTTCCCGAGGTTTTATTATTTAATGAAAATACATTCTCTTTGAGAAATGTTTTGATAAGTTTTTATCATATCTTGTTTTGGGAACAAATTCCGCAACCGTTTTCTTTAAACGATTACTCTGATTTTTAAAAACAAAGCATAAACAAATCGGTCTTTTCTGGCCGTGAAATTGGGGATGTCACAGTTGCCTTCACCATAGCAATATGTGAGATGAATTAAGGAGAAAAAGGTTTAATTATAATTTATTAATATGTTATAAGAATAATATATTAAAGGAGAAATCATGTTTAATTAATCTTAGTCAAGAATTAATTAAGAATTAATTTTGTGGCTAAAAGAGATTAATTAAACTTAGGGGACTGGATTTGTAATTATAAGATAATTGCAATTGGGCTATGGATTACTTAATAATATATAGGTTGGACAAATTCTATGGGGAAGCCCATTAGAAATTGTCCAAGGGATATGTTAAAGGAATCCATGGGCTGCTTAGGGCTTAAGCAGTCAGATTAGGGTTTCCTAGTTGAAAACTCTAATAGCCTACCTATATAAAGGATCGCTATTCCCCAAAAACGTGGCTAAGACTCCCTCTAGGTTTTGTAGACGTTTTTGGCTGCCTCCTCTCTTCTCCTCTTCATCCAAGTTGCTCTTGGTGTTTGTGACTCAATTAGAGGTGCAACATTTGAGGCACTAAGCTTTCTGAAGCCAAGGATTGATTGTTATTGCTATATAGCAATCAATGGTAAGATCTAAACCCTATTTTATGTTAATATGATTAATTGTATGCTAGATCTAGGGTTTATAGATTTGGATATTCAATTGCATGTTCATTAGACAAACTAGATCTAAAAGCTATTAGGGTTTGCATGTACACCATAGGAATGATGTATTGCTCAAAACCCATCAAAGAGTTGGCAACGTAAAGAGTATGATAGTATATGAATCCAAAAATTTGTCACCAAAAAAACACATGGCATTATATACACACATTTGTCCCAAATCCTGAAGAAAAAAATAACTTTAGTAAGCGAATAATTAAGAAAAAAATAGAATCGGTTTACAAAACTTAAAAACAAATAAAAGCAATGAGGAAACCAAAGAGGAAATCCAATTCACAAAAGAACTAGCAAACAACGAAAGCAAAGGCATTGAACTAAAAAAAACTAGACGACCATAAGGCGAGCTATGTCATCCATCTATGTCCCATGAGAAGTCTACTAATAACGAAGCAACCAAGAAACAATAGAACTAGCACACCCACTTGAAAAGATACTAGGTGCAAAAACGTCCAAACCACCGCATAGCACTCTAAATACATTGATCAATTAGATATGTTATGGATGTAATTGAGAAGCACATTAGAACCAACTCAAAAAAAAATCACACAATTATATGTTAAAAAAAATAAAATCCAATATAATAACACGTATCCAATTAAATAACAAAGACCATAAAAGAGTCAACACTAATATGACTAAACAAAATAAACTTTTTATGATTTATCTACTACCGTTTTGTAGTGATATTATAACAAATAAATAAAGAATAAACAATCAATTAATGAATATTTACACCATATTAGTTCTTAGCTGGTAAGTTAGAAACCGGTAAGTTGAGACAGAGGCGAGAAGACACAATTACCAAATTCATCAATTCCAAGAACCAATACAACCCACATGTCTGATGATTGTCCACACAAATGAATAAAATCCAAATTTTTTATTGTTTTACCAACTTTTCTGCCAAATATTTATATTTTAATTTCAAAATTCATAAGGTTAATAAGCAATACACATTTGAATTACGTTGGTGAGAAACTAATTTATAAAATACTGGAACATCCCAGTAGCCAAATCACCTTATTGTCTAACTCCAACGAAGATACTGGAACATCCCAGACAGCTTAACGAACTCCTCAGAAGAGGATTCTTTAGGCCAAGTTTCTCACTTTGAGGAGCACCAGACTTGTCTGTAAACAAGAAAGAGCGTTCCCAACGCTAAAGTAAGCCTGGTGTACCGCACTGACATTATCCCTCTCAAAGGGGATAGAATATTTTGTGGTGAAAGGCAATGCATCCAACCAAGGGCTTGGTTGCGTTCTTATACAAGAGGAAAGGCCACTGCCTATACCTCAAGACAGCTTAAGATGCAAGAAGTTAACTATACAACACATGATCTTGAGTCAGGAGCAATGGTAATTGATCTGAAGATCTGGAGACACTACTTGTAGGGTACAAGGTGTAATACTCTCACAGACCACAAAAACACTCAACACACATTCGACAAAGAGGAGTTATCATACCAGTGAAGTCAAACGAAAGAAGCAAAGTCGTATCCCGATAGTGAAAGGTTCGCTGGAATCCCAAGCGAGGACCTGAGTTCACTTAAGAGCATGAGAAGCAAATAAAACTTTTATTTGTAGCATGATTATCAATTCTGCTTAAACTCTAATTTCGGGACAAAATTCTCTCTAACGGGGGGATGATGTGACAACCCGACATTTTGAAACAATATAATGTAACACCAGTCAAATTTAGCACAAAATTTTACTTTCTTAAAATCTTATTTGGGTTAAATAAAGTGGTAGGAATCGTATCAACGTTTTCGTACATATAAAGAACACTAAAATCCGAGTTATAACGAAGAAGTTATGACCAATCGAAGATTCTCGACAAAACCGGCAACACCAATAAACGAAAAACGTGAAGTTTCAATACAATAGTTTTTAATCTTAAGTATCTAAATGAAAGTTGTAGATATCATTAAACCGCGAGCGTACATAAAAAGAACGTCCAAATCTGACTTCGTATTAGGAAGTTATGATTTTTCCAAGATCCGGATATAGCAGTAGACAGCTAAAAACTCGAAATAGAGATCGAGAGACTTTTGGCCAAAACAATCTAAATGATAATCGAAGGTCTCAACACTAGTAGTGCAACGATGAAAATTATGACGAAAACAGACATCGGATGAAGAAGTTATGGATTTTTAACGGAATTTTCGTGTCCCGGCCCGTTAGAGATAAATAATTAAAAATAAAGTCAAAATTTGCCGATGAAGTCTAAACAAGAGTTGTAGAGTATATTCTCACCTACACGTGCATATAAAGAACGTTGAAAACGGAGCTCGTACGCGAAAGTTACGGATTTTACAAGTCCGAGGCCCAAAATCCGAGGCTGTCAGGCTTGCCACGACGTGGCACAGTTCGCCGCGACCCGGCAAGTGACTGAGGGCGTCCAATCAATGGAAGAGGATAAGGTTGACTCCCCACTATGTGGCCATCCCTTGCCACGACGTGGCACCCCAGAAATGCCCCTATAAATAGATTTCAAGGGCTCCGAGTTCCATTGCTCAGTTCCCTTCTTTCTCGCGTCGAAACTCTGCGTTTTAGCCCCCGAAGCCCTCCCAAAGCCCCGGTTTTCACCTTAAAGCCCCAAAGGAAAGTTTTGTGTTCCCGAGATTCCCGAGAATCCGGAGATTTTCCCGCGTTTTCAACTCTTCCTGTCGAAGTTCTGCTCGATTCTTCTCTCGACTACTTCAAATCAACCACTTCAATCATGTGAGTTCGTACCCCTATAAACTACACTTTCAAATGTTTATCAATGCTTTTATACACTTTTTAGGGGGGGAATACAAGTAAACACATGGTTATCCCCGTGTGAAATACATAAATCTTTGTTATACTTTTTGGTTATATAATCAATCACATGTGATTTATATCTAACATACAATTGGACTTACTACACTTTTAGCCGTTTCACCAAATAGAGTACTTCAAATAGCTTTCTCAAACGTTTTTACATGTTAAAACACTTTTAGAAACTGTCTTACAAAATGTATGTTTCCTTTTTGAATCTGTTATAGTTGTGCTTCAAACAAAGGTTTTCTTACACTTAAACTGTCTTGTCAACTGTTTTCGAATTGTTTTATAAACTCACATCAAGTCATAAATTTTTATTTATTAAACTTTTCAAAGGTTTTACAAAACCTCTTTTATACTTTTATATTGTTAAATGCTTGCCTATATATGTATAGTTAAATAAGAAAGGTTTAAAAGCCTTGGAACGACTAGCACGCCTTATTTCTTTTTCTGTTCTCGTTGGGATGTGGCCTTAGGGTGTCAGTTATTCGTCCGAATGTCGTCTAAATATTAGTTATATAGATCATGTATACCTATATAGACATAAAAGTTCCATCAGTTAGTTCAGTTCCGACACTCTTGGGTAGCAAAGGTGTATAAACCTACTTGGACACTCATCAATTACATTCCAGTAAACTATTATAGGAATAGTTTAGGGGATACAAAACATTATTCCTATTACAAGGAATCACACAAGAGTCAGTTCATTCATGAGTCTATACCAACGTTTTATTTACAAGTATGCATTCTTCATAACAAGGATAATCTTTTCATACAAAAGGTATTTCATTATATTACTCATGAACTTGTTGTTAGCAATCATGTGAGACATATGGCTTTGTTAGTAGCAAAACGAAAGTCCCCATCTTTAATCAGAGTCTCCTGGAGGGAGAGCGCGAATTTTTGTATAGATTTATACGGATTTGACGAACCCACACCTAAACTGTAAGCTCCAGTTAGACCGGTAGGTCTGGGGTGACAAATGTCGACATTAGTACCACGTCTAGGATGGTTATGAGAAACTTACAAACAGCGGAAACAACAACTCTTGTACGTAGTAATATACATTTAACTCAATCATGCTCAGGGGGTAATAACTATACCATGGGATATTATTAGCATGTTCATAATTCGGGATAAACACCCTTTTAACCAGTTTTACTTAAACAAAAGACTCACAAGGAGTATTAAAAACATATTCGAAATAGATAAACTATTTTCCTTATTACCTTTATATTGTGACTCATACACATAAACGACGAGGTAGACTATAACTTTTATAGTAATAGTTAAACAAGGGAAAAACCTTCACATCTACATTGATGCTTACTTACAAAACTGTCAGGTCTTGGTAGAAGACTACTTTTATACTAGTAGGAAATATAAGATTTCCTAGGGTTTTCAAACGTTTACAATTACTTGCAAACATTTTCCAACTTTTTCCAAATCTTTACAAGTCTTTACTTCACAGTTTTTACAAATCAAACACACATTAATACTTATGAATTCACCAACTTTATTGTTGATACTCGCTTTCAAAATAACTTGTATTCTCAGGTCACAAATAGACTGTGACAACTCGAAATTTTCATTCGGTCAAACCCTAAAAGTCAATCACTCCATATTATAAGTCAAGTTCACTATTACTTGTTTTTGGAAAAAATAAGTTCAATTGACTATTTTAATATTATTCTTTAAACGAACGGGTGAAAAAAGTGTCGTCTCGGGTTTTGAAATTTAAAAACCGCAAACACCTCGTGTCTTAGAAGTTCCCGGACAAACTATTATGTTTGGGTCAAAAAATCATCCCAAAAATCCGTGAACTCATGCTTATCCATGAGTTTACTCCCCAAATACCAAAAGAGTAAACTCATAATATCCTTTCAAGTATCATCCTAAAACTCATTCAATATCTTCAAACCTATAAGTGTTCTAACCATTTCAAGTTGGTTTAACACTTAATCTAGTGTTTGTGCATCTATTCATCCATTCATATATGTATTTTGTCTAGATTTCCAAAAACACCAAGAACACACACTAAGTGTTCTTGGACTTTTAGCTCAAATCAAGCTTCCTAATAGTAAGTACTTCCATCCTTGAGTGTTATTAAGCTAGTATTACATTTAAACATCAAGAAAATATGCCAAGAACACAAGGTTTGAGGTGTTGATGGTCCAAGAATGTTCTTCGGCCGTAAACACCAAGAATGGCACCAAAGTGTGCCTAAGTCCCTTGTTTAGCCCTAGTTTGATGTTTAAGCCTTACCTTGACATGTTTAAACCTTCCATTGATGTGTTTAAGCCTTGAAAAACACCAAAAGACCGAAATTTATAGGTGTTTATGGTTTGGGGATCTCCCAAAACCGTAAACACACTAAAGTCTGTTTAAATGGGTCATATTCCTTCCTTAGGCCTAAAAACTAACCTAGACAATTACCTAGTTGTGTTAAGGACTTGAAAACATAGCAATACCCTTTTCCATAAGGGTTTACGGTAGTAAACCCAAAGGGAAATGACCATGAGGCTGTAAACTCCTCCAAGGAGTGTTTTTGTTTCCCTAGCACCTTCCAAAGGCCAAACCACCAAGTAGAAGTGCTTGAAAAGACTTGTAAAACCTCAAAAAACACATGGTTGCAAGGAGTAGATTTTACGACCGTAAACCCTTGAGTTTACTATCGTAAAATCCTTGGGTATAGGTCACTAAAACCGTAAACTCCAAAGGAGTTTACCCTTGAACTCCAAACACCCTAGCCTTTCCCTACAACACTTAGATGCACTCCTGAACACTTATAACACTTATACAAAGTGTTTGTCATGTCCTAGAGTGTCTTGACTTTTTTATTAGTTGTTTAAAGACTAATTTTTTATATACATATGTCCTCATATGTAATTAGGATCTTTGCGCGTATCTAAGTCTTCACTTGACACCAAGCACTTATCTGACACTTCCTTCCAATCCACTCGCAACAGGTGAGTTCATACCTCTTAATCAATGTTTTAAATGTTTTTAAAAACTTTATGGGGGGGGGATACAAGTATAATCATGCAAGTTTTTATATAAATCAAATGTGATTAATAAGCAGCATTCAAATGATTGGCTACTCATTAGCCGTTTTACCAAACAGTTTCCTTCAAATGTTTTTCATAAACACTTTATATGTTTAAAACTCCTTATTAAACAGTACATTTTACTCTGTATGTTTCATTTCAAACTCATTTACAATTGTGTTTCAAACAAATGTTTCTTTATACTTAAACTATTTTATCAAACCCATGCCTTCAAACCGTTTTATAGATTGACATCAAGTCGATCTTTTCTTAGATAATAATTATGTTCAAAGGTTTTACAAAACTTATTTTATGCTTTTATATTATCAATTGCATGCCTATATATGTATAGATATATAAGAAATGTTTAAAAGACTTAGGAAGGCTATCCACCCTATTTCCTTTTCGCGCTTAAGATGTGGTATGGTGGGACATCGGGTATCCGTCTAAAGGTTGTTTAAATATTAGTTATATATCATATGTACATATATAGTCATAAAGGTCCTTCCAGTTCATCCAATGCCCTTGGGTAGCAAGGGTATACATACTTGTTCATACGTACCAGTTAAATTACTAGTAAGCTACCATATGGGTAGTTTAGGAAGATACTAGAACGCGATATCATACAATGAGTCAGTTCATTCATGAGTCAATACTTGCTAGATAGAGAGAACATACATTACAACTAGTACTCATAGTACATTACTATACCTGCTAGATAGAGAGAACATACATTACAGCTAGTACTCATAGTATATTACTATACCTGCTAGATAGAGAGAGAACACACATTACAGCTAGCACACATAGAACGATTAACAATACATTAGATATACATGAATACATTAACATAATTGTGATCCACTGTATCGGAGCATGCCTTCGATGTCATGGCCCAAGTTGTAGCTAGAGTCTCTTGGAGGGAGAGCGTGAGTTTGCGTATAGATCTATACTGGATTGACTATCCTACACCTTGCTGCTAGCTACAGCCGGACCTGCAGGCCTGCGGGTGCCAAACGTCATACCTTTTTACGACCTACATTTGTCGTGTTACTTAGTCGATAGTATGGTACAATTAATCAAATGATACCTTAATATAAATTCGGTTTAAGGTAGTTAGTACATCAGTAGTTCCTATAATACAACACTACAGTACTACATTAATTTACCCTTTACATATATTTAGTGATCATTTCACTTAAACATTAATGTATAAACTATATTTTGTTAATGATAGTTACACTTGGGAAAATTGCACACTTTTACAAGAAACAAACATATAAAATAGTTAAGTCTTAGTAGAAGACTACATTTAGAACAGTTAGGTCTTGGTAGAAGAATCCCTTTTAATATAATAGGAATCATAGGGATTTCTAGGGTTTTTCAAACGTTTACAGTTGTTTTACAAACATTATCATACTTACACGAACTCTCTTTCAAAACATTTTCCAGTCTTGCATTACATGTCAAACAAATACTTACATACAAATTAAGACACATTAATACTTATGATCTCACCAGCTTTAAAGCTGATACTCTCTTTAAAAATAACTTGTATCCTCAGGTTATCAATAGACAGGTACCGATGCAAGGTTTAGAGAAGATGGAGCTCGTTCACGACTCATCTTTCATTTTGATTATACTTTAGTGTTTATTATAATTTGACAGAACACTTGTATTAAAATTATATTATTAATGCAATGGATGATGTTGTTGCTTGTTTACTACTTTTCATTGTTGTGATACTGTACATGGCGTCCTCTGCCCCAGAACGTTTCCGCCGTTCTTGGTTTTGGGGTGTGACAGATTGGTATCAGAGCATTGTTTATAGTGAATTAAGTATATCAACCCATAAAAGATATACTAACTATAAATACAATGGGATTAAAAATACTCTGACCAAGAGTTTATACATTAAATAGTAAAATGTTTAATTTAGTATACGTGCCTGCGTTCATACTAAAATCAGTGTCACTAGGACAGTACAAAAGAATTACGATTGTTGGGCAACACAGGTGGACTTAGAGACATATAGTCAAAACTGGGAAGATATAGCCTGATCATCTATATTATCTGAGGGTTGACTAGCATGTTCCTAATTGTGGTTGTGTGATTGCAACAAGTATAAAATCTTACCAACCCTACCACAATGAGAATAGTAGAACATAACATTAAACTTAAAATACTATAGGGGTATTTGGTCTTACTATAAGTACTTCATACTTGAGAACCAAACGGGATCTTCATTACTAAGTTGATAGTTGCTAAGTGGATACACTAAGGCTGTATGTAATTAGGATGTTATAGACTTAGAATCTGTGAAAATTTTTCTTTACCCCTATTCTGTGTAAATTTGGAGTTAAGTTCACTTATTCGAGGGCCTATCCTGTTTCGATTACATATAACTGGTATGCACTTCACAAATAGCGATGTAACTAATGAAGATTTTCTAAATAATTATCTAGATAATTCGTCTAATAATTAGTTTCTTACCCCAATTCTCGCGTAGATAACATGGTTGGACTCCATCCCCACGACAACCAGTATCTTCCAAACGAAGTCATAGCTGGTTGGTTTGGAGAAGAACCAGAGAATGATCACCGTATCCCTTTCAATGATCGCGATGATGAAGAACTTGCAGATGATGCTAACTCCGAACCCGAGGTTGAGAACCTACCCCAGGCAGGTCCCGTTCCAATTCCTAACCCTCGTCCGACTTTTCATGGCCCGACGCCTGAGTAGGTGGAATGTTTAGAAACATGGAGCCAAGGACAAAACCAGCCCATGCCATTTAATGGTGACCGAAGCTTCTATGACCTAAGCAATGGGGGCTCAGCAGACAAAACCTTGCCAATCTTGGTCCGCAGAGTGGCCCGAAATGAGATTTAGGGCAGGACAGCCCTACATCAGATCACAGAAGTTGTCGTCGATGCGAGAATGCATACCCTCTGCACCATTCGTCTAGAAGATGCTCGCTAGAGATATGAGAGAAACCATGAAACCCTACTGTAAGCACTGGCTGAATCACGAGCCGAAGTCATAGAACTCTGAGTATACCAGAGGGTGTACAAAAGACACCTACTTGATGTGGAACGTCAACTGGATGAACTGAGAGTTCACCAGAGGGATGATCGTCGCCAGTAGTAGATGTTTTACTTTATTTTCCTTGTTAAAAGGAATCGTTTTTTCGTCTACGCCCGATGTGGCATTTTCTATGAAATTATCTTGTATCGTAGGTACTTTTGGTTAGGTCTTTATGCTGTCAAGGACTATCTTCTCTGGTTATGATGTAAGACCTTTTGCAAGGTCATTCTCCCGAACTTTTACATCATGAATATCAAAGATATTGACAGTCGGCTAACTTCTGTGTCATTCTTTATGCAAGTACTCTTATCATACTTTCATTGGAGTCTATCTGAAACATGCTTTAGTCAAGTCATTGGACTATAGTAATTTAACTCCGGAGACATTTCCAAGTCTCTTTTAGTAGTTGGATCCTGTTATTCACCAACCATCAATACCTCGGCTTGAACGACAAACGTCTTGAGACCATTTTACAAACTTACTTCCACTCAGTACTAGGACTGCATCATAGGGATGTAGGTCAAAACCTTCGCGAACATACTTCCAATCCGTATTAGGACTGCATCATAGGGACGTAGGTCAAACTCACGAAAACATACTTCTATTGTTTACATAAACAGTCGAACTACGTCTAGGTTCAACCATGCTCGATCACAAGTTCATTTTCTTTCCGTGGAACAGAATCATGTCGCCAAAGAAAAACGATCAACCCATCAACCAAGCACCGAATCTTCAGATTGATGCGGCTACCTTTCAAGCTGCAGTCTCGGCTGCCGTGTTAGCTATTCTAACCCACCTTAACGCTAACAATGCAAATGTTAGCGGGATTGTTAACAACAATTCCAATCCAGGTAACAATCAAACACCTCAACGAACAACAAACTACCATGACACCCCGAGTCCCGAGACCAAGAGTAGCAAACGGAAGTTTTGGGCTAAAAAGAAGGACAAATCGCTTCGAGGGGCGAACAAGAAACAACCACCGGCGACGACCTTCACAACTACGACATCTGGACGTCCTACTACCATCCCTTCGGGTATACCAGTTGTCCCTAACCCAGCCAGAAAATATGCTGGAAATCTCCCAAAATGCATCAAATGCAGTTATCACCACCATGGACCTTGTCAGGAGATGCAGTGCTCAAGCTACAACAAAAAGGGGCACACCAAACGTTACTGCAAGAGCCTAACAAGGCCGATCAACCAATTGCCCAACACCGGTGTGAACCAGACTTGCTACAGTTGTGGCCAGGTGGGTCACTACAAAAGGAACTGCCCAGAGGCAGCAAATGCTGGCACAGACGGAAGTATGCTACCGACCACCACCGCAAGAAAGAATACTCCGGACCAACGCTAATGTAATTTAGGCATTTCGTTGTAATAGACTTATAAACTATCCAGAACTAGTGCAACTAGAGCCTTATCTTTTGCAGGATCCTGTTGGTATAAGGATGCTCGTGCTGCGTATACTTGCCTTTTGTAGTATACCTTATTTCGCAGCAATAGTCGTGTAGTTGTCTAAAGTACTGTAACTCTGTTGATGGTTGCACGGTTGTGTTTTGCCTGTCAATGTCTTATGTTCAAATCTAATGTCTTTAAGTTTCCGTATGATCCCGACATTATCATATGACTCGATTCAATTTGATCCTCACAAAAACAGCTTCATACGTAGATCTCTTTATCAGTAAATGTCTTTTTAGCGAAACCGTCATTTCAGAACATTGAAGTACTCATGCGAGGAGTACCTCATAGTTCTTTTCTTTTCCGAAGAAATCCCCGAAGTACTACTCGTACAGTACATCAAGTTCAATTCAAAGATTCATACGGTTGATCTATCACTGAAGAATGTATACATAAGAGTAATATATAATCAAGGTTCTACATGTTTACAATTGATGATTCCACTTTAACTTCTTTTCCTCAATGGGACGTGAGCTTAAAGAAGAATCAGTTATTCAACTACCTTTTCAATCTTAATTATATACGACTCGTATACACAAAATGGTGATCGTTGAACCATGTTTGAATTCTAGTATGAACTTCAGGACGGAGAACTGCCCAAGACTACGAGTATCACGTTGTCATGTGAACAAACTTAGAACCAAGTACGACTCCTGTAAACAGATCGCCCTACAGTCTAAACACCTGCGGAGATACAAGAACAGTCCGAACAACTTAGCGAACTACTCAGCAATAGAATTGGAAGACCAGAATTCTCACCGTTGAGAGCTCCAGTTTTATTCTTTCAGAGATCGACGGATTACATCATATGTACCTCAGATATCGAGGACTCCGTCAAGATTTTCCATTAGAAATCGTTGTCTCTGCCTCGCATAGATGAAGCGGTTGAGCAAACGCAAAGAAAGAATTACTTTCAGAAATGGACCTGAGATCTGAATATCACTAGTTTGAGTGTGAAGGAAGGAAGTCCGAAAGACTACCCTCCAAACTCAATGCGGACACTTCGAGTCCGTAGTGATACCCCTCGGATAGGGCCAATATTCCCATTATATTCATGAGCTTAATGAGTAGGGTACGCCATTCTTACATAGATTAGTTCGTCATTCCCCTTGTAACGACTTACTTATCTACCCTCGTAGTAAGAAGGAACCCGTGGAAAAATTACTCTCGGATATACTTTTCGCAAAGTTCTATGAACACGAGTTTTTGAATTGAAGAGTCAAAATTTCCTAAGACACGCTATTAGTGATATGGAAATTCATGAGTACTCTGTCAATTTATCAAAACCTTTGAGAATTTGTCGACACCAGAGATGCTGACAGGAATTCGCCAAATTCTAGGTCTTACAGACCTACTGTCATAGATCATCCAGAGCTCCTCGCAAATTACAAAAACCCTTACTACCTTGTCCCAACAGGGGGTGGCCCTTGATTGGGAAGTTAAGCAAGAGAAAGAAACCTTGGAGATTCCAAGTGAGAGACCAAGTTCTTTAGGAAAACTCACTCTGTGAATGGCTTAATACGCTTCGCTTCGCGTGGAAAGCTAAATCCAAATTAGTCAGGACCTTCGAGATTTTTACCATAATCGGTCCTGTATCTCACAGACTAAACCTACTCCACGAACTCAGTAACGTACATTTTACCCTTCGCGTCTCGATCTTGAAACCGTACCTTTCTGTTAGGACTCTCGTAAGCCCACTCGACGAGATTGAGATTAACGAGATCCTCGCCTTCTTGTTAGAACCGTAGTGACCCTCAACCGAGAGGTCAAGCGGACGAAGCAACGCCGTCGCCAGTTATTGAAGGTTCGTTGGGATACCAACCGAGGGCCCGAATTCACTTATGAGCGTGAGAAACAATCGATTAGGAAGTTTCCCACCTCTTGACTCGATCATTCATAACTACTTCCTTACCTAAATTCTAATTTCGGGACGAAATTCCCTTTAACAGGGGGATGATGTGACAACTCGAAATTTTCATTCGGTCAAACCCTAAAAGTCAATCACTCCATATTATAAGCCAAGTTCACTTTTACTTGTTTTTGGAAAAATAAGTTCAATTGATTATTTTAATATTATTCTTTAAACGAACGGGTGAAAGAAAGTGTCGTCTCGGGTTTTGAAATTTAAAAACCGCAAACACCTCGTGTCTTAGAAGTTCCCGGCCAAACTATTATGTTTGGGTTGAAAAATCATCCTAAAAATCCGTGAACTCATGCTTATCCATCAGTTTACTCCCCAAGACTAGCCATTTGTGTTTACTCCCCAAATACCAAAAGAGTAAACTCATAATATCCTTTCAAGTATCATCCTAAAACTCATTCAAGATCTTCAAACTTGTAAGTGTTCTAACCATTTCAAGTTGGTTAAACACTTAATATAGTGTTTGTGCATCTATTCATCCATGCATTTATGTATTTTGTCTAGATTTCCAAAAACACCAAGAACACACACTAAGTGTTCTTGGACTTTTAGCTCAAATCAAGCTTCCTAATAGTAAGTACTTCCATCCTTGAGTGTTATTAAGCTAGTATTACATTTAAACATCAAGAAAATATGCCAAGAACACAAGGTTTGAGGTGTTCACGGTCCAAGAATGTTCTTGGGCCGTAAACACCAAGAATGGCACCAAAGTGTGCCTATGTCCCTTGTTTAGCCCTAGTTTGATGTTTAAGCCTTACCTTGACATGTTTAAACCTTCCATTGATGTGTTTAAGCCTTGAAAAACACCAAAGACCGAAATTTATAGGTGTTTACGGTTTGGGGATCTCCCAAAACCGTAAACACCCTAAAGTGTGTTTAAATGGGTCATATTCCTTCCTTAGGCCTAAAAACTAACCTAGACAATTACCTAGTTGTGTTAAGGACTTGAAAACATGGAAATACCCTTTTCCATAAGGGTTTACGGTAGTAAACCCAAAGGGAAATGACCATGAGGCCGTAAACTCCTCCAAGGAATGTTTTTGTTGCCCTAGCCCCTTCCAAAGGCCAAACCACCAAGTAAAAGTGCTACAAAAGACTTGTAAAACCTCAAAACAACACATGGTTGCAAGGAGTAGAGTTTACGACTGTAAACCCATGAGTTTACTTCCGTAAACTCCTTGGGTATAGGTCATTAAAACCGTAAACTCCAAAGGAGTTTACCCTTGAACTCCAAACACCCTAGCATTTCCCTACAACACTTAGATGCACTCCTGAACACTTATAACACTTATACAAAGTGTTTGTCATGTCCTAGAGTGTCTTCACTTGTTTATTAGTTGTTTAAAGACTAATTTTTTATATACATATGTCCTCATATGTAA
The DNA here is from genome assembly GCF_002870075.4 of Lactuca sativa. Taxonomy (NCBI): domain Eukaryota; kingdom Viridiplantae; phylum Streptophyta; class Magnoliopsida; order Asterales; family Asteraceae; genus Lactuca; species Lactuca sativa. Next base: position 96,562,933 of record NC_056630.2, on the reverse strand, counting down.
TTAGGATCTTTGTGCGTGTCTAAGTCTTCACTTGACACCAAGCACTTATCTGACACTTCCTTCCAATCCACTCGCAACAGGTGAGTTCATACCTCTTAATCAATGTTTTAAATGTTTTTAAATACTTTATGGGGGGATACAAGTATAATCATGCAAGTTATTATATAAATCAAATGTGATTAATAAGCAGCATTCAAATGATTGGCTACTCATTAGCCGTTTTACCAAACAGTTTCCTTCAAATGTTTTTCATAAACACTTTATATGTTTAAAACTCCATATTAAACTGTACATTTTACTCTGTATGTTTCATTTCAAACTCATTTACAATTGTGTTTCAAACAAATGTTTCTTTATACTTAAACTATTTTATCAAACCCATGCCTTCAAACCGTTTTATAGATTGACATCAAGTCGATCTTTTCTTAAATAATAATTATGTTCAAAGGTTTTACAAAACTTATTTTATGCTTTTATATTATCAATTGCATGCCTATATATGTATAGATATATAAGAAATGTTTAAAAGACTTAGGAAGGCTATCCACCCTATTTCCTTTTCGCGCTTAAGATGTGGTATGGTGGGACATCGGGTATCCGTCCGAAGGTTGTTTAAATATTAGATATATTTTTATGTACATATATAGTCATAAAGGTCCTTCCAGTTCATCCAATGCCCTTGGGTAGCAAGGGTATACATACTTGTTCATACGTACCAGTTAAATTACTAGTAAGCTACCATATGGGTAGTTTAGGAAGATACTAGAACTATTACTAGAACACGATATCATACAATGAGTCAGTTCATTCATGAGTCAATACTTTCTAGATAGAGAGAACATACATTACAACTAGTACTCACAATACATTACTATACCTGCTAGATAGAGAGAACATACATTACAGCTAGTACTCATAGTATATTACTATACCTGCTAGATAGAGAGAGAACACACATTACAGCTAGCACACATAGAACGATTAACAATACATTAGATATACATGAATACATTAACATAATTGTGATCCACTATATCGGAGCATGCCTTCAATGTCATGGCCCGAGTTGTAGCGAGAGTCTCTTGGAGGGAGAGCATGAGTTTGCGTATAGATCTATACTGGATTGACTATCCTACACCTTGCTGCTAGCTACAGTCGGACCTGCAGGTCTGCGGGTGCCAATCATCATACCTTTTTACGACCTACATTTGTCGTGTTACTTAGTCGATAGTATGGTACAATTAATCACATGATACCTTAATATAAATCTGGTTTAAGGTAGTTAATACAACAATAGTTCCTATAATACAACACTACAGTACTACATTAATTTACCCTTTACATATATTTAGTGATCATTTCGCTTAAATATTAATGTACACAAACTATATTTTGTTAATGATAGTTACACTTGGGAAAATTACACACTTTTACAAGAAACAAACATATAAAATAGTTAAGTCTTAGTAGAAGACTACATTTAGAACAGTTAGGTCTTGGTAGAAGACTCCCTTTTAATATAGTAGGAATCATAGGGATTTCTAGGGTTTTTCAAACGTTTACAGTTGTTTTACAAACATTATCATACTTACACGAACTCTCTTTCAAAACATTTTCCAGTCTTTCATTACATGTCAAACAAATACTTACATACAAATTAATACACATTAATACTTATGATCTCACCAGCTTTAAAGCTGATACTCTCTTTCAAAATAACTTGTATCCTCATGTCATCAATAGACAGGTACCGATGCAAGGTTTAGAGAAGATGGAGCTCGTTCAAGACTCATCTTTCATTTTGATTATACTTTAGTGTCTGTTATAATTTGATAGAACACTTGTATTAAAATTATATTATTAATGCAATGGATGATGTTGTTGCTTGTTTACTACTTTTCATTGTTGTGATACTGTACATGATGTCCTCCGCCCCAGAATGTTTCCACCGTTCTTGGTTTTGGGGTGTGACATAGACAGGTACGACGACCAGGTTTTGTGAAGACGGAGAAATCAAGACTCCTCTTTTATTTTGATTAGTTATCATGTTGTCTTATACTATGAAAGAACACACTTGTAATCAAAATTATATTATTAATGCAATGGATGATATTGTTGCTTGTTTACTACTTTACATTTGTTGTGATACATTACATGACATCCTCCGCCCCAGAACGTTTCCGCCGTTCTCGGTTTTGGGGTGTGACAGATTGGTATCAGAGCATTATTTATAGTGAATTGAGTATATCAACCCTTAAAAGATATACTAACTATAAATACATTGGGATTAAAAATACTCTGACTTAGAGTTTATACGTCTAAATAATAAAATATTTAAGTAAGTATACGTGCCTGCATTCATACTAAAAACGGGGTCACAACGACAAGAACAAAAGTATTACGATTGTTAAATATCACAATTAAGCTTGGGGATGTATAGTCAGTCTTGGGAGTGGCATAGCCTAATCAACTATGCTGGTCCGAGGAGTGATTAGCATATGCCCAAGAATGGTTGTGATATGACAACAAGTCTAAAAAAACTTACCAACATTACCACAATGAGAACATTATAACAGAACCTAAGTCTAAAATACCATAGGGGTGTTTTGGGTTACCATAATTACTTACTTGAGAACTAAAAAGGATCTTCATTACTAAGTTGATAGTTGCTCAGTGGATACACTAAGGCTATATGTAACTAGGATGTTATAGACTTAGAATCGGTGAAATTTTTGCTTTACCCCTATTCCTTGTGAATTTGGAGTTAAGGTCACTTATTCGAAAGCCTATCCTGTGTTGATTACATATGATTGGTATGCACTTTACAAATAGCGATGTAACTAATGAAGATTTTCTAATAATTATCTAGATAGTTCGTCTAATAATTATTTCCTTACCCTAATTCTCGCGTAGATAACATGGCTGGACTCCATCCCCACGACAACCCGTACCTTCCGAACGAAGGCAATGTTGGATGGTTTGAAGAAGAACCTGAGAATGATCATCCAATCCCTTGGAATGATCACCATGCTGAAAACCTTTCGGATGTTGATAACTCTGAACCCGAGGTTGAGAACCTATCCCTGGTAGCTCCATTTCTAAATCCTAACCCTCGTCCCGCTTTTCATGGTCCGACGCTTCCTTGGGTAGAATGCTTGGAAACATGGAGCGAAGAGCAAGATCAACCTATGCCATTTAATGGAGACCGAAGCTTCTACAACGTAAACGAAGGGAGCTCAGTAGACAGAGTTCTACCAATCCTAATCCGTAGAGTTGCCAGAAACGAAATTCAGGGCACGACGGCTCTCCAACGTATCAAAGAGGTTAATACCAATGCAAGAATGCATACCATTCGCACCAATCGCCTTGATCACAAGTGGGAGATATGAGAGAAACCATGAGACCTTGCTGCAAGCACTAGCTAAAACCCAAGCCGAAGTCATAGAGCTCCAAGTACACCAGAAGGTGTATGAAAGATACCTGCTTGATATGGAACGTCAACTAGCCGAACTAAGGGTTCACCATAAGGGTGATCATCGCCAGTAGGAGATACCTTACTTCCTTCTTTGTTTTAAAGAACCGTGTTCCTGTCTATGTTCTGCATAGTACTTTCTATGTGATTACCTTGTACTGTAAGTACTTTTATTTAAGTCGTTATGCCGTCGAAGATTTTCTACTCTGAATATGATGTAAGACCTACAACAAGGTCAATTTCCCCAAACCTATTAAATCTTAAACATCAATTATATCGACAGTTGGCTAACTTCCGTGTCAATCCTTGTTCAAATGCTTTCATCATGCTTTCATTGGAGTCTATATGAAACCCCATCTAGTCAAGTTATTGGACTATGGTAATTTAACTCCGCAATCATTTCCAAGTCTCTTTCAAAGGTTGGATCATGTTATCCACCAACCAATAATACCCTGGTTTGGACGATAAGCATTTTGAGACCATTCTATTAATTTACTTCTACTCCATACTGGGACTGCATCATAGGGATGTAGGTCAAACCTTTGAGAACATACTTCTATTCTTTACATGAACGATCGAACTACGTCTAGGTTCAACCATACTCGCTCACAAATTCATTTTTCTTTCCGTGTAACAGAATCATGTCGCCGAAGAAAAACGATCAACCCATCAACCAAACACCAACTCTTCAGATTGATGCAGCTACCTTTCAAGCTGCAGTCTCGGCTGCTGTGTCAGCTGTTCTGACCCACCTTAACGCTAACAACGCGAATGTTAGTGGGATTGTTAACAATAATTCCAATCCAAGTAACAATCAAGTACCTCAACGAGCAACAAACTACCACGGCACTCCGAATCCCAAGCCCAAGAATATCAAACGAAAGTTCTGGGCTAAGGCTTAAGGCAAATCACCCCAAGGGGCAAGCAAAAGACAACAACCTGTGGCAACCTTCACAGCCACGACTTTTGTACCTCCTACTACCATCTCTTCTAGTATCCCAGTTATCTCTACCCCGGCCAAACAGTATGTTGGCAACCTCCCAAAGTGCAACAAATGCAATTATCACCATCACGGACCTTGTCGGAAAATGCAGTGCTTAAACTGCAATAAAAAGGGACACACCGTCCGTTACTGCAAGACTCGGATCCAACACATTACTTCAACAACCAATGTCGAAATCTCTCGAATGTGCCATCTATGTGGCGTAATGGGACACTTCAAGAGGGACTACCCAACAAAGGAGAACGACGCACTACTAGAAAAAAGGCCTTTTACGACACTCATTGCGCGTCGTAAAACGCTCAGACGACGCGCAAATGCACGTCAAGGAAGGCCCTGTCATAAAGAGAGACGACGTGCTTTTGCGTGTCGTCTATAGACGACGCGCATTTACGACGCGCATTTATGACGCGCATTTACGACGCGCGGTTATGACACGCAATGCGTATCAAGGAAGGCCCTGTCATAAAGGAAGACGACACGTATTCACGTGTCGTAACCTGACGACACGCATGTTAATGACACGCAATGCGTATCAAGAAAACCCCTGTCAAGAAAGGCCATGTCATAAATGAAGATGACACACATTTTTGCGTATCATAATTTTAAATGTTTAAAAAAATATTATTAATATATTTACTTATTTTCAAATTAAACTTGTATTTAATGTTTTCATAATAGAAAATAAAATATCATATACAAAAAATAAAATCCATTGCATAAATTTAATGTCATACAAATTAATCGTTCCATGGAAAGATATAACAAATCAATAGAAGTTGTAACAAAAATTTACAAACGAATTAGATACAAAAAAAATACAATCCATTGCCCCTTTGCTTATTCAAGATCAACCTGCAAGTAGCTAACTAATCTGTACAAATTCACCCTTGTTTCTAATCATTTATCCAATAATATTAAAATTTTAATTAATCAAGTTTTTATGATATAACCCTGGAAAGAAGAGAAATTTTATGATATTCTTGCCTTAAATGCACTCAGTAATTTTATGATATTCTTGCCTTAAATGCCTGGAATCTGACTGCCCGGATTCTTTAATCTCCTGGAACAAATGAATTATACTTTCTACTTTCAGTACAATATCTAAACATGTTATTATGAGTTACATATTGTTTTTATCAGTAAAAAAAGCATGTATACCTAATGAGATTTCAATTGAGATGCTAGGTGGCAACCTCACTGCAACCTCCTCATTCTCCTCCCTCACAACATTTACAATGTAGCGAGTTTGTGCATCACCTAACAGTATAATAATAGTTCCATCAGATACAGTTGCCCTAAAACTTGTATAATTTGTTGATTTTTCAAAGTAATGTTTTGTGATAAAATATATAGAAGTAGAAGCCTATAATGAACAAATCAATGAAAAAAGATTGCTATTTCTTGCATTTAACCTCATACTTTGAGAAACTATCAGATTTGAACTCCAAAAGCAACTTCCTTGCAACTCTTTTACAAAAAGAATCTTCCTGCATATTGCATATTTACAACTTCGTCATTAAACATGTTAGCAGATTCTGAATCTCTTTCTCTATTATATAGAACCAAATTCCAAGGAAAAGCTACGGCCTCAACATCTACACTTAAATTATTTGTAGCAACATCATCACCTGCAATTAATCTGAGAAAAAATTGAACTTTTAATTGACTAAAGCAGACAAAACAATTAAAATGTGGAAAGAAGACGAAAATGTAGCTCCAGAAACTCACCCGGTCAACTTCAAACCCCCGAAAGATATTCGTAGGTTTTAAACATGGAGGGGCATTTTTGGAAGTTTTTGTTTTTATTGTTAATTGTGTTGTAATGTTAAAAAAAGTTTAATATTTGATAAAAAAAATACAGTATTAATTTTTTGGTAGTGAGATGAATAAAATTGTTATAAAAATAATAGAACCATTCATTATTTTCATTTATTATTTATATATATTTTCGTGATACATGCTTATCTTCCGCCAATTTCTCAGCCTGAAGGTTACCCCCTTGTAGTTCAAGATTTAAAGTTTGATTGGGTGTTACACTTTAGATTCTGGCCTAATAATAATAGTAGAATGTATGATCTAGAAGGAGTCACTCCTTGCATACAGTCCATGCAGTTGCAAGCTAGTAATACAGGTAAAAGACATAAATGCCCTCATATTCATCTTCATCTTTTCTTTTTCTTTTTATTAATACTTGTGGTCATCTTCTTAGCTATTCATTTCTTTTTTTGGTTCAGTAACATTTAGTAGGTTAGAGCCTGAAGGAAAACTTGTGATGGGATTCAAAAAAGCATCACCCTCTTCTCCATCTTATCATGTCAGTCTTTTTCCTTAACCAATTTCTCGGTTGTATAAAAGACATAAATGCCCATACAACTTTTGTTTAAGTTGCTCTAATGTTTCTTGACTGCAGGTCACTGAGGTTTCTACTCATGAAGAACCTTCGAAGGGTAGTTTCGGAAATAAGTCTAAAAATCCAGATGGGACATGAGCAGAGGTTGATAAAATTTCTAAAAGGAAGAAGGGGGAAAAGATGTGCTCAAATAGAAAAGATTGGGACAGCTGGGTTTTTTCTAACCTGTTGAGGATTTGGAGTTGGCGATTTTTGATTTTGGAGTATTCCTTTGATTTGGTCGGCTTTATTTGGGTTAGACTCTGGGTTGTTAGTTGTAAGTTGCTCTTTGTATTCTTAGTGCCTTCAATGTAGTGATCCCATAATTGACCAAACCACCAACACATGTCGGATCAATCTCCGTCAATGCACGCAAAGTCAAGGCTGACTCAGACCGTACCTACCAGTCATGTCAGATTAAATATGAAATTTTCTATTTATATTAACTTCAAATTTAGTGCACCTTCACATATTTTTATTGCAACATTTACCCATTCACTCGTTCCTTTAGAGTTTAGTTATATATATGACTAACTATATTATCATCTATAATAATTAGCCTTAAAACTAATTAAAAGCTAATAAATATTATTATCGATAACTAAGAAAATAATAAATAAATAAATAAAACATATATTAAGATTATTAAATGAATTTTGCTTCCATTTGTAGAGATACAAAAAGTCAAATGAATTAAAAGTCTTTCTATATCTTTTAACCATTGAGATAACAAAGTTCAAAAGTAAATACGGAATACTAAATCATGTGGCTGTCACTTTAACACATATGCATTTAAATTTTTGAAGAGTGCTAATACATACGAGAGAGCTAGAGATACTTCTGGAGTCTGGAAGATGTTGATGAGACCTCGAAAACAACAAGATGAGCAGACGAGACCTTGGACACAGCAAGACGAGCATCTTGAAGATACCTGGCATGAAATGTTGAAAAAGGAAAACCACCAGATAGCTGATCCAATAGAACAACAACAACCCGAGAGTAGGATTTTGTACGTTATTTTCTAAGTTTGACCAAAATGCCCTTTACTAAAAAGTTTATATAACCATCTTCTGATGATAAAAGATCCAAGTACCGTCCATACAAATTGAATCTCTGCCAACTATGCACTTGACTAAAATACCCCTGCATCAGAACCTGCAAAATCAGAACCCAATTATCAATACAAATGTAATACTATAAACATTCAGCTTGCTATGAAAACCTTGACAAATACTAAGATAATCTCACAAAAACCAATTCTTTCTTTCATATGTATGTGTTTTCTTTGAACAAATGTTTGCACTTATAGATCACATACATCATTCCTGTACCTTTCTATTACAGTCAGTCCTTAACAGTAACTGACATCATAGGCAAAAGAAACCAACTGATAAATATAGCAGAATATGCTTTATGAAAACATACATATGAACATGGAAGTTTAAAAATCCATTCTTGGATCCGATACCACCAGTCATCAACAAAAAATTCAGAGAAACTTTTAAAAATCTGTACGTAATAGAAGCTTAATAGTGAGAAGACGGTCTGATGAAATGATTCAAACACAATCCCTAATTTTAAACGATGATAGCTGGGGTCCAACAAGAAAAAACAGAATAAAAGACTCAACTTGTAATGTTTTAAGTAATAGCACCGAAGCAACTTCTGATTAACCAGCCATAAAAGTAAGCAATAGGATCAGTCTCCCTTCCTTCTAAAAGAACATCCTTCTGTAAGTCTTGCACGACCACCAATCGGCTGGCACAGCACCGTCTGACAGTTTCCACACACCACCACCGTTTGAGAGTGGCTGAATATGGTTGTTATGTTGAAACAACCCTGGAACTTGAAATCCATGAAGAAAGAGTTCGGAGATTGAACAAGTCATTTGAGCTTATGCTTCCTCTTCGCCAACTCAGTTGGTGGATTAAGCAGATCAGCATTGTTTGGCAAAACCATCTTGTTTCGAGATGTATGTGAATCAAGAAGTCTTGGATATCAAAGAATAGAGCCGCGCAACAAAAACCTAAAAGAAAAAAAAAGAGAGTCAATTAAAATCCAAGCATGAAGTGTTAAATTGAAGAATGAGATGAATAAATAAATCAAGACCTTTAGCCTTCAATTCAACTAGACAAAATACGTAGCCAATAAGGAAAGTCGGTGACATGAGGAGGTGGCAGCAATGGGATATGTACAGGTGTTGAGCAGCTTCATCCAACATTCTTGTAATCATTGTCTAAGGAGGAAAAGTAGACGTCTAGACTGAAGGGTAAATATTTTCATCTAAATAGAAATGGGGTATTAAGAATTGGGAATAGGAAGTATAAAGCTAACAGTCGATGTGGGGAGAAAGAAGATGATGACGTCAAGAAGCAAGATTAGGGAAAAGAAGGATACGGAGGGAAGGAGAAGATGTGGGGTTTCAAATTTTTGGGGATTTCCTTTCCCTCTAAACACTACACGAGAAGATGCTCTCCTGCAATGGTTGATTTTAACCTAGATACAGTAAGAAATTAGAACACATCAAAGGAGTAGTGGGTCGATTTTTTTCATTTCCAAAAACCTAAGTGTTATGAGAGAGATTATGAGAGGTGAAAAATTAGTCTGGTTTTTAGGGTAACGAATAAGGTTGTGGTTTGTTGGTGGCGGCAGGGGAGAAGAAGATAGCTCCGATGAAGGTCAGTGGTTGTGTCTAGGGTTAGAGAGAGGGGAGGTAGAGAATGGCTTTTTGCGATCCAGATGAGAGAGTGCAGAAGCGGGGTATTCAAAATTTTAGAATTTTAGAGACCCCCCTTTAAAAACGCGCGTTTAGTTAAAAAAATATAAAGCGACATTTTCAGATGACACACACTTAAAATAAGCGCCTTCCGTGTTTTTAATTTTGTTTTGTTTGGCACTAATTCTAGGGCACGCACAAATGCGTGTCCTCTATCCTTCAAATTTTGGAAAATTGACATTACTTTTTAAGGCACGTGCAAATGCGCGTCCTCTATCAGTGTGTGTCATTATTTGCGCGTCGTTAAAGGCTGTTTTTCTAGTAGTGACGGTGAATCCAGAGGAGTTTGACCTCAAAATGGAAAGAGGCAACGAAGGACCCTACTATAGTATAGATTCACTTCCAATCGTCAGTATTATGTATGTCTTTTTAAAACATGTTTAAAACTAGTGCAACTTGAGTCTTATGTTTTGCGAGATCCCATCAGTTAAGGGACCCTCGTGCTGCGTATACTTGCCTTTTGTAGTATACTTTGTTCGCAGCAATATTCTTTTAGTTACTCTAAAGTATTGTAACTCTGTTAAAAAGTTGCATTGTTGTGTTTTGTTTGTAACGCCTTTATGATCAAACCTAATGCCTTTATTTCCAAGTGATTCCGATTTCATCATACGATCCGAGTCTATTTGATCCTCACAATACCAATTTCTTGCGTAAATCTCTTTCTTCGAAATCATCTTTCTAATGAAACTATCACTTCAGAACTCTGAAGTACTCATGCGCAGAGTACCTCATGTTTCTTAACCTTTCCAAAGAAACCTCAGCAAACCTCCCCGACGTACCACTCGTGCAGTACGTCAAGCTCAATCCAAAGACCCACAGTTTCAATCTTAATTATATATGACTCGTATACCTGAGATTGTGATTGATGAACCTGGTATGGGTTCTACTATGAACTTCAGGAAGGAGACTGCCCAAGACTGAGAGTGATTGTGCTTCCGTGAGAATAAACTTAGAAATACCTATCCTTTTCCCTAATTCATGAGTAGTCATACTTTCTTTTAGATCTTCACGCCATCTAATCCACCCCCAAGGTTTTGACATCATAATCAGTAGGAGTTGGTTAAGTCTACATCAAGTCGGCATCAAGTGCTTTGATAAAGCAATTCATCTTAACCTCCCTATCAAAGAACCTCTTGTTACTTACGGAGACAAATCAAGTACAAACCTTCGCATCATTTCATGTATTTAAGCTCAAAAGTGCTTACGAAGGGAATATCACACATTCCTTACACACATTGTCGATACGAGCCAAGAAGTGAAGGACATTCAGAACATCCCAAAAGTACGCGACTTTCCCAACACCTTTCCAGAAGAACTACCGGGATTACCACCACAACGTCAATTCGAGTTTAGAATCGACTTAGTTATAAGGGCTACCCTAGTAGCCAAATCACCTTATCTTCTAACTCTAACGAAGATACTGGAACATCCCAGACAGCTTAACAAACTCCTCAGAAGAGGATTCTTTAGGCCAAGTTTCTCACTTTGAGGAGCACCAGACTTGTCTGTAAACAAGAAAGAGCGTTCCCAACGCTAAAGTAAGCCTGGTGTACCACACTGACATTATCCCTCTCAAAGGGGATAGAATATTTTGTGGTGAAAGGCAATGCATCCAACCAAGGGCTTGGTTGCTTTCTTATACAAGAGGAAAGGCCACTGCCTATACCTCAAGACAGCTTAAGATGCAAGAAGTTAACTATACAACACATGATTTTGAGTCAGGAGCAATGGTAATTGATCTGAAGATCTGGAGACACTACTTGTAGGGTACAAGGTGTAATACTCTCACAGACCACAAAAACACTCAACACACATTCGACAAAGAGGAGTTATCATACCAGTGAAGTCAAACGATAGAAGCAAAGTCGTATCCCGATAGTGAAAGGTTCGCTGGAATCCCAAGCGAGGACCTGAGTTCAATTAAGAGCATGAGAAGCAAATAAAACTTTTATTTGTAGCATGATTATCAATTCTGCTTAAACTTTAATTTCGGGACAAAATTCTCTCTAACGGGGGGATGATGTGACAACCCGACATTTTGAAACAATATAATGTAACACCAGTCAAATTTAGCACAAAATTTTACTTTCTTAAAATCTTATTTGGGTTAAATAAAGTGGTAGGAATCGTATCAACGTCTTCGTACATATAAAGAACACTAAAATCCGAGTTATAACGAAGAAGTTATGACCAATCGAAGATTCTCGACAAAACCGGCAACACCAATAAACGAAAAACGTGAAGTTTCAATACAATAGTTTTTAATCTTAAGTATCTAAATGAAAGTTGTAGATATCATTAAACCGCGAGCGTACATAAAAAGAACATCCAAATCTGACTTCGTATTAGGAAGTTATGATTTTTCCAAGATCCGGATATAGCAGTAGACAGTTAAAAACTCGAAATAGAGATCGAGAGACTTTTGGCCAAAACAACCTAAATGATAATCGAAGGTCTCAACAATAGTAGTGCAACGATGAAAATTCTGACGAAAACAGACATCGGATGAAGAAGTTATGGATTTTTAACGGAATTTTCGTGTCCCGGCCCGTTAGAGATAAATAATTAAAAATAAAGTCAAAATTTGCCGATGAAGTCTAAACAAGAGTTGTAGAGTATATTCTCACCTACGCGTGCATATAAAGAACGTTGAAAACGGAGCTCGTACGCGAAAGTTACGGATTTTACAAGTCCGAGGCCCAAAATCTGAGGCTGTCAGGCTTGCCACGACGTGGCACAGTTCGCCGCGACCCGGCAAGTGACTGAGGGCGTCCAATCAATGGAAGAGGATAAGGTTGACTCCCCACTATGTGGCCATCCCTTGCCACGACGTGGCACCCCAGAAATGCCCCTATAAATAGATTTCAAGGGCTCCGAGTTCCATTGCTCAGTTCCCTTCTTTCTCGCGTCGAAACTCTGCGTTTTAGCCCCCGAAGCCCTCCCAAAGCCCCAGTTTTCACCTTAAAGCCCCAAAGGAAAGTTTTGTGTTCCCGAGATTCCCGAGAATCCGGAGATTTTCCCGCGTTTTCAACTCTTCCTGTCGAAGTTCTGCTCGATTCTTCTCTCGACTACTTCAAATCAACCACTTCAATCATGTGAGTTCGTACCCCTATAAACTACACTTTCAAATGTTTATCAATGTTTTTTATACACTTTTAAGGGGGGGAATACAAGTAAACACATGGTTATCCCCGTGTGAAATACATAAATCTTTGTTATACTTTTTGGTTATATAATCAATCACATGTGATTTATATCTAACATACAATTGGACTTACTACACTTTTAGCCGTTTCACCAAATAGAGTACTTCAAATAGCTTTCTCAAACGTTTTTACATGTTAAAACACTTTTAGAAACTGTCTTACAAAATGTATGTTTCCTTTTTGAATCTGTTATAGTTGTGCTTCAAACAAAGGTTTTCTTACACTTAAACTGTCTTGTCAACTGTTTTCGAATTGTTTTATAAACTCACATCAAGTCATAAATTTTTATTTATTAAACTTTTCAAAGGTTTTACAAAACCTCTTTTATACTTTTATATTGTTAAATGCTTGCCTATATATGTATAGTTAAATAAGAAAGGTTTAAAAGCCTTGGAACGACTAGCACGCCTTATTTCTTTTTCTGTTCTCGTTGGGATGTGGCCTTAGGGTGTCAGTTATTCGTCCGAATGTCGTCTAAATATTAGTTATATAGATCATGTATACCTATATAGACATAAAAGTTCCATCAGTTAGTTCAGTTCTGACACTCTTGGGTAGCAAAGGTGTATAAACCTACTTGGACACTCATCAATTACATTCCAGTAAACTATTATAGGAATAGTTTAGGGGATACAAAACATTATTCCTATTACAAGGAATCACACAAGAGTCAGTTCATTCATGAGTCTATACCAACGTTTTATTTACAAGTATGCATTCTTCATAACAAGGATAATCTTTTCATACAAAAGGTATTTCATTATATTACTCGTGAACTTGTTGTTAGCAATCATGTGAGACATATGGCTTTGTTAGTAGCAAAACGAAAGTCCCCATCTTTAATCAGAGTCTCCTGGAGGGAGAGCGCGAATTTTTGTATAGATCTATACGGGTTTGACGAACCCACACCTAAACTGTAAGCTCCAGTTAGACCGGTAGGTCTGGGGTGACAAATGTCGACATTAGTACCACGTCTAGGATGGTTATGAGAAACTTACAAACAGCGGAAACAACAACTCTTGTACGTAGTAATATACATTTAACTCAATCATGCTCAGGGGGTAATAACTATACCATGGGATATTATTAGCATGTTCACAATTCGGGATAAACACCCTTTTAACCAGTTTTACTTAAACAAAAGACTCACAGGGAGTATTAAAAACATATTCGAAATAGATAAACTATTTTCCTTATTACCTTTATATTGTGACTCATACACATAAACGACGAGGTAGACTATAACTTTTATAGTAATAGTTAAACAAGGGAAAAACCTTCACATTTATAGTGATGCTTACTTACAAAACTGTCAGGTCTTGGTAGAAGACTACTTTTATACTAGTTGGAAATATAGGATTTCCTAGGGTTTCCAAACGTTTACAATTACTTACAAACATTTTCCAACATTTTCCAAATGTTTACAAGTCTTTACTTCATAGTTTTTACAAATCAAAGACACATTAATACTTATGAATTCACCAGCTTTATTTCTGTTACTCGCTTTCAAAATAACTTGTATTCTCAGGTCACAAATAGACAGGTTCGACGACCAGGTTTTGTGAAGACGGAGAAATCAAGACTCCTCTTTTATTTTGATTAGTTATCATGTTGTCTTATACTATGAAAGAACACACTTGTAATCAAAATTATACTATTAATGCAATGGATGATGTTGTTGCTTGTTTACTACTTTACATTTGTTGTGATACATTACATGACGTCCTCTACCCCAGAATGTTTCCGCCGTTCTCGGTTTTGGGGTGTGACAGTCATCCTTTAAGCATATGAAGAACATTGCAAGCCCAAAAAACAGTTCATCAGATGGATATAAATTGGTAAGTTTTCTTGTTATTTTAAATACACATATGGATGAATATGTAATTGGAAGCACCAATATGAAAAATATACATAGAGGGGAGAGGTAATTACCTAGAGATAAAAACATAAAACTTAGAAGCGATGATGTAACCATGAAGATGATGGGGAAACATACAAAAAGAAAGGGGTGATGTAGCCATGGCAATAGTGATGTTAGATAGAGGATGGAGGAATCGGCGGTGGTCGGCGTTCATGTAGAAATTGCTCTAATGGATATGAAGTAAAGAATTCCGATGAAGGGGGGGGGGAGAAGGATTTCGGCATATAGATCCCCAAGATGAATTAGGGCAGTGAAAGTTGAGGTGTGGCTCAGTTTAAAACTCAAAAACTTATGGATTGGGGGTAACGATTTAATCTTGGGGGGAACACAATGCGGGCTACCCGAAATTTTCAATAGCTTTTAAACTTGGAGGGAATAAGAAGCGGAAACCTAAATTTTTCAATACGATACAGTGTCACATAAATCATGTGCCACTAAAAGCTGATATATAGTGGCGTGAAACCAATGTGTCACTAAAGGTTTATGCCACTAAATGTAATTTTTTTTGTAGTGTGGATTGACAATCCTACACCTTACTGCTAGCTACAGTGGGATCTGTAGATCTTCGGGTGACAAATGTCATTACAGTTCGACGTATTACAGCATCGTGATTTCCCTAGTCAATTAGTACGGTTACAATTATATCACATTATACCGTAATGAACAATTGGTTTAAGGTAATTAGTATATCAATAGTTACTATTACATAATACTACAATACTTTGTTATTTTCCCATTACATCTACTTTGTGATCTTCTCACATAAACAGTAATGTAAGAACTATATGTTATTAAATGATAGTCACATTTGGGAGAAATACTCACTTTTACAATGAACAAACATGCAACACTTGATGTCTTGGTAGAAGGCTACTTTTAATAGAAAATATAGGATTTTCTAAGAGTTACAAACAATTACTACAAACATTTTTACAAACTTACACACTCATATACTTACAAACATTTTCATACAAACAATGACACTAAAATGCTTATGAACTCACCAGCTTTAAAGCTGATAAACTCTTTCAAAATAACTTGCATTCTCAGGTCATCAGTAGACAGGTACCAAGGCTAGCTTTTGAGAAGATGGAGCATATTTCAAGACTCATCTTTTATTTTGATTCATATATTTGGTGTCTTAGAAACTGTACAGAACAAACTTGTATTAAACTACATTATTAATGCAATGGATGATGTTGTTTTCTTGTTTACTATATTTCTATGTTGTGAACTGTACATGACGTCCTCCGCCCCAGAACGTTTCCGCCATTCCGGTTTTGGGGTGTGACACTTATACACTTGGACCAAAGGCTTGGGCCACCCAGAAGACGTATGCTGGGCGTAATGGGCCGCGTTTGGAATCGAGGGCGCGCACACGTACGTGCAACGTACCATAGTGTATGCGCAGCGTACGTGAACAGATAAGAAAACCCTAATTTAAGGGTTTCAGGTGTATATAAACCCCATTATTGCCTCCCACTTGGCCTCCTCGCATATCCATCACACTCAGAAAACCCTAGTTCGTCCCCTTCTCCTTTGATTGTGTGTGGTTGATATTTTGCGCTCATTTTGTGAAGAAAAGCTTAAAAGAAGAGAAGAGAAGTGGAAGAAGGAGAACTTGAGTATCTTGAGCTCAAGGATCTGGGATCATTTCATTATTTGGCATCCAAAAGAGGTATAAAGTTCCCAACTTAACTCTTATAAGCTTAGATCTAGGAGTTTTGAGAAGTTTGGACCTTTTAGGTCCAAAGGAAGACCTTTAGCATGCAACTTCGTTTTTGAGCTTGGGATTGCTATCCTTGAAGCTCAAAGTGTCCCTATAGCAATAAAGTTCCAAACTTTGGGGCCTTTATGTAGTCATGCATGAGATCTAGCCATTTCCATGGAAGTTTGTTGCTATTTCTAGAGTTTGGTGCATTTAGTGGGTTGCAAGCCACCAAGTCATAGACTTTATGCATTAAGACGTTGAAAGGTACTTGGATATGTAGTTGTAGCTTCTGGGTTTGAGTATTAAGTGATTAATGTGGTAAGAGACATAACAGAGTAGTACGCTGGGCGTACCAACCAATACATGCAACGTACAAGCCCTGAAGCATGTACGCGCTGCATACAGATAGGAATGCCCCACTTAATCCACAGATTTGGGCTTGTACATTTTAGGGCCTCGGTTTCGGTTAATTGTTGGATTGTCAGCTTTTGGACCTCAGCAAGGCCATCAAAACTTAGATTTTGGTCGAAGGACATATTGGGCTTATGTGGGCCCATAAGAGGAGTTAGGCCCAATTTGGAGAATTAGGCCATTAGTGGGTCGTTAGTGGGGCTTTAGTGGGTCATTGATAGATTTGGAAAGGTTTAAGGGGAGGGGGCGGGGGGAGGGGTGGACTCTAGTCATGACCCACACCATAGCAGGGGTAAAAAAGTAATTTTACCCATAGAAGGATCCTCATTTTGATTAAGTGTTTTATTGGTCATGATAACCGGAGAGCAGCCGGGGTAGC
Source organism: Lactuca sativa (assembly GCF_002870075.4). NCBI lineage: Eukaryota > Viridiplantae > Streptophyta > Magnoliopsida > Asterales > Asteraceae > Lactuca > Lactuca sativa. The sequence goes on along the minus strand of NC_056630.2, from coordinate 96,545,665 downwards.
AATCAGGGATCCTTCACTTAGATTTTCAGCAGTCAACTCTTCAAGGTGAGTTTCCTTCTAGTAGGAACGGGTAAACGGCCACAATACCGGCACATTTAGATGATAGTAGTTCCGGACTTCAGTCTGATGTCAGGCGGGGCCCGATGCAGTAGTATGTATGCTTGATGTCTACGTGATTCATGCATGTTGTGATATGTGTATTATGATCCGGACTTCGGTCCGATGTCGGGCAAGCCCGATACAGTATGTGATTATGCTATATGTTCATGTTATGTTATGTTCAGTTTATTCCGGACTTTGGTCCGATGTCGGACAGGGCCCGATGCAGTGGGCGGGGCCCAGTATGTGTTATTTGTGTTATTGTATGGTATGTGATAGTTTGGGGGAGCTCACTAAGCTTTGTGCTTACAGTTTTCAGTTTTGGTTACAGGTATTCCCACTAGCAAACAGAAGGGCTCGGGTTGATCGCATGGCACACACCACAGTCGCAGCCTAGGAGTTCACTCTGATGATTTGATATGAGATTTTGATTTGTGACAGATACTATGATGTTTTATGATACATGAACATGATTTTACTTATGAGTTTGGATGGTTGATGGTTTTATTAATGTTTTAAAAATGAAATTTTTGGGTTGTATTTTTGGGATGTTTCAATTATTATGGGTTATATAAGTATTGTTTAACGCTTATATAATAGTAATAATAGCTAGACTATTAATTAGTCTCGACGAATAATAGACTAAACTCTAGTGGTAATAATACTAGGTTTCGTCGAAGGAAATTATTTTTAAGAAGCGAAGCGTTGTCTGAGTTCGGAATCACCACCTTTTCAAGTGAGTGCATGGTCCCTTTCATCTTACACATATATATGAAGTATTTTATATAAACTATGTGTTATGTGTGAATATTATCTATATACTTGCTATCTATGTTGGATGAACGATTTTATACAAGTTTTATATCATTTAGACTGTATATGTATTTATATCTACATAATATGTTGGATAAAACATGGGTAGATGAAATATGAGTTGGATGATGAGTTGAGAGGTGATATAGACCATGAGGTAAGGGTGAGAGGTGGACGATGTGAGAAGCCTTGTTCCTAAATGTTGACCCCGTCTTCTAGCAGAGTATGCATGACAACCACAGACTATTCTAGACTGTCTAGTGGAACAATAGCAGGCTCGCAACCTGTAGGTATTATGAACGATGTGTTCACCGGTGTACTCTAAAAACCCATTGACATGTATTTCGAGTGGACTCTCGAAAACGATACTGTCAATAAACGAGATAACCCTAGCAGCTATGCTCGAAGGACAATACTGGCAGCTGCGCCTCACATAGAATGTCACAATTCTAGCAGTTGCGCCTAAGTGATAGAACTAGCAGCTGTGCTTGAAAGCTGTGTCATTGACAACGATGAACTTCGTACCTATTCCTTAGGAATGAATGAATGAGAAATAACCGATTCTTATGGTAGATCCTTAAGAGTAAAGAAGATAATGAGGATGGGTAATTGGGTTAACTGTTTGATGATTAAACATAATAATTATATTATTGTGGGTTGAAAACCCTATGTACTCACCAGGTTTCCCGACCTGATCCACTCAGATTATTTATATCACAGGTGTTGATATGTAGTCACATTACACTGAGATGTTAAGGAGATATACTCCCTCCGTCCCAAATTAATTGTCCATTTTTGACTTTTGAAGTCTTTTTTCTTCATATTTGACCTTAAATATTTTTATTTGTGTTATATATTACATGATAAAACTTATAACAATGAAAAGACATTTAAAATACAACTTATTCATATATTTTGTATCAAGTATTATCAATCAAAAACAAAAATATTTAAGGTCAAAGTTGAAGAATAAAGACTTTAAAAGTCAAACGTGGACAATTAATTTGGGACGGAGGTAGTAAATCACTAGTGATAATGAATGTAAGTTCTGTTTATGCTTATATTTCTGTATTGACGATGACATCCCAAATGTTTTAAAATGAATAAAAATACTTTTGTTCGGAAATGTCTTGATAACGTATTTATCATGTGTTATTGGGAATAAATTTCGCAACATTTTTATTAAAAGAGGTACTTTGATTTTTATAAAGCATAAACAAAATCGGTCTTTTCTGGCCGTGAAAATGGGGATGTCACACAAACCAACCTCTGAATTCGACCTGATGTTCGGTTTATATAGATACCAAAAATATGGTTGCCACTGCGTGGGGAATAGATGACACGTTGTTGTTAACACTTAAAACGTGTGTGCCCCAAGTCTTCGGAAGCTTCTGTGTAGAGACAGGTGGCCACGCCATGGCCTTTAGATTGCCACGTCGTAGCATGTATTCTTTGCACGACTTCTTCTCTTCTTCTATGCTGATGCTAACTTTGACCTCAAAGTTTCCAGCTTTCTTTAAGTTTGGTCCTTTTTCTTGAAAATGTCCAATTTCTGGCTGCAAAATAGAATTTAACATTATAAGTACCAAATATCTTTGCATTTTACCAAAAATATATCTTAAGTGTATTAAAATAATACCTAAATAAATGTATAAATATGACAATATTAGTGGGTGATCTTTGGAATGGTTCGTTTTGGTCTTTTCTTTGGACTAATAATATTAATGGTGGAGTGTTAGTAACACAACTAGATCAATTAATGAGTCTTCTTGATTCAGATAATTTGTCTAGTAATCACGGCTCTTGGAGATGGTCTTTGGGTGTTGACAACGTGTTCGTGGTCAAAGATGCAAGACTGGGGATGGACAAGTTAAAGCTTCCTTCTAATGATTTGGCTGCCAGATGGAACAAATTTCTACCAATTAAAATTAATATTTTTATCTGGCGAGTACTTCTTAATATGCTTGCTATGAGACGTAATTTGGATAGATGGGGAGTCGAGGTAAAGTCTTTGTTGTGTCCGTGTTGTTAACAGGAGTTAGAGGTCGGAAATCATCTATTTCTCGGGTGTTCTTTGGCTCGTCAACTTTGGATTAAAGTTGTGTTGTGAGTCGATAAATCGATTCCTTCATTCTCTTCAGTTACGGAGCTTTTTCAATGGATTGATGGCCTTCAGTCTGCTCAGTTTTATAAATGATAGTGGATTCGGTTTATGCTTCGTTGTTTTGGGTTATATGGATGTATGAGAATGCTGTAGGTTTCGGCTCCATGAAGTACAAGAAAGAGTATATGTTTGATTCCATTGTTTCTTTTTTCGTTTAATTGGTTTAGTAATAGGAATTGTAAGGTCTTTAAAAATTAGAATTAGTGGATGAAAAATCCCCTCATGAACTAATTGTCTTTTGTTTCTAGCTTTTTGTTAGTTTTTAGTACATACAACCGTTTGATATATATATATATATATATATATATATATATATATATATATATATATATATATATATATAGAGAGAGAGAGAGAGAGAGAGGGAAAAATCAAAAAATTAAATAGGTCTAGATTCTTTTTCTTTTTCGAACGACGCACGGACCTTCAATTCTACTACTAAAGTGCATCTTTCGTCCGCAAGAAGACTTGAACTCATAACATATGTTTGATGCACCGTGGATCAATAGATATCATGAGAAGGAGATTCATTTGTATCCCATTTTCATGATATATTGAATATACGTATTTACAAACTAGATACAAGTTATTTCATGATCATTAGTCTCGTTAGTATATGAACATGTCTCAACATATGAAATCGATACTTTTGTTATAATAAGGAAATCTATAAGCATTGACTCAATTGTCAGTTATTGAACAACAAATCTAAAAGGAAATCAACTCTTTTGGTACTATGGTCAACAAATTGAGAAAGTTACAAATCACTAAAAGCACAGGAGACTTTAAAGCAAAAGTTGGCTCAAGAACTTTAGTCTTACTATCCAACAAAACATTTTTGCCGTCAATACGACATTGGAACGATTTTTCCCGATAGAAAAATGAAATTTTTATTTGCGGGAAAATTGATGAAAATTACTTGCGTGGTTAACATATATATTTTACACTGTCGGTATATGAAAAATATAATAACTTCCAATGAACTTAGTTTTTTTTTTTTTTCCTTTTTTTCTTTTTTATTTTAATAAACCGACAGATAAATTATTTTTAACCAGATGTATCTCTTTAGGCTAAAAATAGGGTTATGGTAGAGAAGAAGCCATGTGCATTTAAAGTTGTGATATGGAGAGGTACACTGAAATGCTTGAGTGGATTAAAGATGAAGTTGGCCTACTTCTGTGGTATGCTGTCTCTAGTAACCTCTCTTTCAACAATGCTGGCCTACATCTTTTTCATTACCTTTCATGGTAACCCTCATTTTGTAAAGTAGGGATATGATAAAGACAAACCCTATTTACTTATTATTTTTTTGGTATTCAAGTGTCCAAAAATAACACCAAACAAATACTTGGGTGAATAAAACATAGGATAACATAATCACATGATTGTTGGTTATATTTGTTAAACGCGTACATTTTTGGGAGAATGGGAGTACTTAAAATGAACACCAATTCCGAAAAAAATGGTATTCCAAGTAAATTGAGTATTTTTCAGATTGTGGTAAATTATTATAATTATAAGACTTGAATGAGTGGGAGGGAAGCTTCCCTTACTTTTGGTAGGTCATACCCCTCTTTCCTTGACTTTCGTTTGCCTCACCTAAAAGCCAAGAAATGGGTGGGAAGTCATTCTCTCACTTTTTTTATTAAATAATTTTTTTTTGTTATGAATTATAATTTTTAAATTAATATTAAACATAAAATTTAATTAAAAAAAAAAGCATTTCATTAATTAAAATAAAACTTACATTAAACCTAAAATTTAAAAAAGTAGAAAATTAAAACACACACACACACAAACTAAAAATCAAACAAACCAATAACGTTCTACGGAAAATATTTTTTCAGAATTTTTTCTCTCTTCTTCATCACGAGCTCGAGAGCCGGTCCCAAGAGATGATCGACGTTTTTCATCAAAAACTTCATGTCTTCCATTTCTTGTCTCTCCGCCCGCTCCTTTTTCCTTGTTTTTTCTTTTTCTTTGTCGAAAATCAAACGTTCGGAGAAATTTAGATTATGTCGATCAAACGACGATGTTATCTTCCGCATTTCGTCAATATCCACGCTGAAATCAGATGCACTCGAAGAAGTCCCTTTTCCCTTTCTCTTCGCTTTGTCCCTACCAATTGGACGATCAATTTCTTTTAGCTCGAGTTCGTCGTCCTAGTTTAAATCTAGACCGACCCGAGCATCAGAGGATGTTGTGTAACCACTAGACTCCGTTTTCGTTCACTTTGATTGTTGGACTCCAAAAATAAAATCCCGCTCATATTATTTCCAACTAGGACTTAGGACTAATAATTTCCAACAATCGTGCCACTTGAATGGTTTTCCGACTTCCTCAAGGTAAAACTGCAACGCTTCTTGGAGTGTTTCTTCGTCGCCTTGGCTGCTTTTTCGTTGGGTTTTTAGGTTGTTGTACAACCCGTTAATTTTTGAAACCCCCTTTTCTATTTCTCGAAATTTCGAATTAAGTTGATGTTTCGTATGGTAGTCGTCACATTTTCCTAGTTCCTCTCGAAATCGTTCTAAAATGCGAAACCAAAAATGTTCTCCCGGTTGTGCGTTTCCCTGAATCGAATCTTCAGAAATATCAACCCAAGCTTTGACCAAAACTAGCTCTTCGTGTGGAACCCATGCTGTCGGCTTTTGTCTTCCCAGTTGTGCAACACCCTCGCGCTTGTTTTTCCCTTTACGTCTTTGTGGTGGTGGAGTTGGTTGAGTTTCGGGAACCATGTCTTCTTCTTCCGCGTCATCCGATTCATCGACAAGTTGGTGTTGTTGTTGGGTTTGGGTTTGAGTTTCAGTTTGAGTTTGGGGTTAAGGTTGATTTGGTGATTGTTGATCCGAAAACACAAGAAAGTTTGAAGACATTTGCGACGGAACATTTGGAACTTGCATCAGGTAATATTGACCAACATTTTGGTATTGAAATTGTAGTGGGGATTGAATGGGGGTATCGAGTTGGGGGCGGTAAACTCCTTGCGGGGATGAATTGATAGCAAAAATATTGCGAGGAGGGATGTTTATACTCGAACCATGGCTTTTTTTTCCTTCGATCGGAAGTTGAGATTTGATTGTCGGGATTCACTTTTTTTGTTGATATAAAGTAGAGAGAATAGAGGATAGTGTGATGTTTTTAAGTTATATGTATGTATTTATAGTAGTGTTAAAAGGATAAAAAAAACCAATAAAACCACAAGTAGCCGTTACAGGAAAAAAATTACATTTTTTACCATTGAATAACGGCTGTTTTTCAACAAAGAATAAATCGCCGGCCAATCGCAACAAGAGAGAGAGAGAGAGAGAGAGCGGGAGAGGGTCCCCTCTCTGTTTCCCGCACAAGCCTTTCCTGCGCCGACGGTGTGGTGTTCCGCCGGGCGGGAAACTACCCGCTTCCGTTCCCCGCGCCCGCTCTGTCCGGCCTAACATGTGAATAAATCACTCTAATATATGACATTTTCGGAATGATTGTATATTTGGAATTATTCTAATCGATACATTGTATATTTAACTTGCTTTATATGACATGTCTCAATTTCTCGTCAATCCAAAATATCTTACTTCATTCCTTTCGGACGGCATACACCTACTTGGGACATTGAATTTTGTATATGTATATTTTTACAGTAGTTTACCACTTGTGGAAACCATGGTTATAAAATTAATTAAACTTTTATAATAAAATTTATAATTATTAATCAATTACTTTAAATAAGTCATTTTATATAAATTATTAATTAAGAGATATATCAAATTTTTAAAGTTATTATAACTTCAAATTTAACATATAATTAGTAAATGTAAATTTGAATTTTGAAATGAGTTGCCTAATATATCTACATGACACATGATATAATATTAATAAATGGTTGTATTAGAATGACACTTGACAAAAAAAAATTAAAACTATTCATTTATTAGAATAGGGATGTGATGTTTTAACAAATTTATCTTAGAAGACTCTCATTAATAACTTTTTCATTTGAAATTAAGTCTAACTAATTGAATAAATATATTATTTTTCCAAGCTTCTTTGTATTGTTACAATCAGGAAAAACGAACACCATAAGAGTAATCCACATTATATATATATATATATATATATATATATATATATATATATATATATATATATATATATATGCCTTGCGCATAAACACCTATATAGGTGAAATCGTTATAAATATATGTTTTTTTAATATTACAATAACATTGTTGTTAAATTTGATATAATACTTTGTATACTAAATTGATATAATGTATTGATTATTTTGAATTATATGATAATAGATACATCTGTTATAACTGCATAATCTCAATCGTTTGAATGACTTCTACCCGCGAGTTATACATGAATAAAATTCAATATAATATATGGTTTAATGTTATTTATAATTATTGTTATTGTTAATTAATTTTTTAAAATTTATTTGCTTAATGTTTTAATTTTTATCATTATAATTTTTTAAAACATCAAACATTATTTTTTAATTTTAAATGTAACAATATAATAATTTATATAAAGTTGTTTTTAATTGTTGTTATTGTAAATTATTTTAAGCTACTTATTTGAAAACTTTTAACGATTATAAAAATATATTTAGGAAATATTTTAGTTAAATTGAGATTACAATTTAGTTTTTGCATTTATCACTAAAATTTATCACTTTTAACTATTTACAAAATATTTTTTGGTTTTTTAAGTGGAACTGAAATTTATTTTTATGTTGACATTGTAATGTTGTATTTAAAATAACAATTTAATTATTTTGTCCAAACTGCTCAAAAGTTGTAGCCTTAAACTGATAATGGTTTACATACAACAACATATTAAATCTAATAAATTAAGTTTATTATGTTAAAAGTTAAAGACATAACTTTATAAGTAGAAGTAAATATATATATTTTTTTTAAATTGAAATTTAGTATAACCATTTATAAAATATTCTTTGTTTTAAGTGGAACTAAAATGTATATTTAAGTTGACAATGTAATGTTATATTTAAAATAACAATTTAAGTATTTTGTCCAAACTGTTCAAAAGTTGTAGCTTTAAACTGATAATGGTAACATACATCAACATATTAAATCTAATAAATTAAGTATAATATGTTAAAAGTTAAAGACATAACTTTATAAGTAGAAGTAAAGATATTATATTAAAATTGTAATTTAGTATATTTATGATTACATTTTAGGTTTGATATTTATTTAACCTTATTAACCAACTTATAATCATTATTAGAAAAACACTACAATTAGTTACTTTTAACTATTTACAAAATATTATTTGGGTTGTTAAAGTTAAACTAACATTTATAATTAAGTTGTCTATATAATGTTATATTTAAAATAATAATTTAAGTATTTTATACAAATTGTTCCAAAATTGTATCTTTAAAATGATAATGGTTTACATCCAACAATATATTAAAACTGATAAATTAAGTAAAATATGTTAAAAGTTTAAAAAAATCACTTAATAAGTAGAAGTAAATACATTATTTAATATTAAAATTTAGTTTATATGTGATTACACTTTAGGTTTGATATTTATTTAACCTTATTAACCAATTTATAATTATTATTAGAAAAAAATTAAAAAGTCATGGGAGTTTCAAATGAATATGGTGAAAGGAAAAATATATGAGAGTTTCAAATGAATGTGGTGAAAGGAAAAAATGCTTCCATTATAATATAGTACTAGACGAACGCCCGCGCGTTGCGCATAAACACCTATATATTTGAAATCTTTACAAATATATATATATATATATATATATATATATATAACAATAAAGTTGTTAAATTTGATACAATAATTCGTATACTAAATAAATATAATATATTGATTTTTTTATTATATGATTATATATATATATATATATATATATATATATATATATATATATATATATATATATATATATATATATATATATATATATATATTATAACTGCATAATCTTAACCGTTTGAATGACTTCTACCTGCAAGTTACTCATATGAATAAATGTAAATATAATATAGCGTTTAATGTTATTTATAGTTGTTGTTATTGTTAATTACTTTTATAAAATTTATTTGGTTAACGTTTTATGTTCTATCATTAGAATTATTTAAAACATCAAACATTGTTTTTTTTTTTTATTTTAAAGGTAACAATATAATCACTTATATAGAGTTATTTTTAATTATTATTATTGTAAGTTATTTTAAGCTACTTATTTGAATATTTTTAACGATTATAAAAATATCTTTAGGAAATATTTTAGTTAAATTAATATTATAATTTAGTTTTTACATTTAGCACTACAATTTATCACTTTTAACTATTTACAAAATATTCATTGGGTTTTTTTAAGTGGAATTGAAATTTATATTTAAGTTGACACTGTAATTTTATATTTATATTAACAATTTAAGTATTTTGTCCAAACTATTCAAAAACCATAACTTTAAACTGATAATGATTTACATACAACAATATATTAAATCTAATAAATTAAATAAAATATGTTAATAGTTAAAGACATAACTTTATAATTAAAAGTAATGTATTATTTTAATATTGAAATTTAGTTTATTTATGATTACATTTTAGGTTTGATATTTATTTAAACTTATTAACGAACTTATAATCATTATTAGAAAGACACTACAATTTATCATTTTTAACTATTTATAAAATATTATTTAGGTTGTTTAAGTTAAACTACAATTTATATTTAAGTTGATCTTGTAATGTTTATGTCTAAATTTATAATTTAAGTATTTTATACAACTTGTTCAAAAGTTATAGCTTTAAAATGACAATGGTTTATATCCAACAATATATTAAAACTAATAAATTAAATTTAATATGTTAAAAGTTAAAAAATAAGGAAAATGTCACTGTAGCACATTAATGTTATGACAATTGTTCAATTTGGTCATTAAAGTTTTTTTTTTGCACATTAGGCCATTAAAGTCATGTTTTATCTGTTAAATAAGGGAATATTACAATATAATTCTGGTTTTATCGGTTACCTTGGTCTAGATGACTTTTTTCATTTTTTTTAAATAAACAAATCAAATATAATCTACATGGCTTTTGTTTTCCACTTCGCCTAAATTAAAAAACCTAAATATTGTATCCTATCTTCCTCATCTTATTGACGCCTCATTTTCTTCTCCATGAATCTTTTCTGCCGCCTCCAACGAGCGCCTAACGCTAGCCCGACAATCTCTTTTACGATGAAGGTGTTCTTGGAGTCCCCGACATTGATCTATTCCGGAAAAATAGATGGTGAAATCATCGACGACGAAGAAATCGATGGTAGGAATCTGGGAGTACGATGATTTGTAGGTGTCTAAAAATGTCTATCACATTTGATTGTAAGGATCCCGATAAACAACAAGAGGGGCGATGACGGTGTTTCGATGAAGAGGGAAAGGAATATGCGATCAACAGTGATTTAGTTAGATGGAATTCATTTGCAAGATAACGATTGCGACTTGGATTTGGATTCTGACCTTGTATAGGTAAAATGTATTGAATTTGTTTCAACGTTGCAGAGTTTAAATGCTGATAAGTTCGGAAAACGTCCTCTTCGCCAATCTAATAAGTTCAGAAACGTTCATGGCGATTTAATTTTGGCATTCGTTACATCATTGGCTTCAACTTCACCGGAGAGTTTGAGATCGCTAGGCCGACAAATAAATTCCTATGAGAGCACAAGTCAACACAACAAGATTCATTTGTTTATGGTTAGCATACGTCAAGGTGAAAAAAGATATTAGGGCTAATTGTCTTTACTAAATTGACAACCAAGATATCAAGCCTTGAAATCAGCTATGATTATTTGCTTTAATTTTGGTATTTTCTATTCTATTTAAACAACATATCCTAGTGATGCACTGTTTACTAAAACAAACTAATGATTGAATTGAAAATAATCATTCTCCATTGAAAAGAAATTAATTGTCGAAACAAACTATTTGTCACCCGCCGCTTTGCGCGGGTAAACGGCTAGTATATATATATATATATATATATATATATATATATATATATATATATATATATATATATATATATATATATATATATATATATATATATATATATATATATATAAACATTACCTAATTATACTACAGAATAATAATAGCACCATATAACATTACCAATGTTTATAAATGAAATAGGTCAATTTAATATCATATATGAACATAAATGTTCAATTAGAATGTCAGCCATTTTCATATGGTTCGTCGAAACATTATGATACATTATGATACATCGTACAAATTTATAAAATATTCGTAAAATGAGATTATAAAATAGGAATACAATATTGTTACAATAATGGTCCCCCATCTACAACTGATGTGTCGTTTTCTTGATGTTTGATGCTCTTTATCTTTGTCCGAAATAATATCATACTTTAGAGGTAGAACACTTTTTACTATATTTGTAACTATATATAATTAGTAAACAACAAAAAAATACCAACCTTTTGACGAAAGACACCTTAAAATAATGATTTAAAAAAAATTGTAAAATGCAAAAATAAGAAATATTTGTAACCAAAAAGCCGAGTTGATGTCAGATTATCATTGGCCTTCTACATACGTATAAAGTATCCTTTCAAATCTTAGGATGCGTTGTCGATGAGAATGTTGTAATCCATAAATAAACATGAAAAAAAAAAGGTTTGTTCAATTTTTTTTTTCTTTACTTTAATCATAAACTAGGCGCATATAATTATGCAGTTAAAATAGTCACGATTAAAAGTGTAAATCAATAACGAGTTTTTTACTTTTCATTATGTTATCCTCAAACGAGTTTTTCTAATTTAGATGAAGAGAAAGATAACAATAACAAAAGGAAAATATTGTCACTCAAAGAAACCACAAATACAATCATTAAAAACCAAAGGAAATACGAAAAGAAAACAATAATACGTTAAATAATTACCAAGCATTTTTAAATTGTTAAAATCTTCTTTTAATAACTAAATTACTAAACATCGATTTAAATCTAGATCTTGTTATAACCGTTTTCATAGTCGTTTCAGATAAAAAATGTCATAAAATATTGGCTAAAAATAGACCTCAAAGCCCAAATTAATAGCCCTAAATACAATTATACAAGCACAGATTGTATTTAAAACAAATGGGCCCAAAAAAAATTGCAACACACTCTTAAATTCTTTGGAAATATGATTTCATTGAAAATTTTATTCAGTTTTATTATTTAACTTAGTACTATTATTAGAGATATTTACAATTTAGTACGTTCAACTTTATATATTATATAAATTCTTTTATTAGATTATCCAGGGCTGGTCCTGAGGATTCAAATGCCCAGGACGAACCCGAAAAATCAAACCGTTAGGCCTTAACTTGTAACAAATTAAATTTCTTTAAAACCACAATAAATTTTATAGATAGCCTTATCTAGCGCACCGACCTCAACCTTTCTATTTTCTTCATCTACTTTTCTTTTTTTAGGTTTTCGACTACCTGATGATTATTTAGACTTTATCACTACAAGTTCATTAGTTTCAACTTTTAACATTCAACATTCAATATTCATTCAAATTTCAGAATTTCAACACTAACTAATAATTGTAATATGGTAAAGTGAATTTGATAACCTATTATAAATGCAAACTATTCAAATTGAACATCCAGTTTCATAATTTCTAATAACTTAAAGACATTATACATTCAATTTCTGAAAAGTGATAACATTCAATTTCTAACAACATAAATTAGTGAATTTATGAATTTTGCATCTTGGAAAAAAAGAATTCTGAATTCTAAAACAAAACCAAACAAGATACATGGATGATTGAATGTTGAATGAAATTGAATGCCTAAATCCTTACCTAATTAGTAATTGTCTAATCGTTTAACAAAGAGTGATTTGTTGGGCTTGATCGATTAACAAACTTGTTGATTCGTTGAATGAGCGGTAATCGACAGAATACATACAATTACAAACGCTTTTGGCTTGGCTGATGTGTTGCGTTCCCAGTCCCAGTTCTCATGTTTCTTCTTAAATTGTCGAATTGTCGAATGGACTTGGACAAACCAAGCTGGATTCATTTGTTGGGCCTCATAGGATAAACCAAAAAAATTTGGGCCCCATTAGAAAAAGGACATTGTGTGTATGCCTAGATTACATGTGCTCTTTACCAGCCTTGAGACTATGTTGGAGTTAACAATAATAATAACATATAAATAACGTACTCAGTTAACAAAATTTGCCGAAAATCTATGTGTTGATAGAAAATTCACATTGATAATTTCTAAAACTCACGGCTTAAAACTTTAAACATCAGTTAAAAATCAAATTGTTTATTGGTATCTATATATATATATATATATATATATATATATATATATATATATATATATATATATATATATATATATATATATATATATATATATATATATATATATATATATATATTTGATTAAAGTATTGTCATGAATTAGTTAAAAGTAACTTTTATAATAAATTTACACCACATCAAGACATCTAGTAGTCTTTGCCTTATAGGCATAGTGTTAGGACTATTTTTTGTTTTGTGATCTTTAATAATTAAGTTTTCTTCATATATATATATATATATATATATATATATATATATATATATATATATATATATATATATATATATATATATATATATATATGGTGAGGTTTAATAGAAAACCATAATTAACAATCGTGAGCGGTGAAAATCATAATGATCAACGGTCAAGGAAATAAATATACACTTGTATATTGGACGCACATACCATACCAGATTATACCAAAAAATCCACCTCCTTATTAAAAAACTCACCTCTTTTTTTCGTTTAAAATATTTTTAGGCCACATTTTTATCGAAAAAAAACCCGAATATACAGTTGTTTTCGATTTTTTGTCATCTTTTCATAGAGGTCTATATTGATATATAAAAAACGAACTTTTTTTTTTCGAAAAAAACTCACTTCATTTTGTTAGTTTTTTCAATATTTAAGTTTATTTTTATAAAAAAAAAAAACTAATTATACCAAAAATATTAATCTTTTGTACTCTATTAATAAACATTAACATCGACTAAAAAAACATCGATCCACATTGTGAATCTAAACTGTAAATATTTCAATTTTTAACATTCACAATTTGAAAAAGTTCGATCAGTTCAGATTCACATTGTCAATCTGACTTACTATTATGCACAATATGAATATAAGAAGGTTCACAATTTGAATCTGAACTGAAATATCGATTTTTTTAACATCAATATGAATATATGTTTAAATACTACCGAAAAGTATGAATTTCGATATATTAATTAATTTTTTTCTATAAAAAATAGACATACTTTTCAATAAACAAAGAAAATAAAATTAGTTGTTTGAAAAAAAAAATTCATTTTTTATATATAAATACGTATCTCTATAGAAAAAAGACGAAAAATCACAAACAATGGTATATTCATTTTTTTTTTTATAAAAAACATGACCTTAAAAAAACTAAAATAAAAGAAGGAAGTGAATTTTGTTATAATCCGGTACATGTGCGTTCATTGTAAAAGTTTACAACCCTTCATTTTGTCGTTGATCACTTTAAATTTCGACGCTTTGGATTGATTTCTTGGGGCTTTTATTAATAATGGTTCTCTATTCAACTTTATATATATATATATATATATATATATATATATATATATATATATATATATATATATATATATATATAATATTGTTGATGTAAGAATGAATGTGGTCCACACACACACATACATACATACATACATACATACATACATACATACATACATACATATATATATATATATATATATATATATATATATATATATATATATATATATATATATATATATATATATATATATGGACCACTATATATGATAGTGTTGATGTAAGAATGATTGTGGACCATTAGTTTAATTTATGTTGAGAAAGCCATTTACATTTTTAATTAATATAAAGAAAATTGAGACAGACATTTTAATTAATTGAAATGGTAAATTAAAGGTATTTTAGTAAAATAAACCTTATTTTAAAAAAATTGAATTTTAAGAAATAATTAATTTTCTTAATTTTTAACATCTAATTTTACAGGATAATAATTCTTTAAATTCGGACATTATGTATGAATACATATTCTAACATAATGCATATTCTGGCAGATTACATATTCTGATTGAATGAACATATTGAAGAATAACGAAACTTTGAACCATAAGTTAAAAATAATAACATTTTTAAAGAATAATCATCTGTTACTAACATTATTCAAGAATATAAGGTCCAAAAATAAACAAAAAACACATCTACAGTTACATTCTAAAAAAATACAATATCATTCCTAGAATTTTTGTCACATTCTATAAGATTACATTACTTTATAGCAAGTCATTCTTGAAAGAATATTTATTCTATAAGAATACAATGTCATTCTTGAAAGAAACTCATTCTCATTCTATAGGGTTCGAAGTTTGTTGTGTCATGTTGTAATGTTTAATTCGCATTGTCTTTACTTAGTATGAGTTATGATGTGATCTCACACCTTTTGTTACCTTGAGTTCGCAACTTTGCTGTTGACTTGAGATGCATTTCTTTTATCCCTTCGATGCCTATATATAAGCATATTAGATAAAAGAACATGTAAGAGTTGATCTGATAGAATAGTTTTTTTTTTTTTATTGTAATCAAATTATTCTAATCTTACTCTTTAATGAAAACACAATCTTATTTAACTCATGTGTTCTTATGAATTAATTCATTGTTTGATTTGTGAATCTAATCGTTCCTTCAATTGGTATCAGAACGGGAGATTATTTGAACT
Organism: Lactuca sativa; assembly: GCF_002870075.4. Lineage (NCBI taxonomy): Eukaryota > Viridiplantae > Streptophyta > Magnoliopsida > Asterales > Asteraceae > Lactuca > Lactuca sativa. The sequence continues at coordinate 96,529,722 of NC_056630.2, read as the reverse complement.
TTTTCAGATATATTCATCTTATTAATTTGTTCTTCGAGTTCATCATGTTCATTGTGTTTTTCCAAATCTTTTCATCAAATTTCATATCTTTCTGCATTTTGCAAATTGTTTTGCAAATTGATCTCTAATTCTTTGATTGAGTCATTTAATCTACTATTTTTCAAGCTTATTGATCTGATTCACGTCAAATTTCACTTAAAATGTTGAATGATGATTCACACTCCATGACATTCAATCTTCCAAGTGGTATTGGTTCGACAACAAGAATTCCAATCTTATTCCGTAAAGACAACAAAGCTTGGGCTATTCACTTTGAAGATTATGTTCTAGGGATTGAAACTTATGGATCCACCGTCTAGCAAGAAATTAAATATGGAACACATAAGTATAACAAGACGAAGGAGGAAGTTCTAACTCAAAGTGGTTATGAGATAAACATTGCTGATGATAAACAAATTGATTTTATGGAAAAAGACAAATTGCTTAGCAACATGAAAGCCTTGAGAATCATAAGGTTTGGTCTTACTCTTGATACTTTTCGTTTGATTAGCTCTCTTGAATCTGTACACAAGATATGGAATAGATTGAAAGAATTGTATTCTGGAGAGGCTGATCTCACTACCTCTTTGCAAACGTCACTTCTATCTGAATATAGATCATTTGAGCAAAAGTTTGACAAAACAATTGTACAAACTTTCCATCGATTTAATCATCTGTTACGTCGTATGTTTAAACATGGGTTGAAAAGGGAACCTACTGAACAAAAGGTCATATTCATGAATAGTCTGAGATCAGAATGGAAGATGATTGTTTCAACTGTCAAAGCACGTGAACAATTCAAGAATTATTCTCTTGCACGAGCTATTGGTATATCGAAATCTCATGAAGATAAAGTGTTGAAAAAAGCAAAGTTGGTTACAAGTGTTGTTCTTTGGCTGGTGACAAAAGTAATAGTTCAAAGCATAAGAAGTCAAAAACTGTTGTGAAAGATTCTGAATCTGACATTTTAGATGAAGAACTCACAAAAGAAGACAAAGTTATGATGGTGAAAAATCCAAAGAAATTCTTTAAAAAAAATTCACGTTTCAAAAATAACAAAAATGAATTTTTTGGAAATAATCACAAGTAAGGAAGTTCTAATTCAAAAAGGTCAAGAAATGAAGTTTCAAAAACTCTCAAAGTAATGAAGAAAACAATGAGAAGAAGCTTCTTGGTGATTCAAGTTTTGATTTTAACTACTGTCATGGAAAGAATCATTTCGCAAAAGAATGCATGTTGCGAAAGCTGAATGAGAAGAAAGAAAAGAATAAGGATGAAGCTTATTACATAAAGAAGCTTGGAGAACTTCACAAGAATTCTAACAAACCGGCTTTAGTGGTAAATGAGGACTGCAGTGACGATGGGAATATGGAAGTTTGGTCAACTGATTTGGAGGATGAAGAAGTTCGTAGGCCAACTCATGGAGATTGTTGTTGTGGTAAAGGATGGAAAGAAGAGAGCAGATAGATGTTTGATGGTCAAGAGTGAAAGTTTCGAAAGTTAGAATTACTTCATAGATGAAGGAAATGTTTTAGACGCGTGTTTTTCTGTGAAGACAGTGAATGAGCATGTCACTGAATGCGAAAAGGTAATAGATAAGGTACATTCTATTCTTAACTCTCTTGACATACCTACTTCTCGTTATGATTTTGAATTAACTGATTTACATAAAACCGTTTTTGATCTTAGTGATAGTTTAAAGAGAACACGCATAAGAAATTCTAATCTTGAGGGCTCTCTTAGTAGGATTACATCTAAGAATGAAGAGAGACGAATGAAAATAGAAGCGTTGGAATTAGAATTGATTAGGTCCAATGATGATGATGTAATAAATCTTAAAAAGGACAATACAATTGTCTTACAGCAAAGAAATATCTTTTCTCTCATTGTGAAACGTCTTTATAATAACATCACGAACTACATATTGATTGTGAAATAGGAAAAAGCATGCATAAAGTGATTTTACCTTTCGTAGAATTAAAAGAGGATGAAATTGATGTTGAATGTTATAGGTGCGAATCAATGGTTTCATCAGATGAAACTGTAAGTGATGCTTACAAAGTTGGTCTTGAGAAATTTGAAGAATACATTAAGTCCAAAGAAAACAAAAAGATGTTGAAAGATGTTTTAACTGAAAAGGATAGAAAACAAATCAAACTTAATTCAATGGAATAAATTGTTGTGCAAGAAATTAAATTCAGAAGAAACTCTCAAATTTGAGAATTTATCTGAATTTGACGAAAGCACAATGAGTGAAATATTTGTTGAATGTGAAGTTGATTGTTCATCTTTTGTCAACAATAATGAGGAACCAAAAAAATAATTTGATCCTTGAGGATTCAATTGAGTTTGAAATTTTTACTCAAAATGATGGCATGAAAAATTTAAAAGTTAAAGAAATTTTTTTCCAAGAGTTTAGAAAACTCTAAATCAAGTTTTTGTGAAAAAGAGACTAGACAAGAATCAAACAACATGATTGACATCAATAGTCAAACTTGACAATGATAAAGGTTGCAAAGAGTTCTTTTGGTCCAAACCAATTGACAGTGATTTCGAAACAAAAGACTTGTCTGAATTAACTTTGTGGAAAGCCAAAGGGAAATATGTTTCAAATCAAGTGACCATTGTGAAATCTTTATAATATGAAGCTGGACCAAGTGGAACAAAAGATGTTCCAATTGAAAAGGAGATTAATGTCAAAAGTAACTCCAAAATATGAAATATCAAAAATCTGTTGAGGAATTGAAAAAAAAGAAAAGCTATGAATGCAAGATATAAAAAGAATTTGAATAAAAGAAAACACATGTGGGAGAAAAAGGAATTGAATGATAATGATTCTTCTTCTAGAACCAAAAATCAAAAGTTTGTTGGGATGAAACGATCTTCTAATCAAAATGTTAATTCATCAAAATTTTCAAAAACTAAATCATCGTCATCTTCAAAAACAAAAATCATTCAAAAGTGAATTTTGAACAAAAATGATGCTAATGTTGAAGCATATAAAGCAAAACTGAAAGAAGACAAAGAAATTTTTGAGGAAAAGATGGAAAAACAAAGAAAAGAATTTGTTAAACGAAAAAGCTCTTCTGTTGAAATAAATCATTGTGATTCTAAAACTCAAGTTTTTAAAATCGAAAAGGGGTGAATAATACTTTGATCATAAAATCATTTTGGATTGATAAAACAAAGATTTTTCCTAATTTCTTTTCTAAATCAAAGTTCCCATCAGGGCCCAAGATGGTTTGGGTTCCTAAATCTATTTAATTTTGTAGGTGATTCATGACGAACAGTTCAACTCTAAATGGAATATTAACAGTGGCTATTCTCGTCATGTAAATTGGAAGGAAATCACAACTGAGAGAATATCGTACTTTGAAATATGGAGGAAGAGTGAAGTATGGGAATAATGAAACTGGAGAAATCAAAGGATATGGAATTATAACAAATGGCAATTTCATAATTCGTAAGGTAGCTTATGTAGAAGGGTTACAACACAATTTGATTAGTGTTTCACAACTTGTTGTAGGTACTAGTATCAAATTGTCTTTTGACAAAGAAGATTCAGAAATCATTCACAAAGAATAAAAAAAATCATTTTGAAGTAAAAAAGAAAAGGAAAAATGTTTCCAATCAACATGAATCCCATTCACGGAAAACCTTATGTGTGTCTGCTTGCAAAAGCATCATCTGATGATAGTTAGTTGTGGCATATGAGACTTTCGCATCTTAACTTCAATGACATTAATAAAATTGTTCTTGGAGACTTGGTCATAGGTTTACCTTTACTCAAATATGATAGAGGACATTTGTGTGCTGATTGCGAACTCAGAAAGCAAAGCAGAAAAAGTCATTCTTCAATCATGAATACCAAGATAATCGAGCCACTAGAATTGATTCATATAGATCTTTGTGGACCATCATCGATTGAAAGTATTGGTGGTGATCAATACATTTTAGTCATTTTTGATGATTTTTCTCGTTTCATGTGGGTATTCTTTCTTAAACAGAAATCTAAAACCTTGAAGAACATGGTTAATTTTATCAAGCAAATTAAGCTTCAATTGTAAAAGCCTGTTCAAAAGATATGGAGTGACAATGGAACAAAATTAAAGAATCATATCTTTGAGGAATTCTTAACAAATAAAGGAATCAGTCACAATTGATAAGAATAAAACTTGAGTGATCAATTAGATTCAAACAGGTAAAAGAATCAAAACATAGAAAGAAGATCAAAGTTGTGCCGAATGATTAATAAGCACAACCTTAGCAGATCTCGATGAAGAATTGCTACTGTAAAGGTTGTGTAGGGTTTACAAGATTGAAAATTACAAGAAACGATGCATGCATGCACTTTAAATAGTAAAACCCTAATAATAAATAAATGGGTGGACATGCCTAACCCGCTATACAAAATGGACTAAACATTAAATACACAATGACGCAACCCATATGACCCAACAATCTCCCCCTTTCCGTCAATTGAGGTAGGAGCCCTTCATGTTTGAGTACACCTCTGAACTTCAAAAAGCTTCAGTACAATACTCAGTAAGGCCTTGCGAACCTGGATATACCAAATGATCAAATTGGAGAAACACTTCTTATCCCCTTTACGATTCGCTTTGCATTTATCCATGAACTCCAAAATGTATTGTGGGAAAGAAGTGGAGTAAAGCTTATCATCAAGATAGAAGCAAACTTTATGGAAATCAGCATCTGTTCACTCTTTGATTTGAAAAGACATGCATCAGCCATCCTTTCATATTTTCCCCAGCATCATTTTGTCAAAATCTTCTGGAGCTGCCTTGAGGAACACAGTCGGCCTCTTTCGTAGAACTGTTTCAATTTCAACATCCATTTTGCCAACCTCTTGAATGTACGAAACTAACATTCGCTTGAGATGAGCAACAATGGGTTCATATTTTTGTTCATCCTTGAGCAACATATTGAGCAGCAAAATCCAATCGTATGGGTTCAAGAAAGGTAGATCAACAAGTGTAAACTCAAATACCTTACTCGTAGAACCTCTAGCAACCTTAAAACAAGCATTTGTTAAGCTATCGATTTCAATTGGACTTGAAACCTTCACACCTGTTATCTTTTTTGCACTCTAGGTTTCATACCGAGGCTTCATGTGCTTTAAGTAGAAGGAAAAAAAGGATATGGTCAGCACCGCTATCAGTTAGAGGAACGTTTGCAACTTTGATGAAGCCACAAAACTCAAAGGCTTTTAGTGTTACTAGAAGATAAAGTTTCGAATCTTGTGTGTTCTGCAAGTCGAAAGATGCAACCGGCTCTAACCAATATTGGCTTATATTGTCTATTGCCTCATTCATAATTTGCTCCAAAGTCCATAATGGAAATAAAAGCTTCTTGCTTTCGAAAGTGACTTGAGCTTCTTGTTCAACTTTCTCTTTATCTTCTGCTTCTCTTACGATGCGATTATGTTCATTAATCTGAGCTTCACAAGCCTTCCTTTATTTCAGCTCATGCTTATCAGGATCATCCTCTTCATTGTCATCAATGATCTTTTCTTTACCTCCAGAACTCGAAGCTACATTAAACTTTGGTTTGTCTTTGGACTTTGGCTTTACAGTTGTATCGGCTGGTTTTGGAGTTTCTTTCGTAGATTGCTTCACAGTGTCTCCCCCTTGTTTCGGAAGTGTGTCAGACTTTGAAATACCCTCAATCCTGCTGAGCATCGCGAACACAAGCCTGAGTTTTTCAGCTAGATGCTTCTTGACAATGATCGTGATTAGAGAATCACGAGTCTCAATGATGTTTAAGAGTAAGGCATTCACATCAGCAACAAAACTCCTCATAACCGCCTTTTCAGATAAGAGCGTATAAATCTACTTCTCAGCATGTGCCAACTTGACAGATAGAAATTTCACCTTTTCTGGTTTTACAGCGAGCTTATCCATGATTTTGTTTCTCTATAGCCAAGTCTTCGTGAAGCTTGTCTATTTTGGAAGATATGGAGGAGTGAAACTCTGTGTTGTCAGTTTTGATGCCAGTGCGAACATTCTCAAGATGATCCTTCTCAGTACGAAGGGTTGATCCAAGACTGGTTATCACTGCATTCGCCTTTGTAGTGTTCGTAGCAAAAGAGTTCTGAAAAAGTACTCATAAAGGATCGAGCATCATAAATTAGTTTAACGACTTTTTCGGTCGTATCCTTGCAAGTAGAAGCTGAAGCCTCTACAACTTGATTTGTGTTGTCAAGATTTGCAGAGTGTTCCTTCATCAGCGTTTCAAAGAAGGTCTTGACTATTTCTTGAGAGTAGTCACCACGAGAGGATGTTTTGGTGGACTCAATTAAGGAATCAAACTTTTCAGTCAGTGCCTTTAACTGCCCTTTGGTGACCGGAGCTTCATCGTCACTCTCGGTTCTAATGTTAGACGGACTATAAATGAAACCTCTAAAATTGTCTTCATCAACACCATAAACAATATTTGGATCGTCTTGGCGTAGAGGTGAGATGGGTGGTGTAAAATGACCAAGAGTGAATGTAACGCTCGTAGATCCGGGCTAGTCAATTTAGAGATAATAGGGGTCGAAAATGACTTTTCAACAAAAGATTATTTAGATTAAATAATCTTAACCAAGTTGTAGAATATGTCACAAGGTTTACGTACATATAAAGAACGCTGAAATCCGAGTTATAACGAAGAAGTTATGACCCGTCGAAGTTTCGCGACGGAACCGACATGATACCGGGAAATGTAAATAGTAAAATTTCGATAGAGTGAGTTTTATCCTTAGCGACCTAAACAAAAGTTGTAGAATACATTAAACTGAGAGCATCCATAAAAAGAACGCCCAAATCTGACTTCGTATGAGGAAGTTATGATTTTTCGAAGATTCAGCTTAGCAATGTACAGCCCGAAATTCGAATATTAGATCGAGCGGTTTTTATCCAACACAACCTAAATGAGAATCGAATATCTCGTTATTTGTATGATAACGATAAAAATGCAGACGAAAACGGACGTCGGATGAAGAAGTTATGAGATTTTAATGGCCGAATCCTGTCCCCGCCTATTAAATAATATAACTTTTAAAATAAAGTCAAAATTAGCTGACGGAGTCTAAACAAAAGTTGTAGAGTACATTCCCGCCTACACATGAATATAAAGAACATCGAAAACGGAGCTCGCATGTGAAAGTTACGGATTTTTAAAGTCGAGTGTGCAAATTACGAAATCTGATGCGAAATTGATGACGTGGCTCGATCAGGGTCGTTGCTTGCTGACCACGGTGCTCGCTTCGGATCTTGGCACTTCGCATCTCGGACGCCCAACACTCACATCGGACACCCCACATACTGTGTGCGCCTCGCGTACAAACCTAGCACGCCCAACGTTCAACCCTTCCGCAGACCGGAGCAAGCCACGTCGCCCCACCGAAGCCGCAACACATGTTGTACGAACGAAGCTCTACACCCCGCGTAGGTCCGAGGTACGCCCAACGTACCGAGGCCTCGCAGGCTATAAAAAGGAAGTGAAGGCAGCCGGCTTCTTCACTCATTTCTCCACTCTTTCTCTCACGACTTTCTCTCTCTAGCTCCCCTAAACCCTCCTAAACCCTAGGTAAAACCCTTAGCTCCCGAAGGAAGCCCCGAGGCTCCCGGAGTCCTGTGAAAAAGGGTCTTTTGGTTTGGAAATGTTGCTCCAAGCGAAGACCGGTTTTCTTTAAAACCCGCTGTAAGTGAGCTCTACCTACACAATTTTTAATATAACTTTTAAATAATTATAGTAATGTTATTAGGTCCTTAAAATAATTATTTGGGCTATTATTATGAATTATATAGTGTGTTGTTTAACGCTAATATAATAATAATAATAATATCTAGACTATTAATTAGTCGCGGTTAACGTTAGACTAAACCCTAGTGATATTGATACTAGGTTTTATCGAGGGATAATTGTTTTGAGATAACGAAGCGTTGTTCGAAGGCAGAATGACCACCTTTTTCAGGTGAGTGCATAGTCCCTTTCATGAACATGATTTTAATACAAGTATTGATTGAATGTATTAAATATATGTTTATGTGCGAATTATTTGATGTTGTCTGAATTACGTGTTAAAGAACATACCTAGTTATTTATAATGATTTAGGGTAATGAGTAAACCTAAAAATTTTTATGAGGGTCATTGGGTAGTATCTCCTTACGAGTATGATTGAGATATATACGGGGAATAGAACCCTTAAACATGTCATTGATCCAGAAGCACGGATTAGACATAGTCATTCGTCCCTAGTCCGAGAGTATGGATTGGACTCAGTCAACCGTCGTTAATCCGGGAGTATGGATTAAGACATAGTCAGTTGTCCTTAATCCGGGAGTATGGATTAAGACATAGTCAGTTGTCCTTAGTCCGGGAGTATGGACAGGGCATAATCATCTGTCATTAATCCGAGAGTATGGATTTTGACACAGACCGATTGTCCCTCATCCGAGAGTATGGAATAGGTACAATCAAGGACTCGAGAGCATGGATTAGATCCGGAGTAAGAGGTCAAATTTAAGGTCCATGAGTATGGATAGTCTCGTTGTGAGGACTAACAGGGTGGGGTAAGAGTTGATTATATATATGGGGAAATCGTATATTGTGTGAGTTTTTATATATATGTTATAACATTGTGGGATTGAAATCCCTATGTACTCACCAGGTTTCCCAACCTGACCTAATCAGCTTATTTATATCTCAGGTGTTGATATGAAGTCACATTACACTGAGAGATTAAGGAGATATAAATCACTAGAGATAATGAATGTTAGTTCTGTTTATGCTTATGTTTCTGTATTGACAATGACATCCCAAATGTTTTAAAATGAATAAAAATATATTTCTTCGGAAATGCCTTGATAATGTAATTATCATGTTTTTTTGGGAACAAATTCCGCAACGTTTTTCTTAAAAGAGATACTCTGATTTTTTGTAAAGCATAAACAAAATCGGTCTTTTCTGGCCATGAAAATGGGGATGTCACAGTTGGTATCAGAGCATTAGTTTAAGCGAACTAGGAATATGGATTTATTTCTAGACTTAAACTTAGAATGCTAAGCGATGATTGTGAGGTGTGAGCACTAGCTTATTTTAGGAATTGTGCCTAAAATGCTTTTATGTGCTAAATGCTTGTGCCTGATATGCTGTTATTTGTTCGGATCTATGGTCTATTGCCGACCGGATCTGGAAACCTTAAGTGTTTAGGATTCTAAGTGTTTAGATATGATATTAGAACTAGCATATAAACGTTTCGGAGTGATAAGGATGATTTAAACATCAATCCTAAATATAGATCTAGATTCACCTTATTCGGTGTATATATCAAGATGGAAAGGACCCGTAGCAGAAACATGAATGCAAATGGGAACCGAGATCAGCCCCTAGTGATATAGCAAATACCATTAGTAGTAGAAGTTGCACTTGAGCCAATCACCATGGCTGGAGTACAAGCCATGATGCGGGCTATGTTAGCTGAACAAAGGGAAGAAATGAGGCAGATGTTGCATGAAAATAGGGACGAACCTACAATGCCAGTTGAACAACCCAGATTGAACGATGGGCAGTCAGAAGGAGGGAACTACAGTGGGACCATTGGTCAAGCCAACGCACCAATAGTTCGACAAAACAATCAGGATGACGGAGTCGAGAAGAATGGATGCAAGTACAAGGATTTTCTAACTTGCAAGCCATCGACTTTCACTGGAAAGGAAGATCCGATCGGGGTCATGGATTGGATCTTGGAGATGGAGTTAGCTTTCATGACGTGTGGTTGCAGAGGCAAACTACAAACCACGTTTGCGGTACACTAGTTCAGAGGAGGCACGATGCGTTGGTGGAACACTCTGGGGAAGACTCTAAGCCCCAATTAACCCCTGCAACTGACGTGGGCAGAGTTTTTGGGGGCAGTTCAAACGTAAGTACTTCTCAACCCAAAATCTGCTCAAGCTAGAAAACCAATTCCTTACCTTGAAGAAAAGGAAGCATGACCATCGATGAATACACCAACAATTTCACGGACAAGATGGAGTTTGCTTTGCCCCTTGTCCCAGACGAGCTAAAAAAAATTGACAAGTACACAAAGGGACTTCCATGGGAGTATGCGGTGTCAGTACGTCAGGCACCTACTTTGGAGGCAGCTATCTGGGCTGCCAAGTATGTTGAAGATATGATCAAGGGAAGAGATGCCAGCAAGATGGAGGTTGGCGAGAAGAGAAAGTTTGAAGGATCCTCAAGGCCTGAGGTGAAGAGAAAATTCTCGAAGTCTGGTTCAAAGAAGTTCGAAGAAGGAATGCAATGGTGTGACAATTGCAGAAAGAAGCACATTGGGAAATTCTCTAAAGAGATGACCCACTTTAAATGCGGGAAAACTGGTCATTACACCAGCGAATGCACAACCAAGAGAGAAGTCTTCTTTAAGTGTGGTAAAAAGGGACACTTCAAGCAAGACTGCCCAAGGAGAGAAGAAGCAGCAAAACCAAATGTGCCGCCAAAACCGAAGGCAAGAGCATTCCATATGATCCTAGAAGAAGCAGGAGACGATGCAAGGAATCAGGAGTGAGGATGGATATATGAAGATTAAGTTATGAAGAAGCCATGTAGATAGTGTTGGGTTATGTGCATTCTAACACTCCTAAGTGTACATGCAACCCTAAATACCTTGGATCTATGTTTTCTCTATTATACATGCAAATAAGAACTTCCAAGGTATTATCCTAATCTAGTATACAAAACAATGAATGTAACAAGATAGAATACATACCTCTTTGATGTAGAAAGTCTTCATGAAGCTTGAGTGCCTAGTGCCCCAAGTGTGACACCTCAAATGGTTCACACGACACCAAATACACTTGGAATAACTTGAGAGAAATCTAACCTTCATGAAATCGGCTAGCCCTTCTCTAGAATGATACTAGTCGCCGATTTTGTCAAGAATAAGATCTTTATATAGTGTCACAATTAGGGTAAACCCTAATTTTCATGACTTTCCATTTCCTTGGATCCATGGGTTCAAATACACCATGGAGCATCCATGGACCATCCTATGGGTTTTAGCCCAACTTGATTATCCATGGAGCATTAGCCCACTATACAAGTATGGATGATTTACACAATCAACCCATATATTTAATTAGTCTTCTTTTGATCACTTAATTAATCCTAGATTAATTCTTGATCAATACTAATTAAATAATCTTATTATTCTTATTATTAATATACTAGAACTTATAATATATTAATAACCATAAGTGTCTTATTTCTCTCATTATAGTCTATCCAAATGCATGATGCCATGCAACCCAAATGGACCATGCCGGGTCGGGTCAAGTCTTACCAATTATAGTTATGGACTTAGACATTAATCCAATAGTCTCCCACTTGGATAAGTTTAAAACTATTATTGTGTATGACTTCAGGAACCGACTGGCAATCGTAGCTCTCAAAAGCTTCTGTCGAACTCTGACCTTGTCGATAAACTCTGACATTTGTCAATGACTTGTCTATTAGATAAGGGATCATATATTCCTTCATTCTAGATATCATATGGACTGAGACATGGATTATAATCATTTTCTCTGTCCATTTGTTGTTTCCCGATTTCCGATTTATGACGACTGACTAATTGAACAAATCAAATCAGTCCTGGCCCGGCCGAGCACTTCCATTTGTCATCATCAAATCATCGAGGGGCCCACAGATATCGCTTTTATCCCGAAGGTAAAAGGAATGGATAAACTTCGACTCATATGGCTTGTTCTACTACTTGTTGAATCATACACAAAGGCACGTTTTATAACATCAAGTTACCAATGCGTTTTCGTGCAATCAATGTACTATCAACTCATAATAACAACTCATATCTCTAGGTTTGAAGAATATAAGATATTATCGTCTCATGATCACTCGTGATAAAATCCATGAAGTGATTCCAATGAGCGCGGGTTGAATCCAATACTCAGAACTTATGAGCACTCATGAGTGTTGTAGCCCTTTGTCCAACACCTTAGACCTCTACAAGCCAACCCATGACAGTCTTAATTCATATCTACTTCCAACATATGACCGACTGTGGATGGTTTGAATAACTTAGTCATTCCGGAAGAATAACCTAGTCTATTCGGGAAGTCAAAACATGCATAGTGAAACACAATAATAATTGAATCCAATATGGTATCAAAACCTATGAACATAAATAAAACACCTTTTATTTATCACCATATGATTACACATTATTCATTGTATACTGTTTCAACTATCAACTTTATTCTTGAATTTAAAACAATAGTTGTCCCATGCTCCAAGCATGTACACTATGTTTTTCTAAACACTAGTCATGCCACACACCAAGTATGCATACTATGTTTGTCTATGATCTTTACTTTGTGAACTAGATCAATTGAACATAACTTCAATGATTCTCTTTTCACACTCCCAAATCCTTACTGCAAATGTAAGAATTCCAAATTCATGCCATTTACTGAAATCTGTTAGATTCTAAACTTATATGCATTGATCTTCTTGTAATGATTATGCGACTTGACAACAATCATTACAGAGCATTCCAAAGGAGATTAGCTCCTTGGGAACATCCTTCTTGCATTAAGTTTCCTAATCTTAAACAGATTGAAAAAAATTCAAACTTTGAAACATTTCCAGATTCCAGTTTGACTATCACTTCTGAACAAGAGTTGCCTCCTTCCAGATTATGTCAATATGGTCCTTCCAGAATTATCACTATACTTCCAACTATCCTTGAACAACCAATCTTTGGTAAAACTTAGATTGTCCTCGACAATTGTTTAATCCTTTTAGTCATATCCAGTTCTAAACCTTTTCCCTTCTTAATGCCCCAGACATTTGGAAAATTTTAGAAAGGATGAATATAGCACATGTAATCGATCCTATATCCGAAGCATATGAGACACGATTCATGATGTCTCACATAAAGACTAAACCAATCTTTTGCTATAATATGTCCATTTCAATTTGCCAAGTTCTCATAATTCAGATTATGAAAAGGGATGCCGTAATCATAATCGAATTTTAGAACGCAAATAATGGACCCATATACAGAATTTCCTTATGTTGATCCATTCCATCATGAAGTTCATATATATTTCCTTGACTAAATGATTAAAACCTCACAATCTAAGCTTATAGATTTAAGATGAAGTATAATTTCCTCTCCCTTAATTATAGCAAAACAACTCTTTCCTAATTGAAACTTTTGTTTTCTATAATTAACATTGCTAGCTTGCAATACTTATCATAACTATCATGCTCCCACTAACATGATGATTATTAGCATAACACTTATGCTCCCACTAGCTTTGACATGTACTCAGAAATCAGCTGATTTTCTTACCAAAGTTCAGATTTTTGATACTAGATTGTTTTGATAAGACTTTATCAAAATCATACACCTTCCCTTAGATAGCACACTTGTGTGTCTTAACAATTATGAAGAGGGATGCCGTAATCATAATGGTTAGACCTTTTTGCCACTTCTCACAAGTCCAGGTTAGTGTGCCGGTAAACCACACACGCTCCACTAACGACTTTGAGAATGCAAATATCACAATTGCTATCTAGCTAAAATCTACTTAGTGAAAGTGTTTCCTCACCATCATTTTCATGAATCGGAGAGAAACCTTATGACACTTAGATTTAATGGTGTATGTGTTCTTATCCATGTGAATTGTCAAAACCATAATCACAGGACAAGGATAATGACAAATCCAAACTCATATGGACTGAACTCAATCTAATTTCTTGCCATCTGGCAGCTCAAGGGCCTGCCATTGCTTCCAAGTTGTTATGCTCCCAATTGAGAACTCTAAGAACTCATATGCAAAGCCAAATTTAACTGGAATGGGCACAGAATATGTCAACACGATAGGTTATAAACCTCAAGTCGTGTGCTAGTGAAGAACTTCGAGTTTTATTCTTGATTAGTTCTTGAGACTTTCAAGACCTTTAAGACTCCCACTGTCCTCTTGACCTATAAGACTCCCTTGTCAAACATCCAAGAGATAGTGTGGATTCTAACCAAGACAAACACTTCACACAATTGGCCTAAGTTGATCTTTGTTTTATCCAAAACATCACAACTTACCAATTTCAAATGTACAAGAGTAGAAAACTTTTACTCTTACATTTAACAAGTGTTTTAAACCTTCTTTAAGACATGTCACTCAAGTTACAATCTTGGAGTATGACTCTAAGACTTGTATTGGAATGAAGTATGACTCATCTTCTTGATTTAACCATTTCAACAATTCAAGTTCCTCTTTTTAGTCATAAGAATGCACTAAGATTTCCTTAGAGAACTAAATGTGCTATGGTTTCTTAATCATTAAGATGATCACAAAAATGATACTAAAGTACTCTCCTATCTTTTCAGATTTGAGAAACTTTTATCCTTTTGCCTAATTTGATTCTTCTTATTCGCTCTGCCATACATTGGAACCTTTTCCAATGTCTCAGAATTACACTTAAGCTTGTAGGTATAACCATATTTACTGAGAATAATCTTATCGATCTTTTATGGTGGACTTGACCAGTGCACAAGAATGTGTACTTGATCCCTTAGTCCTTCACTTGACTCACACATCCATGTGAACAAGTAATTCGTCTTAATTTTCCAATACTTGGAAGTTCTCATTCATCATGCTATACAACTTGCATGATTCCAAGTTCCGGTCCAATTGAAACTTGGGTGATGAGAATCTTTCCTTATTTGGTAAATTTTGACATTACCACAAATGAAAGAATCAATTTCATATTTCCACTCTTGCTATTAATGGAATCTTATAAGCAACACAGATTTTCACAAATGCCATTGTAAGGATATTTTAAAATAAATAACATCAAAAATTTTCTTTTATTTTAAAACTTTGCGGAAAAACTTATCCTTACAATCCATATGAAAACTTGTTGTTATCTATTCCTAAGCAATATCTCATAACTAGCTCAAGAATCCGATCTTCAAACTATGCGATAGAAATCCATCTACGCCATCAGATTCAACATATTCTTTCTTTAAGTTCCTTTACTTTTCTTTGATTCTTGAAACATCAACATGTGACCCAGTCACATCATGTAATAAGAATCTCATAATAGAAACTTAACAGAGTTAGATAGTGGACTTTACCTGAAGTAGAGTCAAACTTATTGACTTTAACATCCTTAGGTAAATTTTGGCAGCTTCGCAACCAATGCCCTTTTCTTTGGCAATAGAAACATATGGACCCTTTGATAATGGTATACGGGACTATCACAGACTTAGTTTTTCTCTTTACCATTTGGTCAACCGAGTTGACTATGGCCGATCCCTTTCCATTGGGAAGAGAATGCTTAATAGGATTTCCTGTGTCACTATTGTCAATGTCCATCAAGTTTTAAGGAAGTTGATCTTAACAAATAGATAAGATCATTAAGGGTCTTGTCATAGTCTGTTTCATAGGTGTCCCAAAGGAACTCACTATGTGACTTAAAAAGTGATTGAACCACCAACTTTCTCAAGACTTTAACACCCAACTCTCCCGGCTTGTCAATATGTGACTACATCTCTAAGATGTGATCACACATAGACCTTTGCTTGCCAATAGGGCTTGAGTGACCTTAAAATTTTCAAGAACTTGTGGGTTAGGGAGAATAATTGGAGGAGGTGTAAGAAGTATG
The DNA here is from genome assembly GCF_002870075.4 of Lactuca sativa. Lineage (NCBI taxonomy): Eukaryota > Viridiplantae > Streptophyta > Magnoliopsida > Asterales > Asteraceae > Lactuca > Lactuca sativa. Next base: position 96,513,989 of record NC_056630.2, on the reverse strand, counting down.
ATTTCCATGGGACATCATCTTCATTTAGGAAAGCTTGTTTCAAGAGATTTGGGAAGATCATAAATGTCTAAACCATACATCATTTGGGAGATATTCAAGATAGTTGATTTTAAAGTCCTTAATATGACACCCAATATGAAATATTAAGGCTAGGACCCAACAAACTATTTTATAACTTAGAAGAGGGATGCCGTAATCCAAGCTATAAAATATTTGAAGGTAGGTGAATGACGATTCACCAATTTCCACCATGAAAAACGAAATGTATTATTAGGTCTTAATTGGTTTTTGAAACTCCTAGATCTTTGAGATTCATTGAACTGCTCAATGGCATGTTTCAATCTCGAGTGTGCCCTTCAGGTTTTGTGACTGGGATGCCGAGGATCACAAAACAAGGTGTTAAGTAACCATGCAAATTACTTGGTACCCTTAAGTGTTTACCCCTCAATCGATGTGCCAGTTAACCACACACGCTCCATCGATACTATGATAAACATTAAGTTACCCTTTGCCTACATTGTTAAATACGAGTTAGTGTGCCGGTTAACCACACACGCTCCACTAACCGACTTAAACAAAGTGCAAAGTGTAATTTCATGGATTAGCACCTTATTCACATTTTCCTAAGTAACTAAGATTGGGTATTATTAAGAGTTTAGTTACTTAGTATTTATCATTAATACTTTTAATGAAGGGAGAATTATAGTCCTGTCAAATCCGTTCGGCTAACAACCCTCCACCAGTCAAGCAAGCGGTGGGTGAGAGTGGACACCCATTAAGTTGCCATTTTATAGGCAACAACCTTATACCCACCTTATAGACCGGCTTTGTGAATGAGGCGTACTAGCGGTAAGACTGACTTTACTCTTATACATATATATATTATTAACTTATAATATTATAAAGTATAAGGGTTGAATTTTAACTTTTAAAATTCTAAGGGCTAACTTGGAATTAAAGTATTCATAAGAGAAAACTTTACAAATTCCAAAACTTGAGGGCAAGTTTTGAAACTATTCAAAACTAATTAATTCCATAACTTATGTGTTTAAAGTAGTTTTAATCCAAAAACTCTTCAAGTTCCATAACTTGAGGACAAGTTATGGAAGACTTTAAACTAATAAAAGAATTAACTTTTCTTTATTTTATAACTTATGGAATTAATTAAGGTTACACTTTTGTTTTTTTATTTATTATTTAATGAAGAGACTCTTGGTCCTCCATAACTTGAGGACAAATTATGGAGTCATAACACCAATTATTTAGAACTAGACTCTTCATTTTTGTAACCTTTGCCAACTTTTATGAGTTTTATGAAACTTAAATGTGACTTTTCATATAACTTGAGGACAAGTTACAAAAACACATTTTAGAATCAACTCTTAGATTAATTTGGATTGAAAACAACTGTTTCACTCAACTTTTCTATTAATCTAAGAAACTCATAAGAACAAGATAATTCAAATCAAACTTTTTCATGTAATTAGTCTAAACCATAAACTAATACAAAACATGAATCTATTGACAATTATCTTTGAAATTGGATTAGCATGAACATTACCACATCAAAAACAAGTTTATAAGTCCAAAAACATCTTAGGGTAATGTTCATAGTCCAATTCCAGCCAAAAAAGTCGAATTTATGCTGTCTGGGGGTCCAACTCGTTGAGTGCACGAACCAACTCGGCGAGTTGGATGCATTTTGTCTTGGACTCGGCAAGTCCATTCATGGACTCGGCGAGTCTGCTGGGCAGACAACATCAAAACTCGATTTTTCAGCTACTTTTGCAAGTATAACAAGAAAACAAGCCTAGTCTCTGATACCACTGTTGGGTTATGAGCATTCTAACACTCCTAAGTGTACATGCAACCCTAAATACCTTGGATCTATGTTTTCTCTATTATACATGCAAATAAGAACTTCCAAGGTATTATCCTAATCTAGTATACAAAACAATGAATGTAACAAGATAGAATACATACCTCTTTGATGTAGAAAGTCTTCATGAAGCTTGAGTGCCTAGTGCCCCAAGTGTGACACCTCAAATGGTTCACACAACACCAAATACACTTGGAATAACTTGAGAGAAATCTACACTTCATGAAATCGGCTAGCCCTTCTCTAGAATGATACTAGTCGCCGATTTTGTCAAGAATAAGATCTTTATATAGTGTCACAATTATGGTAAACCCTAATTGTCATGACTTTCCATTTCCTTGGACCTATGGGTTCAAATACACCATGGATCATCCATGGACCATCCTATGGGTTTTAGCCCAACTTGATTATCCATGGAGCATTAGCCCACTATACAAGTATGGATGATTTACACAATCAACCCATATATTTAATTAGTCTTCTTTTGATCACTTAATTAATCCTAGATTAATTCTTGATCAATACTAATTAAATAATCTTATTATTCTTATTATTAATATATTAGAACTTATAATATATTAATAACCATAAGTGTCTTATTTCTCTTATTATAGTCTATCCAAATGCATGATGTCATGCAACCCAAATGGACAATGCCGGGTCGGGTCAAGTCTTACCAATTATAGTTATGGACTTAGACATTAATCCAACAGATAGTCTGTTATGGTGTGGCCTATTAGAGGCATAGTCTAGGGTGAACTTGAACACCTATGTAATCGTTTCAAGGAATACTATAAAAAAACCTTCGTTTTGCTATCCAATGTGTTAAGCTGTTGTGTGATTTTATTTTATGGTGACTTGGAAAACTGCGAGACAATACTTAGGATGAGTATGAGTAGGTGTGAATGGTAGTAGAGGCCTATACTACCAGAAGCACAAGACTCGCACTTGGATCAGGGAAGGTAACAAGGTTACCAAGAATCTAGTAATTGATACCGTTTTATTCAAGAATATCGTTACCATCATTTCAGTAATAACTAAGAAGATGATTGTTATTCTGACCCTAGCGGTCATATCAAATTGAATCCGACTACGATAAGTATGTTAAATAGTTCAGAAAACCAAGTCCGATGTAGCATCTAACTTAAGCTAAAAGCTTGAAGTGAAAGACAATCAAAGCGATCAGTAGAGGTATTGCGATAGTTGCTTGTAGCTAGAAATGCTACCTTTTAAGATGTGATTAGAACATAAAGGAAGGTACAGCCTGTTCTGGAAGACTCTAAAAGACCTAAGTCTAAGCGTTGCAACATACGATGATAGGTCATTAGAATATGACACATCGATCCATTATAGTAATAAAAGAACTTATCTTAAGTTCGTATCCAGTGAGGATCGAGATTGCGACTTGAAGGTCATAATTTGGAGTCTAACATGAGATAGGGAGAAAGTGCAAGATCGAGCACCGCCTGCAGTCAAGAAGTCTTAGAGTTAGATACTCGTTCAAAGAAACATGAAAGTTATGGTTATTACTTAGGATGAAGATATAGCGTATGGAGTCATCATGTGAGCCCTGTTTCGTTGATGATTCTGGGACGTAATCATCCTAAGGGGGAGATAACTGTAACGCCCATAGATCTGGGCTAGTCAATTTAGAGATAATAGGGGTTGAAAAAGACTTTTCGACAAAAGATTATTTAGAATATGTCACAAGGTTTCCGTACATATAAAGATCGCCGAAATTCGAGTTATAACGAAGAAGTTATGACCCGTTGAAGTTTTGCGACGGAACCAGCACGATATCGGGAAGCGTAAATAGTAAAATTTAGACAGAGCGAGTTTTAGCCTTAGAGACCTAAACGAAAGTCATAGAATACGTTAAACAGAGAGCATCCATAAAAAGAACGCCCAAATCTGACTTCGTATGAGGAAGTTATGATTTTTTGACAATTCAGCTTAGCAGTGTACAACCCGAAATTCGAATATTAGATCGAGCAGTTTTTAGCCGACACAACCTAAACGAGAATCGGATATCTCGTTATTTGTAGCATAATGATAAAAAGACAGACGAAAACGGACGTCGGATGAAGAAGTTATGAGATTTTAACGGACCAATCCTGTCCCGGCCTGTTAAATAATATAACTTTTAAAATAAAGTCAAAATTAGCTGACGGAGTCTAAGCAAAAGTTTTAAAGTACGTTCCCGCCTACGCGTGGATATAAAAAACATCAAAAATGGAGCTCGTATGTGAAAGTTACGAATTTTTAAAGTCGGGTGTGCAAATTGCGAAATATGATGCAAAATTGATAACGTAGCTCGATCAGGGCCGTCGCTTGTTGACCATGGTGCTCGATTTGGATCTTGACACGTCGCATCTCGGACGCCCAACGCTTGCATCGGACGCCCTGCGTACTGTGTGCGCCTCGCGTACAAACCTCGCACGCCCAGCGGTCTACCCTTCCGCGGACCAGAGCAAGCCACGTTGCCCCATCGAAGCCGCAACACGTGTTGTACGAACGAAGATCTACGCCCCGCGTAGGTCCGAGGTACGCCCAGCATACCGAGGCATCGCAGGCTATAAAAAGGCAGCAAGGGCAGCCGGCTTCTTCACTCATTTCTCCACTCTTTCTCTCACTACTTTTTCTCTCTAGCTCCCCTAAACCCTCCTAAACCCTAGGTAAACCCCTTAGCTACCGAAGGAAGCCCTGAGGCTCCCGTAGTCCCGAGAAAAAGGGTCTTTCGGTTTGGAAATGCTGATCCAAGCAAAGCCCGATTTTTTTTAAAACCCGCTGTAAGTGAGCTACGCCTACGCAATTTTTAATATAACTTTTAAATAATTATAGTAATGTTATTAGGTCCTTAAAATAATTATTTGGGGTATTATTATGAGTTATATAGAGTGTTATTTAACGCTTATATAATAATAATAATAGCTAGACTATTAATTAGTCGCGGTTAACGTTAGACTAAACCCTAGTGATATTGATACTAGGTTTTATCGAGAGATAATTGTTTTGAGATAACGAAGCATTGTTCGAAGGCAGAATCACCACCATTTTCAGGTGAGTGCATAGTCCTTTTCATGAACATGATTTTAATACAAGTATTGATTGGATGTATTAAATATATGTTTATGTGCGAATTATTTGATGTTGTCTGAATTATGTGTTAATGAACATACCTAGTTATTTATAAATTAGGGTAATGAGTAAACCTAAATTTTTTTATGAGGGTCATCTGGTAGTATCTCCTTATGACTACGAGTGAGATATATACGGGGAATAGAACCCTTAAACATGTCATTGATCTAGAAGCACGGATTAGACATAGTCATTCGTCCCTAGTCCGAGAGTATGGATTGGACTCTGTCAACCGTCGTTTATCCGGGAGTATGGATTAAGACATAGTCAATTGTCCTTAATTCGTGAGTATGGATTAAGACATAGTCAGTTGTTCTTAGTCTGGGAGTATGGACAGGACATAGTCATCTGTCATTAATCCGAGAGTGTGGATTTAGACACAAACCGATTGTCCCTCATCTGAGAGTATGGAATAGGTGCAATCAAGGACTCGAGAGCATGGATTAGATCCGGAGTAAGAGGTAAAATTTAAGGTCCGTGAGTATGGTTAGTCTAATTGTGAGGACTGACGGGGTGGCGTAAGAGTTGATTATATATATGGGGAAATCGTGTGTGTGTGTGTATATATATATATATATATATATATATATATATATGGTTTTAAGTTAAAGGTAAAAATATGTTTCAGTTTTGGTTTTACAACATAAGTACATTGTTTTCTTAAATTAAAAATAAAATATGGCAATCAATTATTTTTATGAACTTTGAAAGTATTAACTAAAAACAACCAAATAAAATTCATTTTAATTGGTTTGGATAAAAGTTTGTTAGGTCAAAATATGGTTTATACTTTGCTTTTCTGGGCAATTATATTTTTGTGTAATATTTTATGAATTTATGGTCTAGTTTACGGCCGTAAACACCTTACGGCCGTAAACTCATTTACGGCCCATGTGTTATCCGACCCATATTCCAAGTATAAATAGAGGTGTTAGGGTGAGGAGTATTGATTGATGAACTATAGAGAGTGCACGGTCTAGAGAAGAACACGTGTGTGTTGTGTGTGAATCTTGTAAGGGAACTTCATTCTAACCAGTTCAATCAAGATTCATATTCTTCTTCTTCTTCTTCTCTTCTATTTGATCTGACATCATCCGTTTGATTGGGATTCCGCACCATCAAATGGATCTAATTGATACACAGGCAAATTAGGGACTTACAATTGGAAAATTAAAAAAAAAAAATCCAAATTTGCGCATTTACTTTCGTTTCTCTCCTATGCACAAATTCAGAATCCCAAGAACAATATGAATAATATATGGTAAATGTTATATTGGTTTGATATAAACTTTCGATACTTAATTTAAAAATTATATAGTTTTATTATTTTTTAATATATTTTTTTTTAATATTTACATAAATTTATCAAAGTGTAACCTCCGATATTTGAAAATAAAATTTTCATTTTAAATTATAAATAAATCATTGTTTTCCGAAAACCATGTCAAAGAGCATAAGTATCAAAATACAATCATCTCAAAAATATTAGAGTATCACAACATGGGTAATCACAAAACTACAGGTGGATTTTTATAATCCAGCCTTCACCTATGTATGATCGTTTGTAGTACCTGAAACACAATATATCAAAAAAATGTAAGCACGAAGCTTAGTGAGTTCCCCCAAATACTACATGCAACATATATAGCAGCATATAGCTGTCTCCGAGCCTAGATTGACTCAATCGGTTCCGTAACTATCCCGAGTCCATAATGACTCCGAGCCTAGATTGACTCAATCGGGTCTGTATCAACCCCGATTCCGTAGTGAATCCAATCCCACATCAGCTCCATGCACAAAACATACAATCATACCAAAAATAGTCTAATAGACATATGCATAAATGACACCTAGTGTCCTATAGTATAGTGAAGGACTCACCTCGTAGATAACATCTAAAACACAACAACTCTCATACAATGAAGATCGGTAGTATGAAACACCTACTCAATAATAAGGAAATACCCACTTAGTCTACACTCTATAACCCCCAAATTGACTAAAAGTCAACCATGGTCAAAAATCAACGATCAAGGTCAACACTTAAAGTCAGCTTTGACAAGTGTCCACGTCGTGGCCACCTATAGGCTACATTGGGCGCTTGAGAACAAAACGGTATGACTATCAAACAATTCCTACACCATAGCGACCTATTGGCCATGCCATGGAAATGTATAGGCGAAATGGTTGTGGAAACACTAGTTGCCATGCCGTGGAAATAGGTAGCCACACTGTGGACACTAGGCACCAACAACTTAATGGATTAAGCTGTCACTCCTCAATCCTAAAAGCTCTAAAACTCAGATCTGGTTTCCCTCAAGGTCTTGATGGATAAATTTTCCAACTTTCTCCATTAGGACGTCCCATTAAGGCAAGATCTCAATTCCTAAATTCTTAATGACAATACTGAGGCATGGTCTCACTTTCTAAGCCTTGCAACCTAACCTTTCAACCAACCCCAAGGTCAAGAATCTAACAATTCCCTCAAGGGTTCTTGAGTTCATTCAAACTCCAAGAATAAGAAGATTTGGTACCAAAAGCTCATAAATTTACCTAGCAGTATATGTAAAGAAATAATGAGCAAGGTACAGACTTTTTACCTCCAATGAGTTAGATATGAGATGAAGATGATGGATCTAAGATGAAACCACACTCAAAAGAAACACCAAGGACTCCTTCTTCCTTCAACGTTCACAAGAACGGAGCTCAAGCATTCAAAACACACAAATGGAGGCTAGGGTTGGATGGGGTTCGATATCAGAGGGTGGAGGCTTCCAAATGAGGCAACCCTAAGAGTTAGTGCCCTTAAATAGGGAACCAATCCCTAAATTAGGGTTTTTGGCCCAAAACAGCTGCCACACCGTGGCAAACATAACACCATGTTGTGGCCTATTGCGGATACGCGTTTCATAATTAAAAAGTACCATATTGTGACACCCTCAATGCCATGTCGTAGCTAGGATAACTAATAAAAATAAATACCTAAATCTCAAAAATGAATACTTGGAAAGAGGATATTACAATTCTCCTCCACTTGAATCATATTTTGCCCCCAAAATCCTCTATAGTAAACACATCAGGGTAGTAGGTACACATCTCCTCCTTTAGTTCCCAAGTACACTTAGAACCCTTCCGGTGCTACCATAATACCTTCACTAAGACCACCACCTTGTTACACAAGGTTTTCTTATTCTTGTCGACAATCGCTACTGGTAGCTCAAGATAATTCAGGTAGTCATCGACTTGAATATCATCCAAAAGAACT